>NC_072445.2:59760416-60990000 GCF_028878055.3 Symphalangus syndactylus
CACCTCTAAGGCAACTTTAAAGTATTTCTCTGGCTTCTCTCTCTACAATATGCACCTCATCATGGAACATGCATTTAGAGCTGGGTCTTTAAGAAAGCTATTTTATTCTCATAAACTAGTGTATAACATGTGCGTGTAAGAGCTTGTCTCTCCACCTCGGCACTGAACAATTTCACAATGAGGGTTTTTTGTTCCTTTTGCTCCTGCCACCTTTCCCGTGTTTCTAACTAGAAGCTGCAGCTTCAAAAACTCTTCCTTGAGACAGCTTAGTGGCTGCATTGCTGACAGTGTATGACTGTAAACACCTCTCAGCCAAGTGTGTGAATCTGTTTTCTAAAACTCTCTGAGGACCTCACAAGTGAAGTAGATAATACCAACCAGGCACCAAATCCAGGTCAGGTGACATCTAAAAGAGTTCCAGGGAGGGTGGCATCCCATTTACATCAACTCGGTTCTGGCTGGGAGATGGACAACAGTTGCCAGGATGTGTATGCATTTGTATTGGTGTGTTTAGTTATAACCTTGGGCTGCATAGCTTGGTGAAGGAAGATAAGATAGACAGGAATGTAAAAATAGGAACCTCTTTTGCTTCTTTCAAACACCTTATCAGATGTTATAACTTGTGCATTTTGACTTTGAGAAATGACATCATTTTTGGAAGTATATTGTAATATAGTAGATTGGAGTCTCCTACTCCATTAAAACTTAATTCTTATTTCTCTTCGCTGAGTAGCTGGATGTTAAAGGGATTTGTCTAGACAGGCAGATAGATATGATCCAGTGCCAACACTGTAATGCTGGCTGAAATCCAGATGGTTGTTTTATTGTTAATAAAATCTATCTTGTGGGTGGGTGGGTGTCAGGCCTTCATCATTATATGGTGCCTATCAGATTTATCTACGGGCAGAACCCTGAAAAGAGCTTGTGCCTGCCCCGCATTTTTGACCCCTTGCTAAGATACTGTACTGAAATCTATCAAAATCAGGCAACCTGGGACAAATGCTTCGAGATTCCAAGGCTTAATAGCAACAGTGCTGACTTCTAAGATGGAGAAGATTCTCAGGAAGGGCATCCTTGTCCGGTGGGAAAAAATTCTAGATTAAGAGGTGAACCAGATGCTAGCTCTGGCTCTGCTGCTAATCTAATAAGAGACCCTCTGGGCTGTAAAATAAGGAGATTGGGTTAGAATGGTTCCTTCTTACTCTGAAATTCTACTCTAATCAACTCTGGTCAAGGTATGGGTGACTTCTGGTTCTAATACCTATAAAAAAAACCTAGGTGTTCTTCCACCTTCTTTTTTTCTTTTTCTTTTTTTTTTTTTTTTGAGACAGAGTCTCGCTCTGTCACCCAGGCTGGAGTGCAATGGCGTGATCTCAGCTCACTGCAACCTCCGCCTCCCGGGTTTAAGCAATTCTCCTGCCTCAGCCTTCCGAGTAACTGAAACTACAGGTGCACACCGCCATGCCTGGCTAATTTTTTGTATTTTAGTAGAGACGGGGTTTCACCATGTTGCCCAGGCTGGTTGCAAACTCCTGAGCTCAGGCAATCTGCCCACCTCAGCCTCCCAAAGTGCTGGGATTACAGGTGTGAGCCACCATGCCCAGCCTCCACCTTCTTTAAGACTCTCAGGAGTTGCTTCGGTAAACCTAAAGACCACAGATGGTGAAAAATAGAACTCAGCAGTCAAATTCATCTTCCACCGTGGGCCAGGAAATAATAGAAGTTGACTGTGATATTGCACATATACACACATATATGCAAATCTGCCTACTAACTCTTTGCCCTAAGATTTTGTTGGTTACATAGTAAACAAATCCTAGCATATGAATGCGTCTGTCCAGCATGAACCCTAAATCAAGCAAGAATAGATGGCATTCATTCAAGTATGGGGAAGGAGAGGAACCCAGCTTTTGAGGAGACCCTTTTTAATTGCACAGCTCTGCTGTCCATATCATGTTACCAAATCTGGTCAGATAGAGATTTCTTTCTGAGATCCAAATATCCAAATTTGCAATGAGCATCAGATCTTTTCACCAGTCCTCAAAAAGTAACCTCACTTTGGTATATGAGCCACCAAAATAGTGCTGGGTTCCAAATGATCCTTCATCAGATAGGATTGGCAAGTGTGGAAGAGACGTTAAGATTCCCAGGCCCTGGATCCACAACCACACACAGGGCGCTGCCCCACAGCACATCCAAGGAGTATTAACAGTCTCTCATGCCATGTCAAAGAGTACCTTCGGGAGACAAGAATCTAATGTCAATTTCTCAAACCTTCTCCCACTCAGACGTGCCCAAAAGAGAATGCTATAGCTAAAGTTCACAAAGCTGGAAAATCTAAGAAAACTCGAGGACTTGGGGCAAAGTGAATGACGTCAAGATTCAGAGAGGGTCCAAGGTACTCATGTAAGCTTCGTAACTGTCATAGGGGTCTAGAAGAAGCACTTTCCAGAAAATAAAAATTACTGCCTGAAATGCAGTCTGGGTGCCAGAGGAGGCCTTGTGGGAAATGCTGAACACCCCTCACCAGTGGGCAGAAGGATGCCAGGGATTAGTGGGACAAAGTGGGGTCCTGCTTTTGCCTTTCTGTGAGCTCCATTCAGCTCACCTAGTGAAAAGTGTGTCAGAACACAGTCGACAAATAGCACTGGGAAAAAATTAGCATATCTTATACGATATCATAACTTATCATATCTTCTGTCTCCTGTATTGAAAGCTTGATGCCTGTGACTTCATAATCTCAAGAGGAACCAACTCAAAAAATTCAACATTCCAGATCTTCAGATGCAAGAACCTAAGTGTAAACCAAGTATTCTGAGAATTAAAATCCTGACACTTATAGATATCCATGTTTTCTGACTATGGCTGTTTCCTTCTTTGGAGAGAGCCCACATCCCCCTCTATCCCAAAGATGATGGTGGGAAGGAGAGGAGAAATGTAGCCAAAATGGTTTGCAGTTCTCAGACCAAAGCCAGTTTTCATCAGTATGCACAAAAGCATGTGAGCCTTTCTCTTCCCCGTTGTGCCCTGAGACTGACCTTGACAATGTTCATCCCTCAGCTGCCTGCCTTAGGACTGACTTCCTTGATGATGGCCATTTCCTTGAATGTGTCTGTTTCTTGGGGTCTGTCCTCTGCATGCATGCATTTGTGCGTGCAGGCACGCAAACCCATAAGAGTCCAGGCTAAAGTTTTGGGGGATTGGGTACAGGAAAATCATGTCACTGAGAATGGGGCAACCCTGAGGCCATGACATGACAAATCCCCCGCATGACAAATATAGAATGAAGTAAAAATAATTAGAGGAAGCCGGGCCATTGATGATGCTATCGGTCTTAGTGGGGTGATACACCAGACATTGTGTCTCATTTCTCTTCAAACGACTGCATGAGTGGTCATGGAAACTACAAGTCACACCTCTCCGTATTTGGAAAAGCAGATCGTTGCTCTGACATAGGAGTAATAAGCTTTCTTGACATTTTGATAGCAGTGAGGGAAGGGGAAAAAAGGCAGGGAGGAGTTGGAGGTGGGGTGAGGGGTAGAAGTCGTCATGTGACCTGGAGCTCTCTGTACCAGCGTTCCGGTCAACTGTACAGTATTTTCTTCCCACTCCTCAGGCATAGCTTGGGAACCAGGAACAGCAGAACCCAAGTGGTCTGGCAAAGTGTTTGAATGGTGCTCTGTCACCTCGTGCCAAAAGCAGATTGCTACACTGAAGGGAGAAAGGCTCTTAAAAGAGACCATTGTGTTTAATCTCACTGGGATGGTCAGTTCCTCTTGGCCTTCCTGTTTGCTCCGTAGTTGCGAACACTAGTTTCAGGGGGGTCAGGCTCCCGATCTGCGTCATTATCCTGTTTAAATAGGGAGGGGCAGGCACTTTCCTGCTGTCTGTCTCCCATAGTCTCTGGCTGTGAGGCTTGAGTGACTTGGACATGACATTTCTCTTTCTGGTTCATTCATTTTCGCCACTTCCATCTGAAAATTCTAACCAAATGTCTTGCTGAATTCTCTAAGTAAAACAATTTCACCCTCCCGGCAGACAATGAGGAAATCAGAGTCCAGAATCCATTTCAACTTAGCAAACATTTAATGAGTCTATATTTTGTTTCAGATACTGGGGTAAAGTTCCAGAAATGCAAAAGGAATTTGCATCTCTGAACTTAAGGAGTTCACAGTCTTGAACAGGGCAATCTAAGTTGTACTGTAAAGAAATAGTATGATCAAGAACTGGGAAGGGAAACAGCCTTTGGATAGATACCCATTCTGGTTAAATGGAAGATAGGTTTCGAGGGAGGAGGGAGTTTAATGCAGGAAAGCCAACTGGGAAGCAATTTCTGTGCTACAGGAAAAAAAAAAAAAAAAAAAAAAAAAAGTTGCTGAAGACCTGAATGAAGGGTGGCAGTGAGGTGGAAAGCAGGGCCCCACTGATGGGGTTGCAGGTCATGAAGAGACACAGCGAACCTCTGCGGCTCCTACTGCGCAGCTGTGTGCATGCTGTTAACCAAGCAAAGCAAAGCAGGAGAGAAAGGCGTTTGCACTTGCTTTTAGAGAGGAAGATGCCCATTGGACTGGATATAAGGGACTGGAATGCAGAAGAAATATCCGGCGAAGACTATGGCTTTAGGAATTATCAGTGTGTTCAGATGCCATCCCATAGATGGGATTTCCTATAAAGAGTAAGCACATAGCTGAGAAGAGCAAAGTGCAAAGGACAAATCTCTTTGGAACATGATCACTTTAGGGATGGGAAAAAGATTTAGTCTCCGATGGAGAATGAGGATGAGTGGTCAAGAGAAGAGGGAGAACTAAAAAGTGGTATCATGGAGGCCAGAAGAAGACAGTTTCAAGGAAGCTTGGGCTGGGGATCAAGGCTAGAGGCTGCTGCAATCAGGGTTCCCTCAGATAGGGCTCATGATCCTAAATGCTGATTTGCAATCCTGATTAGAGCCACAGCTTGTGTTGCACCTGTATTTCACTTGACTAAATTCTGTCCTAATTCTGGACCTGAAGACAAGAGGCCTGAATTCCTATCTCAGCTCTAAGACTTTCTTGCCAGGTGAGCTGGCAAATCATTAACTTCTTGAGGCTCATTTTTTTCTTTTGTAAAGTGAAAAGATTGGACGGTAATTGTTTAAAGTTCCTTCTGGCTTTCAAGTTCTGTGCCCTAACTGTTTTGGTGTTTTGCCAAGCTCTAGCTGCATTGCTAACTGCCAGCCTTTGGAGACTAACCATCCAACTGGATATAGAGTTACATAGCTCTCTTATCTCTCCTTAATTTGTTTCTGTGTTGACCTTCCCTACCCTGGAGATAAATATCCAAGGGGGTGAGGCGAGCAGGAGAAAGAGTAGATCTTGAGTAGATGAAACTGCCTCTCTGGGGTTTTTCTAAGATAGCAGATCATCAGCGTCTGACTTTGTGGCTCAAGGAATCACACCTCTGCACTGAAGGACAGGGTCCCTCCACCTCCTTGCCAGAAGAATTCATTCTTGATTTTCCTACTTACGAGTGATGTGCACTTTTGAATGAGATGGTTTATGGTCCAGCTGAAATTCATTTGGCTATTACGGTCTTACTGAAACCATGCGCCAACACCAAATCTTTTCGAAAGCCCAACTCCTGCCCCATGCCTTTCCCTACTTGCTGATGTATTATCTGTGTTGGAATCTGATGAGATTTATCCATAATTTATCAAGTAGTATCATTATTAATATGTTGTCTCAGGCGTTCCCTTGAATGCAACCAATGGTTTCACTATTGCTGTTTGTAGGCAGATACTCAACAAGAGGTTGCAGTGACAAGAACTCATTCATTAATTCAGAAATACACTGCTTTAAGATAACAGTTCTTCTGAAATGTAATCGTGAGCAAGATAAATATCAGGTAGGTACAAAACATATATAATAGCATCATTGGAATAGGACCAAGCCTGGACTGCAAATGGAAAGGAGGCAAGGAGGGGAGGGAGCCTGAAGCCCAAGGGCCATCTAGCAAATTAAATAAAACATCACCATAGCTTACCAAAGACCAAAACTAAGGCCCAAAGGGGTGCTGTTGCCTGGCAAAGCAACACAGCTAGAACCCAAGACCCCAGATATCCAATTTATTCCATAGACATGAAAAGAAGAACCGGTCCTCTTCAGAACTTTATCCTATAATGGAACTGAGCCCAGTAACAAGGATGCTGCGTGGCTGAGCTAAGGTAGTTTAAAGTTCTGGAAAGAGGATTAAACTGAAAGAACACAATTCTCTTTCCATCGCTGCCAACAGTGTGGCCTTGGGCAAATGATAAACTGGCTTCCCCAAATCTATTTCCTCATCTGTGACACAAGGGCATTGTGTCAAGGTGATTTCTAAAGGTCTCTGGAGCTGTGAGCTTCGGTTTAGGAGAGTGGCTGGATGTAGACATTGGCTCTCTGTAGCTTGCACAGATATTAAATAACTCATACTCCTGTTCAGCCAAGGCTGAGAATATGTGTCGGTGTGTGAATAGGCTGGTGCTGGGGTCCTGGCTACTAACAGCAGTGTCAAGCTGTGCCTGAAACCTAATCTCTATGGGCACTGAGGAGGACCGCTGGGAAGTCCTGACAACCCGTCAGGAGGACTCACCTGCGGTGCCCACATTAGCCCAGACTGTGGGGCTCTGAGAGTTTCCCCTGAGAAGCAGCTCACGGGGGCGGTGTAGAAACATTAGCCGGCTGCTCACCAGGTGGTAAGAAGGTTACTGGGGCAGGGACAAAGAACGCCCAGGATGACTCTCGCACGGGGATTTCTATCTGCCTCTGATCAAGCACGCTCCGGTGCTCCACTTCAGTGCCTCATGGTGCTCTTGGAGTTGGAATTGGCCCAATTCCGAATGCCTTGAGCTGATTTATGCTGATTAGATCTGTAGCCCTTTGCCTTTCTACTGTTTTCTGTTTCTCTTCTTTCCCTTCTTTGTAGCCACTATAATTGCACAGCTACCAACCCTCAGCTCCCATACAACTGGCCCGACTCTGTTGCTTCTGATTTCATGTAGGGGCTTCCCGATTGCTGAATGGGCCCAGAAGAAAGGGACAGACAGAGGCCAGAGTGGTCAGCTATCTCCTCACTTAATAACCTCAGGACAGCTCTGGTGGAGTCATTTCCTGGAGGTCATTTTAGTAAAAGGACCAGAATCTTGTCCTCTGTAACTCTATGACTTCTCTTGTAAAATACAGAATACCCAAAAGATGGGAGAAGAGAAACAGAGACAATTTTAGGATTATGACACCATCCTTAAATGGTTCCATGAACAGGGTAAACTGCTGCCTGATTTTATCTTTATGTATGTGAACTTTTAATTGTTAGATGAAACACAGCCCCTCCTGGAATATTAACTACCCAGTGAAACCTTCCCCTGAAATATGCACTCCTCAGTTTCCCTTTAGCTTCCCTGGCCGCTCACCTGTCTGTGTCCCACACTTCCTGGATCTCATAACTGTCAAGAAAAAGGACTTCAACCTTATTCTTGAAGAGTATCACAAAGCTTCCTGAGGACTGTCCTCTATGGCTTTACCTCCTTTAATTGCCCTGGCTAAGAGGAACCTGGCTCACAGCAGCAGAACTGGACCCTTCCCAACTACTGAATAGAGGGCAGATCCCTTCCATTGCACAGCCCTCCAGAGCAGAAAACACACAGGATCCGTGGCAATGGGGCTAGCACAAGGGGACGCGAGTGGTGCAAGTCAGCTGCAAAGAAATGAAAAGGACAAAGCTGAATGATCAAGTGCATGTTGCTAGAGAAGAAAATAGACAGCAGAAGTTCAGACAATGACAGCTGAAAATCCTACGAATGTCATGGTATAAAATAAAGTCATGAACCTGCCCCATCCAATCCGCAATCCTTTCTTCCATAAATCAGCCCCACCTCAACGACATTAAGTGCATCCAAACATCTTAACAAAGCATTAGAGTTCACTTTAAGTGTTCCGAGGGCTTGTGCTGAATCAACAACGTCCCGGACTTCGCTGTGCTCTGGGAAGGGGGCAGGCATGCGGGAATGGCTGCCCGCGTGCTGGGAAACTTTACTAACGCCAAGAAATGAAATCTTCCGAGCCTTTGAAAGGCCTCCAAGAATGTCAGCACGTACTGCCTGCCCACTCTCTGCTGAATGCCTACTTTGGCTGTCTGCTTAGTACTGAATGTGCCAGACAGGTCTTCATACAAAGACGGAGAGTGTGTTGGGCCCATGAAAGGGGAAGGCACAGCTTTTCCAATGTGAATGGCGAGATTCAAGAAGTAGGTGACGAAAGGGGAGGGCCTGGAGGGGCCCTCAGGAAAGGTATGCATAAAAGACCGAAAGAGAAGAGTTGGCATCCACCTATGTGTTAATAAATTCGCTGTCAAAGCTGGAGATGTAGATGGCTGCTGGCCTATGCTCCATGCTTGATGGCATGTCTACATGCCTTGCCTGTGGATTCTCTCTGGATCCAAGGCTCCTGTCATCTGAGAAAAAGAATTTCTAAGCCCTGCCAAGGCATATATATGTGTACTTCTATTGGCTTTTCAACTCCAAATATAAATGCTATTTGTACTGTGTGTTATTTGGGATTTTTCTTTTACTCTTTTCACCTCCAGTATAGAACAATATTGAGAAATGTTCACTGTCAAACATCTGAATATCTCGGAATTTTTTTTCTTTAAGCTCACTTTGAAAAAGGAAGAAAAATCTTCTGTATAGTGAACCACGCTCTAACTCTGTAACGGTGCTACTCATAATTCCTTGGCACGGCATCTCCTGCTAGAGGAAAGAACTCTTCTGGTGTTTTGAGCTTTTCCAAAGAGGCAGTCTGATGTCACTGGTGGCAGACGCAGTGTGTATGTATCTGTCTTTTGTCTGCACCACCTGTTTTTCTCCTTACAGTCTATTGTTCAGATTTATGCTTCTCTCTTTCCAGGAAGTGTGCCTTTCCATAAGAGCACGGGCCTTAGCTGCTAAAGGGACCAACCCAATATTCTAACATGGTTTCCTTCTCTTCCTTCCTTTTTAGAATCTTATGGCAAGGGCCTTATATGACAATGTCCCAGAGTGTGCCGAGGAACTGGCCTTTCGCAAGGGAGACATCCTGACCGTCATAGAGCAGAACACAGGGGGACTGGAAGGATGGTGGCTGTGCTCCTTACACGGTCGGCAAGGCATTGTCCCAGGCAACCGGGTGAAGCTTCTGATTGGTCCCATGCAGGAGACTGCCTCCAGTCATGACCAGCCTGCCTCTGGACTGATGCAGCAGACCTTTGGCCAACAGAAGCTCTATCAAGTGCCAAACCCACAGGCTGCTCCCCGAGACACCATCTACCAAGTGCCACCTTCCTACCAAAATCAGGGAATTTACCAAGTCCCCACTGGCCACGGCACCCAAGAACAAGAGGTATATCAGGTGCCACCATCAGTGCAGAGAAGCATTGGGGGAACCAGTGGGCCCCACGTGGGTAAAAAGGTGAGTAAATGACTAACTAAATTTTTGTTCCTACCTATTTTTTTTCCCCATTGCACTTGGAGCATTTGGAAATGTTCCCAAATTAATAACTTGACGCTGCCAAGAAGTAGATATAACCAATACCTTAGCCCAGGCATCATGTTTGCCTGATTTTGCCATTCATCCATCATTCAGCAAAACTTCTTTGAATTACCACGTGCTGAGTACAGTTGATTTCCAGCCCTCCTAAGTTCCTGTGTCATCCTGGGTTACATGGGTTATTAAACTGTTTCTCTCCATCTTTCTCATACCTCAGCTTCTAAGCCTTCATTCTGTGCTCAAATCGTTTCCTATCTTTTCTGTTTCTTCACTGAGTGGAACAGACACCAAGTCTCGTACAAGCCTGATGATGCAACAAGGATCCTCCCTTGGCCAAAAGCTGAATCATGACCTCAGTGGCCTGGCTGGACAAGGAACCCACCCAAAGTAGCGAGAGTGAGGAAGCTGGGAGTAGGTCATGCTGACCAACTCGTTCTATAGAGTTGTCAGCTTAGTTTGACTCATTTAAAAATGCATAGATACTAGTGGAATTGGAATGAAGCCATCCTCCTGTCCTTCAAGTCATTCTTATAATAATGCCCGAGGCAATGGGTGAAAACAGTGGAGCTTGGATATTTAGGAAAGAATTAATTTAAAAATATAGTGTGGGGGGCTCTGCAACACCCTGTATAATCCCAAAGACTTTAGCAATTTGAGGTCAATAGAAATTCACTAATTGAACAATGAATGCTGAGCATCTAATATATTTTTGATGCTTGTGATACAGTGATTAATTAAAGATAAACAAAGCCCTGGTGATGCTTACATTGCCGTGGGGGAGACAGAAGCAACCAAGAGAATGCTAGGTAGGGACACGTGTTAGCAGGAGAATAATGTCAGTGGACTGATTGGGGGTAATACCCACAACCAAGCTGATGCTTATGTGAACACCACAAGGGAGGGATTTTCTCTTTCATTTGCTGGCAAATTCCAATGGGTCCTGCAAGGTTTGGTATTAGGAATGAACCAATTTAACTGGATAAGAAGATATCCCTGAATTACAAGAGGAAAGATGCAATTATATACCAGAAAGAGCTTGTTGACCCTTAGAACACTAACTATAGATGTGTCCTGCCCCAAGTAAATCTAATATGAAGTCTGATTTTACAAACCTCTGTAAATTAGGGAATATCTATTTGACGCTATTAGAATCCTCTGTTGAAAAAACAAAGGATTCCTTTAAACAACGAAAGCACTAATGTATTTTTGGGTACATGGAAAGAGGCAGCCTAGAGACCCAAGATCAGGATACTGCGGAGAGCCCTTAGTGTTTGGCAGGGGAGGTGCCAGGGCCACCCTCCTGCCCTCCCCATCCTGGCCATGTCACCACCCCAGACCCTGACCCTGTGCGGGTGGATTCCTTTAAACAACAAAAGCACTAATGCATTTTTAAATCACCTTTTATATAAAAAGTATGTTTTACAAAATACTTCTCAAGAGCATGCATGTGGCATGAACTGAGCATATGTTCCTTAAGAGGGATTCCTCAAGGGTGGTGCACAGCTTTTAGACTTGTACTGCCCACGACAACGATGCCTGCCTAGAGGTGATAAACTGACTTGTGGCTTTTCAGTCTTCCTTGTCCTAGGAATTGTAGCTTCAAAGGGAAAACGAAACCTGGCCTCTATCTCCAGAGGGGAAAAATAACAGTTGAAAGGTGTAACTATAAATAAGTAACTTCTCTCATTCTTAGTCCTGGTTGTTTGCACCTTAAAAATAGCTCTCCCACATCTGAGCCAGTGTGAGGCAGAAGGGGAGGCCAGAACAGGAAATGCTTGGCTGGGAGGTGGTGGGCTCTAAACTTCCATCACAGTTGACTTTGGCAGGAAGGTAGCGTGTTTTCCTTTTTAGACCCAACCTTTGCAGCTCCAAGTCGGAGAAGCCTAAGCCTTCAGACTTCTTCCCCTTGTATCTGCTCGGACTGCCCTGCAGGCTTTCCCCATGGCTCCCCATCCTTCCAGAGGGCAGAGATATTGACCCATCTTCCCTTGGATTGATGTCAAAGGGCTGGGGTGCTGGGGTGACCCTCGGGCACTCACATTCCATGGTTTGTTTTGCTTTTTTTAAGTCTACACTCACTAGAACATTTTCTGTTTAGCAAAAGGTAGATGAGTCCTGCAGGAGGAAATCAACTTCTGAAAATGACCTGTGCCAGCCCTTCCAGGAGTTGCAGCCAGGGCTGAAGAGTAGGTCATGCCTAAAGCATCACACAGTCAGGGTCTGGGGTAGTGACATGGCCAGGATTGGGAGGGCAAGAGGGTGGCCCTGGCACCTTCCCTGCCAAACACCAAGGGCTTCTCCACAGTATCCTGATCCTGGGTCTCTAGGCTGCCTCTCTCCACGTACCCTGGACCAGTGTTCACACCCATGGGAGTGTGGTTGCCTCTTCCTTTGTTTTCACTCCCTTCCTCACTTCTCTTTTCTATTTCTCTCTGTCTGTCTCTTTCTCTCTCTGTCTCTCTCTCTCTCTCCCTGTCCCTCCCTCTTTCCCTCTCCCTCCCTTCCTCCCTTCCTTCCTTTCTTTCATAGTGGAGATGGCTTAGCTGCTAGGAGGTGATTTTAGCCTTCCAGGCAATTGCAACTGCTTTAAAAAACATCTGTCAACATCTTCCTGGGTATAGGATATTCTCAGTGGGTGGGAATCATTCTAATGACTTAAGCCTAGGCCCTAAGAGATAATCCCAGTGCACTGGGGATCAGGCGTGGCTTTCTCATTTTTCTGAGTTTGCATTTTAGCAGTTTTACTGACTGGCTTAATAAAGCAATTTGCTCATTTTCTCTTTAAATTTTTCATCTGTAAGATAATATGAGCCCAGAACTAGATATGCCTGATAGTTTAAGCTATGGTCTTTAAAAGCTCTTGAATAAGAAAATGAGGAGGCAGTGGAATCTTATTCTGAACCACCGGGGAGGGGTTTAAAAATGTTAATGGGCATAGAATCACCATAGAGGTAGGGAAAGTGAGTTTAAATGCAGATTCCCAGGTCTTTCCCTCGGAGAAATTAATCCAGTAGGTCTGGTTTGGGGCCCAGGAATCTGCATCTTATTGAGCTCTTTGAATAGTTTTGTGGGTGGTGGCCTAGGACTAGACTTCGAGAAACACTGTAAAGGGACCATGAAGGGGCTGGGACATGTTCCAATATGATTATGATTTGGGACTTTCCATAGTTCAAAATTCCCTTGATATTGCTACAGACTGTGTGGGCTTCGGAAGTTTTACCCAGCACTGCTTTTTTCTACTAATGAATCACTTAAGTTAAAAAAAAAAAAGACAGTGAATTCTGCCTTCTATCACTTCAACTTTGCTCTCTGGGAAACTCCAACCTCTACCCACTCTCTTGCATCCCCTCCACACTAACTGACATTCATCACGTATTAAATCAGCATTTAGAGAAAGAAATATAGTCCTAAAATCCCCACCCTTTTAGGAAACAAGCAGACAGTATGAGAATTGTGGAGAGAGTAAGGCCTTCAGGGTTCAGCTGATGCTGGGTTGTTTCTCCATAGCTGTATGTTACTGACCATCTCTACGCCTTGGTTTCTTCATCTGTTTAATGGGAATGATACTAACAACTTCATAGGGCTGTCGTGAGAATTAAATGGAAGCATACATAGAAAGTCCCTGGCTCAGTGCTTAGCATGGCAGGGGCTTAAAAGAATGCATTCCCCTCACCTTGCGTTTCCTTTCTCAGAGTTTATTTTCTACTGCATCAGCCCTGCTGTGTTTCTTACTACACACTGAAGGTACAAGTGCCTTCTTGCTAACACATATGCTGTGTTTTTTGAGTGAGTGGCTTTCTCTTTGGTTCTGCAAGAATTCTGCAAAGGGTGGAAAAAAACTCTCCAAGTTATCTGAAAACCATATACACTGCCACCTTTACTTAATTTCATTGGTCTTTTTCACTCTGTGTTTTGTGCACAGGGCCGTTTTATCCATTAGGCATTGTAGGCAACATGCCCAGTGCCTATAAGAATGTTTGGGAGCTGAATAAAAGATCTTTTGGCTCCAAAATATGAAACACAAAAACTGAAAAATAGAAATTAATAAATGTTTAGGTCAATGTCTAGGAAACCATATCATGTCTGCCCCATTAATTGTTTTATTTAGGGCTCATAACTATTTCATCATATTAGAAAACAATATGTAGGTTATATTTTTCTCACTTTGCAAAGATTTCTAAATATGCATCATGATTGCCAAGAACCCACAGGCAATCCTAAATTAAATAAGTTACTCATAGTCGAATAATTTGAAAAGCTGAATTATAAAAGAAGAAAAAAAGTTTTCAATTTTTAACAGCAAAAATTCTACTTAATATGGGATTATGGTTTGGGGGCAAATGAAATCTACAAATGTTCAAAACCAAAAGCCTAAAAAGATCTAAAATAGTCTCATTTCTCTGCTTCAAAGATCAGTGAAATTGCTACCTGAGTTCATCCATTTCACGGTTGATCTGCATGGGAAATTATATGTGCTTCTCTGATTATTCTTTGGATGTGTCGCTTTTATTCTAACTGCTGGAACTATTTGTTGTACTTCTTTCTGAAGATCAGTTTGGGGCTAAATTACAAGCTGCCTCAACACAGGGGCCATGGCTGCCTCCTGACTGCTATAGGCTGAGCACCTGGTAGAGCATCAGCCCACAGATAGCAGCCCAGTGAACCAATGAACAAGGTGCAAGCAAGAATCAAAGTGCTAAATTAGAGTTAACCTTTAGTTAACTGAAAGGTGGTTCTGATCTTATCACACATCCACCCTCACACGCTGCTGCTCGAATCCCATGGTCCAGCTCATTACCATCTGGTATGAGAGGTGTCAGATTATATACAGTCATTTCCCTCGCTGAAGGACCTTTCAGAATGTCACTGCCTGTGTCCTGTAAGGACAATGAGCACCTTGAAGCAAATCATGAGTGATGTAAAAAAGGGCTTATCTGAGAGTTTAACTTCTGTGCATTTTGCCCAATTTAGACAAGATTAGTTAACTCCTCTGTGGTCACGTAAGGAGGAAAACTAGACTTTTTTTTTTTTTTTTTTTTTTTCGAGTCAGGGTCTCGCTCTGTCACCCAGGCTGAAGTGAGGTGGCACCATCTCGGCTCACTGCAACTTCTGGCTCCCGGGTTCAAGCGATTCTCATGCCTCAGCCTGCCCAGTAGCTGGGACTACAGGCATGCACTACCAAGCCTGGCTAATTTTTGTGCTTTTAGTAGAGATGGAGTTTTGCCATGTTGGCCAGGCTGGTCTTGAACTCCTGGCCTCAGGTGATATGCCCGCTTCCGGTTCCTAGAGTGCTGGGATAATAGTCATAAGCCACTGCGCCCAGCCTGACTTTTTCTACTGAGGAGCAGAACTTCCTTTGCATATGTTATGATTTACCTAGAATGCCTTTCCCTTCTATTTTCCCTGTGAACTCCTATCCATTCTTTAAAACCCACTCCAAGGTTCATCCCCTTCATGAAGCTTCCTCTCTGCAACCCAGCAGTTTCTCCCTTCTCTATGGTCCCAGAATATGTTGTACATTTCATTGATCTCAAGGGCTCCTTAAAAATGGAACGGTCTGCCATTGCAATGTGTGTGATGGTCTAGACTGGGATAAGTATTGCTTTGAGGTGGCACTTGGAAAACTCAAGTAATATTCAGATTTACCAAGATCCTATGACATCATCTTTAAGGACCATTTCCTACCTTCCAAAGTGGGTCACGGCCAAATGTTGGCAGGCAATGATTCAAAGGTTTTAGCCAGGTCTTCCAGGCCCATTCCTGAAAGGTAATGTAAGAAACAGAAATAGATTAGCTACAATGTTTGTACCTTCCTAGACAATGAGTCATCACAAATTACACACATACACATACACATACACACACACAGACACCCGTAAGCTGTTGGCTAAGGAACAAGGACTTCCCTTATTGGAATTTGAGGCATTGTGCAATCTGGTTGCCCAGAGCGACCCTCAGATACTAGCCAACTAAGTGCTATATATTAGCAGCATGACTTGTCTAACAACAAGCAAAAAATAGGTTTAGAGGAAATGAAAGCTTCCAGAAAAGTTAAACTCTGACTTCACCTCACTTTCTCCTGTTCCTTGTCTATACATGCACAAAATACGTACACACCCAAAAAATACTCCTAGGGCAGAGGGTACTTCAGTTTCCTCATTTATAAGTCAATAAAGTACAACTATGTTCCAGAATTGTACATTTCTACATAAAGATAAACCTAATTTAAATGAATTGTTTGCCTTGATACATGATTTTTGGGGCTATGCAGAGAACTGAACTTGCCATCTAAAACGTCATGCCTGAAGTTTCAAGATACACTTTAATATTACACAAAACTGGAGGTCATTCAGCAGTTGAAAGGCAGGACTTTATGAGCTTACTTTGAAAATGAGAAGTATCTTTTCTCAGACAAGTCACCCAAGCCAAAGCAATGAGCAAACTGTAACACCCCTCCTTAAAAATTAACAAAGGTCCTTTTTGTTTGGCCAGTGCCAAAGCCTTCAAACTCAGTTGCACTTCATTCTAAAGTTTATAGATAATGCATATTTCTAAGGGTGCATTAGTAACTTTTTATAAACCCACACCAAAGCAAACAGAGGTTAACCCTCCTTTTTCAATGATTTCATGCTAAATGACTGTGCTTATCAGAGTGAAGAGGTAAGAGACTGCTTTAATACGATGTCTGGCTAAGTAGGAGAACACTGTATTTGTGAGAGAGAGAGAACAGAATAAATTTATTTATTTAATTTCATGATAAAACAAACAATAATCGTTGAACACATCTTTTTTTTTTTTTTTTTTTTTGAGACAGAGTTTCACTCTTGTTGTCCAGGCTGGAATGCAATGGTGCAATCTTGGCTCACTGCAACCTCCGCCTCCCAGGTTCAAGTGATTCTCCTGTCTCAGCCTTCCAAGTAGCTGGGATTACAGGTGCCCGCCACCTCGCCCGGCTAATTTTTGTATTTTTAGTAGAGACGGGGTTTCATTATATTGGTCAGGCTGGTCTCGAACTCCTGATCTCAGGTGATCTGCCCACCTCGGCCTCCCAAAGTGCTGGGATTACAGACATGAGCCTCCACACCCGGCCTGGTTGTACAAATCTTTAAAAAAAGACTTGCTTGAATACATTGTGCAAAATGCAGAACTAGAAACTGTCAGCAATCAAAAGCACTTCATTCTAACTAGCTGTGCCTTAAACGTTGTCAAGATAACTTCTAGAGAGAAGTGCTGCTCCTGTTTAAAGTGTGTCAGTGCCACTCACATAGGACAATGTGTGTTCCTCAAAAGTCGGATGTAGGTTGGGCGCAGTGGCTCATGCCTGTAATTCCAGCACTTTGGAAGGCCGAAGTGGGTGGATCACCTGAGGTCAGGAGCTCGCAACCAGCCTGACTGATACCATGAAACCCCGTCTCCAATAAATACAAAAAAATTAGCCAGGCTTGGTGGTGCATGCCTGTTAATCCAAGTTGCTTGGGAGGCTGAGACAGGAGAATCGCTTGTACCTGGGAGGCAGAGGTTGCAGTGAGCTGAGATCACACCATTGCACTCCAGCCTGGGCAACAAGAGCAAAACTCTGTCTCCAAAGAAAAAAAAAAAAAAAGTAGGATGTAACTCCAGTAACATTTGAAGAGTACCAAGGAGTCCTCTCTTTAAAGGGATCCCACAGTATATCAGTTTTTTGAAGCAAAGAAGCCTTTAGCAATGCCACAATCGCCTCTGATTTATTTGATTAATTTTTGTAATACTTGGTTTTCTTAAAGCATGGCACACTTAAACCAGTTATTTATTGGAATAGTTTCTGTTTTCAAAGTCACCACCAATTGAATGTGCAGCCTTCACTGTGTCATTACCCCATGCTTCCGTCTCATTTTGCAAGATAGTGTTAGAACTAAAGTGGGGGTGACCCCAAGGCGCCTTGAGACTTGGCTCCATGTTAGGGATCCCATAGAGGTACTACCACCTGATCCTCTCCACAGCCTCGTGAGGTGCGCCTCACAGCATTTGCTGTTCAGAGGAGGGAACTGAGGTCTGACAAGGAAATTCACTTGCTGAAGTTAACTTGTTGCCTCCAGTGAGAGGCAGGATTGATATTTGAGCCCACGTCTGTCTGACTCCAATGCTAATGATTTTTACATCCCGGCTGAAGGATGATGTTGCCAAGCCCTTAAAGAAGAAGGCATATTGGGACACCTCATTAGCAATTTGGGCGCTAAATCCTACCCTGTTGGCCAGGATGAATTAAAGTTGCTGCCCAGGGCTCCCACCTCAGGTCCAGGGAGTAGCCTCAATACTGAGGGAATCTGAATTAAGGAGCGTGGAAGTTCCCCCCACCCAGCTGTAGTGGGCAGTTTCAGAGTGGGCTGATCCAGGAGTCCTGACCAGGTCACTAGGGTGATGTCTAGACTCCAGTACCACTGAGAACGTTGCTATGTTGGCTTTCTCTGCCACACAGAAAGACTGTCTTTTCTTTTCATTTTTTTTTTTTGAGATGGACCCTCCCTCTGTTGCCCAGGCTGGAGTGCAGTGGCGCGATCTCGGCTCACCACAACCTCCACCTCCTGGGTTCAAGTGATTCTCCTGCCTTAGCCTCCCAAGTAGCTGGGACTATGGGTGCGTGCTACCATGCCTGGCTAATTTTTGTATTAGTAGAGACAAAGTTTCACTACGTTGGCCAGGCTGGTCTCGAACTCCTGACCTCGTGATCTGCCCTCCTCGGCCTCCCAAAGTGCTGGGATTATAGGCATGAGCCACCACGCCTGGCCTAAGACTGTCCTTCCAAATGACTTCAAATTCCTTCAAATGGGTAACTTCATTTAACCAGGTGGGGGCACCTCCCAAAACACAAGTTACCCAGCTTTCAAGTTGTGGCTCTCATATAAGGAAGTAACTTTCTTTGAGAGTATTTACTTGTGAAATTAGTAAAGTAGTAAATTTCTGGAAAATGTCTAACATGTATTGCTAGTGTAGGCCACAGGGCATTGAGAAACGTATACCGCTGCACTGCTGGCCCAGCTAACCAAGGGTCTCCTTCACTTCTTTGTCATTAATAGCCTGAGTAACTAACTCTACTTTAGTTCCCTCAACTGTGAAATGGCAAGTGACGCTAGATTATCTCTAATGATCTTTGCCAAAATTTTATGATCCAGATATCCTTATCTGATTCTTTCTCAGAATCACTTTAACAGTTTAATAAAAACGGCCTGACATCAAGAGTGTTTTTTTTTTTTTAAGAAAAGATACTCAAGCATTGATTATAAATTTCAGCTTGACGCTTAAGTTTTTGCAAATCTTTCCTACTCTTCCTTTAGGATCCAGCCCACCATCCGGATCATCCAGAACCACAGCGCCCTTTGGAAGACAGAGCTATGCCAAAAGACAGCAGGAGCAGGCAGGGACACAAGGAGGCAGGGACTGGAGTGTGCTGAGCCAGTGAGAATCAGTGTTTGACAGACCTGGGTCCTGTACCCAAAAAAACTTCCAGAGTTCCCCATTAAGGATCACTCTCATCCCTGTTTTGTTACCAAGAGCTAAGAAAGCAATTCATCCTGGAACTCATTGTTTTCTGCCCATTTTCCCCTGTGTAATCCTCTTGGATTTTGCAGATGTTTTAGGCCTGTTGTCTCTGGACATGACAACCACCTGCAGAGCTGGCACCGAGTTCTGCCTCGTGAGTGGTTTGCCCCATCAGCCACTGCATCCTTTCTTCCAACTAAACCTGAGCATTCTCCTCTTAAGGAAGAAATGATACCAATCGATATTTGGGTCCCAAAATGCTCATCTCTCACCTCCTCTCCATAGTCCCATTCCCCTTAGGGCAGTCTGTGGGCATCTCTCTAAAATCCATTTCCCAATCTAGATGTAGTGCTCAGAGTCCTGTTGAATTTATTTGGACATCAAAAGAGCCAAAATACTTGTGCTTTTTTACAGTTTTCATTCAAAGAACATTTCAGTCCATGAGACAGAAAGAAAATGGCTTTGCTGTATCCAACTTGTCACAGGCTTGTATTTGGCATTGTTCTGAGAAAGACCTCAACCACTTGTGAAACCCAGACGTCATTTCCCGTCGTGTTCTTTCATGTTAAATGCTTCTAGCTGCTCGCTGGTGCTTGGTCACTCTATAACTAAATATTGCTTTAGCACTTGCCACACAAAGAGCTTCCTGAAAGCAGCAGGGGAGACATGCTAGGGGCTTAACAATGAGGGCACTGTTTCCATTGAGCGGGTCTGCTGCCCAATGCTGTGTCAAATGAAACTGACCCAGGAGCACCATTGCTCCACTTCTGAGCTTCCAGTTGTGACTTTTTCCTCACTGGGGAAAGAAGCTGGCTGTGATTTACATGTGGCTAGCAAAAGGCTTAGTTCTGGCATAAAATCAGGCATCAGAAGAACTTTGAAAGAAAGTAAATCACCTCCCCAAAATACATGGGGAAAAAACTTCATGAGCACTGAGAAGCATTTGGAAGAGTTAACCTTGGGCATGGCTTACGAGGGTGTATTTTTAAGGCCAGACTCAGTTTTCATTATATTGTTGCTATGCAAGTAAATAAATGAGCTCACTGCTACACCCAAGCTGGGCAGAGCAAATTTACAGAGAATTAATAAATCCAGGGTAGGCAACATGTGGCTTTTCTTTTGGTCATAGAAAAGCAACTAGTCCTCTTGGATTTTAAACAGGCAAACCTCTGTAGCTTTGCAGTTTCTGAAAATGGGATCCCAGTTCTAACGGGCAGGCACTGATAATGGTAATGTTTCTTTTCCTAGGGTTTTCTTTAAAGGGAAGGGATCAAATAGTTCATTTAAGACAAAGAGGTTATTATAAAGTCTAATAAATACTGTGGTAGCTCTGTTAATGCTTTTCAAGGGCATTTAAGTGAAAGAAGTCCTTTCCAACAGGCAGTTTTGGAAAGCTAAACACTCTTGTTAATTCATGAAACACAAAGAGAGATAATACAAATAAATCAGGGGCTGGGGAGGAATTAGAGATAGACAGGAAGCAGTCAAATTTTATGTCCCACATATGCCAAGAAAAGTGCAAATACGTGGCTGTTAATCAGTAAAACATACTTTTAAATTCAGAGAATTGTAGGTACTATGAATGGTGAGGTTATAAATCCGTAATCATTACGGCACAAGGACACTTTTTAACTTCTCATCAATTACCCATTGTTATTTCCTGAGCACCTCCTGGGTTACCTAGCTCCTGACTAGGCCTTAGGGAAGGACACAAGAAGCTGATCCACACATTACTGCTCTAGTAAATTCATGGGTAAACTCCACTCGTCAATAATCAAGGCATTATCTCTATATTGGAGGCAAAGGATTGCACAATTCAGGCTATTTGTAACGTTGCTTTGGATTGTAGAGACTTAGAGGAATCATGGGACATAGAATCTAGAACAGGTCTGTGTCACACCATTCTCTTCGAAGAAAACCTTTCAGGTAATATTTCTTATTATTTTTTAAAATCTTGTTAAAATGACAAAATATATATTATTTTAATTTTTAAAATTTTGATGCATACAAAGATAGACACAGATAGATAGATAATGTAGAAGTATAAATAATAATAAGTCACTAGAGCATGACTAACTAGTGAAGTTACCCAGTCTCTTCTCCATCCCATCTCTCTGTCTCTCATCCACTCTACCCAACTCTTCCTATCAAAGAGTAGGATTTTTCTGCTTCATTTTTTTACTGCTTTGTTCTTACTTAGGGTTGCTGGAAGCACATGGAAGGAGGGAAGTAGCCAAAACAAGACAGTGTTGGGAGGGGAGAGATGAGAAGTCATGATAAGCAGGTGGGTGGGTGACCCACAGGGCTGGCATCAGAAGGAAACATAGCAAAACATGGTGGTTATGAGGATTGCTGTGGGGAGAGGGATTGGCCTTTGTGAGTGGCCGCCGTCTGCTCCCTTCCAGCTTCCCTTAGTGCTCCGTTGAGCTAGCAGCATGCAGCTGAGAAGTTGAAGCTCTGACCACATGGCCTCTGCTGCCACTGCTCTGCCCCTATCCCAGGCACCTAGCCAGCTCTGCATTAAGGAGGTGAAGTGGATGCCCAAGGAAAGAAGTGCCCCCAAGGAGACTTGCTGAGACCTTGAACAAGTGACACAATGTGAGCACAACTTGTCTTGACAGAAAATGCTTTGTTTCTAGGCATTCCAGAGAGATGGGCAAGTGTCCTATTTCTTGGTGAGAGCCTCTAAACAAACCCAGCTTGTGAACCTCCACTGAAAAGATCTCATCTAATGAGCATTTTAATAAAGTGTCCTGAGTTTGGAGCCTTGCCATCTTTCTCTTGGATAAATATCTTTATCTCCTAGACTTGGAAAAACACATTTTCTCCTGGGGTTTCCCATTGGTGTGTCTTGAGCTGCTCTGGTGATAACCATAATAATGCCAATACTGATATGAACAGCAGAAAACAGAAACCCCAAGAACTCTACAGATGATCATCAAGGGCCACTGTCTCTTACCGTCTGCTGCTTTGGTTTGAAATTCTCACTGCATCTTAGATCTCATTATGAGCATTATACATTCCTGAAGATTAATTTCTTTCTATCTGACTTAAATTTAGGAATGATTAAATCTTGATTTCTCCCATGATTTGATCCTAAAACATTCTGAAAGGAAACAGCCTTGAGATCTGTGATTACTAAGACATACATAACATTCTTAGCACATTAGAAAGCAAGAATTGACTGTTGCTTGTCTTGTTCCTGTTGTCTTGTCCCCTGAATTCCTGTTTATCTTTGATTGTATGTGGGACACTGTATTTTAATACATTTGTAGAAATACTGTGAAGCCTATAAAGATGTTCTCTGCCTCCAGAGAGAATTTTGTTTCCTTCTGCCAGCCTCGTAGGCAAGCATACACCAGATTCCATGCTTTGAGACGTTCTGGCAACCCTGATGTCTTCAGCCTGTGCAAG
Source organism: Symphalangus syndactylus (assembly GCF_028878055.3). Lineage (NCBI taxonomy): Eukaryota > Metazoa > Chordata > Mammalia > Primates > Hylobatidae > Symphalangus > Symphalangus syndactylus. The sequence continues at coordinate 59,782,880 of NC_072445.2, forward strand.
GGTGGGTTTACTTCCAGTTAATCCTTATTTTGGATACAGTCCTTAGGGTTCCAACCCAAAGTCGGAGGTGGTTTGGGGTCCCTACCTTGGTGAGCCCTATAGTCCAATGTTCCCCCTTACCCAAATAAGCTGTAGAAAACCCAGCACAGCCTCCCAGGCACCTGTTTCAGATCAGCAAAAAATAGCAAATGCCCCCCAAGGAAAAGCAATCTCACCTCTATTAATTCTTCTCCCAAAGTTTGACCTAGTAATTCTTTATTATCCTTTAACTCTTGACACTATTAAGAAGATCTTTTCTAGCTTTTCTTCATTTTTTTAAGTTGTCTTCAGCAAGGTGGTTAATCTCAATTACCTAGTCCGTGATTTCTCGAAGTCAAAGTCGAAAGGTAAAATCTATATAGCCTAGGTGACAATTACAATAACAATAACAACAGCTAAGGCTTATTATGGCTTTATGCCAGGTACTTTATGCACTTGATCTCATTTAATATTCATATAGCCTATGAGGGAAGTATAATTTCTATTTTACTTATGAGAAAACAGGCTTAGAATGGAACCTTGGTTCTCATAGCTTGTGAGTGGTAGAACCAGGATTTAGATCCAGCTCTGCCTGAGTCCAGCTTCTGTTTGTTAATTACTTCCCTCTTCAGACCTAATTCTTCCAATAAGCAACAGAAAAAGACCCAGTGGGGCCATGGCCTCTGGTACACAGCTTCTCATGAACGAGCCTATCACACATCCCCAGAGCTAAAGCAAGCGTATGTTCCTTCTGATATATTCCTAAAGAGCAGGGTTTGTTTTGGTTTCCCTTTTCCAAAACACTCTCCCACATGTTTCTGGCTTGTGGTTAAGAAGAACCCAGGTGTTCATGTCACATACGAGCTCAACTGGGGAAAAGGAAAACATCCAGCAGCTCTCCTTGCCCTCCAATAGTGGCTTCACCCAACTTGGGGTGCATTCTTCTACGGTTTCTGATTTCTCAACTCCACCTAACATTCCCTTGCCTTCTCGGCTCCCTCTCTTGCCCAACACTACTATGCATGGCTGATAGGGCACCGTTCTGCCCCATATCCCATGGGTTCTACTTAATCCAGAGCTGGCTTACCCGGAAACCAAGCTTATTCTATACTGGCAGACCTCATGCCATCTTGCTTAATAGCCTTCAGTTTTCTTTTAGTTGATTAATGTATCACTCAATAGATTTATGCAAGACCTACTGTGCTAGGCACTGTACTAGGCCCTGTGGTTTATATATAAACGAAGAGGGAATGATCTTTGACTTTAAAATGCTGGAAGAAGAGATGAGATGCATCAAGACCATCAAACCACAAGTGGTAAGTGCCGTTAGAGATGTGTGGATCACCAGCTCAGGGAGTTCCGAGGACAGAGACATGTCTGTTTGGGAAGGGCTTGGTGGGGGAAAGGCATTCAGCCTGGCCTTGAAAATCAGTTAAAGTTTGAATATGGGGAAAGAAAGAAGAGCATCTCAGACAAGGACACGGCATGGATGAAGGCACAGAGGTGTGGGCGTGCAGGGCATCTGTGGAAATGGACAGCTCAGTTCTCGCCGAGGGAGGGAGTTGGTGCAGAGCCTGGGGGCCCTGCCTTCAGAAGATTTCCAAGAGGAAGGAGGGCAAAAATACACAGATGAAGGCAAAGACTGGCAGCCCGGAGGCCAAACACGTGTTTAGTTTGGCCAAGACACTGTTTTTAAAATTTAAGCCAATTTTGAAAACCAGGTTTCACATAAAATTCCAAACATCTGGCTTCTGAAAATGTGAAAGATCTGGCAACACAGGGCGCAATGTCTTCTCCCTTTCGGTAGGAGGAGTTCTGTCTCCCCGGCACCAAAGCCTGGCTTGTTTCTTCCCTACACCCTACATGCTCGGTCCTCGAGCATCTGAGTATAGGACCCTTGCTCTGCTATAGGTACCAGCTCAGGGAACACAGATGCAGAAACATCAGAAAGAATCCCAAGGGCCTCTCATCCAACTTGCTGACTGTCATCATTTTGGTTCTCAGACCTCCCTATCTCTCTCTCTCTGCTACCTAAACACAGACCCTCTTCTTTAAAATTTCAGCATACATGGCTTTCAAAATTATGAGGCACGAAAGTGTCAAAAGCATCTCCAAAAACTCATGCCGCCAGGATCTGAGACTCAAAACAGTGTGGATCAAACACCATCAAAGTGTGGGGTGGGGCAATTTGAGTTTGTTTTCTTGCTTTCATGTAAGCAGATTAGAGAACTAACATAATGCCAGTCTTTGGGCTTTTGATCCTATCCTGCAGGGACCCAGACTTGGAGATGTATTAAATGGATTCTTCCTTTTCGAAATGTCTGCAATCTGCCCTTCTCGGCTTCGTAGCTCTTCTCAAAGTCTCTGTCTTGGACCCTCCCATCAGTTACTGAGAATGGTATACTAACATCTGAGAAAGGTTGGATTCCTCCTAGGGACAGAAAATCCATATATGGAAAGTGCAAATCCTGTACCGGGTAATCACGAAAGCAGTTGCAGTAGCATTGGGTCATAGAGCCCCAAGAGACCTCACAATTCAGCCCCCTTCCTGGCAACACTAATGAATTAAGAGGTCAGTTTGGTAATTCCAAAGGCTAAGCCTTTGTAACTATAAATAAATACATAGAATGAAAGGAATGTAGAAAAAAAAAAAAGCAAACAGGGGGAAAGGAAATGAAAAACCTGACTTGATTTCATTGAGAAAATTAGTTTAAAAATGTCCTTTGTGTAGCAATTCGTTTAATGCCTCACCGAACAAATGCCTAGGAGAATTCTTCAAAACCTGCGGTCCCCTTAACCAGACCTTGGTGTGCATCTTCGGCTTAAGTTTAGCAGTTCTGGGAGGTGGAATGAGGAGAGATCGTAGGAAGGTTTTTGTGTACTTAATATCAAGCAGCAAGAAAAAGCCTTAATGAACCACAAAACTGGAGACTTTGTAAGGTACAGCTCAGTCAGCACTTTTACTCCAAGGAGAGAACACACAATTGGAATGAAAGTGACCCAAGCAACAGGTCGAGGCAGAGAATGTCCAAAAGTAGAAGACTTCCAGCTCCCTGATCTTCCATACGTCACAATGCGGATTGCTGCACTGGACTTGGCATTTAAATGGGACCAGCATTTTTCATCCTGGTCTTATTTAAATGCCATTTACGGACCAACGTGAATTAGATGGTAACATCAGGAAGGCTGGAATAGGTGGCGGGGGGCGGGGGGGTGCTGTATTTGGTTGGCTTTTTCCCCCTGTGGTTTTCACCATCTGTTTCTTTGAATGCATAAACAAGGAAAATGACTGGTTTGGAATGCAGAGTTTTAGAAAACCAGATGACCACAGGCATCCTCTAAATGAGAGAGAGAAAGCAAGTTGGGGTTCTGTGACATTTGTCAGGAAGTGAAATGTTAAATACCAGGAAGCATTAGCGCTCTCTGCCAGGGAAGATCCACAAAGGCAAGGAAACGCTTTGGCAGTGACCCTGCCTTCCTTTTCTGAGGTCGTGCTATGTGTTTATATGTCACCTAGTGCTATTTTCAGACACCAACGCCACCCACTCTAGCTCCCAGCCCCCTTCTGTTTTTTGTTTGTTTGGTTTTGTTTTGTTTTGAGACGGAGTCTATCTCTGTCGCCCAGGCTGGAGTGCAGTGGAACAATCTCGGCTCACTGCAAGCTCCTCCTCCCAGGTTCACGCCATTCTCCTGCCTCAGCCTCCCAAGTAGCTGGCACTAGAGGCGCCCCCCACCACCCCCGGCTAATTTTGTGTATTTTTAGTAGAGATGGGGTTTCACCGTGTTAGCTAGGATGGTCTCGATCTCCTGACCTCGTGATCGGCGCGCCTTGGCCTCCCAAAGTGCTGGGATTACAGGCGTGAGCCACCGTGCCCAGCCTGTTTGTTTGTTTGTTGAGACGGAGTTTCACTCTTTTTGCCCAGGCTGGAGTGCAGTGGCGAGATCTCAGCTCACTGCAACCTCCGCCTCTCAGATTCAACTGATTCTCCTGCTTCAGCCTCCTGAGTAGCTGGGATTACAGGCACATGCCACCACGCCCGACTAATTTTATATTTTTAGTAAAGACAGAGTTTCACCATGTTGGCCAGGCTGGTCTCGAACTCCTGACATTAGGTGGTTCTCCCGCCTTGGCCTCCCAAAGTGCTGGGATTACAAGCATGAGCCACTGCACCCGACATGCCCCCTTCTGTTTTTTAAACGAAAGATGAACAGTTAAGCTGGACTTAGCTTTCGTTTTCCATTAGCATTATTGCTAAGTTGGCAACCTTGGATAAAATCCACTCTTGGAAACTTTTAAGCTGAACAAAAGCTGCACTATGAGCAGGTGCTATGATAAAGCCAAGACAGCACTCTATGTAGAGGGGCTGATGAAATAGACTAAGGGGAGATCTTCATTTCTCTCCTGGACAATAGTGAGTAAAAAAAAAATCATATAAGAGCATTAGGAACACAGAGCATTTTTCTTTAGCAAAGCGCATCCTGCTTTAAAAAGGAAGGTTTGCTATGCACAATACAGTGGCCACTCTATAAAGTGGTTCCGTATGCTCCATGCCAACAGACCTCAAAGCAATAGGTTCCTTTTTTAAACCCAAGACAGTGGAGAGACTTGATGGAAATTTTGAGTCCATACTAATCTCTTTTACTTCATTGCAAGAAATAATCAGTTGTAAGCACTAGGGATTTAATGCCATATTGAACTCAGGCATTTTGAGAGCCCCTGGGGAGAAGGGCATTGGTGCATTTGGCTGAGTTCCACCCATTTCAGCATAAGACGGACGTGCAGCATTTTTCACATAGTTTTGTAGGCAGCCTGACGCCAGAGTTTTCACTTCAGAGGAAGGATAAAAGTTGACGGTTTCTTAGGGAACAACCAACTCTTCCTAATTTGCAATGTCTGTTCTCCTCAAACATGTCGTGGGCAATGCTTGAGATGGGCATTCAATGACTCAAAGGGTGGGGGTTAGGCAGAAACAAGACCCTGGGCATTTAGAAGCCCTTGGAGGATTACATATATTTCAAAATGAGTTAAGTTCAAATAATTTTTTGCTGGTGCTTAGCACACCAGTGAAGTATGTAGATATGAAAACAGGAGGCTGTTAGGTAAGATTCATTTTATTGGCACTGATTCCAGATGCCAGCATCGTGATGAACGCTATTTGACTTCTGATATCCCTTGACGTAGATACTGTTGGGGATGTTTTCTTTCCTGGTGGAAATGGGAAAATGATTAGAGGCCAGAGGTCAGGAGACCTGAACTCTGTTCCTGGTACCTCCCTGGCTCAGTATTTTGTTTGTTTGATAAGTTAGATTGAAAGCTCCCAGAGGTTTCTAAGGATAGCACAGTTTGAGCATTGGCTTTGTAAAAGTACTCTGGTGACCCATGGAATTAGTTATAATTCATCATAATAATGTCCAATGAAGAGGCATACTGAGGAAGGCATGAAAGGAATTTTAAGTGGCTGAACTCTATTTGCATTATTCATTTTACAAATCGTTTCAGAGCCTTAAAGCAAATTTCAGTATGTGGTACTTTAGATGCAAAATGCTCCTCTAGGACTATCGTAAGTTACATACAGGTATCCCTTAAAGTACATTTTAGAAATATGCTTACAGTGCATCAACTCTATCTGATGAACTCTGAGATGATCACAAGGAAGAGATATTTTAGGGATTTTTTTTTCTCATTGGGATTCAATGGGATTTAAGTTTACTAACCTGGGCCAGATGCAGTGGCTCACACCTGTAATCCCTGCACTTTAGGAGGCCGAGACAGGTGGATGACCTGAGATCAGGAGTTCGAGACCAGCCTGGCCAACATGATGAAACCCTGTCTCTACTAAAAATACAAAAAATTAGCTGGGCGTGGTGGCATGCACCTGTAATCTCAACTACTCAGGAGGCTGAGGCAGGAAAATCACTTGAACCTGCGAGGCGGAGGTTGCTGTGAGCTGAGATCGTGCCACTGCACTCCAGCCTGGGGAGCAAGAGCAAAACTCCATCTCAAAAAAAAAAAAATGTTTACTAACCTGGTGTCTACTTGCCTGCTTCCTGTCATGCCTTCTTTCTTCAGTTTCTTTCTATCTTTTTATGAGGGAGAGTTGAGGGATGAGTGCTTGGGTAGGAGGCAAGGAGATTCAAGGACTCAGGCTTGGAAATTTACACCTCTGTGCCTTCTCTCCCACAGGTGATAACCCCCGTGAGGACAGGCCATGGCTACGTATACGAGTACCCGTCCAGATACCAAAAGGACGTCTATGATATCCCTCCTTCTCAGACCACTCAAGGGGTGCGTACGAGAACATGGTCACAAGAGGAGAAGCGCGTCTAAGGGTAGTGTTCCTTCAGGGCTGTAGAGAAAAGGGAGTTCACAAATTATGTATTAATATATGTCATATGAAGCTTTATTTAGGTTGTCTACCCAGTAGCCACTTTAGCCAATGTTATTTAAATTATGTTTTCTGGATTTGCTTTATCAGGAAATCCTAGTATTTCACCCAAGAAAGCTTATATTCTTCTACAATTTTGCTTCAGAAAGTAGATTTTTCTTTTTTCTTTTTTTTGTTAGACAGAATCTCACTTTGTTGCCCAGGCTGGAGTGCAGTGGCTCTATCTCAGCTCACTGCAACCTCCACCTCCCAGGCTCAAGCAACTCTCCTGCCCCTGCCTCAGCTTCCCAAGTAGCTGGGACTACAGGCACACACACCACCATACCTGACTAATTTTTGTATTTTTGTAGAGACAGGGTTTTGCCATGTTGGCCAGGCTGGTTTTGAACTCCTGACCGCAAGTAGTCTGCCCACCTCGGCCTTCAAAAGTGCTGGGATTACAGGTGTGAGCCACCGTGCCCAGCTGGAAAGTAGAAAATTTAAACTACACTTTAAAGTACAGACAGCGTAGATATTTCACATAAGATCGTCTTTTTTTTTTTTTTTTTTTTTTTTTTGAGACATAGTCTTGTTCTGTTACCAGGCTGGGAGTGCAGTGGCACAATCTCAGCTCACTGCAACCTCTGCCTCCCGAGTTCAGGCGATTCTCCTGTCTCAGCCTCCCAAGTATCTGGAACTACAGGTGGGCACCACCACACCCAGCTAATTTTTGTATTTTTAGTAGAGATAGGGTTTTACCATGTTGGCCAGGATGGTCTCGATTTCTTGACCTCGTGATCTACCCACCTCAGCCTCCCAAAGTGCGGGGATTACAGGCGTGAGCCACTGTGCCTGGCCAAAATCATTTTTATATTCAATGTAAGTTAAAAACCATAGAATGTATAAAGAAAAAAAGGCAATAAATCTGTTATAACATGGAGCACTGCCAAAGATCAAGCTTGTACATAACCTGGTAAATAAATCCATAATTAAGTGCTTAGGAGCATAAAAAATGACAAATATAAGACATTTCCATTCTGGGTAACTCATAGGTTTCTCTTCAGGTATACGACATCCCTCCCTCATCAGCGAAAGGCCCTGTGTTTTCAGTTCCAGTGGGAGAGATAAAACCTCAAGGGGTGTACGACATCCCGCCTACAAAAGGGGTGAGTGAGTGACTACAAAGCAGCAAAAAGGAGTGTGAACGTGTGTGTGTGTCTGTGTGTCAGGGGGTGCAGGGTTGGGAGGGTGGGTAAGTAGTTTACTGGAATAAAACAAGAAAGGCAAACCGAAAAGGGGAAAATGTAGTCTTGGTGAGAGTAAAGGAAGGAAGCAAAAAAGGAAAGGCACTAATTAAAGATAGCTCTAGAGATTTCATATTGAAGAGCCCCAACTAAAAAACACTGGGAGGCCAATAAGGATAACCCTTTGGCAGGGAAGATAATTAGTTCAGTCTGGCAAGTACTAATATATATTTTAGTGGGTTTGTTTTGTTTTGTTACGTTTTGTTTGAGACAGGGTCTCGCTCTGTCACCCAGGCTGGAGTGCAGTGGCGCAATCACAGCTCATTGCAGCCTTGACTTCCCAGGCTCAAGCAATCCTCCCACCTCAGGCTCCCAAGTAGCTGGGACCACAGGTGCACGCCACCATAACTGGATACATTTTATTTTTTGTAGAGACGGCATCTCCCTGTGTTGCCCAGGCTTGTTTTGAACACATGGGCTTAAGTGATCCTACTACCTTGGCCTCCCAAAGTGCTGGGATTACAGGCGTGAGCCGCGCCTGGCCTGTAGAGGGTTTGACAGTTTTCTCAGTTTGTATGTTTGAGTGAACTCGTTTGACTCACTCTGTTACCCTCTGGGGTATGCCTGCACAGGAAGCACGGTAATCCCTACTCTACATACAAGGGGACTGTGTTTCAGATGCCTATGCAGCTCATTCAGCATCACACAGCTGGTATGATAACCGAAGAGCCCGGGGGGAGACCTCTGGTCTTACTCTGCCTCTCAGCACAGATCAGCAGAGAAAGGATACACCCAGGAGGTGGTCAGAAACACAGGACTGGAACACAGGGGTGAGCAATTTAGCCAGGAGGATTCCACATACGAGTCTGCACCAAGAACGTGGGGCTGGACACACTTGTCAAAGGACAAGGGAAGTGACAGCAGAATAGCGGGGAACCTTGGAAGTGCCTAACATTGGGGGCAGGGGAGGGCGACCGAAAAAGTGCCAGCAAATAGGACTGAGCACATGGGACCACATGTTCCCATGAACCAACTCAATAAACAGCGTTTCACTTTCTACTTGCTTTTCAGGTATATGCCATTCCGCCCTCTGCTTGCCGGGATGAAGCAGGGCTTAGGGAAAAAGACTATGACTTCCCCCCTCCCATGAGACAAGCTGGAAGGCCGGACCTCAGACCTGAGGGGGTTTATGACATTCCCCCAACCAGCACCAAGTCAGCAGGGAAGGACCTTCATGTAAAATACAACTGTGACATTCCAGGAGCTGCAGAACCGGTGGCTCGAAGGCACCAGAGCCTGTCCCCGAATCACCCACCCCCGCAACGGGGACAGTCAGTGGGCTCTCAGAACGACGCATATGATGTCCCCCGAGGCGTTCAGTTTCTTGAGCCACCAGCAGAAACCAGTGAGAAAGCAAACCCCCAAGAAAGGGATGGTGTTTATGATGTCCCCCTGCATAACCCGCCGGATGCTAAAGGCTCTCGGGACTTGGTGGATGGGATCAACCGACTGTCCTTCTCCAGTACGGGCAGCACCCGGAGTAACATGTCCACGTCTTCCACCTCCTCCAAGGAGTCCTCACTGTCAGCCTCCCCAGCTCAGGACAAAAGCCTCTTACTGGATCCAGACACAGCTATTGAGAGGCTTCAGCGGCTCCAGCAGGCCCTGGAGATGGGTGTCTCCAGCCTAATGGCACTGGTCACCACCGACTGGCGGTGTTACGGATATATGGAAAGACACATAAATGAGATACGCACGGCAGTGGACAAGGTGGAGCTGTTGCTGAAGGAGTACCTCCACTTCGTCAAGGGAGCTGTTGCAAATGCTGCCTGTCTCCCGGAACTCGTCCTCCACAACAAGATGAAGCGGGAGCTGCAACGAGTCGAAGACTCCCACCAGATACTGAGTCAGACCAGCCACGACTTAAATGAGTGCAGCTGGTCCCTGAATATCTTGGCCATCAACAAGCCCCAGAACAAGTGTGATGATCTGGACCGGTTTGTGATGGTGGCAAAGACGGTGCCCGATGATGCCAAGCAGCTCACCACAACCATCAACACCAACGCAGAGGCCCTCTTCAGACCGGGCCCTGGCAGCTTGCATCTGAAGAACGGGCCGGAGAGCATCATGAACTCAACAGAGTACCCACACGGTGGTTCCCAGGGGCAGCTGCTGCATCCTGGGGACCACAAGGCCCAGGCCCACAACAAGGCACTGCCCCCAGGCCTGAGCAAGGAGCAGGTCCCTGACTGTAGCAGCAGTGATGGTTCTGAGAGGAGCTGGATGGATGACTACGATTATGTCCACCTACAGGTAAAACAGCCGAACTCATAAAACACCTACATTCACTCACACGCAGGGAGCCTGAGACAGATGCCTATAAGGATATCAGGTTGGACTGCCAAAGGAGAGAACATAATTAATGTTAATCCACATGGTTCCCAAATTGGAGACAGTGTTGTAGAGTAGCAAGAACGCTGGGCTGAGAGGCCTGAGTACTCACTCAGCTCTAGCCCTTTCTCTGACATTTACTGTGTGACCAGCTTATTCAACCTCCTTGGGCCTTAATTTCCTCATCTGCAAAATGAATGGCATAAGGGGTTGGATTAGATCCCGTTGATATACCGCAGGTAAGAGGAGACTCACCAAGTAGGATAATAGGCCCTCTAATAATAATACCAGCTCCACTTCTACTTGTGTTTTAGGTATAGTTCCATATAATATTCTATTTGAAAAAAAAGTTTTCATCATTAAGAAAAAGAATAGACGACCTTTGCACCAGAGAATTTCTAAGGCCCCTGCTAGCCCTACTCTGTGTGTGTGTGTGTGTGTGTGTGTGTGTGTAATTGCTTTAAAACTTAGCCCCATCTCAGACTTACCTAGAGGACCACTGGGCATTAGCTAGTTATCCTAGGAGCTTAATCTGTGTATGGGACATTGGACAGTCACAGTTGGCCTCCTACAATTGGGAATTCTACCAAGCTCCGAATTGACCTGGGATTCCGACAGCTTTCCCTTCCACTTTGAGGGATTAAAACATTCTACTGGCTGGGCACAGTGGCTCACGCCTGTAATCCCAGCACTTTGGGAGGCTGAGGCAGGTGGATCACAAGGTCAGGAGTTCAAGACCAGCCTGGCCAATATGGTGAAACCCCATCTCTACTAAAAATACAAAACTTAGCCAGGCATGGTGGTGCACACCTGTAGTCCCAGCTACTTGGGAGGCTGAGGCAGAAGAATCGCTTGAACCTGGGAGGCGGAGGTTGCAGTGAGCTAAGACCGTGCCACTGTACTCCAGCCTGGGCAACAGAGCGAGACTCTGTCTCAGAAAAAAAAAAAAAAAAAAAAAAAAATCTACCAAGATCCATTATTTAGGACTAGGCTTACTATCTTATTCTGCCATTCTCTTAATTTGACTGAGAGTCACAGATTATACTGAGAACTACGTAAGTATTAAGCCAAATTCCCTCGAGTGCAAGAAAGTGTGGCAAGGAGAACTGAGCCTCACCTGGTGCTAAGGAAGGGAGTGGAGAGAGGATGGAGGCATTGGACGTTCATCTTACTGGTTGTCTGACTCTGCACAGTGGGAAATACTGTCTTGGAGCAGAAATCTGTAGATGATTTGAGGGAACTAGATATGAGAGGTGGACCACATTTAGACCTGCATTTGGGGGTTTACAGGTTCACATATACTCTGAGAAAAGAACCCAGAGACTATAAAAAGAACATTTATATATGAGATTTGAAGGGAATCATGAGTAGCTCTCCAAAAATTTTAAGGTGCCCCAGAAAGCCGGCACCCTATATGGCAATGGGATTTATTTTTCTGCTACCCCTGTCGTCTAGGGTTCACAGTGCCTCACTGGGCATTTGAGATGTTGCCAAGGCAGTGGAAAATAAAGAGCATTTACTCATCTGTCAATGAAATTGTTAGCATAAGTGAATCACAGTGATGACATAATATGTTCTTTATGTTGAAAATTAACAGGGTAAGGAGGAGTTTGAGAGACAACAGAAAGAGCTATTGGAAAAAGAGAATATCATGAAACAGAACAAGATGCAGCTGGAACATCATCAGGTAAGTTCAATCAGAGCAAAAACTGCTTGGCATTGGAAAGATTTCCCACCTAGTACTAAGGAAAGGTATCACTTCAAGAGATTATGATTTTGATTCTTCAGCTAACTGGCAGGAATCAGCTCCAAAGCATGGAATGGGGTTTAAAAGCAAAGAGGTTTATGACCTTGCTAGTTCATCTGGGTGTACCTGAGTTCCATCTAAAGGCAATTTTTTTAAAGGCTAAACCTGCATATCTAACATATGAGGACTATTTGGGTTAAGGCATTTGGTCTCAAGAAACAAGACCCATTCAAGCTAGCCTAAGCAAGCAGGTTTATAGTAAAGCCATAGTAGGGGAATTCAGTAACAGAAAATGAAGATATAGCCAGGTCTGGTGAGAACTAGAACTGTAAATTATCTCTCCTTGTACTTCCTTTGCTTCTTTCTATCAATCTACTTCACTCTCCCCTATTTTCTGGTTTTCTCTAATTATCTACTCATTTGGCTCCCCTGTAACTTTGCAGAACCCATAAATGGCCACTCAGAACTTCTATAGATGGCTTCTCGTCTCGGCTTCCTCTTCCGATGGTTAGCTCCCTTCTCTTGTTCATCAGATTCCCAAAAAGGCTGATGGGGCCATTTCTCTCTCTCTCTCTCTCTGTCTCTACCTCTCTATTTGTCTCTCTCTCGCCAGCAACACAAGCCTATGGTTTGGCTAGCCTTGGTCCAGTCTAAGGGTAGGAGAGCAGAATTCAATGTTTTCAACATATATCCAGGTTCATCTACTGAGGACTTTGGGCAGGGCAGGTTCATTCAAAAGCTGAGTATGAGTAGGGCAGATAATGATGAGTATTGCTAGCACAAGGGCATAAAAATAAAGAGAGATGGATTGAGGATTTATTTACAAGCCTTTTAAGAGGAAATGAAGTGAAATGGCACGTAATGACCTGAAATGGCATGCTGTATTTAGGAAATATGAGTTCTAATCCTTTCTGGCCAACCAACTATGTCAAGTCAGGTAACCTCCCCGAGCTTCAGTTACTTCCCTATAAAATGGGAAAGTACCCCCCCATCTAATGACATGATATATTGATGAACATATTTGCATAAAGCCTAAGATATATAAAATATAATCCATTATGATTAAATATCTTGGAATATCACCTTGTACCTGTTTATGTTTGCCTCGGCATCTGGCAAGGTAAGACTGCAGGGCTTTGGGGAACTTGTTGAAACCATAGCAATCCCTAAGAAGAAAACGCATTCTAGAAAAGTAAAGCTGTTGAAGCTGGGTGCCGTTGCTCACGCCTGTAATCCCAGCACTTTGGGAGGCCGAGGTGGGCGGATCACGAAGTCAGGAGATCAAGATCATCCTGGCTAACACGGTGAAACCCCGTCTCACTAAAAATACACAAAATTAGCCAGGCATGGTGGTGGGCGCCTGTAGTCCCAGCTACTAGGGAAGCTGAGGCAGGAGAATGGTGTGAACCTGGGAGGCGGAGCTTGCAGTGAGCTGAGATCGTGCCACTGCACTCCAGTCTGGGCGACAGGGCAAGGCTCTGTCTCGAAAAAAAAAAGAAAAGTAAAGCTGGCTGTGCATCTCTCAGAGAAGCTGGGGAAGCTGGGTGGGGTGATCACTGCTCCAGCTCATCCCTACCTCCAGGTGGGAGATTAACTGAGTCCGAAGCTCAGGTCACAGATAGTCCTTATCTGCAGAAGAGAGGTCTCTCTTGAGTCTTAGTGGAATCCCTAGAAATTATTATAATTCCAATTGAAATAATACACCATTTGGGAGCAATGAGGAAAGAAGGAAGAAAGCCAGCACCTGATGCATCTGACTCTGGGTGAAACCCCCTTCTTTTAACAGCTCTGGGGGACTAAATATTATGATGCACAATTCCCATTCAGACTTCCTTAGAAATTTTTTTTCCTTAAGTGCTCATATATTTATATGCATTAATCTTCCTGTAGTGCTGGATCATAACATGTCTCTCAATCTTGACAGAAAGAGTAGGATAAACAGAAAGGGGTCATGAATGGTCATTTCATCTGAGCATCCTGAGATAGTTGAGGCTTTCTCCGAGGAGCAAACTGTCAGTGACTTACTTGACAAGGAGGTCACTACATTTGGTTTTCCCTTGCCACCACTCAACATTAATAAACATTTACACAGAGCCTACTACATACCAAACTATTCTAAGCACTTTGTAAACGTTAACTCATTTAACCTCCATAAAGGTGTAGGTAACAGGGCTGCGGTTTAAACACTATGCTGCCTTCTAGCCAGAAGGTACAAGAGACCAGTGGTCCAATCGTAGAAGGTCTGAGCTTGAGGATCTTCTTTCCCAACGTCTGCATTTTACAGTTTAGGAAAGCAAGGCAGCTTGACCCAGGCTGCACAGCTCACATGCATCTGACAGTTACTAGGGACTAAAATCCCTGTCTTTTAACTCCAAGCCCTGGTTAATCTCCATTGCAACACACTCCCTTGCTCTAATGAGATCTACTTTCGTCTTCCTTGCAGCTGAGCCAGTTCCAGCTGTTGGAACAAGAGATTACAAAGCCCGTGGAGAATGACATCTCGAAGTGGAAGCCCTCTCAGAGCCTACCCACCACAAACAGCGGCGTGAGTGCGCAAGATCGGCAGTTGCTGTGCTTCTACTACGACCAATGTGAGACCCATTTCATTTCCCTTCTCAACGCCATTGACGCACTCTTCAGTTGTGTCAGCTCAGCCCAGCCCCCGCGAATCTTCGTGGCACACAGCAAGTTTGTCATCCTCAGTGCACACAAACTGGTGTTCATTGGAGACACGCTGACACGGCAGGTGACTGCCCAGGACATTCGCAACAAAGTGATGAACCTCAGCAACCAGCTCTGCGAACAGCTCAAGACTATAGTCATGGCAACCAAGATGGCCGCCCTCCATTACCCCAGCACCACGGCCCTGCAGGAAATGGTGCACCAAGTGACAGACCTTTCTAGAAATGCCCAGCTGTTCAAGCGCTCTTTGCTGGAGATGGCAACGTTCTGAGAAGAAAAAAAAGAGGAAGGGGACTGCGTTAATGGTTACTATGGAAAACTGGAAATACTATCTGGTTTTTGTAAATGTTATCTATTTTTGTAGATATTTTATATAAAAATGAAATATTTTAACATTTTATGGGTTAGACAACTTTCAGAAATTCAGGGAGCTGGAGAGGGAAATCTTTTTTTTTTCCCCTGAGTGGTTCTTATGTATACATAGAAGTATCTGAGACATAAACTGTACAGAAACTTGTCCACGTGCTTTTGTATGCCTGTGTATTCATGTTTGTTTGTAGATGTTTGTCTGATACATTTCATTAAAAAAAAAAAATGAATTAAGAAGCACCTTAGTAAGCACCTTCTAATGCTGCATTTTTTTTGTTGTTAAAAACATACCAGCCAGTTATAATATTGTTCTCTCCATGTCTTTGTGATGATTCTGAGCCTGGCACTCCCAAATCTGGGAAGCATAGTATATTTGCAAGTGTTCACCTTCCAAATCATGAGGCATAGCATGACTTATTCTTGTTTTGAAAACTCTTTTCAACACTGACCATCTTAAACACATGATGGCCAAGTGCCCAAAAGCCCTCTCGCAGAGCAAATTTCAGAATATATATGTGGATCCAAGCTCTGATAGTTCAGGTGCTGGAGGGAAGAGAGACCTGTGTGTTTAGAGGCCAGGACCACAGTTAGGATTGGGTTGTTTCAATACTGAGAGATAGCTACAATAAAAGGAGAGCAATTGCCTCCCTGGGGCTGTTCGATCTTCTGCATTTGTGAGTGATTCAGTCATGAGGTTTTCCAAAAGATGTTTTTAGAGTTGTAAAAACCATATTTGCAGCGAGGATTTACAAAGGCGTATCAGACTATGATTGTTCACCAAAATAGGGGAATGGTTTGATCCGCCAGTTCCAAGTAGAGGCCTTTCTGACTCAACATTCACTTTGGTGCTACTACTCCCATTACCTGAAGGAAACTGGCCAGGTCCTTGATCATGGAACTATAGAGCTACCAGGACATATCCTGCTGTCTAAGGGAATTTATTGCTGTCTTGCACCTTCTTTAAAACTCACATATGCAGACCTGACACTCAAGAGTGGCTAGCTACACAGAGTCCATCTAATTTTTACAAATTCCTGTGGCCAATGTGTATAACCCCTACCACTATCTCACAGGTAGTCACAGCATCCATTCCATAGTCTGTCTCCTCACATCTGTTAGTATTGACACAGCACAGACACCATAAGCCATCAGGTTCTTCATGGGGCAAGTGAAATACTTCTACCCCATAGGTAAATGTATTCACATATTACCAAGAGAAGAAGCACATTATCTATGATCTTTTGGCCCAGTTCTTATTTAGCGTTTTTATTCCAGCCTACTTGGAAACATGTTTTTATTTGCAATATATGCCTGACTGAATTAAGCTTGCTTGTTTTAAACAACCAAATCATTGGAGCAGAAAAGGATTTAAAAAACAAGAATGCATGATCTCAGCGTGGTTAAAAAAAAATCAGTGGAAATAAATGATCATAGAAGGTGCTTTTCAAAACAACTGCTATTATAATTCTCAAAGTCCTACTCTGCCAAAAGAAGATTAAAAGTCATACATTACATGACAAGAAAATGTTTATGTGGGAAGAGGGTTGCTGAAAATCAACAACACTTGAAGTTAAAAAGTGTGTCTTTGTAGATTTCATTGTATAATGTGTATTTCTTAGGAGATGGCTGACTTGATTGATCTATGCCAAGTGGAGACATTTCACATTTTTAAAACCAAAATGTTCAATCTGTATTACTCTTTGCCATCTTGTATGTAGAGGCTATTTTTAAATCATTAAATTTTTAGATCTCTGTTTTCATAGCCACTGGGTTTTCTTTTTCATACTCGTCTGTCACAGAATTAAATATTGGCTTACTTTGGTACTCCTAATATAAAAAGCTAAATTATGATTATTTTAGCAATGCTATAGGTCTGGAATTTTTTAGGAAAATTGAGTGTTTGGTTTTTTTTGTATATGTGTCACTTCCAAGTGACACATTTTATTTGCATTCAAAGAAAATTCTAGAATCTGTGAACATTATCAAATTCAAATATCTGGAACAAGGTTTGTGTTCACCAAAAAACCCATACATTCAGTAACGTATAGGATGATTTGTTTTCATAATATGGATGTTACCAGTCATGTGGGTTTTAGAATCAAAGAAAATTTTTCTATTTGTTTTGGAATAGTCATAAAGAAATAATTTAAAGCAAACTATATTTAATGAAAATAAGAGATTCATAATCATGTAATTATCATTTTTAATGGTTGGCCCACTCTTTCATTCAGGTATCCCACTGAGATTTATGGACAAATTATTTAAATGTATCATGGACCATTTTGCCCACAAATATAAGCATTAATTTATTTTTGACAAAATGTCAAGGCACTTCAATAAGGGAATGAAAACTCTTCTGAAAAAAAAAGTGGTGCTGGAACAACTAGATCTATGAAAAAAAGTGAATGCGTACCTTACGTTTTACCCAAAGATTAACCCAAATGGATCATAGACCTAAATGTAAAACTTAAAACTCCTAGAAGAAAACATAGGAGAAAATCTTTGTTATCTTAGGTAGACAAAATTTCCATAATTGAAACACTTTAAAAACTTAACTCAGAAAAAAAATGATATATTGGACTTCATCAAAATTAAAAACTTTTATTCTTCTGAGGATACCAAGAAAAAACCAAAAGTCAAGCCAAAAATGGGAGAAAATACATCACATCTGTCAGCCAAGGACTTACATCAGACTTAAGAGACAAAAAACTAAATTTTTTTTAACTCAGCAAAAATTTGGAGAAGAAACTTCATAAAAGAAGACTTATGTAGGTAAATGGAAAAAGTAAACACCACACCAAATAGAATCACTAAAATTAAAAAGACAAATGATACCCCATGTTGGTGCAAGAAAGGGGAGCAAACATAGCTCTTGTATATCACTGGTAAGAATGTTAAACAGTACAAACACTATGGAAAACAGATTGGTGATTTCCTAAAACGTTAAACTTATGTCTACCCTATGACCTAGCAATTTCTCTTCTAGGTATTCACCCAAAAGAAATAAAAGCATATGTCCACACAAAGACTTACATAAAAATATTTATAGCAGCTCTATTTGTAATAGCAACAGCTAGAAAGAACCCAAATGTTTGTTCATCTATATGAATGAATAAAATCACTGTGGTATATCCACACAATGGAATACTACACAGAAATCAAAAGGAAAAATATTGCAACAAATAGCCAACATGAATGAACTTCAAAATCATTATGACGCAAAAAAGAAGCAAGACAAAAAGAATACATATGCTATGTTTCCATTTCTACAAAATTTTAGAAAATTCAAACTAACCTATAGGGAGAGAAAGCACATAAATGGTTGCCTAGAGAGAAATGGTGGAAGGAATAGATTCCAAAGAAGTCCATGGAAACTTGGGAATGAAAGCAATGTCCATTGTCTTGATTGTGGAGATGGTTTCACAGGTGTATGCATGCCAAACCTCTTCAGATTGTACACTTTAAATATGCACAGTTTATTCTTTGTTAATTTTTTCAAAGTAAATGGTCTAGGCACTCCCATTAAAAGTTAGAGATTCTCAGCCTGGATTTTAAAATGCAAGACCAACTATTTGCTATTTAAAAGATGCTCGCTTGAAATAAAAATACACAGATAAATTAAAAACAAGGAGATAGAGACGTACTATGCACATTCTAATTTTTTTCTTAAAAAGCCGGAGCAGCTATATTATTAACAGACAAAGTAGAATTCAGAACAAGGGCAAAGAGAGGCATTTCATGATAAAGGGATCAATTCATAAAAAAGACGAAACATTCCTAAATGTGTATGTACCAATCACGAAGCCTCAAAATACATGAAGTAGAAACTGATATAACTGAAAGGACAAATAGAAAATCTACAATGATAGGTAGAGATTTCAATACTTGTCTCTCAGTAATTAATAGAATAAGTAAACAAAACAAAATAAAACCAGTAATAATTGGTAAGAATGGAACTCTCCTCCATTGCTGGTAGGAGTGTAAAATGGTACAATCATTTTAGAAAATGGTTTGGTAACCTCTAATAAAGTTAAACATATGCTTTCAACATAACCCAGTAATCCCAATCATAGATATTTACCCCCCAAAAAATGAAAACATATATCCATATGAAAAGCTAATTTCTTTATTCATAATTGTGCCAAATAGAAACAACCCAAATGTCATCAACAGGTGAGTAGATAAGTCAATTGTGGTCTATTTATACAATGGAATACTACTGAGCAATGAAAAGGAGTGAACAAATTAGACATGTAACAACATGAGCAGATCAACCTCAGAAACATGCTGAATGAAAGCCAGGAAAATAAAGAGGAATTCTGTATGAAGCTCCAGAAGGCAGGAATCTAATCTGTAGTGACAAAAATTAGACCTGTGATTCCTAAGGCCAGGGGTAGGTGTTGGTGATTATTTGGGAAAGAGCAGGAAGGAGCCTTTTGGTAGGATGAATATGTTTTATATCATCACTGTCCAACACTGCAGAACTTTCTGCAATGGTGAAAATGTCTTCCATTTGCACTGTCCAATATGCTGAATAACAGTCACATATGGCTATTGAGGATTTGACACACACCTAGTACAACTGAGGAAGTTTTTCATTTTAATTTTAGCTCATTAGACTTGAAATAGCCATACGTGGTTAGTGGCTACTCTACTGGACAGCACAGTATCTATATCTTGATTGTTGCAGTAATTGTGTGCATGGATAAATTTGTCAAAACTTATTATAAAATACACTAAAAATACGTGCATTTTATTGTATATAAGCCTTATCTGAATAAAGTTGATTTTAAAAAGAGGCAACGCATTTCCCAACTAACTCTAATGCTCCAATTTTTCAGGTCAATATTATCATCAGTTAACAGAAACATTGGCAGTTCCATAGAAAGAGAACAAACTGGAAAGCCAAGCTTCTAAATCCATAGCAGGCTACTGCTTTAGAGTCAATGATACTGAGCTTGTTCATGTCCCACCAGGAAGACAAATGTGGTTTCCTAACCCAGAGTTAGTAAAAGCCTGTCTGGGTTTTAGATGCTTCCCCATAAACCACATCTACATTCTTTATATTTTTTGAGGGATTATGACAAAAGAAATATTGTCATTCACCAAAGAACATAAAAAACAACAAGGATTCACTTATTCATTGAACATTTCCTGCCTGGCCGGCCAGAGCAGGCAAATCTGCCCTGCGTATCAATAGGACCCCAGCTGTCTCTGCCAGAGGAGCCAGCCCCACCTCACAGCCAGTGTCTCTGTGTGCTCAGCAACATGCTGTGGACCAAAGGGACAGAAGAAGGGAGACGTGGATTCTGCCTTTCTTTGTTTGAAATAAAAAGTAAACATGTCCTTTAAACAATTTAAGGCAGATTATAGACAAATGTTTAAGTAATTTACAGGCAAAGACTTTAAAGTAGAGAGAATGAGAAAAATCAAAGCGATCTAGCTGGTGAGAAAGAGCTTCTTGCCAAGGGTGGGGTTGAAGAGGTTGATCATAAAGAAAAGTGTCTTCGTCTGTACTGTGCTGCTATCACAGAATACCAAAGATTGGGTAATGTATAAAGAACAGAAATGTGTTTCTCACAGTTCTGGAACCTGAGAAGTTCAAGGTTGAGAGCTCATATCCAGTGAGGGCCTTCTTGCTGCATCATCCCATGATGGAAGGTAGAAAGGCAAGAGAGCATGAGAGAGCAAGGGATTGAACTGGCAGCCTCAAGCCCACAATTTTATAATCCCCATTAACCATGCATAAGGGTGGAGCTCTCCATACTTCCCATTAGGCCCCACCTCCAAACGCTGTTGCAATGGGGATTACATTTCCAACACACACTTTCTGGGGGATACATTCAGACCATACCAGAAAGGCTAACTAGATGGCAGAGGAAAGCCTGGCAAAGGCTGGTGACCAGGAAGGCATGCCGCAGAGATGCAGTGGAGAGGTTGGATGATGAGGGGCTCTCTAGAACCACACCGCAGTTAACTTTGGCTTTGCATTTTGTACCTTCAGAGAATTCATTCAGAATAGACATACCAAATATTGGCCTAATGAAACTCGGCATTAGATGGCATCATATCCTTTCAAAGAAGAGGAAGGAGAGAAAGCAGGGGGAGGAGCCTAGATGAGACAAAGATGATAAAGATAGTGAAGACTATGAAAGGATAAAAGGGAGGGGATGGAGAGCGGAGGAGAGGAAAGAGCAGAGGAGACAGAGAGAAGAAGCAAGAAAGACCCTGAAACAGGGTGGTTAGAAAAGAGTCAGTGAAACAAGTAACAGACTGCAAGAGATACACAGTATATGCTAAAGCAAAATGCTATGTTCTTAGGTCATCCAGGTTCTCAAGATATAGTCAGAAACAAACAGTCAGTAGGTATTACTTGAAAACAGGGCTGCATTGTCATTTTGAAAAATACAACATTGTGTATCAGTCTCTTGGAGAGACTTAATACTCGTGAGCATGTAAAAGGTTCTAGGCCGGGTGCGGTGGCTCACGCCTGTAATCCCAGCACTCTGGGAGGCCGAGGTGGGTGGATCACCTGAGGTCAAGAGTTCAAGACCAGCCTGGCCAACATGGCAAAACCTCATATCTACTAAAAATACAAAAATTAGCCAGGCTTGGTGGCGGGCGCCTGTAGTTCCAGCTACTCGGAAGGCTGAGACAGGAGAATCACTTGAACCCAGGAGGCAGAAGTTGTAGTGAGCTGAGATCACGCCACTGCATTCCAGGCTGGGCAACAGAGTGAGACTCTGCTTCAAAAAAAAAAAAAAAAAGGCCGGGGGGCGGGGGGGACTCCAAGAAGTCTTGCAATATAAAACTTGCCTTGTCTACTATTTCACAAAATTATTTTGACCCTAAGAGCTGTTTTCTCTCCTAACATTTATAAAAACCTGGTCTAGGATATTCGGATAGTTTTTGTTTTCCTCCCCCAAGAAAAGGGTGAGGCTGCCAATGTGACTCAGCTCACAGAATCATCGTTGTTCTTGACTACATTCATCAAGGTCAAGTCCTCTGTCTTTAACAGTCTTTTAGAACCAATAGGCTATGGGGCAGCACCTGTTCTGAACTTAACACCCATACTCACCCTGAATCTGTACAGAGCTTCTAAATAAGTATGTGAAGATACTTTATTATTTCCTCCATTCATTTCTGATTATCTGAATATTTGTCTTAGAATAAACATGGAGGAAACAAACCAATAATTAATTTGGATGAGCTTTCCCAAATCATCAACTCCTTGGGACCAGGATTTTTTTGTAGAAATGCTTTGGAAAGCCCAATTTTATATGAAGAGTTTTAAAATAGAAATATCTCTCAGAAGAGAACCAAAAAAGTGAAAGAAAAATAAAATACATATAAATGGGAAGATAAATAGAGTCAGAGACACGTTATCCAGCCCATCTAGAAATTTAATCTAAGAAGAGGTGCTTGACGAATGGAAAGGCTTTTGAAGGTGGCAAGAATGATAAGGACAAATACATACTTTGAAAAAATATGGTTTAAGTGGTTAAACCCTGGCTACGTTAAGGCATAACATCAACAGATGTGCTACTGTATAAATGACATAAATCGCCACCATTTATTGGTGTCTAGTATAAGTCAGCACACACTACATCAAGCACATTATCTTTGCCCTCATAGCAAACCTCTTATAGATAGTTCTTATTTTCACTTTACAGAGGAGGCTGAAGCTAGAAGGGAATTAAACAACTTGGCCCAAGTTTCAAGGCTGGCAAATGGAAGTAGCCCTTTCCCTATTCCACACAAGCACTCTGGGAACTGCAGGTAGGAAAGTGTACAAAGGATACTCTCTGGGAAATTGCATTATAGTCATGACCTGAGCAGGGTTTAGCTGGTAGTTTTACCCCAAATCAGGTAAGAGGCATGGACAAAAGATATTCACGTGCGATTTTAAATATTATGACATTTGTATGTGATTTTGAATATGGTCCTCTTTGCAATTAATTTTCCTAATAGTAAAACATTCACATTATTTATTAATTCATATAACTAGTCTCTTTCTCTCCACAAAGACTAAGGTGCATACAATATTTTCATTTTAGAAGAAGACAACTGAATAAAAAGAAAATAAAGGTAAAAAAATAAGACATAGCTGTTATTGTAGTTCATACACAAAATGCATGTAGCAAAGGCCTGTAAACTTTGGCCTTGAGTTTTCTGGACAGCCCATGAGATAAAGAAAATGAGATCCGGCCGGGTGCCGTGGCTCACGCCTGTAATCCCAACACTTTGGGAGGCCAAGGTGGGCAGATCACCTGAGGTCAGAAGATCACGACCAGCCTGGCCAACATGGTGAAACCCCATCTCTACTAAAAAATACAAAAATTAGCTGGGCATGGTGGTGGGAGCCTGTAATCCCAGCTATTCTCGGGAGGCTGAGGCAGGAGAATTGCTTGAACCTGGGAGGCGGAGGTTGTAGTGAGCTGAGATCATGCCACTGCACTCCAGCCTGGGTGACTAAGCAAGGCTCCATCTCAAAAGAGAAAAAAAAAAAAGAAGAAAGAAAGAGAGAGAGAGAGAGGAAGAAAGAAAGAAAGAAAGAAAGAAAGAAAGAAAGAAAGAAAGAAAGAAAGAAAGAAAGAAAGAAAATAAATGAAATCCGTTATATGATTTATAAGTATCCATAAAATGAAATCAAGTCCACTCTTTCCCATACTGAGTCCTCAGAGAGATTTCTCACCAAGGTCTTCATAACGGGTTACTGTAACACAGTGAATCATACAGCATCATGCCATATCATCTTTACGGTAAATATAGTGAGACCACAGCTTGTTTCTAGTACAGCATCACTTATGTGCTATTATTCTTTCTCTAAAGCCTGACACTTTACAGTACATGATGTGGCTTTTAAGGCCCACCATGATCTAACCCCAAATGGCTCTTTCACTCTCATTTCCTACTATATCCTTTCATAAATTCTCCTGAACAGCCTCTCTGGGCCACTCAGTCTTTCCTAAGTGTCTTTGATTTTTCTCTTCTTTCATCCTATTTACTCACTGTTATTCACCTTAATCTCTGACTTTCAAAATACAAGTCAGGAAAGGCAGAGAGTAAGTTATACACACCTGGTGGGTGGTATATTTTGGACAGGCTTTATTAGCCTTTCCTCCAAGTTTGCACTATTATCAATACAACTTCAATCAATCATTTGTTCTGCAAATATTTATTGAACATCTATTATGTACCCGGCACTGAGGGTGCAAGGGGAAGCAATAAAAATTTAATACATTCCTTGCTTTATGAAACTTCCAATCTGGTGAGTGAAAAAAAAAATGTTGATTTTGTCAAAAAATAAAAGAAAAGCGCAACTCTATGAAACACTATGAAGTCAAGATACATAGCTTCGTAAAAGGGAATATTGGCACATCCTAACGTAGTGTGGGGAGCAGGGATGGCTTTCTTCTGGAAAAGATGTTTGATGTGAGATCTGATGAGTGAACAGACTTTCTCTAAACAAAGCTGGGAAAGCAAGTTCCAAGCAGAAGTAGCAGTAAGGGCAAAGGCCCTGAGAACCCCAGGATCTTGCTATGTTCTAGGACCAGGAAGAGTCCAGTGTGCCTGGAGCACAGCAGAGAAGTGGGAGAATGGTGAGAAATGAGGCTGAAGAAGTGGCAGGTACCTGGCCATGGAAGGCCTTCAAGGCCACATTAAATGATTGAAAGATTATTTATTTATCTATTTTGAGACAAAAGCTCTGTCACCTAGGCTGGAATGCAGTGGCATGATCTTGGCTCACTGCAACCTCCGCCTCCCAGACTCAAGCGATTCTCCTGCCTCAGCCTCCTGAGTAGCTGGGACCACAGGCGTGCATCACCATGCCCGGCTTAATTTTTGTATTTTTAGTAGAGACGGGTTTCACCATGTTGGCCAGGCTGGTCTTGAACTCCTGACCTCATGATCTGCCATCTCGGCCTCCCAAAGTGCTGGGATTACAGGCATCAGCCAGCACGCCCAGCCCTATATTTATTCTTTAAGAGACAAGTCTTGCTCTGTTGCTCAGGCTGCAGTGCAATGGCAAGACCCTAGCTCACAGCAGCATGAACTCCTGGGCTCAAGCAATCCTCCCATCTCAGCCTCCCAAGTAGCTAGGATTACAGGTGCATGACACTATGCCCAGCTAATTTTTTTTTTTTTTTTTTGGAGAGACAGGTGTCCCGCTGTGTTGGCCAGGTTTGTCTCAAACTCCTAGCTTTGAGAGATCCTCCACCCTCAGCCTCCCAAAATGTTGGGCTTATACGTGTGAGCCACTGCACCTGGCCTAACTGAATAATTTTAAATAGCTATATGACACCATATTTTTGATCTGAAGATAGCTCCCTGGCTGCAGTGTGGAGAGTGGTGAAGAGGGGCCACGTGGATCCTGGCAGCTCAGTTAGGAGGCCATTGAATCAGTTCTAGGAGAAGCAATGAAGATAGGTTGGCTTAGAATGGAGGAGCAGAGATGGAGAGATGAAGATAGGTTCCAGGGATGTGGGAGGGCAAGTCAGTAGGAAAAGTGATGAACAGCACCTGGTGCATGATGATGAGGAGCCTGGGGAAGGGCTTCTCGGCTGGGCATCTGGATGGCTGTGGATCCATTCATGAGCTAGGACATGCCAACGCTATTTCCATCTCCACGGAACCAGCCTGGTGTGCAATCCACGCTTACTGCACTCCCCCTCCCTGGCACTGAGCAAAGCGCATGAGGGAGGAGCAACATTGGGAAAGAACCTCCAGACTCTTATCTGGAGGAGGCTAAGTTAAGCCCACTTTACTTCCTCCTAAGGCGTGGATGTGTAGGCACATCCTTAAGGTTGGAAAAAAAGAAGGAAAAGAAAAGAGAAAAACAGCCTTGAAATGGTTCTAGGCCAGGCACAGTGGTTCACACCTATAATCCCAGCACTTTGGGAGGCCAAGGCGGGGGGGATCATGAGGTCAGGAGTTCAAGACCAGCCTGGAGTTCAAGACCAGCCTGGCTAACACAGTGAAATCTGTCTCTACTAAAAATACAAAAATTAGCCAGGTATGGTGGCAGGAGCTTGTAGTCCCAGCTACTCAGGAGGCTGAGGCAGGAGGATCACTTGAATCTGGGAGGCGAAGGTTGCAGTGAGCCAAGATCGCACCACTGCACTCCAGCCTGGGCAACAGAGTGAGACTCTTTCTCAAAAAAAGAAAAAGAAAAAAAGAAAGGGTTTTAATGAGTAGAGGCCAGCCTGCAGGGGGAGAAACCTCTACAAGGGCAACTGAAAAGCTTCAGCACACTAACTGACCATCTCAGACTCAACTATTACCAATCTCTACAGCAAATTCTTCTTCAGCCTGGGAGGGGGCATTGAGGGGCAGGAACCACCACCATACCTCACAGCATGATTTAACTCATCTCCCAACAACTATAATTAAGAAAACTGAAAGGGCACCTTACTTTGTCTCCTAACTGTCAATTTTCCAGAGAGACAAGAGTCAGCAGGGATTGATGTTAAATGAAAACATACCCCTAATTTTCTCTGGCCTGCCTGGCAGTCAGGAGACCACCAGACACCAGACATTGTCTATCCCCTACACACCCCCTCACCCAGTCATCATCCAAGAGCAGTTTATGAGTCTTCTTTATGACCCAGGCAGCTTAACGGGTTTTTTTGTTTGTTTGTTTTTTCAGAACCATCTGGGCCCTTTGTGACTTAAACTCCTACTTAAGAAGTTGAAGTCTCCAAGAAACAATGGTTGTGAATGAGACATTTTAAACAATGGTCAGAGAAATAACTTATTTGAGCCTTTTCCCAATGTTAAAATATCAAGACAATGGGCTGGTGTGGGTGTATTTTTAGGAGGATGTAAAAATGTAAATGGACAACTTAGTGAAGGTTGTCCTTGCCCTTGGGCAATTATTTCTACCTCTCTGTCTAGACATCCAATCTACACTGGAAAAAACCTACGATTTGACAAAAGAAGGTTTTGGATAATGGGTCCCCCCAATCCTGTTTGCAAAAGAAAAATCAACAAGCAAGAAAACAAAAGATCTTCAAGGAGCAATGAGAAGGGGACATGTAGGGACTTGTGTGCAGACGAGAGAGCGTTCTAGAGAAAAGTTACGAGGTCCTCTGTGGCTTGCAAAGGGGAGTGAACTTGTGGGTGTTTACACATGCCAGGTGGCTTCCCATTCAAAGGGGGCCCCCAAGAATCCTTTAGAGTGCTGACAGTGCAAATAGCTAGCACCCATTCAGCTCAGGCAACAAGGTCTTTGGGCACCACCTAGGATGTTTTGAAGCACCTCACTCAGCATCCAGCATTTCGCAGATCTAAAGCTGTGTTCGCCTCGCACAGCACCCCCTTGTGGTGTGATGGGAAATGAAAGGTGGAGGACAATTGGTTTTTACAAACGATCTCATCTCTAACGTGCCTGGGAAATAGGAATGCTAGTGCAGACCTGATTCGCTGTTGTGAAAATAAGCTTTCAAAACAATTCTTAAGCGCTCCACAAACACGTAGTACTACGATTACTTGCTTGCTGCACATCTCCCTAGAACATCTTGGGCCATGATTTCATCTTTCCCATCTCAGCACCTGGCGTGACAAGTTCAACTCATGGTTGTTGACTGGCTAATTGCCAAAGGAATGAATCCACCTCCACGCCCCTCCGCCCCCATCCCACATCGGAGGAGCCCTTTTTCTTTGCGACAATCTCGCTCGGACGCTCAGACACTCAGACTGGACTGCAGTGGAGCTGTGTCCAGAATCAGTGGGTTCTTGGTCTCACTGACTTCAAGAATGAAACCGCGGACCCTAGCAGTGAGTGTTACAGTTCTTAAAGTGAGCATGTCTGAAATTTTTTCTTTCTGACCTTTGGAGCTTCTTCCTTCTGGTGGGGTTTGTGGTCTCGCTGGCTCAGGAGTAAAGCTGCGGACCTCCACAATGAGGGTAACAGCTCTTCAGGCGGCCCATCTAGATTTGTTCGGTCCTCCCAATGGGTTCCTGGCCTTAGCTGGCTTCAGGAGTGAAACTGCAGACTTTCGCAGACAGTGTTACAGCTCATAAAGGCAGTGTGGACCCAAAGAATAAGCAGCAGCAAGATTCATTGCAAAGAGCAAAATAACAGAGCTTCCACAACGCAGGAAGAGCACCCCAGCGGGTTACCACTGTTGCTTCGGGCAGCCTGCTTTTATTCTCTTATCTGGCCCCACCCACATCCTGCTGATTGGTCCATTTTACAGAGAGCCCAGTGGTCTGTTTTGACAGGGCGCTGATTGGTGCGTTTACAATCCCTGAGCTAGACGCAAAGGTTCTCCACGTCCCCACTAGATTAGCTAGATACGGTGTGGACACAAAGGTTCTCCAAGTCCCCACCAGAGTAGCTAGAAACTGAGTGTGGATTGGTGCATTCACAAACCCTGAGCTAGATACAGAGTGCCGATTGGTGTATTTACAATCCTTGAGCTAGACATAAAGGTTCTCCACATCCCCACCAGAGCAGCTAGATAGAGAGTGTCGATTGGTGCATTCACACACCCTGAGCTAGACACAGGGTGCTGATTGGTGTATTTACAATTCCTGAGCTGGACATAAAGCTTCTCCACATCCCCACCAGACTCAGGAACCCAGCTGGCTTCACCCAGTGGATCCCGCACGGGGCCGCAGGTGGAGCTGCCTGCCAGTCCCGCGCCGTGCGCTCGCACTCCTCAGCCCTTGGGTGGTCGATGGGACTGGGCGCCGTGGAGCACGGGGCGGCGCTCGTCGGGGAGTCTCGGGCCGCACAGGAGCCCGCGGTGGGGGAAGGCTCAGGCCAGGCATGGCGGGCTGCAGGTCCCGAGCCCTGCCCCGCGAGAAGGCAGCTAAGGCCCGGCGAGAAATCGAGAGCAGCGCCGGTGGGCCGGCACTGCTGAGGGACCCAGCACACCCCCTGCAGCCGCTGGCCCGGGTACTAAGCCCCTCATTGCCTGGGGCCGGCCGCTCCGAGTGCGGGGCCCGCTGAGCCCACCCACACTCGCAACTCGCGCTGGCCCGCAAGCGCCGCGGCCAGCCCCGGTTCCCGCCCGCGCCTCTCCCTCCACACCTCCCTGCAAGCTGAGGGAGCCGGCTCCCGCCGCGGCCAGCCCAGGAAAGGGATCCCACAGTGCAGCGGCGGGCTGAAGGGCTCCTCAGGTGCCACCAAAGTGGGCGCCAAGGCCGAGGAGGTGCGGAGAGTGAGCCAGGGCTGTGAGGGCTGCCAGCAGGCTGTCACCTCTCAGCGCCATCTCGGCTCACTGCAACTTCCGCCTCCTCACTGCTTTAGCCTCCCGAGTAGCTTGGATTACAGGCTCCTGCCACCACGTCCCCCTAATTTTTGTATTTTTAGTAGAGACGGGGTTTCACCATGTTAGCCAGGCTGGTCTTGAATTCCTGACCTCAAGTGATCCACCCACCTTGGCCTCCCAAAGTGCTGGCATTACAGGCGTGAGCCACCGCGCCTGGCCTGGAGGAGCCTTTAAAGCAAAAAGGACATTGCAGGATCCTTAACAATAACTAAAAATAAAATTCCTTCAAAAGGCAGGATGTAATGCCCATAAGTTACTGTTGTATTGTTTCCCCTTTATATGACCG
Source organism: Symphalangus syndactylus (assembly GCF_028878055.3). NCBI lineage: Eukaryota > Metazoa > Chordata > Mammalia > Primates > Hylobatidae > Symphalangus > Symphalangus syndactylus. The sequence goes on from NC_072445.2 coordinate 59,812,264, forward strand.
TTTTCCATCATTTACTTTAGTGCCTTTGGTTGTTCTCATTGAATGTCTGTGTGATTTCCCTGCGGTAAGCTCCTGAGGTTGGATTTGCGTGGCACAACAGGTCCCTACAAGTCCCCTTCTCATTGTTCCTTGAAGATCTTTTGTTTTATTGCTTGTTTCATAGTTCCCAGTGATCTCAGCTGCAATATACTCCTTTGCAAAGTTGCTGTAACCAGGCCAAAACCTGTCCCTAGATTTAGAATCCATGGTTTGGGATGACTGTGACGTTAATCACCCCATGCTCTCTGTCAACATGACCCAACACTTTCAGTATGTCCCATCCTCATCCTCAGATCTTCAGCACTTACAGCATTTATAGGCCTTTTAACCCTTGCACCAATAAGCAAAACAACAATTACAGAGAAAATGGACAGAAGGCGAAACAAAAGTTTTATGATCAATGAGCAAATTATAGGCAAACATATTCATATTTAAGCATCAGGGGATATTTCATTTCTCCTGAGTAATTGATATGCTTTTTCTCATGGAAACAAGATTTTTGCAATTAACTGATCATGTTTTCCTTTACTGTAAAGGTCAGAGACAAATTTGATGCTCAATATTAGTAACTAGTAACTTATGGGTCCATCTGGATTTTACATTTTCTCTCCGTACCATCTTTTCTACCTAAATTATTCCTCAAAATTATTCCTCATCCTCTCTTTTTTAGCTACTATCTTTTTTTTTTTTTTTTTTCCTGAGATGGAGTCTCACTCTGTCGCCCAGACTGGAGTACAGTGGCATGATCTTGGCTCACTGCAACCTCTGCCTCCAGGGTTCAAGCAATTCTCTTGCCTCAGCTTCCCAAGTAGCTGGGACTACAGGTGCACACCACTACACCCAGCTAGTTTTTTTAAAAATATTTTTGGTAGAGACGGGGCTTCACTATGTTGGCCAGGCTGGTCTCAAACTTCTGACCTCAAGTGATCTGCCTGCCTCAGCCTCCCAAAAGTGCTGGGATTACAGGCATGAGCCACCACACCCAGCCTTTAGCTACTATCTGATCACATGTGATTGGCCACATGTGAGAGCTCTGATGCTCGCTGAATGTATAAAGAAGCATGGGCTCTGCTCCTCCCTGTGCTGAGCCAAGATGTTCCACAGTAGAAAGGGAGGGGCTCCAGAATTGAGACTCATAGCAAGTTTTCTTCCATATACATCCACCACCAGGGTGCCAGGTGGAACAGCTTCGTCTGTTGGCAATTTCACACCCTAAATCAATCTTTCCTTGCAACTTCCCCCTGCCTCTGGTGTGAAACCGGCCCAGACTTCCATCTCTGCCATTATTAATCTCCCTTCCAGAAACCAATGCCCTTCCCAGAAATCCGGCGTCAGACATGTTTTTGTATGTTTGACCCTCAAAGACAGCAGTCAGGGTTAGGATTCCATTTCTTTTCCATTCAGGAGGCACCTCTGCCACTTTGTAATATCATCAATGCCAGCTTGACTTATTGGTGCCTGAAAACATTCAAGCCCCAAATACTCTACGTGGAGCCTAGTCTAGGCCCTACCCAAAGCCCTGCAACGTCCATCCGTAAGCTTCATCACTGAAAGGCGCACAGACTTTCCAGCTGCAGGTGGAGGAAGTGCACCCTCCACTCTCCTCACATTCCCTAGAAGGGAAGGGCTTCTCTCCATCCTCACACACACACACTGCTCCTTATGACGGTGCCTCCACCTGGCAAGAAACATATTTCAGGCTCCCCACAGGTTGCTTATTAGATGCAAGGGAAAAGTAGTGATTTACACCATGGAGAAATCAGTCAACACACTGGAGGGGAGGAATGATCAAAATCAACACCGCCAGTGAGGTGAGAAGGACATCAGTGTCTCCAGAAATGAGACCTTTTGAGACGGACGCAGGATCACTTGCACAGTATTTCATTTTCTTGCCTCATCGTGAGGAAACGTCAGGCAAACACACAATGAAGAACATTTGTTCTCTCTTTAAAAGGCACAGGGAAACTTATTCTGCTGCCTGTCATTGTTATGAAAGATAAAGGAAGGCTGTGGGAATGTTTCTGATTAAAGGAGGCCAGAGAGACATGACAACTAGATCCAAACGCCAGGGCCTAGGCTGGATCCCATCCCAGAGGAAATAAGGAAGGGCATTACTGGGTCAACTGTCATCACGGAAATACAGACTACCGTTGAATAAATTAAATCAATGTTAAATTTACTCAAGTGGATAAATACTCAGTGGTTCTGTAAGAGAATATTCCTATTCTTAGCAAAGATGCACTCAAGTATTCTAGAGTAAAGGTGACTATATAGGCATGTGCGTTTTAGAAAAGCAATTTTATCCGTGTTAACAGTAAGTGGATCTCAGTAAAGGGTGTGTGCTATTCTTACTCTCAAAGCTTTTCTGAAAATTTGGAATTATTTCCAAATGAAAAGTCAAAACAACAACAACAACAATTCAATCTCATCTAGAAGAGTCTGGCCTCAGTAATAGAACCTGGGTTTAAATCTCATCTCTGGCTCTTCAATGAGCTACTTCACTTTCTGCAGGTCTTGATCTCCTCACCAATAAAATGGGCATAATCATAGTCGCTGTATCATAGACTTGTTAGAAGACTGAAAATTACAAAGTAAACTTTACAAAGCATTGAGAGCAGGGTCTGGCACATAGTCAGCTTCATACAAATGTTTAACAAATATATTCCATTCTGATAAATAAATTTCATTCTGAAATTGAAAACAAAAGAAGCACACAAAAATTTTCCAACTAAGAATTTCCTCTTGGGATCCACTGACTGACTAAAATAATGTTAAGTCAATGTTTTCATAGATCCAGTACGAAGCATGTGTTAATTATTGGGTGACCAAGCAGAATCAAGTACAGTTGATCAAGCAGGGTTGGAAACGTAGGCGAGCTTAAGCTACTCATGCATTTCACTTTTGCAAAAGTCGTGAGATATATTAAGTAGACATTGAGTTAAAAAAAGCACAGATAAAATAACTACTCAGTAATCTTCCAAACACATCTGTGGTATAATACTGAGCGTTCAGGAAATCAAGGGGGGAAATATGATAATATCCTATATGGTCTAGCCTTGTTATAGGACGCAAAGTAATTAAACCTCAAGGAGAATGACTTATTACATACCAAACACGTGGAAAAGGAAAGGCAAAAACTGCCTATCTTTGGCCTCTACAATAATTTTTTCCTGGAAGAGAGCAGGGTTGGGGCAACTAAGAGTCTCTTTTGAAAGCTCCCAAAGTCTCTGGCCATTTGGCTGGGAAAGCCTTCATGTCAGCAGGGTCTGAGTGAGCACTGTCTTCAAACCTCCCAGGGTCAGGTAGCTGCAGGCATCTTTGGGAGGCCACATGGTTAACCCCCCAGGTTCCAGGAAGATGACTACCTACAGCATCCGGGTGGATGGCAGGTCAACGTGACTGCATTGAAGAAGTGTGATGAACGTTCACAGAGATTTCTGCAAAGATTTACAACTCATCCATCCCTCTAGCTATGCTAAGCTTTATCCTGGTCAAGCCAATCCACCCATGAGTTTGCACCTGGACCACACTGTCTTGGCCTCTTAAATTGTCATAGAATTCCTCTTACTCTCTGACATGATATGACAGCCCTGCTCCTGTTATAAGAAATAGCTTCACTGTTCTGTTGATAAAGTGATGAACTTTTTTTATATTATTATTTTAAACAAGAAATGGATTTAAACAGCAAGACACTTGACTTGAAAGGAAAGCTACCTAGGATGCATTTGTTTTAGAGAAATTTATCCCACCTTAAAAACTGATTGCCCTACATGTAACAGCTATGTACAAAAAAGTCATTAAGATTCTCCTTGATTTCACAATGATAATTGAAACATACTGGAATTCTCTAATCAAATAAGTATGCCGAGGAGTCTGTTGTCATTGCTATTGTTTGTCAAACAATGAAAGTAAAAAACTTAATGGGAAACAAAAATAAAAGTGGAACAAGCACACCACTAATGCGTTCTTTTTTTTTTTTTTTTTCCCCAAGACAGAGTCTTGTTCTGTCGCCCAGGCTGGAGTGCAGTGGTGCGATCTCGACTCACTGAAACCTCTGCGTCCCAGGTTTGAGCGATTCTGCTGCCTCAGCCTCTTGAGAAGCTGGGATTACAAGAGCACACCACCATGCCTGGCTAATTTTTGGATTTTTAGTAGAGACAGGGTTTCAGCGTGTTGGCCATGCTGGTCTCAAACTCCTGACCTCAGGTGACCTGCCCGCCTCGGCCTCCCAAAGTGCTGGGATTACTGGCATGAGCCACCATGCCCCGTCTAATGGGTTCTTTTGTAAGAAGGTTTTTCTCTACCTCATTTCCTTTTATTGTCATTCAACTATATCACTAGCCATTTAGTTAAAAAAAATAATAGTGTTATACAATAGATCTAGTCACATATGTCAGTTACTTGACGTACAGTGAAGGGAGAGAACAAATGACGGGATAGAGAGAATTATGTGTACAAGTCAGGATGGGCTGGGCTCCAACTGTAATTTGCTAACTGAGAGTGTTTTCGTGTCTGTGCGTTCTGGTGTAAGGTAGCGCATCACGTGCATTTTCTTTTTTTTTTTTTTTTTTTTTTGAGACGGAGTGTCACTCTGTCACCCAGGCTGGAGTACAGTGGTGCGATCTTGGCTCATCACAACCTCCACCTACCAGGCTCAAGCGATTCTCCTGTCTCAGCCTCCCAAGTAGCTGGGATAACAGGTGCGCTCCACTACACCTGGCTAATTTTTGTATTTTTAGTAGAGACGGGGTTTCACCATGTTGGCCAGGCTGGTCTCGAACTCCTGACCGCAAATGATCCACCCGCCTCAGCATCCCAAAGTGCTGGGATTACAGGCGTGAGCTACTGCTCCCAGCCCATCACGTGCATTTTCATCCGTCATCTCCGACCATGCAGGTGCATCTGTTTCATTGATTATCCGCCCATCAAATTAGAATGTGATCAGCCTCGGTGACAAATCCTGACCTTCACACTAGGTATGTATTTAGTCACTAGTGCTCTCTGCCTCCTCTTCAACAGAATGCTCCCGTCCTACCTCCTCAAATGAATTTGATGTCATTTCCCGTTTTGACCCTCCTTGGGTTTTGCATCAGCCTATGGGGTCTGAGGACTCTTTGGTTGCCACGCAACGAAAGATATGCCAGGTCTGCACCCCACAAGCATGGGAGAAGCTGAAGAAGGTGCAGCAGGAAGAAGGGAGGAGGGAGTCATGCTTTTAAGTATTCAGCTACACACCAGTGTCTCTTTCTAAGGACCTCCTTGAGAAATTAAAGCCAAGCTCTCCTGAATGTCTGTGTTGGTTGCTGCAGGGCCCAACGCTTGCTTCTGTGGCCCCTTCTGTTCTCCCTAAGGGAGCTTACCTAGTCCACCAGCCTGCTCCAAACTGCAGGCGTCTCTGTCCTCGACAGTAGCCAAGGCCTTTCACCTGGCCTCCTTGTTTCCCCACTTGCCGGATACAATGCAAGTCCCACACAGCAGCCAGGAGAGCCTTTACAAACACGAACCACATCGCACGCCTCACCTGCTCAATGCCGGCCAGTCCTCCTCTTTGCCCTTTGCCCCGCTGACCTCTGACCTCAGCTCAACCTTGCCTCCCACATTCCAGCCACACGGGGGCGTCTTCTTGGTCTCTCAGATAAGCCAAAGGCATTCCCCTCAAGACTTTTGCACCAGCCACCTTGCTGCCCTGCGGCTCCCCTCCCGGACACTCAGGAGCCCCCTTATCGTCACCCAGAGCCCAGCCACCTACACCTTCCAGTCCAAAGTCCCTTCCAGCCACCTCCCAGCACACTGTGGTCTCCAGAGTCTCTCAGAATGCTCATCGCTTGCCTTTTTCTCTCTTTCTTCTTCCACCTAAAATGTGATCTCACGAGAGAAGAAAACTTGCCTGTCTTATCCACTGCTGTGTTCTCACAGCCAAAAAGTGCCTGGAATAGGATATCTGTTAACAAGCATTTATTGAATGAGTCTTATGAGCATGGTAGATTTAATTTCCATGTGTGATTTTCTCATTGCTATGATCCCTAGGACACTCAGGGTCAAAGGCAAGGCTCACTTCTCCTACTTGCACAAGACCTTACGATGTGCATTGGAGGGACCCATCGCAGCTCTGGCTTCATGTTTCCCTCCTATGTTCCTCTTGTACCAATTTCCTCATCTTAAGAAATATTTATAAAAGGCTGAATGCATCATTGAGCCTTTCTCAGCCCTTAATAAAATGTGGTGGTGTGTAAATACATTGACAGGTGACTTTTGCCAAATAGCACAAGATAGATTTCTGCAGGGAACAAGAGGAATCAGTCCTCCATGTCATTCACCAACCGCAAGTGGGGAGAGCAAACCCAGATGCTCTCCCTATTTGAGTCAGTGCTGCAGTGGCCACAGAAAACATCCCATCGGCCGGGCACGGTAGCTCAAGCCTGTAATCCTAGCACTTTGGGAGGCCGAGGCGGGTGGATCACGAGGTCAGGAGATCGAGACCATCCTGGCTAACACGGTGAAACCCCGTCTCTACTAAATATACAAAAAAATTAGCAGGGCGTCGTGGCGGGCGCCTGTAGTCCCAGATACTTGGGAGGCTGAGGCAGGAGAATGGCGTGAACCCAGGGGGCGGAGCTTGCAGTGAGTGGAGATCCCGCCATTGCACTCCAGCCTGGGCGACAGAGCGAGACTCCGTCTCAAAAAAAAAAAAAAAAAAAAAAAAAGAAAACATCCCGCGTCCTCTGCAGGAGGCAAGTGTGAATTCCCAGGTCACAGGTAAAGTCGGTCAACAGGTGACAGGAGAGCAGACACCAGGCTGAGCCAGCCTCAGGACCACAGCGAAGGCAAACAAGGTGAGAGGGAAGCAGACTATCCACTCAGAGGCATCCATAGGACACTTTTAAATTTTTTAAAATTGTATTTATTTATTCATTCATTTTATTTATTTATTTATTTATTTATTTATTTATTTTCTGAAACGGAGTCTTGCTCTGTCTCCCAGGCTAGAGTACAGTGGTGCAATCTCTGCTCACTGCAACCTCCGCCTCCCGGGTTCAAGCGATTCTCCTGCCTCAGCCTCCTGAGTAGCTGGGACTACAGGTGAATGCCACCATGCCCAGCTAATTTTTGTATTTTTAGTAGAGACAGGGTTTCACCATCTTGGCTAGGCTAGTCTTGAACTTCTGACCTCAAGTGATCCACCTGCCTTGGCCTCCCAAAGTGCTGGGAATATAGGCATGAGCCACCACGCCCAGCCAAAATTTTTTTAATTTTTAATTGCGGTAAAAATTTTTAAGTGTTCAGTTCAGCAGTGTTAACTGTATGCACATTGTTATGCCACAGACCTCCAGAACACTTTCATCTTGCAAAGCTGAAAAACTCTGAACGCGTTAGACAGCTCCCCACTCTCCCCTGCCCCAGCCCTTGGCAACCATCATTCCACCTTTTGTCTTTATGAATTTTGAAGTCAAACAGTATTTGTCTTTTTGTGACTAGCTTATCTATCATAGCATAATGTCCTCAAGGTCCCTTCATGTGGTAGCATGGGTCAGAATGTCCTTCCTTTTTAAGACTGAATAATATTCCATTACATGTTTATACCATGCTTTGTTTATCTATTCCTACATTGGTGGACATCTCTTGACTATTGTTGGGTGGGACACTTTGGTATCTAAGTATGTCCCGCTCTGATCTGAGGGACATCTGCCCAAGCCAGGGCATCAGTCAGCACCCACCTCTCTCATGAGCCGGGAAAAAAATCCTGCAGCCACCATGCCAGTCATGGTCTCCATACTCAGTGAGAGCCGAAGACTGCTGAGCATGCTTTCGGTCAGCTTGCCTTGTTTTATGTATCTGTCTCAAGCCTTGTCCACTTTTCCCACACCTTCCAGCATGCATAACCACTCTGCCTGCATTTTGCAGACAACCTCTGCTTGTGTGGTCTGGCCTAGCAAAAGGCACTATCATCCACCCAGCTTGTGAAGCCAGAAATGAAAATCATTCCATTCCTTCAGGCCCCATATCCAACCAACAGCCAAGAGTAATAGATGTGAGCCTCTAACATCACAGGATCTGCTCACTTTCACTATTCCCATGGCTGTTTCCTTACTGCCAGGTGCCATCATCGCAAGCTGGGCAACTGCAAGGGCCTCCTAACTGAGCTCCCTGATTCCACACACCCTGCCCTTTCCCATCTGATCTCCACCCTGCTTCAGGGACACCATCCCCCGATTCTGATATGATCCTGCCACCCCCTAAGGGCACCCCAATGCCCTCTCTTGGTGTGGCCTACAAGACCCTCCTTGAGTGGACCTCATCTCCTGCATCTCATTCTGCCCGCACCTGCTTCAGTCTTGCAAGAAACCCCTCTACACACACAAGACCTGCCATACCTTCCTAAATCGTTCCTGCTGTTTCTCCCGCCTGGCACACATTTACCTGTGCTTCACCGGCCTAATTCTTCTACATCATTCGTGAAGCACCTCGTGCTCTGTATCATTCCTGAGCCCAGGCTCTTTACTCCTGTACAGCCTCAACACTGGAGCACCTGTTTCACACCCCTCCTTCAGTTGTTGGAGGAATCATTTCTTTCCCCAGATTCCCACAGTCAGTCTGCGTTCTTTGCACAAGTCCTCAGGGCAGAAGGTCATAGTCCCATCCCCACTCCCCCACCATCTTCTTTTCTATGGTAAGGAAACATTTCATAGTGTAATAGTACATAAGAGCTTCTCAAAAGCCCCATTGTTAAGCCTGAGTAGCATATAAACAAATGCACTTAAGAGGAATGTTTAAATTGTGAATTATAGGTACAAAAGGCACCATAAACAATTTAAACTAGGGAAGAATTGCCCTGCTGTGTGTCTCTGTTCTATGCAAGTATTCATGCACAAGGGCTGAGTCACAGATCAACAATGAAGAATGGGCATTCAGCTCCATGGCAGAAACCATGAATGCTAAGGGCATAGACAGACATTCGTTTTATGTCCCCTGGTTTCAGTAGTTGATGAAAAATTACCCTTTCTGTCTGAGGCTTTCTTTGTCTGAGCTCAAATTTCATTTTGAAAATTCCGAACAAGCTCTCTTCAATTAAAATGAATCATTTCCCCACATTATAAGAAATATAAAAGGTTTCTGAACAAAGTTGGTTGAGCTTGGGGAACTGATTGGTCAAAAAAGAATGAAGGCTGTCAAATCACTTTAATAAGATTTTGGATGAGTGGGATGAGGTTTTTAAAGGAAAGATATTCTTTGAAGGCACATACCTTTTTTGTATTAGCAGTTTTGGGAAATTGGAATTTGGATAATCCTAGGCTTAAGCAGGAATAATAGAAAGAAAACATGGCCATCTGTTTTTCTTAATGTTTTCATGGAAAGACAACTTTTAAATTTACAAGACTAACTACAATCTTCTCTCCTGCAGATCCAACTTCATATTTTAATGTGAATTATCTCAGATTGATTCTTTCAATAGAACAACATAATACAGTGCCATATTTGGAATTTGGAAATAACATTTTCAGGTCTCTCAAGAAGGTATCTGTCTTCATATTCATATTTTAAATTAAGACAGCACCCTCCAAAAAGCAATTGGAAATATAGAAACTTTTCAGTCAAAAGTAAGAAAAAACAATAAAATTAACCAGAAAGAAGTAGAAATACTAGTAGAGATAAAAACAAAAGTAAGGGATTTAAAAACAAACAAAAAGTAGAATTGATGAGTAAAACCAAGATTTTTGCTTTTAAAAGTCTAGCAAAAAAAAAGATAAAAAAGATTTACCTTTTCTGATATTTCATATAAATGATATCACACAATATGTGGACTTTTGTGACACTTATCATGTTTTTGGGACTCACCCATATTGTAGCATATATAAGTACTTCAGTTCTTTTATTGCTGAGTAATATCTTATTGCATGGATATGCTACATTTTGTTTATTCATCAGTTGATAGACATTGGATTGCATCCACTTTTTGGCTATTGTGAGTAATGCTGTTATGAACATTCATGTACAGATTTTTGTGTGGACACGTTTTCATTTCTCATGGGTAGATTCCTAGGAGTGGAATTGCTAGATTATATGGTAACTTTATGTTTAAGGTTTTGAGGAACTGCCAAACTCATTTACAAAGGGACTGCACCTTTTACATTCACATTGGCAATGTATGAAGTTCCAGTTTTCTCCACGTCCTCACTAACACTTGTTACTGGCTGTCTTTTTATATTACAGCCATTCCAGCGGGTGTACAGTAGTATTTCCTTGGGGTTTTTAGCTGTAGTTCTCTAATGACCAATGATGCTGAGCATCTTTTCATGTGCTTATTATTCATTCATTATCTCCTTTGGAAAAGTGTCTATTCAAATCCTTTACCCATTTTTTAATTGGCTTATGTGTCTTTTATTATTGTAAAAATTCTTTAGATAGTCTGGATACGAGTCCCTTTTCAGATACATGATTTGAGAATATTTTCTGTGTGTTGTTTTTCACTTTCTTGATGGCATTCTTTGAAGCATAAAATTTTTTTAATGTTGATGAAGTCCAACTTATCAATCTTTTCTTTTATCCCTTGTGCTTTTGTTGCCATAACTAAGAAATCATTGCCTAATTCAAGATCATAAAGAGTTACTACTGTGTTTTCTTCTGAGTTTAATGATTTTAGCTTTTATATGTAGATATATGATTCACTTTATTGTGTATGGTAGGATTTCAGGGTACAAATTGATTTTTTTGCATGTGGATATTCAGTTATTCAGTTCTTCCAGCATTTGTTGAAAAGATTATTCTTTTCCCATGAAATTGTCTCAGCTGCTTTGTCAAAAATCAATTGACCATAAGCGTATGAATTTATTTTTGGATTCTCAATTATATTTCATTGGTCAATAGGTCTATCCTTATGACAGTAAAATGTCTTGATTTCTATAGCTTTGTAATAAGTTTTGAAATCAGGAAATATGAGTAAACAATTTTGTTCTTTTTAAAGATTATTTGGACCATTCTGGTTTCCTGCCATGCCCATATGAATTTTGATAGAAATTGTGTTGAAACTGTAGATGAACTGGAATATTGTCATCCCAACAATATTAAGTCTTTCAATCTGTTAATATGGAGTGTCTTTCCATTTATTTAAATCTTCTTTAATGTTTTTCAATACTATTTTGTAGTTTTCAGTGTACAAGTTTTGAGTTTTGTACTTCCTTTGTTAAATTTATTCCTAAGTATTTTATTCATTTTGACACTCATGTAAAGAGAATTGTTTTCTTAATTTCATTTTCAGACTATTTATTACTACCGTACAGAAATACAATTTTTTTATATTGATCTGTTGAACTTGTGTGTTAGTTCTCATTGTTTTTTAGTAGAGTCTTTGATCTTTTTAATATACAAGATCATGTCATTTGTGAATATAAATAATTTTACTTCTTACCAATGTGAAACTTCCTTTTCTTTTCTTTTTTTTTTTTTTTTTTTTTTGCCTAGTTGCCCTAGCTGGAATGTTCTATGGTACAATGTGGAAATGGAAACAGTGACATCCTTGTCCTGTTCTGAACTTACTGATTTTTAGATATTTGATATATTTCTATCAATCGCAGTCATTATTCTCTTTGTGAACTCAAACTCTCCCATTTTTTGGCCAGTGGAAGCTTCTTCTACTTAATTCCTATGGTCTTTTAATGTAATCACATCAGTCTTTGATTGCTTCCTCACTTTCTGGTGCAATAGCGTGCCCCAGATCCAACTAGTGTTTTCCTGCCGCAGACCTAGGATCATTCAGTTTCCCAAAAACTCATTCCCTTTACATTGGAAACAGTACTGAGAGGCCACAATCTGGATATTAGAAGTGACCAGTGCTATGAGTAATTATTGCATCCAGATCCTATATTTGACAGGGCTAGGAAATAAGATGGTGGTGTTGTTATTTAATAAAAGGGAAAAGCCACAAATTCATAGTTATATTTTTAACTTAAATAAAAAAATAAAGTTTTACTTATTTTCTTTTATTTTATCCTTTGATCTCATTTCTTGTACACTGAAAACCTTGATTCCTTTTAGGAGTAATATAATTATGTATTTGTCATATAACAGTCTCAAAGTAACAGTTTGAATATTCATATAACAGTCTCCAAGCAACAATGACAATAGTACTACTAATCATTAGATACTGAATGCCATTTGAGATTTTTTAGTATTCTCATCATTAGAATATATTATCTGAGATGTACAGTCAAATTACCATATCCTAAATTCACTTGGAATATTTTCCTCTTTATGACTCTTGCACCAACTTGATAGACAGGTTCATTTGTTTCCATTCATTTACCATTTTTATTGATTATTTTCACTTCTTTAAAACTCAATTTTTGTATTTTAATTACATTAAATATTTATAGGGTTTTATAAGAAGCTATTTTCACAGAGGTTCACTCCCATTCATGTCCCTTCTACCCTCCCCATAAGTAACTATTTTATTAGTTTTTATTTAACTGTCAACTTTTTTCTTTTTGAAAAGTACTCCAGTACAACCTAGAATAGAAATGGCAAGAGTTGACATTCTTTAGTTGTTTCCATATTCAAGGTAAAACTTTCAGTATTTCACCATTATGTATAGTGTTTTCTGAATAATTTTAGTAGTACTTTATCAGATTTTGAAAAATCTATTTTATTCCTGGTTTGCTGAAAGTTTCTTTTTTTGCTTAAAGTTTTTAAATAAAAAATAGGTGTCAATTTTTAGCAAATATATCTTCTGTATCTGAGATGATCATATTATTTTTTTCCCTTTTTTTCCTTAATGTGGGGAATTACATTGATTGATTTTCAAATATTAAGCCAACTGTGCATTCTTATTTAAACCCAAGTTGGCTGTATCATATTATCCTTTTTATATACCAGTGGGTTCAATTTGCCAATATTTTGTCTAGACTTTTTGCATCCATGTCCATGAGAGAGACTAACTCAGGAATGCCCTGTTTTGTAATTTCCTTGACACATTATGCTAGCTTCATAAAAAGAGTTTAGAAGTGTTTCCTCCTTGCCCATTCCATTAATGTGGTGAGCTAAACTGATTAGTTTTTAAAGTATTAATCAAGCTTTATTCTTGGAATAAATCCAAAAATATAGCATATAGTTATGTTTTGTTCTTCAAACTAGTTTGACAATCTTGGTATTTTACTTGGGGTATTTTATATATTTATATAGGGGTATTTCATGTATTTATCTCAGTAATATAAATATATAAACTACCCCAAGTAAAATATCAAGTAATGACTGATATATTTGGGTTCATTTATACTTATTATTTGTTGTATGTTTAGCTCATTTTATGTTTTTCCTTCCCTTCTTGCCTTCTTTTGAATTAAGTATTAATAGTCTCTCCCTCTATTAGCTTTTCAATTATAGAGTATTTTACGATATTTTAGTGTTTATGTTAGAGATTATAATATGAATCCTTGACTCACTACTGTTAAATACAAATTAGTACTTACACTTCCCCAAAATATATTCATTCCTTAGGATACTTTTCTCTATTTGCCTCATGCTGTCTTTTGTTTCATGGCTGTCATATATTTTGATTCAACATTAATTTTAAGCCACAATATCCAACATTATTGTTGGATAATGTTCTTTCCTCAGCACACTTTTCTCTATTTGCCCCATGCTGTCTTTCGTTTTATGGATGTTGTATATTTCAATTCAACATTAATTTTAAGCCACAAAAGACATTATTATTATTAGATAGTCAATAGTCACTTATATTTACTGATATATTTACTTTTTCTATTGCTCTTTATTCCTTCCTACATCTCAGGATTTCCATCTGGGACCACATCCTTGTGCCTAAAGCACTCCTTTAAGAAAAAGAAGTACTGACTTTTTGGCATACAATTCTATGAATTTTAATGCATGTATAAATTTGTATAAGCCCTACAACAATTGTGATGCAAAACACAAATAACTCTGTTTAACATTTCTTCTAATAGCAGTTTATTGGTGACATAGACTCATATTACTATTAGTTTTTGTTTTTCTGGAAATTTCTTTCTTTTGCTTTTATTTTGGAAGGATATTTTCACCAGATATAGAATTCTAGACTGGCTATTGTCTCTCTTCAGCCTTTTAAAGGCGTCATTCCATCATCTAGTTTTTGTCACTTCTGTTGAGAAGTTAGCTATTAATCTTATCATTGCTTCCTTGAAGTAATGCATCTTTTTTCTCTACTTGCTTTTATGATTTTCTTGTCTTTAATTTTTATTAATTTGATTATAGTATGCCAAGGCATTTTTTTTGTTGCCTTTATTTTGCTTTAGGTTCTTAGTAATTTTTGATTCTATGACTCACTATTTTTTACCCCTTTTGGAAAATTCTTGTTTATTATCTCTACTAATATTGCTACTGCCACATTCTTTTCTTCCTCCCTCCTTGAACTCCAGTTACACAGTTTAGAAAGTTTCATGTGATAGACCATGTCTCATATGTCTCCTATACACTTTTGTGTTTTCCATCCTTTTTTCTTTCTGTATTTCAGTCAAGATATTTTCTACTGACCTATCTCCAGCTCACCAGTCCTTTCTTTGGCTGTGACCAACTTGCTGTTAAACCATAACTATGGAGTTCTCCTTTTTATTACTGTTTTTTTCTTCAGTGCCAGAATTTCTACTTGCTTTTTAAAAAATATAGATTCCAGATTAGCTGGTGCAATTGATACTGCAGAGGTCATGTTTAGGTAGCAAGGGGAGTTTTTAGTTCATAATTTTCTTTTCTTTTCTTTTCTTTTTCTTTTGAGACAGAGTTTCACTCTTGTCGCCCAGGCTGGAATGCAGTGGCATGATCTCAGCTCACTACAACCTCCGCCTCCTGGGTTCAAGCGATTCTCCTGCCTCAGCCTCCTGAGTAGGTGGGATTACCGGCGCCTGCCACCATGCCCAGCTAATTTTTGTATTTTTAGTAGAGATGGGGTTTCGCCATGTTGGCCAGGCTGGTCTTGAGCTCCTGACCTCAAGTGATCTGCCAGCCTTGGCCTCCCAAAGTGCTGGGATTACAGGCATGAGCCACTGTGCCCAGCTCCTAGTTCATGATTTTCTAGCTGCAGCGTAAAATATGAGTGCATGGGTAAAATCAGGATCCAGAAGAGGAGGAGGTCGTCAAGATTCTTCCAGGCCAGATGGATCTGTGGCTGCCCAGAGGCCATGATTGACAGTCTCAACAAGAGGAACCACCAGCTGAGAGTCAGGATGTTGAAGCTGGACAAGAGAGAGAAGAAGGAGCACCTGTAGCTGAAGGTGAGGAGGAAACTGAACTGGAAGGTGACTGCCAGGAAATGGGTCTGGGAAAGAGTAGGAGTGAGTATGGAGATGGCCTCAATGTGAAAAGGAAGATTCTGCCTAACCTACAGTGTGCTGGAATTCCAGAAGAAGGTGGTGGATGGGCAGCTGTAAGTTAAAAAGAAGACAAGCTGAGGCCACAAATGCTGTTGTTATATTGAAATTTTGACTTATTAAATTCTCTCAAAAAAGCTTTACAGTTCTCTCTGGGAAAATATACATTCCAGTTTTCTAGTAAAATTCTTCATTTTGTAATTTATTTTCTTGATCACAATAATTACAATTAAAGTCTGCATCTGATAGCTACAACAATCTAGGACACATGTGAGTATGTTCTTTCTCTTGACCCTCTTGAAACCTACTAATTTTGAATTGAATGCTGATCACAGGGTCTAAAGGCTCTGGATGGAGTTACTTTCCTCTGGAGAAGGGTTACCCCGTGGTCTGACAGGCTGCTGGAGTAAGGTCATTTTATCTCAATCCAATCAGGGACTAAGATGATGATGGCTGCGTTGCAGTAAGGCTTGATCAACCCTCATGCACCTCCTTTCCAATGATCTCAACTGAAAGCCTGGCACATTTGCTCAATGCTGCTTCCTTGAATCACGTAAAGCCGGGAGGCGGAGGTTGCAGTGAGCCGAGATCACACCACTGCACTCCAGCCCGGGCGACAGTGCGAGACTCAGTCTCAAAAAAAAAAAAATAAAATGCTACTTCCTTGTCAGTTCCCAAACTCTAGTTTTTATCTCTGCTACAACACAAGACTGCTAAAATTCCACCTTGCTTTCCAGTTGCTTTTCCCGGCTTGACTTTCATCCTACGTGACTAACACTATGCACTTCAGAGAGAAACCATCAGATGTCAGGCTTACTCCTCTGTACCTCCCTTCTCTCTGGAACCAAGAGTTCTTGAACCCAGCCGACTTGGAAACCCCACACTCCAAGTTTTGTCACCTCAGACCTGTAAGACTGTGCGAACTCTGCTGCTTTTCCTCCCCTTCCAAGTCTCTACCAAGCCTCTCAACCTCTTTCTTCATGCCAAGAATTAGCAAATGCCAAGGGGGAAAATGAACATTCAGAATGTTGGGCTCACTTCAGTGGGATTCCCTTCTCTCTGGTATTTTGACCCTTCATCTCTGGGGTGTCTCAGTGACTCTCTGAAGACTTCAGACAGATCCCTTTCAATTGTATCTCTCTTTTTCTGTTGTTCTCACTGGAAGCATCAGTTTTCTACCAACCACTCCATCATATCTGAAAATGGAAAGTGTCTCCTTGTTTCACTTTCTAGATATACTGTAGTTTTTATTCAACCCATTCTCTGCTGAAAAACCTTTGGGTTGTTTTGTAGCCTTTTGCTGTAACAGATAAGGCCATAGAGTATAGTGGCACACGTCTGCGTATATCACCATTGGATATTTGAGATTAAATCCTGGAAGTGTGATTGGTGGATCAAAGGGCACGTGCATATGTAATTTGCATATAGTGATTTGCCAATTTCCCATCACAAAATTTGTACCATTTTATGTCCTCACCTGCAGTGTATGAAACGCCTGTTTTACCACAGCTTCATCAAAAATTTTACATTGTCAAACAGGGAATTTTGTCAGTTTGACAGATGAGACAGTATCTCAGTAGTTTTGACATGCATTTTGTTTACTGTGCATGAGGGTGATTAGCATGTTTTTCTGTGAACTCTCTATCCATACTTTTGCCTTTTGTGTGTGTATAGAAGGGAGTCCTTTTCGTCTCAATTTTTAGGAAATCCTTACTATAGGAAGGCATGTTAATATTTGGTGATAAATGTTGCCAAATTTTTCCCAATTTGTAATTATCTTATGACTTTCCTTATGTTGTTATTTTTTCAGTGTTGTCAAATTTATCAATCTCTTATCTCTAGATTTTTTTTTAGTAATAGTTAGAAATCTCCACTATTGGGTTATAAAAATAAAACACATGTTTTCTTCTAGTTCTTACATGGATTCTGTTGTCGTTGTTGTTGTTATTCACTTAGACCTCTAACACATTTGTAAGTTACCCTGGAGTATATTTTAAGAAAAAGATACAATTTTATCTTTTTCTTTATAGCTATCCAGCTGCCCAAACATTATTTAGAGTTAATATTTCCCCTCTGACTTCAATGCTTGCTTTGTCATATGCTAAAATATCCTTATACATATATTTCTGTATATTCTATTCTGATCCACTGGTCTACAAGTCTTTTCCTGAGTCAGTATCCCACTGCTTTAATTTAGAGGATTTAAAATGTCTTACTACAGTCTAATAGGATTAGCCATGCACTACATTACTGTTCTTTCCAAGTATTTCTTGGTTATTCTCACTTGTTTATTCTTTCATATAAACTTTTTAACCAACTTGTCTAGTTCCAGGAAAAAAGTATCTGAGGAGATTTTTATTAAGGTTGCACTAAATTTATAACTATTTTAGGAAGAAGTATCATCTTTATCCCGTTGAATTTTTCCTTCCAAAATATAGTATGCTTTTCAATTTGTTCAAAATTTTTAAGTCTTTCAAGAATGTATTACAGTTTTCCTATTGTTTTGCCTATCTTATTAAGTTTATGTCAAGGTATTTAAATTTTTGTTATTATACATAGGGTGTTCTTGTCAAACTGCTTAGTTTATATATATATGAAAGCTATTGATTTCTGTATGCTTATTTTATATGCTGCTACTTTATTATCTTATGGTTTTAGTACTTTTCCATTGATTCTTTTGGGTTTCTCAACTATACAGTTAAATTCTGTGAACAAAGACAGTTTGTCTCTTCCTTTCCAATTCTATGCTTCTAATTGTTTTCTCCTGTTTAATTGCATTAGCTAACACGTCAGTGCAATGTTCAACAATTGTAGAGATAGTGGACATCCTTGTCTTATTCCTGACTTTAGGAGAATCTTCCCTAAAGTGTTTGACATTTGAAGATTAAGTATGAGGCTGGCTTTTGGATTGCTATGCACACACACACACACACACACACACACACACACACATTTTATTATGTTAAAGAAGTAGAGCTGTGCTATTTTTTAAATTGCGTGCTAGACATTTGGATTTGAAAAATTATTTGCAGAAATAATTTGAGGCCTAGAATGATATATCTTGCTCCAGAGAGGATTCTTGTTGCTTATTCCGTAATCCCGGGGGCACTATTAGCAATCTGAATTCGCTCTATTCCAATTTTAGAGTTTGAGATTTTCCAGGCCTGCAGAATCACCTGAAGAGAGGCTATGAGCCTTACAAAGAATCATTTAGTTATTTTCACCCTTCCTTCTTGGGCCAGCTCTTCAGGGCTCCACTCCCGAGGTGTAGGGTACCTCCCAAGGCTTCTGCCCCTGGCAGGCTCCAGACTACAGCTTTTTCTCTCCGGCTCAAGGGGTTTTTTAAACCGCAACTCTGTCTTTCAGCTGCACTTTGAAGATCTGCAAATGTTCCCCAGGACAAAAGGAGCCTTAAATATGAGGCTCACCCTCCTGATTTGTGTCTTCTCCCAGATCTTGGCCAGTAAATCCTTGTGACTCTTTAGCTCTTCTTGATTTTAAAACTTAATTATCTATCGCATCTAGCTTTTACTAGTTATCATGAACAAGAGATCTGGTCCGAATTACCTAGTCCTCCATTGCCAAAAATGAAACTCCTATACGGAGACAACCTTTAAAACCAATAAAGAGAAAAAAGAAAGCAAACAGACTTTTTAAAATCTTATTTTTTAATATTTGAAAGATTTCCAGATGTGTCTAAACTACCTTTAGAAACAGGTACTTCTCTAAAGACCACTAATAGCATGAAATTCATATGACTAAGAAAATAAAATTTATTTCCATAAGAGGTCCTCCAAAGTAGCATAACTTTAAAGCCACGCCTTACTTTTTACCCAATTTACATATTACCTAGGCTCTCCTTGGCCTACCTTCTGGCACAGGAAATGTTATTCTTTTATAAAAAATTGAACTCTTTCCTTACAACATGTGAAGCTATCAATACCTGTGAAAAGAAGAGGTAGTGGGTGGGGGAAGAAAGAGAAAATGTGAAGCTATTCTTTGATTCTTATCTGTTACTAAGTAAATTTCCACATGGCAATCACTCTCCTCACAAACGCAGGCAAAATAAGTCAATAAACAAAAAAAAAAAAAAAAGAAGGAAACTACAACAAAAACAACATAGGGTACTTCTAGTGTCCTGACCTACAGAAGAAAATGCTTGGTGTTTTTTTATCATCCCAGCAAATACAATATGATGTAAGATCCTTTGCCTGGACCATATACACTTTCATGGGACTCTATCCTCAGGTTTCTCAATCTAATTTCTTTCATGCACAAAGTTCACTCAAAAGCCATGCCTCATAGACTTAACAACAATACTTAAAAACTCAAACCAACTGCTTTCGTTCCAGTTTAAAAAGCAACTTCTGGCTAGGCGAGGTGGCTCACGCCTGTAATCCCAGCACTTTGGGAGGCCAAGCCAGGCAGATCACCTGAGGTCAGGAGTTCAAGACCAGCCTGGCCAACATGGCAAAACCCTGTCTCTACTAAAATACAAAAATCTGCCAGGCCTGGTGTTGCGCACCTGTAGTCCCAGCTACTCGGAAGGCTGAGGCACAAGAATCACTTGAACCCAGGAGGCGGAGATTGCAATGAGGCAAGATGGCACCACTGCACTCCAGCCTGGCAACAGAGCGAGACTGTCTCAAAAAAAAAAAAAAAAAGAAAAGAAAAGAAAAGAAAAAAAAAAGCAACTACCCCGAAGATTACAGGCAGGAGGCTGGCTAATACAATTGGAACGGGATCTGACATTTAATGGGAATTGGCAGTACAGAACAGCACCTGAAGGTGGCAACTGCAGAGCTCCTTGGGGGTGACGGGTACAGAGGGACTCATTTCACATAAGACCCAGAGGTGCTCTATACTTGGTTTCCAACGTTCAAAATATATATCCAATATTAAGGAACTCTTCCGGCAATACCACAGACTAAAGTAATGCAGACAGGTCTTCCCTCCTACTGCAAACCATAGAGGAGTTGGATATAATGGCAATATTTTCATTGCAGTATTCATAATCCAGCTAAACAAAGAAAGAACGGGAGGTCACCAGGAGCCAGAAGAAAGACAGAAATCAAACCCAGAGCAGTGAGAAGTAGACGCATCCCTGGTGCCTCGTGGCTCACTATGGTTAGGCCCTGATAAAGGCCCTAGGACCTGGTGTATTAGCTCACATGGACAGATGTGACCTCCAAACTGCAGAAGGCAAAGAAAATGTACCAAGCCCTGGCATGAATCCCTGAGCCTAGTTTATGAAAGGTGGACTAGAAATGTCTGCACACTGGCCCAGGAAACAGAAGAAAGGTGGCCATCTGTGCGGGGACTAGGATAAGGGGAAAATCATCCCCTGTCTAAAATAAACATTCCAGGCATCTGCCATATGTGGATGTGAAAGAATACAAACCCAAGTCACTATCTTATATCATATAAAAATAAACCTAAAACAGATCAGATACTTAAATATGAAAGCGAGATTAAAATCCTGCAAGAAAATCTAAACAAGTATGAATTCACTCTAAGGGTGGCAGAGATTTTCTTAATCAAGACTACAAATCCAGGAGCGATTTAATAAATACCAATAGTATATTTGACTCTATAAAGAATCTGCTGGACACGGTGGCTCACGCCTGTAAGCCCAGCACTTTGGGAGGCTGAGGCAGGTGGATTGCTTGAGGTCACTCTGGGCAACAGAGTGACCAGCCTGACCAACATGGTGAAACCCCATCTCTACTAAATACAAAAAATTACCTGGGTGTGGTGGTGGGTGCCTGTAATCCCAGATACTTGGGAGGCTGAGGCAGGAGAATCACTTGAACCCGGGAGGCAGAGGTTGCAGTGAGCCGAGATTGCGCCATTGCACTCTAGCTTGGGCAGCAAGAGCGAAACTCTATCTCAAAACAAAACAAAACCAAACAAAAACAATGGAGAGCAAAGAAACCGGGAAACATGTCGGTATAGCTCAAGAAGCTTCAACTCTTAAATATGCAACAAAAATGATAATGATGACTAACTAGTGACTAATAATAATTACTTAGTTAAAATTAAGGTGAACAAAAGTATTCAACCCCAGTCACAAGAAAGGTGGATAGGATGAAACATTTACTACCTCCTGAGGTCCTGGTGTTGAGGAGCGAACATTATTGTCTGCCTTCCGATTTTGTTGAATGAGCAACTTTGTTGAAAGAAAGAAAGAAAGAAAAGAGAAAAAAGGAAGGAAGAAAGGAAGGGAGGAAAAAGAACGAGAAAGGGAAAAAAAGAAAAAAGGAAAGAAAGAAAAGAGAAAGAGGGAAAGAAAGAAAAGAGAGAGAGAGAGAAAAAAAGGCCCACCAGTGACAAGCAGTCTTTTTAGATGCAGGCAACAGAAACTAACAGGCTGATTTAAGCAGGAAAGCGGTTTATTAGAAAGAACATTGGGCCAGGCATGGTGGTTCATGCCTGTAATACCAGCACTTTGGGAGGCCGAGGCAGACGGATCACTTGAGCTCAGGAGTTTGAGACCAGCCTGGGCAACATGGTGAAACCCCCTCTCTACTAAAAATATCAAAACTAGCTGGGCATGGTTGAGTGCGCTTGTAGTCCAACCTACTTGGGATGCTGTGTGGGAGGATCAGTCAAGCCTGGGAGGCAGAGGTTGCAGTGAGCCGAGATCACACCACTGCTCTCCAGCCCTGGGCAACAGAGTGAGACCCTGTCTCAAATAAAAAAAAAAAAAAAGAAAGAAAGAAAGAAAAAAGAGAGAGAGAATATCGGATATCTCACAGGATCGGTAGGAATATAGTCAAGGGAAGCACTAGTAGGACCAATACCACGGTCATGGCACGAGCTGGCCTGGTGATGACACGACAGCCCTCGCCTCCTGCATGGCCCACACCACGTCAGCACACACGCCACCCTAGAACCCCTCGGGGTGGGCAACTCAAGCCACTGCAGCTGCCACTGCAGATCCAGAGCAATGTCTCTGTCAGGCAGCTTCCTGGGGCTATGAGCTTCTACCCCCTCAACGATGGGTGGGAACATATGGCTATAGGGACGAGGTGATGCACTTGCACCATCGCTGCAGTGCAGGGAGGGAAACCAAGGTCTGGAATTTTATTTTTTTTATTTTCGTATTTTTTTGAGACAAAGTCTCACTCTGTTGCCCAGGTTGGAGTGCAGTGGCACAATCTTGGCTCACTGCAACTTCCGCCTCCCGGGTTCAACGATTCCAAGTAGCTGGGATTACAGGCGCACACCACAATGCCCGGCTTTTTTTTTTTTTTTTGTATTTTTAGTAGAGATGGGGTTTCACCGTGTTGGTCAGGCTGGTCTTGAACACCTGACCTTGTGATCCACCCACCTCGGCCTAATTTTCCTTTACTGAGGGAGATGAGCTTGGCCTCCCAAGACACATGAGGTGGGTAGACACACACGTTTCCTCAAGCGATCGTCCACTGAACCACCCCAAAAAATTGACACAGGTCCACTATAACATGAAAATAATTTAAATAAGAAATCTAAGTTCCTGTAGAGCAGAAGGTGAAATAAGGATAAGTTAAGACAATAGAAGATAGGAAGAGAGAGGTGCAGGGCAGTATTTGTTACCTAGGACTGCGGTAGCAAAGTACCACACACTTGGCAGCTTAGAACAACAAAATCTTGGCCAGGTGCAGTGGCTCATGCCTGTAATCCCAACACTTTGGGAGGCCGAGGCAGGCGGATCACCTGAGGTCGGGAGTTCAAGACCAGCCTGACCAACATGGAGAAACTCCGTCTCTACTAAAAATACAAAAAAATTAGCTGGGCGTGGTGGCACATGCCTGTAATCCCAGCTACTTGGGAGGCTGAGGCAGGAGAATCGCTTGAACCTAGGAGGTGGAGGTTGAAGTGAGCTGAGATCGCGCCATTGCACTCCAGCCTGGGCAACAAGAGTGAAACTCCATTGAAAAAAAAAAAAAAACAAAAACAGAATCTTATGCTCTCACTGTCTGGAGGCCAGACGTCTGAAATCAATGTGTGGGTAGTCTGTGGCCTTCTTCAGTTTGTCAATGTCTCCATCCTCATATGGTGTTGCCGCCCTGGGGCTCTGAACTTCCCTGTTCTTATAAGGACACTAGTCATTGGACTAGGGCCCACCCTAATCCAGTATAACCTCATCTTAATGTGATTACATCTGCAAAGACCCCGTTTCCAAATAAGGTCACAGTCACAGGTTCCAGGTAGACATGAATTTTGGAAGGACACTATTCAAGCCAGCACAAGGGGTAAAGAGAGGATAGTAATCACCCACAGGGATACACGCTAAAAATACAGCTTCTTAGTCCAGACCCCCCGAGATTCTGATTGAGTGGATTTCAATAAGAAAGGGCCAAGACTCTGCACTTAGCAAGCACCCAGGTGATTCTGTATGCTGAGAACACTTGTCTAGAAGGAGGGACAAGTGAGAGATCTCCTGGAGGTGCCAGCAGAAAGCCACAGGATCACAGGGGTCCAGGGAAGGCTGCATGGAAGAGGTGGCCCTTGAGTTAAAGGTGACAGGTCACCAGGCAAGGTGACTGGCATTTGCAGCAGCATGGGGCAGGACTGATGGATGGATGGTGTGGGCTAGGAAGGAACTAGGTTGGAAAATAGGCCAGGGCCCTGGGCTTCTTTCTGCATTTCATTTTTTGGTCTGGAGAGGAGCAGAGGACTTGTTTTTACGTGTAATCACTAACAAGTATGAGTTAACCTGACAACACTCAGTGCAAGATTTGTTATGTATTTGGGTTTGTTTTGTTTCTCAATCAAATTAAATATGACTCTGAGTCTACTTACCAGGCTTAGTGAGACATTCAATATTAGTCATTATTGGCAACATATCTCCCTCTCCCTAAGAGCCTGAAGAGTCCTCCACAATCCAGAAAACTTAGCAACAGCCTGCGCTCTTCAGGTCGTCTGCGCTGTCACTGAGATGCTCATCATCCGGCCCTGTGGGGTCCACCTTACTGCTCACAGCATCACTCCCTGGGTCCAAGGTGGCCACAGAAAACATGGCTACAGCTTCCAAAGCCAGAGCTTAGCATTCAGATGCCAAGTATCCGCAAGCCACCCTTATTAGAGACCTACCACCTTCCAGACTATGTAGACACGGGGTACAGGTTTCTACTATTAACCCCTGGGAATCCAACCACATTGCCCACAGGCCACTTGCTCTTGTTAAACGCACCTTTCTTCCAAACCCTTTGCAAGTCCTCCTTGTTGGACAATCCAGATTTAGAACCCCAGTGAGTCCAAACCTGTTGAGTCCGTATGGAGTGAGGGAAAGCCAGTGGTACACCAATACTCTCTCCATTCGTTTATCCAGCCAGGTATGCTCATATAAATTAGGGTTTTATCTTGTGTTTGCATTTGAATATGCGTTCGTTTTCCTTTGTGCTGAATGACAGAGTGATTTGAATGCTTTAAGTATTTCCCCTTCTCTAATAAGGCAGAAGCCCAGGATTTGAACTTATCACATCCATGGCCAAGAAATTGCACTTCAATTTCTTTACCTGTAAAGTAAGGATAATACTTTTCCTTCCTTCCTTACCCTTCACAAAGCTGTGAAGTTCAATGAAGGCAGTATATGAGAAAGGATTTTGCAAATGAAAGGTACTTCAACACAGAGCTTTACTATTTTAGGCTGGGCACAGTGGCTCACGCCTGTAATCCCAGCACTTTGCAAGGCCGGGGCAGGCGGATCACCTGAGGTCAGGAGTTCAAGACCAGCCTGGCCAATATGGTGAAACCTCATCTCTACTAAAAATACAAAAATTAGCCAGGAGTGGTGGCTCACGCCTATAGTCCCAGCTATTCCGGAGGCTGGGGCAGGAAAATCACTTGAACCTGGGAGGTGGAGGTTGCAGTGAGCCGGGGTCATACCACTGTACTCCAGCCTGGGCACAGAACGAGACTCCGTCTCAAAACAAAATTAAAAAAATAAAATAAAATAAAGCTTTATTATTTTCAAGACATCTCACCAAAGGTAGGGTTTCTCTGACTCCAACAAATAAATACGTGAGGCTTTGGATCAATCATCCTCTCCTCACTCATTTTCTGAAATGATTTGCTTTCTGGAGTCCTACACAGGGAGATAAAATTCAAATGCTATTTAGGAGTGCTCCTTTTCTCTCCAACTTCAAGCCTTCATCAGTAGGTGTCAGAGAGACTGTAAATATTGTCACCTGACTTGGCTTTAGAGGGAGAAAAAAGATGCCCCTGTGTGGCCGGAACAATCCTGGTTTGTATCTGTTGTCCTGGCCCAATGATGTATAACCAACCCACTCTCCTCCCATTCACTCTCAAGTGCTCCAGTTTGACCAACAGCTTCTATGCTCGCCCCACCTGCTTTAGGTAAAGAAGGTTAGGTAAAATGCCTATGACACAAAACAGGGTGCCACGTAATTACTAAACATATTTCCATCCGGTGACACCCTTCTAAAGGAGCACACCCCTGACCAGACCAGAATAGAAGGCGTCCTCACCTGCCAACTCTTGAAAACTGTCGCCCCCTCGTGGTCACAAGCCGCTGTTCTGGCAGCACCGGACAGGATCCTTTGACCTTTGCAGAAGAGATGAAAAAGTGAAATGGACACAGAAGATGCAGAATTAGGGGCTTGAAAAATATGTATCTCATTAACATACACTTTTGTGTTTGCTGATTAAAGAAAATCGCCACTTTCAGGAGATGTTCATTAGGCAGGAATAAGGCATCTTTTATATTTTACACTCTTAAGTTTCAGATAAAAAGATAGCCAGCTAAAATGTTATTCGATATAAGTTCTACTTTATATTGAAATATTGTTTAATTAATTCAACATAGTGGGAATGGTGGCACTTAATTTAAAAAAATCCACCAACAAATGTTCAATTCTTGTCTGGGATCAGGCCACTGAGGGAAAGGAAGACTTCTCTGTGACAGTTTGTCTTTCCAGACAAACTCTTTGTCTGGAAAGGGGGCTGTGTTCAAAGAACGCTTCCCTGAGAAAGTGATTTGTGAGCTGAAATTGAAAGAAGGACTGGAAGATAAGGAGAGAGAAGGTGAGTTTGTGAGTGAGGGGCATGGCCAGTGGAAGGATCCACTGAGTAGGGTGGGGAATGTCTGAGTGAGGACGGCATGTTTGCGCAACTGAAAGATGGCTCATGTGGCCATGAGCAGGTAGAGTAAGAAGATGAGACGATGCTGGGGAGGCTGCAAATGCAGCCGTGCAGCATGCCACCAGCATGTCGAAGCTTTTCTACCTTTTTTCTAGGAGCAATGGGAACCTATTCACATGTTGTAAGCAAGAAGACAAATCTGAGCTGTGAAAAGCTCATTCTCAGTAACGATAAGAGAAAATACTAAAGATGGGCTGTAGTGATTTGAAACAGCCACTACTGCAGTGGCCCAAGTGAGCATTATCATGGTAGGGAATAACCGATATATGCTGGGCACACTTCTAGATGCTTTGTGTATTGACTCATTTAAGCCTTACAAAAGCCCTATGAGATAGGTACTACTATTAATACCCATTTTACAGATGAAAAATGAGGCACACAGAAGTCTAATTTCAAAGACCACAATTTATGTCTAATTTTATGACCACTACATTACCTGGCCTACAGACAGTAATAAGAAAATGGAAGAAAGTATATGGTTTCAAGAGCTACTTCAGAAGAAAAATCAACAAGACCGGATGAGGTGCTGGATATAGGACACCAGAGAGTATCAAGAATGATACCCAGGCTGCTGACTTAAGCCACTGGATAGGGACACTGGAGGAACACCAGGTTTGGAGAAGGTCATAAGCTTGACCTTGCAGATGCTGAGTTTAACCAGTGTTTCACTGACTGAGAAGGCAGTTGGCTCAAGAGATAGAAATATGGGGCCAGGCACGGTGGCTCCCGCCTGTAATCCCAGCACTTAGGGAGGCCGAGGCGGGTGGATCACCTGAGGTCAGGATTTCAAGACCAGCCTGGCCAACATGGTGAAACCCCATCTCTACTAAAAATACAAAAATTAGCCAGGTGTGGTGACACATGCCTGTAATCCCAGCTACTGGGGAGGCCGAGGCGGGAGAATCACTTGAACCCAGGAGGCAGAGGTTGCAGTGAGCCGAGATTGCTCCACTGCACTCCAGCCTGGATGACAAAGTGAAAGCTGTCTCAAAAAAAAAAAAGAGATAGAAATATGTGTCCCACTGGTGAAGAGATGGTAGTTGAAGTCACAAATAAAATTGCCTGAGGAGACAGCACGGAGTAAGAAAAAGAGGGCTAGAATTAGGCCTGAGTAACTCTGACATTTATTTGCAAGATACACCTATAAGTGAGATGAAAGTATGACCAGACAGACAGGAATAAAATCAGTAAAATCCGGGCAATTTAGTGTCATAAAAGCCAAGGAAAAGAATGTTTCAAGCAAGGGATGAGCAACCACAACAAACACTGCTGGAAGTCAAAGAGGAGGGCTGGAGAATGTCCTTCAGATTTTATGTCAGCAAAGTCACACAGATAACTACTTAGGGGAGCCAGATACAGAGGCACTCGCCTGCAATCTCAGTGCTTTGGGAGGCCGAGACATGAGGATTGCTTGAGGCCAGGAGTTAGAGACCAGCCTGGGCAACATGGCGAGACTCTGTCTGTATAATAAAATTAACAAATTATCTGGGCATGGTGGTGCGCCTGTAGTCCCAGCTACTTGAGAGGCTGAGGTGGGAGAATCACTTGAGCCTGGGAGATCGAGGCTGCAGTGAGCCATGATCACGCCACTGTATTCCAGCCTGGGCAACAGAGCAAGATCTTGTCTCTTAAAAAAACCAAAACCAAAAACAAACAAACAAAAAAAAACAAAACTTAGGGCGGATCTGGTGTCAAGTGGAGAGGAAACAGTGGCTGGCATCTTAGGGGATGAAAAGAAGCAGGCCTCCCCCATCCCCCGTTCTTTCAAGATGGAATATGTTTACTGAATGTATTTAACAATGTTTAAGGAAATGACCCAGTTGACAGGATGTGACTGAATGTATCAGAAGAAATCATTGATAGTGTCAATTTGCTGAAAAAGTAGGAGGAGATTGGATCTGAAGCACAGGAGGAGGGATTTGTTTCAGGCAGGCAGGAGGGTCTGTCCTCCAAGGCAGCAGGAGGAAAGCAGAGGCCGGGAATAGATACAGACAGGGGTATGTGGATTCCAGGCTGAGGCTTCAATTTGCTCTGTAAAATAAGATGCCCAGTCCCTGCCAGAGTGCGGCGCAGCCAAGGACAGAGGATTCGTATTTTGTATGCTCACATATTTCTATCCTCACCAAATCACTTCTTTGTTTAGCCAAAATTGTTCCCAAACCTATTTATTCCGGTTGTCTCTGATATTGTATTTACATAGTTTAATTAAATATAACAATGAAATAATGTGAAAAGAGGCTTGCCATTACTATGATAACATAGTTAACTGCTTTGGGAAAACTCGATAAATGTAAGATGCTAAAAATCCTGTCCATCTAGTTACAAGTGAGACAACTGTAAAATACATGTATCCTTCACAGTTATTAACTATAAAATATACAGACTGTATACATGATAAAACATAAAATTATACTATATTAATAGTATAAACATACCATGGATATAGTTAAATATTTGCAAGCTTCTGTTCTTGTTCATATTTTAAGAGAAAAAGACTATAAATCACAGAATTATGTCTGACTTGCAAAAAAATGAGACGCAACTCTAATGAATCTATATTCAGTGAAAGACTTGGCCTTACCTAGAAATAGTGCAGCACAATTCAGTTGGATTTTTCAACAAAATGAGTAACTCCCAGACCAAGTTGTCATTAAGACGGTTTCTAGGCCACGTGCAGTAGCTCATGCCTGTAATCCCAGCACTTTAGGAGGCCGAGGCAGGCAGATCACTTGATGTGAGAAGTTTGAGATCAGCCTGGCCAACATGATGAAACCCCATCTCTACTAAAAATACAAATATTAGCTGGGCGTGGTGGTGCACGCCTATAGTCCCAGCTATTTGGGAGGCTGAGGCAGGAGAATTGCTTGAACCCAGGAGGCGGAGGTTGCAGTCAGCTGAGATTATGCCACTGTACTCCAGCCTGAGCAAAAGAGCAAGACTGTGAGAAGAAAGAAAGAAAGAAGGAAGAAAGAAAGAAAAGAAAGAAAGAAAGAAAAAAAGAAAGAAAGAAAGAAAGAAAGAAAGAAGAGAGAAGAGAGAAGAAGGAGAGGGAGAAGATGAAAAAGAAGAAGAGGAGGAGGAGGAGAAGGAAGAGGAAGAGGAAGAAGAAGAAGGTTTCTACACTTACAGAGATGAATAAGGAGAAGGGAGGGGGGACAGTGAAGTTACTGATTGCTTACTATATATTAATATGCTTGATAGGTATTTTAAAAATTAATCATATGAGATAGATATTATCATTCCCATTTAGCAGACCAGGAAACAGGGAGGTTAAATAAATTTCCAACTGTCAAGTTACAGCATTTGGATGGGGTCTCAGTTCTTCTGACTGAGATTCTAAGATCCGGATTGGCCATTTCCACTGGTCTTACGCGCACCTGGGCTTACGCTCAAACTGTCCCCTCAAATACATTCCACCCCAGTGTCCAGCAGTGATTCACCATTGACTCATCCTTGCCTTTCACTTCCTGTATCTAACCAATTACCAAAACCTGTCAAATTGACTCCCATCAGTATCTCTTCAGTTTGTCCCCACTACCACCAGCCTTGCAGATTCGTTTCATCTTTTGCATAAACTACTGCAAAAGCCTCCTGTTGGCACAATTTCTTCAAAAGTCGGATCCAAGCAACATCATTCTACAATATATGTCAGTTGAACACTTGCTCTTCAAGTTTTTTCTTTATTTTGCTTCTAGCACCTTACTATCCTTCATGTATATTCCAGTTCTCTTACCAGTCCTTCTGAGAGTCTTTAATGAACTTCTTTCACCGGTCTCTTTAAGAAATTTTTACCAACCTCTTTGAGAAATACCAATGTTCTTTAGAGGCCTGAGTCTCAGTCTGTTTTGCATTGCTATAAAGGAATGCCTGAGACTGGGTAATTTATTTATTTCTTTCTTTTTTTTTGAGACGGAGTCTCGCTCTGTCGCCAGGCTGGAGAGCAGTGGCACAATCTCGGCTCACTGCAACCTCCACCTCCCAGGTTCAGGTGATTCTCCTGCCTCAGCCTCCCAAGTAGCTGGGACTAGAGGTGTGTACCACTACGCCCAGCTGATTTTTGTATTTTTAGTGGAGACGGGGTTTCACCATGTTGGCCAGGATGGTCTCCATCTCTTGACCTCGTGATCTGCCCGCCCTGGCCTCCCAAAGTGCTGGGATTACAGGCATGAGCCACTGCCCCCAGCCTCTTTTTTTTTTTTTTTTTTTTTTTTTAAAAAGGTTTATTTGGCTCTTGACTCGACTGGCTGGAAGATTGGACATCTGGTGAGGAACTCAGGCTGCTTCCATTCATGGCAGAAGGCGAAGAGGAGCCTGCATGTGCAGGATTGCATGGCAAAGAGGAAGCAGGGGTTGGGGAGGAGCTGCCAGTCTTTACTTAACAACCAGCGTTCTTGGGAATTAATAGAGCAAGAACTCACTCGCTACTGAGAGAATGGCACCAAGTCTTTCATGAGGGGTCTTCCCCTATGATCCAAACACTTCCTGCTAGGCCCCACCCACCAACACTGGGAATCAAATTTCAACATGAGGTTTAGCAGGGACAACTATCCACACTGTTAACAGCCTTAGTTCTTTTTGTGCTGCTATAACAGAATACCTGAGACTGGGTGATTTATAAAGGACAGAAATTTATTTCTCACAGTTCTGGAGGCTGAGAAGTCCAAGATCAAGGTGCTGGCAGGTTCGGTCTCTGGTTCCAAGATGGCATCTCCTTGCTATATCCTCTGGAGAGGAGGAACACCGTGTCCTCATATGGAAGAAAAAAGAGCCCACACCTGCGGATCACCTGAGGTCCGGAATTCGAGACCAGCCTGGCCGATGTGGTGAAACCCTGTCTCTACTAAAAATACAAAAATTACCGGGGCATGGTGGAGGGTGCCTGTAATCCCAGTTACTCGAGAGGCCAAGGCAGGAGAATTGCTTGAACCCGGGAGGCAGAGGTTGCAGTGAGCGAAGATCATGCCACTGATCTCCAGCCTGGGAGACAGAGACTCCATCTCAAAAACTGAAAAAAAAGGGATCCCATGCCTGAAAGCCTTTTTTATAGTGACATTAATCCATTCATGAGGTCAGGGCCCTCATGACCTGAACACCTCCCATTAGGCCCCACCTCCCAACCCTATTGCATTAAGAATTAAGTTTCCAACACACGAATTTTTGAAGGGAACAAAAACATTCAAACCGCAGCAGTGTCACCTTGGGTCTCTTCTTATTCCACCCCCATGCCCTGGGGAATCCTATTTTTGCATACAGCTTCAAACGCATACACATAGTGATAACACTGAGTCTGTGTTTTCAATCCACGTCCCTCATACTATTTGTACAACTGGTTAGTTATTTCTGACTACTTAGTATCATATAAGCACATCAAATTCAAATATGGTATGCCCAAAACTGGACTCCTATCTTCCATCTCCCTATGCCCAATCCCAAACCTACTTCTCTTGCTGTATGCATCCCTCCATGTTATCAACTGCTAAATGTTGAAATCATCCTTCATTTCTCCTTCTCCTTCACAATCTAATCTCAAGTCCTATTGATTTTTCATATCCTCAAATTTCCCATGGTCATTGCTCCTTTCCAGTCTGCCATTAGTTTTGTGTTCTTGCTGGGACCAGTTAAGAGACATCCTGTTTCCATTGTGCCTCCAACCAGTCCTCCTCCTTGCAGTTAGCACGAGCAAGTAGTGCAGATACCTGGAAGATTAGTCGACTACTCAACATATGTTAAATAAGCAAATCAGTGCTCTCTGTTTAAAACATTTTAGTACTCTCTGTCCCATATGACATGAACTTCAAAGCCTTTGCCACTGCACACGAAGTCTTTTTGTGACCTAGACTGTACATCTCTATTGTCAGAAGAGTGGACCCCCAACCCCACCCCCACCCCCTGACACATGCATTCTGTTTCAGGAATGACCAACTATCTATAGTTCTCCAAGCAAGGCACCTTCCCATGACACTGCCTGTGCACATTCTTTTATCTAGAATCCTCATCGTCTACTTGGAAAACTCCAACTCCTTTCTTCAAGATTCTTATTGAAGCTTTTGCTGTCCTTCCCTCCTTCCTCCTCTAACCCCCACAAAGTTCTTTGTAAACAGCATCGTTCTTACAATTCAGCTGAAGTACTTACCCAAGATAAACTAATGCACTTGTAGAGATGCCCAGGGGGTGGGGGCCAGGATGAAGAAAGAGCATTCTCAAAGCTCCCCCAGAACATTCCTCTTCCATTTTCAGGAAGTCTCTTCCTCCTTTTAAGAGACACCAGACATAACAGACCTTAAGATCAGTCTTCCAAGTCCCTGACATGGCCCCCAAGTCATAGTTATCTTCTCCATTCCAACTATAGCCATCATGTAGAAAACATTAGTGGCCATTCTGAGGTTCACATCATATTCTTAAAATGAGTCACTGTTCTCAGATTCCCCTTTTCTATGGCTGTATTGTCATTGCTCAGAACTAATTCACCTAATTTCTATCCCAAACTTCCTATCATACACGTCACATTCATTTTATCTTCAATCCCTATCCCTTTCCCTTTCCTTTCATCCAGTTTACCAGTGCCTTACTGACCTGACTTCTCCCATGACGCAGCCCAAATTCCAGGGCCAATCTCCAGCAATCTCTAATGACCCTGCCCTTCAGACACACCTGCCTTGCAAAATCCAAGCCTAGCACAATCCACTTCTTCCCATCCTACATTCTTGGCAGCTGAGCACTCCTGGAGAAGTCACAACTTGCCCCAGCCAATGAAAATTCATGGTTTTCTTTCTCAACTGCATTCTCAAAGAAACTCCTCCATCTTTTTACTTGGCTTTGATGAGTTTCCTCAATCTTCCTGGTGGTTAATACTAACAAAAATGTGAAACATGATCTACGGCAAACAGGTTAACAAAACAACCTTGAGGGTGTTGAATACAGCATAGGAAGAAAACAAAAAGTTAAATAAGGTAAATGTAATAATGTAGCTCTAACACTATATATGTGTGTGTGTGTGTGTGTCCTTTAATGCTATATATTATGTCCTAAGTCATTTACTTTCATGACACTAAGAAATATTATTGCTATCCTCTTAATTCTTCTAGATTTTTAGTTTGAAAAATGGGGTGAAGTGTGGACCATTAGTAAGAATGGCTGCTTCCAAATCCCTTCATGTCCAAGGCACCCTTCATACTTATTATCCTTTAACAACCAGGGACACACGACTTTTGTTGTTTTCATTTTAATTTATTCTATGCAGTTTAAAGTGAAAGTTAAAACATCATACAAACCACAGAAGCTTTATAGTACTGACCAGTTTTAAAACATAAACATTGAATGATCATTTATACACATTCCTCATCTTTAATTTTACATCTTGTTATATATACAAAGGTACTATTAAAACACATAATTCTAATTCTTTATAAACCTATTGTCAAGCAGCAAGATGGCAATGCATCATAGCAGAGCACAGAATATTTCCTTCAAGGAACCACAGCAGCAGTATTTGGTGAATGGTTATGCATAGAACCAACTTGGAGGATCATGTTAAACATTCCCCATAAAACAGGTAGCACATGTACACCAACAAATGAAAAATGTAACTTTAATTGACATAAAATGTTACGCTTTACACTTTAAGTTAAAAACTATAGGACACTTTAGAAGCAGACAATACAAGGTGCTTTATTTCTAGACTTCACAACAGAACACTATTCCATTAGTCACTTGAGTCCGTAACCTCTGAGGACTGCTCAATGGCTTTTTAAAGTCAACCTCAAATATAAAAAGCACTTTAAGTTTATGAATCAAAATCTATCAGTTACATCTTACAACATACTACTTGAGAAAACTGACTTTTAAAAAAGACTGCATCGCTGACTAATTTCAAAAATTGTTGCTCTTAAAAGTAAAAATGCACCACTTTCAAATCTTTCCACGTTTTAAGATATCATATTTTGTGAATCCATTACTTCATATATTCTAAACCTTCAGCAAAATAAAATTAAAATGGGTTTTAAACCTAATATCTAAAGAAATGGGTCTGCATGTCTGTGAAGTGGCTGTATACCACAGAGCAATATATTTGTTTCAACTATGAAAATATCACTACAAAATCCATCAAGTGAATTTTATATTCATTTTGATGGAAATATCAAAAACCTCATTTAACAGCACTACACAAATATTTAGTGTTTTTGGCATTTAAATCAGAGCAACGCAACCAATGCAATTGGTACAGGCAATTTTCACAAAAAGTTTCAAAGGCAAAACAATTGGAAATGAATGGCTGGTTGGGAAGGAAATAAAACAACCTACCAGAGTCCTCAATTTTAGAATTAATCTTCAAAAGATGGCATGCTGATCACCATCATCCTTTGTGAGGGGTTAGACAAAATTCTAATACATGTATGTGTTTTTAATGCTTATAAACTTTTAAGCTCTAAAATTAACCACAGGCTAGTCCACCTCCCACTGAGACTGAAAATGTAGTTGTGATGCAGTTCTGGTAAGTTTAGCTACAAAAGCACTAAAACAGGAAAAGAAACACTATACCACATAAATAATTCTGCATTAACTATCTTGCCTTTGTTAGTGGCATTAAGAAATACGTACCATGGTAAGTGTGTTGTGAGGTGCACAAAGAGAAAAAAGTTCTAAATAAAGGATTTGTTTATAGATCTTCATATTGGCATCAGTGATGTTTCTTTACCCTCCCTAAGTGAGAGTCTAAGAGCTAACTAGTATGCTTTTAGGTATATTTCACAAGTTAAATAGAGTATTTCTTGAAATTACATAAAATAAGACATGCTTGAAGCATAAATGTCAATAAATAATGCCAACATATATACCTCTACAAAGGTTAACCTGTATTAATTTGTGAATGACCCTTGTAGATTTCAGGGGGACAGTTACATCAGCCATCATTCTTTAATAGTGACATAACAGGAAGCTCACCAGCTATTTTAAGTTTTCCAGCAACTATTATCTAAACCTTAGGTATCCACCATAAAACAGAATCCATAGTTCAAAACATTAGACTATGAAAAATCTAATTTAAATATCCTCCCAGTACCAAATAATGCCCCCAAAAACTTGTGGGGGCATTATTTTTTTTCTGATAATCATTTTAAGATGGTATTTAGCTAGTAGGAAGCATTAAAATTAATGCTTGAAACCGTCACTGTTTTGTTATGTCCTAGAGTCACATAAAAATAGAAAATTGTATCTAATAAAGAAATGAAGACAGAAAGACTGTGCCTCGCTCTCGGCTGCTAGGAAATCTTCCCCTAGCAAACACATAAAACTAAAGTTATGTTCTGTGAATTCCCTTTAGGTATCTCCAAGAGCTACAATATAGCAAAAAGGTGTTCATCACAAACATTGGGACAGAGCCAGTGAACTGTTAAACAAAACTCTAAGCAAGAAGTATGAGGTATCAAACATAATAACACACCATCATAAAACAGAGGTTAAATAGATATTTTGTGATGACTAGTCCTTAATAAAGGTTAAAAAAAAACATAAAAAGAACTTGGATTAATAAGTTGGCTTTAAATTTCATTCTTGTACAAAGCAGGTAACACTAAACAGGAAGGTTGTTTAATTCACATCTCTCCTCCCTGGTAAACACTCAGCCCAGAGTTCAGTTAAGACAAACATGGAAACCTGGCAAGAGAGTCATTTTACAGCTAAGGGGGAATTTTCACCCACTACTGTTTCCCTCAATACGCATTACCTTTGAGGTCTTGTCACTGAATTATTGTTTGTGAAGAAGTGTTTTTCTCCACAACACATTCCTTGAGCATAAAGTCCTCCTATACAAAATGAGTAACTAATCCCACTCCCCCTAAAGTAGAAGATAGTTCTTAGATTCCTAAGTTACTACTCTAAAATCTTGGTTATCCCCTCCCCCCCAAAAAATGTGTTTCACACAGGATAACAAGTTTAACATTATAAGAGTCAGAATCAAATTCCCCAATAAATAACTGCTATCTTAAAAAGAAAAATAAACTTACAAGCTACCATTTTTAATTTAACCTAAGATACTACCAATTAAGATGCACCATTATGTATCACTAAGAAAAAACACTGCCCATTAAACTATGACACAATGCTTTTGTATCACAGAAAACGTTTATTTTATATTTACTGAAACAGCGCTTTGAGTTAAACAGATTTTTATCACATCAATCTTGTGCATATGTAAAGAAAATGTGTGAAATAAATTGGTTAAGTTATAATTATAACTTCATATTCTGAATCCAACTCTTTTGAATCACTTTTCAAACCACAGTCATTGATGTCTGCATTTTTCCACAGAACGTCTCTCCTCGTGTTGTCAAGAGTACTGGTTATGCAGCACTTCTTGTAAGAGTGCTCCAACACTGTCTTCTGTTTAATGGCAGTGGGGAGCTTGGGACAAAACGATGTTTGACGCCTTAATGATAGTCCTGCTCGGTGCATGAATCGGTCACACCAGCCTCTTGTGGCTTTGAATTTTGTTTCATCAATTCCTAGGGTTTTGGCAATTTCTCCTGCCTTCAATTGCATTGCTTGGCGTGTGACAGGCAATCCTTTTGCACGTGTCTCACTGATGAAATGTAGTACAGCTTCATCTACTTGTGGGTGCCTACCTTTCTTAGGTCCCGTAAAACATTTTGTTGTTGCTTTGCAGGAAAATATGGAATTGCGATCATTTCTCCAGCGACGAATATTTGCTTCACTAATATCAAATGTACGCCCTGCTGCTCTGTTTCCATGCTTTTCTGCATTCACAATAACTTTTTGTTTCAATGCTGAATCATAGTGTAATCTTTTTGAAGACATTTTAAAATGTCAATTAAACCTGACACATTTCATACCAACAAAACACATGTCGGTTAAAGGGATGACACGATGACAAGCTGTAAATTCGCACATGCACACGGTAGGAGCGTTACAGGACTATCGCCTGGTTGACAGTAATGAGATGCATCCCAATTTCAGACAAGTTAAAATGGGAAGAAAAATGTACATTTTAGGGCGAACACAATATGGTTTTTCAAGTCTTTAATGTTTACCAGATCTGCACCAGTGCAAGAAAATAAGCCCAGAAGCCAAGCAATAAGTGTATAAGTAGAAAGCTAGTGAAACAAAATATTATCTTTAAGATGAAATTTATAATAGTCCAATTTGGTTTTAGTTCCCTTTATTTTTATATGGCTTACATGTAAATCTTTTTTAAAACTGGACTTAAAATCCAATACAAATGTTCTTCAGTCATTAGTAAATTTCAAAGCCAAGTCACTAAAAGACAGAAGCTGGCAACTGCCTTTTCATCCTTCAAAAGTACAGGACTATGTCAGGGGTCTGTAGCCTTCATCAGTAGGTGCCCTCCTTTGGCGAGCGGATCTGATTCTGTGTGGAGAGGAGCAAGTGTCTTCTTCAGTTTCAGATCCTGAAGGCTCATGATCTCCCTCTTGGGATCCTGTGTCTCCCACCAGTTCCCGGAGAAACTTGAATTTTGATAAAAAAAGATGCCATACAAAATACCAACCTATAGAGAAAGACAAAAACATTAAGAAAAGTTATTACACATAATGTTATCAATTCAAAACGTTACAGTTAATGGGGGGTATATTACAAAATACTATATAAAAATATACATAATTACAAATATATAATGATATAACAAACATTTTTTGTACAAGGAATGAGGATAAACTCTGGGATTACAGTAATGGCAAAAACAGTCTCTACTCTCATAGAATTTAGAATTCGGGCTGAGTCCATCTACAGTAAAATCATAATGAGTTTATGATATCTAAGTAAAAGTGTTACTTATACTAAAATCAAATTTTTGAGAGCATTTTTCTGGGAAAGAAAGAATTCACTTTGCCATTTACTTGGACTTTCATATCTCGGTGCTATTTATTTACTAAAAGCAAGTTTGTTTCAATCAGAATCCAGAAGGCCTTAAATAGCAGGGCTTAACTGCACTATGATGAAAACCACTCAGTCAGGACAAAACTATTCATAAGTTTCTGGAAATAATTTTCAAAGAAAATATATTTTCTTAAATTATATGATGAAAGACTAAAGCCATGGCACCAATATCTTAGATTCTGTGTTTAAAACACAGATTTTTAAAATATGATTTTCACATCAATGTCATTAAAAAGTATGACTAATTCTCTTTTAACAAAAAAAAAAACAACTTTTGTTTTTGCAAGGAGTAGTAAGGTTTTTAAATGTTCACTAATAAGGAACAAACATTAATTTATGAAGGAACACACAAGAGAAAACCGCTGAACCTATGCTTGGTTGCTCTAAAATGTTAAGAGCATAAAATAAACTAAATTAACCACCCTAACAAGGTTTTTCATGCTCACGTGTTTTCTTGATGCTGTCTACTTTAAAGACTCTGGTTGC
Organism: Symphalangus syndactylus; assembly: GCF_028878055.3. Lineage (NCBI taxonomy): Eukaryota > Metazoa > Chordata > Mammalia > Primates > Hylobatidae > Symphalangus > Symphalangus syndactylus. Next base: position 59,851,197 of record NC_072445.2, read on the forward strand.
ATAGAATAGAAATGAAACGCAGCATATTTTGTGAAAACAAAATACAACCAGCTCTTCTTGCCCAGTGTTAATCCAGGCCAAGATAAACAGATACATAAGGGGAGTTTCTAATTTTACTTGTTTTTTTTACTATCTCTGGGAAAAAATTACTATAAACCCCTTGACACTAAAGACAAACTTCAGAGATTTAATCCATTTCTCAAGTTTTTGCTTTAAGCTTGAGTGCTGAGTGTTACCTGAACCAAATCACAAATATTTTTTGGTCAACTGTGTGTCTGAGTAAAGCACCCAACTTTGTAAAATATTATTTTAATGATATTCCAAATTAGCATCTTCTCTCTTTACCCAAAATTCTGTGTAAAACAGGCAGAGCGAATTAGTGGAAAGAACACCGAGGAAGAAGTCAGGAGTTCCAGTTCTGACAGAATATTCATTCCAGTGAGGAATGAATGAGAAGGTATCAAAAGGTGCCTGGCATTAGGCATTTTCTAAAATGCTCAATTGATGTCAGTTGTGGTTGTCCTTAGGCAGTGGGATCTGAGGTAGCTTCTGTTGAGTTTTTAAATTGAGATGTAATTCACATACCATAAAATTCATCCATTTAAAGTATACAATTCAGTGTTTTTTAGCATATCCACAAGATTGTACAACCGTCACCACTACTGAAGTCCAAAACATTTTCATCAACCCCAAGAGAAACCTCATACCCATTAACAGTCACACCCCATCCCTGCTCCCACTTGCCCCTGGCAACCACTAATCTACTTTCTGTCTCTATGGATTTGCCTATTCTGAACATGTCATTTTAATGAAATCACACAATACATGGCCTCTGTATCTGGTTTTTCAAACTCAGCCCATGTTTCCAAGGTGTGTCCATTGTGTTGTAAGCATCAGTACTTCATTTCTTTTTATGGTTGAATAATATTCAATTTTATGTATATATTACATTCTGTTTAAGGATTCATCAATTGATAGACATTTAGAAGTTTCTACTTTTGGCTATTATAAGAAAGAAAGTTGCCACTTTTTGACTGCAATGAATATTTGTGTACAAGTTTCTCCATGGACGCATGTTTTCATTTATCTTGGGTGTATCTATCTAGAAGTGAATTGCTGGGTCATACGGTAACTCTGTGTTTAAACACTTGTGAAACTGCAAAGCAGCTTCAACACTTTACATTCCCACCTGCAATGTATGAGGTTCCAATTTCTCTACATCCTCGCCAACACTTTTTATTGTCCATCTTTTTATTACAGGACTCCTAGCAGGCATGGTGGTATATCATGAAGCTTTGATTTGCATTTCCCTCATGACTAATGATGTTAAACATCTTTTCATGTTCTTATTAGCCATCTGTTATCTTCTTTGGAGAAATATCTATTCATTTCCTTTGCTCTTTTTAAAATTTAGTTGCTTGTCTTTTTATTATTGAGTTGTAAGAGTTGTTAGTATATTCTAGATATTAGATGCTTATCAGGTATATGATTTGCAAATATTTTCTCCCATTCTGTGGGCCGGCTTTTCACTGTCTTGAAAAAGTACTTTGAAGCACCTAAGTTTTTAATTTTAAGGAAGCCTAATGCATCATTTTTTCCTTTGTTTGCTTGTACGTTGGATGGCATATCTAGGAAACCACTGACCAATCCTACGTCATGAAGATTTACATCTATGTAGTTCTTCTAAGAGTTTATAGTTTTGCTCTTAGACGTAAGTCTTTAATCCACTTTTGTTAATTTTGGTATAAGAGAGGGGTCCAAATTCATCCTTTTGCATAAGGAAATCAAGCTGTTCCAGGATCATTTGTTGAAAAGATTATTTTCCCCCACTGTTACATTATCTTGGCACCTCTGTCAAAAAGTAATTGGCCATAAATGTTACAGTTTATTTCTGGACTCTCAATCCCATCCCATTAACCTGTATATGCCTATCATTATTCTAGTCCCACCCCATGTTGGTTACAGTAGCTTTATACTAAGTTTAAAAATCAGGAAATGTGAGTCCATCAATGTTCTTTTTCAAGATTGTTTTGACTATTCCGAGTCATTTCCATGGGAATTTTAGAATCATCTTGTTGATTTCAGTAAAAATAAATAAATACATAAAAAATGGCATCAAGAATTTTGACAGGGACTGCATTTAATCTGTAGATCAATTTGGAGACCCACCTTGTTTTTTTAAAATATATATATTTCTCTGTACTTACCAAATTTTTCCACAATGAACAAAACATGGCTTTGGTAATTGGGATAAATAAGAAAGAAACTGGTAAGATAAATCATGAATAGTCTGTAGACTTGTATTTTGTAAATACCTCAATGCCATTAATTGTCCTAAATTAACAAGGTCAGTTGACTTCAACAAATACTAAGGAAAACTTCTCTTAACTCTTAGGTTAGACTCGAAAATGTAACTTAAAAGAACTCACTTGATCAGTGTATTGTGCTAAACAGATACTACAGTGGTAAATTTACTGTCAGAGAATTATAATCTTTCTAAAAACTGATAGTCTTGATTTCATTAAAACCAAAGATTCCAACAGTGGCTACAATGTAGAAAATGACCATAAAGAAGAGTGAGGAAGTCTTTTGACTGAAAAGGCTATGATAAAGGGCCTCACCACTGGGGTTCCCAACATAAAGTACTATAGTGCTCTTGGGATGGTTAAGAAAGAGTAAGTCTCTCAGCACAGAAATCTACAAGGTAAGGAACTAAGGACAGCTGTAGCTTTCAGAGGCTTGGGATACAAGAGCATTCAGCTAGATCACAGACTCTCTCTTCCCCAATTTTAGTAAGAGGAATCAAAAAAAATTTTTTGGTAATCACTGCCAGCAACCAATGTAAGGGATTCAATCTCAAGTCAAAATTCAGAACCAGAATGTGGTATCAATGAGAAAAACTCCAGAGTTTGGAGAGGCAAGTTATGGCTACTATGTCCACTCACCACTCCCCTCCCCACCCTGGCCATCTGAACCACTCCAATTCCATACTGCTGTAATTTTTATCCTCAAATCTGGAGAGAGGTAAGCTTGAACAGTATGCATTTTTCTCCCAATTCTGTCTGGGTATAGGCTGTGTGAGGGCTGGGGGAAAACATGCAGTAGTGACACTGTTTCTCACAAAACACTGTGAGGTATGGAATTCCCCTAATACAACTAGGGAGCTCATCTACTGGGCAGCCAAAAAGAACAAACACCCAGTTGTTTTGTTTTTTTTTTTTTTCACAATGACTACTGTAATGATAGGTTGGGAGTACAAAGGAAAGAGATAAATTGCAGTTTAGGTAAGAATTGCAGTAAATTCACTAAATTGAGGAAAGTTCAACAAGTTGTCCTCCAAGTAAAATGACTAAGTTCTTACAGAGGTGTAATTTTGGGGAGAGACAGGAGGAGGACAGGAGGAAGGGGTGTTTCCATATCATAATACTTAGGACTAGTAAGATCTGATGCTTCTACCACAGGCTGTTTATCAAAGAGTGTTCACAGTCTGAACAAAGGATGAGACTAAAAATGCCAGGTAGTCTGAATGGGAAAATGACACATGACATATCTGTTTTGAGGAAAAAAACCATTATTAAAGCCCCAATGAATACATACCAGGAAAGGTATGATTGAGCAAAGAATAAACTAAAAAAGGTATTACTGTGCCAGATACAACTGCCAATAAGCTATTCAACTGCTATGTTAGATATGACAATAATAACAACTAGGACGCATCACACTACCTGACTTAAAGTGAACACTGGTGCCTGGAAGACAGTAGTCCCTGTGGGCCTAGGGCAGCTGTGGCCACAAGGAAACAGTTCTCTGTTTGAGGAAAGGGAAAACTGGGAGGGATTTTGTCTTACAGCTTCGGTGCCAGCTTAGCTGCAGTAGAATAGAGAGCACCAGGTAAATTTGTAAGTTTCCCAACTCCTGGCCCTGGCTCCCAGACAGCTAGGGGGGAACTCACCCCACCCTAATGAGAAGGACACAAGCCTGACTGGATTCACCACCTGCTGATTGTAGAGCCCTTGGGCCTTGAGCAAACATAAGTGGCAGCCAGGCAGTGGTCACCATGAGCTTCAATCAAGACCCATTGTTATGCCGGCTTCAAGTCTGACTCAGCACAGTCCCAGCAGTGGTGGCCACAGGGGTGACTACGTTATCCCTTCCCCAGCTCCAGGCAGCTCAGCACAGAGAGACTCCATTTGTTTGGGGGAAAGTAAGGGAAGAGAACAAGAGTTTCTGCTTGCTAACCCAGAGAATTCTTCTGGATCTTACCCAAGACAACCAAGGTGGTGACTCTACAAGTCTGCAAGAGCCACGGCATAATTGGGCTTGGGATGCTTCCCAATGCAAACATGGCTACAGTGAACAAAGACTTAAGTCACAATGCCCAAGTCCCTTCTAAAACTTGGAAAGCATTCCCAAGAAGGATAGGTACAAACAAGCCCAGATTGTGCAGACCACAATAAACACCTAACTGCAATGCCCAGACACCAATAAACATCCAGAAGTATCAAGACCATCCAGGAAAACACGACCTCACCAAATGAACTACATAAGGCATCAGAGACCACTCCCAGAGATATGTGACCTTTCAGAGAGAGAATTCAAAATAGCTGTTTTGAGGAGGCTCAACAAAATCAAAGATAAGAGAATGAATTTGAATCCTATCAGATAAATTTAACAAAAAGATTGAAATAATTTTTTTAAATCAAGCAGAAATTCTGGAGCTGAAAATTTCAACTGACATACCGAGGAATGCATCAGTCTCTCAACAGCAGAACTGATCAAGCAAAAGAAAATTAGTGACCTTGAAGACAGGCTATTTGAAAATATGCAGCCAGGGCCGGGCGCCATGGCTCACGCCTATAATCTCAGCACTTTGGGAGGCCGAGGCAGGCGGATCACGAGGTCAGGAGTTGAAGACCAGCCTGGCCAACACAGTGAAACCCTGCCTCCACTAAAAATACAAAAATTAGCTGGGCGTGGTGGCACGCACCTGTAGTCCCAGCTACTCGGGAAGCTGAGGCAGGACAATCACTTGAACCCAGGAGGCGGAGGTTGTGGTGAGCTAAGATCGCGCCACTGCACTCCAGCCTGGGCAACAGAGCGAGATTCCATCTCAAAATAAATAAATAAAATAAATGAAAATATGCGGTCAGAGGAGACAAAAGAAAAAAGAATAAAGTACATCTACAGGATCTAGAGAATAGCCTCAGAAGGGCTAATCTAAGAATTACAAGCCTTAAAGAGGAGGTAGAGAGAGAGATTAGGGTACAAAGTTTATTTAAAGAGATAACAGAGAACTTCTCAAACCTAGAGAAAGGTATCAATACTCAAGCAGAAGAAAGTTATAGAACACCAAGCAGATTTAATCCAAAGAAGACTACTCAAGGCATTTAATAATCAAACTCCCAAAGGTAAGGGACAAAGAAAGGATCCTAAAAGCAGCAAGAGAAAAGAAACAAATAAGATACTCAAAAGCTTGAACATGTCTGGCAATCAATCTGCAGTGCAATGGCACGATCTCGGCTCACTGCAACCTCTACTTCCCAGGTTCAAGCAATTCTCCTGCCTCAGACTCCCGAGTAGCTGAGATTACAGGTGTGCACTACCATGCCCAGCTAATTTTTGTATTTTTAGTAGAGATGGAGTTTCACCATGTTGGCCAGGCTAGTCTCAAACTCCTGATTTCAAGGGATCCACCCGCCTTGGCCTCCCAAAGGGCTGGGATTACAGGCGTGAGCCACCACACCAGGTCTTCTTTTTTTTTTTTTTTTTTTAAGATGGAGTCTCACTCTGTTGCCCAGACTGGAGTGCAATAGCGCAATCTTGGCTCACTGCAACCTCTGCCTCCCTGAAACCTCCGCCTCCCAGGTTCAAGTGATTCTCCTGCCTCAGCCTCCCAAGTAGCTGGCATTACGGGCGCCTGCCACCACGCCCAGCTGATTTTTGTATTTTTAGTAGAGACTGGGTTTCACCATGTTGGCCAGGTTGGTCTCGAACTCCTGACCTCAGGTGATCCACCAGCCTCAGCCTCCCAAAATGCTGGGATTACAGGTGTGAGCTACTACGCCCGGCCATGGCATGGCATATTTAAAATGCTGAAGGAAAAAAAATTATCCTAGAACAGTATATCGAGCAAAAATATCCTTCAAACGTGAAGGAGAAATCAAGACTTTCCCGCTAGGGGATTTAGTCAACACCAAACCTGTCCTACAAGAAGTGCTAAAGGGAGTTCTTCAACCTGAAAGAAAAGGACATTACTGATAAGAAACCACCTGAAGGTATTTAAAAAGGTGCTCAACATCACTGATCATCAGAGAAATGCAAAACAAAACTACAATGAGATATCATCTCACCCAGTTAAAATGGCTTTTATCCAAAAGATAGACAATAAGGAATGCTGGTGAGAACGTGGAGAAAAAAGGAACCCTTGTACAATGCTGGTGGAAACACTGTGTACATAAGTTAGTAACACCACTATGGAGAACAATTTGGAGGTTCCTTTAAAAATCTAAAAATAAAACCACCATATGATCCAGCAATCCCACTGCTAGGTATTTCCCCACCTACCCCGCTAAAAAAAGGAAATCAATATACTGAAGAGATACGTACATTCCCATGTTTAGTGCAGTACTATTCACAATAATCAAGATTTGGAAGCAACCTAGGTGTCCATCAACAGACAAATGGATTTTAAAAATGTGGTACATATACACAATGGAATCCTATTCAGCCAAAGAAAAGAATGAGATCCAGTCACTTGCAATAACACGGATGAAACTGGAGGATGTTAAATGAAATAAGCCAAGCACAGGAAGACAAACTTTGCATGTTCTCACTTATTTGTAGGAGCTAAGAATTAAAACAACTGAACTTATAGAAAGTAGAATGATAGCTCCCAGAGGCTGGGAAGGGTACTGAAGGGGCAGGGAGTGGGAATGGTTAATGGGTACAAAAACATATTTAGATAGAATGAATAAGATGTAGTATTTGACAGCACATCAGGGTGATTACGGTCAACAATAACTTACTGTACATTTATAAAAATAACTAAAAGAAAATAAAAGAATTATAACGCAAAGGATAAATGCTTGAGGTAGTGAATAACCCATTTATCCTGATGTGATTATGCACTCCATGCCCGTATCAAAATATCTCACGTACCCCATATATATATATATATACCTACTATATACCCACAAAAATAAAAAATACTACAATAATTTATTGTATATTTCAAAATAGCTAGAAGATTTGAAATGTTTCCAACACAAAGAAATGATAAATGTTTGAGGTGATGGATATGCGAAATACCCTGCTTTGATCATGGTAAATTATCTGTATGTGTTGAAATATCATATATACTCCATAAATATGTATGATTATGTAGCAATAAAAATAATAACAGCTAACTTTTAAAACTCTGGGACAAGAACTACAAGAAAATGCTTTGCACATATCATCTAATGGCCAAATTGTTATTCAGTTTAACTAAACTGTTCTGTCATACACTTCTGGTATGCCACACTCCTTGCTGCTGACCAATAGGGCTCAAAATCTATTCATCTATGGTATTTGTAATCATCTTATGACAAATATAACACGAAATAGAAAGTCACACACATAGTTCATCTCTTGTTATTTTAATAAAGCAGCTTTTAGTTCAAGTTAGAGAATTCCAAAGACTTAGCTTAAACAAAAAAAGGGAAATTTACTAAAAGCTACAGAGGTGTCTCAGAGAGCATGGGAGGAAGCGCCCTTACGAGGGACGAGAACTAGGAGAAGGTTCTCATGAACTGAGGTCATTTGCTCAGAATTATCTGTTTCTCTCTGCACAGTGGCTCCATTTTCCTCTATGCTTCTCTCTGTAGATTGCTCCTCCTCCCCCCAGCTTTCTAAAACACAAACCTAGAAAAAACACAACGTAGAATCTCTGCCCTAAACTGAGTTCAAGTTTCAGCCCCAGGAGCAGGTACAGTGAACATGGATATAGGGCCTATCCCTGAGAGGACATGGGTGTTTTTATTTATTTATTGTAGAGACAGGGTCCTGCTTTGTTGCCCAGGCTGGTCTCAAACTCCTGGTTCAAGTGATTCTCCCGCCTTAGCCTCTCAAGGTGCTGGGATTACAGGTGTGAGCTGCCATGCCCAGCTGACATGGGTGTTTTCTGAGATTTAAGGGGAGCGGAGGGAACAGCCTGGAAAAAGATCCCCAGTAATGATATCTCCTCTACCTCTATTAGACAATAGGCTCTTGGAGGACGGCCTCTATCACAGGAGCCGCCCCAAAAACAAACCCAGGCAGGCAATTATTTTGTTAGATAATGTCTAACCAAAACCATTAATCTTCTTGGAATCTGCCTCAATTCCTTTAAAACACAGGCCTGACTTTTGATAAAGGTCCACACTGCAAAAAGTCCTCCACCTCTAGAACAGAGGAACTACTTAGTCAGGGCAAGGGGGGGGTCACAAGAGGATAGGCCTGACCTTTGGTCCATACTGCAAAAAGGTCACAGGCCTGATCTTTGGTCCACACTGCAAAAAGTCCTCCATCTCTAGAGCAGAGGAACTACTCAGAGTCGGAGCAAGGTAGGGTCACAAGAGGATAGGATTCGTATTTTCCCTTTTAGGGAAAAGAACACCTGTAAAAGTAAGGCAAGTTCAAAATTATTATCCAGTGGAACGATTCTAGTTAAAGGTATGTGATTATCACACTGCACCCTTCACAAGAGGGATCATTCAAACTTCAAAATCTGCTGAGGAGTTTTTAGAAAATACAGATTGCCAGGAGCTCATCCCAGATATCCCAAAATCAATCTCCAGGGATTGTGCTTATTCATTTTTTTAAGCTCCCTAGATGATTCTGATGCACATGCAGCCTTGGAAAAGACAAAAAGAAGTGAAAAAGAAGCATGAGTGCTGCCGCCAATCAATTGTGGAGATTGGCCAAGGAAAAGAAGAAAAAGATTAGCAGTGGGGTGCCCATGGGGGATAGACAGAACAACAGTTGACCAGAGAACCTGAGAAGACTTGAGAAAAGGCAGCTTAATGCAAAATCAGTATTTACTAGTGAGACAGTGTAGGTATGCATGTAAGGGGAGCAACAAAGAAACTGGCCAGACATTGCTGATGAGTGGAGCAATGCTGCAGGAGGACCCTTGATATGATGACCGAGATAATGGATAGTCAGAAGTGGACATAAAGAATGACTGTATCTTGCTCCAAGTAGAATTGTATTATGTCTGGTTAATAGAATGTTTAATATAGCACTTATGCATTCAGAACTCATTCTCTTTTATACAATGAGTGGAAGAGAAGTGGAAAGTTACGTAATAGAAAATAAAGCATGACCCTTTACATGATATTGGTAAGAGAGCACCAAATAACAGCAGAGGGGTGTGTGTGCAGGTGTGTGTGTTGGGAGGGGGAAAGGCACCTGTATAACCATAAATATAGACCAACCTAATCCGGACCCTGGGCCCTAGTGATTAACTTCTCCCACGTTAGCATATGTATTCTGGGGGACAGGGAAATGAAGGAAGTAAAACCACTAATACCCAGGCAGGCTTTTTCTGAAAAAGACTTACCCATTGCACCCTGCATGCCTACAGCGGACTTCTTACAGAAGTATAGCTTATATAATTCCTCCCACCCAGACCCAAAAGGCACATATCAGAAACTTCTTAACTCTTATTCTATGGGCATGGGTCTGGAACCACGTCCTGCGATTTAGTAAGACAGAAACAGTAGAGAGTGAAAAAAGAAAGGAGAGGTGAGGGGCAAAGGACAGTCCAAAATACACTGATTGTTAAAATGGGTTTTGCAGTTTTTCAGCTTAAAAGGAAGTTTATGTCTTGCTTCAGTCTCGCATTGTATGCCAGAATAACTAGTCAGCAACACAGGGTGTGTATTCTGAGACAGGCAAAAGAGCACTCACTTCTGCCAATAAGTAAGCATTTGTTCAAATGATGAATTTCATGAAACACACTGTAAATTGTTTTCTATGTAAGATAAACATGCTGGCAGCAGAAGGGTTGTGATAGATGAACTTGAGTGATGAACCATCACTATCAACACACCACAAACCCAGGGGAGAAGTGTAATTTCACCTTCAATTACAGTTATCAGTTCACAAAGTGCTTTTACATTCAATCACTGTGCTTTTACACAATCCATCTGAATGAGACCAGCAATCATTATTCCCATTTTCTAAATAAGAAAATAAAGGCACACAGTGACTCACGACATTAGAAGACAGCCAGCTACATAAGACAGAGCAATGAATCTTAACAGTGTATTAAATTTCTCAGATTTTCATGGTGACAGTATGACTGAAACACAAAGCACTATCTAGAGAATGAGAATACGATTTTGCTACTTGCTGTAGTCTGAATGTTTGTGTGCTCCCAAAATTCATATATTGAAATTTAATCCCCAGTGTGACAGTACTTGCAGGTGGAGCCTCTGGGAGGTGATTAGGTCATAGGGTGGAGTCCTCATGAATGGGATTAATGCATTTATTAAAATAACACCCCAGAGAGCTCCCTCACTCCTTCCCCTTCTGTCATGTTTGGACACAGTGAAAAGACAGACATCTATGAACCAGGAAGCAGGCCCTCACCAGACACTAAATCTGCCAGTACCTTGATCTTGGATTTCCCAGCCCTCTAGGACCATGAGAAATAAACTTCCGTTGTTTATAAGCCACCCAGTCTATGGTATTTCTGTTACAGCAGCCCAAACAGATTAAGACACACTACCCAAGGCATTTTCAGTCCAAAAGCCAGGTGCAGTATAACCACAAATTCTTTTTTTTTTAATTATACTTCAAGTTTTAGGGTACATGTGCACAATGTGCAGGTTTGTTACATATGTATACGTGTGCCATGTTGGTGTGCTGCACCCATTAACTCGTCAATTAGCATTAGGTATATCTCCTAATGCTATCCCTCCCCCCTCCCCCGACCCCACGACAGTCCCCAGAGTGTGATCTTCCCCTTCCTGTGTTCACGTGTTCTCATTGTTCAATTCCCACCTATGACTGAGAACATGCGGTGTTTGGTTTTTTGTCCTTGCGATAGCTTACTGAGAATGATGATTTCCAGTTTCATCCATGTCCCTACAAAGGACACGAACTCATCATTTTTTATGGCTGCATAGTATTCCATGGTGTATATGTGCCACATTTTCTTAATCCAGTCTATCGTTGTTGGACATTTGACTTATCTTTGTAAATTGTGGAATCATTCCAATGGAGTTATATAATCTCACCTTCATGATAGTATCTAAGTAGCTAGTTGACTGGCTCAATACCAATTTCACATTTATAAAAAGCTCTTTTCCATTTTCAATCTTATTGCCTTATTTCCATTTTACTCTGAAGGCAGCAAAGGCTCATCTGTGAGAAAGTATGTCCAAGTCCTAAACGTAGACTAAACCAAGTAAGCCAAGCTCTTCTAATTCTTAAAATTCTCCCTCTATTGTACACACCCCTTTCTCAATGACACACTAGGCAATGCTAGAAGTTATTATGCCCCTGGAGTTACCACTATCAAATCAACACAAATTTGAACCATAGTACCTCCAAATCCAAAGCTTTTCTATCCAATAATCATGACATTTCAAGTTGCCTTTTAAAATCTCCTCTCTCCTCTTTCTGTTCTCTTCTTCTTCTTCTGGTGATCACAACACTGCCATGGATCCAAATATCGTCATTATTATAGACGATGAGGACCAAATTTTCATCCACACTTTCCACCTTTCCTGAACCTCAAGAGGGAATTTCTACCTGGCTAGTTTGAAGACATCTCAAAAACAGTGAGTGAGTGAGTGAGAGAGAGAGAGAGAGAGAGAGAAAGAGAGAGAGGAGAGAGTGCACGCGCATGTGTCTGCTGTCTGTCTCCATCCAACAGCTCTTTGGGGGAACTATATTCTCTCCCCATCTCTATAGTAGAAAAGAGTTCCTCTTCAGCATTTTGTTCCCACTTTATCTTATCCCAGTGCTACAGATTCTATTTTAATGAACCCTCTCACATCTGTTTCCTTCTCTACATTTCTAGTGTCATTCTCTATCCTAGATCACATCCTTGTATTTATCAACTGGATTGTCACCATAATTTCTTATATCTCAGAGGCATGTTAGACCGCAATGTTCTTCCATGAATCCTAACTCAGTAAACTATTTCCAACTTCGGCAAGTTAACCTTTATGCGCTTCAGTTTCCTGTTCTATAAAATGTGAATAGCAGTACCCGTTCTCAAAGGGTATGTGGTTAATTAAAAGTTAATACATGTAACAAGCTAAAACGAATGCCTAAAACATAATAAGTACTCATCAAATATTAGCACTGTTACCATCTCATAGGCTCCAACCTCCTCCCCTCTAAGGCAAACAATACAGATACGAGACTACTACTACTGTAACTAAGAATTTTAAGCATTATTAATATATAACTTCTAGATCATTCTACAATACTATTACTTCAATATGATCTATTTTGGGTAATTGCTTTAGCAGCTCATGCTCACTTCCATCCTCCATAGTACTGACCACCTTCCCTATGAGACACAAGTTTCTTAAGGAAAGGAAACGTATGGTTTAATCAGTTTTCCAATGTATTCACTATGCAAAAAACAGCACCTGGCACAAAGTAGATACTCAAAACAAATCAACCAACTTTTATTCTCCCTGTCCCAACCCCACCCCCAAAACTACCAAGATTTAATTAATTTGACCAATTGATCCATTACAGAGCTCAATGTTTGCTCTGAAGAGTCCTACTATATAGCATAGTAGCTACTGTATGGCAAAAGCTGCTGGTGCCCTTTCACAAAAGTACCAAACAACCCTCAACCAAACTGACCTGAGATGTACAGAACTTTTCAATCAATAGCAGAAAAAAACATTCTTTTCGATTATATATGGGACGTTCACAAAGACAAACCGTATACTGGCCACGGGTGGTGGTTCACGCCTGTAATCCCAGTATTTTAGAAGGCTGAAGTGGGCAGATGACCTGAGGTCAGGAGTTCGAGACCAGCCTGGCCAACATGGCAAAACCCCAACTCTACTAAAAATACAAAAATTGGCCGGGAATGGTGGCATGCACCTGTAATCCCAGCACTTTGCGAGGCCGAGGCGGGCGGGTCACCTGAGGTCAGGAGTTCGAGACCAGCCTGGCCAACATGGTGAAACTCCATCTCTACAGAAAACACAAAAATTTGCCAGGCGTGCAATCCCAGCTACTTGCAAGGCTGAGGCACAAGAATCGCTTGAACCCGGGAGTCAGAGGTCGCAGTGAGCGGAGATCTTGCCACTGCACTCCAGCCTGGGTGACAGAGAGAGATCCTGTCTTAAAAAGAAAAAAAAAAAAAAGATAGACCACATTCTATATCATAAGTCCCATTAAATGTAAGAGTAAACCCTCCTAAATTTTATCATACAAAATACATTGTGTGACCATAAAAAAGTCAAATTAGAAACTGATAACAAAATATCTGGAAAAGAACAAATATTCAAAATTTAACAACATACTTCTAAATAATCCATGGTTCAAGGGAGACATCACAAGTGAAATTAGAAAATATCTTGAATTGAATAAAAATTTAAAAGTTAAAATCAATACTTAGAAACAATTATTAAACGTCGGCCAGGCATGGTGGCTCACGCCTGTTATCTCAACACCTTGGGAAGCCAAGGCAGGCAGATCATGAGGTCAAGAGATCGAGACCATCCTGGCCACATGGTGAAACCCCGTCTCTACTAAATACAAAAATTAGCCGGGCGTGGTGGCAGGCACCTGCAGTCCCAGCTAGTCAGGAGGCTGAGGCAGGAGAATCGCTTGAACCCGGGGGGTGGAGGTTGCAGTGAGCCGAGATTGCACCACTGCACTCCAGCCTGGCGACAGAGTGAGACTATGTCTCAAAAAAAAAAAAAAGAAAAAAATAGAAAAAGAAACAATTACCATTAAATGTCTATTTTCCTAAAAATAAGAAAAGTCTAAAATCAATAACCCAAGCTTTCCCCATAAGAAACCTGAAAAAGAAGTACAAATTAAACTCAAAATAAGCAGAAGGAAAGATATACAGATATACACATAAACCAATGAAACAGAATATGGACAAGCAATAGGGAGAAAACAATCAATTAAACCAAAGGTGGTTCTTGGAAAAGATCAATAAAATTTATAAACCTCCAGTCAGGCCAATTACAAACAAACAAGAAAGGACACAAATAACCAATATCAGAACCTACAGGTGTTAAAAGGCTAATTAAGAAATATTATAAACTTTATCCCTGTAAATTATACAATTCAGAGTAAACAGACACAGTGCCTGAAAAACACAAACTATGAAAGCTCAGTGGAACAGTCCGATATCTAATAAAGAAACTGAATTTGTAGTTGAAAATCTTTCCAAAAAGAAAAGTCCCAGCCCAGATGAATTCTACCAAACATTTACAAAGAAATTATGTCAAATGTGACACACTCTAGTAATCCCAATGAGTCAATCCTTTGTGTAATCTTTATATGACTCCTCCTCTTGAATGTGGGTAGAAACTGATCTGCTTCTAACCAACAGAACATGGCAAAACTGGCCAGGAGCAGTGGCTCATGCCTATAATCCCAGCATTTTGGGAAGCTGAAGTGCACGGATCACCTGAGGCCCAGAGTTTGAGACCAGCCTGGCCAACATGGCGAAACCCCATCTCTAGCAAAAAATACAAAAATTAGCTGGGTATGGTAGTGCATGCCTGTAGTCCCAGCTACTTGGGAGGCTGAGGCACGAGAATCGCTTGAACCTGGGAGGCGGAGGTTGCAGTGGGCAGAGATCACACCACTGTACTCCAGCCTGAGTGACAGAGTGAGACTCGGTCAAAAAAAAAAAAAAAAGAGGAAAGAAGGCTGGCCAGCAGGGCACGGTGGCTCACGCCTGTAATCCCAGCACTTTGGGAGGCCGAAGCAGGCAGATCACCTGAGGTCGGGAGTTCGAGACCAGCCTGACCAACATGGAGAAACCCCATCTCTACTAAAAATACAAAAAAATTAGCCGGGCATGGTGGCCCATGCTTGTAACCCCAGCTACTTGGGAGGCTGAGGCAGGAGAATCGCTGGAACCTAGGAGGCAGAGGTTGCAATGAGCCAAGATTGAGCCATTGCACCCCAGCCCGGGCAACAAAAGCAAAACTCTGTCTCAAAAAAAAGAAAAAAGAAAGAAAGAAAGAACATGGCAAAGGTAATGCGATAGTTACTCCCTTTATTAGGTTATGTTATTTGGTAAAGATGAAAGGATTTTGAAACTATAATTAAGGTCTCAATCAGTTGATTTTTAGTTATTCAAAAGTGAAATTACCTTCGGTGGGCCTGACTCAGTTAGGTAAAAACCTTAAAAGAGGGATTGGGACCCTCCCTGGTGTCAGAGATTCAACTGGCATGAAGAGGTGAGCCACCTTGAGTCCTCAGTCACAAGGAACTGAATCCTGCCAACAACCACATAAGCTTGAAGGAGGAACCCAAGCTCCAGAAAGGAACGCAGTCCGGCCAACACCCTGATTGCAGCCTTAGGAGCAGAGGACCCAGCTAAGCCAGGTGGAGACTCCTGACCCACAGAAACTGATATCTAATAACTGTGCGTTGTCTTAAGCTGCTAAATTTGTGGGAATTTGTTATGCAGCAATAGAAAACCAATATAGCAATTGTATGTAAACGCTTCCAAAAATCCAAAGAGACAGGAACAGTACCCAACTCATGTAATAAGGTCTGCATTAACACGATGACAAAACCAGACAAGGATGTTTAAGAAAACCACAAGTATTTCTCGTGAATATAAACAGCAAAATCTTAAATGTTTACTAAATTTATTGCTACAGTATAGAAAATGGATAACATGTCATGACCAAAACAGGTTTATCTGAGGAACGGGTTATTTTCACATTCGAAATGCAACATAATCCACCATATTAACAGACTTAAAAGAGAAAAAACACAGCCGGGCGTGGTGGCTCATGCCTGTAATGCCAACACTTTGGGAGGCCAAGGTGGGTGGATCACTTGAGGTCAACAGTTCGAGTCCAGCCTGATCAACATGGTGAAACCCCATCTCTACTAAAAATACAAAAATTAGCTGGGTGTGGTGGTACACGCCTGTAATCCCAGCTACTTAGGAGGCTGAGGCACGAGAATCACCTGAGCCTGGGAGGAGGAGGTTGCAGTGAGCAGAGATCATACCACCGCATTCCAGCCTGGGCGACAGACTGAGACTCCATCTCAAAAAAAAAAAAAAAAAAGGAAAAGAGAAAAAGTACATGACCATCTTAGTACAGAAAAATCATTTGAAAAAAAAAAAATCCAATATCCACTCCTGATTTAAAAAAAAAAAAGAAAAATCACCACAAAGTAGAAACAGAGGGGAAGTTTTCTTCCAAAACTTGATAAAGAATATCTATTAAAATCCTACAGCTAATAATTTATTTAATGGTAAAAGGCTAAATATTTTACTCCAAAAGATCAGAGGGGAAGGTCTGCTCTCACTCCTTTCTTGCAACATTGTAAGGCCCTAGCCAGTGCAATGAGGCAAAAGCTAAAAGACAAATGTACACATTGGGAAGAAAAGGTAAAACTACCTTCAACTGCCTGTAATCCCAACACTTTGGGAGGCCGAGGCAGGTAGATCACTTGAGATCAGGAGTTCGAGACAAGCCTGGCCAACATGGTGAAATCCCATCTCTACTAAAAATACAAAAATTAGCCACGCATGGTGGCGCACACCTGTAATCCCAGCTACTCAGGAAGCTGAGGCAGGCGAATTGCTTGAATCCGGGCTGCAGAGATTGCAGTGAGCCAAGATCGTGCCGTTGCACTCCAGCATGGGTGACACAGTGAGATTCCGTCTCAAAAAAATTAAAAAAAAAAAAAAAGAATAACTTTATATGTCATACTTTAAAAACTTGATAAGCAGGACTTATCAAACAATAACACAAAACAAATGACATTTAAAAATAAAAAGGCAGCCGGGTGTGGTGGCTCATGCCTGTAATCACAGCACTTTGGGAGGCCGAGGCGGGTGGACCACCTGAGATCAGGAGTTCGAGACCAGCCTGGCCAGCATGGTGAAACCCTGCCTCTACTAAAAATACAAAAATTAGCCAGGTATGGTAGCACATGCCTGTAATTCCCAGCTACTGGGGAGACTGAAACAGGGCAACCGTTTGAACCCAGGAGGTGGGGGCTGCAGTGAGCCAAGATTGTGCCACTGCACTCCAGCCTGGGCAACAAAGCAAGACTCCGTCTCAAAAAAATAAAAATAAAAAGGCAAGCTACAGAATAGAAGAAAATACTTGCAAAACACATCTGATAAAAACAAATAAAAAAAACTTGTATCCAGAATAAAGAATTGTTTACAACTTGATAAAAGACAAGTAACACAATTTTTTAAATGACTAGAAAAAATTTGTACAGATGATTTACACAGAAAGTAGAAAGAATGGCAAATAACACATAAAAGATGCTCAAAATAATTAGTCATTAAGGAAACAAAAATCAAAAGCATAATGCCCATCCTCTAGAATGGCTAAATTAAAAACAGACAATACCATCAAATGTTGGTGATGGATGCGGAGTAACAAATTCTCACACGACTGCTGGCAATGCAAATGTTTGGCAGTTTCTTATAGAGTTACTCAAGAGAAATGAAAACATATGTCTACACCAAGATTGGCAATTGAATGTTAATAATACTACTAACTACTAATACTACTACTACAGGTTCACGCCTGTAATCCCAGCACTTTGGGAGGCCCAGGCGGGTGGATTACTTGAGGTCAGGAGTTCGAGACCAGCCTGGCCAACATGGTGAAACCCTGTCTCTACTAAAAATACAAAAAATAAAATAAAATAAAATAAATTATCCAGGCATGGTGGCAGTCACCTATTATCCCAGCTACTTGGGAGGCTGAGACGGGAGAACTACTTGAACCCAGGAGGCAAAGGTTGCAGTGAGCCAAGATCATACCATTGCACTCCAGCTTGGGCGACAGAGCAAGACCCCATCTCAAAAAAATAAATAAATAAAACAATAATAATACTAACAGCCAAAAGCTGGAAACCACTCTCATGTCCATCAATGAGTAAATGGATAAACAAATTGTGGTATATCTATACAATGGAATACTCTTTCAGCAATACAAAAGAATGTATTACTGATACACACAACACAAATAGATTTCAAAAGCATTATGCTAGGAGAAAGAAGTCAAACACAAAAAGCATGTTGTATGATTCGATTTACATTAGAAAGGTAAATTTATGTTTATGGAAAGCAGTTTGGGCCAGGTACGGTGGCTCATGCCTGTAATCCCAGCATTTTGGGAGGTCAAGGACAGCAGATCACTTGAGGTCAGGAGTTCTCTACTAAAGATACAAAAATTAGCTGGGCATGGTGGTGCACACCTGTAATTCCAGGTATTCAGGAGTCTGAGGCACAAGAATCACTTGAACCCGGGAGGTGGAGGTTGCAGTGAGCCAAGATTGCATCACTGCACTCTAGCCTGGGAGACAGAGCGAGACTGCCTCCAAAAAACAAAACAAAACAAAACAAAACCAAAAAAAAAAGGCAGTTCCATCAGGAGGCCATTAGGTTAAGCTGGTTCTGTTAGAGTAGGTACTCAGGCAGACATGAGCAGGGCAGCAGAGGGCCCCCACCTCAGGAATGTCAGGTGACCATCAGGTGATGATCAGGCGGTTGTTACACTGTTTCTCTAAAATAATAATAATGGGTCGCAGCCAGTACCAGGGAAAGACAGTCTCCCAAAAGTCAGGAAACACTGGAAGCTGGTGATCAGCAACTTCTCTGATAAGATCTCCGAAGCTGGGCAAGTGGGCTCAAGCATGCGCACTAACAAGCAAAATGACAGTTTAACCAGTATGTGACCTTCCTCTAGGAACACCTGACTGATAAGGGAAAAATGTCTCAAGAAAGCATGCGCACAACTTCAGTAAACAAACGCACATGTGGCTCCTCCCAAGTGCTGACAGGCCACTGCACATGCAGACAGCCCATCCCAAGGAAAAAAATCCAAGGAGGAGAAATGGAAACCCTGGAACCATGCCGATGTATAAAACCCCGAGTCAAGGGCTGAACAGGGCACTTGGATCTCTCAAATGGTGCAGTGACTCGGATACCTTCCCTAGTGGTAAGACACCTCTACGCCTTGCCTTCTTCGGCTGGAGGCGTTCAACCCTCATACGTGGTTTCCTTCTCCTCTTTCACTCTCCTACTTACTAACCTACCCCTAGAACGATTCCTCTCAGCCACAGTGGCTCTGCTCCCCCTGGCTGCTCTCTCTGCTCACCCTGAAGGATGGCTTGCAGGGGTGGGAAGGACCTTGGAGTCTGCACTGAGTAGACCTGAGACACTAATGACCCCCCCTGGACAGGAGGCTGATGAGAGTGGTAGGGCTAAAACCTATAACCATGTAGTATCTGGGGTTTCCTCTGCTTTTTCAACTAAAATCAGCTCTTTCCCAAAAACCCACCACCACCTATTCTCCTTTCTCTGTACGTATTCCAAAATGACCTTGCACACCCATCGGACCAACTGCCTTGGGGGTAAGTCTGTCTTTTCTCTGTTCTTACTTTGCATGCCCTGCAACTTTCTTCTCTGCCTTAAACACACACTCCCTATTTGTTATTCATGCACCCGCAGCTCTTGCTGTGTTAGCCTGGCAACAAAGAGATGGACTCCCTTACGGATGTCCCTTGATATTTATACTTGTTACCCTACCAGCTCAGATGACCTCCAACCCTTTCCCTGTCTGTTGGCTCACTGCCGGGACAGACACTAATCAGAACCTCAGCTCTGTCAGCTCCTTATGACTTACCATATGCTTTTCATCCCTGTTATGCTCCAGGGCCATGTTTCCCCCTGGCTTTTGAAGTGGTTTGCTTGCTTGCATACGACCTCACTCTGTAGCCCTTAAGGACCCCACCCACGTGCTTTTTTTCTGAGTTAGCACCCCTTTGTGGGGAGGGAAAATTCTCTGCCATTTGCAGGCCCTTATCCCAGACACCAAGTCCTCCAGAGGTTCCTCCTTTACATCAAGAGGGCAAATAAATGTTGCCCTCTCAAATCCAAGGGCTGCTGTTTCTGCGAACATATGAAGGCTTTCCATGAGTATTCCTCTTGCTTCCTCCCACTTCCTTCTGTAGCAGAGGGATTGTTCTATCTGTTTAAGCATTTGTTCTGCATGTTACCCTGGGAGGATGAAGAATCCCAAATAGAAATTTTCCTCCATTCCTCTAATCACCTCCACGCCCTTCTCAATATGTATCAGGACCTTCAAAGTTATATTTGAAGGGAGAGAAGTCCAGCCCCCTGGCAGCAATTGGCAGAAAAACAGGCTTCTTGTCTTCTTAAAGAACATGGGAAATGAGAATCTGAGAAAAGAGATAATCATTTTGTTGCTAGAATGCTCTGAACAAGGGTCACTATAAGGTCATGGAGACAAGGATATAGGACGGCCCAAGGAGGCAGATGCAAGAGACCAAAGTACCCATAGAACAGAGATGAAGACTAGTTCCAGGCTACAAACACAAAACAGATTACCAGTGCAACACAGATGAAAGCTGGTCCAGAAATGGGATGGGATCAGGGTAGGGGCACCCGGTAAACACTGGTTCATTCCAGAACCCCTTGGATGAGTGGGAGGGCACCCTGTTGGTCTGCCATAGGCACAGGATTAAGAGAACAAGGGGAGACACCCTCTTCTCACCTCTGTTCTTTGTTTACAAACGGGTAATTGTGCCTCCATAAAACAAGATGGGACCAAGGTTAGGGGTACCTGGTAAGCACTGGTTCACTCTGGAACCCCTAGAATGAATGGGGGACACTGCCATACGCAAAGGAAAAATGGATGAACGGGGTAATGCCCTACCCACTCTGGTCTGCTATAAGTTCAGGAAAAAGACAGTAGAGAAATTGGAGGGGTTGCCTTCTTTTTCCCTTCTCTCCTCTGTTCTCTCTGTGGACAGGTAATTGAGTCTCCATACCACAGGACACACTACTTGGATACATCCTCAAGAACTGGGAGAAGTTTGACTCCCAAACCCTAAAAAGGAAAGGACTAATATTTTTCTGTAATACAGCCTGGGTGGAATAAAAGCTCTAGGACCAGGAATCTTGGCCAGAAAATAGAAGCACAAATTTAAATATGATCCATCAACTAGATTTGTTTTGCTACCACCAGGGAAAATGGACAGAAATCCCCTATGTACTGGCCTTCATGGCCCTAAGAAACAACCCTGACCTTTGTTGGGCTTGTAAAATAGATCCATAGCCATAGTCATGCAGCCCCTTCCCATTGGTTCAGGAGGCCCCTCATCAGGTTTACCCAGAGCTCAAACCCCACTGCCCCTTCTACCCAATTATATCGAAGTCTCCCAGAAGCCTTCTCCTCCCTACGCAGGGCCATCCTCTGGACACCACCTCCTTAAGTTATGCCCCATTCAGGAGGCTTAGTGGTCCCAGTGGACTCGCTAGAGTCCAGACTCCATTCACTATGCAAGACCTGAGCCAAATTAAAATGGAACTAGGGAAAGTTTACGGAGGACCCTGACAAATATATCAAAGTGTTTTATAAACTGGGCTTAACATCTGAACTCACCAGGAGGGACCTCTCAGTCATACTAGGGCAAACTCTGCCTAAGGGAGAATGTGACTCCATTATGGTGGCAGTCCAACAATTTGCAAACACAACGCACATGAATGACACTGGTAGCTACCCTGTGGGGGCCACCATAGTTCCCCAGGTTGACCCCAGTTGGGATTACAATATCCAGGGGAGTATATGAGCAAGGAACCACATGTTCCTCTGTCTGACAGAACGAATGAAAGCTAGCAGAGCAAAGCCTGTGAACTGTAATAAATTGGCCTTGACCAATCAAGGGCCTTACGAAAACCTCACCATTTTCTTAGACAGGCTAGGAGAGGCCCCAGTGGAACATACTAACCTAGATCCAGACCCACTAGAAGGACAACTGTTCATAAAGGATCATTTCCCTAACTCAAACAACCCCAGATATTAGGAGGAAACACCAGAAACTAGCACTAGATCCCAGTACCTCTATGCCTGACATCTGCAAAGTAGGTTCCTTGGTCTTTCACAACCAGAACCAGGAGGAGTAGGAAGGGGCTCAAGAGAAGGAGAGGCAACAGGAAAAGCGATAGCTCCAACTACTGACTGCCCTGCAAACCTGCCAGCCACCTCTGGCAGGCCCCAGGCAGATCCCTTTGCCCAAATGCTACTTCTATGGGGAGCCAGGCCACACAAGAAGGCAGTGCCCAAACCGATGGGGACCCCCACCCCAGCTCTCCATGCTCCAATTGCCACAAGCTTGGCCACTGGGAAACAGGACTACCCTGAAAGCTGAAAGGCCCTCAGGACATCCCAACTGGATGGCCTTCAGCTCCTTGAGTTGAAGGGACCCTACGCTCCAGTTGGCTCCTGGATCAAATATCGCTACTGAAGGGACAGAGCCAAGGGCTGCCTGGGATGTGCCCAGTAGGACTGTAAGTTTTCTTCTGGACATGAGGGCTGCCTGCTCAATGCTTACCTCTTTTCCCAGGCAATTATCCTCCTGGGAGGATATGAAGTGCCGGTAACCTGGAGGTTTACTCCTCCTCTGTGCTGCCTGTGGGGGAAAACCGTCTTTTCTCATTCATTTTTAGTGATGCCAGAATACCCTACATACCTTTTGGGTAGAGATATTTTGTTCAGACTAGGGGCTCAGTTAAGCTTTCCTCCAGGGCTAGCATCCCCTTTTTCAAATGCAATCTTATGCCTCAAGGAAACCATACACAAGGATGAACTGTTCACAGACCTTCCCATTTATCCAGCGGTCTGGGCCTCAGGAATAACACGAAAGGCCATAATGGCAATGCCTACAGTAATTCAGCCCAAGAATCCTTCTAGCTATCCTTGTAGAAGGCAGTTTCCTCTCCAGCTGGAGGCCAAAGAGGGATTTCAGCTCCTGACTGAAAAATTTCAAAAACATGGATTATTAATACCCTGTAACACCCCATCTTACCTGTTAAAAAGAGCAATGAAAAATACAGGCTAGTCCAGGACCTGTGAATCATAAATGAGGCAGTAGTCCCAATACACCCAACGATCCCCAACTCATACGTAATTCTTCCCCAACCTCCAGATGCTCAGTGGTTTCCAGTCTCAGACCTTAAAGATTCTTTCTTTTGTATCTCCCCCTCGACCCATCCTCCCAATTTCTGTTCGCATTTGAGTGGGAGAATGAAAAGGAAGGAGTCAACAGCTCACCTGGACAGTGCTTCCACAGGGTTTCAGAGACAGTCCCCCTTGGTCTGGGCAAGCCATGGCTAGAGATTCGCAGGACCTAAGTCTTGAGAGGAGAGAGTGTCTCCTACAATACATGGATGACCTGTTAATCTGCTCCCCAACAACAGAACTGGGAATCCAACATCTAGTCCAAACACTAAACATCCTTGCAGACAGAGAATACAACATGTCTGAAAACAGACTCCTAAAGTACCAAGTCTTGTTGTTAGAAAACCCATAGGTAACAGTTGAGCAGTGTTCCAGCCTTAACCCAGTTTCCTTACTGCCACTACCAGGAGACCATTAACACCACATTTGTGTTCTGAGATACTTAACCAAATTTATGCCAGGCAGGAAGACTTAAAAGATCAGCTCCTAGATAATCCACATGACATACTGTTTTCAAGTGGGAATAGCTTTGTCAGGGATAGAACTAGATACGCAGAGTATGCTATAATGTCCCTTCAACAAATTACAGAGGCTAAAGCTCTGTTCCTGAGGACCTCTGTGCAACTAGCCAAACTCACTGCGCTGACCAAAGCCCTAACTAGGGGAAAGAAAAAGTATATACAAATTCCAAATACACGTTTCTGGTGCTTCACACTCATGGCTATCTGGAAGGAGAGGGTGTACCTAACAGCTCCAGATACTCAAATTAAGTATGGGCCTCAAATCTTAGAGCTATTAGAGGCTGTTCATTTGCCCCAGGAAGTGACAATACACAGTAAAGGACACCAAAGGGGCTCCGATGAAACTGCATGGGGAAATAGGTTAGCTGACTAAACAGCTAAAGAGACAGGCATCTCAAAAGATACCTTCATGGGGGCCTTGCTCCTCTCTCTCCCCAGTGAACTGCTCTCTCTCCAATACACTAAGGAAGAAAGAGATTGGGCCACCCAACACGGGTATTGAGAAGAAACCAATGGATGGTATAGGTTGGGAGAGCTTCTCCGTGTACCTAAAGCCTCCCAATGGAAATCATCAAGAGTTTACAGGACTCCTGCCACTTTAGAAAAGACAGTCTAGGGCAAATTTGTAAACCGGTGTTCAGTGGGGGAGGGACTAAATAAAACTATTCAACAGGTTTGTCAAGCCTGCACTTTGTGCACTATAAATAATCCCCAGACAGGAAAGCCCTCCCCATCAGTAAGTCCAATCCAAAGGAGAGGTACACACCCTGCGGAGGACTGGCAGATGGACTTCACTCAGCTCCCTGCATACCACAGGTTTAAATACCTCTTGGTATGTGTAGACACCTTCACAGGATGGGTAGAAGCCTGCCTCACAAGGACTGAAAAGGCACAGGAGGTAGCTAAATTCCTCCTAAAGGAACTCATTCCTCAGTTCAGGCAACCCAGGTCATTGCAGAATGACAATGGTTCATCCTTCATTTCCCAATTAACTCAACAGGTTAGTAGTGCCCTGAACATAAAGCTTCACTCTGCCAGGAGACTGTAATCTTCGGGAAAAGCGGAAAGAAATAACCAAACCCTCAAACACATCCCCAACAAACTCTGCCAGGAAACAGCACAGCCATGGGTGTACCTCTTAGCTTTAGCCCTCCTTCTGATTCATTGCCCCTAAGGCTCCCTTGCAATTAAGCCCCTTCAAGGCTTTATATGGTAGGCCATTCCTATATTCTGTCATTACTAGATGAAGAAACCACCAAAATCACCCACTATGTTTCTTCTTTAGCAGGCTTCTAACAGCCTCTCTAGGAATATGGTTTACAAACAAACCCGAAATCTAAAGGGGAAAAATCCCCACCTCTATACCCTGTAGGCTCACAACTTCTCATTAACGCCTGGAAGGATGGAACGCCAAATTCCCAACAAACTCCTATTTGAAAGGGCCCCCTCACCATTCTATTATCTACCTCTACAGCCATTACAGTACTGGAGACTGCCAGCTAGATCCATCACACCCAAGTGAAGCTGTGGAAAAGCCCTTAAACACCAGAGCCAGAACCAGCAACCTCAGCTCCGGAATACACTTGCAAGGCACTGGAAGATCTAAAATTCCTCTTTAAACAAAAAGATAAGTAATGCCCCACCAACATCCTTTCACCTCAAAGTAAGGTGATCCCAATACTAGAAATTTTATTGGCAACTGCTCTGATTGTTATCACTATTTTAACCCTAACTTGTACACCACCAGGAGTTCCATTGGCAGCTCGTTTTGTGACCAGTTTCTCTTAGGTCACCATGGGCCTGCTCCTGCTGGTTCTCATTCTCACGCCTTTACTAGCAGCCTACCGCCATCCTGATTTCCCGTTATTGGAAAAAGCTCAGCAACTGCTCCAAAGTACAGGATCCCCTTACTCTACCAATTGCTGGTTATGTACTAGCTCTTCCACTGAAACACCAGGGACAGCTTATCCAGCCTCGCCCAGAGAATGGACAAGCATAGAGGCGGAATTACATATTTCCTATCAATGGGACCCTAATCTGAAAGGATTGATGAGGCCTGCAAATAGCCTTCTTTCAACGGTAAAGCAAGATTTCCCTGATATCCGCCAGAAACCTCCCATTTTCGGGCCCATCTTTACTAATATCAACTTAATGGGAATAGCCCCTATTTGTGTTACGGCCAAAAGAAAAAATGGAACAAATGTAGGCACTCTTCCAAGTACAGTCTGTAATGTTACTTTCACTGTAGATCCTAACCAACAGACTTATCAAACATACACCCACAACCAATTCCGCCATCAACCAAGATTCCCTAAACCTCCAAATATTACTTTTCCTCAGGGAACTTTGCTAGATAAATCCACCCGGTTTTGCCAGGGACGCCCAA
The DNA here is from genome assembly GCF_028878055.3 of Symphalangus syndactylus. Classification (NCBI taxonomy): domain Eukaryota; kingdom Metazoa; phylum Chordata; class Mammalia; order Primates; family Hylobatidae; genus Symphalangus; species Symphalangus syndactylus. The sequence continues at coordinate 59,877,329 of NC_072445.2, forward strand.
GCTCATGCAGTACTCGAAATTTCTGGTTCCGGCCTACTGATTATAACCAATGTCTGCAAATTTCCAATCTCAGCTCTACAGCGGAATGGGTTCTATTGGACCAAACTCGAAATTCTCTTTTTTGGGAAAATAAAACCAAGGGAGCTAACCAGAGCCAAACACCCTGCGTCCAAGTCTTAGCAGGCATGACTATAGCCACCAGCTACCTGGGCATATCAGCAGTCTCAGAATTTTTTGGAAACTCCCTCACCCCCTTATTTCATTTCCATATCTCTACATGCCTTAAAACTCAAGGAGCATTTTATATTTGTGGCCAGTCAATTCACCAATGCCTCCCCAGTAACTGGACTGGAACTTGTACCATAGGCTATGTAACCCCGGACATCTTCATAGCCCCTGGCAATCTCTCTCTTCCAATACCAATCTATGGGAAGTCCCAGTTGCCCAGGGTGAGGAGGGCAATCCATTTCATTCCCCTTCTCGCGGGACTCGGTATTCTAGCTGGTACGGGAACCGGAATTGCTGGAATCACAAAAGCTTCCCTCACCTATAGCCAGCTCTCAAAGGAAATAGCCAACAACATTGACACCATGGCTAAAACCTTAACGACCGTGCAAGAACAAATTGACTCTTTAGCAGCCGTAGTCCTTCAAAATCGTCGAGGACTAGACATGTTAACAGCAGCACAGGGAGGAATTTGTTTGGCCTTAGATGAAAAATGTTGCTTTTGGGTAAATCAGTCAGGAAAAGTACAAGACAACATCAGACAACTCCTAAATCAAGCCTCCAGTTTACGGGAACGAGCCACTCAGGGTTGGTTAAATTGGGAAGGAACTTGGAAATGGTTCTCTTGGGTTCTTCCCTTCATAGGCCCACTTGTTAGTCTCCTACTTTTGCTCCTTTTTGGTCCATGTCTCCTAAATCTAATAACTCAATTTGTCTCCTCTCGCCTTCAGGCCATAAAGCTCCAGACGAATCTCAGTGCGGGATGCCGTCCTCGCACTATTCAAGAGTCACCCTTCTAAGGAGGACCCCTAGACTGCTCGCTAGTGGGACACGACAGAGGCGAAATCCTGCCCCGTCTCCTGTGGACCTGGCTGGATATGGCTTTTGCCAATCCACAGAGCCATCCTGCCCTGACAGCTAGCAAGAGGCCAAGACCCACAGAACAACCACTACAGCCCCTCTGTCAGCAGGAAGCAGTTAAAGAAGACTGACCTTCGTCCATTTTCCCAAATAATTGGGTCTTGGATTCTTGAGGGGGGGAAATGTTGGAGCAGGCAGCTAGTCAGACATGAGCAGGGCAGGGGAGGGCCCCCTCACCAGAAATGTCAGGTGACCATCAGGTGACGGTCAGGCAGTTGTTAAGCTGTGTCTCTAACATAATAATGGGTGGCAGCTGGTGCCAGGGAAAGATGGCCTCCCAATAGATAGGAAACACCTGAAGCTGGTGATCAGCCGCTTCCTGATAAGATCTCAAGAGTTGGGCACGCAGGCTCAAGCATACACGCTAAGAGGCAAAATAGTGGCATTTAACTCGTATATGACCTTCCTTTAGGAAGGCTTGACTGGTAAGGGAAAAGCTCCTCCAGTGAACACGTGCACAACTTCAGTAAGAACACTGCACATGTGTCCCCTCCCAAGTGCTGGCAGGCCACTGTGCATGCAGACAGCCCGCCCCAAAGAAAAATCAGAGCAGGAGAAATGGAAACCCCGGAACCATGCCAATGTATAAAACCCCAAGTCAAGGGCCTAGCAAGGCAATTGCATCTCTCAAGTTGCCCGCTTGGCTCTCTTCAAGTGCACTTTGCCTCCTTTTGTTCTTGCTCTAAAACTTTTACTCCTGCTCTAAAACTTGCCTCAGACTGCCATGCTACCTTACGCCTCCCTGGCCAAATTCCCTCCTCTCCTCCGGCGGGCAAGGATGGAGTTTGCTGCAGACCCATGGGATTTGCTGCTGGTAACAGTTCCACCATTTAGGTTCCAGCACCAAGCAAACTAACATCCAACTCAGTGTAAACAGCCAAACAAAACTTAAGCTTAACCAATCAGAAACCACCATCTAACCTCTAACTAGGTCCTTTCAACTTTAACCAAGTATTTTCTTTGTCTTGCTTCTGTGGGCACCTTATAAAAATTTCCCCCTTGTACCTCTGTAGTACAGACCCAGTTGCTCACAGTTTGGCCCTGCCTGTTCATGAATCACCCTTGCTCAAATAAACTCTCTAAAATGCTAATGTGCCTAAGTTGACTTCTTAATACATCTTTGCAGATTGTAGGAAAACCAACGAACCAGACAACCTACAAAATTTGTTCACACTTTTCTGTAATCAACACATTTTACCTCAGTCTACTATCTTTGAAATATGTACATTATCCTAAGTAAAACTGTATTAATCTAAGGATAGTTTAAATTTCTAAAACCAAATTTAATCTTTAAAAATTGACTTTTTGGCCGGGCGCGGTGGCTCACGCTTGTAATCCCAGCACTTTGGGAGGCTGAGGCGGGCGGATCACGAGGTCAGGAGATCGAGACTACAGTGAAACCCCGTCTCTACTAAAAATACAAAAAAATTAGCCGGGCATGGTGGCGGGCGCCTGTAGTCCCAGCTACTCGGAGAGGCTGAGGCAGGAGAATGGCGTGAACCCGGGAGGCAGAGCTAGCAGTGAGCCGAGATCACGCCACTGCACTCCAGCCTGGGCGACAAAGCGAGATTCCGTCTCAAAAAAAAAAAAAAAAAAAAAAAATTGATTTTTCAAAAGTCAATTCATATACATCCGCCTGTACTGAAGCCATCCTCACAGGGTTAATGAGAATTCTGGACAGAAACATAGTTATAATTAAGCATTAAGCTGCATTTTGACCCATTTTCTTGTAACCAAAAATCACAATACACTAGATACTGTCCATTTACATCTCCATGGTTCCTAAAAATAAGATTTTTGAGTTAGAATCACAAGGCTTTTAAGAATTGCTAAAGATGAGGCCAGGTGTGGTGGCTCACACCTGTAATCCCAGCAATTTGGGAGGCCGAGGTGGGCGGATCACCAGATCAGGAGTTCAAGACCAACCTGGCCAACATAGTGAAACCCCGTCTCTACTAAAAATACAAAAAATTAGCAGGGTGTGGTGGCGCATGCCTGTAATACAGCTACTTGGGTGGCTGAGGCAGGAGAATCTCTTGAACTCAGGAGGGGGAGGTTGCAGTGAGCAGCGATTGTGCCACTCCACTCCAGCCTGGGCAACAGATGAGACTCCGTCTCAAAAAAAAAAAAAAAAAAAAAGAATTGCTTAAGATGTTTTTCAGGTTCTGGAATTACAGTAAAACAGCTGTCACCAGTTTAAGATCAGTTTAAAGACACCCTACAGAGTAATCAAATCAGCATGAGAATAGTGTCTTCATCTCCCTGTCCCATGGTTTCGCCCCTGCACTCTTTGACCAATCAATCGGCCCACTCCAAAACCCTTAAACCCTAGCCCCAAACCCCTCCAAGATGGATTTGGGGTTTCCTTCCATCTCCTCCTTCGGAAGCCCTACCATAAAACCTCTTCACTGCAACCTGGTATTGCGAGAAGCAGCTCTATTAGTTATAGTACCTCAGTGTAAGATAAATAAGCAGAAACAAAGTCGAACCTCAGTATTCCTGAATTATCTGTGAATTTATCTACTTGCTGAAATAAGACAGGTTGAGTTCATTGCTCAAGCCACACAGCTAGTAAGCGGCAACACTAGCTGTGTGACTTGATCACACAGTCACAGATCAGCCCAGGTCCAACGCTGATCATAGAACAACCAAGTTCTGAAATTAAAAACTGGACAGCTAAAATTAAAAATTCAATTTAAGAGACAGAAGATAAAGCCCCAAACATCCTCCAGAAGAAAGGGGCAGGAGGGAATTAGGAGATAAAAAGATAAAATTAAAGAATCAACCCAAGAGGTCCAGCATACAACTACCAGAAGTTTCAGAGAGAACAGAAAAAAAAAAAAAAAAAAAGAAAATGGAGAGGAGGAAATTGATCACAAATCTAGCAGAAACTTTCTCCACAAATGAGGAAAAAATCTGAATTAAAGGGACCTAGAAAAATGAAAGAGACACACACAAAGGTACATCATTATGACATTTCAGTATACAATGACAAAAAGGCTATCCAAAAAGCATCTTGAAAGAGAAACCAAGTCATGTATAATGACAAGGAAACGGAAGGCATTAAATTTTTCAATACCAGACCTGGAAGCAAGAAATCAATGGGGTAACCATTTTTAAATTTTGGGTGAAAATCATTTGTAACCCCAAAATCTATTCAAATTATCAATCAAGTATAAAGGTAGAAAATAAATAAATAGAGACATTTTCAGGTATGCATTAGCTCAAAAAATTATTTTTCATGCATTCTTTCCTAGAAAGCTACTAGAAAATGTGCTCCAACAAAAAGAGAATGGAAACTGAAAAAGATAATGACATGAGATCCAGAAAACAGGGTACAGAACAGGATAATAAAGAAAGTACAACTTTCTACAGAATGACAGCTGTTGAGAAAGAAGGAAGGTTCTGGATCTGGGTGGGGGAAGGAGGGGAAAAGCAATCCATTTGAACATGTGGGAAATACTACTGATGAGTATAAGATATTGTGGAACATCTGGTAGGGAGCACATAACAATGTACCAAAGTAGGCCAGACACCATGGCTCATGCCTGTAATCCCAGTACTTTGGGAGGCCGAGGCGGGTGGATCACGAGGTCAGGAGATTGAGACCATCCTGGCTAACACGGTGAAACCTCGTCTCCACTAAAAATACAAAAAATTAGCCAGGCATGCATGGTGGCAGGCACCTGTAGTCCCAGCTACTCGGGAGGCTGAAGCAGGAGAATCGCTTGAACCCAGGAGATGGAGGTTGCAGTGAGCCGAGATTGCGCCACTGGACTCCAGCCTGGGCAACAGAGTGAGACTACCTCTCAAAGAAAAACAACAACAACAACAACAACAACAACGACAACAACAAAAGTACCAAAGTAATACTAGGTAAGCTAAAAAGGCAATTATGTATTAACTTCAAAAAAATGAAGAACCATGTAAAAATGAAAGTGTGGTCATATTACACTATTTAACCAGCAGAGAATAATGTTTACAGAGTCAAAATATAAATCCACACTATTAAGTCAGCTAAATGTATTATCAATGGCAAGCAGAGAAAGAAATGGATGGAGCATCTACCATGGTTAATAATGTCTAAAAATATATAGTGGCTATTTAGGTCTCTAAAGCTTATGATGCTTCTCTACCTCTACCCTCACCACTAGGAGAACTGGAGTAACAGAATTGAAATAAACTCTTATCTGTTGTATTGAGATCTCCATTGGACATATCAGGTGTTTTATTTGTAGGAGCTTGGGTATTCTGCAGCATTCATCTATCCATTTGTTGAACAAATGTTTATTGAGTGTCTACTATGTGCCAGACACTTCTGTAGGTGTCAGGAATACGGTAGTGAAGAAAACAAAATGCCTGCCCTCACTGGGCCTTACCCTCTAGTGTAGGAGACAGATGATGGACAAGCAAAACATGTAGTATGGGCCAGACGCGGTGGCTCACGCCTGTAATCCTAGCACTTTGGGAGGCCGAGGCAGGTGGATCATGAGGTCAGGAGATTGAGACCACGCTGGGCAACATGGTGAAACCCCATCGCTACTAAAAATACAAAAATTAGCCAGGTGTGGTGGCGGGCGCCTATAATCCCAGCTACTCGGGAGGCTGAGGCAGAAGAATCCCTTGAACCCAGGAGGCGGAGGTTGCGGTGAGCCGAGATTGCGCCACTGTACTCCAGCCTGGCGACAGAGCTAGACTCCGTCTCAAAAAAAAAAAAAGGCTGATGCATGAGCCTGGGGCTCAGGAGAGACGTAAGAGTTAGAGAAACAAATGTTTGAGTCATTAGCTACAGCAGACATTTAAATCTCTAGGACTGGATAGGAGACCTTGGGGAGTAAAAGAAAAAAATATATTTGCAGTATATTATAGAAACATAATAGAAAAAAATAGAATCCTCTCATAGAATAAGGGCAAGTACTAGTCCATAAACGTTTTATTTCAGAGATCGATGATAAGTAGATAGATGTATTAATGGACTAACACATGTAATCTGTATACTTATGAACATATTAGGAATAATCTATTTTCTATTGTTGGTTGTGGTCAAAAAAAGAAAATTCTACGGGATGAGAAGAAGCTAAGAAAAAATAATAGCCACTGTGGTAGGAAGAACATCATGGAAATACAGTATATAAAAGCCAAAGAAATGTTGAATGGACCAGGCATGGTGGCTCATGCCTGTAGTCCCAGCACCCTGGGAGCCCAAGGCAGGTGCATCACCTGAGGTCAGGAGTTCAAGACAAGCCTGGCCAACATGGTGAAATCCCGTCTCTACTAAAAATACAAAAAATTAGCTGGGCATGGTGGCTGACACCTGTAATCTCATCTACTCAGGAGGCTGGGGCAGGAGAATCACTTAAACCCAGGAGGCAGAAGTTGCTGTGAGCCAAGATTGCACCACTGTACTCCAGCCTGGGCAACAAGAGCAAAACTCCATCTCAAAAAAAGTAAATAAAAGAAACGTTAAATGTTTCTAGCAGAGATTGCTTAACTGTAAGGAACGAATATGACAATTTAAGCTCAATTAGGACTGAGAAGCAACCACCACAGGCTGGGTAATATGGAGGCCATCTGTTACTGACTTTGACAAGGGCAGCGTCACTGAATAGTGGGGGTAGAAAACACCTTGGAATGAATGAGAGGTGAGAAAGCAGAGACAACCAGTGTAGACAGAAGGGAAACCTCCCTAGGAATCTGAACTTTGGACATCAGAATTCACTAAGTGAAGGAGTCTGTCAGAGCTCTAAAGAAAACTACATAAATTCCTAGGGACAGATCTCTGTCATGGATTTTGTGTTCCCAATTCCTGGTAGACACTCAATATTCAGTTTGTTGAACTGAATGAAATAAGAAAACAGGAGACCCAGCCCAAAGAGCAGAGCCTCTTAATCGGAACTCCATGTTTGTATTCAAGGAAGATGAGTCCATGAAACCTCAGAAATTGGGTGGGAGGGCGGTGAGCAGAGGGCAGGTAAGTTATGTGGGTGAATTTTTCTTTTTTTAAAAAAAAGAAAGATTCACAGCATTTACCAGACTCTCAAAAGGGCTTGTGACCGCTAGAAGGGTTAAAAACAATTGTTTTATGGGCATACAGCTACTCCCTAGCTTTCAGCCAGTGCTAAAGACATGGTGCTTGTTATAGAGTGAATTGTGTGCCATCCAAATTCATATGTTGAAATTCTAACCCCCACTGTGACTGTACTGTATTTGGAGATAAGGTTTTTTTTTTTTTGAAACGGAGTTTCACTCTTGTTGCCCAGGCTGGAGTGCTATGGTGTGATGTCGGCTCACTGCAACCTCTGCCTACTGGGTTCAAGCAGTTCTCCTGCCTCAGCCTCCTGAGCAGCTGGAATTACAAGCATGTGCCATCATGCCCGGCAAATTTTTGGTATTCTTTTTTTTTTTTTTTTTTTAGCAGAGACGGGGATTCGCCATGTTGGCCAGGCTGGTCTCAAACTCCTGACCTCAGGTGACCTGCCTGCCTCTGCCTTCCAAAGGGCTGGGATTACAGGCACGAGCCGCCATGCCCAGCCTGGAGATAAAGCTTTTTAAAGAGGTAATTAAGGTTAAATAAAGTCATAGGGTGAGGGGCCATAATCCAGTGACTGATGTCCTTATAAAGAGATTAGAACACACAAAGGAGAGACTATGTGAAGAAACAAGGACAAGAGCACCATCTACAAGCCAAGGGGAGAAGCCTCAGGAGAAAATCAACCCTGCTGATCTCTGACTTTTAGCTTCCAGAGCTGTAAAAAAATAAATGCGTTTGACTGGGCATGGATGGCTCATGCCTGTAATCCCAGCACTTTGGGAAGTCGAGGTGGGCAGATCACCTGAGGTGGGGAGCTCGAGACCAGCCTGACCAACATGGAGAAACCGTGTCTCTACTAAAAATACAAAATTAGCCAGGCACTGGGGCCGGGCGTGGTGGCTCACGCCTGTAATCCCAGCACTTTGGAAAGCGGAGGCGGGTGGATCACCTGAGGTTGGGAGTTCAAAACCAACCTGGCCAACATGGAGAAACCCCATCTCTATTAAAAACAGAAAATTAGCTAGGCATGGTGGCGCATGCCTGTGATCCCCGCTACTCGGGAGGCTGAGGCAGGAGAATTGCTTGAACCTGGGTGGCAGAGGTTGCAGTGAGCCAAGATCACACCATTGCACTCCAGCCTGGGCAACAAGAGCGAAACTCCATCTCAAAAAAAATAAAAAAAGGAAAAAAAAAAAACAAAAGAAAGAAAACAAATGAGTTGTTTAAGCCACCCACCAGTCTCTGGTATTCTGTCATGGCAGCCCTGGCAAACTAATATCGCACTCTAATTTCTCTCTCAAGTCTGGTCTGATCCTTGCCTTCTCTCCCCAAGTTCCCGACCCATCCTAGTCAAAAGATGAGGCTACTCCATCATCAGTTCTCCCAACAACAAAAAAAGTATTGATTACTTCATCATAGAGCTTTTAGTTCTTGACTATTCCAAAAACTAAGGTGTCCTAGCACAGGGGTCCCCAACCCTAGCACACAGATCCCTCGTCCCTGCAGGAGGCAAGCATTACCATCTGAGCTCCGCCTCCTGTCTGATCAGCGGCATATCAGATTCTCATAGGAGCACAAACCCTGTTGTGAACTGCGCATAGGAGGGATCTAGGTTGCTCGCTCCTTATGAGAATCTAATTAATGCCTGATGATGAGGTGGAATAATTTTATCCCAAAACCATCCCTGCTCCATCTGTGGAAAAATTGTTCTCCACAAAACAAGTCCCTGGTGCCAAAAAGGTTGGGGACTGCGTCCTAGCACACCTCATCTCTCTTATTCCTTAATGTTTCTGAAACTAAAACCACTTTTAGAAAAATGTGTATAATTAAACCATCAAATAGCTGTTTAGAGATGAGAGAGCAATTTGGAATTCTGAAGCCACAAAAGTAAATTTGGCAAATATCCTAGCCAAGGTACGGTAGGGTCTACGTGTCACATTCCCATGCCCAGTTAGCTTGCATTTTCTTTTTTTTTTTTTTTTTGAGACGGAGTCTCGCTCTGTCGCCCAGGCTGGAGTGCAGTGGCGCAATCTCGGCTCACTGCAAGCTCCGCCTCCCGAGTTCACGCCATTCTCCTGCCTCAGCCTCTCCGAGTAGCTGGGACTACAGGCGCCCGCTACCACGCCCGGCTAATTTTTTTGTATATTTAGTAGAGACGGGGTTTCACCGTGGTCTCGATCTCCTGACCTCGTGATCCGCCCGCCTCGGCCTCCCAAAGTGCTGGGATCACAAGCTGAGCCACCGCGCCCGCCCCAGCTTGCATTTTCAAACCAGAAAGGGTAATAAATGCTTTCCCTCCTTCCCCACATCCAAACATATCACAAGGATTTTGTTTTCCTTACTTCAAGAACCTTAAACATCTACAATTAGTTCAATATTCTAACATTCTTCTGCTTGTTGACAGCACAAGCAGAAAATTGAGAAAGGTTATTCAATTGCTTTATCTCATCAGAAAAGAAAGGCTGTAAATTAGAAGCTTTAATCTGGTGTTATAGTAAAGCACAACAAAGTTTAAACATACATACAAGGCCGGGCACGGTGAATCACGCCTGTAATCCCAGCACTTTGGGAGGCCAAGGCGGGTGGATCACATGAGGTCAGGAGTTCAAGACCAGCCTGACCAACATGGTTAAACCCCACCTCTACTAAAAATACAAAAATTAGCTGGGCATGGTGGCGGGCGCCTGTAATCCCGGCTACAGCTACTCGAGAGTCTGAGGCAGGAGAATCACTTAAACCCAGGAGGCAGAGGTTGCAGTGGGCCAAGATCAGGCAGGCCATTGCACTCCTGCCTGGGCAACAACAGCGAGACTCCATCTCAAAAAATAAAATAAACATACAAGTTTATAAATACATATACATGCATATGCACAAGTGCACACATATATTCCACAGCGTCACTGTTAATTTGTACATTTATCGTGTAATGAACAAGCCCTATAGTATCTGTATGAATTGTGACCCATTATTACATCAACCTGAACCCATACTTCAGTCTTATAAACATGTGTAAACTCACTGACACGTGTTCTACATACTTTTTAGATTTTCACAATTGCTCAGCCACTTTGCTAAGAGACCTGTGGTCATCAGCTACTATATACATGTACAGAGAAATCAAAAAGATCTAAAATTGGGCTAACATTATCTTAAGAAAAAAGTTGAACGTCCTCTCATTCCAAGAAGGAAAATACGCACAGCATTCAAAATAGCACCATTACTATAGAACTGAGAGTTAGGTTACCTGACCCTGCAAGTTTAATATAGCCGGTGTTTTTAAGCTCTGCCTGGTCTCCACATCGCTGCTTGGAATTGATTTTAAGGCTGAACTCTTAAGTAAACAATTTTACGCGTGTTGAAAACCCAACTCTAGCCCACACGCTGATGAAACGAAGGTGACACCTCTCATTATTAAGGTCAGAATCTGTGCAAATGAAAAAGGACCAACCAATCACTTCACCTTCGAATGCAGGCCAAGGTTACAATCTGGGCAGCCTGTGGTGAGAATGAAAGAAGAGCAGACGCTGCCTGTGAAGCAAGACTGAGTTTCACTCAGAGTCAGGAAGCCCTGGAGCCTGTCCTTTCCCTCTCCAAGATGCCCGAGGGCCGGCCATGGGTAAAGGGCCCACCTCTACGCTCAGCCCTAGAGGCTAAGGGACTACAGTTGATTTTAAGACACTTGTCCGTCCACGCCCTTTTGTTTTTTTCAAAAAAAAAAAAAAACAAAAAAAAACACAGCAGATCAGCGACCCGGCGTGTGGAACTGCCCCGCGGCTGCCGCCCCCACTCACCGCACACCATCAGCAGCAGGACGATCAGCAGCGTGGCCACGAACACAAGCAGGGTCAGCCCGACGCTGTGCCACATCTTGGGGGCAGAAGGGCGGTCGGCTCGGGGCGGCTGGCGCGGACCGCGGTGAGCGCGGGCGGCGGCGCGTTCTGAGCTTCAGCGGCGGGCGCCAGGCGCGGCTGGGTGCCGGGGCGGCATGGGCGGCTGGCGCCCCCTCGGCAGCGCCCCCAGGGGGTGGGGCGGCGCAAAGGCGGGCACTGTGGGACCGCCCGCCCGCCCGCCGGCGTGGCCAGAGCGCGGGAGGCAGGCGCGCCTCAGGGCGCCTCTAGTCCCTCATCGCCCCGGGGAGCCGAGGCCGCGGTACCCAGAGACCCCAGCGGTCGGACGCGGTTCCATGGCGGACGCCGCGCGCCTGTAGGGAGGACAGAGGGTAAGCACGGGTACACACGGCGGCCACAAGGCCCTCGTCGCTGTCCACCCAAGTGTCTCTGAGACCCCAGGGATGCCAGATGTCAGCGTCGCTTGGCCGCGGCTGTAGCGGCTTCTCCACCCCAGGCCCCCTACGCTGCGGCAGCTCATCACCAAGCTCGCCTCCTCCGCGGCGCGGGGTCGGCTGGGAGATGGAGTGCAGAGCCTGGTGGAGGCGGGAGGGCTTTGTCTCGCAGGGACTACAACTCCCAGAATGCACCGCCACTCGGGTTTTGCTGCTTCCATCCTCGGGCCGCTTTGCGTTTGGTCTTGCTCAAGTCGCCTCTGTCGGACGACGGTGGGCTGGCCTCCTCCAAAGCCGCGGATTTGGCTGCCTGTCCTGCTGAGGCGCCAGTGAGATTTCAACCATTACTCCGTATACAAAGTCGTTTTGTTTCTAGCCGTGATCGATGAAGTACGCCCAGGGAGGAAAGAGGAGGCGGCTGCCTGAAAAACTGGTTGCTCGTGCACCCAGCCCTGTTGCCGGGGGCGAAGGTTGGATATTGGGGACTTGGAGGAAGTACTCAGGTCCTTGCCGAAGACACAGGTCAGGACACGAAATCTCCTCATTTTTCCCCTGCAACAGATGTTATGATCTATCTTTTCGTAGGTAAAGCATTTCAGAAATGGCCCGCGGGTGACTTAAGGATAGCTGCACTGCCCTCAAATCACCTGCCTGTGTTGTAAGTTAGACTCAGCTGCCTTCTTGAGACCAAGCGACAGGTGACCCACAGCTTGGAGATTTTGCAGCACTGGCTTACACCTCTACGAAACAAGACACTTTAATAATCTCAACTATTGTATCTCCACTCAAAATTGAAACTCCCCACTTCCGCCAGATTACATTCATTTGTTAAAGAGGTGCCCCCAGAAGAATGGAGGGTAAATGTGTCCCTCTTTTAGAAGGAATCAGAGCCTTCGCGTTTTGCTGTGATTCTTTTGCTCCCTGAGATACCTTTTTACTCTTCTAAAAATTACAGTTCCCTGTCTTCTGTCTCCAAAAACAAACACAAAAGTTCTAAGCAGCAATCCCTTGATTTAATAAATGTATCCTGCCATACCCAGCTGCCCTACTATGTGAACTGTATTCCCTAAGAAGCAACATTAGGAACAAATACCATGTATAAAAATACATTAAAGCATAATTACTTGCTTTGCAACAGATTTAATACTGATTCCTGTGAAGAGAATGAACCCAGTGCAATTAAGATACATTTACAAAAAAAATCAGTTTGTGCTTTTTTCATGGGTGGTTCAATTATGTTGCGTAAGTAAAACACATTTTATTAAAAGCCAGTTGAAAATAGGCGTCAGGGCTAGGCGAGGTGGCTCACGCCTGTAATCCCAGCACTTTGGGAGGCCGAGGCAGGCAGATCACTTGAAGTCAGGAGTTCGAGACCAGCCTGGCCAACATGGTGAAACCCTGTCTCTACTAAAAATACAAAAATTAGCCGGGGGTAGTGGTGGGCGCCTGTAATTCCAGCTACTCAGGAGGCTGAGGCAGGAGAATCGCTTGAACCCGGGAGGCCAAGGTTGCAGTGTGCCGAGATCGCACCACTGCACTCCAGCTTGGGCAACAGAGAGACTCTTATCAAAAGAAAAAAGAAAACAGACATCGGAAGAACTAAAAGAATTTATTTTAAAGGACCTTTTTCTCTTTGATTCACATATATTGGAATACCTATAGGGGCCAGGCACTGTTCTAAGTGCTGGGGATACAGCAGTGAATAAGACAAAGTGCCTTTACCCAAATATGTACATATGTCTTCTTTCCATATCTGATTCTTAGTAGGGGAACGCTTACCTTTCCTCCTCTGCTATTTCCTTCCATGAGGGAGGCAGCTTAGGTGGTATAATAATACTATGTCTGGGGCCAGGCACGGTGGCTCACGTCTGTAATCCCAGCACTTTGGGAGGCCGAGGAGGGCGGATCACAAGGTCAGGAGATCGAGACCATCCTGGCTAACACGGTGAAACCTCGTCTCTACTAAAAATACAAAAAATTAGCCGGGCGTGGTGGTGGGCGCCTATAGTCCCAGCTACTCGGGAGGCTGAGGCAGGAGAATGGCGTGAACCCGGTAGGCGGAGCTTGCAGTGAGCCGAGATCGCGCCACTGCACTCCAGCCTGGGTGACAGAGCGAGACTCCGTCTCAAAAAAATAAAAATAAAAAAACTATGTCTGGTCTCTCTATGCTCTTTTATCACCTCTGTCCCTGGTCAGGGGAGGAGTGATTTACTTAATTCGTGCCTTTAGGAAAAACTGGGTTTGCAGAGCTCCACTTTTCCCACATTCCTCTTGAATCTGAGCTGCTTATGCCTTATATCCACATAGGCCAGCAGCAAAGGGAGGTCCACCCTAGTTGCTTCAACTTAGGTCCAATCAACGGGCCTGACTGGCTCATACATTATTTTTTGTTCTCTGACGTAGCCTTATTACTAAAGGTAATATTTTCGCCTCCAAATGTCTTACTTCTTGTTTTAATTTCTCAGTTGAGCAGCAGTATTGTTTTCTCTCAGCAATCCCATACTTCTTTCAAGATAATTAAGAGAAGGAGTCATGTCTCATTAGACTGGTATTTAAAAAGAGAGAGAGCTACGGATTCAGCATTTATGTGTTATCACATAGTAGGTGCTTGTCAGATTTTGATCCAAATATTTGATCTCTAAAGCCTCACAAATTATAGCCATTTGATCACTAAATATCGTGGGAAGAATATGCTAAATGTAGGGTGGATACAAGGTAAGACAGATTCCTGCCCTCGTGGAAAATCCAGTCCTACACCAAGTATTTACCAAACACCTACACCTACTTCGTGCCACACACTGTGTTTGCTAGTAGCAGTACAAAAATAAATATGCTCCCTGATGTAAAACAGCCCGGCCTGGCTCAGTATTTTTCAAACTTGACCCATCTGTGCATAATGGAATTAATTCAGTGAGAGTCATGACTGGTACTTTAAGGACTAGAATAGAAGCTATAAATGTATATCACAAGTAGTAAGGGCAAATACTATTCATGGAACTTTTATTTCAGTTATTTATGTATGTGGGTGTGTGTATTAGTGGAGTGTGTGTGTGAACTGAGTTGCAATGCAAAATACATTCTTACTATGGGTTATAGTTTATAAAATACGAAAAATCCAGTCTAGCAAGAGGGAACCAGACGTGTATATATGTGACTTATTTTATTTATTTATTTTTTTTTTTTTTGAGACAGAGTCTCACTCTGTCATCCAGGCTGGAGTGCAGTGGCGTGATCTCGGCTCACTGCAACCTCTGCCTCCCAGGTTCAAGTGATTCTCCTGCCTCAGCCTCCCAAGTAGCTGGGACTATAGGCACGTGCCACCACATGCAGATAATTTTTGTATTTTTAGTAGAGATGGGGTTTCGCTATGTTGGCCAGGCTGGTCTCGAACTCCTGACCTCAGGTGATCCACGTGCCTCGCCCTCCCAAAGAGCTAGGATTACAGGTGTGAGCCACCAAGCCTGGCGACTATTTTAAATATTACTTTACATGTATAATATAGGATTTTTCAGATGTGATTGAGATATAGTGACTCTAAAAAATTTGTAGTAGGTAATGAATTGAACTGACATCCAAACCCATGTCAGTATAACTTAAAATAAAATTTCGTTTCCATTGTACCACAGACAGGAAAAGATCTGGGGAAAGGAAAGACTGAGGGAAAAACCATGAGCAAATTCTTGAGGTCATGAGTACATTTGTGAGAGTGATGGTTAGGATGCCTAAGATTCCATGGAAAAGATAACAGTTCCTTTCAGTTCTGAAAAATTTGGAGTTGACTCAGACTATGGTGGTTGAGTTCCTGCTCTGCAATTCAGCTCTGGGTTTGAATTCTAACTAACTTAGTTGAATGACTTCATCTTTCTAAGCCTCTTACTAATGTTTAATACAGTAATAATAAATTTATTATTACTAATAATAATACAGTTGACCCTCAAACAACATAGGTTTGAACTGCACAGTTTCACTTGTATAAAGGTTTTCTTCCACCGGTACCATTGCTAAGACAACAAAACCAACCCCTGCTCTTCCTCCTCCTCAGCCTATTCAATGTATAGACTGCAATGATGAAGACCTTTATGATGATCCACTTCCACTTAATGAACAGTAAGATGAAGACCTTTATGATGATCCACTTCCACTTAATGAACAGTAAATATATTTTCTAGTCCTTCTGATTTTCTTTTTTTTATTTATTTTTTATTTTTTTGAGACAGAGTCTTACTCTGTTGCCCAGGCTGGAGTGCAGTGGTGCGATCTCAGCTCAGCTCACTGCAACCTCCGACTCCTGGGTTCAAGTGATTCTCCTGCCTCAGCCTCCCAAGTAGCCGGGATTACAGGCATGCGCCACCACGCTCAGCTAATTTTTGTATTTTTAGTAGAGATGGGGTTTCACCATGTTGGCCAGGATGGTCTCGATCTCCTGACCTCGTGATCTATCTGCCTCAGCCTCCTAAAGTGCTGGGATTACAGGCATGAGCCACTACGCCTAGCATGATTTTCTTAATAACATTTTCTTTTCTCTAGCTTACTTTTTTGTATAAATAACATAATAGCATATAATATAAATAACATACAAAATACATGTTAACTGACTGTTTATGTTATTTGGAAGGCTTCTAGTCATTCGTAGACAACATTAGTAGTTAAGTTTTTGGGAAGTCAAAAGTTATATACACGTTTTTGACTGCATGAGGTATTTAGCATCCCTACCCCCACCCCATGTTGTTCAAGGGGCAACTGTAGTACCTTCTCCACAGGATCCTTTTGAGAATGTAATGAGATGCTACATAGAAAGAGCTTACCTATCACAATGTCACCCTGCACTTAGGGTGTCTTCAATAAATGCCATTAATCTTAATAACCTAATTTATATTTTTTTTTTGTTTTTTTGAGACAGAGTCTCTCGCTCTGTCACCCAGGCTGGAGTGCAGTGGTGTGATCTCGGCTCACTGCAACCTCTGCCTCCCAGGTTCAAGATTCTCCTGCCTCAGACTCCCAAGTAACCGGGACTACAGGTGCACGCCACCACATCCAGCTAATTTTTGTATGTTTTCGTAGAGATATGTTTTCACCATGTTAGTTAGGCTAGTCTCGAACTTCTCACCTCAAGTGACCCGCCCCCCTCAGCTTCCCAAAGTGCTGGGATTACAGGTGTGAGTCACCACACCTGGCCCTAATTTATTTTAATATAAGAGAAGGAACTAGGTAGCAGGATTGGTTGCATTCAATTCATTTTTACTTGATTTGGAAAAGAGCCTGTCAGAATTTGATCAGAAAGCCAGAACCACCACAAGGGGCATGGAATACAGGATTTATTGTGGGAGTTAAGTCTCAGGCAATTGTGGGAGCTGACAGGGCAGCCCAAGCAGGCTGTTGTTTCCATGCCTAGTGTTGAGCCTACAGTTGCTAAAACAGCAGTTGGGAAGGAAAGTTGGATGTGGACAAGGGCAAGGGCAACTGGAAACTGCAAGGGCAAACTAGGACCAACAAAGACAACTAGACCCTGCAAAGACTAACTGGAACCAACATCCTCCTCTCCCCACTTTCAACCTTGATGCCATAGATAATGTGTAGAAGAAGCCTGTGCCCTTCACTATGGAACTGAGCATGCACTCAGTCCAGGAGTTGAAGAAACTGATTGGGGAGATCTGGCAGGAGCTGGAGTGTGTTCGTTTCCTAGGGCTGCCCTAAGAAAGTACCAGAGAAACTGGGTAGCTTCGACCACAGAAAGTTAGTCTCTCACAGTTCAGAAGGCTATGACTCCAAAAGCAAGGTATTGGCTGGGCCATGCTCCCTCTGAGGACTCTAAGGGAGAGTCTTTTCCAGCTTCTGGTGACTGTGGTAATCCTTGGCCTTCCTTGGCCAAGCTGCATCACTCCAATCTCTGTCTCCACCATCACGCAGCATTCTTCCCTGCATGTCTGTGTAGCTGTGTCTTCACATGGCCTTCTTATAAGGACACTAGTCATGGGATTTAGGGCCTACCATAATCCATTAGGACCTAATCTTAATATAACTAATTACAGTTGCAAAAACCCTATTACCAAATAAGGTCACATTCTGACATTACTGGTGAATGTGAATTTTGACAGGACAACACTGCTCAATACAGTACATGGGGGAACTGTGTTTTGGGGTGTTCTCCCATACCTATGAGGTGAGCTAGCTGCAGAGCAGTGACAATATGCCTGCCCTTCACCAGTCACTAAAGCATTAAAAAAATGACAGCTGCTTCATTTCAACCTCCCAAATATCATCCAACATGTCTTTATTGGCCAACGCTGATCCAGAAACATAAAGGAAGGGAAATACTGGGAAATTCCAATTTCACCAAATTGTTATAGTACAGGGTCGCTACACAGTGAGAGTCACTGATGACCCTCAAGTCAAAACAAGTTGACGGGAATGTTGTTTTAAAAATATTGATCTGGCAGCAAAAGTGGAGGAGAGATCAGGGGTAAGAAAAGATTGCAGATTCATTAAGAGATTGCTGGCATAGTCTAAGATAGTAGTCTCTAAATGTTTTTGATTATGCCTTTGGTAATTGTAGATTAAATAAATTGGACCAATTCTCTAGCTGAATCCAACTAAAAAGTCAGAATTGAAACAAAAATCTTTTTACAGACATCAGCTGGGCGCGGTAGCTCACTCCTGTAATCCCAGCACTTTGGGAGGCTGAGGCAGGTGGATCACCTGAGGCCAGGAGTTTGAGACCAGCCTAGCCAACATGGAGAAACCCTGTCTCTACTAAAAATACAAAAAATTAGCCAGGCGTGGTGGCAGGTGCCTGTAATCCCAGCTACTCAGGAGGCCGAGGCAGGAGAATTGCTTGAACCCAGGAGGCAGAGGTTGCAGTGAGCCGAGATTGGGCCTTGCACTCCAGCCTGGGCAACAAGAGTGAAACTCCATCTCAAAAAAAAAAAAAAAAAAAAAAAGTCAAAGAGCTAATGAGACAATGAGAAATGAGTGGGCCAAGATTGGGGAGAAGATAGAAATAGCAAATCTAAAACAAGAACCAGGCATTTGGAGTCTCTTTTACCCAGGGAGGGCATTCAAAGGTCCTAAGATGAGGCTGAGCATTGCTTTCCACAACTCTGGGTGACAAGGGCAAAGCTGGAGTTGTGGGACTGGGGCTCTGGAGAATCCCAAGCACAGAAGGCTCAGACCCCAAAGGGCCTCACCACAGGAATAAAGGGGTGGCTGAAAATACACCTGAAGCCTGGTTGGCTTTGACTGATCAGGCTGACCCAGAAAAGTTCAATTTCTGAAATTGGATTAGGGGAATCCTGGATTAGTATAGCCTTAAGGCCTGGCAGAAACAAAGAAATAAGCTCATCATCCTAGGCCTCAAATGATTTCTACAAACACCTTTTCAAACACAATTTCCAGCACATACTCAAGTATTTTTTTCTTGTCTGCCATTCTTAAGTTATAACAAAATAATTTTGAGCACACACCTTTAATACATATTTGTTGACAAATTATCACACTTCTTACTTTATATTATGGAATGTACAGAAAAAGAAATGCTAGAGGATGAGATGAAGATAAATAAAATATGTAAGTTTTTTAAATTTTATTTTTGTCTTGCAAGAAGTAGTTTTATTTGAGTTAAAATTATTTACAAAAGCCCAGAGACATACTTCATGAAATTCGTACAATCTATTTTTTCCGGCTGTTAGGTTTTGCTCCAGAGATCACACCTGTGAAATACTGTGTAAAATAAAAGTAGGACTGGATTCAGAAAAGTACTCTACTTTTCTAATTTCCAACAGGTAGTATTTTTAGAAATATTTACAATAGAAAAAAAAAAGGTTACTTTAAAACTTTAGTTAATTTGCAAGTCACCTCAAGAACCTTAAAAAGTAGAATTCTCTGAATGTTAAAAACACACAAATGCTCTGCATTTGGTGAAGGTGATATCTCCCCCACCTAAAACTTTATTTTTAATAGTAGAGAAAATTTTTAATATCACTGTGTTAGTTTGCTAGAACCACAAAGTACAAAGAACCACAAACTGAGTAGCTTTAAACAACAGGAGTTTATTCTGTCACTGTTGTGGGGGCTAGAAGTCCAAAATCAAGCTGCTAGGAGGGCCATGGACCCTCTGAAGGCTCTAGGAGAGGATTCTTCCTTGCCTCTACCAGCGTTGGATAGCCCCAGGTGTTCCCTCGCTAGTGGCAACATAAATGTAGTCTTGGACTCCTCCTTACCTGGTCCTCTCTATGTGTATCTGCCCTCTCCTCTTGTTATAGGGACACCAGTCATACAAGGGCCTACCGGCCAGGCACAGTAGCTCACGCCTATAATCCCAGCACTTTGGGAGGCTGAGGCAGAAGGATCACCTGAGGTCAGGAGTTCAAGACCAGCCTGGCCAATGGGTGAAACCCCTGTCTCTACTAAAAATACAAAAATTAGCTGGGCGTGGTGGTGGCTGCTTGTAATTCCAGCTACTTGGAAGGCTGAGGCAAGAGAATTGCTTGAACCGGGGAGGCAGAGGGTGCAGTGAGCAGAGATCGCGCCATTGCACTCCACCCTGGGAAACAGGAGCGAAACACTGTCTCAAATAGAAAAAAAAAACCCTTATGACCTCATCTTAATTTAACTAATTATATCTGCAATGACCCTATTTCCAAATAGGAACTGAGGATAAGGATTTCAACTTAACTTTTTTGAGACATAATTCAATCCATAACAATCACCAAATGGTCTTCATTACTTCAAAAAAGCTTTTGAAAATGATTAATACTTTGAGGTGTAGCAGTTCAATGACCGATAATTCACTTTATCTTAATACTTAATTTTAATATTTGTCATAATTCTAAAAAATATCTATGACATAATAAGAAATATATATTTGGTCTCTGTCTCCAGTTCTTGACACAGAGCTCCTGAAACTCTTGTGGTTTCCTGAGCAACAGGAGTACTAGGAGCATCTTTTATTCTAATATTTGGTCCTCAACTCTGTGATATGGTTTGGATCTGTGTCCCCACCCGAATCTCATGCCAAATTGTAATCCCTAGTGTTGGGGGTGGGGCCTGGCGGGAGGTGACTGGATCATGGGGGCAGATTTCTCATGAATGGTTTAGCACCATCCTCTTAGTACTGCTCTCACAATAATAAGTCCTCTCAAGATCTGGTTGTTTAAAAGTATGTGGCATCTCCCCTCTCTCTTGCTCCTGCTCCAGGCATGTGAGATGCCTCACTACCCCTTTGTCTTCCGTCATAATTGGAAGCTTCCTGAGGCCTCCCCAGGAGCAGAAGCCACTATGCTTCCTGACAGCCTGCAGAACTGTGAGCCAACGAAACCTCGTTTCTGTATAAATTACCCAGTCTCAGGTATTTCTTTATAGCAATGTGAGAATGGGCTAACACACTCTGGTTCCTGAGACAGAGGTCCCAAATCCTCTGAAAATTCTTGGGATGTCCAAAAGACGATGGGAATGTCTTTTGTTTTAGCCAGGCAACTGGCTGAATGAAGCTCCTGAATGGAGCTGGTCACCAGAAAGACCAAACCATGATTAGAAACTTGGAATTTTCAGCTCCACCCCACATCCTCTGGGGAAGAGAGAGGGACTAGCAACTGAGTTAATAATCACTCATGCTTCCATGATGAAGCCTCCACTAAATCCCTAAACTATCAGGTTCAGAAAGCTTCTGGGTTGGTGAGTACAACCATGTGCTGGGAGGTTGGCACATCTCAACTCCATGGGGACAGAAGCTCCTGTGCTTGGGATCTCGCTCTATGTACCTCTTCATCTGGCTGTTCATTTGTATCTTCTATCATATTCTTTATAATAAACCAGTCAATGAAGGTAAAATGTTTCCCTAAGTTCTGTGAGCTGTTCTAACAACTTATGGAGCGTGAGGAGAGGATGGTGGAGAGCCCTGACGTACAGATTTACAGCTGATTGCTCAGACATACAGGAGGCCCAGATCTGGGACTGGAATCTGAAGTGGGGAGAGTCTTGTGGAATGGACCCATAACCCGTGGGGGCTGCACTAACTCTGGATAGTGTCAGAAATGAATTGCAGGGCTGGGCGCGGTGGCTCATGCCTGTACTTTGGGAGGCCAAGGCAGGAGGATCACCTGAGGTCAGGAGTTCAAGACCAGCCTGGCCAACATGGCAAAACCCCGTCTCTACTAAAAACACAAAAATTAGCTGGGCATGGTGGTGGGCGCCTGTTATCCCATCTACTTGGGAGGCTGAGGAAGGGGAATCATTTGAACCCAAGAGGCAGTTTGCAGTGAACTGAGATCGTGCCACTGCACTCCAGCCTGGTCCACAGATTGAGACTCCATCTCAAAAAAAAAAAAAAAAAAGGAAATGAATTGTAGGACACTCAGTTTGTGTATAGAGGGTTGGAGAATTGGTTCTTGTGGACACACACTCCCACATTGGGTGTCAGCAGTGTGGTGAGAAATCGTTTTTCTTTAATGCCTCAAAAAGATGAAGAATTCCAAATGAAAGCGGTGCCCCTCTGACTGACTTTTGGTTTTTCTTTTCTTTTTTTAGACAGGGTCTCGCTCTGTTGCCTGGGCTGGAGTGCAGTGGTGTGATCACGGCTCACTGTGGCCCCAAACTCCTGGGCTCAGGCGATCTTCCCACCTCAACCTCCCAAGTGGCCAGGACTACATGCCGTAGTCCTGGCTAATTTTTTTAAGTTTTAATTTTTGTGGAGACAGAGGCTCACTATGTTATCCAGGCTTCTGACTGACTTTTGAATTGTGACACACATTTTTTTCATCTCATCCACTTACTATACAAAGATTTTTCTTGAAATTCAGCTAGCGAATTTCCATCTTTACTGTTACTTAGTTGTTCTTGAACACTAAATGGAATATATTACATTTTTATTGTTTGTATAAATAAATTAGAAATCCACAGAAACTCTGCTTAGCAAATTTTTATTTTTTATTTTTATTATTCACATCAGGCAAGTAATGTGCAGATGACAAGGCTCAAGGGAGGCACATCTCACATGTGGACGTGAAAACTCAATCATCAAGCTTATGAACCACAAAAGGATCTAGAAAAGTTTTAAACATATGAAACAATTCTGTGTCCATGCTTCTGTGCAGGTAGGTGACACTGTTGTATAACTTTCTGACTTAAAATCATCTAACAGTGGAAATGCTTTCCAACACTCTTTTTCAAAACACCCTCTCAACTTCATGAACATAATGAAGGGAACAAAACACACTGGGGCCTATTTGAGGGTGGAGGGTGGGAGGAGAGAGAGGAGGAGAAAAAGCAACTATTGGGTACCAGGCTTAGTACCTGGGTGATGAAATTATCTGTACAACAAACCCCTGTGACATGAGTTTACCTATATAACAAACCACATATGTACCCCCAAACCTAAAACAAAAGTTAAAAAACAAAAACAAAAAACCAAAATCCAAAATACTCTCTCCATAGGGTGCAATATTTCTAAAGCAACTATTTTCTCATTTGTTATTATGATATTCTTTTTATCTTGAGGAAACATATGAAATGAGGTTATTTTTCCAAAAACATCTGTTACATGGTATGCTATAGAGACTCACTCTATTTTGTTGCAGAAAGCGTCAGTGTCTTAGTTTGGTTCCAGCTGCTTTAACAAAATGCTATAGACTGGGTAGCTTATAATTAACAGAAATTGATTTCTCAGAGTTCTGGAGGCTGGGAAATTCAAGATCAAGTTGCCAGAAGAGTGAGTGTCTGGTGGTAAGCGCCCACTTCCTAGTTCATAGATGGCACCTTCTCACTATGTCCTCACATGGTGGAAGGGCAAGGCAGCTCTCTGGACACTAATCCCATTGATGAGGGTTACACCCTCATGACCTATGGTCCCTCCCCCAAAGGCCCCACTTCCTAATGCCATCACATTGGGAAATTAAGTTTCAACATATGAATTTTGGAGAACATTGACATTTAGAACATAGCTGTCAGCCAATTCTGTATCCTCATCTTCTGGGATGTACGCTGCGATCTATCACCCAGTGCATTCCCCCTGTGATGTTGGTCTTCTCGCTCCAGGTGTAGGGAGTGCTGGCAGGCATTTCAGGGACTGTCTTGGCCACACCCCTTCCTGGGGTGGACATCCAGTGACTATCCCATGCAGAAATATAAAGAACTGGCCATCTCAGACCAACTCAGGACAACTCTGAAGGGCCATTCTAGCTCCAGAGCTCCTGTGGGTTCAGCCAAGAGTCCTGGCCTGAAATGCATCTCGACTTCTGTCTCTCTGTTCGATTTCTTCTTCCCCCTTCCTTCTATGGGTGTTGAAATCAACGATGAGCCCTAATAAGCATCCTGCAGAATGTGTCTCAGAATTTTCTTCCCAGGAATCTAACAGGACACTTTCGTCTAAAAGAAATAAAAAATATGTGTAACTTATCTTTAAATACTTTGCCAAGAAAAAAGCTGGAAAACCCCTGGTGGTAAGAAATGGTTTGCCTGGCCATTTTAGTGATGGCCTGTTATTTTAAAATCTTGCTTTTACAAAATTAGGCCCATTGAAAACAACTCGTAGCAAGGAAACAGCAAAACAGAATGACACACTGACAGTGGAACTCCTACTATGCCCTCAGGTTACTTCCTATTATTCCATTTGACACGTGAACATGGAACATAAGAGACAAATTGAGGACCCAGTGTCTATCTTTATAGCAGATATTAAGAAAGCTTAATTTCTTACCTTTTAACATAAATACATATGCTTTCTCGTATTTTCTTTCTATGTCCTCAATATACAGAATTATATTGCAAAGTCTACTCATCTAGGCAAAAAGCTACAAGAAGTGAATGTAAGGAAGGCAGATGGGCACAACCCAGTGGGGCCAGGACTTATGAGCTGTCTGTGCTGCTGAGGACATGGGAAGAGCCAATGATAACTTCTAGATTGCTAGCTCGAGTGACTGAATGAAAGTCACTGCCCTGAAATCTTTGACTTGGAGAGAGGAGCAAGGTGGCATTTGCCATGCAGGATTTGGAGCGTGATGGTGGAACATCTGGATACAGGAGTTCAGTGGGAAGGTTCCAGTGTATGTATGCACGAGGGGAAATCAGGAGAGCTACCAGGACTCAAGTGGCCATCTGCAAGTTAAAGCAAGGAAGTGATGAGAGAATAAAGAGAGAAGATGACAAGCCCAAAGTAATGTTTTTAACAGATTAGGCCTAGCAGTAGTATTGAGGATATGCTGGAAAGGCCTCAGGTCTCAAGGCAGCCTGTAGGAGGCTGTAGAGATGCAAATGTGGGCTAATGAAGTCCTGGGCAAGGGCACAGGGAGGGTGGAAGGGTGGGAAGGAGAGGATGTGTTTGGGCAAGCTTTATGACTAACAGGAGTAGGGAGCCAGGGAGAGGAGGGAGTTCATGTTTTCCTTTTAGATCTTATTTGGAAAAATACCTTTATTTTAAATACTCTGTGCCTTACTCCCATTCTGACGTAATGAAAATCCACATACATATGAAGCATTTATGGTTCAAGTTTTAGAAGTGGTTAAGCTGCAGTTAGGCACTGAACACACACCAGTTTCCTATGGCAATTTAGACGACTAACTATAGTAATAGATTTTTACCTACACAGACAGCAATGACATGTCATAAGCAAGAAGGCAAGTATGACTGATTCTCACTTCCTTCTGTGGTGTAATCATTCCTATGACAAGTAGAATATTTGGTTCTAGACCATGTTTATAAAAGTTTATATTGTAGCTGTTTAGGTTCACTTGTTAGCTTTTTGGGGGAAAGTTAACCAATTTAGAACTTTGAAAGGGTATCTATACTATTATTTGCACAATTTAATAGGTAGAACATTTGAAAAAATGGATACCGTATTTTCTTCCTTTAGCAGCGGAATCTATCTTTTTCTAAAATTCTACAAGCACTTTCCACTGACCTCCCCCCACCCCAAAAATGAGTAACAACAAGAAAGGAAGGCCACCATGCAAAAAAAATACAAATTTCTCAAACGCGTCATCTTTTCTTTGGTGTTACACAGGATGGAGCCTGCAACCTTCCATTTAAACAACAAGAGCCCTGATTGTTACATTCCCACAGAAATGTGACATTTTACTGGATCTTCATTTTCTAGTACAAAATGTAAATTTCTGGTGGAATGTTTTTTCCTTCAGTGTAGTTTTAGAATGTTAATCAGTTGGATAACTAAGTTATTGCAGGCCTGCTTGAATCAGGACTGAGGGGAAATTGCATTTCGGATTAACAAAAACACTTTTATTGGACTTAATATTTATTATAGCTCAATATCAAGACACTGGTTTAGAAGTACTTATTAATATAATGCTACTCTTCTACTTTGTCATGAAATTGGAGTTAGGCTCAAACTTTACATTGTAATTTAAGTCTAGCTAACAGTAGCTAATAACACTCCTGTTGTACTTGTCTACGATGTTAACTCATTCAATCTTCACCTCAATTCTATTAGGTAGGAACTATAAGCTGACCATCCCTAATTCAAAATTCCAAAAGTTTTGAGCACTGATATAACACCACAAGCAGAAAATTTCACACTTGACCTTGTGTACATACTTCAATGTATGAAATTATTTTAAATGTATAAAATTACCTTCAAGCTATGTGTATGAGGTATACATGAAACATAATTTTATGTTTAGGCCTGGGTCCCATCCCCAAGATGTCTCATTATGTATATGCAAATATTCCAAAATCAAAAAAAAAATCTGAAATTCTAAATACTTCTGCTCCCAAGCATTTTGGAAAAGGGATACTCAATTAGTATTATTATTCCCATTTTATAGATGAGGAAGGTGAGGCATGTAAGGTTAAGTAGACCAAAATTATACAGCTAATATGTGGGATGGCCAGGATGCCGACCAGACAGCCTGCCATCAGTCCATGCTCTAAACCATGCTACTCTACTGCCTGCTTAAGTGACAGTTAAGTAGTTTTGAGGGAAAAAATACTCCAGCTTGCCTTTATAAAATTCCAGAAATCAAACATGTAGTTATATTGTAGATTAGGGGGAAAATAAGTGGTATCTATAATAAAAAGTGCTCCTGGAAGACACAGCAAGTGGATCTGTTCTGCTATCCAGCCTACCCTGGAATCCCACTTTCCAATATTCCATTTCACACAATAAAAATGCCTGTAATCCTAGCACTTCGAGAGGCCGAGGTGGGCGGTTTCCCTGAGCTCAGGAATTTGAGGACAGCCTGGGCAACACGGTGAAACCCTGTCTCTACTAAAATACAAAAAATTAGCCTGGTGTGGCATAATGTGCCTGTAGTCCCAGCTACTTGGGAGGCTGAGGCAGGAGAATTGCTTGAACCCAGGAGGCAGAGGTTGCAGTGAGCTGAGATCGTGCCACTGCACTCCAGCCTGGGCAACAGAACAAGACTCCATCTCCGAAAAAAAAAAAAAAAAAGACGAATGCTTTAGGAACCTAAATGCAATACATTCTTATGACATTTTGCCAATGAATAGTGATTTTTTTTTAAAAAAAGATGAAAGCTGAAAAGGTCATCCAGTTCCAGTTTTGCAAACTGCAGGCCACCATGCACTTGTGAAAAGCATTTTAAAAAATAGATTGCAGGCTAGGTGCGGTGGCTGACACCTGTAATCCCAGCACTTTGGGAGGCCGAGGAGGGTGAATCACCTGAGATCAGGAGTTTGAGACCAGCCTGACCAACATGGAGAAACCCTGTCTCTACTAAAAATACAAAGTAAGCCAGGCATGGTGGCACATGCCTGTAATCCCAGCTACTCAGAAGGCTGAGGCAGGAGAATTGCGTGAACCCGGGAGGCGGAGGTTGTAGCGAGCCGAGATCGCACCACTGCACTCCAGCCTTGGCAATAAGAGCGAAACTCCGTTAAAAAAAAAAAAAAAAAAAAGGATTGCTATAGAATGAATGTTATCAGAGTACATATTGATATTGTTTTATTTGTGAAACTTTTATTTATGTGCAAGATCATAACCTAAAATATGTTTCTCACTGTGGGTCACTTTGATATTGTTTTTGACATCTACTGATCTAGCCCACATTCACCTTCCAATGAGAGAGACGACGATGAATCTTCACTCAACAATGGCTTGTCCACTGGATTTTAAGCGCATCCGTAAAAATGCAATCCTCACACTTATCACTTACTTTGAAAGTTTTTATCGCTGTAGAGACAATTCTGGGTTATATTTAATAATGTTACTTACCTTTTTAATTTATTGCCTTGAAATGTCCTATTTTATTATCACCTGAAACTATATGGTTTAAACTATAATTGATTTATGGGTGAATACTTCCAAAAGGTAGAAAGTTTTTCAAGCAAAACAACTGCAACAGAATTAAAAAGGATTACCAGAAATCATCCAATCCCTTGCTATTCAAAGTGTGGGCCACAGACTAGCAGAATCAGCACCACCTGAAGCAGAAACTCAGGTTGCACTCCATGCCTACTCAGTCAGAATCTGTGTTTTCACAAGGTCCCAGCTCATTCTTATGCACTGACCTCAGCTTTGTCCTCCTTACAAGTCAGGACTTTTGGTATTAGCAGGGGGAATAATGTTCATCAACTTAGATTTAATAGAACTTCCCCCAAACTAGAAAATGGCAAAAGAGAATAGTAAGCACACATTATATCTTGTCTTACATTTTGAGAGATATTCATATGTGTGTATCTATCTCTCTATATGTAGATATACACATATGTATACACACACACACACCAACTAGTTTATCTGTTCATGCCTATTTCATATCTGTTTTTCCAGTCCTTAGTGTAAATGTGTGAGAAAAACAGAAGTTGTCTGAAGCAAGCCTTCAGCTTTAGATCAACATGTGTATTAGTTCATTTTCTTTTTTTTTTTTTTTTTTTGTGAGTCTCGTTCTGTCTCCCAGGCTGGAGTGCAGTGACGTGATCTCAGCTCACTGCAAACTCCGCCTCCCTCAGCCTCCCAAGTAGCTGGGACTACAGGCACCCACCACCACGCCCAGCTAATTTTGTTTTTGTATTTTTAGTAGAGACGGTGTTTCACCGTGTTAGCCAGGATGGTCTCAGCTAGTCTCGGTCTCCTGACCTCGTGATCCACCCCCCTCCAAAGTGCTGGGATTACAGGCGTGAGCCACCTCGCCCAGCCTATTAGTTTGTTTTCATGCAGCTGATAAAGCCTCGGCCTCCCAAAGTGCTGGGATTACAGGCGTGAGCCACCTCGCCCAGCCTATTAGTTTGTTTTCATGCAGCTGATAAAGACATACCTGAGACTGGGCAATTTACAAAAGAAAGAGGTTTAATGGACTCACAGTTCCACATGGCTGAGGAGGCCTCACAATCATGGTGGAAGGTGAAAGGTGCATCTCACATGGTGGCAGACAAGGAAGAGGGCTTGTGCAGGAAAACTCCCCTTTATAACCATCAGATCTTGGCCAGGCATGGTGGCTCATGCCTGTAATCCCAGCACTTTGGGAGGCTAAGGCGGGAGGATCATCTGAGGTCAGGAGTTCGAGACCAGCCTGGTTAACATGGTGAAACCCTATTTCTACTAAAAATACAAAAAATTAGCCAGGCACGGTGGCATGTGCCTGTAATCACAGCTACTCAGGAGGCTGAGGCAGGAGAATTGCTTGAACCCGGGAGGTGGAGGTTGCAGTGAGCGGAGATTGTGCCACTGCACGTCAGTTGGGGAACAACAGCCAAGCTCCATCTCAAAAAAAAGAAAAAAAAACCATCAGATCTTGTGAGCCTTATTCACTATCATGAGAATAGTACGGGAAAGACCCACCCCCATGATTCAATTACCTCCCACCAGGTCCTTCCCACAACACGTGGAAATTGCGGGAGCTACAATTCAAGATGAGATTTGGGTGGGAACACAGCCAAACCATGTCAGCATGGTTATTTATATGGTCATCCTCTGGTCACCTCACTTACTACTCACACTTTTCACCTATTTGCCTACCCACTCCAACTCACCTCCCTATTCCTTCCCACCTCCCTTCCCTTTCTCTGTCTACTTTCTAGTGTGTTCTCTCTCAGCCCAAGCAAAGCATTAACTTCTTGCCCATTCTGCTCTTAGAAGTGTGCCTCTACATGTATTTGCGTGTACGAATGTATCCTTATTAAATTGGATCTATGAGAGATGTAATGAAATTTATAGTATAATGAAATGTAACGATGAATTTCACTTCAAAGTGCACTACTGAGTTCAAAGCAATGATCTAGGAAATACCGGGGTTCGGGGGAGGCCAGAGGGAGGAAAGAAGATATCCCATTTATATTTTTTACAATCTCATGGTGCAGAGAAGTATGAGATGTCTTATGTAGAAATGCAGATGCTATGTTATGGAAGTGTAGAGGAAGTAGAAGCAGAATTCATGTTGAATGGGGACGAAAAAAGAGAAAGCTTCCCAAAGGATGTGGTCTTGCATTGGTATTTTAAGAATAAATGGCATTTCCAGCTGCGTACAGTGCCTCACACCTGTAATCCCAGCACTTTGGGAGGCCAAGGCTGGCAGATCACCTGATGTCAGGAGTTCGAGACCAGCCTAGCCAACATGTTGAAACCCCGTCTCACGGCCGGGCGCGGTGGCTCACGCTTGTAATCTCAGCACTTTGGGAGGCCGAGGCGGGCGGATCACAAGGTCAGGAGATCGAGACTACAGTGAAACCCCGTCTCTACTAAAAATACAAAAAATAAGCCGGGCGTGGTGGCGGGCGCCTGTAGTCCCAGCTACTCGGAGGCTGAGGCAGGAGAATGGCATGAACCCGGGAGGCGGAGCTTGCAGTGAGCCGAGATTGCGCCACTGCACTCCAGCCTGGGCGAGAGAGCGAGACTCCGTCTCAAAAAAAAAAAAAAAAAAAAAAAAAAAAAGAAACCCCGTCTCTAATAAAAATACAAAAATCAGCCAGGCATGGTGGCAGGTGCCTGTAATCCCAGCTACTCGGGAGGCTGAGGCAGGATAATCACTTGAGCCTGGGAGGTGGAGGTTGCAGTGAACTGAGACCGTGCCACTGCACTCCAGTCTGGGCAACGGAGTGAGACTCTGTATCAAAATAAATAAATAAATAAATAAATGGCATTTCCATAGATGGAGAAAGGAGAAGTGAGAAAAAGAAAAGGCATTTCAAGTGAGCATGATACACGTTCTCAGGAA
The DNA here is from genome assembly GCF_028878055.3 of Symphalangus syndactylus. Classification (NCBI taxonomy): domain Eukaryota; kingdom Metazoa; phylum Chordata; class Mammalia; order Primates; family Hylobatidae; genus Symphalangus; species Symphalangus syndactylus. The sequence continues at coordinate 59,907,904 of NC_072445.2, forward strand.
ACAATCAGTATCACAGAGCATGTGGGGACGAAATTGAAAAAACAGAGCCCACTTAGAGAAACTTACATGTCATGCTTGGGCACTAGGTTCAATTGCAGAGTAAAGGGAATCCAGTCTTATTATATCCAACCAGTTATTTCTTCTCCCAAACACAGCAAGAGCAATTTTGTTTTGAAATGCAGAGCTGAGAGTGTACTGCCTATCCCATCTACCCTGCCTTCCATCGGCCTCTTTTTACCAGCTCCCACTATTCTAAAGTAAAACAGCAACACTCCCCCTGGTCTCCTTACTATGGAATCTTGCTTGTCTTTCACTCATCCTTTCTGGATGCAGAGTGGTGCACCTGCTGCTTTCTGTGTGTGCAATGCTCCTCCTCCACCAGCCCACCCCTCTCTTCAACAGGTTAGCACTGTCCACTGAGTTCAGGTCATCTCAGCCCAAATATTGCTTTCTAACTTAGCTGGCTAAATTAGGTTAACATATTCATATAATTAAGATATTCACATAGAGTACCCTTTCAAAACACATATCACAGTTCATAATTTTTTTATTTTTATTTTTTATTTTTTTATTTTTTATTTTTATTTTTATTTTATTTTCTGTTGCCCAAGCTGGAGTGCAGTGGCGTAATCTCGGCTCACTGCAACCTCCGCCTCCCAGGTTCAAGCAATTCTTGTCCCTCAGCCTCCAGAGTAGCTGGAATTACAGGCACATGCCATCACACTCAGCTAATTTTTGTATTTTTAGAAGAGATGGGTTTCACCATGTTGGTCAGGTTGGTCTCAAACTCCTGACCTCAAGTGATCCACACCTGCCTCCCAGCCTCCCAAAGTGCTGGGATTATAGGGTGTGAGCCACTGTGCCCAGCCTACAGTTCATAATTAAATATTACTAACCTCTTCATTTGGTGAAAGTCTGTTCTCCAATAAGACCATAAACTCCCTAAAGACAGAGATATTTTATGGTTTGGATTTCTCCTCCAAAAGTCACATTGAAATTTAATTGCCACTGTAACAGTATTAAGATATGGGACCTTTAAGAGGTGATAGAGGCTCTGCCCTCATAAATAGATTAATGCCATTCCCTTGGGAGTGGGTTAGGAGTGAGTTCCAGATAAAATGATTCGACCCCCTTTCCTCTGCTCTCTCATGGTCTCTTACCCTTCCAGCTTCCACTGTGGGGTGACACAGCAAGAAAGCCCTTATCAGATGATCAGCCCCTTGACCTTAAACTCCCTAGCCTCCAGAGCCATAAAAAATAAATTTCTTTTCCTTATCAGTGACCCAAACTGTGGTATTCTGCTATAGGAGCATAAAACAGACTAAGATAGGAGATAATGTGTTTAGCTTAAAATGGGATTCCCACCACTTAACACTTTGTCTGTCACGTGGTTTGCCGAATGAATGAGTAGGAATGACATAATTTGGACTGAGATTTGGCAGATGAATCAGAAGAGACTGGAGGCTGTAAGTGTGCTTGCTCACAAGAATATGTGGTGGGGAGGCTGTGCTGAAGAAAGGCATAGCATTACAGATTTCTTCTTTCTTTCTTTCTTTTTTTTTTTTTTTTTAGAGACGGAGTCTCGCTCTGTCGCCCTCAGGATGGAGTGCAGTGGCGAGATCTTGGCTCACTGCAAGCTCCGCTTCCCAAGTTCACGCCATTCTCCTGCTTCAGCCTCCCGAGTAGCTGGGATTATAGGTGCCTGCCACCATGCCCAGCTAATTTTTGTATTTTTAGTAGAGAAAGGGTTTCACTGTGTTAGCCAGGATGGTCTTGATCTCCTGACCTCGTGATCCACCTGCCTTGGCCTCCCAAAGTGCTGGGATTACAGGCGTGAGCCACCGCGCCTGGCCTACAGATTTCTCATTTTCATTAAGCCCATTTCTACTTTTTCCGTGTGTAAATTATACACACATTAATGACTATATGTGCATGTATATGTCTTTCTAGGGGATCTGCAGGAGACAAATACCACTGGTGCATGGATAGTTTGTCAGAAGGCCATTTGCTTAAAGGACAGGCTTCTTTTAGTACAGATTTTAAATAACATTCTCCACATCCTATATTTAAGACACAAGTCAGAATGATCACATTGGCATAAATCACCTGCATTTATCAGAAGTGTATACAGTTTCTCCAGCAGAGGGTGCTAAAATATAAATTTGACACAGTGAAGCTTATCACAAATTTATTCAATAAATTTGTCAGCTCAGTCTTTATTGTCAGGTTCTTGCAGCAGATCTAACCGAAAAGGGCCAGTCTTGCAGATCATGAGCATGGGAGGCCTGAGAACCAAAGTTACAAATGTGAAATTTTTAGTATTAAATCTTAAATACAAGGGCAGTTTCCTCCAAGTTAGCTTGCTATAATAACTTTGTAAAACTTTTAGTTAATGTTTTTTGGGGAAAAAACTTGTTACAACGGGCTATATTATGTGTTATATACATAATATTTATATATTATGATATATAATGCAAGTCATCAAAGGACTGGAAAATAAGCCTTTTTTGAAAGATGGGCAAAATTATCATTAGTCCCTCTAATTTGTAGAGGGTGAGTGTTTTATCACACTCATCGAGACAAAATCCTCTCAAGTTATAGAGGCTCATTTTAAACTTTAGAAGCCTTTTTAAAAACCCTATATTTCAGTCAAATGAGGCTAGGTAATGCTGCAGTAACATTCCACCTCAAAGTTTCAGTCACTTAAAACATCCAGGGTTGATCTCCACCTCGTGCTGCATATCTATCACAGAGTTGGCTGGGGGATCTACCAGGTGAATCAGACTGAAGGAGCAGCCGTCACCCAGAAAGTCACCAGTTACTATGGCAAAGGGACAGCAAAGCACAGGCAATCATGTGTTGACTCCCAAAGTTTGTCTGGAGGTGGCATCCACTTCCTTCACTCACACTGTCTTAACTATACAGCAAATCACATGCCCACATCTAAGTTCTAGAGTTCAGGAAATATACTACTATTGTGAATCTTGGAGGAAAACCAGAACTATTTAATGGACAGCACTAAGAACTATTACATGCTATAAATGTGATAAGAAGAAAATAAAACATAAAAGTGTAAAAATTAAAAAAATATTTCATTGGAAATAATATAGCAACATTGTTTTATACGTTATCCTTATATCTTCGAAGTCAGCGCCTGTGGGCTTATTATTAACTCAACTTTCATCCTTAGTGACAAGAGTTGCTAGCATGGATAATGAAAATACTTTGCTTTTGAATTCATTACTATATACTGTTTGGAGGGGAGGAGTGGGTAGTCGATTTACTCCTCTACTTAGGTTTGTCTTTGATTAATGTTAAACCTACTTGACTTTCCTGAGAACATAACTGCAAGATGTGCGAGGAGGCAGGTAGGAGACACTAGGCTTGGGAAAAGGTCAGGCAGCCTGAGCTTCTGCTGCTGACAGGTGACAAAACGGAAATGACAACTTTGCTGCTTAGCACACCCTTTTTGCTTAGCCTCATAAAGCCACAGAAGCAGGTTTCTCTAATAAAGATGTAAAATGAAGTAAGTAGTCCCTCCAAGTACTAGAAAGGAGAGCTTTGTTTCTTAGCACACCCAAAAGGAATCTCAGATGGATCTGCCACTAAGCACAGAGTTTGGTCACCTCGTGCAGTGATAGCTGATCACTGCTCACTAAGAACAATGCAGGGTTGCAGTCAGGTTGTAATCAGAGAGGCACAAAACAGGTTATCTTGGGAACTGAGGCTTTCCTGCCAAGGTAGACCTGGCAAGTTGCCTGACCTAAACAGATAATGGCAGCTAATACAGGTGGACAACATGACCTTAACATCGCACCCCAACCTGGATCCTGCCTGGAAAGGCAGTGAAGGCAGAGTCAGAGTTTAGTTCCTATCTGCCTATGTCGCAAGTTGCTGAGTTGGGGAGAAAGCTTCAATGAATGCTTTGTGCATTTCCACGTAGTCAACTGGGAGAAAGAGAAGCCCCAAAGGAACTTTAGAATGTGGTATCACATTTTAACACTCATCATCTTCAATCCTCAACCACCTACACTTTGCTAATATCCTTCTCATCATTGAAGGGCCTTGCAGCTCCCACATTCTCCAATGCCTTCCCTAAACCCCCAATTTAGAATGACCTTTCTACCTCCATCACTTTCTGTATACAGCTCTACTATAGACTCCCGACAGCCCACTTTTTATTCAATCTGCTTTTGTATCTGTCTGTCTCCCACCACCAACCTTTGGCCTGTGAGCATCTGGAAGGCAGAGATCAAATATCATTTATCTATGGATTTTGCTCAGCTCCTACCCAGTTCCATGTACACAGAGAGTTTGTTGATTTAGATTAACTACATGGCCACTTTATGACAGCATTCAATTTTTTTTTTGTTAACCTAGGAAAAATTTCAAACACCCATGAATGTACTGAGAATAACATAGCACTCACTCAGCATGGCATTAACTTCTAATACGTTTACTCAGGCAGCGGAGTCTAGAGGTTGAGAACATGAACTCTGGAGTCAGAATGACGTGGTTCAGCTCTGTTTCTTATTACTTCACCTCTGGAAGTCTCAAATGGGAGAGTTTTTCTATCTATAAAATGGGGCTGAGGGTTGTTACGCAGATTAACTGAGATAATATATGCAAAGCACTATGAGTGCCTGGTTCATAAAAAGGCCTCAAAAGGTAACTACTATTAGTATCACATGTATTACCATAAACTCTTGAGACTGAGCTTATGTTCCATACAAAAAGGGACTGTATATCCAAGCACAGTAATCACAAAAGTTGAAAATTATACGGATTAAAAACTATCTGATGAGAAAAAAAGAAGCTAAAGATCAAAAGAAAATTAAGAGACATATCAATCAATTACAATTATAGGCCCTTATATAGATCCTGTTTCAAACTAAGTAAACACTGACTTTATTTGATGTTATTGGGAATTACTGTTAACTTTTAGGGCCAGGCACGGTGGCTCACGCCTGTAATCCCAGCACTTTGGGATGCTGAGGCGGACAGATCACGAAGTCAAGAGATCAAGACCATCCTGAATAACACGGTGAAACCCCGTCTCTACTAAAAATACAAAAAAATAGCCGGGCATGGTGGCAGGCGCCTGTAGTCCCAGCTACTCGGGAGGCTGAGGCAGGAGAATGGCGTGAACCCGGGAGGCAGAGTTTGCAGTGAGCCAAGATCGCGCCACTGCACTCCAGCCTGGGCGACAGAGCGAGACTCCGTCTCAAAAAAAAAAAAAAAAACTTTTAAAGGTGTAATAATGGTATTGCAGTTATGGTTTTTAAAAGCAAGAGTCCTTACTTTTGAAAGATACAGCACATCCTGATATGTTTACAGATAAAAATATGGCATATGGGATTTGCTTTGGAATAATATAGGAAATACAGTATTTCCTATTTTTAAATAATACAGGAAATAACTGGGGGGTTTAGATAAATCAAAGTTAGTTGTTGAGTTGGTGTCTTAGTTCAGGCTGCTATAACAAAATACCACAAATTGAGTGGATTACAAACAACAGAAATTTACTTCTCATAGTCCTGGAGATTGGGAAGTCCAAAATCAAGCATCTTCAGATTTGGTGTCTGGTGAGAGCCCATTTCCAAGTTCACAGATGGCACCTTTTAGCTGAGTTCTCACATGGCAAAAGGAGTGAGCTTAGCTCTGTTGGGTCTCTTTATAAGGACATGAATCCCAATCATGAGGGCAGAGCCCTTATTATCAAATCACCTCCCAAAGGCTCCACCCTCCTAATACCATCACCATGGCAGTTAGAGTTTCAGCACATGAATTGTGGGGGAATACCTTCCTGAATATATTGTTGTGGGTCCGTTTGCCTATGGGAAGCAGTTCTCTGAAACGGAGAACATTTACTGGGGAGTGCTCTTGGGATCAATGTCTGTGAGGGAGTGAGGAAGCAGGACTGGCCAGTGGGGGTGTGACCCATTCTGTCCTATGGGGTGCTCCAGAAGTGGCACAGGGAGCTGGGCCTTTCTATCCTCACATGACCAGTCACCAGATAAGAGCATAACCAGGACAAAAGAGGTGGTGTAACTTCCATCAAGGCAGCAAGACTCTCCTTTGGCCTAGGACAAGTCCAGAAACACACTTAGCTATGCGAAGTCAAGACTGCAGCAACTGGCAAAATAAGTAGCTGAATAATGATGAATATTAGTAGCAAAAGACTTTACCTTTCCACCTGAAGTACAATAATTACATTTTAAATATCCTTAATGAAGATTGCCTGAAAGCAGATATTTTATTTTTGTATGTATTTCAGGAAGTCATCTTTCTTTTCATTACTCTATCTCAGTTACTAGCTTGAGGGAAAACATATCACTCTATAAAAGAAGTGCAAGTGACTGCGCCACGGATGCACAGGCTTCCTTAGGTTGATAAATAGCTTTCTCTTGAAACCTTCTTTGAGAAAAAGCTAGAGGAAGTAAATAAAAACATTGAAAATTCCTGGATAGCCACCTTAATGAACACATTATTTCAGCCAGTTTTGTTTTCTCCTAAGGCTGACTGGCAGGCTTCTGATTCCATCTCACAAGGGAGTCTCTTCTTGCCAGTCCCAGAAACAATGCCGGGGCCATCTGTGTGCATCGCCAGCTAAAGGCTTGCAGCCAAAGAGTAGTGATTTAGTTTCCACTGAGGATGAAGCAGCATTTACTCGCATTTACCACAATATACAACACAGTTTGAAATTTGAATGAAGAACGAATATTAAAAAAAGGAAAAAAAGGAAGAAGGAAAGATTTTGTTTTCACTGAATAAAAATGCTACTAGATCCTGAATATCTGAAGTCTTGGTGAGATTACCTGAACAGAAGTTGTAAGCTGTATTTCATGAAACTCTACTAGTTGAATGTACATAGGAAAATTAATATTGCTAGTCCATACCATCAGCTAGTGAAGACTTATGAATCTCTTCTTTTTTTTTTTTTTTTTTTTTTGAGACAGAATCTCACTCTGTTGCCCAGCTGGAGTATAATGGTGCGATCTCGGCTCACTGCAACGTCCGTGAGTCACAAGATCAGCCCAAGTTTAAGGGGAATGAAAGTAGATTTTACCTCTTGATGTGCTTGCAGGGAGAAAGGGAATTAATGGCATTCATCTCTAGAAATTTATTTATCTCAGGTAAAATGTTTGAAATCTCATGTAAACATGAGACAAACAAAAACTGAGAGAATTCATTACCTGAGACCTGTACTACAAAAAATAGTCAAGGAAATTCTACAGAGGAATATGCTGCTAGGCAGAGAGTTGGATCTACACAAAGAAATGCAGATCTCTAGAAATGGCTAAGCTGAAAGTAAAATCTTAAAAAAAAATTGTTTTAAGTTGTTCTAAAGATAATTGATTATCTGAAGCAAAAATAAGAGTAATGAATTATATAGTATTATGGCATATAAAAAGTAAAATGCATGCCAACAATAGCACAAAAGGTAGAACTGGAGAATTGGGAATATACTGTGGTAAATTTCTTATGCCATATGAGAAGCCATATAACACTATTTGAAGGTACTGAGATTAAAGATGAAGGCAACTTAAGTATATAGAAGACCAAATATCACGAACAAGTGTGACTTAGCTGACACTGGGTGAAACCAACATTCCGCCCAACAACAGCAGAATACACATTCTTTTCAAGCACACACAGAACATTGTTCTGTTGTTTTCTGATAATGTCTTTGTCTGATTTTGGTATTGAGATAAAGCTGGCCTCAGTAATGAGTTGGATAGTCCTCCCTCCTCTTCTATTTTCTGGAGGAGTTTATATAGAATTCACGTTATTTCTTTAAAAACTATTTAGCAGTACATATATTTGAGATCATATGAGCCAGAAGTTTCTTTCTTAGAAAAATGTAAAGTATGAATTCAATTTCTTTAATAGACATAGAACCATTCAGGTCATTTATTTCTTTTTGAATGAGCTTTGGTAATTTGTGTCTTTCAAATAGTTTGTCCATTTTATTGTCAAATTTGCTGGCATAAATTTGTTCATCCTATTCCCTTATTGTCCTTTAAGTGTCTGTAGCATCTCAAGTAATGTCCTTTCTTTCATTTTTAATACAGACACAGTATATTTTATTGCACAAAGAGATATCTGGGAAACCCCCAAATCTTTAGAAATGAAAAGACACACTTCTAAATAACACATGGGTCAAAGAGGAAATCAGAGAAAATAGAAAATGAATTGAATAAAAATGAAATAAAAACATGTCAAAATGTGTGAAATGCAGCTAAAACAAATGCTTACAGGAAAATTTAATCAATGAAATTTACCAAATCCACAAACCAAATAAGAAAAAAAGTGTATGATTATCTTACTAGACCACAGTCAAGGCATTTGACCAAATTTAACATCCATTTATAACAACAAAAAAAATTCTTGGCAAACTAGAAAAAGAAGAGAATTTCTTTCTTTTTTTTTTTCAGAGATGGAGTTTTGCTCTTTTTACCCAGGCTGGAGTGCAATGGTATGATCTCAGCTCACTGCAACCTCCGCCTCCTGGGTTCAGAACGACTCTCCTGCCTCAGCCTCCCAAGTAGCTGAGATTACAGGCACCCACCACCACGCCCAGCTAATTTTTTTGTATTTTTAGTAGAGATGAGGTTTCATCATGTTGGCCAGGCTGGTCTCAAACTCCTGACCTCAGGTGATCCACCCACCTCAGGGTCCCAAAGTGCTGGGATTACAGGCGTGAGACACCGTGCCTGGCCAAAGAAGGGAACTTCTTTGACCTGCTAAAGGACATCTACAAAACAAACACAACCCTACAACCATCATCATAATGACTGGTGAAAGGCAAAGCTTTCTGCCTAAGATGAGGAACAAGCATTCGATGTCTGCTCTCACTATTCCTATTCAACATTGTATTGGAGGCCCAAGTCAGCTGAATGAGTTAGGAAAAGGAAAAAAAAAGGCATACATATGGGAAAGGAAAAACAACCGTCTCTATTGACACATGACCTGATTGTTTCTGTAGAAAATCTCCAAGTATCTACCAAAAAGCTTCTGGAACGAATAAGTAAGTTTAGCAATATCACAAGGTAGAATGTCAATATATGAAAATTCATTGTAATTCTATATGCTAGCAACAACCACACATTGAAATTTTAAAAATACCATTTACAATAGCATCAAAAACCATGAACTACTTAGGTAAAAATTTAACAAAATCTATGGAAGATATGCTTAGAATTACAAAACAGTGCTGAAAGAAGTCTAAAAAGATTTAAACAATGGATAAATATACCAGTTTGTAGATTGGAAAACTCAATATTGTGAAGATGTCACTTCTTCCTAAACTGTCCTACAGATTTAACACAATCTCAGCCACACTTTCTCTAGGATTTTTTGTGGAATGTCGACAAGTTGATTCTAAACTTTATATGGGAAAGCAAAGAAGTTGGAATACCCCAAAACAGTTTTGAAAAAGTGGAAAATTTACAAAACTTGATTTTAAGACTTACCGTAAAGAAATAGTAATCAAGACAGTGTGGTATTGGTGAAAAGGTAGACACACAGATCAATGGAACAGAATAGAAAGTCTAGAGATAGACCCATACATATAGGTCAACTAATTTTTGACAAAGATACAAAGGCAATTAAAAAATAATAGACTTGCTGAGGCAGGTGGATCACCTGAGGTCAGGTGTTGAAGATCAGCCTGGCCAAAATGGCAAAACCCCGTGTCTACTGAAAATACAAAAATTAGCCCGGCATGGTGGTGCATACCTGTAATCCCAGCTACTCGGGAGGCTGAGGCAAGAGAATCACTTGAACCCAGGAGGCAGAGGTTGCAGTGAGCCGAGATTGCGCCATGGCACTCCATCCTGAGCAACAAAGCAAGATTCTGTTTCAAAAAAAAAAGAAAAAAATTAGTTTTTTCAACAAATGGTACTATAACAATTGAACACTTGTATACAAAAGAAAGAAAAAAAAAGAACTTTGACCCATCACTTACACCATATACAAAAATTAACTGAAAATGAATCATATAGACATAAATGTAATATCTAATGCTACAAAATTTCTAGAAGAAAATACAGGAAGAAAATCTTTGTGACCTTGGGAAGCAAGTATTTCTTGTATACAACACAGAAAGTACAATTCATTTAAAAAATACCAACTTGAACTATATCAAAACTAAGAACTTTTCTTTGAAAGGCTTTGTTAAGAGAAAGAAAAAACAGGCCATAGACTAGAAGAAAATGTTTGTAACATGCATATCTGATAAAGGACTTGTATGCAGAATATATGAAGAACTCTCAAAAACCTCAATAAGAGAAAAAATAACAAATGGGCCAAAAATTTGAAGACATTCTTTGCTGAAGAAGACACACACTAGTGGCAAATACCACACACATGAAACGAGTTAAAAAATACCTGCTGAATAAATGAATTAATGAATGAGTTTTGGTCTTGCCAAAGGTACCCCATTACTTGATCAACTTTTTAGAATTCATTTTGATGATTACTCTAGTAATTAGAGCAAGTGAAAATTATTCCATTACAAACATACATAGTAAAGTCAGATAAAAAATAAGTTATATGGACTTCTTTTTTTTTTTTGGAGATGGAGTCTCGCTCTGTCCTCCAGGCTGGAGTGCAGTGGCGTGATCTCGGCTCACTGCAAGCTCCGCCTCCCGGGTTCACGCCATTCTCCTGCCTCAGCCTCCCGAGCAGCTGGGACTACAGGCACCTGCCACTGCGCCCAGCTGATTTTTTTTTTTTTTTTTTTTTAGTAGAGACAGGGTTTCACCGCAGTCTCGATCTCCTGACCTCGTGATCCGCCCGCCTCGGCCTCCCAAAGTGCTGGGATTACAGGCATGAGCCACCTCTATCTTAGGTTCCTTCTAGTAGGGCAAGTAATTTTTTTTTTTTTTTTTTTTTTTTTGAGATGGAGTCTCCCGCCGTCACCCAGGCTGGAGTGCAGTGGTGCAATCTCGGCTCACTGGAAGCTCCGTCTCCCTAATTCACGTCATTCTCCTGCTTCAGCGTCCCGAGTAGCTGGGACTACAGGCGCCTGCCACCATGCCCGGCTGATTTTTTGGTATTTTTAGTAGAGACAGGGTTTCACCGTGTTAGCCAGGATGGTCTAGATCTCCTGACCTTGTGATCCGCCCTCCTCGGCCTCCCACAGTGCTGGGATTACAGGCATGAGCCACTGCGCCCGGCCTCTTATGGTATTTCTTAATATAAAATGATAGTATAGTGCAAAGTTCAGTGGAGTCAAACAATTTAGTAAGGGTCAATTTGATTTGGTCCCTGTCCTAAGCTTTCTGAAGACCTGGCTTAATGCAGGGATGGATTTAGCCTATGTAGATAAGATTACAAAAATGAGAAGTCCCCATTAAAAAATTCCTCTCTCAAACAGACTTTTGGTGGATACTCAGTATCAGTGAGTTCAAGATAATACTAGCAGACAAATACTCAGAGTATAGATGGATATCTATTAATGACCTTAATAAGGAAATGTGTCTGAGATTATTACTCAAATACCACAACTTGGCTACAGAATGAGTTTGTGCTTTGTTTCAATGCTAAGAATTAATTTCCTTGGTTCTCTTTGTCAACACTAAGTTGGGTGCAGTGGCTCATGCCCATAATTCCAGCTACTCAGGAGGTAGTATTGAGTTTGTAGAAAGTATTAAAAGTTGCTCTTGGCCGGACACAGTGGCTCATGCTTGTAATCCCAGTACTTTGGGAGGCCGAGGCAGGTGGATCATGAGGTCAGGAGATCGAGACCATCCTGGCTAACATGGTGAAACCCCATCTCTACTAAAAATTAGCTGGGCGTGGTGGCGGGCACCTGTGGTCTCAGCTACTCGTGAGGCTGAGGCAGGAGAATGGCGTGAACCCAGGAGGTGGAGCTTGCAGTGAGCCGAGATCGCGCCACTGCACTCCAGCCCAGGTGACAGAGCGAGACTCCGTCTCAAAAAAAAAAAAAACAAAGTTGCTCTTGCATTTATTTTTCTTGAAGATTTATGATACTTAGAGCCCTTTGAGATTATGTACTTGGTCTCCATTGTGTCATATTTTAAATTTTAATTTTCAGCCTATCTTCTGGCAGAGTAGGAATCTTGAATAGTCCCATTAAAACATGGATTGGGTTTTCTTTCCATTTATTTATTTTTTCTTTTTCCTAAAGTGGAACAAAGGGTATTGACCTGTTCCCCAGCCAGTTCCAAAGGCTATCGGTTTGCTTTAAAGTGTTTGTTGGCTGGGCATAGCGACTCTCACCTGTAATCCCAGCACTTTGGGAGGTTGAGGCAGGTGGATCACCTGAGGTCAGGAGTTCAAGAACATCCTGGCCAACATGGCGAAACCCCATCTCTACTAACAATACTAAAAGGCTGGGCGCGGTGGCTCACGCCTGTAATCCCAGCACTTTGGGAGGCTGAGGTAGGCGGATCACGAGGTCAGGAGATTGAGACCATCCTGGCTAACATGGTGAAACCCCATCTCTACTAAAAATACAAAAAAATCAGCTGGACGTAGTGGCGGGTGCCTGTAGTCCCAGCTACTCGGGAGGGTAAGGCAGGAGAATGGCATGAACCCGGGAGGTGGAGCTTGCAGTGAGCTGAGATCTCACCACTGCACTCCAGCCTGGGTGACAGAGCAAAACTCCATCTCAAAAAATAAATAAATAAATAAATATAAAAATACTAAAAATTAGCTGGTTGTGGTGGTGGGGCACCTGTAATTCCAGCTACTTGGGAGGCTGAGGCAGGAAAATTGCTTGAACCTGGGAGATGGAGGTTGCAGTGAACTGAGATCATGCCACTGCACTCCAACCCGGGCAACAGGGCAAGACTGTGTCTCAAATAAATAAATAAACAATAAAGTGTTTAAGAAATTCAGAGGTGGTCCGATCTTTGCATTTATAAGCATGTTCTGAGTACTGTTATGAGACTGCATGCTAAAGTTCCAAGATACAGTCTGGTTGATAGTCTATTTGTCTGGATGAGAAAACTATGTGTAAACACCAGCAGAAGTTCACTTAGCAAGGTCCAAAGCTATGCAATACTTGCTGGAGGCTGGAGGCGGGATGAGAGTTGTGGGAGCAGGGTGAGTCCAAAGTTGTATGGTAAAAGAGGCCATCCTCTAAATGTGAGGTCTTTAATCACGTCTATGCATCCAAATTCAGGAGTTTAGTGACTTCAGCTCACTGGAAATGATGGACTACAAATTGTTGCACCATGATGTGTAGCTATTGGTGCATTGCCTTTTATTTTACTATAATTAATTTATTTTTAGAGTCAGGGCCTTGTTCTGGTGCCCAGGCTGGACTGCAGTGGTGCAATCATAGCACACAACAGCCTCGAACTCCTGGGCTCTAGCCACCCCCTGGTCCCCCACTGCCTCACACCCTCCTGAATAGCTGGGATTACAGGCATGAGCCACTGCATCCAGCTTGGTGCACTGCCGTTTAAAGCTGCAGATATTAATGTAAAAGAGCAGGTGAGCACAAACTCAACTGGAAGTATCACCAAGCTTCATTCAATTTCACTACAGGAAGAATGATCAGGATAGGTACATATGAATTGAAGTGTGTGTCCTTTTAGGGACAAAAAATAGAGAAAAATGCAAATAAGCGAAATCTTCTTTCGTTGGTAATACTTGGCCCCACTCTTACTAGCTAACCTTATCTTAGGCTCCAACATATGTAAGTTTCCTGGATATTAATTCCCAGCTCACTGAATTGTCGCTATTACTGGAATTCAACAGACCCTGTGGGTACTGGTCAGGCAGCAGTTTCTTCACTGCTAGTACCATGTTCAGTGTCACTATCAGAAACGTGGAGAAAATATTAGAACCTACAAAACACAAGGTCCAAAGCAGCCACTGTGCTTAACAAATGTGATTGTTGTTTTTATTTTTGTGTTATTTAAATGTGTTTTATATATGTGTTGTATCTCTGTGATAGCTAGAACTGTGTGTCCAAAGTTTTTTGCAAACATCTTTTTGTTTGTTTGTTTGTTTTTGAGATGGAGTCTCACTCTGTCACCCAGGCTCGAGTACAGTGGCGAGATCTTGACTCACCACAACCTCCACCTCCTGAGTTTGAGTGATTCTCCTGCCTCAGCCTCCCAAGTAGCTGGGATTACAGGTGCCTGCCACCATGCCTACCTAATTTTTGTATTTTTAGTAGAGACGGGGTTTCACCATGTTGGCCAGGCTGGTCTCAAACTCCTGACCTCAGGTGATCTACCCGCCTTGACCTCTCAAAGTGCTGGGATTACAGATGTGAGTCACCACGGAGGCCTGCAAACATCTTACAATGCTAGCATGGTGCAGGTCTCAAAAGGGTAATGACCATATTTGTTTCACAATATTGTTTACATAAATATATTATTAAATTGACATTTAATCAGGGACTATATTTCCATTATCTAATAAAATAATATACTTTTCAAAGAGCTTTGAATTGGATAAAATTCTCTTTAGAATGTCACAGAAACCTCAGGTGGCATGGGGTAAATAACAAAAGGCCAGTTTGTCTCAAATATTTACCAAATGTCTACTGTGTGACAAACTAAAAAGGCAGTCAAAATTAACATTATAAGTAAAATACTGAACTAACCTGAAGTACTGATAGAATTACTTGTAAATTTACCTCTAACAGAATTAGTTAGGGATTGGACATAAACTATATTTTGTCCCAAGATTACTGTTACATGTACTTTTCCATCCAGTTAGTTCAGTGAGGTCACCAAACAAGATTTTAGACAAATTCTTCATGACTCACTCTCCTGAACTCTGACCTATCCCCTTGAAAGGGATCAATCATGTTAAAGCCTTCTGTTAATTTTTTCCTTTTCAGAGTTTATATAAATAAAACAAATTCTTTGAAAGAGCCACTCTATTTTCAGGTAGAACATAAATGATATAAAAACATGTTGGGCAACAACAGTTAACGTGGCATTATTGATCTTGGCAGTTAGCACCAGTATTTCTAAATGCTGTTTATTCTTTGCCTATCTCATATCTAAATTTTGAACTTGTTCTCTGCTTTTTTTTTTTTTTTTTTTTTTTTTTTGAGACGTAGTCTCGCTCTGTCGCCCAGGCTGGAGTGCAGTGGCACAATCTCAGTTCACTGCAAGCTCCGCCTCCCGGGTTCAAGCCATTCTCCTGCCTCAGCCTCTCCGAGTAGCTGGGACTACAGGCGCCCGCCACCACGCCTGGCTAATTTTTTGTATTTTTTAGTAGAGACGGGGTTTCACTGTGGTCTCGATCTCCTGACCTCGTGATCTGCCCGCCTCGGCCTCCCAAAGTGCTGGGACTACAAGCGTGAGCCACCACGCCCGGCCTGTTCTCTGCATTTTTATGTTGTTTAATGAACCAGCTCTTTATTTTACAATTGGCATTTATCCTGTCTTTCCTATACAAACTATACCCCTTAGGTAACCAAAGAGTATATGGGGGATATTTTTCTTTAAAGCATTCTAGCTAATAAATGAAAAAGGAATGTAGAGCTAGAATACCACAGTTTTTCAGCCCCTAATGAATCACTGGATGTAGTATTGAGCATGCCTAAACATCATAGAAAGAGTGGACAATCAGATATTTTGTGCTTCCTGATAGAAAAGCACACCACAAATGTATGAAATATTTTTGCCAAAAAAAAATTCTCACCTGAATCCGATCAAACCTCTAGAGCCAGTTACCGATTTACAAACATACAGAATGCAGAGCACTTGTTAAGCTATGGCATTCCCATTGCAGGGATGCCATCAACAAAATCCAGACTATTGGAAATTCTACAGTACAAACAAATTACAAGAAAAAGAGATGAATAGATGTAGATATTAAAGGAGACTTAAAAGACACATCAAGCAACTGCAATGTTAAAAAGAAAGACATAAACCTAACTGGAGCATTGTATACTTATTTTATTTTATTTTTGTTTTGAGATGGAGTCCTGCTCTGTCGCCTGGGCTGGAGTGCAGTGGTGCCGTCTTGGTTCACTGCAACCTCTGCCTCCCAGGTTCAAGCAATTCTCCTGTCTCAGCTTCCTGAGTAGCTGGGATTACAGCTGCCCGCTACCATGCCTGTTTAATTTTTGTATTTTCAGTAGAGACAGGGTTTCCCCATGTTAGACAGGCTGGTCTCGAACTCCTGACCTCAGGTGATCCGCCCAACTTGGCCTCCCAAAGTGCTGGGATTATTGGTGTGAGCCACCGCACCTGGCCTACACTTATTGTCTCCAAAGACATTAAGAAATCTGATTTTTAAGGTATTATAATGGTATTGTGATTGTGTTTTTTAAAAAAATCCTTGTCCTTACAGATACATACTAAATTATTTACAGATAAATTATTATATCTGAGGTTTGCTTCAAAGTAATAGATGGAGGGAAAATAGGTAGGATATAGATAAAGCAAGATGGGTCATGAGTTGATAATTTTAAGATAGATGATGAATGCATTAGGATTCATTATTATTCTGTCTTCTTTTGTATATGTTTGAAATGTTCTATAATTAAGAAAAATAAATAAAATCACTGGAAAGGCTCACACCTTATCTGCTCTTTTAGACTTTAATACTAATAGCTGAAGGAAGACCAGTGACATACACTTGTCTTTCCACTCCTTCGGCAAACAATGCAGAAGAATTTCCCTTTCACTGTAACTGCAAAATTAACCTACAGATCTCTGAAGGCTGTCTTTAAGCCACTATGACAACCTTAATGAGCATAACATTTTGCTTCAACCCTACTCTTCTACCAATACTGTGAAGCTCTCCTAGAGTCACAGTGGACCCGTGTCATATAAGTGACTGACCCTCAATAAGAAGAAATGACCTGAAGAAACTGAATTTCTCTGACAAGTCTACAAAGATTCTTAAAGATAGGATTCTTCAAAACAGCATGGTGTCCTGGAAAGAGTCCAACAGGCCTTAGGTTGAATCCTGGCTGTCCTACTTTCCAACTGCCTAACCATGTGACCCTGTGTACATTACTGAATGTCTCTGAGCCTCGGGTCCCTCACCTCTACAACGGGGCTAGTCACAGGACTATTGTGAGGATTAAATGAGCTACTATTGTAAGTTACCTAGCATAATTTTGGGCTTCTATTGGATACCCAGTAGCTACCTGTAAATATCACATTTGAGCTTACAGAATGAAGTTATAAGCCGAGGCTGCCTGCTGTGACTTCTGCACTAATTATAGGATGCCTTTAGTCAAAGCTTGTTCAACCCACGGCCCATGGGCCGCATGCAGCCCAGGATGGCTTTGAATGTAAACTTTCCTAAAACATTATGGGATTATTTTGTGATTTTTCTTTTTTTAGCTCATCAGCTATCATTAGTGTTAGTATATTTTATGTATGGCCCAAGACCAATGTGGTCCAGGGAAGTCAAAAGATTGGACACCCTGCTTTAGTCTCTGTTTCCTAGACATTGAAGAACTTGCTCAGGTTGTAACAATGCACATAATTGAGACCTGTACTCTTGAGTACCACTGAGACTCCTCATCTCTATTTCTTCTACAAGGTTAATCAACCAATTTAATGGAAAGATAAAATGTTAACTACATTGAGACTGTTCTTATTTTGTATCCTCATTTAATACCAATTGGGACAAATATAATACTGCATTAGCTATGTTTAAATAAGACTATATTTTCTAGCTATTTTTATTAGCCTGATGACTTCTTTTTTTTTTGTTTTGTTTGAGACGGAATTTCGCTCTTGTCGCTCAGACTGGAGTGCAATGGTGCAATCTCAGCTCACTGCAACCTCTGCCTCCCGGGTTCAAGCGATTCTCGTGCCTCAGCCTCCCAAGTAGCTGGGATTACAGGCACATACCACCACGCCCAGCTAATTTTTTTGTATTTTTAGTAGAGAAGGTGTTTGACCATGTTGGCCAGGCTGGTCTCAAACTCCTGATCTCGAGTGATCCACCTGCCTCAGCCTCCCAAAGTGCTGGGATTACAGGCATGAGCTACTGTGCCCAGCCACCTGATGACTTCTTAATACATTTAAACTCCTTGCTTTAGGGTGAAGTTGACAAAATTTTTGGGTAGATTATTTGTTGGCATACAGGGTTTTCATATTGAAGGCTTTTGTTCTTGATGACAATAGAAAGAAAATGCAGGACCAATCAGTCTAAGGTGAAGCAAAGTCAAGGGAAGAGTCTATTAAATTTTGTGCATCCGTGTAAATTTTATCACCAACTACATTCACAATAACATCTTCAATAATTTACAGTAATGAAAATAATTTGTGGTAGCACAAACTTGTAATCCCGGCTCCTCAGGAAGCTAAGGCAGGAGGATCCCTTGAGCCCAGGAGTTCAGGACCCCATCTGGGCAACATAAGGAGATCCCATCTTGGCCAGGTGTGGTGGCTCACGCCTGTAATCCCAGCACTTTGGGAGGCCGAGGCAGGCAGATCCCTTGAGGTCGGGAGTTTGAGACTAGCCTGGCCAACATGGTGAAACCCTGTCTCTACTAAAATACAAAAATCAGCCAGGCATGGTGGCATGCGCCTGTAATCCTAGTATTTGGGAGGCTGAGGCAGGAGAATCACTTGAACCCGGGAGGCAGAGGTTGCAGTGAGCTGAGATCGCACCACTGCACTCCAGCCTGAGCGACAGAGCAAGACTCCGGCTCAAAAAAAAAAAAGGAGATCCCATCTTTAAAAAAAAAAAAACAACTTTACAATAATGTTGTAAAAATCATTTGTTACAGATCAACCCAACTACAGGCCAAAAAATCATAGACTTCAAAATGATTAATTATGAGTTGCTAGTCTAGTCTCTTATTTACATTACTCTAATTCTAGCAGAAGAGGATGTGTGGCTTCACACTGCCACACCCCCCCACACTCCCACTCACACAATCACACTTACAATGGGGAATAGAAAAGGGGGAGTCCAAGCAGTGTGCCCTCCTTGAGACTAAATGGTTAGATTTTTATCAACATTTTCTCTCCTTCCTCAGTTGAATTCTAGGCTTCAAGTTTGCTGTAGAGTAGGTTTGCAACAAAAATAGGTTGGAGGACTACTGTGTGGGGTTAATTTTGGAGGGGGACACCTGGGAAAGGAACAGCCACTCTGTGGTATGGATTGGGATGGCTATTGCAGGTCATGCCGAAGGACTGCCTTCCTTGTGAAGTACACTATCCCACTTTATGCCCGTGCTACTTGCCATGAATACATTTTTAAAAAATTTTAAAAAGAAATTAACAAAGACAATTTAAGTAAAATATCATCTATGAAAGACAAAATGGTAAAGTGCAAGAATGCGTAAATAAGATCAGTTAAGTGAGCATAACAAAAAGACGAAAGATAAAGTCAAATGGCTACAAGAGTACAAAGAAATGGCCCCCATTAGATTTTTTAAACTAGGATAACTGCAGCTGACCAGTAAACATCACGTAAAAATGTTCTGCCAGGACCTGGATTCCTTAGGACTGAGGTCCTCAAAGGCATAGCAACAGAGCAGGGACCAGTGGCCATGGTGTCAACAAACACATGGATCTCTATCTATAGGATTTGGTCTGCATCCTCACTACAATCCCTGATGATTCACACTTTCCAGACACACTGGCTACCTTCCTGTTCCTCAAAGAAGCCTGATTTTTCTGTCTCAAAGTGTGATTTTTCCATTTGCTATCTTCTCCTCCTGGAAGGATTTCCCCTAAATCTTCTCATGGCTTCATGGCTGGCTTGTTTTCATCATTGGTATCTCAATTTAGATATCATGTGCTTAGAGGGGCCTTTCCTGACCATCCTATTTAGAGTGTTCTCCCCAAGGAAAGGACACCTACTTCAATAAATGGTGCAGGAGAAACTGGATAACCATATGTCGGAGAATGAAACTGGACTCCTACCTCTCACCATGTACAAAAATTAACTCAGGATGGATTAAAGACCTAAGTGTAAGACCTGAAACTACAAAAATCTTAGAAGAAAACCTGGGAAAAAACTCTTTTAAAAGACATTGGCCTAGGCAAATAATTTATGACTAAGTCCCCAAGGCAAACACAACAAAAACAAAAAATAAACAAATGGGACTTAATTAAACTAAAAGGCTTCTGCACTGCAAAAGAAATAACCAACAGATTAAACAGACAACCTACAAAATAGAAAAAAAATTTGCAAACTATGCATCTGACAAAGGGCAAATATATAGAATCTACAAGGAACTCAAACAGCTCAAGAAGAAAAAAACAAATAATCCCATTTTAAAATGGACAGAAAATATGAACAGACTTTTTTCTTTTTTTTGAGACAGAGTCTCGCACTGTCACCCAAGCTGGAGTGCAATGGTGCGATCTCAGCTCACTGCAACCTCTGCCTTCCAGGTTCATGAGATTTTCTTGCCTCAGCCTCCCAAGTAGCTGGGATTACAGGTGCACACCACCACAACCCGGCTAATTTTTTGTATTTTTAGTAGAGACAGGGTTTCACTATGTTGGCCAGACTGGTCTCAAACTCCTGACCTCGTGATCCGCCCGCCCCAGCCTCCCAAAGCGCTGGGATCACAGGCATAAGCCACCACGCCCAGCCAACATTTTTCAAAAGAAGACATACAAGTGGCCACCAAACATGAAAAAATGCCTAATATCACTAATCATCAGGGAAATGCATTTTAAAATCACAGTGAGACATCATCTTATACCAGTCAGAATGGCCATTACTAAAAAGTCAAAAAACAACAGATTGGCACAGATGTAGAGAAAAGGAAATGCTTATACATTGTTGGCAGGAATGTAAATTAGTACAGCCTTTATGGAAAACAGTACGGAGATTTCTCAAAGAACTAAAAATAGAACTACTATTTGATCCCTCAATCACACTACTGGGTATATGCCCAAAGGGAAAGAAATAATTGTATCAAAAAGATACCTGCACTTGTATGTTCATCACAGCACTATTCATAATAGCAAAGATATGGGATCAACCTAAGTGTTCATCAATGGAGGACTAGATTAAGAAAATGTGTACACATACACACACATACATACACACACCCTGGAATACCAGTCAGTCATAGATAATGAAATCATGTGATCTGCAGCAACGTGGATGGCACTGGAGACTTTAACAGGTCAGAGGGTGGGAGGGTAGGAGGGGTAGAAGGGTTGAAAAATTACCTATCAGGTAGTATACTCACTATTTAGTGATGGGTACACTAAAAGCCCAGACTTCACCAATATGCAATATATGCATATAAGAAATCACACACCAAAATCTGTCGGGGTTAGGGGGTGATGGGAGGGAGAACATTAGAACAAATGCCTAACGCATGCAGGGCTTAAAACCTAGGTGATGGGTTGAAGGGGCAGCAAACCACCAAGGCACACGTATGCCTATTAACAAACCTGCACATTCTGCACATATATCCCAGAACTTAAAGTAAAATAAAAAAATAATAACAATAATTAAAAAAGAAATCTGCACGTGTATGCATTAAATATATAAAAATTAAAATACATACAAAACTTAAAAAGCAAAAACTTAGAAAAATAAAGTGCTACCCCCAAGTCACTCTATTATCATACTGTTTCTTCCTGATACTTCTCTATCTAGACTTCTTTATTGTCTTTTTCCTCTCATTGAAATATGAGCTTCATAAAACAAGGGAAGTTATCTATATTGTTCCAGGCCATATTAATATCATCCAAGTTCTACAGAAATTGGCACTTTTTTTTTGTAAAGGGCCAAATAATAGATATCTGGGGACTTGCAGACCATACAGCTGTGTCACAACTCTGCTGTCCTAACATGACAGCACCCACAGACAATACGTAAATATATGGGCATGGTGGTATTCTAATACAAACTTTATTTACAAAAGCAGGCAACTGGCTGGATTTGTCCTGCAGCTGTAGTTTGCCAACCTCTGCTCTAGAATGTTATACTACAATATAGTACTCAGCATAATATTTTCAAATGAATTAACATAAACTTTATTTTAAACCTGGATTGATACAAGCTCATGATTGTCTCCTTGTTACTACATCCAATCAAATGGCCAATATATACATATATTGCTTTGTCATAAATCCTTAGTCCTAACATATCAAGTGAAAGCTGCACTAAATTTGATGGAGGGAACTCAGATTTTTTCAATGTGCCTTCACTTGGGCTTACTCTTTACTCTTTATCTCATTATTTTTCATTTCTAAACTCATATAGGTGCAGAGCTTTCTTTACACAAAGCAGAAGACATGGTCAAGGAAAGGACGTGATTTCCAGAGTCTGTTTCTACTACTGTGCTGAAAGTACAAATACTTTGAAGAAATGTAGAAAGTTGATTTAAAGTCATAATACATTGTAAGTGAGTATTTTTCTCAAGATAAAACACAAAGATGCTAGGTATATCAAAAGAAGGGATTCTTCAGAAGAGAACCACACTAAAAGGAGATTAAACTCCCCCCAAAACAAAGCTTGCCTACTTCATAATTTTGATGAGGGCTGGCAGACTAGCACTGCAGGGGCAGTAGGACAATGAGAATACTCACCCAGGATTCAGGAGATCCAGGCTTCAGCACTGTCATCTATTAATTGGTCTTCTCTAACTCCTCTGAGACACACTTTCTGAACCTATAAAATCTAAGATATGTGACAGAGGGAGAGAAAGAGTATCAGTCAGATCTCTATTTTTAGGTTTAAGATTCTTAGATTATGCTAATCATCACTTTATATAGCACCACATCCACGTTAAGTACCTAACACACAATTAGTCTATGTTATTGTACACATGCTCAATATGGGCTTGCCGTACAGCTAAGAAACAGATTCCAGCTTTTCTGTAATCCATACAAGAGAACAACAAAAGTAAATATTATAAAATCATGTAAGTGATGGCATGTTAAATTTTTCATTGATAAATAAGTGGGAGTTCATGTTATACCCAGTTAAGACCCTTTCCCAGTTATATCTGGTTAAGATACGTTTCCAGTCCTGTATTTATACAGGTAGAACCACTTCCTTTTTAAAAAAAAAAAATTATTTATTTATTTATTTATTTATTTTTGAGACAGAGTCTTGCCCTGTCGCCCAGGCTGGAGCGCAATGGTGCTATCTCGGCTCACTACAAGCTCCGCCTCCTGGGTTCCAACAATTCTCTTGCCTCAGCCTCCCAAGTAGCTGGGATTACAGGTGCCTGCCACCACGCCCAGCTAATTTTTGTATTTTTAGTAGAGATGGGGTTTCACCATGTTGGCCAGGCTGGTCTCAAACTCCTGACATTCTGATCCACCTGCCTTGGCCTCCCAAAGTGCTGGGATTACAGGCGTGAGCCACCGTGCCTGGCCACCATTTCCTTTTTCTATTTAATAAAATATTGGTGAGGAAAAAGACCCTCTGGCATTTGCTGTCTCATTTGTTCCTTTGTTGTGGTGATAGGGAAAGTCATAAAATAATATTTTAAGAAACAGATAAGATATAGATGACTTTTTAGATCTCCTTCTGGCCTTATGGGTTGATGTGTGTTTTTAGAGAATAAAGGTAAAATAATGATTATCAGGCTAAATGGTAATGTGGAAGTATACGATAATTCAAAGTTTAAGAATTCCTTCCCCATGTTTACCTGGTGTGCTTTGCAAGGTTTAGATGACATCAGTGATACAACTTTTGCAAGCAACAGCAGCAGGGTTCTTGGAGGTCCATTGTCACTTAAAAAATTTTTTTTCCCTTCATGTTGTTAGAAAAATATACTAAAGCTTTCCCTGAATGGATAATGGAATTTAGTTTCTCAAAATATCGTCCATGGACTGCCTGGCTGCACCAGTATCATTTGTGGTGCTTGTTCAAAATTCATATTCCTTAGAAATGGAGGTTTCACCACTTCAAGACCCATAGAGACTCCATTATACTTTATGCAGGGTCAGAGATGCCTCTACAATGAAGAAGATACTTCCACAACATGAAACTGATAGCAAATATTAAACCCAAAGCAAAACCAAAAAAAATTCATATTCTTGGTCTGTACCTAAGGTCATCTTGATGGATCTCAGGTATCCCTGTATTGTATTAAACCCTCTGGTGCTACTTATACACAATAATATCTAAAAAATCACTATCTAGATTAAGAATTCACATTCTACTGCATCAGATTAGTGATACAGTGAAATTCAGGTCCAGAGTTTTTATCATTCAATATCCAAAAGACGTGGAAGCTACTTTTATAGCTTTCAAATATAACACGTATAAAATAGAAGAAAGAACACATGTAAAACAGAAAGAAGAAAATCATTCCAAGGAAAAACAATATTTGGGGACTATTTATGTGAATTTACTTCAAGTCTCTCAATATCATAATATAGATCATCACAGGTTCTAAAAACTCCTAACAGCAGGGACTGTGTTTTTCTTCATCACTGTAACCCTAGCTGTTACCAAAATGCCTAGCACATAGTAGGCACTGAAATCTTTTCTGAGTGAACAAAGTAAGTGAAGCTGAAATGAAATTGTATCTTTGATTTGGGCCACACTTTTTATAAAAATATGCCAGCATTAAATAGAATATCACTTTCTGATTCTCAAATGCATCAAATTGATAACAAATCAATAACTAGTACTTTTATACCAGATATTTATCTAGAGTTTTACCCATATTAATTTAACCCTAACAGCTACATTTAATGTTAAATGCTATTTTATCCCAAATTCGTAAATCAGGAAACTGGAGCACAGACAGTTTAGGCAACCAACCCAATACCACACACCCAGTATGTGGCAGAGCTGACTCCTGAGATTTTTTATCAGACTAGGTTAACCTGTTTATGGTCATCAAATCATATGCCTTTTATAAACAAATATATGCCTAATATTTACCACTTCAGATACGGAAATTCTATATGAGGAAGAAAAACTCTCTATTAGGAAACTATATATTAGGTGATTGTATGACAGTTAAGATTTAGCCTAAGAGGTACCTACGGTTACTCACTCTGCTACTGCACAAAACTCCGCAAGGGCTCCCGCACCACCCCAGGTGTGGGATGCTAAGTGTATGGTGCAGGTACCTCCCTCCGTGCACAGCCACACGGGCTGCTCTCAACCCCAATAAACATGTTTACCACATGAGCCTCACAAGTTCACTTTTTTTTTTTTTTTTTTTTGAGACAGGGTCTCATTCTGTCGCCCAGGCTGGAGTGCAGTGGCGTGATCTCGGCTCACTGCAGCCTCGACCTCCTGGGCTCAAGCCATCCTCCACCTCAGCCTCCCGAGTGGCTGGGATCACAGGCGCGGTCCACCACACCCAGCTAATTTTTGTATTTTTTATTTAAGAGGCGGGGTTTCGCCATGTTACCCAGGCTGGTCCCGAACTCCTGACCTCCAGTGATCCGCCTGCCTCAGCCTCCCAAAGTGCTGGGATTACAGGAGGGAGTCATCACGCCTGCCAACTTCCCATGCTTAAGGGTGAAATGGAAGAAAGTTCGTGTAATACTCAGGCAAGTCCAATTTTTCCGACGTCTTTCACTTGGGCCACACACAAAGTAACCAGAAGCGCAGGCTCTAGGAGTCCACCGTTGTGTTCACAGTGAAGAGGGTGCGCTCACCGTTGGTGGTGTCCGCTGGAAGCCCCGCGTCAGGCCGGGAGGGGGACAGAGCCTCCTGCTCAGGGCCGTTATCCGAACTGATCCGCTTCCCACCGCACCCCCGAAAAACCCACCCCACCCCCTAAACCTATGAAACCCAGACTCCGCAAACCTGCACGAACAGAGCCATTTCCCCCTAACGTGTGCTTCAAACCCACCGAAGCCCAACTAGAAGGAAGACCAGCGTGCCCGCCCTGCACGCTACTGCTTCTCCCCGCGGCAGCGGCCGCCGATCTGGGCAGCGGGTGGCTACTCATGGGGCTCCGCGAACGTTGAGCCGCCGCGCAAAACCGGCGCCGGCTGGACCTGCAAATCGCCGCCCGGCCGGCAGGGGACGCCGCGGACGCGAGAGCGAGGTCGGTCGCCCAGGAGGGGGCGCGCGAGGCCGCAGGGGAGGGGGGCACCGCCTCGCTTGCCCTACGCCCCTCCCCCGTGCGCCCTCCAGGCGCGGCGGCCGGCGAGGCCCCTGTGGGAGAGGGGGCGGGGACGAAACGGCCCCGAGGCTCGGAGCGCAGCGCGGCGGCGGCGCGAGCCCGAGGGGGCGGGGAGGCGCGGGCGGGCGTGCGCGCGCCGGGCGTGGGTGTGGGTAACCGGCGCGGGCGCCGAGATAGCGCCGGGCAGAGGGACCCGGCTACCCTGGACAGCGCATCGCCGCCCGCCCGGGTCGCCGCGCCGCAGCCGCTGCGGATCATGGTGAGTGGGGCCGCGCGCCGCCACCGCCACCGCCGCGCTTTCTTTCTCTCCTGGACCCACGCACCGGGCGGGAAAGGGCCGAGCGGGTGGTGGCGCGGGCGCTGCGAGTTCGCCGCTGGAACCCGCTACCCTCGGAGGGGCCGGGTCCGCGCGGGCCTGGGGAGCGGGCGCTGAGCGTTTGGGCCGGGGGCGCGCGGGTCGGCCGGAGGCCCGCAGGTCTCGGGAACTTTGTCTCGGTCCCCGCTCCCCCGTCCCGCCCCGGCACCTCGAGGCGCACGCTCGCGCCCAGTCCCCTGTTGCTTGCACGGGGCCGGGCGCCCCGGATGCCCGAGGAAGCCGCCCCTCCTTCGCGGCGGCCATTCCCGCGCGCAGCCCACCGTCCGGCCCCCCGAACCTGCTCTCGCCACCTCCCGCGGGCGCCTGGGGGACGGCGTTTCCCGCGCGCGGCACACACCCTGCCTCGGGAGTTCTGGGGTTCGGGCCCTAACGGTCGAGCTCCTGCCCCTCTCCTCCCTTCACCGCGCCTGCACCCCGGGGGTGTGTCTGTGCGCTCGTCGGTGCCTCCTGGGTTTGCAGATTGGCTTGGGAAGGGGCTGGGTTTCTATCAGTGTCTGGGCTCGGAGGGGCTTCTGGTGTGTTCTTTCCGACAACTCCTCTCTCTGCCCGGTTTCCCAGGCCAGTTCTCCACTCTGGATTAGTAACGCTTGTTTCTCCTCGGCAGTAAGCTGTGTGTGTGTGTGTGTGTGTGTGTGTGTGTGTGTGTGTGTGTGTTCACCCATGTCCGATGAACTGCCCGTCAGTTTTAGCAGCAGAGCCTGGTTCTTTGGTTACAAAAGGAGAACATCTGTTGTGCCATCCGCAAAGGACTGGTCTTTAGGCAAAATGTGAAATCCGCGTTTGTCTTCAGTGGTCCATGTTCAGTCTTTGCGTCTCCCCCTTCCCGTAGGGTTTTCTCTCCACTTCAGGGCTTGTTAAAATCAGCTCACTTCCTTTCTCTCCCTACTCCATCTGATTTTGCTGTGGCTACCCTTTTAGGCACGTACCTTCTGCCTGATCATGTGTGACCACTTAATCTTAAAATTCCAACCTTTCCTACCCCGCCCACCACAGTGTATATTCCCCTTGCCTGATTCATTTGTCTTCTCTTGAGCATGTATTAGTTAGCGTACTGCATATTTTGTTTCTTTAGCTTGTTTCTTGAACGTCTCCTCTACCAGAATATAGGTTTCAGGAAGACAGAGATTTTTGTTGTTTCGTTCATTGCTTGCTATATTTCTAGTACCTACAGCTGTGCCTGGCGCACAGTAGGTACTTGATAACTCTTTTGAATTAACCCAATAAAGCAAGCTGCTTTATGCTAATGCACACGTGGGGAGTAACTGCAAAGATTATGCAGCTGATATTTGTAATGATGAGAGTCTCAAGTAAAGCTTGGGAGGAGGGTGATACTCCCGACAGGAGGGACCCGATTTTGGCAGCCTTCATTGACGAGTCTAGGCGGCTATCTCTTACGCCTGGTCTGTCGCTTCATGCTCTTTGCACCTTGGCATCAGAGTGGACAAAGCATTTTTAGGGCCAACTGGCTCTCTCCTTTGGGCTCTGAAGCTTTGTCCTAAAGTATAGGTAGGAATTGTAGTGAGTAAGGGAATAAGTCCAAGGAAATCTCTTTAGCTGAATAGAAAAGTCATGGGAATGTTAACCTAAAGGAGCTAAGATCAAGGGCAAGCTCTTGAAAGCTTTATCCTGCCCAGGTGTGATGGTTCCTATTTAGATAAGTATTTCTCAGAAACTTTGGATCTTCAGAGGAGTTTTTTTTTAATACCCAAATCGCATTACTTTTTTTTTCTTTCTTTTTTTGTGGCAGGGTCTCACTCTGTCACCCAGGCTGGCATGCAGTGGTGCAATCTTGGCTCACTGCAACCTCCACCTCCTGGGCTCACGTGATTCTCGTTCCTTAGCCTCCTGAGTAGCTGGGATTACAGGCGCACGTCACCACACCAGGCCAATCTGTGTATTTTTGGTAGAGACAGAGTTTCACCATGTTGTCCAGGTTGGTCTCTTAACTCCTGACCTTAAGTGATCAACACCCATCTCAGCTTCCCAAAGTGCTGGAATTACAAGGCATGAGCCACCGTGCCCGGCTGAAATCGTATTACGTTAAAAAAAAAAATGGGCAGGGAGTAGGAAAGTTAGGGGGTTGAATTTATAAATAACTTAGTGGGTCAGTTCAGAGAGACACCCTTTTGAATACATGTCCAATATGAACTGTCTTGTAAGATATCTCTGCTAGTTAGTCTTATTATTCCAAAATAAATATTTTTCTTTCAAATTTCCTTTTGTTTTTCTATTTCTATAATGTGGATTTATGGCAGTGGTTTTTTAAAAATTAGTCTGGAGAAATGTATTAATTGGAAACAAATTGTTTAATAAAATTTACATGAGTAAGTTTTTGAAAATTATGTAATTATAGCCATGACTATGTAAGTTCAGCAGTTCTGTGGTTACCATCTTTCCCAGGTAGGTAGTAGAAATTAAAGGTAAAAAGGAAAGAAATATAAGTTTGTCTTTGAAATCAAAACCAGTGAACCAACCAAAGATAAATGAAAGATACCTTATTGACTTCAGTTTATATTTTTAGGATATTTTACTGTTACGATTCCTAGGATTCCAAAGTATCCAGCCTTTTTCTCTTTTGATTCTTTGAACGTATAGCGTTTGCAAGGAGTACAAAATCCATTTTTAAGTATCCGGTTGGGTAAGCCTAATTTTTGGTTCTTCAACAAGGGTTCCATTTAATCTAGTTTCCTTCAAAACGTTTTAGTCAGTTTGGGAGGTTCAGGTGCTTTCGGGTTCCGAAAGAGAATGTTGAAAATGTGTCAAGTAGATACTATGTATCTAGTTATGTTCAGAAAACAGGGCCCTGCTATTCAGGGTTAGGTGGATGATCGTCTGGGTTGGACAGTTGGATATCGACCATCTAACTTGACAGGTTTGCATTTCTGGGAGTAGACATTGATAAGGGAAAAGAAGTTGCACCAGAAACTTCTATAGTGGCCCAACGTGGTGAAAATACGGCCAGCATCAGTAGATCATCGAAACTCTAAAGTTACAGATTCACACATTTGTAGCTTTCTTCTTAATTGAATTGGGACATAACTGACTTTGACAATGAACCATTCTAATAAATAGTTAACTTAAATATGACATTTTAATTCTAACCACTTAATAATTGGAGAGCATAACTTGTTCTGAAATGTATGTGACAGTTTAGAACCTGAGATCTGAGGTCATTCGTGGGCTTGAATCCTGACACCAGCATCTAACTGTGTGACCTTGGGCTTCAGTATTTTATCCTATAAAAGATGATAATGTTTCATAAGGTTTTCGGGAGGAACAAATATGATGGTGCCGTTTATGTGTCTAGCATAGTGCTTGGAGTGCTTAGTAAATATTAACTATTATAATGATGTGTGTTCTTTTTTCTCCCATATCTATGTTTAGTTGAGAAACTTCAGAATGATATCTCTGTCCCTTTTGTGGTCTTAATATATAACTAATATTGTTGTCCAATAGAAATGTAACATAAACTGCATATATAATTTTCAGTTTTCTACTAATCACATTTAAAAAGTACACAGACAAGTGAAATTAGTTTTAATAATGTTATTTAACCCAATCCATGCAAATATTTCAACATGTAATCAATGCAGAAAAAGATTTTTACATTGTTTTTTTTCTTTCATAGAAAATCTTAAAAATCTAGTGTGTATTTTATGCTTAGAGCACATCTCAGTTCACGCTAGCCATATTTCAGTTGCTCAGTGGTCACCTGTGGTTAGAGGCTACCGTATTGGACAAAGAGCTCTAGATTATACACAACTTCCAAGTTTACCTCTTAAAGCTCTTACACCCTTTCCACTAGTGAGAACCTCACTGGCACCTTAAACCCAGCATTACAAAAAGAAAGCTACTCATCTTTCAGACTCTCTTCTCTGTTCCCTTTTGCTGTTAGTAATTCCACCAGCTCTTCAGTCTACTGTGTCTGAAATCTGATTCTTATTCTCTTTTTTATTTTATATTGTTTGTTGTCTAATATTCTCATATTTTTACTTGAAAATATTTCAAAATCTCTTTCCTCCACCCCTTGAGCCCCCTCTCCACCATTTTTGCCTTTTCTACAGAGCTCCTCTTTTGTAGACTTTTTGTTTTAACTTTTTTACTTCCTGTCTCTTGGAAAATGTATATCTCTCGCTGAACCACTGGGCTCCACATTCTCTCCATTCCTTCCTCAGCCCTTTTTCATGTTGTCAGAAATGGTTTCTATTTTATAGGTTATTCCTACCCTTAATACCTTTCCTTTGTCAAATATCCAGAGAAGTATAATTATTTTCACAGATAGTCTGATAGTAAAATGATCCATTCAAGAAAAGAAGCACAGATAAAGGAGAAAAATAAGCTCGGGGAAGGGAAGATGAAATCATTCTTTGAGTTTTATTTTCCTTTCAGGAAATATCAGAGGGAGTAGATTCTAGTAGTCTGTAGTACAGTAGAGAAATTATATGACAATTTATTTTATGTTTCAAAATAGCTGAGAATTGTAGTATTTCTAACATAAGAAAAGATAAATGTTTGAAGTGATAGATATTCCAGTTACCCTAACTTGATCATTATATTGTATACATGTACCAAAACATCACATGTACCCTGGGAATATGTACAACTATGATGCATACATTAAAAAATACTAACAAATATGGAACTGATTAATAATCACAATCACCACCACCACCACAATAGCAATGAAACTTGATTTTTATGCAGTGCTTTGTAAGAAACAGGGCACCTTCCTCTCTGCCTGGTGAACAGAGAGAGAAAACAAAAGGAAGGCACTGGACCAAGAGTCAAGAAACCTGGGTTCTAGCCCCAGCTTTATTGTTTACTAGCTCCATTCCCTTGCTTAAGTTGCTTTGAGACACTGTTTACTCGCCTGCTAAATGGTGTATTATCTCTGTCACAAGATTGTTTTGTTAAAATCAAATGGGGCCTCAGCATCTTTACATTGGCTGCCCTTTGGCTGTGTACATCTTTCCCCCAGAGAGCTTTATGTCTGTCTGCTTAATATTTTCATGATTAGACCTACCCTAACCACTCTGCTAAAACTGGAACCTGCCTTACCATATATCACACACCATATTCACACACACAGTTGGATATATACCACACCTGATCCTCTTACACTGCTTTATTTTTTTTCCACAGCACTTAAACCTAGCAGTTTGCTAATTTACATAGCATTGGAACCATTTAATCATTAATCTCTCGATAAATTTAAAATTATTTAATTATCACAATTCAGTTTGGGCATGTTTCAGTAATATAGCTGCTTCATCAATACACATCTGCCTGTGTAACCTTTTAGTAAATGATGATATGTATTCCTACAGCATATTTATACTTCATAGTCATATTTGTGAAAAGGGCCAGGTTATGTCATTTTTAAATAATTAAATCCATATTTCATCATAGGTTTTTAATGAAATTAAAATGCATATGTATTTCTATAATTATATTTTATAATTTATAGATTATGTTCTTATTTTTATATAAATCTATATAGCATTAAGTTCTTGATGAAATTAAAAATGATTATCTTAAAATATAAACAAAGCTATGATATATGGATTTGCTGAGTAATTTTATTTTTATTTTTATTTATTTATTTTTGAGCTGGAGTCTTGCCCCGTCGCCAGGCTGGAGTGCAGTAGCGCAATCTTGGCTCGCTGCAACCTCTGCCTCCAGGGTTCAAGCAATTCTCCTGCCTCAGCCTCCTGAGTAGCTGGGACTACAGGCGCGCACCATGCCGAATAATTATTTTTACTTTACATATATGTGTGGCCTTTAGTTAGCATAACTTAAATATGCTTCAAGTACTGTATAATACTATTTTACATTTATTAATCAGTTGAATGTTTTTCAATGCATTTTAGTCCACATTAACTCTTTCTGAAGCCTCACAAAAAAACTTTTGTGAGAGGCAAGTCCTGTAGCAATATACCTACTTTACAGTTTCAAAGAACATAAATGATTTGCCCAAGGTCACATACTAGAGGTAGCAAAACCAGCTCTAAATCTTCTCATTCCAAAATAACCACCTCTTCTGCTATTCTGTATAGCCTTAGCCTTTGAGAAAGGCAGTAGTACTTTTCCCCATTATTATAGATGAAAATGGAAAAATCAGAGTGACTTCCCCATATAGTTTCTTTCCCATAAATTACAGGGATGGATAGATAGATAGATATGTATATATACATATATTGCATGTATACACTTATATTAAATATATAAAGTCTTAAGTTTCATTTCATATATACAGAAAATGGAACATGCAAAGGAAAGTATTATTTGAAATGGAGGTGATTGTGAACAACATCCATATGTACTTATGAAAACTTAATCCACTGACTAATATAATTTAAGGGGAACAAAGCTTTCTTTTGGATAAAATGGTACACAGACATGGAAAAACATTGAGTGGGCCGAGTGACTTGAGGGCTCACTGCCTGTAACTGAGCAGTACTGAGCATGTGGCTGGTACAGTGCTCCCTTATAGTAGTAATTTTCAAGAGAAGTAAGGCCGTCACTTTTTTTTTTTTTTTTAGTAAAACGAGTGTAGTATTCAAACATTAATCAGAACAGCAGTAGCTTTACACAAAAATTTTGATATCATATATGAGTATTTACTATTTGGTTTTATTTCCAATACTTTAAAGATTTAAATCTGTTGAGTTTTCCACGTGACTAAGCAGAATTTGGTTAATGAGATCTTGGAGTTTAATAGACATTATGACAATGGGGAGGAGCCTTTTTTTTTCTTTGGCAGGGTCAAAGAGCTTATTGACCATTACACTGAGGAGTTAGACTAAAAGTTAACTCATGCCGTCTCTCTCTCCCTCTCTGACTCCTCTGTCTGTCTCCTTCTCTCCCTCTCTGCCTCTCTCCTTCTCTGCCTGTCTCTCTCCCTCTCTGCCTCTCTGTCTCTTTCCCTCTCTGCCTCTCTTCCTTTATCTCTCTCTACTTCTCTGCCTCCTCTGTTTCTCTCTCCCCATCTCTCTTCCCCTCTCCTTCTCTCTCTCCTTCTCTCCATCTCTCTCCCTCCTCAAAAAAAAAAAAAAAAAATTAACTCATGCCTTGAAAGAAGAAAACAGAATATGTCCATAAGGCAAAAGTAAAATTAGGCTATTTTCCATTTTCCTGAAAATTCAGTTCTGAACAACTGATGTTCTATTTTGTCTCTGGAAGGTCTATGCAGAGTGTTCTCCAAGGCATGCTGGGACAAAGAGGAAGCCAATACCTTGATCCTTTCTGCTCCCATTCTAGAAGCTTTCCTGAAATTGTTACAGGGAAGACATTCTCTTGGATCTGTAGCTTCCTTGGCTTTTCGAAATGCAGATTTCATGACTGTTCTAATGTCAGTGGTGAATTTATGCTGAAGAGGGTGCTTTGGGATGTCAGAAAAATACTCAGTTGGCTGTGCTTTCCTCTGGGGCAACACAGTCGAAATGGTACATGTGAGCTATTTCACATCTCAATCTCCAGAGCCCGGGGAATTGTTATTCCTTTGTAAGGAAGAGAATGCCCCCTTTCCTTTGGCCTTTTCTGTGTTCAGACTCCTAAAAAAAAAATGGCATACATCACAAGTCATTTTGAGATTTACTGCCTGAAGTCTGCATCAAACTCATAAATACAAAGCAACCACACTGGCTTCACTATATCTTGGAAGCCATGTTTCTCTGTTAAAAAATAGCAGGGTTATGACATCAAACCCTTTAAAGTCCTGCCACTGCTACTAAAATGCTATCATGTTCCTTTTGTAAATTAGGTTTACTATCTCATAATCACTTTCTGTTTACAATTTTAAAAGTAAGCAGAAACACCCTATTTTAATACATTTCGTAACACTAATCTCATCAGTACTTGCTTCGTTTAAGACAGAACATATGTCTGTAACAGTCTTAAGTCCTTAGTGTAAACTTTGGAATTAATATTTTGCATTTGTTCTCCTTTTGAAGGAAAGAAATATGCTCTCCACGTTGAATACATACTCTTTAAAATTGCTCTCAAGGAGACATGCAAATACATTGCCTCAGTCATTTTTTTGATTAGATACACTCATTGTTCATTCATTCAGCACGTGCTCAGTACTGCTTAATTAGAGGCAGTGTGTAAGCACTGTCAATTTAAATATAAAAGACAGCCCCTGCTTCACGAAATCTGTAGTACAAAAAGAGATTCCTTTGTCTCTTCCAGTGCAGGCATACTTCACAAGTCAGCAGTGTTTGGACCACTCAGTCCAGTAAATGTGCCTCCGTCTCCATGTGCCATTCCATCCAATAGAAAGACTTAGTCTAATAATGCGACTAGTAATATTATGACAAAAAAAATCTAGACCCTACAGCATAGGTAACTTTTATTCTTTATCGTGGCAAGAATGTGTTCAGGACCAAGAGGTAGCTGGTAACTAAAGAGCCAACATCACCGGGATTAATAAAGCTGAGATCAAGACTATGTCTGTGTGACACCACAGTACTCAGCAGTCAGTTCAGTGAGAGGAGGAAATGATGAAACCGACTGTGTGAAAGGATGGATAGAAGGAGCATGGACCTAGGAATCTGACAGATATATTTAAATGCACATTCCTAGGCTAGGTGAAGTTGGACCTACAGAATGAGAATCTCTGAGGAGGGGCCTAGGGATCTGTATACCAACAATCAAGTGCACACAAATTTGAAATCTTACGCTCTAGGGGTCCAAATGAATGGGAACAACTTCTAGCAAAATTGTTTTTTGTATGCTTCATGAAGGGGTTGGATTTTGGTATGTGGGGAAGGAAGGAATATAGGATAGAACAGAACAGTCCATTTAGGAGAAATAACTGGGTGAAGGCCCCGGAAGGTAGTAACACAAATATATTTATGGAACACTATACTCTGAGCAATTTATGGACAAGGCTGTTTTCACAGAGCCTAGCACAGATTAGGTGCTCAATAAGTGTTTTTAATTATCATTTTATTTATTTATTTATTTATTTAGAGACAGAGTCTCGCTTTGTCACCCAGGCTAGAGTGCAGTGGTGTGATTTCGGCTCACTGCAACCTCCACTCCTGGATTCAAGTGATTCTCCTGCCTCAGCCTCCAGAGTAGCTGGGATTACAGGTGCATGCCACCACGCTTGGCTAATTTTTGTATTTTTGGTAGAGACTGGGTTTCACCATGTTGGCCAGGTTGGTTTAAAACTCCAGACCTCAGGTGATCCACCCGCCTCAGCCTCCCAAAGCGCTGGGATTACAGGCCTGAGCCACCACGTTTAGCCCTAATAAGTGCTTTTTGTTATTTATTTATTTATTTATTTATTTATTTATTTATTTATTTATTTTGAGACAGAGTCTCACTCTATCACCCAGGCTGGAGTGCAGTGGTGCAATCTCAGCTCATTGCAACCTCTGCCTCCTGAGTTCGAGCGATTCTCCTGCCTCACCCTCCGTAGTAGCTGGGACTACAGGTGTGTGCCACCATGCCCAGCTAATTTTTGTATTTTTAGTAGAGATGGGGTTTCACCATGTGGGCCAGGCTGTTGTCGAACTCCAGACCTCAAGTGATCCACCCACCTCGGCCTCCCAAAGTGCTGGGATTACAGGCGTGAGCCACCACACCTGGCAGTAAGTGTTTTTTAAATGTGTGAAGTTTGTGGACCAACAGGATAATGGGATTTATGCTAGGAGAGAGAAGTCAAATTTTAAAGAGTCTTGAATTTGAGGCTAAGAAGTTTCTTCTAGATTTTGTAGGTAATAGAGAACAATTAGGCTTTTGAAATGGGGAGTCCATGAAAATATCATTTAGGAAGATTAATCTTATTTTCATAATATACAGGGCTGGGAGAGACTGGATAGGGAGGTTATAAAGGGGCTGGACTAATACGTCACTTCTTTCCACTTATTTTCATATTGCCAGCTTCTGAAAAATTCTCTCTTTAACCACACACTCCTGGATTCATTTCCCTACTCCACTTCTTACTAATTGTTTAGTCATTTGCATATCAGTGTTCTCATCGATAAAATATTTATACTCACACATAGTGAAGATTCCCTGATAGTAAACACTCAAAACTGGTGGCTGCTACCCACAGAAACTTAATCAGATTTGTCTTTACAATCCTAACTTTTTTCTCTGTGCCTGGAATAGAGATTTTTATAAAACAATCTTGATTAATCCACATGTATTTACATTTTTAAAAATTCTCATATTCCTGTCATGATGGATTTTAGTTTTGACATTAAGGATTTTTCTTCTGGGGAGGATAAAAAAAAGTGATAAAGGTTTTATTCTCTGATTTTTGTTTCTTCCTCTTTGGGTTAGATGAGTTTTATTAGAGTAATCAGTGAAAATTGAAAATCTTAACTATATGCTTGTTTCAAAACAATTTTTCTTATTGAATAGTTCTCACTTATGCACTCATAAAACTGAATGTTTTTTGAAGATTGTTTCATTGATTTGAAACACAACTTTAGAAAATCTTAAGAGCTCTACATAATCAGATTAAACCTTAGCTATTTGCCCAACCACCTACATCAAATTGCCTGTCTTGAGCTCCTTAGCAGTGCTTAACCTAAAGCCTTAACCCCTAAAAATTTACCCTCAAGAAAATATGTCTTTCATCCTCTGTCATACACATTAGATTCTTTCAGTTACGAAAATCCTAAATACATCAGAAAATCCTAAGTACATTGGATTCGTGTATTGTGTTGGAAATAATGAGGAAAAGAATGCATATATGCACATAACTTCTTTTTTAACTTTTTCTCAGTCAGTTTGGAAATAGTGAAAATTGCCTAGACTTAATACACTTAAATAGTGTAGGAGTAAAATACTAAATAAGTGGAGAATAGACTTTGTGTCATCTAGGAGGGGAGAATGTTAGAAGAGGCTAAGATAGGTAGACATTTAGGGGCAGTACATAGACCAGCCTGGCTGGAGTGAAGTTTACTGAGTAAGGGACTGGTTGAAGAGAAGACTAGAGGAGTACTTGGAACCAAATGGAATGAAGTTTCTGGGTCTCTGGTATGGCTTGTTTCCCTACCAGCTTATTTCAAATAAAATAAAATAATTACACCTCTAATTTGTGATCGACTTCAGAGGAATTTTCTACCACATTCCTAATGATAATAAGTTAGAATACCATATGTT
Source organism: Symphalangus syndactylus (assembly GCF_028878055.3). Classification (NCBI taxonomy): domain Eukaryota; kingdom Metazoa; phylum Chordata; class Mammalia; order Primates; family Hylobatidae; genus Symphalangus; species Symphalangus syndactylus. Next base: position 59,945,406 of record NC_072445.2, read on the forward strand.
TGTATGTTTACATTTATAGAACACTTTCAGGGCATCATCTCAGTTGCATGTTATTAGTTACTTGTTTATCTTTGTTTACTTGTGTATTATCTGTCTCCCTTACTGCAATATAAACTCTGTAAGGGCAAGAACTTCTTTATTGCTGTAACTTCAGCACTAGAAAGGTACCTGCAGACAGTAGATGCTCAAATAATACTTGTCTGATAAATGAACAGGCGTGTAAAGTGACTCTCCCATGTTTGAAGAAACTGAGACTTAGAGAGATTGTTTCATTCAGAGTCATAAACTAGTAAGTGATTGGCTGAATCCACAGCTGCAGAATTCATGCATACAGAGGATGACTGTATTTTGTAATTGTTTGAGGAATATTTGATTATCCTTTTTCCATTGGAAAATATGTGGCATGTGCAACTAAATTTCCAGGATTTGTCCATGGTTTAGTACATAGAGTAGAAAAAGCTAAGGATTAAACCTAAATTTATGTGACCCTATAGAGGCCCTATCCTAGTCTCCTCTACTTTTTTTTTTTGTGTGTGTGTAGGAAACATTTATCCAAATTGTGTAAAAAGATGTGAAAATTAATTTTGTCAGCCGTTAGGAGAATATGTTCTGCTATTTAATAGTATGATGGAACAACTTTTCTTATGGCCTTGAAGTTCTTTCATAGGTAAGATCTTAACCTTGTGCAGGAGCCAGGTGGAAAAATAGAATAAACTCTACATGGTATGGATGACAAAACTGAAGCACAGAAAAAGTAACTTCTCTGCATGTCTGTAGCCGACTAGAAACCTGAGCCCAAGTCTTTGACTTTTAGTTCATTGATACGTACAAGAGGAAAACATCTGTGATTTGCTGTAGTGATGCAGAAAGTTTGGAATAGACAACCAGATTAGTGAGGCCAAAGGAGAAAGTCTGGTGCAGATATGGGAACTTGCTGTAAGAGAGGAGTAACATTACAAGTGAGTGTGGAAAGGACTGTTTGAGGAATGATGTTGGGACAAATGGCCTTTCATATGGGACAAAATAAAATTAGATCTGTCTCTGATAACTATGCAAAAATAAATTCAGATCATTTAAAAACCTAAAGAAAAATTAAGCTTTGAGACTTAGAAAATAGAGGTTACGGCAGGAATAATTATTAAGCAAGATTAAACACAAATCATAAAAAGTGACATTTGACCACATCAAAGTTTGAAAATTTTGAGATGGCAGAAGACATCATACAGATTTTTTCTTTTTAAAGGAGGACAAGTTATTTGCAGTGTATATAACAAAAGATTAGCACTAGGAATGTGCAAATGACTCTTTATAAATCAATAAACAGAAGACAAGCCATCCATTAGAGACATGGGTAAAGGTTATTTAATGGCAGCTCACTGAAGAGGAAACCTGCATAGCCAATAAATATTTAAAGACATACACAACTTCAGTAGTAATAAGGAATTGCAAGTTAAAACCATGTCAGATCATGAACTTGGCAAAATTTAACAATTCTGACAGTAGCAAGTTCCATATATTTTTAGAGGTTTGTGGTAGTTTTCAAATAAAAATGTATTCCCCAATGTAGCAATTCCACAGAGATTTATTCCCAAATTTTCATTAATAAACATAAGGAGATTTGTATAAAGCAGCATTTTTTGTAATAGCAGAAAAATTGGAAATAACCGAATATATCCATTAGTAAGGAAGTGGATAAATGACAACATGGAATATTCATAAGATGGAATACTATACAACAGTTACAGTGAATGAACCAGAGCTGCCGTGTCAACATGAATAGATCTCAAAAAAAAAATGTTGAAAGACAGAACAAGCTGCAGAAAGATAAGTGTGCTACGTTATAGTGCATATAAATCCTTAAAACGTACAAAACTATTTTTGCTTGTGAATATCTGCATGTAAATATATAAAACCATGGACTGGAAGGCTTGACATCAAGTTGATTACAGCAGTTATATCTGATGAATGAACAGGGGACACAGGATTGGGGAGGTGTACAAAGGGAGTGAGAACTTTATGATTTGTGTTTCATTTCTCAGTGCCCAGTACATGTTTATTTAAATTAGTTTAAAAAGATTTGAATGGCCGGGCACGGTGGCTCACGCCTGTAATCCCAGCACTTTGGGAGGCTGAGACGGGCAGATCACAAGGTCAGGAGATCGAGACCATTCTGGCTAACACAGTGAAACCCCGTCTCTACTAAAAATACAAAAAAATTAGCCGGGCGTAGTGGCGTGCCTGTATTCCCAGCTACTCGGGAGGCTGAGGCAGGAGAATGGCGTGAACCCAGGAGACAGAGCTTGCAGTGAGCCAAGATCAAGCCACTGCACTCCAGCCTGGGTGACAGAGCGAGACTCCATCTCAACAACAACAACAAAATATTGAAGCAAATATGACACAATTTTAAGATTCACAAGAGATATGTCTATTTTATTATTCTCTACTTTTTCATACCTTTACACTTTTTCCCCAAGTTAAAAATAAGGATCTGGGATCTGCATTAGAGTCCCAGATCAAAGGTCTGTTAAGAATAGCACATCTAGGACAGATGAGCTACAGGGCCAGAGGGCCTTCTATTGTTTTCTTAGACCTTAATCCTTCCTTCTTGGCTGACTGAATTGGCATGTAAAAGGCCTTACCAGGTCAGACTCCACATCCATGCAGTTTTAGAGAACTAAAGGACAAGTTGTATTAATAGAAATTTGTGTTTGTCATTCTTACCATCAGTGAAAGGGATAAGCGTATTTTCTCGTGTGGAAAGAGAGAATAACCAAATACCAACAATAGCTGCAACCAATTACATTTATTAAATTCTTACTATGTCCCAGCATTGTCATAAGAACCTTTACTGTATTCCCATATCCCCACAGCAACCCTGGGAGTTGGTACTGCCATTCCCTCTTTACAAATAGGGAAACTGAGGCAAGCTGGGCAGTGAGCATAAAGGAATAAGGAGAACATTTTTACTCAAATTGCACACCGTAAATATTTGTTTCCTACTTGTAAGTCAGTTGTGAAAGGGTTCGAACCCACTGCATGCAGTGTCCTCTCAGTGTTTCTCTTTTCCCACAAAAACTAATTGACCTTTGAGAATAGTTACGTTGACTGTCAACCAGTCAACAATGGTAAACCCCAAACTGGAATTTTGTTATTCTCCCTTTTATACCACTGCACTTTCTCTTCTGATTTTTCTTTAAAAAGACATCACTCTTGAGACAAGCACTGATTAATGAAGGAACGTTTCTGCTATACGATGTCACTCCCCTTTGATTATCCAAGCCTGATACAGTGGGAGTTGTGAGGCTACGACAGTATGCCCCTGCATTGGGATTTGAAAATGCAGAACACTGAATCAGTGACTATCTATTCAACTTCTACTCTGTGTACAGGCCTGTCATAGATGCTTTTACAAGTATGAAATCATTGAGTCTTCACAACCACACTGTGAAGTTAAGATAATTATTCTCATTTTATGGAGAATGAAGATATTGTTCAAAGATAACCTTTGGCCCAAAGTCATGCAGCTACTTAGTGTCAGAGCCAAGACTAGAACCTGCGTAAAACTCCTGTTCTTTGCAGTGAACCACACTGAAATGCCAGGCTACCTCTTTTTTTTTTTTTTTTTTTTTTTTTTTTTTGAGATCTCCCTCTGTCGCCCAGGCTGAAGTGCAGTGGCGCGATCTTGTCTCCCTACAGCTTCCGCCTCCCAGGTTCAAGTAATTCTTGCGCCTCGGCCTCCTGGATAGCTAGGACTACAGGTGTGTGCTAACACTCTCAGCTATTTTTTTTTTTTTTTTTTTTTGTAGAGATGAAGTTTTGCCATGTTGCCCAGGCTCATGCTACCTCTTTTAACCATAGCCTTAAGTGATGCCCCACCCTGAACCATACTCAGGACTGATTAAAAATAATCACCCCATGAATGAGTGACAAGAAGATGCTACAGTCTCATTTACTAGCTCTATGAAATCAGGCAAGTTGCTTTACCTCTCAGTCTCATTTTCCTGATCCGTCAAGGGGGGATAAACATACCTGCCTTACAGAGTAGTTTCGAGAACTAAATGAAGTAATAGTAAGATAATAGGATATAACGTGCCCAGTACAATGGCTGGTATCTAATAAACACATTCTAGCTATTTATAATAAATGCATTACTATTATTACTATCATTTGTAGGTTTTATAATGAAGAAATCAGTGATAGAGGGGGCAACTCTGAACTGGCAATTAGGAAATTCTTGATACATTATTTTAAAGTGAAAAAAATACCATAAAAAGCAAGCTTTCATGGCTGCTGTGGGGTAGGTAATGTGGGATAATTTAATTTTTTTCCTTATAAACCAATCAATAGGTAAAAAAGAAAGCCCATAACCATTCTTCCACGTGGAGGCAATATCCTTTTCTGATGCAGACAGTTTCTCTGGACGGAAGCCATCCAACCACAGATCAGCCTGTTTGTCCACACCTGCGTCTAGTCAATGGCAGAATCTCTATAAAGTGGCCAAACTAAAGAGTCAGATTAACAGGATGTAAGTCAAGCAATGGCTTACCTTCCCAGCCACAGCAAATGAGGCATACCAGTGTTCTAGGATGACTTAATCTATTATGGAACTAAAATGTTATATCCAGATCTAAAGCTAGAAACCAAATCTCCAAGGAGGAAAAGACATCCTATAACCAAAGCAACTTACGCATAGTTATAGAGGAACTCTATGTCATCAGTTGCTTGATGGAAAAGAAGAGAAACCCATGTGTGTAGATATTTTTTTCCCCAAAAACTTCCAAATTAGACCCATTTGGAGGAATGGCATTGGGGAAAATAGCAAGGCTCAGGCAAAAGGAATTGGGTATACCAAGAGAAATACGGTGTTCAGAGTAAGAAAGATAATAGTTCTACCACATTCTGAAAATGTTCACTTCTGAGGGCTCTGTTGAAAGAGAAATGTTGACAAACTGGAATCAATTTAGAAAGAATGCTGAAGAAGGTGGGAGTCTAGAGCTCATGTCGTTTATATGGATGGGCATGTGTCTAATGCCTAATACCTAGTAGATATTCAGTTAGTGCTTGTGGAAAGTAGGAAAGGTCAGTCAGTCCACATAGTAAAGCAGAGAAAGGCAGGGAGAGGAGAATGGGATAAGTTGAATTTCCTGAGGCTGCTTGCCTAGGAAAGGTGAAAGCAGGGGGTGAATTAATACCTCTAATCAAATATCTGAAGGGCTCTCGTGTGGAAGAAAAATAGTACTAGTTTTGTTGAACTCCAGAGGAAAGAATTAGGATTTATGGGTAACAGTTGAATGGGGAAAGATGTTTAGCACAAAATAAAGTAGGACTTTCTAAAAACAAGAAACATTTTTAAAATGGAATGTGCTACCTTACAGAGTAGTAAGAAGTCTTTCCAGTAAGGTGGGTAAATTTCTGAGAATTATTGTAGAAACCAATTATTTCCAGCTTTGGGTGGAAAGTTAAAAAGTCCATGACTCTCCCATATGACGAGAGCCAATAAGCTGCTTCTACTCATCTGAGGTTTAAAAAAAAGTCACTTGTTTCCGAGCTCATTTCTGTTCCTAACGAAAGACTCTGGGCCATGCACAGCTCATTCTGGAGCCTTTACAAGGCTGTGTGATGGGAAGTGAATTTCTACAGTAAAAATCGATGTTGATTTCTACTATACTTTTAAAGTTATTTTTCATAAAACATAAGACGGTAAGCTTAAGAAGTGAGAAGCACTTACACCAAAACTTTTAAAATATTATTTTATCTAAAGATATAAACCTCTTGTTGGTCAAAGGATACAAAATTTCCATTAGACAAGAAGAATAAGTTCAAGAGATATATCGAACAACATAGTGATTGTAGTTAAGTGTTCTCACTACAAAAAATAATAAGGATGTGAGGTAATGGATGTGTTAATTAGCTTGATTTCACCATTCCACACTGTATGCATATTTCACATCATGTGCACTATAAATATATACAATTTTTGTCAATTAAATATTTTAAAAGATAGAAATCTCTATGTAAGGATAGTTAATCTATTAGATATAAATAATACTCCATATAGCTATGTAAGGTTTATATGAAGAAATCAGGCTATGATCCACAGACGGCAATAAATCCTGTTATTCCATATGCTGCATACATATAAAGCTAGAGGCCTTTTAGTATGAGGTAAGAGTGTGGACAAAGACAAATGGAAGAAGACAAATGACAAAAGTGCTAATAAACAGCTTCAGTTTCCCTACAACTCCTAGTTAATCGAGTGAAACAAAGGAGGCTGTCTAAGAAACAGTTTCTTCGTGGCTGTCCTGGATGTCTGTAGTACAACACTTCACCCCCATGTCCAGGATTAACATGCAAGAGTCTGCTTGCCTCTCCTGTTATAGCCCAGAAGGATCACAAAAGGATTTCCTGCCACATGCTGCCCACCTGTATTTTGGCAGCCTAGCACAGCCTGACCCAAACGGCACTACTACTTGCTGGTTACAGAAGCCATTTGCATTTTCAACCGTGGCTATTTTAAGGCTACGCAAATGAGCTGGCGGGACTTTCTCCTTTTAAAGACAATGAAAAAAATTCATAGTTTAACATCTCCTTCTTTAACTTTTCTAATACATCTAAACTCAATACACACTTATTTTTATGGAATCAGACCAGGATACCTTAAGTCTTCTCTGGAGATTAATTTTGGCTGCCCTTTGAGGAACAGTTAGAACCACTCATCAGGCTGCTAGCACTAGCAAAGGGGAAGCCACGCTGTCATAACTGGCTCTTGCAGTCACTACTTCCACTTCACTGTCCTGAAAACTTGATGGCTTATCTGCTTAGAAAACTCAGGAATGTTTTTCACCACCCCACTTCACTACCCAGAGCCACTACCCATTAGAGTACTGAACTGACCCTTTTTCTTTTATAGGTTGGAAGTAAAAAGACTATAAATCTTTTACAAGTATTTGTATGGCTTTGAATGGGTGTGCTTTTCTAACTTTGTTTTAATTTTTATGATACACTTATAATTGTTTCAAATACGCATTTGTTCATTTTAAAACTACTAGAAGTTACACTGAAGAAAAACATTCAAAAGAAGACTTTTGAACAAAAAAATTGTTGAATGAGTGAAATGCCTGAAGTAACTCAACTTACCAAACAGAAATCACTCAGTATTAAAAGGCTGCAGATTTCAATTTTACTGATTTCAGTTCTGTCTGCCCAGTTCATTTCCAAATTATGTATCAGTTTTACATAACTTTAGACATTGGTGCCATATATGAAGCTAAAAAAATTAGCATACTTGTTTATTTTGTTTTATATTCTTATTTTTAGTAGTGGTTTCAAAATTCTTTTATAGGCAAAGAATGGGCTGGCTGTCAGGGTTGGCAGCAGGGATGGAGAGTGGGAACCTGAGGGGGAGGGCTTGAATCTGCTGTTACTTAGCACTTTAAAGAAAGCTGAGGAAATATGAATTTTTCTCTGCAAGGAATGGTGTTAGAGGTCAGTGGCTGCTAGAATTTGAGATACGCCATTGCCCCTACAAAAACATTGCTTTGTGCTACTGTTGCACACTGCGAATTCTGCTAATAAGGCCACTGAAGTCTTCAGTTTCCAAGGTTGTGTGTTGGGCAGTAATCTATCTCTTCTCTCTGAGTTTCCTGAAATACGGATACAGTAGAAAGTTTCAGAAAGAAACAGTTTCTCTCAAATGTATACATGGGAAATCCAAACAAATTTGTCCGTTGAGGTTAGGAACAAACTCACCATACCTTTCCTCCAATTAACCAACCTACTTTCCAAAAAAAGCCAATTTAGGTTAAGATTACTTTTGAGAAATTTGTACTTTTTGTTTCAGAATCTGTAATAATTTCATGTTTGCTGATTGCTGATATTTGGTCAACAATACTGTAGAGGCAGTTCTTACTTTTTGTATGAATCTGGCACTCTGCCTACTGGCTTCAAGAATGTAGAAGAAAGCAGGAGAGAAAAGAATAGGAATGATGGGAGAATAAAGAGACTCATTATCATTGTCTCTTTAAAACTGAGAGCTGGAAGGAGCCTTGGAGATGATTTTATTCAGTAATACTAAGTACTTAGAGAATATATGTATACACTTTTGTCCTGTAATACAAAAAATAGTGGTGTCTAGAGACCTAATAATAGGAATATTAAAATGATTATATTTACTTAAGGAACATTTCATATTATAAAGTACTATTGGCCATTGGATATAAATGATTTATCAATAAGAAAAAGGATAATAGTATTTCATAAAAGTGTTCATTTAGCAGGATTCAAAACAATATCCAAGAAGAACCTGGAGAGAAGATTGTGTGTGACACAATGCCAATTTTAAAATGGGGGCCAGAGGCTTACATTTACATAATTTTCTTTATTTTGACTCAACATTTTGGCAAAGGCATTGGCTTAGCCACACATGGTGTATAGCTTGTAATAAATAACTTCGTCTTTTGCCTCTCGTCAACTGTAAAATAGATAATACTCTTCACCTCTTTCTTCCCTCCCTCCATAGAGTTGTCTGTCTTTATTCATCAGGTCTATATTTGGAGACTATGTTGGGCTGATGATTGAACAGTGATGAATGAATTAAGGTGAATTACAAGGATAGCCTAGAAGATGCTTAAACTAACAGGAAATTCAGTTATCTAAAATTAGTTTGTAATACTCTAACCATCATAGAGGCCAAGTATAGTGTTTTTCCAATTTTTTTGCTCACACAGCTCAGGCTGCATTTTTCTTTTTAGTGATTTATTTTCCTCCTAATGGTACTCGATTTGACATTATTCAGATTTAAATGCGAAGGGAGAGGTATGAATTTTCCTTTACCTCCTAGAAAAGAGGATGCAGTGAAGGGCAGATCACCGTCACTTTGATGGTAAAGTCCTGCCAAACAAAAAAGTATGTGCTGAAGATTTCATTCAGCAGGCATGGAATCTGAATTGCTCAATAAATCCCCATATTGGTTTGTTTTATAGCTTAAAAGAAGGAAAATATAAAATAGTCTGTCCAGATGACTCACAGATTGTCTCTTGCTCAGTATTAGCAGTAAAATAATAATCCTTTTGATTACCATAAACACATCAAAATACTGTAGATATTTTCAGAATATAGAGAAATACATAGAAATTTAGATGTGATTGTTGCCTAAAAAATTAGAAATAAAATTTGGCCCATATTTTTCCAAGAAATCATTAAAAGCTTTCCTTTGTTTTCATATTCAAAAGGATACCACTTGTGCATGCAGAATAGCCAACCTGCTTCCCCTCTGGTCACTACTTGATAACCAGAGCACACACAGACAGAATCTCCTTTCATTGCTGCTCTTAATTGTGAAAGAGTTTTATTCTTCCCCATGTTCCCAAATCCAGAAACTGGTACAGTTCCAAGGTGTCCTGAATACAGATATCTGGCTTTAGATGAAATCTCCAAGGAGTTTTATATTCACTCACCACTTCCTGTGGAAGAAGAAGTTGTAATAATCATTACAAATATCTTGAACTGCAAACTTAGCAGCACTGTTTTCTGTTTCAGACATATTCAGCATTGAATCACTGAATAACTTTATTTCTAACTATGAAATTGAAGCTTTGGGAGATTTCATTTTATTCACTTGAAATTAAAACAAGTTATTTTATATATTCTAATGAGATCAGAATGTTACAAGTATGTGTTTGGATTTTATTTCCATACTCTTGGAGAGAAGGCCATAACTTGAAAAATGACTGGAAAGAAACTAGTATAGTCATTATTAAGAAGAGACTATTTATTATAGTCATTATTTAGTAAAGTGAGTTTCCTTAAACTTGGTACATTTCTGTGTAGCCAGTGAATTAATTCACAAGTCGTTTAAGCTTCGTAAATATATATTAAATGTTTAAAATCTATTTCAGAAGCTTAACCAATAAGATATAGTTATTTCTGATAACCAAGCACCATTCTGTGCACCAGTGATACACAGCTGAGTGGCAAACTCAAAATTTTTTGTGTGTATATAATTTATGTTTCACCAGTTCTTTCCCCAGCTCCTCACAAATTCCCTGCACCTGTTCTTCACCGTTGACGTACACACATACCTATACCCAGAGAGTTTTTTCAAGAGTTCTCCCGGGATTGATTGTGAGTGATTCTGGTCTGTCTTTTTCATGCCATCTGTGGGGTGGTCCTCGTCTCTTGCTCAGGCCCCTCTCTGCTGGGTAAGACCCCCAATATCCACTGACCACCGAGCCCTGCATGTGTGGCGTGCCGGCTGCCTGCTGAGCGCAGTACTTGGCAGTGCTCACTGCTGTTCATACCAGGTGTCCCAGACTCTGCTGGACACCGATCCTTGTTTAGCTGGACACAACCTCTGACACAGGAGGCTTGCAGGTAACACACTCCACGCAGCATTCTTTGGAAAAGTTGAGAATACCTTTCTCCTCTTTTCTGTTCTGGTAGAGAGATCACAAGCACTCCAAGGGCACCCCCAGTGTCTTATGTGAGTACATCCTATTTCATCACAGCCTCTCTCTCCCTGGGACCCCTGGGGAATGGAGCCATGAAGAATCCCAAGCGACAGACTCCCTACTACACTTAACATTACTTTACTCCTCTCACTTTCAGTTAGTGCTTTGTTACTGAGACAGCCCTGTCAGCATCTGACACTGCACCAACGCACCTCCTTAGGATGAGCTCCCTCTCAATCGTAGCTCAGGTTCTCGTGCAAAGGGGACTGTCCTGCCAGTTTGCAGAGGATTCTGAAGCCAAAAGGTGAGCCAGCAGCACCAGCCACCATGTGCAGATGAAACAGATGAACGAATGCACACAAGCCCTATAACACACTAGAAAACTGCTGTTTAAAAGATATTAATGATATTAATATTTTTTTAAACCTTGGTATTTACCTCTTAAAAGTCTAAAATAAAAAGGTTTTGGGTTTTACTAGTTGGTTTCTCCTGAGTCATGGTGTGTGTATTTTTAGTATTATTGCTTCCTCAATATCTCTCTGCTTTAAAATAGTGATACTTTCCCAAAGCTTTCTCCTTGTCTCTGTTCTCTCTTCCTACTCTCCTACACTCTTTGCTTGCCAAATATATATTAATACGCATACAATTCTGACACCCCTCTGAACCTGAAGAAGAGTGTTGTCAAAGGAAAAAGAGGTCAAAAGTGGACACTTGAGGTTTTCTAGCCCCATTCCTGGTGTGATTCTGTTACTTGTTCAATAAAAGATGCTTTTCACAAATGCTTATTGAGAGCTCAAATGTGTGCCAGGCAAAGAAAATCTTGACTAGTTTGGGAGAACAAGAGGGACCAGGGAAAACCAGCATAGAGTTAGGAGGCATATCCAGGCAGAAGGAAGAACACATGCGTGGCACATGCGGAGAGAACAGGGTGTGTTGGAAGAACTCCAAGTAATTAGATATGCCTGGAACAAAGAGGACATCTGAGGGTTTGGAAGGAGCAGAGACTTAGCAAAGTGGGTGGAGGTCAGCACATTCTGGCCCAGTCTGCCAAAGGAGTTAATAGCAATTGTTTAATTTTTAAAAGTTCTTCAGATTGTATGTCAGATAAGAATGCTAGTTCGTCTTGTAACATACAGCTGGATACCAAGGAATTGAGGTTAAGAGGCATAGTGTATACATCCAAACTGTTATAGCACAGTTCACTGGGATGGACTTTTCCTTCCACTGAGCTCTGTACTGTATTAGTTCCATCATATTTAAACATTGATAATAGTGACGGTAACCGCACTTTTAATGATCAAAATAATGAGTTTGTCACTGGACCATGCTTGCTTTAGAGCTTTGATTTTTGTGTAAATTTAACCTACTAGGGAGAAAAATGCTGTTTTACTGTTAACACATGGCAGTCTGACCAACACTCAGGACAGACTACTGCTCATGCACTGAGGGAGGCCCCTCCTGGGTTTGTTTGGGTTGAATAAAATCCTTCTCTGACTGTGGGGTTGGAGTTGTCTTATTCCTCTGAGGTGTGTTAGCAGATAAAGCAGAATGGAGTAACTGAAGAGCTACAGGACCCTCCTGTACCCCTTCCCTGAGCACCTGGGAAAGACCCATATGGAAATATTAGACAGTGACTGGCTTTACTGATGTTTTGAAGATAGCTGGATTCTGGTAGCTTAGCATATGTAATGTGAACTTCAAGATTTGTCCAAACACTTATTGCCAATTACTATAGAAAGTTGGGTTGGTTACTGTTATCACTAATCTGTTTGTATCAATATAAAATAATACATATTTGATGAAAATTTAAGTTACTTTTCACTTAGTCAAGAATTTCTCAAACAGGGTCATACTTTTTAGTCATTTTATATCATGATTATCATCTCATTTCTCTCACCTTTTATTTCAAGTGGATAGGAAGAAACCAACCCATTGGAAACTGATTTTCTTTTTAAGACTTAAAGAGGAACTTGTACAACTTTCCTCTATAAGTCATTTTGCTAACAGTTTTTTCCTTAGTTTTTAGTTGTAGTATTTTAATTATACAATTAATATATTGATAATGATTTGTTGTTAAAAAGTAAAATGATACAAGCTGGGCCCGGTGGCTCACACCTGTAATCTCAGCACTTTGGGAGGCCAAGGCAGGTGGCTCACCTGAGGTCAGGAGTTCAAAACCAGCTTGGCCAACATGGTGAAACCTCGTCTCTACTAAATATACAAAAATTAGCCAGGCGTGGTGGTGCACACCTGTATTCTTAGCTACTCAGAAGGCTGAGGCGGGAGAATCGCTTGAACACAGGAGGCGGAGGTTGCAGTGAGCTGAGATCGCGCCACTGCACTCCAGCCTGGCAAAGAAGCGAGACTGTCAAAAAAACAAAAAACAACAACAACAAAAAACACACAAAATACTAAACTAAAACGATAGAGACATATACAGAGTAAAGAGTCCCTCCCTTTTCCTTCTCCCTATGCCCACTATTCTCCTTGCCTCCCCAGCAGTAGTCACTGTTAACAGTTTGATGTGTGCTCTTTGACATTTGTCTTAGGTGTATATGTACTTGTACAAACGTGCATAGGCAAGTAGATTGGAGTTTGTAAACAATTTATTTCTCTAAATCAAATCCCAGAAAGCAAAGCTTGTTTCCACTCTGATTTTCTTTCTTACAGGAAAGCATTCTCTAAGGCTTAGGAAACTATAGGAATTCTTTGAGGCTTTTCTTCTTTTACCTAGTTTATTTAACTTATTAGTAATTTGAATAAAGGTGCCAAAATTTTAAAATATACTAAACCTGGAGGGAAAAAAATGTCTATATTTAGGAATTCGGACTAATGTTGTCAGCATGTGATGGTGAGGCTGAAATGAAGAAGAAATATTCAATAGGGATAAAAATTTTAAATTGCATTTAAATTTTAAAAATGTGTTATAGAGGTTTAGAATGTAAGACTTGATTTCAGCAGTAGTTAACATGAAAATAACCTGGTGATGTTTGTTGGCAAGGACTAGCTGATGCAGTGTCTGAATGCAATCTTATGATAACTGTAACAGAAGTATAATATCCCGATCAAGAAGGCACAAACCTCTTTATACCCTTCCCTAAGCAGGCCACTTTCAGAATACTGTATTCAGGTACAGCAAATATAAGGTAAAATACAAGTAGCCCAGAGATTTTATTTCTGTTTGGAACAATATGAATACTATCTAAGTGGATTTGTATAGCCCACTAATTACTAAATGCTTTGAAATTGATGGTTATATAATAAGTGTAAACAAGTTTGAATTTCATTGGATAGATAGATAATGAAATACTTGCTTGATTTGTAGAAAGTAAGCAAGGACTTGGTATTTTTGTAATAGAAACATGTAAAAAAATCAATCCTCTAATTATAATCTAAACCAATTTCAAGAGCCTCTGTATGGTCTAATTGTTGCTACTCAAAATGTGACCTTTAGCCCAGCAGCTTCAGTATCACCTGGGAGCTTGTTAGAAATGCAAACTCAAAGCTCATCTAGAACAATTGAATGAGAACCTGTACGTTAACAAGATCCCCAGGTGAATTACGAACATTAAAGTTTAAGAACCTGAAAAATTCTGAACCCTCAACTGTGTTCAATGGAAGCTTTAAAAAGTCCATAAAGGTGGTGTCTCCAGACTTCTTGTGTATCTTCTTGAAGCATGATGCAATAGTTTGGTAAAGAAATTAGAAAAGTAAAAGATGAGGCAATCGTGGTGGCTTATTTGACTCTTGCATTGTCCTAGGCAATACCATTATTACCTTTTCACATGTTTTAGTATAGGTTGGAATTATTGATAAGTAGTGATAATTCCTAGGATGACTAAATAGAAAAATTTTTTCTATTTTAAAATTGTAGTTTTAAAATAGTTTTAAATTATAGAAAAAAATGAGATCACTAAGATCCCATAATGTATCATAGACTTATAAAAGGGTTCATTCTATTCATGTTAATTGCAAGAGAGAATAAATTTGATTCTACTTTAAAAATATATAGGCAATTTTTTTCTGTGTTCTTTGGAAGAAAAATTCCAAAAAGAAATTTAAAAAATAAAATTGGATCCCGTTGACCCTGAGAATTAACTGGGAGTTAAGAATGTTAAGGCTGTTTCAAAACACACTGAAAACCAGATCATGTGTATGAAAATATAACTAGGAATGTGAAGTATATGAAATAGATCTCATGTGAGTATTGTAAAGGTTCAGAAGAATGAGCATTTGATTAATTCATTCAATAAATATTAAGTGCCCATTATGTGCCAGGCATTGTTCTTGGAATTGGGGCTAACTGGAGCTTAGATTTTAGTGGAGGACCCAGACAATACACAAATTAACAGGCCAGTGAAAGTCTGGGTAATACGTGCTTTAAAGAAAAAAATAGAGCAGGTCAGGGGATGGTGAATGACTGCACCACAGGCCAGGACGCCACAAGCAGATGCTTCCCTCTTCTTTGGTAACTAGGCCCTTGAGATGATGGGGAGATATGTAAGGAGTTACCATTTGGCCAGACTCTGAATAAAACACAGAGCCATATGCGGGAAATGGAGCATAACCAAACTGCAGCAATAGTTCTGTTCTTAAAGTCCTTTTATCACCTTAATTGAATAGGACTGTCCTGTAGCCTCAGGGCTACCTTGGATGCAAATAAAATCACCCACTCTTGGCTTTGTGGTATCCTGAGATACCACAGCACAAGAAAGGGGCATGAGATCCGCAGAGATCGTTCTCCGCTATCCAAGCTCTGAAACCCTTCAGTCTGAAGGTTGAAAAACACTGATTCATTGTAGTTCAAGTCTCACCTGACAGCACCACTCTTGAGTCTGCAGTCTCAATTTCCACATCTGTAAATTGGGAAAGATACCCAACTTGCAAGGTTATTGTGACAACCATAGAAGGTATGTATCAGGTGCCTGACACATACTAAGTGTTTAATAAACAGTAGCCAATATTACTCCCCATGAGGGTTAGCTTATTAACATCTCATTTCTAAGATGTTAGAAATGATCGTCAGATTCTATAGAACCTAAGGTAGACAGTTTCAGCCTTGTGATATTACTAAGATACATAATAACAATTTAGAGTTCCCATACATAAAAGATTTTTCTACCCATTGTCTACCCTCACCCTCCAACTTAGCTCATTACTCCCTCCAGAGAATAGTAGTCAGGAGGTAGGGATGATGAGTGGATAGGCCCTGAAAAGGCAGTTTAGGGGTGTCGGTGTAAAATGTGCACAGATACATATTGTGTGAAGTCAGCTGCATGACAGACAAATAATTTTATGCATTTTTATATGTCCACTCTTATCCATCCTCTAAACCTAGTTTCATTCACAAAGGTGAACACATTTAGTTTCTTCAAATACATGAGAGACTGGCTGGGAATAATCCCCCCAGGAATTACCAAAAGTGGTTTCAATGTTTGAAGGCCACCCTGAGCCATGGGAACAATGGAGAGGACTCACTGTGTGACTCTAGTCTGTTTCCCTTGTCCCTGAGAAGAGATAACACCTCCTCTCAGTTCTGTACAGCTCAGCCTTGACCTTGAGGTTCCTGGGAAGTCGTTAGAATTGTGTTAGGTTAGTACGAAATCTATTCATTCCTAAGCTGATCAGATCCCATTTCCTGACTTGTTGTCACTGGATACTTCACATTTAGTTTACTCTGAAATGTACATTAAAAAAAGAAAAGACAAAGCCTTTTTGGATGCTATGTTTCAAACGGTGTGTTTTGTGATCTTAATGGTTTTTGCTAATTTTAAAAAGCAGTGAGTTGGTGGTAGAAAATAGCTGTTCTCATCGAATGTGTCTTTAAAATGTTCTATAAAACTGTATCAACAAAACGGCAAACATCAAGATCTTGAATCACTGGATTTTTATACAACACAATGCCCATGGTAGACAAATACCAAAAAACAGAAAATGCCTAAAACGTAAATTTTAAAAAGGAAGGTAAAGAAGGAATGAGTGAAAAGGGAAGGGAGAAGGGGAAAAAGGAAGAAGGAAATAGAGGGGAAAAGGAAATTAAAGGAAGAAAAGAAAGGAAAGAATAAAATGGAATCAAGAGTCCTATCCTTTAGAGACCAGAGAAAGCGCAGGTAGAATTTTATGGTGGGGTTCATTTCTGCCTTGCTTCCTGCCTCAGCTTCTGTAAAATGGCCCTTAATCATGGCGGCAGTGATTCTGATTGCAAGGCAGGCTTCGCTGAAGAAAATCTGGCCATCAGGGTTTTGAGGATAAAGCAGTAATCACAGACTTAAACCTTTAAGAGCCAACTGGGAAATGCCCTCCCATTTGAGATGCCCTGGTTTGTGCTGACCTCCAACTGATAGAGTTAGGGATGGGTGGAAGTCCCAGTCAGCATCAGGGTGGCAAAAAAGTGTGCCCAAGAAGTGTGCCCTTCTGGGCTCTCCTGTTTCCCACCTACCCACAGAAGGCAGGCGTGTATGGTGAGCCAGTCTACCAGCAGTAGGAACTGCACATTCCACGGCCAAGAAGACCCTCTCAGATTTCTGTAAGACGTCAATCCAGTGAGACTGCCTTACATGGATCCCTACTACCTCCAAGTGGTATACTTATTGCCAATAGAAGGGACAGGTCCAGGGCATCCCTGGGTATTAGGCCACACTGATTCCTGGTGGTGGCGATGGACGTGGCGTTAGAGGTGGTGCTGGTGCTGCTGGCTGTAACAGTGGTGTGATGAGGTAGGGGAGGCCAGCTTGCTCTGGGGTGCTCAGAATATGGCCCTTCAATTTCATAGATCCATTTTTGGTTGCCTTGAGTCTTTTCTGCAACTTTTACTTTCCATATGGAGTCATTTCCCTTTGGCATAAAGAGCATCTTTAGCATACTATGTAGTGCAGTTCTGCTGGTTACAGATTCTCTCACTTAGGCATATATGAATATTCCTTATTTAGCCCTCGTTTTTGAAGGCTATTCTGGTCTCTTCTGCAGTCCCTAACCAACCACTGATCTGCTCTCTGTCACTATAAGATATTTTCTAGAATTTCATATAAATGGAAACATACAGTATGTAATTTTTGTGTAGTTTTTCATGCAGAATAATTTTGAGATACATCCATGTTGTGTGTACCTCAATTGTTCATTCCTTTATATTGCTGAGTAGTATTTACTGTATGGCTATACACAATTTGTCACCTGTTGATGGACATTTGGGAGTTTCTGCTTTTTAGCAATTACAAATAAAATTGCTATGAATATTTGCGTTCAAGTCTTTGCGTGGGAATATGCTTTCTTTTCTCTTGGATGAATACCTGGGAGTAGAAAACTGGATCATATGGTAGGTGTGTGTTTATGTTTTTACCAAACTACCGAACTGTTTTGCAAAGTGTTTGTACCATTTTACATTCCTACCAACTGTGGTAAGTAATCAGGGGTCCAGAGTTAAACAAGGCTCTCCTTGCTACCAATCTTTCCATTCTTCTCATGTTTGCTGTACACAGCCACAAATTGAATTCCAAGTCATTGAACACAGACTTTCTTGTAAGGGCAAGGAGTTGTTCTGGAAAGTGGATCCAGGGTTATTTGGCAGAGAATTCTGTGGCCTGGGGAACTTGAAATGTCATCTGGAGGGGGGAAGTTGTGGCCATAGGGAGGCATGATCCCTTGGCTCAAAGGATTTTTTTTTTTTTGCTTTGTGGAGGGACATGTCCAAGGATGACCAGAAGGGGGCCTTGAAAGCGTGGAGCTCAGGCCAGTTCCTCTCGCTCAGGTCTGAGGGCTGTACTGTTCCCTTCTTCTAATCCACGCAATTCTAACCATCTTGAAAAACCCATCCTGCGTCCTCACGCCTGTATCTTCTGTCATGTTGCAGTTCTGTGTGTCCTCCTCCTCTCGGTTGTTTGCTGTTTGACTTTCTATGTCTCACTTTCCCAATTTGTGCATAAACTTTTTAGTCAATTACTCTGTCTCCTTTTCCTTCATATGTATGACAAAGTGTTATGTACATGAATGCTTTTCAAAAATGTGTTAATGAAATGCATGGAGTTTGCTGCTTTTTCTCTGCTCCTAAGTTGGTGTTAATCTTCAGACATTGTCCAGCACACTTGACATTTACATACAGAATGTAGTGTGCAGCTAGGACTTCCTGGCCCAAGCCCTGCCCGGTTAGCCTTCCTAATCTCACCCCAGTTCACTAACACTGCAAACCTCTCTGTGCTTATGCTATGTTTTACTATTCCAGTGTAAACCTCGGTTTGTTCCCCTGACATCACCTCATCTCATCATTGCCTTTTTAGACTACTTCCTTACTAACTGTATTAAGTAACCCAGAAATAAAGAGAGAATTTTTATCAGGTTTCTGACTTTCCCAGCATTGGCTGTGGTTCTGCCTGTCAGATAGGTCACTAGAGACCCTGGCCATAAAAACATTTCCCAAGGGAGTCATGCCTCAATGTGTTTTCTCTATGTTAATCTTTCTTTCTGATGTGTTCTTTCTTTCCTTCTCCATCTGGAAAATGTCTCCAGTCTTTCAAAATTCAGCCGCAGCATTATTATCTCTTCCAAGAAGCCTTTACTTTTTAAGAGATCTAAATTAAAGTATGTTTCTCTATCCTTTATAGCACATCTCTTGTAATATTTAAGACACTGGTACTGTAATTTTTTATTTATTTGTGTATTACTCTCTCTCGACTAAAAACGTCATGAAGATAAGGACCACATCTCATTTGACTTTATTTTTCAGCATTTAACAGTGCTAGTATATAAAATCCTCAAATAATTGGTTAATGAATCAATAAATTAATGAATAAAGGAATGGAATGCCTCTTTTATTCATCTCTTTCCTTTTCTGTTCTCCATGTCTTCCCTTGTTTTACTTTTGTTTCTGCCCTTCTTCCACTGTGACTAAATTTTTGCAATATAGAAATAATATGGGCTTTGTGACCTTTAGCGTTTTCTTAGCTCCACAAATGTTGGAAAATGGATTTTGAACCTTAGCAAACAAGCTGAAACAGTTTAAACATTTGTTTGTGGGTGCAGCAATGGAAGAAAGACTTCATTGGCATTTGTTATGATGGTGAGTACATTTGTGAGGTTAACATTCTTTGTTCAAGACTAAGAGGCCTCTGGTCAGATCTGCCCCCATTCTAAAGCAACACAGATCATATTCTGTCACACTGAGATCTCAGGTAACTGACCTTTCTCACATCTGGGGGCCTCCTGAGATGCCCTACGTGGAAACAAAGATGAACATACTGTTTAAAAATGTTCAGGCTTGGTTTAGCCCAGATATTTTTTATAAAGATATTATGAAATAATGAAAATAAAGTTCCTTATATGCTGGCCAGCAATAGTAGGTGCCAGTAAATGTTAGTCATAATCTTCATCCTCTTTCCCAAGCTTTCTGAAGTTCCTGAAGACATACGTTTCCTTGAAATTTCTCTCAGGATCAGAGTCACAAATAAGGAATAGGTCCAAGTGATATGTGCCAGGCACCAAACATGCCGCTCCTCTTTTTCAGATGCCAGCAAAGTAATCATCTGTTTTGGCACTTACAACTTTTTTTGAGAGTGAGCTGAATGTAATGCGTGCCCCGTATCAACTTCCCGAGGCTGTCATGCTTAGCTCACACACAGTCAGGGACCAACCCGCTGGCCCCAAATCCCCAGCAGAGATCCTTTTCCTGGAAATACTGGTAATGTTCTGACTTCTCCTCTGGTTGCTTGTGGAGGTGCTGTAGACCTCTGTGGCGGGGCTGGGAAACACCTGAACGGGTATTTTGAGCCGCGTGAGAGCAGACCAAGCTGGCAGTATTCCGGCTCCCACCTGAATCCAGTGAAAGTGACAATAATTAATCGGGTGTACCCAAGTGGCACTATTTATAGTAATATAAAGTAGATGTTAATGTGTAAGAAATAGTTTGAAAACAAACAAAACATAAATAGAAAAAATAGCTGTAATGCTCCTTACTTGAAAAACAAGTCCTACTTAGTTTTAGATTCAGTTTTACGAAATATAATTCAGCCTGAATTTTCATTTAAAAACTGGATTTATTAATATATTTTGTGGAAACAGACGTTCTCTATTGCCTACCCACAACTGTTATTGTAACAAGGGAAGTTGCTTATGGAACAGCTTTGCCTATAAGCATTTTAGAGGTAAATGGAATTTAGGTCAATAACCCTTCAATGTTTTTTTTTTGTTTTTGTTCTTTTTCTTTTTTTTTTTTGAGACAGAGTCTCGCTCTGTGTCGCCCAGGCTGGTGTGAGGTGGCGTGATCTCGGCTCACTGCAAGCTCCGCCTCCCGGGTTCACGCCATTCTCCTGCCTCAGCCTCCCAAGTAGCTGGGACTACAGGCACCTGCCACCACGCCCAGCTAATTTTTTTTGTATTTTTAGTAGTGACGGGGTTTCACCATGTTAGCCAGGATGGTGTCGATCTCCTGACCTCGTGATCCGCCCGCCTTGGCCTCCCAAAGTGCTGGGATTACAGGTGTGAGCCACGGCGCCCGGCCAACCCTTCAATGTTTAAATGCACCAAGCCTGTTCTCTAGGACTCCTCTTGCCTAAGGAAATAAGAGGAATTGTTTCCTTCCGAATCTTTACAGGCTTGTGAAAGGTGAGGATGCATTTACTGTCCTCTTTCCTTAAGTCTTTGCAGTCAAAAGTCCTTGAAGCTGGGACCCTTGGAGAGTCTCTCAATTACATGTTGTTGGTAGTGGCTTGTTTTGACAGTTTCAAAAAAAGAAGAAAAAACCACTTAAATCATTTTTTCTTTCTCTTTTTAGGAGCATCTAAAGGCCTTTGATGATGAAATCAATGCTTTTTTGGACAATATGTTTGGACCGCGAGGTCAGTGAATTACTTGAGAACTTAATGTGGAAGGAACACAGGAAGAACACCATTTACTTATAGAAAGGGATTATGTTATTTCCGGGGTCTTGGAAATAGTAAGGTACTTAATATTTAGAAACTTAACTTCCTCAACTTTGATATCCTTCCAGAATGTCCAGAAGATCCCATTTCTCCTCCTGCTCAGCCTCTCCTGGGATTAAAGAAGTTCTGGGAGCAGGAAGCAGAGATAGAATGAAATGCAATGCTTTCCTCCAGTGTCTGTCTGGCTACAAAGCCGGGTTGTAACTTTCCTTCTAAACTATGCTGCTTTCTTGTTTCGTCTCCACTGCCCATTCATCTTCCACCTTTCTCACATGCTAGTTATATGTGACATTTCTGCCCTTAGACGCCTTGATAAATTCCCTTTAAAGATGTGTGCGCTGGCTGGGCGTGGAGGCTCATGCCTGTAATCCCAGCACTTTGGGAGGCTGAGGCGGGCGGATCATGAGGTCAGGAGTTCAAAACCAGCCTGACCAACATGGTGAAACCCCGTCTCTACTAAAAATACAAAAATTAGCTGGGCGTAGTTGCTTGCGCCTGTAATCCTAGCTACTCAGGAGGCTGAGGCAGGAGAATCGCTTGAACCCAGGAGGCAGAGTTTGCAGTGAGCCAAGATGGCTCCACTACACTCCAGCCTAGGCAACAGAGTGAGACTCTGTCTCAAAAAAAAAAAAATGTGTGCGCTTTCTCTGCCCGGCGCCCATAGGTAGGATGAGCTTAGACATCTCTCCATCCTTCCTTCATCACCAATCACTTACTGTACTGCAGTGGCCTCCTAACAGGTCTCCCCTCTTCCACTCTTGCCCCCTTCCAGTCATTTATTCAGTGTCAGCTGGAATGATATTCTAAAGACCTAAGTCATATTGCATGGTACTGTAGCTTAAAACTCGTCAATGTCATCCCACTGCTCTCAGGTAAAAACCAAACTTCTTATCATGGACTGCGCACCCTTGGGCTGTCTAACCCCAGCAACCTCTCCAACTCAGTCAGTATCCGTTGTCCTCACTGGCTTTCATACAGCTGCTCAAGCCATCTTTTAATTCTGCAAATATGTAAAATTCTTTTACGTGCTATTCCTTGAGCCTGGAATTCCTCCCTAGGATCTCCTACCCCTCCCTCCAGATGAGTCAGTTCCTGTCACACTTGAGGTGTCAGCTTAAACGTTGCCTTTTCAGTTGGGCTTTGCCTCTCTAAGGTACAGTAGTCCCCCCTTAGCAGCAGTTTCGCTTTCTGCAGTTCCAGTTACCCGTGGTCAACCATGGTCCAAAAATAGGGGAGCACAATGCAGTAAGATATTTTCAGATAGAGAGATGACCACATTCACCTAACTTTTCTTATAGTATATTATTATAATCTCTTACTATGCCTAATTTATAGACTTTTCCATAGTATATATGCACAGGAAAAAGCATGGTACCTACAGGGTTTGGGAGTATCTGCAGGCTCAGGCATCCAGAGGAGTCTGCTGTGGTCCTCATCATTCTGTTTCAACCCTTGTTTACTTCCTTCAGATACTTCATTATTACCAACAGCGATTTCTCCCGGGAGGGCAGGAACCCTGGCTGTTTCACTCACCATTTATCTCCAGTTTACTACAGTTCTGGGAACATTTTCAGCACTTTATATTTTCCAAATGAATGAATGAATTCTAGACAGAAGGTTTCATTTTACTTGGACCTTACTGGCTCACAGAACTGTGGAAAGTCCTTAGTTCTCTACAAGTTATTTCCTCGGCCCTATTGGAGGAGTGAGAGAGCAAGGAATGAGGAGGTTTTCCTGTTTCTCGGATGTTTAAACAATCACTCGAGTATTGAGGCCATTCTCCATTTTCTCCGTGGGCTCTATTAACTGTTCCAAATGCATGACTATATAGTTTTAACATAATGATACTGATTCTCTACAGCTTTGAAAAAATCCTTTCACATAGTCTTTTTTGCTTTTTCCATTTAACCTCCTGATGACTCTGTGGGGTAGGCAGGGCAGAATATCTTTATCTTCTAACCTACTTTTACTACGTTCTCTCCCTTACAGTTCTAGTGGGTAGAAAGGAGAACAGCTCAGTGTACAGGGCATGACCCTCTCCCTTAGGCATGCAGGACCCAGTGCCCCCTCCCTTAGGCATGCAGGACCCAGTGCCCCCTCCCTTAGGCATGCAGGACCCAGTGCCCCCTCCCTTAGGCATGCAGGACCCAGTGCCCCCTCCCTTAGGCATGCAGGACCGAGTGCCTCCTCCCTTAGGCATGCAGGACCCAGGACCCCTCACTTAGGCATGCAGGATCCAGGACCCTCTCCCTTAGGCATGCAGGAACTGGGACCCTCTCCCTTAGTTAGGCATGTAGGACCCGGGCACTCTCCATTAGGCATGCAGGATCCAGGACCCTTTCCCTTAGTTAGGCACGCAGGACCTGGGGCCCCCTCCCTTAGGCATGCAGGACCCAGAGCCCTCTCCCTTAGGCATGCAGGACCCAGGGCCCTCTCCCTTAGGCATGCAGGACCAGGGGCCCCCTCCCTTAGGCATGCAGGACCCAGGGACACTCTCGCTTAGGCATGCAGGACCCGGGGCCCTCTCTCTTAGGCATGCAAGATCCAGGAGGAACTATGATTTGTCGGTGACAGTGGTTTTCTGTTTGACACTTCGACTAGAGGGTTAAACAACAACCTGTCTGCCCCAGGTTCACTGAGCTTTGCTGCCAGTAAGATTGGTGTGATCTGGAATTATGTGGATGTGGGATCAATTGAGGAAAGGATTACAGTTGTTTACTCTGCATTGGTCATTTTATGGAATTTTCCTTTGTAGCAAGGAGATTGTAAAATTGACAGTTGACAGTGGAATCAGATGAGCTCCACAGTGACAAGGTGTCTAGCATGTAGCCATCAAGAATCCTTTTTTCTTCCTAAAAGTCTCACACACTGATGCTGACTGACACATCACCAAATAAACCTTTCGGTGTCTCCTAGCCTCTTCTGATTTTGCCCACACCATGTTAGTACCATCAAGGGGTATTGTTCTGCACAAATACTGACTCAGAGGAAGAGCTAACACTTCTCAAGTCCCAAAGATAAGAAAGTTTATTACAAGCATTTGTTCCCATCTTTTGGCCAAAACAACTATGATTATTCTAAACAACTGTAGCAAACATTTACAGCACTGTGACAAAAGAAAACAAAAACATCAGGGGCTATATTAGTTTGCAGTATGTGCTTGACTCAATGTGCCAATGGATATGCATTTAATGAATGTTTCCTCTTAACTCAGCACTACGTGGGTATGAGTCAGACAGACTAGGGATGTAAGACCTAGTGGCTGTCTCCTGGAGCATATACTATAGTTGGGGAGGTAAAGCCAGCACATCTGAAACTACTGGAGATCAATTAAATACTAAACCATGTGTGTTTGTTTCCTAGGCTGCCATAAAAAGTACCACAAACTGGGTGGCTTAAATAGCAGAAATGTATTCTTTCACAGTTCTGGAGGCCAACAGTCTGAAATCAAGGTGTCAGCAGAGCCTTGTTCCCTCTGAGGTTCTAGGGAAGAATCTGTATCATGACTCCCCCGTCTCTGGTGGTTGGTGGCAACCTCTGGTGTTCCTTAGCTTGTAGATGCATCAGTCCAATCTCTGCCTCCATCTTCACATGGCCTTTTTCACTTTTGTCCTTGTATCCAGACCTCTCCTTCTTATATGGACACTAGTCGTTGGCTTAGGGCCCACCCTAATCCAGTATAACTTCATCTTAGCTAGATTATATCTGCAAAGACTCTATTTTCAAATAATGTCACATTCACAGATACCAGGAGTTAGGACTTGAAGGCATCTTTGTGGGGGACACAATTCAGTCCAACACCATAACAAGAAGTAGCGTAGCAGTTTAGTGCTAGTCATTTCACTTTTCTAGGCTTCTACAGCTCAGTTTTTCTTAAGGGTAAACTGGGATGATATTATCACCTATATAGTGGGATTACTTTGAGAATCAAATAAGTTAATACATGTAAAAGGCTTCAGAATAGTGCCTGGCACAGAATAAGTGCTCAGTAAATGTTATAGTAACAGTATCATAGCCATAATAATATGTGAATTAGAAAATGATAATAATTGTCTTGCTATGCATATGAGGAGCTGTAAATACGAAAACACAGTAGGAAATGTCTCCCTTCAGAAGTCAGGACCTTTATCTGGGCATTAAAAGATGAGTAGGGTTCAGATATGGAGATGGACATTAGGAAGTGATGCACAGCACAGACTTACGGCAGGTGATTGCAAGCCTGCTGTATGAAAGGTGGTATCTGTTAGTCACATGAATGCTGAGAGGAGCTTTCTAACCTTTTTATCTCTATTACCAGTGGGAGATATTTATAAAATAAGTAATGAGACAGTCAGAGCTTGAGAAGGCACTTGGCTTATAGAAATGGTACTGTCTGTAGGGCGGGTGGTTTAACAAGAGGCTGGGGTATACAGGGTAGGACGTACCAGAAAGAGGGACTTAGAAAACAAAAAATTCCAGAAAAGGCCATTGCCTGTTGGTGAAACCAGCTCACTGCAACTCCGTTTGTAGAGGTTAAAAGCAGCATGCAATTTTTATAATTCTGGGCCAAATCATTTTCTTTATTTAAACAAACAAAAAGAGCAGAATAGAGAACACAAATCATTTTGTGTCCACAATGATTTTCAGGTGTTACTAATTATATTGTAGCTCTATCATGTGGGTTTCATTTAGGCTTTTAAATATTCACTCTCCAGTGTAAGGGACCCTGATATATTCAGCTGCTTGCCTCCCTGCTGTGTAAACATCCAGTCCTATGGCCAGATCTGGGTCCTCAGTTCTGAATCACAGCTCCCAGGCGTTGCCTCTGCTGTCTGCAGCCTCCAGGCTTGCTGCACTGTCATCCTATTGCTTTCTCTGAACCAGCTGAACTCTAAACCCATTCCATTACTGATCCTAGGCAAATTCGGAGCTGTGTGGGCTTTAGGAATTAGGATACAGTATCGATATGCCTTCTTTCCTCTGACTGCTCCGATCTTCTCCATGGGAGGACAGCTGCAAGGTATCATGGGGCTGGGAGGCAGATGTGACTGGTTCAAATCTGACTGTACTGCCGACTATGATGTAGCCTTCTACATCATAGTTACTAAAGTTACTAAAGCTTTCTGGGCTGTTTTTTTTTTTCCATCCATAAAATTGCATAATAGTACTTACTTCATATTAATTTAGAGTAAATAAATGCAGTAACTGTTCCAAAATAGGCATTCAAGAACTGTCACTTCACACCTTTACTTCTTGTCCCTTTCATTCAGTGTTCAGCCTAAGCCCTGTTTGGTCCATGAAACCTTTACCGATTCAGCCCCCACGGGCTTCCTCTTCCCCTGAACTCTAACCCCAGGCCAGCCTACCTAATGCTGTATGGGGTTGTTCCCTGTTGTGCTGGTGTGTACAAATGCAATGTATGTGACGATACTGATGACTGAACAGGAGCATCATTCCTCAGGATCCTCACTGTATGTGTTTCTTTTCAGATTCTCGAGTCAGAGGGTGGTTCATGTTGGACTCTTACCTTCCTACCTTTTTTCTTACTGTCATATATTTGCTCTCAATATGGCTGGGTAACAAGTTTATGAAGAACAGACCTGCTCTTTCTCTCAGGGGTATCCTCACCTTGTATAATCTCGGAATCACACTTCTCTCCACATACATGCTGGCAGAGGTAAGTGTTTAAGTAGCCAAAGCTGAAGTCCAGTAACTAGCAGTTTTTATTAATAGAAACAATCACATCTAGCCTGGCAGAACTATGCAAGGTTGCTATCAATACTTTCTTTAAGACCTAAAGAACTTATTCCAGCAGTTGATATTATTCTTTCTGAAAATCCTGGAAGTCCTTGTTTATAACTTGAATCTTTCTTATTCCAATTTAGACCTATTTTTTTTTTTTTTTTTTTTTTTTTGAGACAGAGTCTTGCCCTGTCATCCAGCCTGGAGGGCAATGGCACAATCTCAGTTCACTGCAACCTCTGCCTCCCAGGTTCAAGCGATTCTCGTGCCTCAGCCTCCTGAATAGCTGGGATTACAGGTATTCGCCACCATGCCTGGCTACTTTTTGTAATTTTAGTACAGACGGGGTTTCACTGTGTTGCCCAGGCTGGTCTTGAGCTCCTGATCTCAGGTGATCCTCCTGTCTCGGCCTCCCAAAGTGTTGGGATTACAGGTGTGAGCCACCGCACCTGGCCTAGACCTATTTCTTTAGTCTCTAGTCTAATTATAATTTAGATTCACAACGTAGATCAAATGTGCCTTTAAAGATCATGTTACAATTTTCTCCTTTGACAGATTAGGATACTGAGACTTAGAAAACTTTCATAATTTGCCTGAGAATAGACAGTGATTAACAGAGTATTTTTAAAATTAACTTAAACATCATATGCAGTTAGTTTTACCGAAATGCCAATATAAATATTCCCTTAAAGAATACTCTGTATGTCTTTGGAACACTGATGTTTCAGCTCAGCTCTAGTGGCCCTTGTTACATCCTGCGCTCCAAATTCCTCTTTGAAGCACCAAACCAAGGTCATTTTACAGGAGAAGGAACAAGGATGATTGCCCTGTCTGTATAACCAAAAGTTATTTTAATGTAGTAGAAGGGGAAATCTAAAAGTCTTAAATAACTTGCTGTAGCAAAAAAAAAAAAGAAAGAAAAGAAAAAGTGGGACGAAGAGAACAAAAACAAAAATGTTTAGCTATTTTATAGCTTGTATAAAATCATTCATACAAGCTATAAGCAGTGGATAATGGCACAAATATAGCTGTCTTTCTGGTGATCTTGAATTCTAAAAGAAAACAAATCCTTGCCTTAAATTAAGGTTCTCTTGAGAGTTTATTCTATGCATTATTCTAATATGTGCCATTCTTAATAACTATTAATATTACCATAAATGACTGGAATGAAGCTCTCATAATAGAATTTTAGGCATCAGTCAGTATAGGAGATGGAATTTTGGAGTCAAAAAAGCCATGCTGACAACTCTTTTTTTTTTTGAGGCAGAGTCTTGCTGTGTCACCCAGGCTGGAGTGCAATGGCACAATCTCAGCTCACTGCAACCTCCGCCTCCTGGGTTCAAGCAATTCTCCTGCCTCAGCCTCATGAGTAGCTGGGATTACAGGCACCCACCACCAATCCTGGCTAATTTTTTTTTTTTTTTTTTTTAGTAGAGACGGGGATTCACCATGTCGGTTAGGCTGGTCTCGAACTCCTGACCTCAGGTGATCCACCCGCCTCGGCCTCCCAGAGTGCTGGGATTATAGGTGTGAGCCACCACCCCCAGCCGACAACTCTTAAAATTATATCACATAGGTGCTCACGAATCTACTTGACACTGAAAGGACCATTTTTATTTTAGGTTCTCTACTAGCTGAATTTCAGCTCCCTAGATGAGTTAGCAAGATAGTAATTTATGGGAGTCGTTTCTCTATATAGCAGAAGGAAAGATACTCTTAGATTGTTTTCCATAAGTGATAGCTGCACACGATCTACAATAGCAAAGACTTGGAACTAACCCAAATGCCCATCAATGATAGACTGGATAAAGAAAATATGGCACATGTACACCATGGAATACTATGCAGACATAAAAAAGAATGAGATCATGACCTTTGCAGGGACATGGATGAAACTGGGAGCCATCATTCTCAGCAAACTAACACAGGATCAGAAAACCAAACACCACATGTTCTCACTCATAAGTGGGAGTTGAACAATGAGAATACATGGACACAGGGAGGGGAACATCACACACCCGGGCCTGTCAGGGGGTGGGGAGCGAGGGTAGGGAGAGCACTGGGACAAATACCTAATGCATGTGGGGCTTAACACCTAGATGAAAGGTTGATAGGTGCAGCAAACCACCACGGCACATGTATACCTATGTAACAAACCTGCACATTCTGCATATGTATCCCAGAACTTAAAGTCAAATAATAAATAAAAAAGAAGTGACAGCTGCAGCAGAAGGGCCAGCCTGCATGTCCAACCATACCAGCAGTTCTAGTACCTGTTTGGACGGAGCTTTGGTGTAATGGAGTCAGAAGGCACGAGTTTGTTTTAGCTCTGTCACTTTCTGTGTAATTTTAGAGCAGTTATTTAGGCTTTCCAAACCTTAGGCAACTTAACTATAAAGCAGAGATACAATATTTCTCCTACATAACTCTTGAGTGACTTGTAAGGATTAATGACTTCTGTTCAATCAGCATGTAATGAGCTTTTCCTAGGCACTGAATATGAAGCCCTGAAGGTATAAGATGGATAAGACACAGCTTCTACATTTGAAGAGCCTAGGGACTAGTACAGAGTACGAGTTGGTAAATGTGAAAATGCTTTGTGAATTGTAAAGTGCTAGTTGAACAGTAGTCACCATCAACAGGAGCAAGAACAACTGTTTAGTTTTTGAACAACGAGGTAAATGTCTTCTTTCTAGGAAGAACGTATCTGCACTGAGCCCATTGCCTACCACTAATTTCATCTACTGCTTACCCACTCTTTCTCTTACACTTTGTGGAAGTGTAAAATCACTTAGTTCAGTTCAAAATCACTACCATTGATTGCCACCCGGTCTCCTCTCTTTGATGGTGACCTCTTTTGGAGCAGGCAAAAGGTCTTCTTTGACACTCTGGGGGTATGTTTAATAGATACTAGTCAGGTGACAAACTGATTTAACCTTGCTAACTTGTTAGGGGTCAGCAGATGTTTGCTTAAGCCAGAAAGTCACTGCAATAATTATTAACAGTCTTTCAACAAATATGTATTGAGTTCCCACACTGTCAGATTCGACGGTAGATTCTAGAACACAACCTTTGCCCTGTGGGAAAGAGAGGCTGGTGATGGGGCAGCCTCTGAAAAGGTGACATTGGAGTTGAGACTGAATGACACAGTGGACAGAGGATCAGTGGTTCAAGATGAGGTGGAGAGATGGCAGATGACATTGGGCCCTTGGAAGGAATTTGGCTTGCACTCTAAGTGTAATGGAAAGCTACTGGAGGATTTTAACGATGGGAGTGCTATTATCTCCTTTTTAAAATAGATCACTCTAGCTCCTACATAGAAAATGGACCATGAGGGTGAGTTGGCAAGAATGTTAGCAGAGTCCAGTTAGGAGATCATTGCAGTACTACAGGCAACAGATGCTAACATCGTGGATTAAGGTGGTGAAGATGGGAAGAAGCTGGTGGATTCTAAGTATATTTTGAAGTAATTTAGTCCACACCTCCTTACACC
The DNA here is from genome assembly GCF_028878055.3 of Symphalangus syndactylus. NCBI lineage: Eukaryota > Metazoa > Chordata > Mammalia > Primates > Hylobatidae > Symphalangus > Symphalangus syndactylus. Next base: position 59,975,975 of record NC_072445.2, read on the forward strand.
TAACCCTATTTGACAGCCTTGCTTCCTTTTCTTCAACACATAGGTTGGATGACTCCTATACCAGTAAGGGGATTAAGAATGGTCCAGGGAGAGACAGAGCCTCTCTAGCTTGGCTGCCTATTCATAATTGTCAGGTAGTTCTGCACAGATGCCACAGGAATGGGGACAGCCCGGATAAATCTGACTGAAGCAGGAAACATCATGGGGAAACAGAATATGCCCTGTCCTCTCCACAGTCAGGAGTTACTCTGTAACTGTATTGTTAATGTGCGGAGTAGAGTTTAGAGCCCCTTACTACAGAACTACAACCTGACCATAGAGGTTTTTAATTAATCCTTGTACACAAAGTTAAACAGCTTTCTTAGTTTGAAAAATGCACGAACACACCAAAATTTATATGTAGTTTAAGATCTTTCTGGGTCCCCTCTAGCCAACCGCTGATTCCCAGTTGAGAACTAAGAGCACAAATCCCCTGGGAAATATTGGGAAATGACCTGATTTGTAGTAGATCCCATTCAGGAAAACCCAAGGTTTTCTTCTTTCACTGGACTTATTTATATTGATAATCTTTAATTAGCATGATGTTAACAGGGTTTTTGTTAGAAGGAAAGAGAGGTATATCAGGACAGTGAAGAAGTCTCACAAAGGTTCTAAAACATTCTAAATGTTATTTAGTAATCTCTCTGTCTCTAACATTTAATTAACATCCAAACCCTCTCAGCTGTGTATATGTATTTTAATGGATATTGTATATGAATTTTATACATCTCTAAGGCAGCAGAAAATATTAAATCGTAGGCCTTTCGCCTGTAATACCTGATCCAAATCAATCCCAAATGCCTTATATTCTAGAATTTTAACTTTTTACAGGGAGAAAACTTCTTTCATAGCATTTTCAACAAAGAATAAAAAAGCTCATTTTCTCATGAGGTGGAAAGTACACCAAACAGTGAATTAGGAAGTCTGAATTCTAATCATCCTTCTACCACTTTCCAGTCATGTAATCTTGAGCAAATCATATACTCATCAAATGTTTACTGAACACTTACCATGTAGTAGGTACTGGGCAAGGAACTGTAGATACAAAGATGAGCAAAAACAGATGCATAATTTTTTGGAGCTTTTTGGTTTTTGAGAGTAATGGGGAAGACAGACATTAATCAATTAACCATCAAATTGTTTGATTACCAAGTAGCATAAATACAATGAAGAAAGTGGTTTAAGAACCTTACTGAACCCTGTTTTTGATATCTGTAAAATGGCAATATATGTATTTTTAAAAATTATTGAGATGATTAAATATATTTAAACCAATACAAAATATTAAATTTTTACTGTAGTTTTCTCACGGTTGTTTTCAACTAATTCTACATTTCACTTGTAGAAACATGACTAGATAATTCCTTACATAAAATTTTGTGACTCAAATGATAGTTAAAATCTGTTATTTTGGCCAGTGTAGTTAGAGGTAACATATACTAATTAAGGAAATAGCCATTGATTTCAGTTCAACAGCAGGAAATAAGTCCCCTGATAATAGGTGTTTGAGGATAGGATTGAAACAAACTCAAATTCTGGGAAATTCCTACTCAAACCTTGAATAGATGCCAGAGGCATGAATGGGAAATTCAGTGTGTATCCAAATTCTTGTGCTGATGTTTGTTTTTCTTTCTTGGTTCTTTGGCAGCTCCTTCTCTCCACTTGGGAAGGAGGCTACAACTTACAGTGTCAAGATCTTACCAGCGCGGGGGAAGCTGACATCCGGGTGAGCCACTAGAAGCAAATCAACCAACTATAACCAGTTCTCACTGACAAGGAGAGGAGGTTTTCTCCTTCCAGATAGGGGGCTGAGGCTAGAATTAGATAAGAAAGGGGTTCCTGTTCTAATAGAAATGCTTGGTAACAAAGATGATTTCCAACTATCCCTCTATCAGGGACCAACTGAACAAACCACAGCACATCCACGTAGCAGATGCCTCTACAAAGTGGAATGGGGAAGAGCTCTATACTGCTACAGAATTGTCTCTGGGATATAGTTACATGAACAAAAGCAACTTGCAGACCATGTTTATAGGATAGCACCCTTTCTGCAGTAAATGATATGGATGTGTATGTGTATTTGCTTGTATTTTTAAAAAGAAACAATGAGAGGATAAACTAAAAGCTAATAAAAGGTGTTTCTGCCAGGCATGGTGGCTCAGGCCTGTAATCCCAGCACTTTGGGAGGCCGAGGTGGGTGGATCACGAGGTCAGGAGTTCAAGACCAGCCTGGCCAACATAGTGAAACCCCGTCTCTACTAAAAATACAAAAATTAGCCAGGCATGGTGGCGGGCACCTGTAGTCCCAGCTACTCAGGAGGCTGAGCCAGAAGAATCGCTTGAACCTGGGAGGCGGAGGTTGTGGTGAGCCGAGATTGTGTCACTGCACTCCAGCCTGGGCAACACAGCAAGACTCCATTTAAAAAAAAAAAAAAAGCGTTTCCTTTGAGGGGTGGGAACAGGGCAGAGGGGATAAAAGGGAAGCCAGAATTCTCTGAATGTACCTTGTGCTATATTTGATTTTGGAACCACTAAGTGCTTTACATAATTATAAAACAAATTTAAAAAGAAAGTAAGGCAGCCACCCCCTAAAAGTTGGAAACAAACTTAAATAAATGAATATACCTATATATTAAGTTGGTGACGTAATCACCCAAGGAACTATTTCAAGTGACTTTAAAACAGTTTTTTGACTGAACTCCCCTAGTGAGATATATCTTAACAGTATTCAGTAATTTTTTTGTTATTGTTAATAACATTGGTATTGCTTTTTTGACACTGTGATAGTACATTATGGGATAAATTAAGTATATAATAACGTTAATATCAGTAGGCACTTCGATTTGAAACATGGAAAAAAAGAGATACCAATAAAAAAGTTAAACTAAAACTCATTAATAATAGATTTAAATTGGAAATATCAGAATTAATTTTATTTGTTTTTAAAAATTTTAATTTTCAGCTGTCTACAGAAAAGGCCTAGTCTATGACAACCCAGTACAACAAGCAGTGATTACCCAGATTCTGCTCTCTAAATAGAATTTTCTCCAGAAAAGATTAGGTTTCTTAGATAATGGGCCTCTTCCTGGTTGGGGGCAGGCAATGTTTATAAGATGAACCCAGGATATCTATGAGAGAAAGCAAAGCAGCTATCCAGAACTACGAGCATCATCACAAAAAGAGGAGTTGCCTGGAAGGGACCCCACTGCCTAAAAATGGGGCAGGTTGAACATCAAAAAGAATACTGACTGGAATGAACTGAAGCATTAAATATGTAAAAAACCATGAGTTTAAAATGATACTTATTTTAAAAACTCTTATTGTTACCTTTTGAAGGTTGTTAGAGCACCGATTCATTTTAGGAAAAAAAATTAGAGGGAAAGAATTAAACATTTATCTTGCCTTTCATATGTGAATTTCCAAATAGATGAAAAGGGAAAGTTCTTCTCTATAGAAAAGAAAAATGCTTAGGTAACAATTAGAAAAGTCACCATTTTGCAACTCCTAGTGAAATAATGGATCCTATCAGTCTGTTTTGCATTGCTATAAAGGAATACCTGAGGCTGGGTAATCTATAGAGTTTCATTTTGGCTCATGGTACTGCAGGCTGTACAGAAATCAGGGTGCTGGTATCTACTTCGGATGAGGCCCTCAAGAAGCCTATAATCATGGTGGAAGGTGAAGGGGCAGCAGGCATGTCACATGGCAAGAGAGGGAGCAAGGCACAAAGAGGTCCCAGACTCTTTCAAACAATCAGATCTTGCAGTAACTCACCACAGGAGGGGCACCAAGCCATTCATGAGGGATCTGCCACTGTGATCCAAACAAACACCTCCCACCAGGCCCCACCTCCAACATTGGGGATGACATTTCAACATGAGATTTGGAGGGGACAAACATCTAAACTATATCATGGATCTGACAGCAGTCACCTGTGGATGGTAAAACTATTCAGTGAAAATTGAATAGAAACTTCATAATGACTGGACTCAATACCTGAACTCACTGTTCAGTCTGAATATCAGTGGAACAGCCAGAAATTATGTACCTCCTGATGTGAGGCAGTAGGAAGTAGACAGAACCCTCTGAAGTATTCGTACCAAAAACATTACACCTGAGTCTAATCAAGCCTGTAAATCTAATTGCCAGTTACAGAAAATGCATGTGTAGAGAAACAAGTTAAATGATACTATGAAACAATCATACAAACCTGTAATATTAGAAATTCTTTATTCTTTATACAGGATTTAGTTTTTCTAAGAAATAAAAGACGTGAAAGAATGGGAGGAGCAAAGAGAGAGAACTGTTATTGGTTAGAAGAGACTTAAAAACCATTTCAAACCAATGGAAGAGGGACCTTGTTTGGATCGTGATTTAAACTAATTATAAAAAGACATTCTGGGGGCTAGGAAAAAAACGACATTTTTGAGACCGAGAAATTTGAACATGGATTGGGCCATTAGAAGATACTAAAGAATTGTTAATGTTGTTAGACAACATTATGACTTCATAGTTATGTTAAAAGTCTCCCTATCAGAAGTATTTATAAATAAAATGATACCTTAGATTTGTTTATAATATTCTATGCTTCCCACTCCCCTGCTCCCCAAAATGGTGGGAACTGGAATTGATAAAAACTAGATTGGAATCATACTGAAAATTCTGAAGTTCAGCATTGGAAGCTCAGTGTTCATTTGACTTATTCTCCCTGCATTAGTGAATGTTTGAAATTTTCTATAACTAAACATGACATATTATTAAGACAGACAGTAGAAACCATTTAACTAAAATCTTTAATATCAAGATGGACCTTTTTTTTTGAGACAGAGGTTCACTCTTGTTGCCCAGGCTGGAGTGCAGTGGTGCCATCTCGGCTCACTGCAACCTCTGCCTCCTGGGTTCAAGCGATTCTCCTGCCTCAGCCTCCTGATTAGCTAGGATTACAGGCACCCACCACCACATCCGGCTAATTTTTGTATTTTTAATAGGGATGGGGTTTCACCATGTTAGCCAGGCTGGTCTCGAACTCCTGACCTCAGGTGATCCACCTGCCTCGGCCTCCATACCTCAGGTGATGCACCTGCCTCGGCCTCCCAAAGTGCTGGGATTACAGGTGTAAGCCTCTACGCCCAGTCAAGATGGATTTTTTTTTATTATACTTCAGGTTTTAGGGTACATGTGCACAATGTGCAGGTTTGTTACATATGTATCCATGTGCCATGTTGGTTTGCTGCACCCATTAACTCATCATTTAGCATTAGGTATATCTCCTAATGCTGTCCCTCCCCCCTCCCCCCACCCCACAACAGTCCCCGGAGTGTGATGTTCCTCTTCCTGTGTCCATGAGTTCTCATTGTTCAATTCCCACCTATGAGTGAGAACATGCGGTGTTTGGTTTTTTGTCCTTGCGATACTTTACTGAGAATGATGGTTTCCAGTTTCATCCATGTCCCTACAAAGGACATGAACTCATCATTTTTTATGTCTGCATAGTATTCCTTGGTGTATATGTGCCACATTTTCTTAATCCAGTCTATCGTTGGACATTTGGGTTTGTTCCAAGTCTTTGCTATTGTGAATAGTGCCGCAATAAACATACATGTGCATGTGTCTTTATAGCAACATGATTTATAGTCCTTTGGGTATATACCCAGTAATGGGATGGCTGGGTCAAATGGTATTTCTAGATATAGATCCCTGAGGAATCGCCACACTGACCTCCACAATGGTTGAACTAGTTTACAGTCCCACCAACAGTGTAAAAGTGTTCCTATTTCTCCACATCCTCTCCAGCACCTGTTGTTTCCTGACTTTTTAATGATGGCCATTCTAACTGGTGTGAGATGGTATCTCATTGTGGTTTTGATTTGCATTTCTCTGATGGCCAGTGATGATGAGCATTTTTTCATGTGTTTTTTGGCTGCATAAATGTCTTCTTTTGAGAAGTGTCTGTTCATGTCCTTTGCCCACTTTTTGATGGGGTTGTTTGTTTTTTCTTGTAAATTTGTTTGAGTTCCTTGTAGATTCTGGATATTAGCCCTTTGTCAGATGAGTAGGTTGCGAAAATTTTCTCACATTTTGTAGGTTGCCTGTTCACTCTGATGGTAGTTTCTTTTGCTGTGCAGAAGCTCTTTAGTTTAATTAGATCCCATTTGTCAATTTTGGCTTTTGTTGCCATTGCTTTTGGTATTTTAGACATGAAGTCCTTGCCCATGCCTATGTCCTGAATGGTATTGCCTAGGTTTTCTTCTAGGGTTTTTATGGTTTTAGGTCTAACATGTAAGTCTTTAATCCATCTTGAATTAATTTTTGTATAAGGTGTAAGGAAGGGATCCAGTTTCAGCTTTCTACATATGGCTAGCCAGTTTTCCCAGCACCATTTATTAAATAGGGAATCCTTTCCCCATTGCTTGCTTTTGTCAGGTTTGTCCAAGAACAGATAGTTGTAGATATGTGGCATTATTTCTGAGGGCTCTGTTCTGTTCCATTGATCTACGTCTCTGTTGTAGTACCAGTACCATGCTGTTTTGGTTACTGTAGCCTTGTAGTATAGTTTGAAGTCAGGTAGTGTGATGCCTCCAGCTTTGTTCTTTTGGCTTAGGATTGACTTGATGATGCGGGCTCTTTTTTGGTTCCATATTGAACTTTAAAGTAGTTTTTTCCAATTCTGTGAAGAAAGTCATTGGTAGCTTGATGGGGATGGCATTGAATCTATAAATTACCTTGGGCAGTATGGCCATTTTCATGATATTGATTCTTCCAACCCATGAGCATGGAATGTTCTTCCATTTGTTTGTATCCTCTTTTATTTCATTGAGCAGTGGTTTGTAGTTCTCCTTGAAGAGGTCCTTCACATCCCTTGTAAGTTGGATTCCTAGGTGTTTTATTCTCTGTGAAGAAATTGTGAATGGGAGTTCACTCATGATTTGGCTCTCTGTTTGTCTGTTATTGGTGTACAAGAATGCTTGTGATTTTTGTACATTGATTTTGTATCCTGAGACTTTGCTGAAGTTGCTAATCAGCTTAAGGAGATTTTGGGCTGAGACAATGGGGTTTTCTAGATATACAATCATGTCATCTGCAAACAGGGACAATTTGACTTCCTCTTTTCCTAATTGAATACCCTTTATTTCCTTCTCCTGCCTGATTGCCCTGGCCAGAACTTCCAACACTATGTTGAATAGGAGTGGTGAGAGAGGGCATCCCTGTCTTGTGCCAGTTTTCAGAGGGAATGCTTCCAGTTTTTGCCCATTCAGTATGATATTGGCTGTGGGTTTGTCATAGATAGCTCTTATTATTTTGAGATACATCCCATCAATACCTAATTTATTGAGAGTTTTTAGCATGAAGGGTTGTTGAATTTTGTCAAAGGCCTTTTCTGCATCTATTGAGATAATCATGTGGTTTTTGTCTTTGGTTCTGTTTATATGCTGGATTACATTTATTGATTTGCGTATGTTGAACCAGCCTTGCATCCCAGGGATGAAGCCCACTTGATCATGGTGTATAAGCTTTTTGATGTGCTGCTGGATTCGGTTTGCCAGTATTTTATTGAGGATTTTTGCATCAATGTTCATCAAGGATATTGGTCTGAAATTCTCTTTTTTGGTTATGTCTCTGCCAGGCTTTGGTATCAGGACGATGCTGGCCTCATAAAATGTGTTAGGGAGGATTCCCTCTTTTTCTATCGATTGGAATAGTTTCAGAAGGAATGGTACCAGTTCCTCCTTGTTACCTCTGGTAGAATTCGACTGTGAATCCATCAGGTCCTGGACTCTTTTTGGTTGGCAAGCTATTGATTATTGCCACAATTTCAGAACCTGTTATTGGTCTATTCAGAGATTCAACTTCTTCCTAGTTTAGTCTTGGGAGGGTGTCTTTGTCGAGGAATTTATCCATTTCTTCTAGATTTTCTAGTTTATTTGCATAGAGGTGTTTGTAGTATTCTCTGATGGTAGATTGTATTTCTGTGGGATCGGTGGTGATATCCCCTTTTTCATTTTTTATTGCATCTATTTGATTCTTCTCTCTTTTCTTCTTTATTAGTCTTGCTAGTGGTCTATCAATTTTGTTGATCTTTTCAAAAAACCAGCTCCTGGATTCATTAATTTTTTGAAGGGTTTTTTGTGTGTCTATTTCCTTCAGTTCTGCTCTGATTTTAGTTATTTCTAGCCTTCTGCTAGCTTTTGAATGTGTTTGCTCTTGCTTTTCTAGTTCTTTTAATTGTGATGTTAGGGTGTCAATTTTGGATCTTTCCTGCTTTCTCTTGTGGGCATTTAGTGCTATAAATTTCCCTCTACACACTGCTTTGAATGTGTCCCAGAGATTCTGGTATGTTGTGTCTTTGTTCTCGTTGGTTTCGAAGAACAACTTTATTTCTGCCTTCATTTCATTATGTACCCAGTAGTCATTCAGGAGCAAGTTGTTCAGTTTCCATGTAGTTGAGCAGTTTTGATTGAGTTTCTTAATCCTGAGTTCTAATTTGATTGCACTGTGGTCTGACAGACAGTTTGTTATAATTTCTGTTCTTTTACATTTGCTTAGGAGAGCTTTACTTCCAACTATGTGGTCAATTTTGGAATAGGTGTGGTGTGGTGCTGAAAAAAATGTATATTCTGTTGATTTGGGGTGGAGAGTTCTGTAGATGTCTATTAGGTCCACTCTGTGCAGAGCTGAGTTCAATTCCTGGATATCCTTGTTAACTTTCTGTCTCATTGATCTGTCTAATGTTGACAGTGGGGTGTTAAAATCTCCCATTATTATTGTGTGGGAGTTTAAATCCCTTTGTAGGTCACTCAGGACTTGCTTTATGAATCTGGGTGCTCCTGTGTTGGGTGCATATATATTTAGGAAAGTTAGCTCTTCTTGTTGAATTGATCCCTTTACCATTATGTAATGGCCTTCTTTGTCTCTTTTGATCTTTGTTGGTTTAAAGTCTATTTTATCAGAGACTAGGATTGCAACCCCTGCCTTTTTTTGTTTTCCATTTGCTTGATAGATCTTCCTCCATCCCTTTATTTTGAGTCTATGTGTGTCTCTGCACGTGAGATGGGTTTCCTGAATACAGCACACTGATGGGTCTTGACTCCTTATCCAATTTGCCAGTCTGTGTCTTTTAATTGGAGCATTTAGCCCATTTACATTTAAAGTTAATATTGTTATGTGTGAATGTGATCCTGTCATTATGATGTTAGCTGGTTATTTTGCTTGTTAGTTGATCCAGTTTCTTCCTAGCCTCGATGGTCTTTACAATTTGGCATGTTTTTGCAGTGGCTGGTACCAGTTGTTCCTTTCCATGTTTAGTGCTTCCTTCAGGAGCTCTTTTAGGGCAAGCCTGGTGGTGACAAAATCACTCAGCATTTGCTTGTCTGTAAAGTATTTTATTTCTCCTTCACTTATGAAGCTTAGTTTGGCTGGATATGAAATTCTGGGTTGAAAATTCTTTTCTTTAAGAATGTTGAATATCGGCCCCCACTCTCTTCTGGCTTGTAGAGTTTCTTCTGAGAGATCAGCTGTTAGTCTGATGGGCTTCCCTTTGCAGGTAACCCGACCTTTCTCTCTGGCTGCCCTTAACATTTTTTCCTTCATTTCAACTTTGGTGAATCTGACAATTATGTGTCTTGGAGTTGCTCTTCTTGAGGAGTATCTTTGTGGTGTTCTCTGTATTTCCTGAATCTGAATGTTGGCCTGCCTTGCTAGATTGGGGAAGTTCTCCTGGATAATATCTTGCAGAGTGTTTTCCAACTTGGTTCCATTCTCCCCGTCACTTTCAGATACACCAATCAGACGTAGGTTTGGTCTTTTCACATAGTCCCATATTTCTTGGAGGCTTTGTTCGTTTCTTTTTATTCTTTTTTCTCTAAACTTCCCTTCTTGCTTCATTTCATTCATTTCATCTTCCATCACTGATACCCTTTCTTCCAGTTGATCTCATTGGCTACCGAGGCTTCTGCAATCTTCGCATAGTTCTCGAAACTTGGCTTTCAGCTCCATCAGCTCCTTTAAGCCCTTCTCTGCATTGATTATTCTAGTTATCCATTTGTCTAAATTTTTTTCAAAGTTTTTAACTTCTTTGCCATTGTTTTGAATTTCCTCCCATAGCTTGGAGTAGTTTGATCGTCTGAAGCCTTCTTCTCTCAATTCGTCAACGTCATTCTCCGTCCAGCTTTGTTCCGTTGCTGGTGAGGAACTGCGTTCCTTTGGAGGAGGAGAGGTGCTCTGCTTTTTAGAGTTTCCAGTTTTTCTGCTCTGTTTTTTCCCCATCTTTGTGGTTTTATCTACTTTTGGTCTTTGATGATGGTGATGTACAGATGGGTTTTTGGTGTGGATGTCCTTTCTGTTTGTTAGTTTTCCTTCTACCAGACAGGACCCTCAGCTGCAGGTCTGTTGGAGTTTGCTAGAGGTCCACTCCAGACCCTGTTTGGCTGGGTGTCAGCAGTGGTGGCTGCAGAACAGCGGATTTTCGTGAGACCACAAATTCAGCTGTCTCATAGTTCCTCTGGAAGTTTTGTCTCAGAGGAGTACCTGGCCGAGTGAGGTGTCAGTCTGTCCCTACTGGGGGATGCCTCCCAGTTAGGCTGCTTGGGGATCAGGGACCCACTTTAGGAGGCAGTCTGTCCGTTCTCAGATCTCCAGCTGTGTGCTGGGAGAACCACTACTCTCTTCAAAGCTGTCAGACAGGGACATTTAAGTCTGCAGAGGTTCCTGCTTTTTGTTTGTCTGTGCCCTGCCCCCAGAGGTGGAGCCTACAGAGGCAGGCAGGCCTCCTTGAGCTGTGGTGGGCTCCACCCAGTTCGAGCTTCCTGGCCACTTTGTTTACCTAAGCAAGCCTGGGCAATGGCGCGCGCCCCTCCCTCAGCATCGCTGCCGCCTTGCAGTTTGATCTCAGACTGCTGTGCTAGCAATCAGCGAGACTCCGTGGGCATAGGACTCTCCGAGCCAGGTGCGGGACACAATCTACTGGTGTGCCGTTTTCCAAGCCCATTGGAAAAGCGCAGTATTAGGGTGGGACTGACCCGATTTTCCAGGTGCTGTCTGTTACCCCTTTCTTTGACTAGGAAAGGGAACTCCCTGACCCCTTGCGCTTCTTGAGTGAGGCACTGCCTGGCCCTGCTTCGGCTCGCGCACAGTGCACTGCACCAACTGTCCTGCACCCACTGTTTGGCACTCCCTAGTGAGATGAACCCGGTACCTCAAATGGAAATGCAGAAATGACCCGTCTTCTGTGTTGCTCACGCTGGGAGCTGGAGACCGGAGCTGTTCCTATTCGGCCATCTTGGCTCCACCCCCCACCCCCCTTTTTTTTTTTGAGGCAGAGTCTCACTCTGTCCCCCAGGCTGGAGTGCAGTGGCATGATCTCGGCTCACTGGAAGCTCTGCCTCCTGCGTTCACGCCATTCTCCTTCCTCAGCCTTCTGAGTAGCTGGGACTACAGGTGCCCGCCACCACGCCCAGCTAATTTTTTTGTATTTTTAGTGGAGACGAGGTTTCACCTTGTTAGCCAGGATGGTCTCTATCTCCTGACCTTGTGATCCGCCCTCCTCGGCCTCCCAAAGTGGGACATTTTAAAAACGTCTTCAAAACTGCAATACAAATAAAGTAAGATATATTGATTTCTCTGCACCCATTTTATTTCTAATGCATTACCACAAACCAGTGCATTTTGGGATACCATACAGTTCTCTAAAGGTTTTTTATTTATTTGTAGTTTAATATTTCTAAAGGTTAATTATGCCATCAGACATTAAGATGGTTGCCGCCGCACCTTATGATGGTCTTCTTGGGAAGTAGACAGTAGAGCATGATATTTTAATTTCAAGATTCCTATTATGTAATGTCTTTAAAAATACCTTATGTTTAATGTTAGTGGTAAAAACACAGTGCCTTTAACTAAAGAAATGTCTCCCTATAGATGAGACTGACTTGAGGGCCTTAGGAGGGAAAGGATGTGTTATCATGACCTCCCATCGTTAGCAAGGATGAATAACATCTTGATTTTTAATCTAGTCATCTGAGGAAAAAACACAAAAGATGTAGCCATAGACTACCCTTGGACAGTCTAAGAGACAAAAAACATATATACTTTAGAAGAGCAGAGGAAAGTTATAATTTAATATAACAAACAATAATGACCTCCTTTTGAGTGCTAGGCACTCAGCAAATGTGAGTGACAGTTTCTGCCTTTGAGTGATTTGCAATCTATTGATAGATTCGTAACACTAGCTACACTCTATTATGGCTATTGATTATGGAGCCACAGTTAAAGTAATTTGAATACAAGTGAAGCAGCAGTTCAGCCTGAGAAAGGAAAGGGCTGGGTGAAGTTCCAGAGGAAAGGTGGCATTTAAGAGGAATATTAAAGAATATGCCAGACCTGAAGTAGGAAAGGAGTGCTGGGAGCAGAGAGAAGAATTTTCACTGCTGGAGGAGTAGTAAGCAGGCCACTGTCCAGCACACAGGACACCGTAGTGGGGAGCTTGCAGGAGGCTGGTGGGAACAGCAGCCACCCAAGCCCATGGGAGATCCTGGGTTCAAGCCAGGAGTCATGGACTTGGTTCTGCAGGTGCAGAGGAGTGATGTGATCACACATGTGTTCTGGAAAAGTAACTCATCTCTCACTAGAGTTGGGTGGATTGCTTGAAATAAGGAGAAACTGGAGACAAGGACACCAGGTGAGCTGCCTTTTCAGCAGTGAGAAAGAAACAGCAGGAAAGCACAGGCAGCACGCAGAAGGCCGAGCAGTGGGGCAGCACCAGGAACACTGCCATTTCTCACCCTTTTCTCCCCTTTACAAATTTCTGTAGGTAGCCAAGGTGCTTTGGTGGTACTACTTCTCCAAATCAGTAGAGTTCCTGGACACGATTTTCTTCGTTTTGCGGAAAAAAACGAGTCAGATTACTTTTCTTCATGTATATCATCATGCTTCTATGTTTAACATCTGGTGGTGTGTCTTGAACTGGATACCTTGTGGACAAAGTAAGTTATTTTGTTAATTTTTCCGTTTTGAGGAATGGCTCTTAGAGACCACTGGTGCTGTCTTGTATTGAGCATCGCATGCAGATCAGGAGAGCACGAAGGGAGGCCTAGAGCGCCAGCCTCGCCGCAGCAGGATGCCCGTGTCTGCCAGGGGCCACATATTCTAGTGTCTGGTCTTTGATACAAGCAAAATCTGGGCCGAACCTTAAATTTAAAACTGTTTTCTTTTCCACACATCGTATGTCCCATGGTCAGAGGCACATACCCCAGCAGGAGCTGCTTCACTCCAATCCCGGGTGCTGTTTGACTCCTGTGGAAATACATCACCTTCCACAGTCACCACTTCCCCGTGAAACAGATTGAGGCATTTCAGCTTTTAGGGTTTCTTGTTTTCACATTCTGAAAAATTAAGGTTACATCTCTGAATGACCTACCAGATTTTCCATTTTTTAAAAACTGAGAATTACAGTAAGAAATAAATTTTATATCACAACCCAGTGCACTCATTCATATTTGTTCCTTTTCTTTTTTTTTTTTTTTTTTTTTGAGAGGGAATTTCACTCTTGTTGCCCAGGCTGGAGTGCAGTGGCACGATCTCAGTTCACTGCAACCTCTGCCTCCTGGGTTCAAGCGATTTTCCTGCCTCAGCCTCCTGAGTAGCTGGGATTACAGGCGCCCACCACCACGCCCAGCCAATTTTTTGTATTTTTAGTAGAGACAGGGTTTCACTATGTTGGTCAGGCTGGTCTCGAACTTCTGACCTCAGGCAATCCACCCGCCTCAGCCTCCCAAAGTGGTGGGATTACAGGTGTGGGCCACCACACCCGGCCCTTCTTCTTTATTTTTTTGAGAGAGACAGGGTCTCATTCTTCTGCCCAGGCCGGAATGCAGTGGTGTAGTCGTAGCTCACTGCAGCCTCAACCTCCTGGGCTCAAGCCACCTTCCTAGTTAGCTGACTACATGCATATACCACCATGCCCAGCTAATTTTTTTTTTTTTTTTTTGGTAGGGCTGGGCATAGTGGCTCATGCCTGTAACCCTAGCACTTTAGGAGGCCAAGGCAGGTGAATCACTTGAGTTCAGGAGTTAAAGACCAGCCTGGGCAACATGGCAAAATCCCATCTCTACCAAAAAAAAAAATTAGCTGGGCGTGGTGACGTGCACTTGCAGTACCACCAGCTCCTCAGGAGGCTGAGGTGGGAGGATGGCTTGCGCCCTGGAGGCAGAGGTTGCAGTGAGCTGAGTTCGCGCCACTGCACTCCAGCCTGGGAGACACAGCCAGATTCTGTCTCAAAAAGAAAAAAAAACAAGTGTGTAGACATAAGATGAATTTAATTATATTCAACCAAAGCAATATACTCTTACGTGATTTCTAGGCCCCATGACCCAATGTCTAGAGACATTAATTCCAACCAGTTGTTTGCTTTTAAATGAGTGATTTCATTTTGGGAAACAGGTTTCAAATGAAAATATATACATGGGTAAAATTAGTCTGTGCTAGTGTTGTAGTGTTGTCTTATTAATGTTTATGGTCCCACTTGTATATGAAAATGTGGTTATGTTAATTGGATAATGTATATATAAGAAGTTAAAGTATGTAAAGTATAAGTTCAGCCACATTTTAGAACACTGTTTAACATTTTTGCAAAACCTTGTAGGAAAAGAGAGCTGTCTACATGAAGATGACTTGCTTTATAGTTCAGATTTTATTTTAAAAGCTGTGTCTGTTAAACAAGAAAAAACACAAAAGAACCCCTGATTCCTGGTTCATAATTCTGTATTCTTACTCACTTTTTCAAGTTACCTATTTTGTTGCATAAACTAATTGTTAACTATTCATAGAACAGCAAACAAATGCCTGTTTAATGAAGAATTTTGACCAAGGCTATAAATGCCATTTACATTATTTTTAGTATTGTTGGTTATTTTTAAATTTTATTTATAATAAAGCACACTTTTATTTTTTAAAAAAAAAGTGTAGACACAGGGTCTCTCTGTGTTGCCCAGACTGGTCTTGAACTCCTGGGCTCAAGCAATCCTCCCCCCTCAGCCTCCTAAAGTGCTAGGATTACAGGTGTGAGCTACTATGCCTGGCCCTCATTCATATTTCTATGTTTTATATGATATTTTATGAAACAGTATTTACCCTGGCTCTGTATGATGTACTGTATATATTTTTTAATTGTTTTACAAAGAGTTGATGACAATTCTCACTGTATTGACTTCACCATTCACTAATGGGTCAGTTATGACCTACAGTTTGAGATGCACTGAGCTATAGGAAACAGTACTCTCTATTTGATACTATCTTGTTCTCAAGAATTTAGAAATACTCTATGAAAAATCAGAACATGTAAAACTTCAGTCAAAATGACTTTGTTCCAGGATTTAGGATCTTGTAGAGATGATATTAGGGAAAAAAGTGCCCAGGAATATTTGGAGTATCAGTGACTGTGAAGGTACAAATGAAAACTAGAGTGTGAGGGAGGAAATTGCTGGGAGTGCAGGGGGAAGAAAGAAAGAATTGATCTCTGTCCTTCTAGATGGATAAACATCCATTTCTTGAGTTTACTTATTAAGGAAGGACAACTATAATCAATATTAGAGGAGAATTACCAAGGTTAAGTATTTTTGTGATTGTCAAGTTTCATTACAAATCACTAAGCATCTAAAACCCAAATCATCACTTTGTATAGACATAGTCCTGTGAATACTGTGACAATTTCTGCCTAAGAATATTAGAAAAATGATACTTTGTGTGACCTACCAGAGCAGACTTTCAATTTTTTGAAATGCCTTAATCTGTATCACAGTGAAGTGGTGACTGTGGAAGGTGCTGTATTTCCACAGGAGTCAAATATTATAAGCAACAACTACTCATGGTTCATTAATAGATGGAAATGAAAAGTCATGTAGGTAAAGAAATACCACTAATACTATGCTGCTTGGTAGTCTGAAACTGTTTGTGTTTTCATATAAATTCAAGTGCCGTAACAGTTTATTTCAGCCAGTATTGGTTGATAATTTACTCTATGCATGCTATTGTACCTTTTGTTTCTTATTAATTTGCATTTAGCTATCCAGATCACTAATCTAGGATTAAAGAACCAGGTTAGAGAATTTAAATTGATTTATTAGCCAGCATATGTACGTTCAGGTACGGGGAATGTGCTGTGCTTTTTAATTCATGTTATCTCAGTTAATTTCATCCCAACCTTAAGAGCTAGTTATTATTATTATACCTATTTTCCAGGTAAGAAAATAAAAATTTACAGTCAAATCAATGTCTCTAAGCGGACACAGCCAATAAATGGCCCTCTAATGCCACAATCTCTCCCACCACAGGATAGCTCACAGAACAGCCATCTGGATCCCAGGCTGACAGCTGAAGAGCATTCACTTTGTGCCAAGCATTGTTCTAAGCACTTTCTTGTACAGATGAAATCCTCACAACACCGAGTTTCCTTATTTCCAACAAGTGATGCACCTGTGGCATCTCACCTCTTGCAGCTAAATCCTTTCAAAGCTTAGGTGACCCAACGTGGAACATGACCCTTTCTCCATGGTTTCCTGAAGCCTTATTCACCCATGGTGGAGGCAGTTACAGAGATGTTTCATGAGATTGATAGCAGGGGCCTGGATTTTAGATATCCCTCATCCTAAAAGTCTCTGCGATGGCCAATCACTGGGAATGTCTCGCTGGCCAGTTTCTCCTCCACTCCAGCCTTCTCTGTCTGCCTTACTCTTTCTCCAGCACCTCCTGGTCCCTAAGTGTCTTTCAGGCAGAATTTATTTACTTAATTATGAAAGCAATATATTTTGTCTCTCTAGCACCCTGTTCAGCCATGTACAAAAGGCTCTTTCTACATCAATATGTCTTATCAAAGGTTTAGCTAAAGCAAAGACAATTCTATTTCAGAGGGATTCTGCCAACAGCTTTAAGCTAGTATTTCTTTTCCTCTCTCAGTAGCTGATAGTAGTGACAGTTAAAGAGACCGTAAAACCTCGTAGATAAGGCGTTCCCTGTGTGGGGGGCATTCTGAAAAACCATCCCAGGCTAGTCCTTCTATCATGGAGTTTTTGCTGAACCCTAGAACTGGCACAGTAATTGGGGAATTTGTTAGTGTGGATTTTGTTATATGATCATGTCATATGTGCTACTCATTTTCAATTACCATGCAGAGAGAGAATCTCACTTGACAAAGCAGAATGAACAGTCTTTCCTGCAAGAATAGTGATTTTTATACTGTACTTTTATAGGTTTCTTTGGACCAACACTGAACAGTTTTATCCACATTCTTATGTACTCCTACTATGGACTTTCTGTGTTTCCATCTATGCACAAGTATCTTTGGTGGAAGAAATATCTCACACAGGCCCAGCTGGTATGTTGTCCCTTCGTTTAGCTTTTCTCCATGTGGCTCATGGATGGGGAAAGGAAATAGAAATCTGTCTTAAAAGTCAGAGGGCTTTTTATGTGTGATGAGGCTGCCTATTCTTTTTCCAAAATTGGCCTTTTAAGAATTAAACTTTTTGTGTTAAAATGCCCTCTGTGCATGCAATTAGCTTATAATGGAAAGTTCCTTGCTTTGAAATGTAGATGAATACTTTTCAAATTAATGTGTAAGTTAAATTCTTTTTGTCTAAATAATTTTAACTGCAACTTTTCCATGAGGAAATAATGGGCAATTTTACATGCTAATTTCAAATAAGATTTCTGGATGAGGGGGCTGCTTCAGCAGCTTTGTTTTGTTCCTACATAATTCTGAGAGTCCTAGGAGTTGATTTCTGAATTGATCAAGCTTGGCCGCAGTGTCTGTGTGGCACAGCCTGGCTCGCTCACAGAGATGCCCTCTCTGCCGTCCCCAGGTGCAGTTCGTGCTCACCATCACGCACACCATGAGCGCCGTCGTGAAACCGTGTGGCTTCCCCTTCGGTTGTCTCATCTTCCAGTCATCTTATATGCTGACGTTAGTCATCCTCTTCTTAAATTTTTACGTTCAGGTACGTGGAATGTAAATATTCAGCAGTAAAATGTAATAGATTGGCACTTTTTTTTTTGGAGACAGAGTTTCACTCTTATTGCCCAGGCTGGAGTGCAGTGGCGTGATCTCGGCTCACTGCAACCTCCGCCTTCCGGGTTCAAGCGATTCTCCTGCCTCAGCCTCCCGAGTAGTTGGGATTAGAGGCCCGGCTAATTTTTGTATTTTTAGTAGAGATAGGGTTTCGCCATGTTGGCCAGGCTGGTCTTGAACTCCTGACCTCAGGTGATCCGCCTGCCTTGGCCTCCCAAAGTGCTGGGATTACAGGCGTGAGCCACCACGCCCGGCCTAGATCATGCACTTTTACATCATATATTTGTCTAATTTTACTGATTAAATATTATAGTGGCACATGCTTGTTGATAAATTCAGCTAGCAGATACACGAAGTGAAATTTGCATTCCTAACTCCTCTCTCCACACCCTCCTCCTCAAAGGGTAACCACAGTTAATAGTCTAGTGGGCATTTTTAAAAACATTTTTCAATGCATGCATATAAGGTTTTATCAAAAATATCATTGGATTATATATACAGTTCTCAGTTTGCAGTATGTATTTGTACCATGCTACCAAAGTCTGACATCTGAAAGTTAAAAACATGTGTAGTAAGACAGATCCAGGAAATGTGAATGGAGCAAAGCAAGGGCTTCTTCAATGTTTTTAATTTATTGAATTTCATATTTAAAAATTGGTTCCTTATCAGGTACTCTGATGTTGCAGAATTACTGTTTATTTGGAAAAAAATTCCTTTAAGGCAAACCAGGGTGGAAAGGTCACCCTGACTTTTTCTTTATCAAGTGTCATTTTCTTTTTAAATAACAATTTAAATGGAAGACAGCTTCAAAATGCAATTTCAAAGCCACTCTGTTGTACAAGAACGGATGAAAGCTGTAACAGAGAAGAGGCCTCAGGTGGATGTAGATTTCAAATTGCTCTCTTTTGTAGGCTGGGGAAATGGAACGCTTCGTTTAAAAAAAAAAAAAAGTACATTTATATTCAAAACTGTACTTTTGAAATTGTATTCAACTGTATTTTTTTTTTCAGACTAATAAGTGCTTTATTTTTTAGTTTGCACTTGCTGAAAGTTAACCCATAGTGGTTTTTATTTTTTTGAAACGGAGTTTTGCTCTTGTTGCCCAGGCTGGAGTGCAATGGTGCAATCTCGGCTCAACACAACCTCTGCCTCCCGGGTTCAAGTGATTCTCCTGCCTCAGCCTCCCAAGTAGCTGGGATTATAGGCGTGTGCCACCACGCCTGGCTAATTTTGTATTTTTAGTAGAGACGGGGTTTATCCATGTTGGTCAGGCTGGTCTTGAACTCCTGACCTCAGGTGATCCGCCCACCTTGGCCTCCCAGAGTGCTGGGATTACAGGTGTGAGCCACCATGCACGTCCCCATAGTGGTTTTATACAGTGTGGAACAGTGGGAACTGAATTTTGACAGCGTTTCAGGTCTTGTATTTCTGAAATTGGACTAGGCTTTGTCTTTTATAAGAGATAAAGTTTTCCTTTGAAGATTTCTAAAGAAATAATCAATGATGAGACCAAACAAAGCTATGCGCGGGTGCGCAAACCCCTGCCCCCACCTTCCCAAAAAACGCTCTGTGTTAAAGGGAAGCTAAGGGAGTGATTTTGGTACATCGTGTTGAAGACTAAAGAGAAGCGTCTAGCCCAGCAAGAGTAGGTAATGGCATTCAAAGCCTTAGCCCTACATGCTGGTTCAAACTGAATCTTAGTTCTGAATCCAAGCATATAATTTAAGTTTGGACCCTTGTTAATACTATTGCTTTAAAAAAAAAAAAAAAAAAAAGTAAAAATGAGCTGCGAGATCAGGTATTTTGTCAGAATAGGAAGGATATGCCAAAAACTAGATCAAGCCAGAATCCCAGGTATTGGTACTTTTAAAATGACAGCACTTTTTCCACTTGAATTATTTTTTTAAGTTTTATCTTTCCAAGTGAGCAACTAATGCAGAATACTTTGAATGCTAACCCCAGAATATACAAATCCTGACCTCTAATATTCATTGAAATACAAGCATTTGTTTTGGTCTTTATTTTTAA
Organism: Symphalangus syndactylus; assembly: GCF_028878055.3. NCBI lineage: Eukaryota > Metazoa > Chordata > Mammalia > Primates > Hylobatidae > Symphalangus > Symphalangus syndactylus. The sequence goes on from NC_072445.2 coordinate 59,996,091, forward strand.
TCTTTAACCAGAAGTTTAAAAACGATATTACAAACATGAAATCTTGTTAGAAAATCCAGCGCCCAACTGGGCGCAGTGGCTCACGCCTGTAATCTTAGTACTGTGGGAGGCCAAGGCGGGTGGATCATCTGAGGTCAGGAGTTTAAGACAAGCCTGGGCAACATGGTGAAACCCCATCTCTACTAAAAATACAAAAATTAGCTGGGCATGGTGGTGTGCGCCTGTAGTCCCAGCTACTTGGGAGGCTGAGGTTGCAGTGAACAGGGATCACGCCATTGCACTCCAGCCTGGGAGAGAGATCGAAACTCTGTCTCAAAAAAAAACAAAAACAGAAATTCCAGCGCCCAACAAAATCACATACTGTTTTAACTCTATGCAATGTTAAAGACAAGGTCTTATTAAATAATCTTTTTATTTTTCTCTTCAAAATATACACATCCAACAGACATACCGAAAAAAGCCAATGAAGAAAGATATGCAAGAGCCACCTGCAGGGAAAGAAGTGAAGAATGGTTTTTCCAAAGCCTACTTCACTGCAGCAAATGGAGTGATGAACAAGAAAGCACAATAAAAATGAGTAACAGAAAAAGCACATACACTAGCCTAACAGATTCGCTTGTTTTAAAGCAAAGACTGAATTGAAAGTTACATGTTTTAGGATAAACTAATTTCTTTTGAGTTCATAAATCATTTGTACCCAGAATGTATTAATATATTGCTATTAGGTTAATCTGTTAACTGAATGCTTTGATCAGCATTGAGGTGATGCTGACCTCTGAGGACCTCAGAACTGGTGCAGCTTCTCTCTCCCTCCCTCCCACAGACTGAATCTTTTGCCAGAAGCTGTCCTTATAATGCCTTATATGCATACACAGCCAGGAAACGTGGAGCACTGTTTCTCACAGAAAGTCTCCAAATAAAAAGAGTTTTCAGATTAAAATGTTTACAACAAAATGTTAATTATATTCTAAATACAGGGTATGTTCTAATCTATATTAAGCAATAATTGCCAGTGCATAATCATTCCATTTGTTCCTTTAGCAATCAACCCCAGAAAATATTAAAACGGGATCATACACAGAAGATAGAAAAATCTAGCAAAACTTCTCTTTCTGTAAGCCAGAGTCTTGTCTATCAAATTCCCACAACCACTCCTGATTCTAAATTTAGTGATATGGTAATGAAATTGGTATTTCTTTTATTTTAAATATTAGTTATTCTAAAGAGAAAAAAATGCTTCTGCAAGATTTTTATAATTCAAGGGCTTTGGATAGGATTGTTCCTCTGTTTCCCTAATCATTCATCTGTTCATGTCTCCCTCTTGTGCCAGTCAGCCTAGGTTATAAAGATGCCATGCTCCATACCACGAGCAGTGTACAAATCTGGCTGCCCACTTCCTTTCTGAGCAAGCACTGGAGTTCCACTCCGACCTCTTTCTTTGAACATTCATGCTGCTGGAATATGTATAAATCAGAACTAGTAGAGTGATGGGAGCAAAATAGGCACTGAATTCGTCAACTCTTTTTTGTCAGCCTACTTGTGAATATTACCTCAGATACCTGTTGTCACTCTTTGCAGGTTATTTATTTAAAAGTTTTTGAAACTGGGGGGAAAATGAGGGAGTAGCTTGGAAAGAGTCCAGCACTGAGCTGTGGGCTGGTAATGAGCCACGATAAAAAATGCCAGTTTGGCAAACTCAGCACTCCCATTCCCTGCTCAGGTATATGCGATCTCTACAGAAAAGCAAGCACAAAAGCAGACAAAAGTATTAATGAGTATTTCCTTTCTCCGTAAGTGCAGGACTGTTACTTACTACTAAACTCTACCAAGAATGGAAACAATATTTTCTGAAGATTTTTTTGAAGATTAATTTATACCCTATAAAACTTGTCAACTTCGATGAAGTCACTTTATCTTCTCTTCTTATTTTTTTAAATAAGTAAGTCTTTAGGTCCTGACACTGACATCAAATACATGCGCACCAGAAAGGCATTTCCACCACCGTCCCTACTCATTACCGTCCAGAGTGCCTTTCTCTCTTGGCGTTTTTTTCCCCCCGAGCTCTAGTTTTAAACTTTTTCCTGTTAAAAACAACATTGTACTTTTATTTCATGTACGCTACCCCTCTGAGGATTTGGGCGTATGTTTTGGAAGGTGCCTAGTGCTTAGGATAGTCTCTAGGGCAATGCACTGCACCTGCTTCCTTCCCTTCGGTGCGGCGGACCCACTTCTGTTGAACAGATGTCTCCTGTGTGATGCCCCTGACTCCTCCATTTATCTTTCCAAATCATTTTCTGAAGCTGACTTGCTCTAGGGTGCTTCATCACCGCTTCCATCTTGCATCACCTTATAACTGTACTGTCCTGTTCTCTCCAAGCAATTCATTTTAAAACAAGGGCTAGCTTCAAGCATGACTGTTACGGCTCCTCTGTGACAAAACACAAGTTGGACCAAGGAGAAAGCCCTTTGGAGAAACTGGACCCTAGTTCAGTTTAGATCTCAAATATAGGCTAAAATCTCTTACCAAAGTGCGTTCCAGGTGAAAATGAGACTTAGAAGACAGACCGGTCTACTATGCTCACTGGTCATCACATTCAGCTTATTCTTACTTGCCATTGAGGCCCTAAGGCCTCAGTGCACAGCATACCTGCCACTCTGGATGTTTTCCTGTGCTTCATATCTGCATGGCAAGGAGGGAGCTGTCCTTCAGCAGACAAAGTCAAGCAGCTTTAACTACAAGGCAGCTTGAAACCTCTCTGATGAAAGTGAAAAATGTGGGTAGTTTATACTTTCAAACTAATGCCAGAGACTAGAGAGAGGTTTCATTCATGATGTGTATTTCCAATTTGGTCTTTAATTCAAGAGATGCTTCATAAAACACTTATAGCCTTAAACCATCCAAGGGCTAATTAAAAAAATAGAGAGTTATGAAATCTTAGCCACAAAAAATAAATCAGGTAAACATTTTAACCTGTTAAGTGTTGTAACTTCAAAAAACGAAAATGCTTATTTTAATGTGATTTTTCTAAAACTATTGAAAAGTTAATATTTCTATAACCTATTAAAGAAAAAAATGGAGAATGTTTTCTCTCAAATTTCCTCTGACCCATGGAAATGAAAATACTTAAATACTGTAAAGCATATCTATTAATAATTCCCCCAATTTTTTAAACAAAATGGAATATTAACTGAATGGAATTAAACATAGCAATTGTCAAGCCATCAAAATTATATATTGAACCACTTAGGCATGTTACGGGGTAAAGTCCCCACCCCTGCATTTGAGAAATATTTTATTATTTTTATTTTAAGGCAAAACAGTATTTACTGTGATGGGCAGAACAGCCTTTTGTATCTAAGAGTCCATTTTAGTTCTTTCCAATATTTCCATATCGTTCTGTGAATGTTTCTGGGGGCTTATTTGGAAAATACGGATATCACTTTGTTTTCCTTTGAAAGTAATTATATCTTAAGAACATAGTATCATGAATGGAGTAGACAGGGAGGCTGGATAAGCCATTTTTCTTTGTAGATAAAAAGCATTATCTGTGATTGTTGTATAATAAATTGATTTTTACATTAAATGCATGTTGCGAGTTTTATTTGGTTCAAAGCAGTTAAAATGTATGCCTGCATGGAATTCCAAATGACCTATCACTTGGGAGTTATTTTTACAATAAGGCATTATTTTAGCCATGAATTTTAGACATTTAATTCTTCTCTTGTTTCAGTGAGCAATGGATTATATCATTACCTTTACATTGTATTCATATACCAAGTTAAGCTATTTCAAAAATGGCCATTCACTAGAAAAATTTAAGATTAGCAGAGGATATAAAGATAACAATAAATAAATTGCTATATCAAACCACCTGGGGAGGAGCACTAGATTTGTTTGAGGAGAAGTTTTTAGGCAGAAACGACATCGTGCAATGCCCTGAAACCCAGGATGTCCTTCACAGAGCACCTGCACGGGGAGAGAGGTGATCAGCTCGGCTCGGGAGGAGATGTAGGTGAGTGAGGCCTGGCTGTGAGGATGCCTGGGAGAGTTGAGGCAAGGGGCAGGACCACAAGTTGGTGTTTTGTCAGTGCAGAGAGTAGAGTTTTGAATGTGATATTAAGTATAATGAGACACAGGTCCTAAAGAAAACTACAAAAGATGTGCTCAAAGTCTGATTAAAAAATTGCTTAAATTCCTGGATAGTGACAGGTGGGACAGGATAGATTTTAAGGAAGGGCAGGAGGAGAAGAGGGAATAGGAGAAAACTTTATTTTAGCTATCTGAATGGGGGCTAGAGTTTGGGGTGGGAGGTTAACATTTTAAAGAGGAGCCTTCCCTTTGTTATTTTAAATGGTGGGTGGAACTTAATAAAACTTTGTGTTTAAAAATAAAAGATAAATCCTGTGTCTCTATGGCAAGCCTAATAACTTGTCACAAACTTAGCTGCTTATTCAACAAGCGTTCACGTCAATAAGCTTCTTAATTCCTTTACGCAAAGAAAAAATTCAGCATGTGTTTTTGTTACAGCAGGCTTTCTTCCAAGACAAATTACATTTCCATATTTAAGGAAGAGTTTCTGTCCAGAGTATGCAAGGAAATAATCACTCCTAGGAGACTACAGTCACCTCAGGATTCCCTGACCTTCAGTAAAACATGACTTTTAGTCATAGGGGGAAAAAAACAAAGCTATTGATTTGTAGGTCATTTTTCCATCTTAAATTGCACTGCAGAACACTGGAATAACACTGAGAGGACAAGGAAATCTGTAATCCGTACCCTCATTGAGCAATTGGTAAATGCGGTCATTGTGGATCTTACGAGCAACGCACCGGGAGCCTGTTCTGAAAGGGTCTGTGTGACCACATGTGGTAGGCTGAGGAAGGCGAAGCTTGTCACACAGCCCTTGATGTTGCATGTGCCATAGTCTATAGCTACCTGGATGCCTTGAGATGGGCATTTTCTCTTGTGTTTGCCACAATCACCATCACTCATCCTTCTTTTTTTTTTTTTTTTTGAGACAGTCTCACTGTTGCCCAGGCTGGAATGCAATGGTGTGATCTCAGCTCACTGCAACTTCTGCCTCAGTCTCCCGAGTAGCTGGGATTACAGGCATGTGCCACCACTCCCGGCTAATTTTTGTTTCGTTTTTTTTTTTTCCAGTAAAGACAGGGTTTTGCCATGTTGGCCAGGCTGGTCTTGAACTCCTGACCTCAGGTGATCTGCCCACCTCAGCCTCCCAAAGTGCTAGGATTACAGGTGTGAGCCATGGCACCTGGCCCATTCATCCTTTTTATTCAGCCTATTAACCTGGCTGGCCCCTGAAGACATTTGAATTTGTGATGCCTATACATTGAACAACAAAAGGAGAAAGTCTATACAGTTTCGCTTGGGCCCACATGATATACTTAAAGGGAGGTGAACACAGACTTACCGGCAGTGGCCCTAGAAACAAATGATAGATGTTGCAGATTCTAGAAGACTGAAGCACTGTACGTAAGACAGTTCATGTAGAACCAGCTTCTATTCTTTTCAAGCTTGTTTAGACCTATGGAGTTTGATAAACTCTAGAAATAGTTATATTCAGTTGAAAATTTCATCAAATCTTGCCCAGCGCTACATATCGTGTTAGGGATATAGAATGATCTAGATGAAATATCTCCTCAGAGTTCATAGTCTAATAAAGTAGATAAACATTTAGTTATAAAATAAGTATTGAGGCCGGGCAAGGTGGCACACACCTGTAATCCCAGCACTATAGGAGACCAAGATGGGCAGATCACCTGAGGTCAGGGGTTCGAGACCAGCCTGGCCAAGATGGTGAGACTCTGTCTCTACTAAAAATACAAAAATTAGCCAGGCGTGGTGGCGTGCACCTGTAATCCCAGCTACTTGGGAGGCTGAGGCAGGAGAATCACTTGAACCTGGGAGAGGGAGGTTGCAGTGAACCAAGATCAGGCCATTGTACTCCAGACTAGACAACAGGAGCGAAACTCCATCTCAAAAAAAAATTAGATGGCAAAATTGGAATTATAAACATTGTTTTAGACAAATTAAACTATAAATTAATAACCTACATAATGTAACTAAGTTTTATTATATAATGAATAAAGTATTCAGTCTGCAGTCTTTCACTTTACTTACCCAGTCATGAACAAAGTTACTTTGTAGATGGCCTTAAATTATGTAGGCTTCATTTTTCCAAAATAAATTCAAATGCTTAACTGTATATGCAACTTCATCCACTCAAACTTCACTACAGGATTTAGTAGTTAATAACGACATGATGAATATTTCTCCCCTGCTAAAGGTGACACTTTTGTTGAAGTGCTGGAGAAATGAGAATATTTGCAGATCAAATGAGACATCCTAATAAGTTTATTTTCAAAACATATCACAGGCTGGGCACGGTGGCTCATGCCAGTAATCCCAGCACTTCAGCAGTCCAAGCTGGGTGGATCACAAGGCCCGGAGTTCAAGATCAGCCTGGCCAAGATGGTGAAACCCCATCTCTACCAAAAATACAAAAATTAGCTGGGCGTGGTGGCACACGCCTGTAATCCAGCTACTTGGGAGGCTGAGGCAGAGAATCGCTTGAACCTGGGAGGCAGAGGTTGCAGTGAGCTGAGATCACGCCACTGCACTCCAGCCTGGGTGACACAGTGAGACTCTGTCTCAAAAAAATTAATCAATTAAAAAATGTAAAGCCACCATTTTTACCTGAGCTATCTTCATCATCTTCAACTCAAATTTCTCCTTCCAAGAGATACATTAAATTGTATTTATTCAGATGCTGCTAAAGTGTTTTATTCACACAAAACTTGAAGACATTTCTCAAACAAAAAAAGTCCATTTTACTTTTATAAAAAAAAAAAAAGCAACACCACTCCAAGTTGTAACATCCTGAACTTTCTATTAATACTATCTGACCAAATTTTAACACAAAAGGTTAATTTTTATGAACAAATGGATAATAACCCAACTGCAAACTACCAACATATATTCTATCTGAACTCAGCAGTTCACAGGGATGATGTTTGGAGGGGAGAAAATTGAATGCATACAGAGCATGGAAGTCTGGCTAACGAGGCCTGAGCAAACAATAACCTTGCTCTTTATCTTCGTCTTCAGGCAGCCCAGGCTGGCAGAAAAGGAAAAGGAGAGCAGTAATTAGTCAAGGCTGAACTGTCCTCCTCTTAGTCCCTAAGAACCCCGTGAGCCAATACGAGCATCACTCCTTTTTATCCGCTACATCTCACTAACTCAGGTATTCAGTGAAGCATCTTACATGGTTGTCAAAAGCTCATGTCAGTGTCCTTGGCGGAAACTGCCTGGTTATCCTCAGAAATCTCTTCAACATATGCCACTCTGAAGATGTACCTAACATCTCTCGATAGTTTAACCTAACAGGTGATTTTGTTGGATGTTGGAGATAAGACAGCTCTTTCTCTGTTATAGCATCAGATGAAGTGGGTGGCCTGGCTTTAGGGGCCACACTAGGAAAACTACATGTCATTAATAACCAGATTGGCAGTCAACCCTATTATTATTATTATTATTATTATTATTATTATTATTATTATTATTTTGAGATGGAGTCTCACTCTGTCGCAAGGCTGGAGTGCAGTGGCATAATCTTGGCTTACTGCAACCTCTGCCTCCTGGTTCAAGCGATTCTCCTACCTCAGTCTCCTGAGTAGCTGGAATTACAGGTGTGCACCATCATGCCCAGCTAATTTTTGTATTTTTAGTAGAGACGGGGTTTCGCCACATTGGCCAGGCTGGTCTCAAACTCCTCACCTCACGTGATCCGCCCACCTTGGCTTCCCAAAGTGCTGGGATTACAGGTGTGAGCCACCATGCCCCACCTATCAGCCCAATTGGATGCTCATAAATAAGAGGTTGGTAGGAGCTGATATCAACTGAGGGAACAGATTCTCCCATCCCACCCAAACTCCAGGGCACATGCCTATTGAGAAGAAGGGCAGAATCACCTGTGCGATATAAGTTATTTCTCCATTTTTTTCTGTGTGCAGCATGTGTAATTTAATTCAGGCATGACAGACATTCTATCTAACACCTATTCTCCCCCGTTTCCTTATTAACAGAAGCTCCCACTTTTGGGGAGTGCTGTGACACACTCAGTCAAATTTTCTCCTCTCCAGATTCCGTTGCAACTAGGGTGAGCCATGTGACCTAGTTCTGGCCACTATGATGCAGACAAAATCTATCAGCTTGGGCTTCCAGGAAAACTGTTTCCCTGATTTTAAAAAGTGGGGAGGAAGCTGGGCATGGTGGCAGATGCCTATAATCTCAGCATTTTGGGAGGCTGAGACAGGAGGATAAGTTGAGCCCAGGAGTTCAAGACCAGCCTGGCTGGGCAACATAGCAAGGCCTCATCTCAAAATAGACTAAATAAATAAAAAACGAAAGAGGGGAGGGTGTTAGCACACATCTTTTGCCTTTTAGTTTTACTCAACTCCTTCTTCCTGCCTGGGGTGTAGAAAAGATACCTAGAGGTACAACAGCCATGATGTGATTATAAAATTCCCAAGTCACAAAAAGAATGGTAAAGCAAAAAGCTCAAAGAACCCAGGACCCTAATGACTACTTAAAGCTGCTGTACCACCAGCCCTGGACTTCGTTGCTGCTCTTCACAGGGAAAAAAGTAAAAGCCCTATTTGGCTTAGGCACCAAAGTCCAATTTCTGCTACTTGTGATCAAATGTAACATGCACATTTAGTTCACATTTAATCCAATTCTCTATTGGAGCTGGGAATTATTCCAATATTCTTAGCCCAGATTAGTCCTTTTTTAATATCCTCTTTTAGTCCTATTTTGATTTGGAGATTTGTTGTTATTGCTATTTCCTCAAAAGAAAACAGTATTTTTTTCCACAATAATTTAAGTAATTCAAGATATAATTTAAGTAATTCAAGATATGTGTACAAAGATATTCACTAAAAATTTTTGAATAATAATTAAAAATAACCTGGATGTCCATTATAGGGAAAAAAATATATAAGTTATAGCATGTTTATAAACTATTTTGCAGTTATTAAAAAATAAGATCCTATATTGCTGCCTAAGAGGCTAGTCCTATTTTTATTGCTGAGTGAACTAATAATATATATTTAGTACATCATTAAAACATATTTATAGGCTGGGCGCAGTGGCTCATGACTGTATTCCCAGCACTTTGGGAGTCCAAGGTTGGTGGATCACCCGAGGTCAGGAGTTCCAGACCAGCCTGCAACATGGCGAAACACTGTCTCTACTAAAAATATATATAATTGGCCGGGTGTGGTGGGAGGCACCTGTAATCCCAGCCACTCGGGAGGCTGAGGCAGGAGAATCACTTGAACCTCGGAGGAGGAGGTGCAGTGAGCTAAGATCGTGCCACTGCACTCCAGCCTGGGCAACAAGAGCGAAACTCCATCTCAAAAAAACAAAAACATATATACGTATATATGTGTAAATATTTGTATATATTCTTGTGTAAGCATCAGAATAAATCTTTGGAAGAATATACTCTCAACTATCAAGAGGTAGTTATCTCTGGATCATGGATAACAGGAAAGGCTGGGGAGAGGAAAAAATTTAACTCGTTATAAACTTCTATGTTGTTTATTACACAAAAGTAATTCCTTCCTTTTTTTTTTTTTTTTTTTTTTCTTGAGACAGAGTCTCACTCTGTTGCCCAGGCTGGAATGCAGTGGCATGATCTTGGCTCACTGCAACCTCTGCCTCCTGGGTTCAAGTGATTCTCCTGCCTCAGCCTCCCAAGTAGCTTGGACTACAGCCTCGTGCCACCACACCTGGCTAATTTTTTGTATTTTTAGTAGAGACGGGGTTTCACCATGTTAGCCAGGATGGTCTCGATCTCCCGACGTCATGATCTGCCTGCCTCGGCCTCCCAAAGTGCTGGGATTACAGGTGTGAGCCACCACGCCCGACCCCCTATCTTTCAATAAGCTGTAAAAGCACAGAATGGCCTAAGATACAAATTAAATTTACTTTAAATATCACCACACAGAAATAAACCCAGCTGACATTTCTAGAACATCCGTTTAGAATCTAGACCTCTTACTTTGCAGGCAAGTACATAAATACATGCAAACTGTCATCCTCCATAACCGCCCTCCCCCAGCCTGGTTATCTCCACACTTGATCTTAGCCAAAAGGCCTGGGGGCGATAGCCCGATTATCCCATTAGTCACTCCTCATCCTCTTGCTGGCTTCATCTCCCCTACCTGACTTCAACACATTGGAGTAGCCCAAGAAAGTTGTCCTGGGCTGCCTCTCTGTACTGAGTCCCTAGGTCAACTTATCCAGTCTATGTCCAGCCCCCAGCCATGAGCTTCAGTTCCAGATATCCAGTTACCTACATGACAATGCCATTCAGATGCTGAAATCACATATGGAATGCATGTCCTGAATTTCACCTGTCATATCCATCCTCATCTTCCCCCGGCCAATCAACTGGACCTTTCCCAATCTCCTCCACCTCCTTAAGTGACACTGGTTTGCACCCAGCTGCTTAAGCCCCAAACCTAGAAGCTGCCCTTGATCCCACCTTTTCCCACCTGTCACATCCAAGCCATCAGCAATCCTTCCAGATCCTTCTCTACTGCCCATATCATCCAATTCCCCACCCTGAAACATACATGCCTTCGAAAATAGTCCTTTGACTACTACCCATTCATTGCAATTGGAATAAAATCCAAACTCCTTACCATGGCCTGTAAGGTACTGGGTCACCCGCACCATCCCCACCCACACCCTTCCTGACTTCATCTTATGTACTCTGCCCTTGCTCCTTCTACTGGGGCCTTCCCTAAGTTCTTAGAATATACTAAGTATATTAATATACTCAATCTCAGAGCACCTGCCTGGGCCATTCCCTCTGAAATGGGCTTCCTCAGTCTTCCCTGCTGCTGGCTCCAACTCAACCTTCAGATTTCAGCTCAAATGTCACATCCTTAGAGAGGTTTCACTTGGCCTTTCCTCCTTCCACGCTGTGAGTCTCTCTCTTATCTACAGTGTTTTCCTTCTCAGCACTGGCATGAATCCTCATCTGTTTCCTTTATTACCACCACTCAATCCTATAGAATGTACACCATGAGGTCAGGGATCCTGTGGGTATCGTTCTACCCCAGCATCTAAGACAGTCCCTGTCACCTAAAAGACTTAGCTGTTTATTGAGTAATGAGCAGGCACATACTCATATAACATTTCATACAAGGGGGATCGTGTTATATATGCTACTTTGCGATTTTTCACTTACTGTTAAACATCTTCTCAAGTCAGTATCATCTAAATCTTTCTTTGTAGTGGCTACATGGCATATCATATGACTGTATTTAGCTGGGCATCTAGGCACTTTCCATTATCTCCCTATTACGATCAAGTTTGTAATATATATTATCGTATGTATCTTTGCAAGTGTCCAATTTCATCTTTAAGATAATTTCCGGCTGGGCATGGTGGCTCACGCTTGTAATCCCAGCACTTTGGGAGGCCAAGGCAGGTGGATCACAAGGTCAGGAGATCGAGACCATCCTGGCTAACACGGTGAAACCCCATCTCTACTAAAAATACAAAAAAAAATTAGCCGGGCGTGGTGGCAGGCGCCTATAGTCCCAGCTACTCGGGAGGCTGAGGCAGGAGAATGGTGTGAACCCAGGAGGCAGAGCTTGCAGTGAGCCGAGATCATGCCACTGCGCTCCAGCCTGGGCGACAGAGCTGGACTCCATCTTAAAAAAAAAAAAAAAAAAAAAAAAAAAAAAAAAGATAATTTCCTAGAAGGGAAATTATCAGGTCAAAAATAACAAAGCACAGTCTTGTACATGAAAGCAGTTTTTAAAAAAATCACCTACTCCATTTACTCTCAAGTTAAAATTAAACTAAATACATGTTTTGCAAAAATAATTACTATACTCTTCAAGGTAAATAGAATTACATCCTTATAAAAATATACTTGGATATGGTCTGCTTACGAAATCTACTTTAGACCTCGAAATTGAAGAAAATCCCCAAGTGGATATCTGTATAAAAAGCCCTATTATTAAATGCTGTGAGAATGAACAAAATAATATTCAAAGAATCCAACTGGGTGGGAGGGTTGCTGTCCTTAAAAAGACTGCATCTAAGAACAGAATAGTTGGTGGTTGTCTCACACATTCCATACTTATTTACTCTGTGATCCCCCATGACTCTGCCAGAAAACTCACGAAGTGGTAACACCATCAGCTGATGGACCATTCAGCAAAACACAGGGCTCTCAGTGATAACTATAAGCTCCCTCCTTCGAAAAGCTCAGTCAGTTCCATTGGTCTCAGATCCCCTTGCTTTAATAGCTGCTGAACGACAGTCATCATCCCCGACTCCCTCACCTGATGCTGTGTGTACATCTCCTCCTGGACCCTAATCTACTGCTCTTCCCTGCCTTCCCCATTCCCTGAGGTCTTCCTCTCCTGCCCCTACAATCTGTCAGCAGCAAACAAATATCCTCAGCCTCTTCTGGAAGAAAATATTTCCTTTCCTCTTTAACTAAAACATGGCTGGTTTCTGAAGGTATCACCTCCCCTGACACCCTGACTCAACTAAAAGCTTCTTTTCCTCTGAAATCTCACGACTTCCCGGCCAGGCAGAGGGGTAGCATTCTCCTTGCTCCCCACTGCCACACACGGGCATGACTCCGACTCTCACAGAAACCTCCCCGCTGATGTTTATGTCATCCATCTGCATTCTACTATCAACCTCCTGGCCCCTTTGTCCCCTGGGCCCTGGTTTCTATCAGCTTAGCAGTAATTACAACACTGTCATGAAGCATCCGTTTTCAAGCTCTGGCTTCTTGGTTCTTCAACTCCTTCCCTCCTCTAGCAGTTTCTTCAGTGCCACCACAGCTATGTGCACCCCAACCTGTTATCATCATAGATGTCTTGATTCTCAACATCCCACATTCTGACCACATCTTCCTGGCCTTTCGCCATCACTTGTTCTCCTTGCTTACCTGGACAATTTTATCCACTGGAAATGCCCATCCATTGAACCCATTACTTGATAACGGGTCCATCGAAGGAAATGGCTTCAATTTCTCTTTCCCAGTCAGGCTTAAAGTGCATCACTCTAACAACTCCTGAGCAAACACCCTCAATTTCTTGGACTGAGATTGCCTCTGGATTCTGGCAAAACCACTCCCCTAGATGAAGCCTTCTCTCTACTTTCTTTACACCTGAATCTGAGCAGAATTTTGCTGGAGAACAATCATGCAAGAAAGCTCATTACAAACCTCAAAAGGGCACTTAAGGCCAACCAGAAGTTACTAGAATCAGCACTATGCTAACTAGGAAGAAAGAAAAGAAATTATTGTTAATGATTTTAAATGTTTCGCCTTAAGTTCAGTGTTACTGCAGACATTCTATCCCTAATTTTCTAAGAGTTTTATTGTTTATTGGTTGGATTTTACTCACGAATGGGTGCTGAATTTTTATCAAACGTGTTTTCTGAATTTACTAGAATAAGTATGTGGTTATTCTATTGATCGGGTAAAAATAAATTAATAGATTCTTAAATGTTAAACCATCCTTGCATGTATGATATCCATCTACTTCTAATGGTTTTTCTTTTTTTCTCCTCAATACACACACACACACACACACACACACACACCCTCCACCCATACACATAACTAATACTGGTGGAGTATGTTTGCTAAATTTTTAGCATTTTTGTATTTATGTTCATTTGACACTGATCTATAATTTTCTTCTCATGATTGTCCTTGTCCTGTTTTGGTATCAAAGTTATAGAAACTTCCTAAAATAAACTGGGAAGCTTTCTTTTTTCCCCTCCTTGGAATCATTTGTTTATGGATTACTTATTCCTTATAAATTTGATTAAACTTATATTAAAAATATCAGGACCTGATGTATTTTTTATAAATTAAGGATGGACTTTTTATACCACCAATTTAATTCCTTTAATTATGATTCTAGGTAATACATATTCTTCTAGGAAATTGTTCATTTCATCTAAGTTTTCAAATTTATTGACATATTGCTGTTTCTAACATATTCGTACGCTTTTTAAGGCCTCTATGGATTGGTTATTTCTACATTTCAATGATATTCATCTAGAAAATTGTTCATTTCATCTAAGTTTTCAAATTTATTGACATATTGCTGTTTCTAATATATTCTTATGCTTTTTAAGGCCTCTATGAATTGGTTATTTCTACATTTCATTCAAAATTTCAATTGTGCCTTCTCTATCATTTTATTTTCTTGATCAGTCTGAAGTGGAAGTTTGTTTATTGCATCTAGTCTTTCTAAAGAACCAGGTTTGGTTTTACTCCTCCTCCTATGGTTTCATTTTGTTTGTTTCAGATTTGAAACTCATTATTAACTCCCTTCTAATTGCTTTGGACTTGTACCAGCACTCTTTTTTCTAATTTGTTTTTCAGTCATGTTCTATCTACTTTTTCCCCTCTCCTTGTCCTTATACATTAGAATCAGCTGGTCAACTTTCAAAAAATAACCCTGCTGGGGCTTTGGGGAATAAAAATTCTTTTACTAATTTAGGCAGAGTGGACATCTTTATGTTATTCCATCTCCCATCCATTGGTCCTGATTTTAGTGATAATGCATTTAGAATTTCAAGATTAAGCAGAATACTGGCTTTTGGACTGAGATTTATCATACTACAGAGTAACTGGTCGCTACTATTTTATTAGGTTTTATGCAAATTCAAAAACAGATGTAGAATTTTCAAATGCTTTTGGAAATAAAGATAATCATAATGATTTTTCTCCCTAGATCTATTGGTAATTAATGTATTAGTAGATTCTCTAATATCAAACCATCTTTGCATTCCTGGAATAAATCTCACTTGGTCACGACAATATGCTGCTAAATTCTGTTTGCTAATACTTTATTTAGAATTTTGGTGTGGTTGTTGTTGTTGTTGTTATTGTTTTTGTTGTTATTATTATTATTATTGAGACAGAGTATTGCTCTGTTGTCCAGGCTGGAGTGCAGTGGCATGATTTCAGCCCATTGCAAGCTCTGCCTCCTGGGTTCAAGCAATTCTCCTGCCTCAGCCTCCCAAGTAGCTGGGATAACAGACACCCATCACCACGCCTGGCTAATTTTTGTATTTTTAGTAGAGATGAGGTTTTACCATGTTGGCCAGGCTGGTCTCAAACTCTTGATCTTAGGTGATCCACCCGCCTTGGCCTCCCAAAGTGCTGGGATTATAGGCATGAGCTACCACACCCAGCCTAGAGTGGTTATTTTAAGTGAGATTGTTCTGTACCTCTCTTTGCAATTTTTGTTCCATTTTGACATTGTAATGCAAGATTTATGTTAAAATTATGAAATTTTTAATCTTCTATGTGCTAGAATGGTTTGAGCAGCACTAACATTATCCTTCTTTTAAAAAACGAGTAGAATTCCTCTGTAATGTAATCTGGATCATACACATATTTGTAGGGTACTGCTGTGACAACTTTGTCTCTCTCTTCTATGAAGATTTGTCTGCTAAGGTTTCCCATCTATTTAGAAGTCCATTTTGTTAAACTGTATTTTCCTGGAAAATTGCCCAGTTACTCCAGGTTCTCATCAAGACTTGGATGTGCACAGACATCTGCAAGTTAAAATGTTAAATAAACTGTAGTTCCTGTTTGACCCACATATTCTTCCCACTCTGAGTCTTCCTTATCTAACTGGCAACACCATCCATCTCCTTGCAAAAGACAAAAACCTAGGAGACTGACTTCATTCTTCTTCCTTTACCTACTGCTTCCAGCTATCAGCAATTTATTAACTCTAGCTCCAAAGTATATCTGAAATCTCTCTATTTCTCACCACCTCCACTGCTATCCTCCTGCTTAGAACCACCATCTTGGACACAAAAAGCCTACTGGTTGGACTCTCCTCTTCCAGTCTTTATTCCTCCCATCAATTCTTAACATAGCATCTAGAGTAATTTTCTTAAAAATATAAATCAGATTATATTATCCTATTCTATTCCTAGATTAGGATAATCAATACCTTCACCAAAAACCACGTATATTTTCTCTAACCCTTAGTATAAAATTCAAACCCCTCAACATGGCCAATGAAGCCTTACCTCGTTGAGAGTCTACCATCCTCCCAACTTCACTTCAAATAACTGCCTCCCTTACTGTTTCTCAAAGATGACCCCACCTGACCCTGTTACTTTAAACCAAAAGTCTAGTTTCTTCTTATTCTTGAAACCTCATCTTAAATGTCATTGCCTTAGAGAGACCTTTGATGAGCAGCCTATCTTAAGCCGATAATTCATACCACTGATCTCTGCCAAAGCACCTTGTTAATATCCCTCAAAGCACTTGTCATTGTTTTGTTTACTTGCCATTTTTCTATCTTCCTTCAAAAAATGTATCTTTTAATGGGTTGCCTCCATTAAACACGTTTGTGTGTTAACCACTGAACAGGTTGAACACACCTAATCTGAAAATCTGATATTCAAAATGCTCCATAGTCCAAAATTTTTAAAATGTCAATGTCAAAGAAATGTTCACTGGAGCATTGTGAATTTCAGATTTTTGGATTAAGGATGCTCAACCAGTGCATATTCTGCAAATATTCCAGAATTCAAAAACATCTGAAATCCAAAACACCTCTGGTCTCACGCATTTTGGATGAGGGATACTCAACCTGTATCTCTATGTTGATCATAGTGATTGATGCACGGTAAGCATTCAGTTATAAACACTTACTGAAGGAATGACCCACACCCAAAAGGATAATTTCTAAAATGGGAGAAATTGCTATAAAGGAGAAGCTCTGCTGGGCTCGGTGGCTCACGCCTGTAATCCCAGCACTTTGGGAGGCCAGGACAGGCAGATCACGAGGTCAGGAGATCAAGACCATCCTGGCTAACATGGTGAAACCCCATCTCTACTAAAAATACGAAAAATTAGCTGGGCGTGGTGGCGGGCGCCTGTAGTCCCAGCTACTCAGGAGACTGAGGCAGGAGAATGGCGTGAACCTGGGAGGCAGAGCTTGCAGTGAGCTGAGATCATGCCACTGCATCCAGCCAAGATCATGCCACTGCATCCAGCCTGGGTAACAGAGTGAGACTCTGTCTCAAAAAAAAAAAAAAAAAAAAAGGAGAAGCTCCGCTGCAGAGATGTCATATGAACAAAGCATTACAGTATCTTTTAGAGCTTGCCCCCTGCCCTGACCCCAATTCACATCCACTGAACAATGCAAATCTTTGCACCTACCTGAGGGCTGCAATCATAAAAGAAGGCTTTGGCTTTCTTATGAAGTCTGAGTTGAATTGGACCTGGAAGAAATTGGTCTATCTCTTACCATATTCACATTAGGCAATTTAAAAACAAGAACATACATCTAGATATATCTGCATATCAGAGTTATTTCACAGACCATTATATTATTTAATTATAGACACCAACAACCCAGGATATTAACATAAGAGATTAACATGTTCATTTGATTCCATTTTATGCATTCTCTGTCAGTACCACTGGCCCACAACACATGCAGAGGTATTTCATGGGCACCATCAAAACACTGAATCCCTAACTCCTTGTAGTTCTAAGCTAGGGGCTGAAATAATCCAGTCTGAGGGATATTCTTTTCATTTCTTTAACAAAACACATAGGCCATCACTGACATGAAAACATAAGATAAGGACAGACAGGGGATACCTGTTTGACCTTGAATGAGGCTTACTAACCTCTTGTAAGGCCCTTGCACATCAAGCACTCAGCCCAGGGCCAGGCACCCATAAGCACTCAGCGTGAGCTAAGAGAATCACCATCATCCCTCACTGGCAAGCAAGAGGAAAGTTTTCTTAGGTGTTTGGAAGAGAAAAGAACAAACGCAAAACCCCAAGGGAGATATATTTAGGAGATGGTTGTTTTTAAGGTATTTAAATTCACACAGGGACCTGTTATCAAGGGAGATGAATGTAAATAGTAATTAATATCTTACAATGTTTGAAGAGAAAGTTGCCTAACATTGGGGATTTAGTCAAAATAAATGAATCCCCCAGGTTTCGGAAGACTAGGGGATATAATCTTCTCTAGTGCTTAACACGTGTGGCTTTTTATCAGCTGTTCTCAAAGTGTGTCTGGGGAACCCCTAAGAAACCAAAGGTTCTGTGAAGTCAAAATTATTTTGGTAATAATAATAACATTAAGACATTATGTGCTTTTTAAATTCTTATTCCCTCAAAAATGTCCAGGGGAATTTCCCAAAGGCTACATGACTCACAACAGATTAAATTCAGAAATAGATACGAGAATCCGGCTGGCTTCTGTTAAGCCAGACATTAAAGAGATTTGCAAAAACATGAAACAATGCTATTCTTCCCACAGGCTTCTTGTTCTGAAAAGTCTAGTTATTTTTCATAAAAATCTGTTATTTATATCAACACGAAAAGGTTTATCGTTATTTTAAAATAAGTGTATTTTTAAAAATCTGTCTCAATTTTTAATATGAAAAATATTCACAGATAGAATCCACATAAGCAAAAGGTCTTTGGGGATCCTCAATAAATGTTAAATATATAAAGAGGTCTTGATTCTAAGACCTTGGAGAACCACTCACTACCAACCATGGGTATTAAGTGAAGATGGTTTAAAAGGTGTCATCACCTTTAATTATACACAGAGGGAGACGGTGTGTGAGGGATTATGGAAATAGTTCATACAGTCATCATCATTAACTGTGTTAACTGGAGTAAAAGTCAGGATGGATAACTCAAATTTTAAAAGATTTTTTTTTTTTGCTTTGAAATATATGCATGACCAGAAGAATATCCTTCCTAAAACCATGTGCCTTAAATTTCCATGAAAGCAGCTGATTCTCAATTGGAAGATAAAGCTTTAACTATTATAAATTTATATGGGGATTCCTTTTGATTATTCGAGTGGGAAAGAACACTAGAATTTTCCCACAGGGCAGAAGTAGAGGATCCAGACTCAACTCTCCCCTTCCTTGGGCTCCGGAAGATGGGAGGATATCCCAAATGGATAGAAAGAGCTGCCCCAGAGGATGCATTGATGAATTACAGTGCAGGGAGCCACAGCAGGATCAACCCATTTGTTGTATTAAAAAATGTGTAAATTAGTAAAACAGAATATAGTCTATCAAAACCACAATTTTGTATATAACTGAACATTTGTATAAAACTGAAAACTGTTTACTTAGAAACCTATACATTTTTCTCAAAATCTAACCATTTTAATTTTTTAAAATACTGCTTAAAAATAAAAAAATCAGGATTTTAAAAAAACACAGAAAATTGGACATCAGGCTTTTCAAGATTTACGCTTCTCAAATGGTATCATTAGCCGCACTCTGTCCTCAGGGAGGTGCCACAGAAGTGGCCACTTCAAAAGATGCAGCTATTTCATTAGTTATGGGGGTAATTTTACCGTCACCAACTGCCCATTCTCTAGCTAAAGCATTACCTCATACTTCGACCAAGATTCTTCTAGAAAGAACACTTTTCAAAGTACCTCAGCACTTGCAGATCATGGAAAGACTGCAGATCAGCAGACTGTTTCCCCCAGAATTCCTAAGATTGAACAAAAGTTTTGTTTAAGTAGTTAGCGTTATTTTTCCCTGGGAAAGATCCGAAGTCAGAAAATGTTCCAGACAAAACGAACTTACCAGAACCTCCCTCTCAAGGTGTTCCAGGGCCTGAATATCCTTCTTAAGACTGCTCAACTCTTGAAGAACCAAATTTTGAAAGCTCTCTAGTTTATTGAGTCTAATAAACATAAAAGCAGTAAATATCATTGGGACAGCTTGGATGTGACAGCAGACTTTCTTAATAAGTCATCTGATTACAAGGATACTTCAGACTCTTCTCCAGACATTTCTTGTCATGGGAACATGTGGTGTCTCCTTTCTCTTCCCTCCCCTCCCTGCGTGCTCATCCCCAACCTGGAAACCTCACTATGCAAACTCTCAGGTCATCTTTTTTTTTTTTTTTTTTTTTGAGATAGAGCTTCGCTCTTGTTGCCCAGGCTGCAGTGCGATGGCGCGATCTCAGCTCATTGCAACCTCCACCTCCCAGGTTCAAGTGATTCTCCTGCCTCAGCCTCCAGACTAGCTGGGATTACAGGCGCGTGCCACCACGCCCAGCTCATTTTTTTGTATTTTTAGTAGAGACAGGGTTTCACCATGTTGGCCAGGCTGATCTCAAGCTCCTGACCTCAGGTGATCCGCCTGCCTCAGCCTCTCAAAATGCTGGGATTACAGGCGTGAGCCACCGTGCCTGGCCTCAGGTCATCTTTCAACAGCAGCACAGAGGAAGCTGATTTTTTTTTTAGTAGAGAACAACAGGACAGATGACTCCAGGGAAGATGAGACTGAGGCTCCCCATCCCTTCCTACCTTCCACTTGCTCCCCTTTCTCTTGCATTAAGCTGGCTCTGAACCCTGTGGTCAGGAATGAGCTAATACACTCTTTTCCCACATCTACATTTTAGCGCTAACATTTCTAAGAGTCACCATTCTTTGTCTAATGGTCATATTTGCTTATTTGTTATTTTCTTATTTGCTTGCTTATAGTTTGCCTTCTCTATTAGGTCAAATATTTCAATGAAAAGCACCTAAAACTCGTCCTCACCTCACTCTCATACCAAGCACAGGGCCTGGTATCCGACGTTGCCCAGTGTGCATTTGCTGAGTGAATACACAGATAACTGTGTACCCCTGAAAGAGCATGCGAATTCCACAAATCCAAAGTCCTTCGTGGGCTTGCTTTGACATTCAAAGGACATTGCATGCACACCAGACTTTGAAAAATAGTAAAAATTTCTATTCAAATAATGTATTCCATCCTAAGAAAATTTCTGTCTCAGTTAAGCAAATCAACTTGCCTTTCCTTTCTTCACTTCCTTCATTTACAGGCCATTCTCTCCAACAAGGAACAATTTCTACTCTCACCTTCCCTGTGCCATTCAAATCTTTGTTTCTAAAACCTCACTCAGGAAGCACTTCTATTGTAGTCACTCTGAATTAACTCAAATCACTACAGAAACCCATCCCTCCACTCCCCTTCCTCATCCCTCTGAAATCCTGGCACCATTGTATTTCTTGTTACATGGTCATAAGGGTGTGTGTGTGTGTGTGTGTGTGTGTGCACATGCAAATATGTGTATTGTATGTGTATGATGTTTTCTTTTTTTCTTTGAGACAGAGTTTTGCTCTTGTTGCCCAGGCTAGAGCACAATGGCATGATCTCAGCTCACCGCAACCTCCGCCTCCCAGGTTCAAGCGATTCTCCCGCCTCAGCCTCCCGAGTAGCTGGGATTACAGACATGCACCACCACGCCTGGCTAATTTTGTATTTTTAGTAGAGACAGGGTTTCTCCATGTTGGTCAGGCTGGTCTCGAACTCCCGACCTCAGGTGATCCACCCAACTCAGCCCCCCAAAGTGCTGGGATTACAGGCGTGAGCCACCACACCCAGCTGGTGTTTTCTTACTGTGGTAAAATGCACATAACATAATATTTACCCTTTTAACCATTTTTAAGTATAAAATTCAATGGCGTTAAGCACATTCACAATGTTTTGTAACCATCATCACTATTCATTTCCAGAACTCTTCCATCAACCCAAACAGAAACTCTGTACCCATTAAACAACAGCTCCTCTTTTCCCCAACCTTTGGCAACCTCTGTTGCACTCTCTGCCTCTATGAATTTGACTATTCTAGGTACACCTTATATAAGTGGAATCATAACATTTGTCCCTTGTTATCTGGCTTCATTCCTTTAGCATAATGATTTCAAGGTTCATCCACGGTATAGCATGTGTCAGAATTTAATTCTTTTTTAAGGCTGAATAACAGACCACTGTATGGATATTTAGCCAGCATTTTTAACATATATATCCATGCTTGCCTTGTCTTCATAGCTGGATAATAATTTTTTTAAGAAGAGCATTTTAGTATGATGGTAGACCATGAAGAGGCTTAAGAAGGACATTTAGTTCAAACCCTTATCATATGAATGAAGAACCAGAAACCCAGAAGGGTTAAATGATGTATCAATCCTCACATCTGCTCAGGCCCCAACTCCTCAGGGCCCTAGCACAGTGGTCATGAGATAAACGTTGTTGGTGAGTGATCATACTTCCATGACCTTGTTTTGAAACCTAAAACTTACCTGAACAGTTGCATCTGGTTTAAAAGTTTTATTAGGCAATCCGGTGCTTTCTTTGCATTTTCTGAATTAAGTGGACGCTTTCTGTACCTAAGCTAAATCATAACAACAATAACAAGATGATCACATTTGAGTTTAATATAATTACATAAGTTGAGTATATGCTTTGTGTTAAAAAGATGCTGCCAGCATGTAATAATATTCATAGCAAACGTGAGTGCTAAACAAGTGTGATCAGGCATCATCCTATACACCTATCAGGTATTACCCCAGGTTCAGGACCAATACAGAACAAGCTGAAATAGAAAAATTTACACTTACGCTACCTGATATAGTTTGCATATTTGCCCCCACCCAAATCTCATGTTGAAATGTAATACCCGATATTGGAAGTGAGGCCTGGTGGGAGGCGTTTGGGTCATGGGGGCGGATTCCTCATGGCTTGGTGCCACCCTCACAACAGCGAGTCGTGACACCTGGTTGTTTGAAAGTGTGTGGCACCTCCCTGCCTCTTGCTCCTGCTCTCCGTATGTGACACACCTGCTCCCCCTTGGCCTTCCACCATGAGTAAAAGCTCCCTGAGGCCTCCCCAGAAGCCAAGCAGGTGCCGGTGCCATGCTTCCTGTATGGCCTGCAGAACCTTGAGCTAATTAAACCTCTTTTTTTGAAAAAAAAATAATAATAATAATAATAATAAATTATCCAGTCTCAGGTATTTATTTATAGCAATTCAAGAATGGCCTAATATGCTACCAATACACATAATGAATACTATGAATAAATTTCTATTACTAATTGGCTTACATTAGTATCACAGAAAATAAGACTGGAGATCTTTAGTTAAATGAATATTGGTTAGAGTAATATACTTTTCTCAAATGTACTAATAAATAAGTCATTTGGGATTATAAGTAACAGGACAAAAAAGGAAAAGACTGAAATGGTTCCAATATTCGTCTTGTAGACAAGATTTTGGGATGGGCTATATGCACAGTGTCTCAAAGGTCTGCCA
Organism: Symphalangus syndactylus; assembly: GCF_028878055.3. Taxonomy (NCBI): domain Eukaryota; kingdom Metazoa; phylum Chordata; class Mammalia; order Primates; family Hylobatidae; genus Symphalangus; species Symphalangus syndactylus. Next base: position 60,019,299 of record NC_072445.2, read on the forward strand.
CCACTCAGCCGACCACCAACCCACAGTCCACCTCCATCTTTGTCTCAGATTGCTCTTTTTAAAAAAAAATAGAGACAGGGTCTTGCTCTGTTGCCTAGGCTGGAGCACAGTGGCATCATCATAGCTCACTGTAACCTTGAACTGCTGGACTCAAGGAATTCTCTTACCTCAGCTTCCTGAGTAGCTGGGACTACACGTGTATGTCACCATGCCTGGCTAATTTTTAAAAACATTTTTTGTGGAGACAGGGTCTCACTATGTTGCACAGGCTGATCTTGAACTCCTGGCCTCAAGCGATTCTCCCCCCTTGGCCTCCCAAAGTGCTGGGATCCACAGGCATGAATCACCATGCCCGGCCCCAGACTCCTCTCTAGCCCACTTGGTTCCCTCCTTCCCCTCCTCCTTGTCTATCACTGTGACCAAATCATTGCTTTCTGGTAGTTCAGTTGTCTGAAAATGCTACCAATGAAACCAATGATTTACACATAGGTCCACTTGGTCCCACTGGGGTAAATGGACATGGAATAGCTGTCTTACAAATACAAACCACAATTCACAAAGACTGAAAAGCAGTGACCACAGCTAAGACAAATACCCCTCCCCAAACATTTAGAAGCACTTTCACATATGAAGGTTAACAACAGCATTGATAAGTAATATGAACTTGTTACTTTAAATTCATAATGAACTACCTTCTCCTTCTTTCCTCTTTTTCAGCTTTGTTGAAGTATAATTGACAAATAAAAATCAGGCCAGGTATGGTGGCTCACACCTGTAATCTCAGCAGTTTGGGAGACTGAAGCAGGAGGATCACCTTAGGCCAGAGGTGTAAGACCATACTGGGCAACACAGAAAGACCCTATCTCTACAAAAAATTTTAAAAAATTAGCCAGGTGTGGTGGCATGCACCTGTAGTCCCAGCTACACGGGAGGCTTAGGTGGGAGGATCACTTGAGCCCAAGAGTTCAAGGTTAGAGTGAACTATGATTTCACTGCTGCACTCCAGCCTTGGCAACAGAACAAGATCCTATCTCTAAAAAACTAAAAACAAAAGTGTTATGTATTCAAGGTATACAGATGATTGATATACATATAAACTGTGAAATGATTACCACAGGCCAAGCTTGGTGGCTTACACCTGTAATCTCAGCACTTTGGGAGGCCAAGGCAGGTGGATCACTTGAGCCCAGGTGTTTGAGACCAGCCTAGGCAACATAGTGAGACCTCATCTCTACTTAAAAAAAAATTTTTTTAATGATTACCACAATCAAGCAAATTAACATATTCATTACTTCACATAGTTATCTTCTTGGGGGGTGGTAGGAATACTTAAGATATACTCTCTTAGCAAATTTCAAGTATACAGTACATTATTACTAACTATAGTCACCATGCTGTATCTTAGGTCTCCAGAACTTACTAACTTGTAACTGAAAGTTTGTATGCTCCATCCAACATCTCCCATTTCCTCTAACCCTGACCGCTGGTAACCACCCTTCTACTCCCTGTTTCTGAGTTCAACTTTTTTTAGATTTCAATATAAGTGAGACCATGCAGTACTGTCTCGCTTATTTCACTTAGCATAATGTTCTACAGATTCATAACGCTCTAGTTTTTTAAGTTTTGTGGACTATTACCTCGTATTTTCTTTTCAGTTTTCTAGTGAAGTTTTCAAAGGTTGGGAGAATGGCAGAACCGTTCAAGTTCTCTGGCACAACTTCTAGGGATGAAGTGGAAATTCCTTCTGGAAAACAAAAATAAAACATTGAATAAAACTAACAAAGCGTTCAAAGTAGACTTGCTCAATTCATCAGTTGCCCAGAGGATGAGTTATTTGGAAGCAAAGATGCGAACCATGGAAGCCCCGCTGACTGCCCGGACATGACCTCACTCTCTGGCAAGTGCTCATTTCTTCCAAACCTTCCCAGCGCTTTAAATCGGGGCAACTGACATTTTGTCTAAGAAGCAGGCCAAGGTGTTGTAAGAGGTTCTAAGGAGGACATACGGCTAGGGTATTTCTCTGGTGTAACCACTTCTGGGTGCCAGTCTTCAGAGGGCTTGTAAGGGGTCTGGTGCTGTTCTGAGGGATCTGCAAGCATCAATTCTCTTAAGTCTCACAAAAATGGTGTGAAGTAGGTACTGTCAGGATTCCTGTTTAACAGAGCTCGCATAAGTTTTGCATGCTCATACCAGCAGCTCCTGGATTCAAATCCAGGCTGTCTGGAATCAATGCTTTCAAATCTGTTGGGTTGGAGCCCTTTGTTTCAAAATGTGTGGTACCATTTGTCCAGAAGGCCAGCCTCAAACATGCAGACATTCCAGATCATTCTTCTTAATCGGTATAGCTATTTCTCACACAAAAATTTGGTTAATAACTATCAACTAGATCAGAGACCTACAACTTTAGGAACCCTTGGGCCCTGAATATTGCCAGAAGGAAGAGTTAAGAGGAAGAAATAAAAATGCTAGGGGATAATGGCACTTGCTTTTACCTATAATTTGTGCAACAATTTACTTGTCTCCGAAAGCACAAAAGCTTAGTTTTTTGGATTTTGTAGCTACTATGATCTTAAAACTATACCTCCCTTGTAATTCATGTTGTTACATCCTGTGCTGACCCATTTATCCCACTCCTACTTGAACCATTGGCTGGGTGCATGATGTTACCTGGCAACTCTCTTTCTTCTGTTATTGAGAAAGGGGATCCCGGAGCAATCTCTTCCTCCAATCTTGATTGTTTTGACTTAGCAAAACTACCTTCGGGTGTATCTAAAGGCAAAGAGAGCACGTTTCCTTTTGACCCGAAATTATCTTGTTCATTTTTTGGCAGTTAATATCTAACTTTGATGAGTACCATCTGAAACTTGTCCCCTGAGTGTTGCTAATGTTATCATTCAGTGCGTTGACTGGGCACAGCCCAAGTATCAAAGCACGATGTGTACTGATACCTGAACATGGGAACAGGCATCCCTTTGATGAGCTCAGTTACGTTTAGGAACACTCTGCTTAGCACAGACCTCTCCCTAAGCAGAGCGTTCCTAAGTTAAGCAGTAATGGTAGACATCAAAAGCAACGCTTCCAGGGCTCTGAGCTAAATAGCAAGACAGCAAGGTTTCCAGGCAGATGGGCCTTTGGAAGTGCTTCAGCTCACACCCCGGAGCGCGCCATCTGCTGGTGACACTGGCACATCGGCGCTATGCTGAAGGCTACGTCATAAACGACGCCATCTTGCCTCCTCACAGCTCAAGTGACTTTGAGAGACTCGAACATGGACTCCCATTTGAATTCAGCATAACACTAAATATTTTCTACTCTGATGTTCACTTTTATCCCAGATATGTCTGGTCCTCATCTGAGTCCTCCCAGTCTTATCAATGGCACCACCATGGTTCACAGAGCCCTGGCTTTATGCTCAACCCCTCCTTTTCTTTGCTACCCGCTTCTCCTCCATCCTCAAGGTTCTGCCTATGGAATGAATCCCTCCCTCTCTGAGTTCCTGCCCAAGGCCATCTCCCTGGAGGAAATCCTAAATCCTTCACCTTCAATTGTCACTTCCAAATCTCTCTCTTGCCTGAGCCCTCTCAAGCGGCCAACTTGTGTCTCCAAGAATTTGACATCTTTATTTCAAACCCCACTCGAGTCTATCCCTTCCCACCTAAAACCACTCTCTCCCCCACCACCGTACCTTTAGTTGTGACATCATCTGACTTCTCTTTTGTCACATGCCTGTCTAGTTGCTGTTGGTTTTTCTCTCTGAAAGTTCTGGAATTCAATTTCACTAATTCACTCCATGAATATGTGGACGTTACTATGTGCCAGAGGCAGGGCGATGCGGCTGGCAGATAGTGAGAGGTAAAGAGGAAGTGACCCTTCCTCCACTCTGCTCCTGATATCCTGGTCTCCTTGTAGTTCCTTGGACATCCCAGGCACAGTCTTACCTCAAGACCTTTGCACTTGAGACTCCTCTGACCACAGTACTTCCCCATAGATCTACACCAAGGATTTCTCCATCCATCTAACCTTAAATTTCAATGTAGCCTCCCAACTCTTCACACTCTCTTCCCAGCTTAATTTTCTTCTCAGCCTTTATCACATACAACATACTACACGTTTTACTTGTCCATCATCTGTCTCCCACACTAGAGGGTAAAGCCCAATGAGGGCAGGCATTTTGTTTTCTTCACTACCATATCCCTGACACCTACAGAAGTGTCTGGCACATAGTAGACACTCAATAAACATTTGTTCAACAAATGAATAGATGAATGCTGCAGAATACCCAAGCTCCTACAAATAAAACACCTGATATGCCCAATAGAGATCTCAATACAACAGGTAAGAGTTTATTTCAATTCTCTTATTCTAATTCTCCTAGTGGTGAGGGTAGAGGTACAGAAACATCACAAGCTTTAGAAACCTAAATAGCCACTATATATTTGCTATAGTGGCCATGCTTTGGGCTATTCCTACAAATTTGCCACCAAGAAAAAAAAAAAAGTTCCAGAAGGGGCAGAACAGGCAGTAAGGAAAAGAAACTGCCTGTATTAATAGACAAATAGCAATTAATACATTTAACACTTTAAGACAAATAGCCATTAATACATTTAGCACTTTAAGATCTGATAAAACTATCTTTTGGAGGAAGCTATAAACATATGAATTTGGAAAAAAAGAAAATGATAAACAAGAGAGGTAAGAAATACCAATTGAGAGAGAAAAAGGATGATCTCAAAGCAAAAAGGATTAAACTAGTAATAATAGTAACTAGTACTATTAAGGACAGACCTCATGGGACACCCTAATTAGTATTCTATAATAGTACTTTCATAAACTGAAAAATTCATTAGAGATCACATTCCCATTCTGTAGAACTTAGAAAAGAAACAGCCAGTATCTGGCCTCTCTGTAATAAAAAAAGAAAAGAAACACATTAAGAAATACTCTTATCTGTGAGAGGCATCTTATAGGAGCTAGTACCTCTTTTCTTCCCATTGCACTTAGACTTAGGTGTGTCCATTTGTTTGAAAGGTTTGGATGGATATTTTCTGGGGGGATCCCATCATTTCAAGGGCAAAGATTGTTAAAAATAAAAAAAAAGAACCCAATTACAACTCTACCCTTTTCTTTCAGCCTCAAGGCAAACAACATTCATGCTTGCATCTTCCGTGGTGTCTATACCCCAGTCGGGGCCAAAAGAAACCACTTAAAAAGGATTCCACCTAGCCTCAATTAGGCACTGATCAACAATCACCACATTTCTTTTCCTTACTACCTGTTCTGCCCCTTCTGGAACTTTTTTTTTTTCTTGGTGGCAAATTTGTCGCAATAGCCCAAAGCTTGTCCTTGAATTTCAATGTTCCATCCCCGTGCATACCTGGGGCAAAGCAAGGAATCTGTCAGCACAGACACTAGTTACATCCACCAAAGAGAGAAATCCAGGAACATCGTGTAAATAACCTGGTCACCCTTTGAATGAATTATGCGGAATGTGTGAACCTACTAACAAGGGATCATCCAGATGGATGGCTTCAGGGACACGGAAATCGCTAGACTTTTAGAAAACTTCTTCAAAGTGGCAGTGCTGGTGAAGTTCTTTACCTGTACCAAAGGCATGGCTCTCCAGAGAGCACAGACTCCTGCACAAGAACCAGCACTTCATCAGGAGAGGCTGCAGGTACTAAGTGATGTCCTTGGCTCAGTTTTGTTTCCACGGTAACTGCATGCCACTTTTCACTAGCACGTTTCAACATTTTCATAACAGAGTTAAAACTACATACACACAACACCTCAAAAATAAACGCAAACGTAGTCAAGTCATCTTAAAAGAACGTGAAATCCGTGTGTATGTGTTGGTGGCTGCAGAGGGCGTGTGCTCCTGCCCTCACAAGAACCCGGCTTTCTTCATTTCCAAGAAAAGTGAAGACAAGTGCAATCTGAGGAGCTTCTGAACTTATCTTGGGTAGCCGACTGGGCACAAGTTTCAGTGAACGTATGTTTGGCATCTGTGTTGTATTTTTCAACTCACAAAACTTCTGTTAAAAACAATGTTTAATGCCAGACCAGAACCAACCCTGTGGTTAACAGCCGAGTTCCCCTAAGTTAAGGCATTTTTTGAAACCTTGCTCTGAAGTGACACCCTGTGGTAAACAATGATAAAGGCCAACAGTCTTTCCTGAGCAAGAACAGAATCTACCAAAAGATCCTCTGTGGTTTTTACAGCGCTTTCCCAAGGCAAGTACTTTGTTTACCGATGTTTATTAAGTGCTAAGAGTATGACAATGTAAAGACTATCTTTATTGTTGAATTACTCAGTCTGATGGGGACTACTAAATATCTTTTGTATAGATTAATGCAATTAACAATGGATAACTCAATTGATAATAAATATTTATTTGTGACTACATACAAATGCTTAAATATTGAATCAAGCAGAGTTTCATCATTAAATGTTGGGTTTTCTTTTTATTTGTTTCTTTTGAGACAGGGTCTTGCTTTGTCACCCAGGCTGGAATGCAGTGGCATGATCACAGCTCACTGCAGCCTCATCCTGCCAAGCTCAACCGCCCCCATGTCAGCCTCCAGAGTAGCTGGGAACACAGCAACATGCCACCATGCCTGGCTAACGTTTTTGTAATTTTTGTAGAGACAGGGTCTCACTGTGTTGCCCAGGCTGGTCTTGAACTCCTGGGCTCAAGCAATCTTCCTGCCTTGGCCTCCCAAAGTTCTGGGATTACAGGCATAAGCCACCATGCCCAGCCTTAAATGTTTTTCTTACTCCATTCCCTTGACAAATACTTATGGAGTGTGTCTATATGCCGGGCACTGAGCTAGGAAGGAGCTATCCTCCTGACTCCTTCCTGATTCTGGAGACCACTCCAAGAAAGTAGATGAAGGTGGGCGGGGCGCAGTGGCTCACGCTTGTAATCCCAGCACTTTGGGAGGCCGAGGCGGGCGGATCACGAGGTCAGGAGATTGAGACCACGGTGAAACCCCGTCTCTACTAAAAAATACAAAAAAATTAGCCGGGCGTGGTGGTGGGCGCCTGTAGTCCCAGCTACTCGGAGAGGCTGAGGCAGGAGAATGGCGTGAACCCGGGAGGCGGAGCTTGCAGTGAGCCGAGATCGCGCCACTGCACTCCAGCCTGGGTGACAGAGCAAGACTCCGCCTCAAAAAAAAAAAGAGAGAAAGTAGATGAAGGCAAAATTCAAAATCTTAAAAAAAAATTATCCTCTGGCTGGGCGTGTGGCTCATGCCTGTAATCCCAGCACTTTGGGAGGCTGAGGTGACAGATTGCTTGAGTCCAAGAGTTCAAGACCAGCCCAGCCAACATGTCAAATCCCTGTCTCTATGAAAATTACAAAAATTCGTTGGGCGTGGTGGCATGCACCTGTAGTCCTACCTACTTGGGAGGCTGAGGTGGGAGGATTGCTTAAGCCTGGGAGATTGAAGGCTGCAGTGACCCGAAATTGCACCACTGTACCCCAGTCTATCTGAGGGTACCTCTGACACAAGTCTCTTCTCTCCTAGCTTCTGCTGGAGTGCTGCAGGAAAGGCTCTAGTTAAGGGAAGGGCTCCTGCTGATCATACTACAAAAAGAAAAGACCAATTGGACCTTAGACTGCATTTTCTAAAAGAAACATAAATCCTCCAATGAAAATGCTAAAAATATTTTTTAAAGTAATTCAGGCAAAAAGAACAAAAGGATAGTGATACCAGGAGGAAAGAGGAATTGTGAGCAAAATGATTAAAGCTGAGTGTAAATGTAATAAAACACTGAGTAAAGTAATACCAACAGAAAACATTTTACGAATTAAAAAAACTAGAGAAGCAGCCAAAGGGTCAGAAGAATAAGTACGGCACAGAACGCTCACGAAGTTTGGATACAGTTTTCAACCATAAGGCAAGTCCAATTGGGCCTTAATATAAGCCCCAATAAATTCTAAACAAACAATATTGTACAGACTGTGTTTCTCTGACCATGTTGCAAAAAGTTAGCAAAAGGTAATGAAATGACAGCTTTAAAATAACCCATATGTTTGGAAACTAAATGTTCAGAAATATGATTGAAATTAGTGCTCAAAGGTCCTTCTTCTGTTTGGGATATGGTGAAAATATTTACTTGAAGCTTTTAAAAGTGTGTGTGTTAAAATTTCTAGGGTTAACTTTAGAAATAGGGGATGAAAACTTCCAAACTAGGAAAAGGGGGAAAATGGTTAAAAATGATAAATCTAAATGAAGGCAAGGACAGAAAGAATAAAAGAATGAGAATGTGGGACAAAGACAAGAAAACTCAATCCAAATATATCAATGGAAGCACAATGGATTAACTGCTCCTATTAAAAGAGATTGTCAGATCAGATATTTTTAAATCCTAGTATAAGCTCTTTATGTGATAATCAGCAATTCACAAGGATGAAAAAAGATTGAAAGTAAAAGAATGGCCAAAAAAAAAGATGTATCAGGTAAATATTAGCCAAAAGAAAACTAGTGTTGCTTCATTGATATTAACTAAGTAAGAAGAATTACTAGAGATGAAGAGTCACTTCCTGATGCACCAAGTAGCACTGCCTCAAAACATATAAAATAGAACAAAGGGATATAGATAAGTACGTACAGAACACTCATGAAATTTGGATACCGTTTTCAGCCATAAGGCAAGTCCAGTTAGGCCTTAATGTAAGCCCCAGTAAATCTAAAGGAGAGATATTGTACAGACTGTGTTTCTCTGACTATGTTGCAAAAAGTTAGCAATAAGTAACAAAAGTATCCCATATGCTTGGAAACTACATTAAATTCTACTAAATAACTGGGTTTTAAAAAATACATAAAAAGGAAGAACTACTAAGCATTGATGGTAACAAAAGCACTAATATCAAAATGTGATACAGCCAAAGCATTTCTAAGAAAACTTAAATGCATTTATCAAGAAAACAGAAAGGTTAAAAACAAATGAGTATTGAACTCAAAAGCTGGAAAAAGAGCATCAAAATAAACGTAGATATAAGGAGTAAAAATAGAAAAGAGCAGATAACAACAGAAGAGAAAACAACAGAAATAACAACAGAGAAGAGTAACAAACCAAAATGCCAATTCTTTAAAAGATGAGTTAGGTGGACCTCTAGTAAAACTTACCAAGAGTAAAAGTTACAAATAAGCAAGTACACAATAAAAAGGAAACAACTACAATTATTAAAATTAAACACTAAGAAGCACACTAAAAAATATGATGCTAAGAGAGGCATTCCTAGAAAAACACATAATTCCAAAACTGACCCAAGAAGAAATAGAGAACTTGAGTATATCAGTGGCTATTAAGGAAATTGAAATAATAACGTTTTCCCCCAAATTCCCCAAATTCCCAGGTGGTTTTACAAACTTTTAAAAAATAGTTAGTTTTTATCGTATATAAACTTTCCCAGCAAGAGAAAGAGCTGACCAGCCTCCATCCACAGGCTAGTGTGACACTGATTCCAATGCCAGATAATAGCAGTAGGAGAAAAGTACAGGTTTGTTCCACTCATGAATGTAGATGTAAAGCTCATTAATAAGGTATTCACTAAATAAGTCCAACAATGTATTTTTTTTTAATGTACCACGATCAAATGAGGTTCATCCCAGGAACACAAGTATGGCTGAACAACATAATACCTATTGATATAATTTGTCATATTAATAAGCAAAAGGACCACCATACCCTTCTATTCTCTGTTTCTATGAGTTGTACTTTTAAAAATTCCACATATAAGTAAAACTATGCAGCATTGGTCTGTGTTTGGCTTCTTTCACTTAGCATAGAAGGGTGGTTACCAGGAATCAAGGGGTTGGGAAAATGAGGAGACGTTGGTCAAAGGGCATAAACTTTCAGCTGTTAAATGAAAAAGTTCTAGAGACCTGAGATATAGAATGGTGACTATAGCTAATAATAATGTATATGTACTTGAAATTGGCTAAGAGAGTAGATCTTTATTATTAACACATGCATACACACAAAGATAACTATGTGAGGGTATATGTAAATTAGCTTGATTATGGTAATCATTTCACAATGCATATGCATAACAAAATATCATATTAGGTACCTTAAATATATACAATTTTTATTTGCCAATTATTCCTCAATAAAGCTGGAGGGAAAAAAAGAAACCAAAGGAGAAAATTCATTTGATTATCTTAGCTGATGCAGAAAAATGCATTTCGTAAGTTCAATACTTATGTATGATTTTTTAAAAACTCAGAGCAAATTATGAGTAGAAAGGAACTTCTTTAACCTGGTAAAAATTCAATACCAAAAATCTACTGCAAACATTTTACTTAACAGAGAAACTTTAGATGCATTTGCTATAAGATTAGAAAAAAGACAAGGATGCAGATTTTCACTGCTATGTTTAAGACATACTAAAGATATTGGCCAATGCTATGAAGAATGAAAAATAAGAGATGTAAGTATCAGAAGGGGAGAAAAAATCTATCATTTTTTGCAAGTAATAGAATCATCTACTTAGGACAACTAAGAGAATCAACAGATAAATTATTTGACCTAATAAGAGTTCAGCAAGGTTGCCAGATATAGGGTTATTTTATAAAAATTAACAGTATTGCTCTACTTTAGCAATAACAAATTTTAAAACAATAGTAACAAAATCATAAATACCTAGGAATTACCCAAAAATACATAAGCTCTTCACAGAGAAAACTTTAAAACTCAATAAAGGACGCAGACAATGACACAGATCAATAGAGAGACATTTCATACTCTTGTGTGGGATGGTTTAATATTTTAAAGATGTCACTTCTCTTCAAGTTAACTTATATATTTAATGCAATTTCTATCAAAATTCCAGTGAACTTAAGTAACTTCATCAACTTGGTCTAAATTTATACGAAAACATAAAAAGTCCCTTGAACAACTAAAGTCAACTTTGAAAAAGAGGAAAGAAGATAAACTACTCTATTTAAACAAAGAAAAACAAGCTCCAAAATATCTTCAGGGAATACGAACTACACAAAAGGACCTAGCAGCTCTAGAAAGAACCAAACAACTTCTAGAAATAAAAAATAAACATTTAATGATAGGTCCAGCATTAGATACTGGTGAACAGGTAGTTGTGAAAAACAGATGAAATTATCTAGCACGCAAATAAAGTGAAGGAATAGAAAATATATAGGAATGGGTAAAAGATGTGGAATCTAGTTGGAGTTCAAGCAGGAGAAAGAAGAATGAACCAAAAGCAATATTTGAGGAGATAATGGCTGAGAATTTTCCAGAACCGATGAAAGACATGTCACATATTCCAGATTCCCTACAAATGCCAAGGAAGATAAACAAAAAGGTTTATCTTAGACGTATTTAGACTTACTTAGACAAATTTTAATAAGTGGAACACTACCAAGGATAAATGGAAAAAATCTTATATATATTCATGAGGAAAAAAAAAGGACAAATTACCTTTGAAGAATGATTGGTAGATTGACAGCTAAATTTTCATCACGAAGAATAGAAAACAAAAAGCAATTGAATAATTTCTTTGATGTATGATAGAAAAAATTCTGCCAGTATGGTATTCTTCACCCAGTAAAAGTTAATTCAAGAATAAAGGTTGAATGGGCATTTTCATAAAGCAAAAATTCAACCTCAAGTTTTAAAATAAAATTAAAGAACACCAACACATTATGTGGTTGGGGTAGGCCAATGGAATTCAAGGATCTTAGGTCTATATAATCTGGAGGAAAAGTAACACTAAATTAAATTTAGGCTTAGAAATTTACACATTATGTAAAAGTAACACTAGATTAAATTTAGGCTTAGAAATAACACATGATTTCTAAGTTAATCAGCAAATGAAAAAAGAAATAGAGTATATAACTACAAATGAGTAGAGGTAAAAAATACAATAAAAATACTTATGCAAATGAAAAGAATGAGAAAGAAAACAGAATGGTTGGGGGACACAAAGTATAAAACAAATTGGTAGATATAATCCAAATATGGGGGAAAGTACATGAAATGTAAATGGACTAAATACTCCAGTTAAAAGACATACTATGAAATGAGGGGCAAGGAAGTCCAACTACAGGCTGTTTACAAGTTATATATATAACATTATGAAACACATACACATATGTCAGTCATGAAAAGACTTTTAGAAATTATACCATGCAAATTCTAAACAAAATAAACAGACTTCAAGACAAAAACACGACTAGATATAGGGGTCATCACTTAATAATGATAAGAGTTTTAATATGCCATAAGGCAAATATACAATAAGGTAACTATTTTACTTTTATCTAAAGACTTATTCTTTTTATTTGTTTGTTTTTGAGATGGAGTCTCACTCTGTCACCCAGGCTGGAGTGCCATGGCACGATCTTGGCTCACCGCAACCTCTGCCTCCTGGATTCAAGTGATTCTCTTGCCTCAGCCTCCCAAGTAGCTGGCGTTACAAGCGTGCGCCATCACACCTGGTTAATTTTTGTATTTTTAGTAGAGACAGTGTTTCACCATGTGGGTCAGGCTGCTCTTGAACTCCTGATCTCAGGTGATCTGCTCACCTTGGCCTCCCAAAGTGCTGGGATTACAGGTGTGAGCCACCATGCCTGGCCTAAAGACTTACTCTTTAGAAAAAAGATTTATAGGAAGCAAAAACTGAACAGAACCAGAAGAAAAAACTGGCAAATCCACAATCATAACGAAAGGTTTTAATACACTTCTCTCAGCACTTGATAGAATAAGCAGACTGATTAAAAATCAGTAAGAATGTAAGATTTGAAGAACATAGTTAAGAAAAGTAACCTAATGAATATGCATATATAGAGACACTGCACCCAATGATTGTGAAATACACTCTTTTAACCACAAATTAATATTTTTGAAAATTGGCATATACTAAGCCATAACGTACATCTCAAAATTTCAAGAACAGACTGTTCTCTAGTCACAATGCAATCAAAGTAGAAAACAATAACAAAAAAATAGCTAAAAGCCCCTATACCACTGAGAATTAACAAATATACTTCTAACCAACATTTGGATCAATGAAGAACTCAAAATAAAAAATAATACTTTAGGCCGGGCACGGTGGCTCATGCCTGTAATCCCAGCACTTTGGGAGGCCTAGGCAGGCAGATCACCTGAGGTCAGGAGTTCAAGACCAGCCTGGCCAACATGGCAAAACCCCGTCTCTACTAAAAATGCAAAATTAGCCAGGCATGGTGGCACATGCCTGTAATCCCAGCTACTCAGGAGGCTGAGGCAGGAGAATCACTTGAACCTGGGAGACGGAGGTTGCAGTGAGCCAAGATCACACCACTGCACTCCAGCCTAGGTGACAGAGTGAGACTCTGTCTCAAAATAAAAAAATAAAAAATAATATTTTAAAGTAAATGACAAATATTATATATTATAATGTGTGGGATTCACTAAAGCAGTACTTAGAGAGAAATGAATAGCATTAAATGTAGTAATATAGGAAATTATATATAGTATCTTTTTGGTAGGTAAGAATTTCGTATGACTAACCGCAGAGAAAAGATGAAATAGAATTTATTAAAATTAAAAGGTTTGATTTTTCAAAAAAAAGCAATCTTAAACACATTAAACAGAGAGAGAAGTACAGACCACACAGTGGAAGAAGATATTTACAAGCCACATAATCAAGGACGAGTGTCCAGAATGTATTATGAAGAATTCCTAGGAATCAACATAAGAAGATAATTCTATAGACAACTAGGCAAGACGTGTTAGACACTACACAAGAGGAAATTCAAATGGCTAATAAACGCATAAAATTATGCTAAATTTCAATCAGGGATATTTGAATTAAAACGTCAGTGTCCACACACACATACATCAGAAATTTAAAATACCAAGTGTTGGTGAGGATGTAAAGCAACAGGACTCTCATATACGGCTGGTGGGAAAGTAAAAGATACAGTCACTTTGAGAAAGTTTGGCATATGTAAAATTGTTAAAGGTATACATATTCTATAACCCAGCAATTATACTCCTAAAAATGTGCCTAGGCAAGATTTTTAACATGTGTATCAGGAGAGATGTTCATGATTTTTCATAGTGGCATTATTTCTAACAACCCAAACTGCAAAAATCCAAATATCCCACAGCACTGGAATGGATTTTTAAATATGGTATTTTCATGTAACTGAATGCTAAATAGTAAAGAAATATACTTCACTTACACACATTGGCATGAATGGATCTCACAAATGATTGAGCAAAAGAAGCCACATATAATGTATACAGTATAATGTCATTTGTTTACATTTAAAATCAGATAAAACTAAACTGTATATTATTTAGGGATACATACGGAGAAAGAAAATTATAAAGAGAAGTAACTGAAGGATTTTTACAAAAGTCATTAGTCATTACCTGTATGAGGGGTGAAAGAAATTAATAAGTAATAATCTGGTATGGAAGGATTCTAAGCCAATGGCAATTTTCTAGTTCCCAGTTTGAGCTGTGGTTACACAGATGTTCACTTTATAGTCATTCTTGAAACTGTACACATCTATCTCTTCTGAATGTATGGTATTTCTCACAACGCACAAATGAACAAAAAAGCAGAGACTGAGACATAAAATTAAGGGGAGGGGGTAGGATGGGTTTCAGGTAAAGCATATCAGGATTTTGAAAGCAATAGTAATGTTATATTCCTAAAACTGGATGATGGTTTGCAGATACTTGTTGCATTAATATTCTAAATATCCTACACATATTTATAACTAGTTGAATCCTTTCGATATGTAATTTTAAAGGTAGAGAAAAAAAATGCAGTCAAGAAACATCATAAACAGTAGAAAAGTGCTATATTAACTCATTACATTATATTAGGTACAACATTGTGAACCAGACCGGAAATCTTTATACCACTGTTAACATGAGTAAATGAACTCAGAAGTTTTAATAATTTGACCACACAATGTTTTAGAACATTTCTTATAAACCACAAGTGACCTACATGCTTGAGAATGAAATAAGCTCTGGATGAGATCCCTAGGAAAGTACCGCCACTGTGCCCTCCTCTGAGGCTGGAGAGAAGGTGTAACTGGCTGGTGGGATTCAGGTCCCAGGCTATACCTTCCTTGGCACAAGAGGTCCTGGTTCCTGAATGGAGCCCCCCATTTTTCCTCCTAACCTTCATGAACATTTAGAACTAGTAAGCAGCTCAAACTGCTCCCTCCACAGCCCGGCAATAGTCACTGTGCAAAGTGACTTGATCTGCAATCTGAGTAACAGCCCAGTCTGCCAAAATCAGATTAATTTCATTTTATTCTGCAAAAAAAAAAAAAAAAAAGTACTATTCTCTCACCTCTGTCTTCCAAGTTTCTCAGCTTATGTTTCAAGCTAGTACTTCCTGTTAGTGATTCTTGGTTCACAATCTTAAACAAAACAGACCACAAATTACATCCTTTATGGCAAAGCAAGAAACAAGTGGTGTACTCATCAAAAGGAATAGCCAACGTGTTATGCAAATATGATATTAATTCTGGAAAATCAGATGAATAACCAACAATTAAATAGTACCTTAGGTTCTTCTTCATCTTCTGAGGGCTTCGAGGAAGAGAGCTCGCTCACTGAGTAAGGATCTTGAAGCTCTGAGCATTAGAGAGAAGTTTCAAGTGAATACACGCCAAGTAACAAAGCAATAAGAATTCACTATCAGTCTAGATATTAAATCTCATCATCAAAAAAAGGGACACAGTTCTAAGTGAAACAAAAATCTACTGACTGTATCTTTTGGGACATGAATTCTTTTTTATTATACTTTTAAGTTTTAAGGTACATGTGCACAACGTGCAGGTTTGTTACGTATGTATACACGTGCCATCTTGGTGTACTGCACCCAGTAACTCATCATTTACATTAGGTATATCTCCTAATGCTGTCCCTCCCCCCTCCCCACACCCCACAACAGGCCCCAGTGTGTGATGTTCCCCTTCCTGTGTCCATGAGTTCCCATTGTTCAATTCCCACCTACGAGTGAGAATATGTGGTGTTTGGTTTTTTGTCCTTGCGATAGTTTGCTGAGAATGATGGTTTCCAGCTTCATCCATGTCCCTACAAAGGACATGAACTCATCATTTTTTATGGCTGCATAGTATTCCATGGTGTATATGTACCACATTTTCTTAATCCAGTCTATCGTTGTTGGACATTTGGGTTGGTTCCAAGTCTTTGCTATTGTGAATAGTGCCACAATAAACATACGTGTGCATGTGTCTTTATAGCAGCATGTTTTCTAATCCTTTGGGTATATACCCAGTAATGGGATGGCTGGGTCAAATGGTATTTCTAGTTCTAGATCCCTGAGGAATCGCCACACTGTCTTTCACAATGGTTGAACTAGTTTACAGTCCCACCAACAGTGTAAAAGTGTTCCTATTTCTCCACATCCTCTCCAGCACCTGTTGTTTCCTGACTTTTTCATGATGGCCATTCTAACTGGTGTGAGATGGTATCTCATTGTGGTTTTGATTTGCATTTCTCTGATGGCCAGTGATGATGAGCATTTTTTCATTTGTCTTTTGGCTGCATATATGTCTTCTTTTGAGAAGTGTCTGTTCATATCCTTCACCCACTTTTTGATGGGGTTGTTTTTTTCTTGTAAATTTGTTTGAGTTCACTGTAGATTCTGGATATTAGCCCTTTGTCAGATGGGTAGATGGCAAAAATTTTCTCCCAGTTTGCCTGTTCACTCTGATGGTAGTTTCTTTTGCTGTGTAGAAGCTCTTTAGTTTATTTAGATCCCATTTGTCAATTTTGGCTTTTGTTGCCATTGCTTTCGGTGTTTTAGACATGAAGTCCTTGCCCATGCCTATGTCCTGAATGGTATTGCTTAGGTTTTCTTCTAGGGTTTTTATGGTTTTAGGTCTAATATGTAAGTCTTTAATCCATCGTGAATTAATTTTTGTATAAGGTGTAAGGAAGGGATCCAGTTTCAGCTTTCTACATATGGCTAGCCAATTTTCCCAGCACCATTTATTAAATAGGGAATCCTTTCCCCATTTTTTGTTTTTGTCAGGTTTGTCAAAGATGAATTCTTATTAGGTTTGTACATCTGTAGGTAAGATTAACAGCCAGTTACTTCAACTAGATGGGCACCTTAAGGAGCTGCCCATTTGGCCTCAAATAACATGGGCAGGGATTCTTCCACCTCAATCTGGTGATTCTTCTCTCCCTTAGAAACCCATCCCTTATTGCCTCTTACTCTTTTTTGATGATTTGATATACATATACATGGTGTAATAATTATCACTTTCAAATCGATGAACACATCCATCACTACCTGTGCTGTATATTACATCCCCAGAACTTGTTCATGTTATGCCTGAAAGTTTATATCCTTCGAGGACAATCTCCTCTTTCCCCCCACCTCCTAGCATCTGTCAACCACTATTCCATTCTCTGTTTCTATGAGTTTGACTTTTTTACATTCTGTATATATGTGAGATTATATAGTATTTGTCCTTTAGTGACTAGCTTATTTCACTTACTATGACGTCCTCCAGGTTTATCCATGTTGTTGCATATGGCCTGATTTCCTTCTTTTTTAAAGCTGAATAGCATTCCATTATTTATATATACCACATTTTCTATATTCATTCATCCACTGACCAATACTTAGGCTGATTCCATATCCTGGCTATTGTGAATAATGCTGCAATAAACATGGGAGTGCAGATCTCTCTTCAAGATGCTGATTTTATCTCCTTTGGATATATACATGCAAGTGGGATTGATGGATTCCATACAATTCTAATTTTTTTGAGAAAACTCCATACCGTTTTCCACAATGGTTGCATCAATTTACATTCCTACCAACAGTGTACAATTGTTTCCTTCTCTCCATACCCTTGCCACCACTTGTTATCTCTTGTCTTTTTGATAATAGCTATCTGGACAGGTGTGAGATATCACATTATGGTTTTGATTTGCATTTCTCTAATGATCAGTGAAGTTGAGTACATATACCCATTAACTATTTGTGCATCTTTTTTGGAAAAATGTCTATTCAGCTTCTTTACCCATTTTTAATTGGGTTATGTGTTGTCTTGCTTTTGAGTTGTGGAAGTTATTTTGAATATTAACCCCTAACCTATTATCAGATATATGATTTGCAAATATTTTCTCCCATTCTTTAGGTTGTCTTTCCATTTGATTGATTGCTTTCTTTGCTGTGCACAAGATTTTTAGTATGACATAGTCCCAAAAGTTTATTGTGTTATTAGGGTTGTATGCAAAAAATCATTGCTAAGACCAATGTCAAAGAGCTGTTTCCCTATTTTTGTCTAGTAGTTGTACAGTTTTAGATCTTAAAGTCAACCTATTTTGAGTTGATTTTTGTATATTGTATAAGACAAAGGTCCAATTGCATTGTTTAGTATGTGGATAACCAGTTTTCCCAAAACATTTATTGAAGACGCATTCCTTTCCGCATTGTGTATTCTTGGTGCCCTTTTCAAAGATTAAGTGGCCGTATATATGTGTAGGTTTATGTCTGGGCCCATAATGTTATCTTGGCCTATGTGCCTATCTCTATGGCAGTACTATACTGTTTTGATTACTATAGTTTTTAACTACACTTTGAAATCAGAAAGTGTGATGCCTCCAGCTTTATTCCTCTTTCTCAAGATTGCTTTGGCTATTTAGGGTCTTTTGTGGTTCCATATAAATTTTAGGATAGTTTTTTCTATTTCTGTGAAAAATGCCAGTAGAAATTTGATAGCAGTTGAATTGAATCTGTATATTGCTTTGGATAATAAGGACATTTTAACAATATTAATTCTTCCAATCCATGTACATAGGATATTCTTCCATTTATTTGTGTCTTCAATTAATTTCATCAATGTCTTATAGTTTTCAGATCATGATCTTTCACCTCCTTGGTTATTGTGTTTTTTATAAGCTATTATAAATGAAATTTTCTTTTTGAGATGGGGTCTTGTTGTGTCGCCCAGGCTGAAGTGCAGTGGCGTGATCTCAGCTCACTGCAACCTGCACCTCCTGGATTCAAGCAATTCTCCTGCCTCAGCCTCCTGAGCAGCTGGGACTACAGCACTGTGCCACCACACCTGGCTAATTTTTTGTATTTTTAGTAGAGATGGGGTTTCACTGTGTTAGCTGGGATGGTCTCGATCTTCTGACCTCATAATCTGCCTGCCTTGGCGTCCCAAAGTGCTGGGATTACAGGTGTGAGCCACCATGCCTGGCCGAGATTTTCTTGATTTCTTTCTTAGTTTATTGTTAGTATCTAGAAATGCAACTGATTTTTGTTTTGTTGTTTTGTTGAAACCCAGAAGCAAACCCCACAACTGATTTTTGTATGTTGATTTTGTATCCTGCAACTTTTCATTTATTAGTTCTAACAGTTTTTTGGTGAAACCTTTACGGTTTGATATATGTAAAATCATGTCATCTTTAAACAAAAACAATTTAACATCTTCCTATTTGGATGTCTTTTATTTTTCTTGCCTGGATAGAACTGGGTAGGACTTCCAGTACTATGTTAAACAGAAGTGGCAAGAGTAGGCACCTTTGTCGTGTTCCTGATCTTAGAGGAAAAGCTTTCAGCTTTTCACCATTGAGTGGAATACTAGCTGTGGGCTTGTCATATATGGCCTTTTTAATATTGAGGTACATTCTATATGTACCTAATTTGTTGAGAGTTATGAAAGGATGTTAAATTTTGTCAAATGCTTTTTTTTGCATCTATTGAAATGATTCTATGAATTTAACCTTCATTCTGTTAATGTGGTTTATCACATTTATTGATTTGTGTATATGGAACCTTCCTTGAATCTCAGGGATAAATCCTACTTTATCATGGTGTCTAGTCCTTTTAATGTGCTATTTAGTAAGTTTTGTTAGTATTTTTGAGGGTTTTTACATATATGTTCATCAAGGACATTGGCCTGAAATTTTCTTTTCTTGTAGCATTCTCATCTGGCTTTGACGAGAGGGTAATGCTGACCTCATAAAATGGGTTTGGAAGTGTTCTCTCCAACTCAGTTTTTTGGAAGAGTTTGAAAAGGATTGGCATTAATTTTTCTTTAAATACTTGGTAGAGTTCACTAGTGAAACCATCTGGCCCTGGGCTACTCTCTGTTGGGAGGTTTGATTACTGATTTGATCTCCTTACTCATTATGGGTCTGTTCAGCTTTTCTATTTCTTCATATTCAGCCTTGGTAGGTCGCATGTTTCTAGAAACTCATCCATTTCTTCTATGTTATCCAATTTGTTGGTGTATAATTTGTTTGTTGTAATCGCTTACGATCTTTTGTAGTTCTGTGGTATCAGTTGTAGTGTCTCTTTTTTCATTAATAATTTTTTGTGAGTCCTCTCTTTCTCTTGGTTAGTCTAGCTAAAGGTCTGTCCATTTCATTCTTTCCAAACACAAACTCTTAGTTTCATTGACCATTTCTATTGTCTTCCTAGAGCCTACTTCATTTATTTATGCCTTAATATTTGTTATTTTCTTCGTTAAGCTGACTTTGGGTTTAGTTTCTTCTTTTTTCAGTTTCTTGAGGGGTGAAGTTACTTGGGATTTTCCTTTTTTCTTAATGTAGGTATTTATTGCTAATAAACTCCCCTTTTAACACTGCTCTTGCTGCATCCCGTAAATTTTGGTATGTTTCCATTTTCATTTATCTCAAGATTTTTTAATTTCCCTTTTAATTTCTTTGATCCATTGGTTATTCAGGGGTGTGTTGTTTAATTTCCATGTATTTGTGAATTTTCCAATCTTCCTCCTGCTATTATTTCTAGTTTCATACTGCTGTGATCAGAAAAGACCTCTGAGATTATCTCAATCTTTTCAAATTTGTTAAGATGTATTTTGTGGCCCAACATATGATCAATTCTGGAGAATGTCCCATGTGCACTGTGCACTGGAGAATATGTGTTCCACTGCTGTTAGAGAGAATGTTCTGTATATGTTAGTTAGGTTCATCTGGTCTACAGTATTATTCAAGCCACTGTTTCCTTATTGATTTTCTATCTGGATAATCTATTGACTGTTGAAGGTGGGGTAATTAAAGAACTCTGTTATTGTATTGCTATTTCTCTCTTCAGTTCTGTTAATATTTGCTTTATACATTTAGGTGCTGTAACATTGGGTGCATATATATATTTACAATTGCTATTTCCTGTTGATGAATTAACCCTTTTATCATCATCTAGTCTTTGTCTCTTGTGACAAATTTTGACAGAAAGTCTATTTTGCCTGATGTAGGTTTAGCCATATCCCTGCTCTCTTTTGATTGCCATTTGCATGGAATATGTTTTTCTGACCCTTCACTTTCAGTTTATGTCTGTCCTTAAGGTAAAGTGAGTCCCCTGTAAGCAGCATATTGCTGAATCTCACTTTTTTCTATCCATTCAACCACTCTGTGTCTTTCGATTGGAGAATTTAATCCATTTAAAGTAAGTATTGATAGGTAAAAACTTAGTATTGCCATTTTGTTGATTGTTACTCTTTTGTAGTAACTTTGTTCCTTTCTTCCCTATCTTGCTCTCTTCCTTCCTTTTATTCTTTTTTTTTTTTTTCTTTGTAAGATAGAGTCTCACTGTCACCCAGGCTGGAGTGCAGTGGCACGATCTTGGCTCACTGCAACCTCCGCCTCCCGGTTCAAGCAATTCTCTTGTCTTAGCCTCCCAAATAGCTTGGACTACAGGTGCCCGCCACCACGCCTGGCTAATTTTTGTATTTTTAGTAGAGATGAGGTTTCACCATATTGGTCAGGCTGGTCTCGAACTCCTGACCTCAGGTGATCCGCCCGCCTTGGCCTCCCAAAGTGCTGGGATTACAGGAGTGAGCCACTGCGCCTGACCCCTTTTATTCTTTAATGTTACATTTTCCTCTCTACTTTTTTATTTTCCCTACTTATTTTCTTCCAGTGGCAGCTACACTAACAGATTATTATTGAAGTACTTACTAAATATCATTGTATGCCTGGCAATGTGCTGAACTGCGGAATAATAAACAATATTAATATTGTTAATAATAAACAAAATCATATTCTTAACAAACCTAAAAATGCAGAGAGTTAAAATAAAATACAGTGAGGGTTAAGAAAAAGCCTATAGGTTAAGGGTTGGCAAACTCTGGCCACCAAGCCAAATCCAGTCTGCTACCTGATTTTATAAATAAAGTTTTATGGAAAGACAGCCACCCCATTGGCTTACATCTTATCCATGGCCAATTTTGTGCAACAACTGCAGAGTTGAATAGTTACAACAGAAACGAAATGGATCAAGGCTGGCCGTGGTGGCTCACGCCTGTAATCCTAGCACTTTGGGAGGGCAAGGTAGGCAGATCACTTGAGGTCAGGAATTCCAGACTGGACTGGCCAATACAGCGAAACTCCATCTCAACTAAAAATACAAAAATTAGCCAGGCATGGGAGGCTTAGGCAGGAGAATCGCTTGAACCTGGGAGGTGGAGGTTGCAGTGAGCCAGGATCACACCACTGCACTCCAGCCTGGGCGACAGAGCAAGACTCCGTGTCAAAAAAAAAAGAAAAGAAAAAGAAACCATATGGATCAAAAAGCAAAAACTGTTTACTATTGCAACTTTACAAAAAATGTTTACCAACCCCTGCTACAGGTCATCATTTGAGATATCTTGCTTCTTTAAAAAAAGAAGAGACCAGCAATTCTTGGGCACAAGATGATCTCAAATAGCACAGCAAAATTAAAACATCATATCCTGTGTTAATTTGCTAATAATAGACATTAAGGTAAAGAACAATGTTATCTTCATATTTTCTTTAATAGATATTAAAATAAAAATGTTTTGTTTACTTCAAACTACCTGTCCCAAATACAAATCTTTTCCTATGTAAGTCAACAGAAAATCACGTACCTGTTTTCTGGGCAGAATCTTCAGCAGTCAAAAAAGCAAAACTATCTTGGAATTTTTTTTCAGAAGTCTTTGGAGATGCGGTGTTATTTTGCTTGGGTATGTCTTTCTGTGATGGTGATAGAAGCTTAGCCTAAAATATAGTATCTTTTTTAAGTGTTAACATTCATAATTAAAAACAAGTTATCAAAATATTCTAAGACATTTTCAATATTACTTTAAGAAGCTTAAGTATTAGATTTACTCCATTTGAAAATAAATGCTAATTCTACTAAGAATTTCTGTGTGTTTTTAGTTGAGAGGTGGATATTAGCTTAATGCCATGGTACTGAATCTGAACTAGATCATTTATGCTTTCAGGAGATACAGAAATGAAAATCTCGTGAATCCTTGGAAGTCATAAATTCTGTTAGGTAAAAAGAGAGAGGCTGGCACCTGATCCTAGACTCTTGTTTTCACAGTTGGAAAGGATCTTATAGATTATTAAATTTCCAATTTCCAGTTATCTTTTTAAGACGGAGTCACTCTGTCACCCAGGCTGGAGTGCAGTAGCATGACCTCAACTCACTGCAACTTCCACCTGAGTTCAAGCAATTCTCGTGCTTCAGGCTCGTGAGTAGCTGGAATTATAGGCATGCATCACCACGCCCAGCTCATTTTTTTGTATTTTTAGTAGAGATGGGGTTTCGCCACGTTGGCCAGGCTGGCCTCAAACTCCTGACCTCAGGTGATCTGCCCGCCTTGGCCTCCCAAAGTGCTGAGATTACAGGCATGTGCCACTGCACCTAGCCAATCTCCAGTTATCTTCTGATTACTCTGCATTAAAGTACTGCTCCCCTCAAATGGACAATAGATTCAAACCTGGACTCTGAATTATTTTTAATGCATGTATTGAGACAGAAATGTTTTCCCTTAGGAACTACATTACTATTTTTATTAAAATTACCTTAAAGAAATTTTCAAATAATAGTACTTTTATTAAATACATTAGTAAAAACCAAAGGGGAGGGAGAATAAAGCAAGCTTATTTCAGAGATTTAGCTGAGAGAGAGACAGAGTGCACGAGACAGAGACAGAGGGAATGTGCCTGTCTAAAGTCCTAGGGTCAAAGCAAAGTGACTACTCATTTAAACATTCCTGGCTCTACCTGCCTCTATTCTATTACAGCATGAGAACTGATCTGCCTAATGATCCTAGTGAAAATCCTAAATGATCAATGATTCAATTATATTTCCTTTACTCAGCTTACTAAGCTAGGAAAATAAAATATCTAACAATTAGAATTAGTGTAAGGGGATACTAGATTTAAATTTTAATTAGGAAAATTACATTAACTAAATCCTTCCTTCTTGAGGATTAATTGAGTTAATTGAGATTTTACTGCAGTAAATAAAATTCTGACTGCATTTTTACTGAATAGGAAATTTCTCCTTGTGCTTTCATGCAAAGTTTGCTATAAATGCTATTGAGCTTCTCTTTCTAGTTTTTCAAAGACACATCTAATAAACAGTGGCCACAAAAAAAATAAATGCTAAGATCATGAGATCCCTGAATTGCAAGAACATGAAGTCATATTTCAGTAGATAACTCTAAGTGTGGTCTCGAAGTGTGGTCGAAACTAGCGCATGAGCAGTATCTGGGAACTTGATGGAAATGCAAATTCTCAAGTCTCATCCATTCAATTCAAAACTCTAGGGACAGGACCCAGCAATCTATGTTTTAGCAAGCCATCCTGGTCATTGTGATGGCCACTAGTATTTGAGAACCACTGCTCTGTATCAGGGGTTGGCAAACTCTAATCTGTTGCTGTTCTTGAAAGCAAAGTTTTATTAGAACACAGCATACCCATGTGTTTCCATTCTGTCTCTGGCTGTTTTCTGGCTACAAAGGCACAGGTGAGTAGTTGCCAAAGAGATTGCATGGCTCAGAAAGCCAGAAGTATTTACTCTCTGGCCCTTTACAGAAAAAATTTGCTGACCTCTGCTGTCAATTATTCTCTTATACAGAGAGAAGTATATTTTTGAATACCAGTATTTGTAGAAAGTCAGCAATGCCCTCACTGAAAATCAACATAGATTTCCTGCCAGAGGCACAGCTTATATTTATAGATTTTTTAAGCTGTGGCCAGGCACGGTGGCTCACGCCTGTAATCCCAGCACTTTGGGAGGCCAAGGCAGGTGGATCACTTGAGGTCATGAGTTCGAAACCAGCCTGGCCAACATGGCAAAACTGTCTCTACTGAAAATACAAACATTAGCTGGGCGTGGTGGCAGATGCCTGTAATCCCAGCTACTCAGGAGGCTGAGGCAGGAGAATCACTTGAACCTGAGAGGTGGTGGTTGCAGTGAGCTGAGATCGCACTACTGCACTTCAGCCTGGGCAACAGCAAGACTCTGTCTCAAAAAAAAAAAATAAAAAGATTTTTGAAGCTGTGGTATTTCTTTGGTGTTTATTTCAAATAAAAGCTGTATTTACTAGAAACTGTTCCTTGGGTTCATTTCTAACTGATAACTCATTATTTCAGGTTGAACTATTCAAGGAATAAATACTTACTCTGGCTCATAGGTTTAACCCACCCCTCTCCTTACAGAGCATGAGAGCCCTTCAGGTGAACAGAGGGCAACACATCCCAGG
The DNA here is from genome assembly GCF_028878055.3 of Symphalangus syndactylus. Lineage (NCBI taxonomy): Eukaryota > Metazoa > Chordata > Mammalia > Primates > Hylobatidae > Symphalangus > Symphalangus syndactylus. The sequence goes on from NC_072445.2 coordinate 60,044,814, forward strand.
CTGATGGAAGAAAGAAGATGAAGATGTGATTAAAACCCTAACCAAACTATTTCTGCATAAGCAAGCAGGGCACTGTCGATACTCTCAGAATCACCGCAGCTGCTCCTTATAAAATGCTCTGAACTTGCTGATATACTCTGTACTGTATACATAGCTCATATGACACAAAACAAAAACCAACTGCTGAGAGAGGTAATTCAGTGAATAAAAGGCAAAAATTGGCTTTGAATTGGTGCAGACAGTGCTGTGTCTATTCTTAACTACTTTGATATAAAACAAGGATAAGTGAAGGGAAATGAAGAAACTTTGAGGGTTTATTCAATATTTATATAAGCTCGAAGGTATCCTAAGCACTTGCAAAATAAATGTCTAAATAATTAAACCATTAAAAGCTTTAGAAAAAACTAAGGGAAGAACTAAACCAACAAGTTTACATCAAAACATAAATTCAAAAGAGTAAATTTGCAGGAAATTGGAATAGCCCAGAATTTTAGCATCATTCATAATAAACATCCTCCAGCAACATTTGGGAACAGTAAAAAAGACCCTAAATCTTTTTTTTTTTTTTTTTTCTGAGACAGGGTGTCTCATTCCGTCACCCAGGCTGCAGCGCAGTGGTGCAATCTTGGCTCACTGCAAACCCCACCTCCCAGGCTCAAGCCATCCTCCCACCTCAGCCTCCTGCGTAGCTGGCACTATAAGCATGTGCTACCACGCCTTGCTAATTTTTGTATTTTTTGTAGAGACGGGGTTTCACCATGTTGCCCAGGCTTGAACTCCCAGACTCAAGTGATCCACCCATCTTGGCATCCCAAAGTGCTGGGATTACCAGCGTGAGCCACCACGCCCAGACTAAAAGACCTTAAATACTTACCCAAGAGTCATATTAAATGTTTAGAAGTCCTTGCAATTTCTATTGGCAGTGATTCACGTATCAGTAAACCAATATTTTGTTATTTTCATATTTCTGAAAGTTGTTTTTGGAGAAATAAATGCAGTTTAACTCATAGGGCACACAGCAACCCAGATACAATGTACTTACTTGGTCTTTCTCACGGCCACTGCCACTACTGGGAGGGAAAACTGGCAAGACTAAATTGAAAGAAAACAAGTGCACAACATATAAACTCATGAGGCATAAAAATTCACGACTCCCTCTCCCAATATGCTAAGGCTAAAAGCAATTCCCACTTCCCACAGCTTCCGGAAATGTCTACTCTTAAGATCCTTTCCTGATTATTCAACCTTGTTCCTCACCACTCAGTTCCTCACCACTCAGCATGAATTCTCTGCTCTAGACTTTGTCCCTGAATGTCACCCTCACATCCTTGTTGTGTCCTGGTAGTTTGTTTTGTTTGAGACAGGGTCTCACTCTGTCGTCTGAGCTGCAGTGCAGTGGCACGATCACTGCTCACTGCAGCCTTGACCTCCTGGGCTCAAGCAATCCTGCCTCAGCCTCCCAGGTAGCTGGGACCACAGGCGCACGCCACCATGCCCAGCTGATGTTTTAATTTTCTAGAGGTGTGGTCTCACCACATTGCCCAGGCTGGTCTCAAACTCCTGGGCTCAAACAACCCTCCCACCTCGGCCTCCCAAAGTGCCGGGATTAGAGGTGTGAGCCACCATGCATACCCTTGTAGTTTTACCTACCTAAGAATGCATCCGTTTCTCCTCTTCACATTCTATTTTTTCCAAGGGTTAATTCAAGTCCCACCCACCTCTTCCTTAAAGATTTTCCTGATGTTTCCAGCTCATGACAGATTCCTCTTATCTGAATTTCTACTCCATTTATACAAAACTCATCTGTAACAATTGTTGGCTAATTTCATGTTCTTCTGTTTCATGTACACAGTACATTTTGCCTTTCCAGTGTAACTGTAGCAGGGAAAGCTGGCCCCATCATCATATATTTCTTTGGACCCACTCCTATTATATACTGAAAAATAAATATCTGATTTGAAAATCACTATTTGAAAAGTGATTCAAAAAAAGACATGCCAGACTTACCTCTCAAATTACTTCTGGTTCTTGTCTTCTTTCTACCAGAATATGATTTTAGGGTTTTCCTTTTTTGGTTACTGGTCCAAGATAGTTCACTGGTACTTGAATCTTGATTACTCTCAGAGAAGAGATGTTTTCTGTAATGAGACTTCTACAAGCACAGATCATAAATGAGAATTTTTAGAGGGGTGTTAGTGCCTCTTATGTATAACTAAACATATTCTACAAAGCTAGAGATAAGAGAAGTACCCTTCTAGAAGACTGGGCTCTCATATAATATAAAGGCAAAGAAGTATGGAGAGGAAGAAAAGGATTATTCCATCAGTCAATTCTCAACCAAGTTGCTGTCATATAGGATGACAAAATCCTTTCTAATAAAACATTTGCAACAGAAAAGATGGTGGATGACTGTTCAAAAGCAGACCAATCTCAATACTGTGCCTAATTTACTTCAATATACTAAGTCAGATGGCAAAAGAAAGTAGGGGAGTATTTTTTGCAAAGACAAGCCTCTCTACATTTCAGAAGAACCAAAACCAAAGAGGAGGGTTATTTTTCTTTTTTTTTTTTTTTTTTTTTTTTTTTTTGAGGTGGAGTCTCGCCTTATCGCCCAGGCTGGAGTGCAGTGGTGCAATCTTGGCTCACTGCAACCTCTGCCTCCTGGGTTCAAGCCATTATCCTGCTTCAGCCTCCAGAGTAGCTGGGATTACAGGCACGTACCACCACCCAGCTAACTTTTTTTTTTTTTTTTTTTTTTGTATTTTTACTAGAGATGGAGTTTCGCTATGTTGGCCAGGCTGGTCTCAAACTCCTGACCTCAGATGATCCACCTACCTTGACCTCCCAAAGTGCTGGGATTACGGGTGTGAGCCACTGCACCCACCCCAGAAGGGTAATTTCTGTTTAAAACATAAAGCATTTTGAAATTAAGCCTGGATTATAAAAGATTAGAGATTTAGGGCAAGTTTAATCTTTCTGGTGGATTATTCAACTGTACTTGATATTTATATTTTTAAAATTTTTGTTTTTACATTAATTTTCATAAATGCTGTGATGAATACATGTTTGTGCTTGATTTTAATATGGAGTTTGTTTTTTTGAGTTCTGTTTGTTGGGTATCTTCAGGGCCCTGTCCTCAAGCCCTCCTGCCTCTCAAGGGGCTGCAGCATTCAGCTGCTAATAGTTCATTCTCATTTCAGGCCAGGGAGGAGCTAAGTCTCACTCCCAAACATTAGGCTCCTTCAGTCTCTAGATCTCAAATGAAGAAATGAGGCAGAGGCCAAACAAGTCATGTATTCCAAGGAAAAGCCGAGTTGAATGAAAAGAGAATATACACAGCCAGGTGCAGTTGCTCATGCCTGTAATCCCAACACTTTGGGAGGCCAAGGTAGGTGATCACCTGAGGTCAGGAGTTTGAGACCAGTCTGGCCAACATGGCGAAACCTAGTCTCTACTAAAGATACAAAAATTAGCCAGGCATGGTGGCATGCCCCTATAATCCTAGCCACTCAGGAGGCTGAAGCAGGAGAATTGCTTGAACCCAGAAGGCAGAGGTGGCAGTGAGCCAAGATCGTGCCATTAGCAAAACTCAGTCTTAAAAAAAAAAAAAAAAAAGAAAAAAGAAAAGTAAAGAAAAGAGAATACACAAACATGGAGGCAAAAACAATCTCAAGGAGGTGATGGTCAAAAAATTGACAGACGGCTGATGGGGCATGGTGGCTCATGCCTGTAATCCCAGAGATTTGGGAAGCCAAGATGGGAGAATCTCTTAAGGCCAGGAGTTTGAGAACAGCCTGGGCAATGGAGCAAGACTCCATCTCTATAAAAAATTTTAAGATGAGCCAGGCATGGTGGCACCACCTGTAGTTCTTGCTACTCAAGAAGCTGGAGCAGGAGGATTACATGAGCCTGGGAGGCTGAGGCTGCAGTGAGCTATGATGGCAAAACAAGGCCTTGTCTTAAAAAAATTGTTTTAAATTGACAGATGGTTGGTCAGGAGAAAATGGTCCATGAACCAGGAAAGGTGGCTTCCACCTGTCACTGTCCCAGTGGAGACAGATATGAAACTTGAGCCCCACTCCCTGTACTCACGGGTTGTTGCGGGAAGTCAGGAACCCCGAACGGAGGGACCGGCTGAAGCTATGGCAGAAGAACATGGATTGTGAAGATTTCATGGACATTTATTAGTTCCCCAAATTAATACTTTTATAATTTCTTATGCCTGTCTTTACTCAATCTCTGAACATAAATTGCGAAGATTTCATGGACACTTCTCACTTCCCCAATCAATACCCTTGATTTCCTATGCCTGTCTTTACTTTAATCTCTTAATGCTATCCGATGAGGAGGATGTCGCCTTAGGACCCTGTGATGATTGCGTTAACTGCACAAATTGTAGAGCATGTGTGTTTGAACAATATGAAATCTGGGCACTTTAAAAAAAGAATAGGATAAGAGCAATGTTCAGGGAATAAGAGAGATAACCTTAAACTCTGACCGCCTGGTGAGCCGGGCAGAACAGAGCCAATTTCTCTTCTTTCAAAAGCAAATGGGAGAAATATCGCTGAATTCTTTTTCTCAGCAAGGAACATCCTTGAGAAAGAGAATGCACCCCTGAGGGTGGGCCTCTAAAATGGCCCCCTTGGGTGTGGCCATCCTCTATGGTCGAGACTGTAGGGATAAAATAAGCCCCAGTCTCCCATAGCGCTCCCAGCCTTATTAGGACGAGGAAATTCCCGCCTAATAAATTTTGATCAGACCAGTTGCTCTCAAACCCTGTCTCCTGATAAAATGTTATCAATGACAGTGGTGCCCAAAACTTCATTAGCAATTTTAATTTCGCCCCGGTCCTGTGGTCCTGTGATCTCGCCCTGCCTCCATTTGCCTTGTGATATTCTATTACCTTGTGAAGTATGTGATCTCTGTGACCCACACCCTATTCGTACACTCCCTCCCCTTTTGAAAATCCCTAATAAAAACTTGCTGGTTTTACAGCTCAGGGGGCATCACGGAACCTACCGACATGTGATGTCTCCCACGGATGCCCAGCTTTAAAATTTCTCTCTTTTGTAGTCTGTCCCTTTATTTCTCAACCTGGCCGACGCTTAGGGAAAATAGAAAAGAACCTACGTGACTATCGGGGGCAGGTTCCCCGGTAACAGGTGGCTCAGATTGGTCATTTAAGTGGAGAGTTATTAGGCAACGGTCATCTTCAGCACTCATAAACTCCACCACGTTGGTGGATTCTTCTGCCTGCTCTATACAAATTAAGAAAAAGACATTTAATATAATAACCGTGCACACGCTGACATACTCACCAGTGGTCTTCATGGGATGCCCCCTCTGGTACCTCTCCACCCTTTGGTAAGACCTGGTAATTAGGTCCTGCCTCAAGCCTCCAATCAGAAATCTATGGGTACAGGCTGGCGTGTTGGCTCACGTCTGTAATCCCAGGACTTTGGGAGGCCAAAGTGGGCAGATCACTTGAGGCCAGGAGTTTGAGACCAGCCTGGCCAACATGGCAAAATCCCATCTCCACTGAAAATACAAAAAATTAGCTGGGCGTGGTGGCACACACCTGTAGTACCAGCTACTCGGGAGGCTGAGGCAGAAGAGTCACTTAAACCTAGGAGGCAGAGGTTGCAGTGAGCCGAGATCGTGCCACTACACTCCAGCCTGGGCAACAGAGCAAGACTCCGTCTCAAAAAAAAAAAAAAAAAAAAGAAAAGAAAAGAAATCTATGGGCACTTGGGAAAACAGCCTTGGGGCGTAACTCAAAAGAGAAACATGGTCTAGTGCAGGGCCAACTTTGTGGGTAGATAAGACCTTCCCTACCCCCATGTCCTGCCTCCCCCAAACCCTATCATTTCTTCTCCTTTATAATTTCCAGTTGACCCACAAGAGAGACCTTATCAGGTGTAGAAAACAATTCAAGGCTATCAGCAACTCTTCTTCCTCCAGAAGTGCCATCAGACATGCATCACTCATATGACCACAGGTTTCCAGTGACCTCTTCCAACTAAGGTTTCATCGCTTTTACAGGAAACTCAGGGTCAGAATTTTGTTACTTCCCAATATACCTGTTTCTCTTTCGAGGCCACTGAGACTCTCCCTGTCTTCTTTATCAGACTTACTAAAAAGTTCTGAGGAGATTTTCATCTGGTCAGGCAACATCTGAAATGCAAGACAAAAGTCAACTTTGAAATGTAGTCATCTTTAAAAAAAAAAAAAATTTAAGGAAAACCTAAAGCTTAGAAGAAAACACACTGATAAATCAGAAGTTAGTCAAGTTCCTCAGTTTGTCCTCTCCTGAAGGATCATTCCACTGTTTCCGGCTTCTCCAGGCCCCACCTCCCTCCAGGACCAGCTTGGGCTAGCTATTCCCCTGCTCCAAGCACTCTTTCCTCTTGTCTTCCCAGCCTCTCCTGTTTCTGGCCCAGGTCTCATCCTGTTGGATAACATCTAACCCCTGCTTCTCTCTGGCACTGACTCTCTCTCAGGATGAGTCTGTAGTGAGTTCCCAACTGTAGGGTCCTCAGTACAACCCCTTTCCCTAGAATAGGGGCCTCCTATTCTAGGAACTACAGCTTTATCACAGGAAAATCCTCATTCTCCCCTCAAAACATATTATTCATTTTGTGAAATGTGGAAAGACACATGATTTTGATGTTTTTGTGAGTTAAGGCAAACTTGTCTTCAGAACATATGTAATTTGATGGAGGAGGTGTTTTTTATCAAGTGACTGATTTCCCCTTTATTTCTCATCCTCATTCTCAACCATGAAATGGCATTTTTGTAAAAAGACCATGTCATTAAAATAAGGTGAGTTTTTGGAAACTATTTTCAGAGCACTTTGTTACATATAAACACCTTCATATACAACTCAAACCAAAAGAAAGCCAGCCTAAGACTTCCTTATCTGGTCTCTGAGCTCTTAATTCAACTTTCTATGGGCCATTACCACAGTATTTTTTGCCTTTTGTCACAAATTTCTTTGCCCTGTCTACCATCTGTGATACAGAAAGGTTTCTTGTTCCTGTCAATAAATAGGAAACAGAGAGAGTTGGAGACCACGGCAGTCTAGAGAAGTACAGACCATTTCCACAAGATAAGACCAACAGGTACAACTGTGGAAAAAGTCCCTCAGAAACTTTATTCCTAATGACTCCCTGATATGGTCTGGCTGTGTCCCCACCCAAATCTCATCTTGAAGTGTAGCTCCCATAATTCCCACATGTCATGGGAGGGACCCCATGGGAGGTAATTGAATCATAGGGATGGGTCTTTCCCATGCTGTTCTGACAGTAAGTCTCATAAGATCGGATGGTTTTATAAAGGGGAGTTTCCCTACTCTCTTGCCTGCCGCCATGTAAGATGTGACTTTGCTCCTCCTTTGCCTTCTACCATGATTGTGAAGCCTCCCCAGCTGGGGAGTCCATTAAACCTCTTTCCTTTATAAATTACCCAGTCTCTGGTATGTCTTTATTAGCAACATGAGAACAGACTAATACACTCCCCCTAGGTCTGGGGGAGTTGAGAGAGACAGAAATGCCAGTGTCCTCGGGACTCCAGGAAGAAGGTGGTAACAGGGTGATATTATCCTAGAAAACCTTTCAGCTGTTCACACTAAGTAGAATAAAGCATTTCAAGGAACAAAGAGGCTTTCTATCCTACCTCAAGACAATGACCTATCAAAAGGGAAAACTGGGATTTAAATCCAGAACTCTCAACTCTTTTTCACATGGCATTCGAAAGACCAGGTTTTCTGCTTGATCAAATATTCACATCAAAACCCAACAAGGACATTTAATAGACATGAAACATACTAAAACATTTTTAAATAATCCAAAAGAATGAAACCTGCCACCTGTTTGTCTTCTCCTAAAGCTTGAATGGAAGCTTGTGATATGTTGAACTGCAAATCAAAATGGATTTCTATTTTCATGACTTCTTTGTAGCTGATAATCACAGGATCCTTCAGGTAAATGATAAATATCTTTATCTTCTCAGTTTCTAAGAGGAAATATGGAATATCAATGCATATCAACATACTTCAATGTTTTATTTTAAAATTTTATCATTTTAAATAACTATGCTAGGGTATTTGTCCAGATTTTTCTGTGGTAAGAAGTTGAAAAGAAATCATATTAAATAACATTACTTTGAAATTGTCCTTTAGATGCACACGTGTATTTACACATATACACATATTACACAATTAAGTGGTTGATCTTGCAAACATTGGAAGTAACTTACCCTAGCAGCAAAGAAATGAAGATAGTTTTGTCTTCTGCAATTCAATCTTTTTAAGAGCATTTTGTTTATACAAGGCTATCATCTGCAACGGGTATTTTATTCCCAAATATACTAAGCACAATATTCACTCTCTCTCTCTGAAATTCTACTTATTTCTAAAATTGAAAATAAAACTCACTGTCCCAAATGTGTAAAATGGAATAATCTACCACCATTTCAATGGACTCCACTTGAAGAAGAGACAGAAACACCTTAGAAAAAATTCTGTAGGCCGGGCGCGGTGGCTCATGCCTGTAATCCCAGCACTTTGGGAGGCTGAGGCAGGCAGATCACGAGGTCAGGAGATGGAGACCATCCTGGCTAACACGGTGAAACCCTGTCTCTGCTAAAAATACAAAAAATTAGCCGGGCATGATGGTGGGTGCTTCTAGTCCCAGCTATTCAGGAGGCTGAGGCAGGAGAATGGTGTGAACCCAGGAGGTGGAGCTTGCAGTGAGCCAAGATCACGCCACAGCACTTCAGCCTGGGCAACAGAGTGAGACTCTGTCTCAAAAAGAAAAAGAAAAAGAAGTCTGCGTCTCCCAGCACTTTGGGAGGCTGAGGCGGGTGCATCACGAAGTCAGGAGTTCAAAACTAGCCTGACCAACACATTGAAACCCTATCTCTACTAAAAATACAAAAATTAGCTGGGCGTGGTGGTGCACCCCTGTAATCCCAGCTACTCAGGAGGCTGAGGCAGGAGAATCGCCTGAACTCGCTAAGCGGAGGTTGCAATGAGCCGAGATCATGCCACTGCACTCTAGCCTGGGTGACAGAGCGAGCCTCCATCTCAAAAAAAAAAAAAAAAAAAAAAGTGTGTGTTTCAGACAATAGCCTCCTTGCAGGCTCCTCCCAGGTCACCAGCCCTTTCCTGACAAATTGTAATCGGGCTTAGAAAATAGCTTAGACCAGATTCACAAAGAGTCCAAGAATACACCACGTTAAGTACAAGATAAGTTGGAAGAAGCAGAATAGAAAAGGCAGCAAAGTCCAGGAAAGAACAGGCAAAGCTAACGGCCACAAATTAATGAGAAGGGAAAGAAGGGAAAAAAAAGAGTGAAACATACATGAGTCTAAATCTGTGAGGTCCAACTCATCAGAGTACTTAAAGCATGCCTAGTACCAACTGAGATGCTCTGTAAGCATAAAATACACATCGGATTATGAAGACTCAGTACACAAAAGAAGAATGTAAAATGTATCATTAATAATTTTAAAATATTGATTACATGTTAAAATAATAATCTGGATATTATTATTCCAGGATATAATATTCTGGGTTAAATAAAATATATTAATAAAATTAATCTACTTAATCTACTTTTTTAATCTGCTCAAATTAATCTACTTTTTTCTTTAATGTGACTACTAGAAAATTTTAAATTAAGTATCTGGCTCACCTTATATTTCTACAGGACAGTGCTGGTCTAGAGTAAGGCTCCATGATCTCCCCAAAATACTAATCTTATTGGACATTTTACTCATCGCCCCAGGGAAAGTCTATAAAACCATGCAACAAAAGTAATCTTAAATATCTTAAAAGGTAACTAGCTGGTCGGGCACGGTGGCTCACGCTTGTAATCCCAGCACTTTGGGAGGCCGAGGCGTGCGGATCATGAGGTCAGGAGATGGAGACCACGGTGAAACCCCGTCACTACTAAAAATACAAAAAATTAGCTGGGCGTGGTGGCGGGCGCCTGTAGTCCCACCTACTCGGAGAGGCTGAGGCAGGAGAATGGCGTGAACCCGGGAGGCGGAGCTTGCAGTGAGCCGAGATCGCACCACCGCACTCCAGCCTGGGCGACAGAGTGAGACTTCGTATCAAAAAAAAAAAAAAAAAGTAACTAGCTAATTGGGCCATGGGGATCAATGCAAACATATATAAGGGTCAGAAGAAATACCATGAGGGCTACATCAAGATTCCAACATACTACACTGCCAACTCCATAACCAGAAGGGCTATGATACAGAACAAAAGTCTTACTTACAGAATTTACTAGACAATCATCAGTTTCTTTGGCTATAAGAATGGAAAGAGTAATACCTACTTCCTGTAGAAATTGTGAGGCATTTTGTAAATTAAAAACCATGAACCACAGAAATGTGATCTATTCATGAAGTTACAAAGTATTAAGTTTGGCAAGTTGACTCCTGAAAGCTGTAACTGAGCACCCACATTCTTAAAGAAAATAATGAATTATTTTTACCGTTTTCCTTTTACCCCATCTCTTACTTAGCTCTTTATGAATGCAATTACGTGAAAAAAAAAAAAAAAAAAAACCATTAAAAAGTGGTCGGCCAGGCATGGTGGCTCACGCCTGTAATCCCAGCACTTTGGGAGGCCGAGGTGGGCGGATTATGAGGTCAGGAGATCGAGACCAACCTGGCTAACACGGTGAAACCCCGTCTCTACTAAAAAATACAAAAAATTAGCTGGGCGTGGTGGCAGGCGCCTGTAGTCCCAGCTACTCAGGAGGCTAAGGCAGGAGAATGGCGTGAACACAGGAGGCGGAGCTTGCAGTGAGCCAAGATCACGCCACTGCACTTCAGCCTGGGCAACAGAGCGAGACTCTGTCTCAAAAAAAAAAAAAAAAAAAGTGATCAAAGGACATAAACAGACACTTCTCAAAAGAAGGTATTCATGCAGCCAACAAACATATGAAAAAAAAACTCAACATCACTGATCATCAGAGAAAGGCAAATCAAAACCACAACGAGATATCATCTCATGCCAGTCAGAATGGCTATTATTAAAAAGTCAAACAACAGATGCTGGCAAGGTTGTGGAGAAAAAGGAATGCTTTACACTGTTGGTGGGAGTGTAAATTAGTTCAACCATTGTGGAAGGCAGTACGGTGATTCCTCAAAGACCTAGAGAAAGAAATACCATTTGACCCAGCAATCCCATTACTGGATATATGCCCAAAGGAATATAAATCATTCTATTATAAAAATACATGCACACCTATGTTCACTGCAGCACTATTCACAATAGCAAAGACATGGAATCAACCTAAATGCCCATCAATGATAGACTGGATAAAGAAAATGTGGTACATACACACCTTGGAATACTATGCAGCCATAAAAACAATGAGATCATGTCTTTGCAGGGACATGGATGGAGCTCGAAGCCATCATCCATAGCAAACTAACACAGGAACAGAAAACCAAACATCGCGTGTTCTCACTTATAAGTGGGAGCTGAATGATGAGAACACATGGACACATTGCAGGGAACAACACATACTAGGGCCTGGGTATGTTGGGGAAGAACATCAGGAAAAACAACTAATGGATGCCGGGCTTAACACTTAGGTGATGGGATGATCTGTGCAGCAAATCACTATGGCACACATTTACCTATGTAACAAACCTGTACATCCTGCACATGTACCCATGAACTTAAAAGTTAAAGAAAAAAAAAAAAAAGGAATGCAATTATAACATTTACCTTCTTTCCATGAGGGACTCTCTGTGCTGCAAGCTCATCTAACTATATGTTTGCTTAGAAATTCTAAGGAGGCCAGGCAGGGTGTCTCATGCCTGTAATCTCAGCACTTTGGGAGGGCGAGGCTGTTGGATCACTTGAGGTCAGGAGTTCGAGACCAGCCTGGCCAACATGGCAAAACCCCATCTCTACTAAAATACAAAAATTAGCTGGGTATGGTGGTATAGACCTGTAATCCCAGCTACTCAGGAAGCCGAGGCGGGAGAATCGCTTGAACCCAGGAGGCGGAGGTTGCAGTGAGCCAAGATCACGCCACTGCACTCCAGCCTGGGTGACAGAGTGAGACTCTGTCTCAAAACCAAACCAAACCAAACAAAACAAAACAAAAACAAAAAGAAATTCTAAGGAACAAATGTTGAACCAAACCAGGCACCCCCTGAGATTCTCCCCACCAGGAGATTGCCTTGAGACAACAATGTACAACCTAGTTCTGCCCACAATGGCACCAGCCAGACCACCTGATGGATAACACATCAAAGCAAGTCATGAAGACCCCACACTTCCTCACTCTCTCCCTTACGTGCCATTCATGCCAAGTCCCCTTTAAAAGCCCCTGCTTTCTTGCTCACCCATTGCCTGGAAACAGACTTGGTGCTTTTGGGGGTGGGAGGTACCGTGGGAGTGAGACTGGCCCTTTGGATTGCATGGGAGTTGGGTGAGGCCTGTGACTGCTGACTTTTCCCCACTTCCCTGACAACCTGCATGACTCAGCAGAGACAGCCATAATCCTCCTAGGAACATAACTCCATTGACCTGGGAACCTCACCCCTATCCCCACAGCAGCTGCAGCAAGACCCACCCAAGGAGAGTCTGAGTTCAGAAACTCCTAATCCTGCCCCCATCCAGTGGTCCTTCCCTACCTATCCTGGTAACTGAAGACTAAGGGAATATACTCTCGGGAGTTCTAGGGCCCCGCCCACCGCCTGTTCCTCCCCACATTACCATAGCTGATGCTCTCTGGAAATCACCACCAACCGGCAAAAGGCCAACCAGCACAAAAATAGAGCATTAAACCACCAAAGTTAAGAACCATTACAGAGTCCATTTCACCCCCCTGCCACCTCCATCAGAATAGGTGCCGGTATCCATGGCTGAGAGACCCATAGACAGTTCACATCACAGGACTCTGTATAGACAACCCTCAGTACCAGCCTGGAGCCTAGTAGACTTGCTGGGTGGCTAGATCCTGAAGAGAAATAATAATCTCTACAGCTCTGCTCTCAGGAAGCCACATCCATAGGAAAAGGGGGAGAGTACTACATCAAGGGCACACCCCATGGGACAAAAGAATCTGAACAACAGCAGTCAGCCCTAGACCTTCCCTCTGACAGAGCCTACCCAAATGAGAAAGAACCAGAAAACCAACTCTAGTACTATGACAAAATAAGGTTCTTTAACACCCCCCAAAAATCATACCAGCTCACCAGCAATGGATCCAAACCAAGAAGAAATCCCTGATTTACCTGAAGAAGAATTCAGGAGGTTAGTTATTGAGCTAATCAGGGAGGCACCAGAGGAAGATGAAGCCCAATGTAAGGAAATAAAAAAAAAAAATCATACAAGAAGTGAAAGGAGAACTATTCAATGAAATAGCATAAATAAAAAACAATCAAAATTTCAGGAAACAATGGACAACTTACAGAAATGCAAAATGCTCTGGAAAGTCTCAGCAATACAATCAAACAAGTAGAAGAAAGAAAGTCAGCCAGGCATGGTAGCTCACGCCTGTAATCCCAGCACTTTGGGAGGCCAAGGTGGGTGGATCACGAGGTCAGGAGATCAAGACCATCCTGGCCAACATGGTGAAACCCCGTCTATACTAAAAATACAAAAATTAGCTGGGTATGGTGGCATGTGCCTATAATCCCAGCTACTCGGGAGACTGAGGCATAAGAATCGCTTGAACCCAGGAGGCCAAGGTTGCAGTGAGCTGAGATCACACCACTGCATTCCAGCCTGGCAACAGAGCGAGACTCTGTCTCAAAAAAAGAAAAGGAAAAAAAAAGTCAGAGCTCGAAGACAAGATCTTCGAATTCACCCAACACAACAAAGACAAAAAAAAAAGAAAAAGAAAATATGAACAAAGCCTCCAAGATGATGCTAAACGACCAAACGTGAGAATAATCGGCACTCCCAAGAAAGAAGAGAAATACGAAAGTTTGGAAAATATATTTGGGAGAATAATCAAGGAAAACTTCCCCGGCTTTGCTAGAGACCAAGACATCCAAATACAAGAAGCACAAAGAACACTCGGGAAATTCATCGCAAAAAGATCATCGGCGAGGCACATTGTCATCAGGTTTTCTTTTCTTTTTTTTTTTTTTTTGAGATGGAGTCTCGTTTTGTCATCCAGGCTGGAGCGCCGTGGCGTGATCTCGGCTCACGGCAAGCTCTTCCTCCTGGGTTCACACCACTCTCCAGCCTCAGCCTCCCAACAAAGGAAAGAATCTTGAGAGCAGTGAGACAAAAGCACCAGGTAACCTATAAAGGAAACCTACCAGATTAACAGCAGATTTCTCAGCAGAAATCCTACAAGCTAGAAGGGATTAGGGCCCTATCTTCAGCCTCCTCAAACAAAACAATTATCAGCCAAGAATTTAGTATCCAGTGAAAATAAGCTTCACATATGAAGAAAAGACAGTATTTTTCAGACAAATAAATGCTGAGAGAATTTGCCACTACCAAGCCACCACTACAAGAACTGCTAAAAGGAGCTCTAAATCTTGAATCCTGGAAACACATCATAACAGAACCTCTTTAAGGCATAAATCACACAGGACCTATAAAACAAAAATACAATATTACAAACAAAAACCAAGGTATATAAGCAACAAGTAGCATGATGAATGGAATGGTACCTCACATCTCAATACTAACCTCGCATCTCAATAACTAACATAGGCCACTAACAGTGGCCTAAATGCTCCACTTAAGAGATACAGAATTGCAGAATGAATAAGAATTCACCAACCATCTGCTGTCTTCAAGAGACTCACCTAACAAATCAGGACTCACATAAACTTAAGGTAAAGGAGTGGAAAAAGACATTTCATGCAAATGGACACCAAAAGTGAGCAGGAGTAGTTATTCTCACATCAGACAAAACAAACTTTAAAGAAACAGCAGTTAAAAAAGACAAAGAGGGACATTATATAATGATAAAAGGCCTTGTCCAACAGAAAAATATCACAATCCTAAACATACATGCACCTAACACTGGAGCTCCAAAATTTATAAAACAATTACTAATAGACCTAAGAAATGAGATAGACAGCAACACAGTAATAGTGAGGGACTTCAATACTCTACAGACAGCACTAAACAGGTCATCAAGACAGAAAGTCAACAAAGAAACAATGGATTTAAACTATACCCTGGAACAAATGAACTTAACAGATATATACAGAACATTCCATCCAACAATCGCAGAATATACATTCTATTCAACAGGCGCCTGGAACTTTCTCCAAGATAGACCATATGAGAAGACCACAAAACAATCCTCAATAAATTTAAGAAAACTGAAATTATTATTATGATTATTTTATTTTTTTGAAATGGAGTCTTGCTCTGTCACCCAGGCTGGAGTGCAGTAGTGCAATCTTGGTTCACTGCTACCTCCACCTCCCAGGTTCAAGTGATTCTCCTGCCTCAGCCTCCCAAGTAGCTGGCATTACAGGCATGCGCCACCATGCCCGGCTAATTTTTTTGTATTTTTAGTAGAGACAGAGTTTCACCATGTCGACCAGGCTGGTCTTGAACTCCTGACCTCAGGTGATCTGCCCACCTTGGCCTCCCAAAGTGCTGGGATTGCAGGCGTGAGCCACCGCACCTGGCCTAGAAAGTTGAAATTATATCAAGCACTCTCTCAGACCATAGTGGAATAAAACTGGAAATCAACTCCAAATGGAACCTTCAAAACCATGCAAATACATGGAAATTAAATAACCTGCTACCGAATGATCACTGGGTCAAAAATGAAATCAAGATGGAAATTTAAAAATTCTTTGAACCGAGTGACAACAGTGATACAACCTATCAAAACCTCTGGGATACAGCAAAGGCAATGCTAAGAGGAAAGTTCATAGCCCTAAACACCTACATCAAAAAGTCTGAAAGAGCACAAACACAATCTAAGGTCACACCTCAAGGAACTAGAGAAATAAGAACAAACCAAACTCAAACCCAGCAGAAAAAAATAACCAACATCAGAGCAGAACTAGATGAAATTGAAACAAAACAATACAAAAGATAAATGAAACAAAAAGCTGGTTCTTTGAAAAGATAAATAAAATTGATAGACCATGAGTAAGACTAATCAAGAAAAGAAGAGAGAAAATCCAAATAAACTCAGTAAGAATGAAACAGGAGATATTACAACTGACACCACTGAAATACAAAAGTTCATTTAAGGCTTCTATGAACACCATTACACACATAAACTAGAAAACCTAGAAGAGATGGATAAATTTCTGGAAAGATACAACCCTCTTAGCTTAAATCAGGAAGAATCAGATATCCTGAATAGACCAATAACAAGCAGCGAGATTCAAATTGTAATTTAAAAATTACCAACACCAAAAAGTCCAGGACCAGACAGATTCACAGCAGAATTCCACCAGTCAAAGAAGAATTGGTACCAATCCTACTGACATTATTCCACAAGATAGAGAAAGAGGGAACCCTCCCTCAATCATTCTATGAAGCCAGTATCACCCTAGTACCAAAAGCAGGAAGGGACATAACCAAAAAAGAAAACTACAGACCAATATCCCTGATGAACATAGATGCTAAAATTCTTAACAAATACTAGCTAACTGAATCCAATGACATATCAAAAAGATAATCCACCATCATCAGGTGGGTTTCATACCAGGGATGCAGGAATGGTTTAATATGCACAAGTCAATAAATGTGATACACCACAAAAACAGAATTAAAAACAAAAATCACATGATCATCTCAATAGATGCAGAAAAAGCATTCAACAAAATCCAGCATCCCTTTATGATTAAAACTCTCAGCAAAATCGGCATACAAGGGACATGTCTCAATGTAATAAAAGCCATCTATGACAAACCCACAGCCAACATAATACTGAATGGGGAAGAGCTGAAAGCATTCCCTCTGAGAACTGGAACAAGACAAGGATGCCCACTCTCACCACTCCTCTTCAACATAGTACTGGAAGTCCTAGCCAGAGCAATCAGACAAGAGACAGAAATAAAGGGCATCCAAATTGGTAAACAGGAAGTCAAACTGTCTCTGTTTGCTGATGATAATGATTGTATACCTAGAAAACTCTAAAGATTCCTCCAGAAAGCTCCTTGAACTGATAAAAGAATTCAGCAAAGTTTCCAGATATAAAATTAATGTACACAAATCAGTAGCTCTTCTATATACCAACAGCAACCAAGCTGAGAATCAAATCAAGAACTCAACCCCTTTTACCATAGATGCAAAAAAAATAAAATAACTTAGGGATGGGCCAGGTGCAGTGGTTCATGCCTGTAATCCCAGCACTTTGGGAGGCTGAGTTGGGGGGATCACCTGAGGTCAGGAGTTCATGATCAGCCTGGCTAACATGGTGAAACCCGGTCTCTACTAAAAATACAAAATTAGCTGGGTGTGGTGGCGGGCACCTGTAATCCCAGCTACTCAGGAGGCTGAGGCAGGAGAATCACTTGAACCCAGGAGGCAGAGGTTGCAGTGAGTTGAGATCACACCACTGTACTCACTCCAGCCTGGGTGACAGAGTGAGACTCCATCTCCAAAAAAAAAAAAAAAAAAAAAAAAACTTAGGGATATACCTAACCAAGGATGTAAAAGATCTCTACAAGGAAAACTATGAAACACTGCTGAAAGAAATCATAGACGACACAAACAAATGGAAACACATCCCATGCTCATGGATGGGTAAAAATAATATTGTGAAAATGATCATACTGCCAAAAGCAATCTACAAATTCAATACAATTTCCAGTAAAATATCACCATCATTCTTCACAGAATTAGAAAAAACAATCCAAAAATTCATATGGAACCAAAAAAGAGCCCACATAGCCAAAGCAAGACTAAGCAAAAAGAACAAATCTATAGGCATCAAATTACCTGACTTCAAACTATACTACAAGGCCATAGTCATGAAAACAGCATGGTACTGGTATAAAAATAGGTACATAGACCAATTGAACAGAATAGAGAACCCAGAAATAAACCCAAATACACACAGCCAACTGATCTTTGACAAAGCAAACAAAAACATAAAGTAGGGAAAGGATATCCTTTTCAACAAATGGTGCTGGGATAATTAGCAAGCCACATGTAGGAGAATGAAACTGGATCCTCATCCCTCTTCTTATACAAAAATCAACTCAAGATGGATGAAGGACTTAAATCTAAGACCTGAAACTATAAAAATTCTAGAAGATAGGCCGGGCACGGTGGCTCACACATGTAATCCCAGCGCTTTGGGAGGCCAAGGTGGACGGATCACCTGAGATCAGGAGTTCAAGATCAGCCTGACCAACAGGGAGAAACCCCATCTCTCTTAAAAATACAAAAAATTAGCCAGGCATGGTGGTGCATGCCTGTAATCCCAGCAACCCAGGAGGCCAAGGCAGAAGAATTGCTTGAACCCGGGAGGCAAAGTTTGTGG
The DNA here is from genome assembly GCF_028878055.3 of Symphalangus syndactylus. Taxonomy (NCBI): domain Eukaryota; kingdom Metazoa; phylum Chordata; class Mammalia; order Primates; family Hylobatidae; genus Symphalangus; species Symphalangus syndactylus. The sequence continues at coordinate 60,063,278 of NC_072445.2, forward strand.
TGAGCCAAGATCACGCCATTGCACTCCAGCCTGGGCAACAAGAGCAAAACTCCACTTCAAAAAAAAAAAAAAAAATTCTAGAAGATAACATTGGAAAAACCCTTCTAGACATTGGCTTAGGCAAGGATTTCATGGCCAAAAAATCAAAAGCAAATGCAATAAAAGCAAAGATAAATAGCTGGGACTTAATTAAACTAAAGATCTTTTGCATGGCAAAAGGAACAGTCAGCAGAGTAAACAGACAACCCACAGAGTGGGAGAAAACCTTCACAATCTATACATCTGACAAAGGACTAATATCCAGAATTTACAACGAACTCAAACAATTCAGCAAGAAAAAAAAAAAATCCCAAACAAAAGTGGGCTAAGGACATGAATAGACAATTCTCAAAAGAAGATATACAAATGGCCAGAAAACATGAAAAAATGCTCAACATCACTAATGATCAGGGGAATGCAAATCAAAATCTCTGATCTGCAAAGCCCTTGATCCTAACCACTAGTTACAAGAGAGCCTGGCAATCCATCTCCATGGAGGGGGCAGGCACCTTCATTTCCTGACAGCCATGTCCCTTCTTGCTAGATGTCTTCCTTACTAAGCACAGTTTACTACCTGATTTTCTAGGTTTATCAAGAGAGGAACCTAGGATGACATGTTCTCCTCTCCCCATCAGACTCTTTCAAACCAAAGCAGCACTTTGGGGAAAAGCATTGTTAATTGATTGCTGGATCATATGGTAGTTCTACTTTTAATTTTGTGAGGATCAATAAACATTTTTAAAATGAAAAAACTAGACAAATAATTTAATCCCAAGGTCACAAAGCACAGAAGTCACAAACCTGTGACAGTGCACCTTCTATCATACCATACAGCCTTCCTATCTCAAGTCATGGTCAAAATATGCCCTAGAATTAAATAAATACACACTGCAAATACAACAGAAATAATATTTGGAACTGGGCATGGGTTGTTTAAATGTATCATATTACCTGTTATGCTGAAATTCATCACCGCTTCCTTCTTAAGTGTCACTGAGTCCCATAGAGTATTCTTGGGAAAATAAATAAGTGAAATTCATGAGCGCAAAACACACACTTACATAAAAATGATCTCTAAAGGCTTAGTTCTAACCAAGAATCGAACATCATTACCTCAGCATTGTCTATATAAAAAGTGACACTCTGACTTCCTAGGTTAAAGTCGATCCAAAATTTATCTAATTTTTCATCTGCTGGTTTTCTCATCTGTTAAGAGATCATTTCAGCATGAATTATACACATAAAAATCATGCTACAGGGTCAGATAAACATTATTCCCCTGAAAATAGAATTTGTGCTTTTCCTGGAACAGCATTATCCTAGCATTATAGGGCTTCTCTTTATTGGCTGACTCTTTTGTGCAAAACAAAAGGATCTCAATTTTATAGAACTCAGCCATTTCCTCCTCACCCCTCCAAAAATCCCACTATCCTTAGCATAGTTAATAGATATTTAAATGTGTCACATGATTCTATCCACACAATTTTTTTTCTAATGAAAATCACGGAGAAAACAGTTCTATGTTGAATCAGTAACAAGCCACACTGCACATGGATGGAAACTTCTAGAGAAGAAGATACTGTAACCAAACATGAGTGATTTGCCATCTATCTTCCAACCATTAGAGTAGAGCTAAGACTTGAAGACTTCGAATTTCCTTCATTTTAATTATTCTAAAATAAATAGATGCTTATAGTTAAAACAGGGGAAGAAAGATTCTAACAGTATGGTGTTTATAGAAACAGTAAACATCTTCTCTGCCCCTCAGCTTTTCATAAGTACCTTTCCACAGGCACCATTAACAATGCCTTTGTTTCCTCCCAGATGTTTTCTAGACATATATCAACAAGTATACTCGGGAGGCTGAGGCAGGAGAATGGCGTGAACCCGGGAGGCAGAGCTTGCAGTGATCCGAGATCACGTGATGGCACTCCAGCCTGGGTGACAGAGCGAGACTCTGTCTCAAAAAAAAAAAAAAAAAAAAAAAAAGTATATAGAAAGCTTTTATTCCCCAACAACAGATAAAACACTAGACTTACTATTCTACAATCCAATTTTCCAATAAGTTGTATTTCTTGGACATCTTTCCTTTGTATCATACATGTCTACCTTTTAATAGCTACAGAGGTGAATGAGGGCTTTCACCCACAATACATGTTCCTGGAAGCCAATGTAAGGGTCAGGGTAAGGGCCCTGATGGAAGTGAATGGAAATTTGGATGTCATAGAAAGAAGGAAAACCAAACAGAGAGCAGAATCTTCAGACAACCAGAGGGAAAATACACAGAATTGAGACACAGGAATCAGCCTACCAGACTCAGTTCTAGAGAGAAGGAATGTGTAGTGCAGCCATGAGTTGAAAGTTTAGCTCAGAGAGGCCAAGAAGGGGACTCTGAACCCAAAACAAAGAAACGATGAATGAGGACATTCTGAAGACAGGGTCCAGGACACTCAAACAAAGTCAAGCTTCCAAGACCTCTACATATTTTAGCCTGAAACTGAGATGCTGTAGGTTGGGGCCCTTTTATATGAAGGACCTTGTTCCTCTAGAAACCAAATCGGGGTGGGGGGAAGAAACTGGTCAATCTTGGACTATAAAGTACAAGGTAGAATGAGAGAGAGAGAAAGGACAGTGGACCCAATTGTTCAGAATAAGAGGACGGGGCATAAACTGGAAGGAAAGAAGCAAGGAAATCATCCTTTTTACCCCAGTGTAGGCATGAATTATGTTACCCATGAATAGGGTAAAATGAGGCAAGCTTCCTATAACTGTCCTCATGTACACAGTACAGACCCTAAAATTCCTTTTTCCAGTAGTAACAGTAGAGCCCTTAAACTTACTGGTAATGCATTCTGGTTAGGGTATGGTACGACTGGTTTGGGAACTGAGGTCATTAGAAGATGTTGGCATCCTTTTTTAAAAAGCCCTTTTGAGTTATGAGAGCAAAAGTTTGATCTAACCACATAAACCTAACTCCTGGTTTCACTGCACACCACCCTCAGGACCTCCAAGAGAGACGAACATACCTCATGCTCATCAGCAAAAGCAGCAATACACGGAAATGAATACACCCTGCAAAATACCTCACAATTAAAAAAATAAAATATGAATGAACCTTAAACACATCTACAGACGTTCCGCAACAAGCACTTATAACTAGAGTATGCCATTAAGTCTCCTCGTACAGAGTATGATAGGGGGTTTCAAGCCTGCAAATGGAGACCTACTATGGGTCTCTATAGATTTCAAATCTCCATCTGGCAGTCAGTAAGCCAGGTTTACTAGTACTATATCGCAACCCAGTTACTCAGCCAGATTCCCAAATAAAAGGAGTGAATTTAGCAAATATTGTCTGACCAAGGACTTAACTGTTCATGATACAACTACTTCCAGCAACCTCAAGTCAGGAAATTGTTCTTCATAAAGTCTATGAACTCTTTAAAGAATGTATTATTTTAAAATACCCCAAGTCACAAATGTAATAAAACTGATAGAAGTAATTTTTAAACACACTCCAAAAAGCCACTAGGCAGAAAGGGTCTGATCTTCTCAGGTTTCTACTCAATAGACAACTCAGTATACTCTGTAAATGATGTACCCAATGTTCTCTCCTAAAATGAAACAGACCCTAAACTGTTCTTTTAAAATATTAGACATTTTCAGAATACAACTAGTCAATAATGCTCAGAGACACAACTTACCTTCTTTGGTCACCGAGTCTGCTGTTTAGGTGATTGAGAAAACGTCTACTGTCCTTCAAAGCAAATGACATAAACTCTTTTATTAAGAAAAAAAATCAGGATGTCTTAGTTAATACTACCTTAGCATACAGAGGCCAGTGTTTGCTTGTAAATGACCAGGATGCAGTAACATCAATGAGGCTTTACAAGGATTTGTTATTACATGTTAACAATACTTCATGCCACAAAGAGGAGGCTCCAGGATCATGTTTCTAGAAGGAACCTTTGCTCCCTGCAGCCATTAGATTTTCAGCTGAGGAATACTTTGGTCTCCAAAAGTTAAATGCCTGGTTATGTTTCACTGGGTAAGAAACGTAAGCAAGATAAATACATCTTACTGATGACCTAGGTTACAATATTTGACCAACCCATTGGGCATCCACTTCCCTAACACCTGCACAGCACAAACCAACCACAAAGCTATACAATTTATCAACTTTGGGTTGATCTGGGTGTATTATCTGCTGCCAACTTTCCTTTTTGGGAGAGTTCTCTATCTCACTGTCTTCTCCTAGCATATGTTCTAAGAACAAAGACTATTATTAGAGTTCTCCTAACCAACAGCTCTCAGAAGAAATTTGTTGTCCCCCAACATTCTAAAAACAAAGAGACACAGATCCAAGTTTTTGTTCCCTTTTGTTAGCAAGGATTGACTGTTTTGGTCAACACTCCTTATGCTCCTGATCTGCCATTCAGCAGTAAATAGACATCAGCAGTGTACGCCTTTCATGTAAAAAAGCAATTCGGGCTGGGTATGGTGGCCCTCGCCTATAATCCCAGCACTTTGGGAGGCCGAGGCAGGCAGATCACTTGAGGTTGGGAGTTGGAGACCAGCCTGACCAACATGGAGAAACCCCGTCTCTACTAAAAATACAAAATTAGCCGGGAGTGGTGGCACATGCCTGTAATCCCAGCTACTCAGGAGGATAAGACAGGAGAATTGCTTGAACCCAGGAGGTGGGGGTTGCGGTGAGCCAACATCGCGCCACTGCACTCCAGCCTGAGCAACAAGAGCGAAAGTCTGTCTCGAAAAAAAAAAAAAAAACAATTCAATTGAGAAGTTGATAGCTCTGGGGAAGGAAATGATTTTGGAAACAAGAGAATTACATTTCTCTATTTTCATCAAATTTTCCTGCAAATGAGAAATGACAAACAGCAGAAAGGAAATTAACATGTGAGTGCCCACAACAGCCCTGGACCTTTCAGTTTCTCTCATTAAGTTCTCAAGACTTTGAGGTGGGCTTTAGTCCATTTTACAGATGAGGTCACTCAGGCTTCATAAGTCAACTACCTTGCCAAAATGCATACATCCCATAAATTGGAGAGGTGGGGCTCAAACTCTAGGTTCAACCCAGTTTGGGATAGCCCCAAAGCTCATGGTCTTTCCACTGAGATTATACTGAATCCTGGCTAAATAATTACTTTATGCAGTATATGACAGTAGGCTCAGAGTCTGAAGAAATACAAAGGTCCATATTTAATAAAAATCTTGATTATATGGGAATTTTGACCAGAAAGGTTTTGTCAACATGAGTACTGTTATTGAGAATTTTACCTTTTCCTACAAGAGTCTAACCCTCATTTGAAAACTTTTTAAAAGAAGAGGGAAAATGTTTTAGCTATTTTAAGATGAAGGTGAATACACAACAAAGCCATAAGCTATTTTTATGCGGCTTGAGGACACAATCACAGGAAGCCCAGGTTGCAGAGAAGACACTAAAAAGTATTATTTCTCCAAATTGTACAGGCCGGATGGCTCAGAACACAACCACCCCATAATACTCCTCTGCCAGGCCATGTCCATTTCAGCCTCCTGCCATCACAGCAGCTGCCTTCTGCAAGGCAAAAATGCTCTGATTTCTTCTTCAATTCTCCTACCATTCAAGGTTCATTGAAAATTGCTCACCCTTCCGAGACTTTTTTTTTAACTGGATCCATCAAATTCACCTAGTTCTGTCTCCTATAAAGAAGTCCTAGATGGACATGGTGGCTCACGCCTATAATTCCAGCACTTTGGGAGGCCAAGGTGGGCAGATCACCTGAGGTCAGGAGTTCGAGATAAGACTGGTCAACATGGCTAAACCTGGTCTCTACTAAAAATAAAAAATTAGCCAGGTGTGGTGGCAGGTGCCTGTAATCCCAGCTACTTGGGATGCTGAGGCAGGAGAATCACTTGAACCCAGGAGGCAGAGGTTGCAGTGAGCTGAGATTGCGCCACTATACACCAGCCTGGGCAACAGAGTGAGACTCTGTCTAAAAAAAAAAAAAAAAAAAATCTATCTGTATCCCTATATCTACCTCACAAATATTCTGTTCATATTGCCTTCAAGTTGTTTCTCCTAAGTGAGAAACAAGTTTAAGAATGGCAGTGTAATCACACTTAAGCAAAAAAATCCTCCCGTAAGCCCAATGCAAAGTTCTCAGAGGATGCTTAATAAATATTGGCTAATAAGAAATTCGCATGGCCAGGAATCTCACCGTCTCAAATTCTCGATCCTTAATTTCTTTGAAAGCTTCAGCAATGACTTCATCATCAAACCATTTATGGACAAATTCATCCCTTGATTTTTTAATCGTCAGTCTACACAGCGCTTCAGAAATAGCAACCTGCTGGTCATAATCTAGAGATTAAAAACATAGTAGACACGGATAATTCTGGGCACAAAGCAAAAGAAAAAAATGAGTTCCAGAGTTAGCACTTGCTCTAAGAAACCCCATCTGAGAAGCCTAGCATTGTGTCATAAAAAGTTACCACAGCAAGATGCATCCTGGAGTAATTACAATCATTTAAATTCTTTTTTTTTTTTCCACTCTGTCGCCCTGGAGTGCAGTGGTGGCTAGACTGCAGTGGCCCAATCTCGACTCACTGCAATCTTCGCCTCCTGGGTTCAAGTGATTCTCCTGCCTCAGCCCCCCAAGAAGCTGGGATTACAAGCATGTGTCATCATGCCTGGCTAATCTTTGTGTTTTAAGTAGAGATAAGGTTTTGCCATGTTGGTCAGGCTGGTCTTGAACTTCCGGCTTCAAGCAATCTGCCCACCTTGGCCTCCCAAAGTGCCAGGATTGTAGGCATGAGCCACCATGCCTAGCCAAAATCATTTAAATTCAGTATTTAAGAAATACAATAAAAATCTAAACAAGAGGTTGGCATATAACAATTTTTAAATAAGTAATATTTATGGGTGTTATATTTTAGATACATTAAAATACTCATCCAAAGCAAATCATCAAACAGCCTTAAAAATGTTTCTACTGGCCAGGCGTGGTGGCTCATGCCTGTAATCCCAGCACTTTGGGAGGCCGAGGCAGGTGGATCACCTGAGGTCAGGAGTTCGAGACCAGCCTGGCCAACGTGGTGAAACCCCGTCTCTACTAAACATACAAAAATTAGCCAGGCGTGGTGTTGCATGCCTGTAATCCCAGCTACTTGGGAGGCTGAGGCAGGAGAATCGCTTGAACACGGGAGGCAGAGGTTGCAGTGAGCCGAGATCACGCCATCGCACTCCAGCCTGGGCAACAAGAGCAAAACTCCATCAAAAACAAAAAAAAAAGTTTCTACTACAAAATAAAATCCCAAAATAACTTGTGGTATTTCACAGCAAATAAACTAAAACTACATATCGCAACATGTTTAAATTTCAAACAATTCTAAGGGTAAAAAGGGAGTCGCAGCCCAAGGAATGGCATTTATAGAATGCTTTTAAAATCTGCAAAATGGTAATGCATGTTGTTTAGGGATCTACAGAGTAAAAGTAGAAAAATATGCTTGGAACGAAAAACAAATCTGAGTCAAGGAGAGGGAAATGGGATGAGGAACATGGACACAGGGGACTTTATCCATGACACTGTTTTCTTTTCTTTAAAAATATACTTGAAGTTAATGTGGTAAAATGCTAAATTTTGACAAAGCTGGCTGGTGAGTAAATGAGTATTCACGAATTATACTTTACAGTTTTCAGCATGCTAAAATCTCTCAAAATAAATTCAAAATAAAACCCTAATTCCTATCTTCAATTTAACCATAATTTATTCCCCACAGTCCCAAGATGCTCATAAAATCCCCAGTGTCCAATATTTAATATTCTAATACTGAAAATTATAAAATTTCTTACCACCCACAGTCAAGAGTGTCCTTGCAAGGTCTTTCCTGAAACATTTAGATAAATCACATTTAACTGAAGTGAACATCAAGAGGTAAAACTTTACTATACTGGCATTAAACTTTAAAACCAAAATATATGTTTCTGAAACTATTTCAAATTCAGCATCAGAATTTCCTTAATGTCAACACATATTTATGGAAAAACCTTCTCAAGTTTATATATTAATGACCTAGATGTTATTTTTTAAGATGCTAGAACTACCATATACACTCTGAGGTTCTGTTTTCCCTCTTGTAAAGTGAATTCAATGTGATGATCTCTAAGGGTTCATCAAATTAATTCTGGAGTTTTATAATCACTGCACCAACCTGTGAGGGCATATGTCCTTTTACACAGTATGATGCCTGCAGGAAATGATATGACAGTGATTCTTTCCTATGAGCTGCTTGATCTGATTTTAAAAACTAATTTAGGCTGGGCGCAGTGGCTCATGCCTGTAATCCCAGCACTTTGGGAGGCTGAGATGGGCGGATCACCTGAGGTTGGGAGTTCGAGACCAGCCTGACCAATGTGGAGAAATCCCATCTCTACTAAAAACACAAAACTAGCCGGGTGTGGTGGCACATGCCTGCATTCCCAGCTACTCGGGAGGCTGAGGCAGGAGAATTGCTTGAACCCGGGAGGCAGAGGTTGCAGTGAGCCGAGAGCGCGCCATTGCACTCCAGCCTAGGCAATAAGAGTGAAACTCCAACAACAAAAAAAAATGATGATAATAATAATTTAGAGATGTAATAGGATTAAGTTATTACATTATTGTAACTAATGCAGACTCTTGAATTGTATATTCACTCAGAATTTCAAATAAATGCTAACAAGTGTGAGTCGATCTTTTTTTTTTTTTTTTTTTTTGAGACCGAGTCCGGCTCTGTCACCCAGGCTGGAGTGCAGTGGCACGATCTCGACTCACTGCAACCTCTGCCTCCCAGGGTCAAGCAATTCTCCTGCCTCAGCCTCCCAAGTAGCTGGGATTACAGGTGCCCGCCATACCCAGCTAATGTTTTGTATTTTTAGTAGAGATGGGGCTTCACCATGTTGGTCAGGCTGGTCTCGAACTCCTGACCTCAAGTGATCCACCCACCTCAGCCTCCCAAAGTGCTGGGATTACAGGTGTGAGCCACCATGCCCGGCCGAGTCGATCTTTTAATGCCTGAAATAACGCCCATTTTAAAGAACAGATTTGTTGAGAAACCTTGTGATAGTTCAGTCTATTGTAAGAAGCAGCTCGACTTGTTACTATTAAATAGAAACCAGGAAACAGTACCACTGAGCAAAATTAATTCTGCTTAATTTTATACTTGCAGGTTTTACCTTGAAGTCCAGAACATTCCAGACTTTCTAGAACACACAGACAATAAGGTAGTGTGTTCAAAGATTAGTTTGAAAACTTAGGAGAAAACATGAGATCAGCTGCTCTCCAAATCTAAATACACCACTAAGAGTAGTGATTTCACTAACGTATTAAATAAAAATTTGTTTACGAAAAATTCTGTGTAAAAACTATATCCTGCAAAGACTAAATGGACAAACACGATGGCAGTGAGTTTCATGCTCACAAATCACCCATTTCAGGCCCTACACTGTGGCCACACACCACGTAAACAATGTACCACAGTGATGTCCTCCGTGCTGGCTGATTGTTAGCGCAGTCACAGGTTCAGATTCCAACTTCAAAACATGGTGCTGGGTTTGTTGTTTCTATGGTCACACATTACAACCTTACCTCCAAATCTCATGTTCCAAGAATTATGAAACAGTGACTTTGGATCACCCCCAAACAAAAAATCCATCACTTGAAAAGCAATCAAAATTCCATGCCCCATTAGTGTAGCTACTGGAAACCTTGGGGCACTTCCTCTTTAGCAGATAATGTGCTAATCGCTTTACGTGGATTGCTTGATTTAACCTTTACAATAACTCTATCAAGTAGGTATTACTTTGACTCCATTTTACAGGCAAACAAACTGAGGTATGATGAAGTTAGAGCTGTGCTCATAGACAACTGGCAAAAGTGGCAAAACTAGGATTTGAAGCCACGCAGGCTCTATGGTCTGTACTCTTAACATTCTCCCATGAGTCACTAATTTAGTTCACATTCACAACAAAAAAATATAGCCTGAGAAGACATTTTGCCTCACAAAGTTGATGCAAAAAGAAAAAAAAATACTTCATAATTATTAAAAAGGAAAAATCTAGGAATGTCTTTTATTTTTTATTTTTTATTTTTTTGAGACAGAGTCTCACTCTATCACCCACGCTGGAGTGCAGTGGTGCAATCTCAGCTCACTGCAACCTCCGCCTCCCGGGTTCAAGCAATTCTCCTGCCTCAGCCTCCTGAATAGCTGGGACTATAGGTGTGTGCCACCACGCCCAGGTAATTTTTTGTATTTTTAGTAAAAATGGTTTTTTTTTTATTATTATTATTTTGAGACGGAGTCTTGCTCTGTCGTCCTCAGGCTGGAGCGCAGGCGCGATCTCGGCCCACTGCAAGCTCCGCCTCCCAGGTTCACGCCATTCTGCCTCAGCCTCCCGAGTAGCTGGGACTACAGGGGCCCGCCACCACACCTGGCTAATTTTTTTGTATTTTTAGTGGAGACAGGGTTTCACTGTGTTAGCTAGGATGGTCTCGATCTCCTGACCTTGTGATCCGCCCACCTTGGCCTCCCAAAGTGCTGGGATTACAGGCGTGAGCCACCGCGCCTGGCCGAGATGGGGTTTCACTGTGTTAGCCAGGATGGTCTCCATCTCCTGACCTCGTGATCCGCCTGCCTCGGCCTCCCAAAGTGTTGAGATTACAGGCGTGAGCCACCGTGCCCGGCCGCAATGTCTTCTTTTTACCTCAGCCCCTCTTTATCACCAAGCCTAGTGCCTGACACATAATAGGTGCACAAAGCATTTACCGAAGAGAGAATGGACATAATCAGGTCTAAGTAGAACACAGACTGAAGTCATACAATCATGAGAAATTTTACCCTTACCACAGCACGTAACTTACACAAAGTCACTTACATAAGATGACACATGCCTTCTGACAAAGGAAATTTTTTTCTCTCTTCCCGAGGGACACCGTGCAAAATGCAGTTAAAAGTCTTCAAGCCCTTTTTGGAATTGAGAAGACATTCATGGAGAAGAAACAAAACAGAGACCTATGTATGATCTTCTCTAAGGTTTCTGGAGCCGCTGTTATCTGTTTTGTCACTTGGAACTCACCTCCTGTTGAAGCAAATGATTTACAGTCTTTTCTGTCACCAGGAATCCTAAGCTAAGTAGGAAAGAATCCAACATCTGAATTTTCCCTGAAAGTATAATTTCAAAGAATCAAATTTATGTTTGAAAGAGTAAGAGAATGACTTCTACACATGGTCAGAGCTTTTCACTGAGGATGTCTTTCTAGCTTTTCTACAATATAATTCACTTTTCAGGCTGTGCCCCTTACAATCCTGTTGCATTGTCTTCTGGTATTAAGGGTTGGAAGCATGTGCACACATGCATACACACGTTTATTTTACATGGTTCTCAGTGACTTATTTTGAAACCAAATCTTACTTTAGCTCAGGAAAATCAATTCTTTGATACTTTTATTACAGCAGACTTTCTCAAGTTTGGCAATATTGGTATTTCAAGCCAGGTAATTAATTCTTCTTCTAAGAAGAACTTGAGAACTGCTATCAAAATGCAGGGGAAAAAATGAGTGAGGAAAAGATGCATATGCAGATAAAAACAAAGATGCGACAGATAATCTTACAAAGAGGGAATAGAAAGTAACTATAATGGACTTTTTGGTGACCTCCCCACCATCCTTCCCCACTCCTCTGTTATGGAGCAGTTGTGCTATTTGAGTGAGACTGATCAGTTCCAGGGGTAAATCCAGACTGGCTTAAACTAGGCAGAGGTGGCCCATTTATCTTTTCTTTTTTTTTTTTTTTTTTTTTTTAATTTTCTTTTTTTTTATTATACTTTAGGGTTTTAGGGTACATGTGCACAATGTGCAGGTTTGTTACATATGTATCCATGTGCCATGTTGATTTCCTGCACCCATTAACTCGTCATTTAGCATTAGGTGTATCTCCTAATACTGTCCCTCCCCCCTCCCCCCACCCCACAACAGTCCCCGGAGCGTGATGTTCCCCTTCCTGTGTCCATGAGTTCTCATTGTTCAATTCCCACCTATGAGTGAGAACATGCGGTGTTTGGTTTTTTGTCCTTGCGATAGTTTACTGAGAATGATGTTTTCCAGTTTCATCCAAGTCCCTACAAAGGACACGAACTCATCATTTTTTATGGCTGCATAGTATTCCATGGTGTATATGTGCCACATTTTCTTAATCCAGTCTATCGTTGTTGGACATTTGGGTTGGTTCCAACTCTTTGCTATTGTGAATAGTGCCGCAATAAACATACGTGTGCATGTGTCTTTATAGCAGCATGATTTATAGTCCTTTGGGTATATACCCAGTAATGGGATGGCTGGGTCAAATGGTATTTCTAGTTCTAGATCCCTGAGGAATCGCCACACTGACTTCCACAATGGTTGAACTAGTTTACAGTCCCACCAACAGTGTAAAAGTGTTCCTATTTCTCCACATCCTCTCCAGCACCTGTTGTTTCCTGATTTTTTAATGATGGCCATTCTAACTGGTGTGAGATGGTATCTCACTGTGGTTTTGATTTGCATTTCTCTGATGGCCAGTGATGAGGAGCATTTCTTCATGTGTTTTTTGGCTGCATAAATGTCTTCTTTTGAGAAGTGTCTGTTCATGTCCTCTGCCCACTTTTTGATGGGGTTGTTTGTTTTTTTCTTGTAAATTTGTTTGAGTTCATTGTAGATTCTGGATATTAGCCCTTTGTCAGATGAGTAGGTTGCAAAAATTTTCTCCCATTGTGTAGGTTGCCTGTTCACTCTGATGATAGTTTCTTTTGCTGTGCAGAAGCTCTTTAGTTTAATGAGATCCCATTTGTCGATTTTGGCTTTTGTTGCCATTGCTTTTGGTGTTTTAGACATGAAGTCCTTGCCCACGCCTATGTCCTGAATGATATTGCCTAGGTTTTCTTGTAGGATTTTAATGGTTTTAGGTCTAACATATAAGTCTTTAATCCATCTTGAATTAATTTTTGTATAAGGTGTAAGGAAGGGATCCAGTTGCAGCTTTCTACATATGGCTAGCCAGTTTTCCCAGCACCATTTATTAAATAGGGAATCCTTTCCCCATTTCTTGTTTTTGTCAGGTTTGTCAAAGATCAGATAGTTGTAGCTATGCGGCATCATTTCTGAGGGCTCTGTTCTGTTCCATTGATCTATGTCTCTGTTGTGGTACCAGTACCATGCTGTTTTGGTTACTGTAGCCTTGTAGTATAGTTTAAAGTCAGGTAGCGTGATGCCTCCAGCTTTGTTCTTTTGGCTTAGGATTGACTTGGCGATGCGGGCTCTTTTTTGGTTCCATATGAACTTTAAAGTAGTTTTTTCCAATTCTGTGAAGAAAGTCATTGGTAGCTTGATGGGGATGGCATTGAATCTATAAATTACCTTGGGCAGTATGGCCATTTTCACGATATTGATTCTTCCAACCCATGAGCATGGAATGTTCTTCCATTTGTTTGTATCCTCTTTGATTTCATTGAGCAGTGGTTTGTAGTTCTCCTTGAAGAGGTCCTTCACATCCCTTGTAAGTTGGATTCCTAGGTATTTTATTCTCTTTGAAGCAATTGTGAATGGGAGTTCACTCATGATTTGGCTCTCTGTTTGTCTGTTATTGGTGTACAAGAATGCTTGTGATTTTTGTACATTAATTTTGTATCCTGAGACTTTGCTGAAGTTGCTAATCAGCTTAAGGAGATTTTGGGCTGAGACAATGGGGTTTTCTAGATATACAATCATGTCATCTGCAAACAGGGACAATTTGACTTCCTCTTTTCCTAATTGAATACCCTTTATTTCCTTCTCCTGCCTGATTGCTCTGGCCAGAACTTCCAGCACTATGTTGAATAGGAGCAGTGAGAGAGGGCATCCCTGTCTTGTGCCAGTTTTCAGAGGGAATGCTTCCAGTTTTTGCCCATTCAGTATGATATTGGCTGTGGGTTTGTTGTAGATAGCTCTTATTATTTTGAGATACGTCCCATCAATACCTAATTTATTGAGAGTTTTTAGCATGAAGGGTTGTTGAATTTTGTCAAAGGCCTTTTCTGCATCTATTGAGATAATCGTGTGGTTTTTGTCTTTGGTTCTGTTTATATGCTGGATTACATTTATTGATTTGCGTATGTTGAACCAGCCTTGCATCCCAGGGATGAAGCCCACTTGATCATGGTGGATAAGCTTTTTGATGTGCTGCTGGATTCGGTTTGCCAGTATTTTATTGAGGATTTTTGCATCAATGTTCATCAAGGATATTGGTCTGAAATTCTCTTTTTTGGTTATGTCTCTGCCAGGTTTTGGCAAAATTGACACCCTAACATCACAATTAAAAGAACTAGAAAAGCAAGAGCAAACACATTCAAAAGCTAGCAGAAGGCTAGAAATAACTAAAATCAGAGCAGAACTGAAGGAAATAGAGACACAAAAAACCCTTCAAAAAATTAATGAATCCAGGAGCTGGTTTTTTGAAAAGATCAACAAAATTGATGGACCGCTAGCAAGACTAATAAAGAAGAAAAGAGAGAAGAATCAAATAGATGCAATAAAAAACGAAAAAGGGGATATCACCACCGATCCCACAGAAATACAATCTACCATCAGAGAATACTACAAACACCTCTATGCAAATAAACTAGAAAATCTAGAAGAAATGGATAAATTCCTCGACAAATACACCCTCCCAAGACTAAACCAGGAAGAAGTTGAATCTCTGAATAGACCAATAACAGGTTCTGAAATTGTGGCAATAATCAATAGCTTACCAACCAAAAAGAGTCCAGGACCTGATGGATTCACAGCTGAATTCTACCAGATGTACAAGGAGGAACTGGTACCATTCCTTCTGAAACTATTCCAATCGATAGAAAAAGAGGGAATCCTCCCTAACACATTTTACGAAGCCATTTATCTTTTCGTAGTGACTGGTTCATCGGGAGGGCAGGGCATCCAATCAGAGCAAAGCTAAGGCTTTCGTTTGCTGGTTGAGGAAAATGAAACTTTCTCCCCCAGATGTGAACCAGGAAGCACAAAGTTCTGGTTGCAACCAACAGGGGAAACCACCTTGAAAGCAAAGACTAGACTCTGAGAAAGGCAGAACTGAAAGGGCTGCAGAGAAATGGAGCGCAGCCACCCTATTTCCAAACTGCCCACCTCTGGACTTTTCAGTCCCTTGAGCCAGTAAGTTGTCCTTATCATTTAAGCCTATTTGAACTAGATATTCTGTTAAATACACCCAAAGCACTCTACCTCAGTAGTTGTTGACTAGAGATGATTTTGCCCCACGGGGGACACTTAGCAATGTCTGGAAATGTTTTTGGTTGTCATGACGTGGGGATGGATGCTGTTGGCATCT
This sequence comes from Symphalangus syndactylus, assembly GCF_028878055.3. NCBI lineage: Eukaryota > Metazoa > Chordata > Mammalia > Primates > Hylobatidae > Symphalangus > Symphalangus syndactylus. Next base: position 60,078,701 of record NC_072445.2, read on the forward strand.
AGAGGGTAGAGGCCAAGGATGCCACCAAACACCCTCTGATGCACAGGATAGCACCCACGACAAAGAATTACCCAGTTCAAAATATCTATATTGCCAAAATGGAGAAACTCTGCTGTAATAAAAGTATCAAAGAACAAATTTTCCTGAGCCAAAGTAAGATTTGGATTCAAAATAAGTCACCAAGAACCATGTAAAATAAATGTGCTTTCAACCCTTAATATCAGAAGATAATGCAACAGGATTGTAAGGGGCACAGACTGCAAAGTGAGAGTAATATCGTATAAAAGCTAGAAAGAGATCTTCAAACGATGAAAAGCTCTGACCATGTCCCTCCCACAGCCTAATACTCTTACATTTCTTTAACACATTAAACTTGTTGTCATATACAAAGAAGAAAAAATAAGGTACCATCATTTTTTGATGTTAGTAATTAAATTAAGGGTAACTACTGGTAAAATAAAAGTAGGACATAAGCCATTCAAATCACTAGAGAGGGATAAACTGTGAAAGAAAGTCATAATCCATATAGCAGAACACGAACAAAAGAATCGTAAAAATAAATAAGACATAAGTTTCAGAACAAAAAAGGAAGGGGTAATTGTGTCAACTGCAGAAGGAAGTGGGAAGACATTCAGTGAGAACATCTTTCTACTTCAGAGAGAAGGATTAGACATTAGCTCTGCAGAGCCTGGGCATAAAACTCGCACAAGACAACTGTCAAAGGCCACATGTGAAAACCCGTCACTTCAGAGAGGCCAGTCCCACTAAGGTGACCAGAGTGGGCTCCAAGTACAAATTGCCATTACTATAGATGGGAGTGTGTCCCCCTGAAAATTTGTATGTTGGAGCCTCAACCCTCAATGTGATGGTATTTGAGATGCAGGCTTTGGTAAGGGAAGTTGAGATAAAGGTCATGAGTGTGGGATCCTCATGATGGGATGCGTGCCCTTATAAGAGCTCTGGCTCAGTCCAGGCGCGATGGCTCATGCCTGTAATCCCAGCACTTTGGGAGCCTGAGGTGGGTGGATCACCTAGGGTCAGGAGTTCAAGAGCAGCCTGGCCAAAATAGTGAAACCCCATCTCTACTAAAAATACAAAAACTAGCCAGGCATGGTGGCACACGCTTGTAATGTCAGCTACTCAGGAGGCTGAGGCAGGAGAATTGCTTGAACCCAGGAGGCAGAGGTTGCAGTGAGCTGAGAACGTGCCACTGCACTCCAGTATGAGCCAACAGTGTGAGACTCTGTCTCAAAAAAAAAAAAAAAAAAAAAAAAAAAAAAAAAAAAAAAAAGAGAGAGAGAGAGAAGAAAAAGAAAGAGCTTTGGCTCTCTGTCCACTTTGTAAGCACACAGCAAGAAGCCAGGTCTCTGCTCACCATGTAGGCACACAGCAAGAAGCCAGAAAGAAGCCATTACCAGAATGCAACCATGCTGGTACCCTAATCTCTTACTCCCAGCCTCCAGAGATAAATGTCTATTGGCATAGCCTCCCAATTGATGGCATTTTGTTATGGCGGCCTAATTGGACTAACACAGTCATCTAGAACAGTGTTTCCTCTACCAGGGGCAATGAAAGTCATTACAGCATTATGTGAATCCATAAATGCACCAAGCAATGACCGTAGAGTGAATACATAGCTCACATCTGCACCGTTTTTCAAATATGCAGTATATACATATTGTTGGGATTAATACAAAGCAAGTTTATTTTAAAATCTTACAAAAATCAAAGTAGTTTACCACTGTGCATTTTATCAACCAGTTTTAAAGACAGTAACTATCATTGTGACGATCATAAAACTATGACTTGAAAATGTTTGGAACCACTGACTTGAATTATGAGGACCAACCAAGTCAACCAAGTTTTAAAGTCAACCAAGCACAGGGCATGCTTAAGCTTCTGGTACTGAATTTCCTCAACTACCAGATACCATTCATTGCAGAATGTAGTGTCAATTAATGACAGCCTTTCAGAAGAAAACTAAAAGCATGTAACATAGAAAAATGACCTATCAAGATGGCTCCAATTTCCAAAATGTTTAAATATTTAAGTGCATCTTTGAATCCATGGTATCATAATTCAAATGTCAAATTACTTTTTTTTGAGACAGGATCTCGCTGTCACCCAGGCTGGAGTGGAGTGGCACGATCATGACCCACTGCAGCCTCAAACCCTGGGGCTCAAGTGATCTTCCCACCTCACCCTCCCAAGTAGCTGGGACTACAGGTGCACACCACCACACCCCAATAATTTTTAATTTCTTATAGAGATGGGGGTCTCACTATGTTGCCCAGGCTGGTGTCGAACTTCTGGATGCAATCAATTCTCCCTCCTCACCCTCTGACAGTGCTGGGAATACAGGCATGAGCCACCACACCCAGCATAATTACCTTTGAGCTAAATGGAACAAAATCAATCTATCCTCCAAAGTTTCTAAAATTTTACCTTTTACACTCTTGAAAGAGAAAGGCATCTGAATCAGCTCCAAGTTAAATTAGAAGTAGCTAAATTTTTGCATATGTGAATGACAAAAGTGACTTTCCATTACCTGAACAGAGCTAGCCATATGTCAGGAGCAGCGAAATAAACATGTTTCTCAGACAAATACAAGACTTTTTTCTACAATGAAATGCATTTCCAAATGACACTATGATGACCATAAGGTGGTCAATAAATCCAAATAAAATGTTAAAACTCACTTTACTTTTACATATCATTTTTCTTTTCTCTGTGCCAGAATATTCTATTAATGAAAAATTAATAGCCAATTAGTAGCCAATAATATACTCACCTTCACTACTACTCCTGGAAATAATCTAACAAAAAGAAAGAAAAAGTAAAGCTCATATTATTTTAAAACAGCATGATAAACTATAACATGAATGTATTAGTGTTAACTTTCTCTAACAGGCAGGCATTGACTTTATAGAAGAAAAGTATTTTAGAGAAAGCCTATTTCGGCCTTAATCACTTCGTTAAAATGTGCATATCACTCTCAATCGGGTGACTAATATATTTGAATGATAATAAATCACCTCTCATTTTTAACATTGGTTATATATATTGTTTCTTACTATGTCACATATTAATAATATTCTAATAATAAAACATGAGAGTCTTTTGTTTTGAGACAGTTTCACTCTTGTTTCCCAGGCTGAAGTACAATCGTGCGGTCTCAGCTCACTATAACCTCCGCCTCCCAGGTTCAAGCAATTCTCCTGCCTCAGCCTCCCAAGTAGCTGAAATTACAGGCACCCACCACCACGCCCAGCAAATTTCTGTATTTTAGTAGAGACGGGTTTCACCATGTTGGCCAGGTTGGTCTCGAACTCCTGACCTCAGGTGATCCACTCACCTCAGCCTCCCAAAGTGCTGGGATTACAGGCATGAGCCATCACGCCCAGCCATGTGAGTCTTTTAACAAAACTTACATATTATAGAAAACCATGTTTTATAAATAACTTGAAGATTCCTGCCAATTACCAATGCCATCTGCTCAGTGAAGCATCCATCCCATCCTTACCAACGCAGTGTCAAAGAAATCTTCTATAACACAAATCAGCGATGTGTCTGAGGCTAGGCCTTCCGGGGTCAGAATTCCTGTTGTTCTTTCAAACCAGGAAACTAGGTACACAGGAGAACACTAATGTAACTACATAAGACCAAATGCTGCCTATTCAATAAAATTTCACAAGACAATTTTCTCATTACAACAAAATAATCTTAAAGATCTTTTCCCATTCCATTCCATTTCAATGAGGCCTGGCTCTGAGGCCTCCCACCAGAACACTTCAGGATGGTGCCATACTACTACAGAGCTGTCATAAGTAAGCTCTCAGAGATCAGCACAAAATAGAGTCCCAGCCAGGATCCGTGTCAGAAATTCATATAAAGGGACTAGTGAGGAACATTTAAGAGATAAATGAGGCCAGGTGCAGTGGCTCATGCCTGTAATCCCAGCACTTTGGGAGGCCGAGACGGGTGGATCACTTGAGGCCAGGAGTTCAAGACCAGCCTGGGAAAGATGGTTAAACTTCGTCTCTACACAAAATATAAAAATTAGCTGGGTGTGGTGGTGCACACCTCTAGTCCCAGCTACTTGGGAGGTTGAGGTACGAGGATCACTTGATCCCAGAAGGTCAACACTTTAGCAAGTGCTGTGATCACACCATTATACTCTAGCCTGGGCGACAGAGCGAGACCACACCTCCAAAAAAAAAAAAAAAAAGAGAGAGAGATAAGTGAACCTCCCTAGCACAGGGGGAAAAAAAATCTTGCCACCTGAGAATCTGCTGAAAACAAACTATCAAAGAAGATATAGAATTTGGAAAGTTCTCAGAAGTATTCTTGGTTGTAGTAAATATGCCTCAGGCCTAGGTATCTTTCTTTTGTTAAAAAGCTTCCAGCTAATTAGAGAATTTTTTCCTATAGGAATACATACCCAATTTCATATTAAACTGCTGGGATTGGAATGATTTAAAATAAACTTCTGCAACCTTTCCTCCCCCACCCCAGAATATATAGTATTTCCTCAATAAAGCAAAAGCCATCTTATTTTTCCCATGATTTTAACTGAGACTGGTCACTCTTAGAAAAAAAAAAATAAGAAAAACCCCACATGCATAGTTAGAAATTATCAGCTGAACATGACATCAGTCACATGAGTTTCTGACGAACAACTCTTGCAGGAGTCAGGCCTTCAAAACTCTGTACACTTTCCCAGCACTTTGGGAGGCTGAGGTGGGCGGATCACGAGGTCAGGAGATCGAGACCATCCTGGTTAACACGGTGAAACCCCGTCTCTACTAAAAATACAAAAAAAATTAGCTGGGCGCAGTGGCGGGCGCCTGTAGTCCCAGCTACTCGGGGGGCTGAGGCAGGAGAATGGCGTGAACCCAGGAGGCAGAGCTTGCAGTGAGCCGAGATTGCGCCACTGCACTCCGGGCTGGGCGAAAGAGCGAGACCCTGTCTCAAAAAAAAAAAAAAAAAAAAAAAAAAACTCTGTACACTTTGGGCCAAGAACCTGAGACACCCCAGCTGAAGATAAATAAACTAGTTTTCAACCTTGGCTGTACATTAGGAAAACCTGGGGAGTTAGGAAACATCCCGCACTGCCGAAGCCTGGGACCTATCCCAGAACCAGTAATCAGAATCACTGGTGATACACCCCCACCTGAGTTTTCTATTTTAGGTTTAAGAATGTTTGTGAGAGCTCTCCAGGTGACTGTAATGTACAGCAAGGTTTGGAAGCCATTACTATCTTCCAAGTAAGGTTTCTTTTGTCTCTGTAAATCAGACAAATACTTATACTAGATTGAATCATCCACCTGCTGAAGAAAGCTTTGCTCCAGTAGCACAAGAGAAGAAATATCCCTCTACACAGCAGAACTCACTGCTAAGGCTATATTTTCTCCCTCCCTATGTTCATACTCAAAATTCTATGCTTTTTAAATACATTTTTGTCACCACTCCATCTATCCCTCCAAAGCCTATCACACTCCCAGCACCCTCCCAAATACGCTGGTTGAGGAGATACAGAAGTGGCAGAAAGGCTGCACTATCTGATCAATACTTGGGAACAGGAAGTTCTCACTGAACCCATTTATGTGCCCTGCTCACACACTGTCTAACAGACATCCCAGCTCTCCCCACAGTTGTATCACTACCAGAAGCCAGACACAACAGCCATGACTTATTAGGAATATGGTATCAGACAAGTTGCTTAATCCTCCTGGATTTTACGGTACAGGACTAAAGATGTTCCTTTCTGTAGGGCTTGTTTTCTTTTGTTTTTGAGACAGGGTCTCACTCTGTCACCCAGACTGGAGTGCAGTGACATCGTTTTGGCTCACCACAACCTCCAGCTTAAGCAATTCTCCTGCCTCAGCTTCCCGAGTAGCTGGGATTACAGGTATGCGCCACCACTGCCCAGCTAATTTTTGTATTTTTAATAGAGACAGGGTTTCACCATGTTGGCAAGGCTGGTCTTGAACCCCTGACCTCAGGTGATCTGCCCACCTCAACCTCCCAAAGTGCTGGGATTACAGGCATGAGCCACTGTGCCAGGAATTCTTATTCTATGGAGTAGAAGAACTTCCAAGCACACTTTGTGTTCAGTCTGCAAACACAATTGTCTTTAGAAGTATAGAGTTGGCCAGGCGTGGTAGCTCACGCCTGTAATCCCAGCACTTTGGGAGGCTGAGGCAGGTGAATCATCTGACGTTGGGAGTTTGAGATGTGGAATATGATGAGGTTTCTCTTCAAATAATCTGATCAATCTTTTATTCTCTAATTCATAGTACCCCCTCCTTTTTTTTCTCCTTCTTTCTCCTTTTTGCCTTTGTTAGATGCCCAGGCATGCCACATTACCAAGCGTTATCAGTACCAGCTCACATTCCTTTCCTTATTTGAAAAGAGGACTTTCTAGCTCATTACAGACACTCCTTCCCCTTCCTCTCCACTTTCTTTTACGTGCCCACCCTATCTAAAAAAAAAATAAAAAATAAAAAAAAGCAAATGTTTAGCCAACCGGAATTAGTTTAGATTGTACGACCCGACCCCGGCCAATGGGGAAAGGGTACAGGGCAGGACTTGCGTCAGGAATAAAGGCTCTCGTGCCCCTTTGTTCAGGTGTGCTCTCATGGCAACTGGCCAAGGAGGCACCCCTCTGTGCAGAATTCCTATTCATACCCCAAAAGGTCAGCTTAGGGTTCCAAGGTACACTTAGGACATCTCTGCTTCATTTCCTTTGAGATTTTTACCTCCTTTCCCCTGCTTCCTGTTGTCTGCATAAGTTAGTGTATCAGCAGGTCAAGTGGGGTTACATGCAAAACGAAATGTATACGGTTTGCATAAGCACAGTCTTTAATTCCCCCTGCAAACACTTTTAAAGTCCCTGAGAGGAGTCTGGGAAAACCTGGAGCTTGCTTTCTCTCCTGAGGGGGTAGCTTCATAATTAGATGCATTTTAGAGTAACAAAGGGCAAAGACAGATCTTGGCCCAATCTGGCCTTAATAAACTTCTGGTACTAGAGCTCAAGGGGTAAATCAAAGACATTATTAGTAGCCAGATGATCCTTCCACCCTACTTCTTCCCCACATCTCCTCACCAATAAACAAATTTGTCTCTGGGCTGCAAAAACCTCACCATTAAAAGAGGGGAACTGCAGCAAGAGATGCTGCAGATTCTGCTTTATTTCCTGATGCCGTTATAAAGGCACTCACTGTGTTATCTCTTGGTTATTATTTTTAAAAGAATAAAAGTTAGTAATTTGGGTAACTTTGAATAAGCAAAAATGTTTTTGCTATTTGTTTTTTCAGATTCATCCAAGGTTTAGAAAACGGGAAAAGTGAGGTGTTACAAGGGCAAAGTTTTTGATGATCATTTTTCTAGGTCTAATCTTGTTAATAAAGTCTATTAAAATAGTTCTAGAGCCTACTCCTACTCATTCCCCCCCAAATTCACTATAATAATTTAAAATAATAATTACTGCACAGGCTCATCAAGGGGAGTGGTTGTGTCTGACTCGATCCTGTGCACTCCCAAAGTGCCTTGCATAGCAGGTACATCAGGAAATGTATGTCGAATTTAATTTTTGGTTAGATATAAGCAATAAGAATGGATATCAATTTCTTTTCAAACTGGATTTCAAAGGAACAGAAAACACCAAACTTAACTAGACAACTAAATCCACCTAAGTTCTCTAAGTTACCCAAAGCCATATAAAATTAAAATAGGACACTTATCTTTGGGATCAGTCCCTGCCGAATTAGCAAAGGTTCATCTTCTTTCAGCCCATCTATGAAGAATCGCTGAATACATTTCAGCAACAGTGACACAGACTGAAATTCATTTTTATCTAGTTCCTAGGTATAAACCACACTAAGTTAAAACACTTTTAAATAATTATACATTCATATTTTGGTCACAAAGCAAACCAACTTGCCTTATTTATTGATCTGTCAAGACGGTATAATAGAAGACGATTATATTTTTGAGGAAAGTGGCTCTCTTTCTGTTCAAAGTATTCTTTTATTTTCTGAAATCCTTTATCATGGAATGCATCCGTAATAAGTGATTGAAGCTGGAAAGATGATAGTTTGCAAATTACTTTTTCCCCAAGAACATTTATTTTATAGTAATATTTCTAACTGATACCATTATCAATAAGAATTCAGTGTGAAATAATATAGGGTAAATATAGAATGGAGATCTCCATCTTGAATAGTAAACAATCATTTCACAAATGATTGATGTTTCTGTTGGCTTAAGACAAGAGTTTCCAAAATGCGGTTCCTAGACCACCAGCAGCGTTGGCATCACCTGGGGACTTCTTAGCACTCAGACTCAGGGCAGAGCCTTTCACATGATTCTCGTGCATGCGAAAGTCTGGGAACCACTGACCCGAGGAAAACAACACTTGAGTTTCAGATATCATTAGGTGAAGATCCTCAGCAATGTTGAGAATTCTAAAACACTAAAAATTTCAAGCCTATGATCACTCACTAAGTGACATAAATGATCATAATAGAAGGAAGAAAAATAATACTAATAATTATAAATAAGTATGCAAATTGACCATAATGAATGAAATTCATCTTTTCTGCCAGCACATTAGCTAAGACATGCTTCTACATATATATACTTGAAGGGCCAGCACAGTGGCGCACGCCTGTAATCTCAGCACTTTGGAAGGCCAAGGCAGGCAAATCACCTGAGGTCAGGAGTTCGAGACCAGCCTGACCAACATGGAGCAACCCCATCTCTACTGAAAATACAAAATTAGCCAGATGTGGTGGCGCATGCCTGTAATCCCAGCTACTTGGGAGGCTGAGGCAGGAGAATCGCTTGAACCTGGGACAGAGGTTGCAGTGAGTCGAGATCACGCCATTGCACTCCAGCCTGTGCAACAAGAGCAAAACTCCGTCTCAAAAAAAAAAAAAAAAAAATATATATATATATATATATACTTGAATAACAGGCATTTCCTTAAACATTTAAACTATAAAAGATTTTTTTATCTTTAAAAAAATCCCACAGGTTAAATTATAATATATAATACTATTTTAATAAGGAAGCAATTGACTAGATACAGCTCAAAATTCCACTTATTCTTAGTACTGAATTAAAAGGGAAAATGGCATTTAAAATTATTCCATTTAAACAGAATGTTTTCTTTTTTAAGTTAACCTTTTTTGTGCCAAGTGTGTTAAGTGTTCTGCAGATGTTATTATTTAATCCTCACCACGGTCCTGAGAGGTTGGGTTCTTTATCTCAGGATAGAAGTAGCAAGGATAGGAAAGGTTACAAACTTATGTGAGATCGCTCAGCTGAAATTCACTCCCTTTTACCTGCTTAAAAGTCTGCCATTGCCAGGTGCAGGGCTCACGCCTGTAATCCCAGCACTTTAGGAGGCCAAGGCAAGAGGATCGCTTAAGCCCAGAAGTTTGACATCAGCCTGGGCAATATATTGAGACCCAGTCTCTACAAAAAATGAAAAACTAGCCAGGTGTGGTGGTTCATGCCTGTAGTCACAGCTACTCAGAAGGCTGAGGCAGGAGGATCACTTGAGCCCAGGAGGTCAAGGCTGCAGTGAGCCATGATTGTACTACTGCACTCCAGCTGGGGTGACAGAGTGAGATCCCGTTAAAACAAAACAAAACTTTGCCATGGCTTCCTCTGCATTCAAAATAAATCCAAGTCCTTTGCTTTAGTCTGCAGAACGTGGCATGATCTGATCTCTGACAGTCTGACTTCCCTGCTAATGAATTCTAGGATAAGTCAAGCTCTTCCTTGCCTCAGGGCCTTTGAACTGGCTGTTCTAGGCCTGGGCAACTTCACCCCACCACTTTCCACATGGCTGGCTCCAGTCAGATCACAGCTTAAGCATCACTTTTTCAGGTAGATCTTCCAGGACCACCTTATCTTAAGTAGAACAGGTGCCTCCTCAACACTCCCAATTATTCCCCGTCTCATTACCCTGTTCTTTTTCTTCCTGCTTTCTTTGGCTCTCTGCCAGTTCATAAGGTCCATAAAGGTAGAAGTTGTTTCTAGTTTGTTCAGTATTATCTATCTACATTTAGAATAGCACAGGGCACAAGATAGTTTAGGATATTGATAAGATAGCTAATGGTAAATTGACTAGATATAGTAATAAATTGGACGTGAGAGATTAGGGAAGGAGAAGAAATAAAGATTTCTCTGCTTCTGATTTGAGCAACTGGAGGAACAAGTTTGCTAATGACCCAGGGAACACAGAACTAGAAAGAATACATACACTCATACACACACACACACACACACACACACACACAGAGAGATTATAAAAGAAACTTGATCTTTACCCAGAAAGCATCATCCTGGGCCTTCCCAGTCCTATCTTCCTTAATAGGCTGCGAAGGATCTTTGTTTTTCTGTGTGGAATAAAAATATGTTTTTAAAACAATTTTTATTTCAAAGAAATGCATTTCAAGTTTTAAACATAAAGCAAAAAAAAAAAAAACATTAAAGGTTTGTATTGTTTTCCTGAACAGAAATTTTTGTTTGCTCATATTATAGGTCTAAGTAAAATTGTACTTAGAAAAAAAAAACTTTATCCAACCTTCTTTAGCATGGTCTAAGACAAATACAATACAAACTATCAGAAGAAGCAAAGCAAACATCATTTGAATAAATAATCATACAAAATAAACAAACTCTATAATGATGATTATAAAGTAGAAGTAAAAGGCTTTGAACTAATAAACAATTTTCAGAATGAGAGCTTGTAAAATAAAGTTAAATAGAAGTGTCTTGAAGGCATCATAGTACCTGACTTCAAAATATACTACAAAGTTATAAGAACAAAACAGCATGGTACTGGCATAAAAACAGACACATACATAGACTAATGGAACAGAATAGATAAACCCAAAATAAATCTACTTCTTTATAGCCAACTGATTTTTGACAAAGGTGTCAAGAACATTCATGGGGAAAAGACAATCTCTTCAATAACTGGTGCTGGGAAAACTGGATATTTATATGTGAAAGAATGAAACCAGATCCCATGTCTCACCATATACAAAAATCAACTCAAAATCAACTAAAAACCTACACTTAAGATCCCAAACTACTAGAAGAAAATACAGGGGAAACACTTTAGGACATTGGTCTGGGCAAAGATTTTATGGAGAAGACCTCAAAATCACAGGCAATGAAAGCAAAAATAGACAAATGAAATTATACAGACCAAAAAGCTTCTTACAGAAAGGGAAATAATAGAGTGAAGAGACAACCAGCAGAATGGGAGAATATATTTGCAAACTATGCATCCAACAAGCCATTAATATCCAGAATATACAGGGAACTCAAAACACCTCAACAGCAAAATAACCAATCCAATTAAAAATGGGTAAATAAGCTAAATAGACATCTCTCCAAAGAAGACATACAGGTATATGAAATGACATACAGGTATATGAATGACCAACAGGTATATGAAAAAATACTCAACATCACTGATCATTGGAAAATGCAAATCAAAACCAAAATGAGATATTATCTTACCCCAATTAGAATGGCCATTATCAAGACAAAAAACAACAAATGCTGGCAAGGATATGGAAAAAGAGGAACTCTTGTACACTGTTGGTAGGAATGTAAATTGGTATAGACAATATGGAAAACAGTATGGAGGTTCCTCAAAAAACTATCATAAATCCAGCAATCCCACTCCTGGAGATACATCCAAAAGAAAAGAAATCAGTATGTCAAAGGCATATCTGCACTCCCATGTTTACTGCAGCGCTATTCATAATAGCCAAGATAAGGAATCAACTTAAGTGTCCATCAGCGGATGAATGGATAAAGAAAATGTGGTATATTCACCCAGCGGTATACTTTTCAGCCAGAAAAAAGAACAAAATCCTGTCATTCATGGTGACATGCATAAGCCTGGAGGACATTATGCTAAGTGAAATAAGTGGGGCACAGACAGACACACTGCATGTTCTTGATCACATGCAGAGGCTAAAAAAGCTGATCTCAGCCGGGTGCAGCGGCTCATGCCTGTAATCTCAGCACTTTGGGTGGCCGAGGTGGGTGGATCACCTGAGGTCAGGAGTTGGAGACCAGCCTGGCCAACATGACAAAACCCTGTCTCTACTAAAAATACAAAATTATCCGGGCATGATGGCGCATGCCTGTAATCCCAGCTACTGGGGAGGCTGAGGCAAGAGAATTGCTTGAATCCAGGAGGTAGAGGTTGCAATGAGCTAAGGTTGCACCATTGCACTCCAGCTGAGGAAGCAAGAGTGAAACTCCATCTCAAAAAAAAAAAAAAAAAAAAAAGGCTGATCTCATAGAAGTAGAGAGAATAGTGGTCACTAGAAAAGGGGAAGTGAGATAGGCAGAGGTTAGTTAATGGACACAAAATTACAGCTAGCTGGAAGGAGTGAGTTCTAGAGTAAGACAGTACTGCAGGGTGACTATAATGAACAACTTCTTGTATATTTTCAAATAGCTAAACGAGTAGATTTTGAACATTCCCAACACAAAGAAATAAATATTTGAGGGGATGGATATGCATAATTACCCTGATTTGATCATTACACATTGTATACACATATGGAAATAACACACTATGCCCAATTAACATGTGAAATTATTATGTGTCAATATATGTGTCAATCAAAAATAAATGATAAAGGCAAAGAAAAAGAACCACTGTGTTAGCAGATAATTGAGTAGAGGCAAAAGTGAGATAGGAGGAACAGCTAAAGCTACGATTAAAATTGGGTGTTAGGCCAGGCGCGGTGACTCACGCCTGTAATCCCAGCACTTTGGGAGGCCGAGGTGGGCGTATCATGAAGTCAGGAGTTTGAGACCAGCCTGTCCAATATGGTGAAACCCGTCTCTACTAAAAAATACAAAAATTAGCTGGGCGCGGTGGTGCGTGACTGTAGTCCCAGCTACTCGTAAGGCTGAGGAAGGAGAACCACTTGAACCCGGGAGGTGGAGGTTGCAGTGAGCTGAGATCAAGCCACCATGCTCCAGCCTGGGTGACAGAGAGACTCCATATCAAAAAAAAAAAAAAAAAAAGGGTGTTAATTCATAGCACAAACTGACATCAAATAAACACTATGCTACGTATCTATAATTTCTAAGTTTTGTCAACAAATTCTGAATTAGTGGGAAATACTTCCCATCCCAAAGAACCAGGAGCCTTTATGCTAAGCTTCTTTACCTCTTTTCTCTATAGACACGGCCCTATCTCTCCTTCAGTTCAATTCGTATGCAGAGATGCTCTGCGTATTTTTATTTCTACCTCCTTTCAACCTTCTCTGGCCTCGGTGGTCAGTACTCTGCAAATTCCAAAGAAATGCTTCCTGTTTCTGGAATTTCTGGAGCCACTCTAGTGCACAGAAAGGTATCCCCCTTCTGTGAAGATCATGTGGCAGCTTTTGTGGGTAGGAACTTGACAGGAAAATCAGAAAGTGGGATGGTTTAGGCAGAAAAGATCGTTAGATTCTCTGAGCTTCAGTCTCCTCATTTAAAAAACATGATGATAGCCGGGCGCTGTGGCTCACACCTGTAATCCCAGCACTTTGGGAGGCCGAAGCGGGCAGATCATGAGGTCAAGAGATAGAGACCATCCTGGCCAACATGGTGAAACCCCGTCTCTACTAAAAATACAAAAATTACCCCAGCGTGGTGGTGCGCGCCTGTAGTCTCAGCTACTCGGGAGGCTGAGGTAGGAGAATCGCTTGAACCCGGGAGGCGGAGGTTGCAGTTAGCCAAGATCACGCCACTGCACTCCAGCCTGGGCGACAGAATGAGACTCCGTCTCAAAAAAAAAAAAAAAAAAAAAACACCCAAGATGGTAACACTTACATGGAAGGATTGGGGTGAGGACTGACTGAGAGAATGTTTGTAATGTTCTTAGCATAGTTTCTGGCACATAAAAATGGCTCAGTGAACGGCAGCTTTCAATGTAAGAGGGATGGAGAGGGTGAGGAGATTATGCTTAAGTGCTCTGAATTTAAGCGTAGTTTGATGTTAGAAAGGTTTGTGTACCAAATCTGTTTCCCATGGCTGGGAAGATGGCGCCAGATGACAGATGGATTTTACGGAGAGCAAGAGTGAGTTCCTGGATCTAGGCAAGCAGTTACCCCTGGCTATCAGAATCACCTGGGGTCCTCACTAACTAACAAACTACCGGCCCACCGTAGACCAATTAAATCAGAATTGCTACCACCAGGAACCCAGGCAGAATAAGGTTAGAAACACGCCCCAAGTGGTTTTTGTTTGTTGTTTTTGGAGTCCCTGGGTGGGCTCAAACTCCATGTGTTTTTATTATTTATTGATAAGTAATAATTGTAGCTTTATCTTAGGGGCTGTCCTTTGTCGTTCGGTTAAATGAAGTCCCAGCACTTGGGGCTGCTTAACGCTACTGCACTTTCTACGCAGCAAGGTGGAACGAGGGCTGAAAAACAGGCTAGGAAAATACGCAAAGCAACTAGAAAAGACCTGTCTCATTGCTTTCTGAACACGAATTCTCCGGTTCCCCTTTCCCTGAGCGCTATTTAGCTAGAGATCCGAGGTTTCCATTCTGCCTCATCTCCCTGCAAGCTGCCAATACACTCCGAGCAAACCCAAGAAGGTGGCGGGGAACTGTGCCCAGCGCCCGGTCTCTGAGCGAACACCTCAGGGCGGCAGAGCCTGAGCCCCAGGGACCCCGCGCCCTCGTGCGCCCTCGGACTGTGGACAGAAGGTCCGGGCCCTCCGGGGGTCACTCACCGCTTGCATAACGAGGCTTCGGTCCTGAAGCAGCCCGCTGCTCAGCTTTGCTGCGCTCAGTCTGCCCTCTGCGGCTTCCCCAACAAAGACCCCCGCCCGCTGGGGGCGCTGCGGCAAGACCCCTGGTGGCGGACCGCTCTTCGAGTCGAGTCTTCTTCCGCAACTGTAATTGACGAATCCGCCCCCTGAAGTTTACCAGAGCTCTGTGTGTTGAGACTCCAGAAGCGCGTGCAAGTAACTAGCGCACACAGGCCAAGCCACCTGGGCGCACGCACACACCTGTTAAGAGAAAGCCAGCACTCAAAGGATGTGAACTATGTCGTTTAAACGTTCCTTATTTGCAAAATTCCAAACAGATAGGCGTTCGCTTTGTGGTAGCTGTTCCAACTTTTCGCCCCGCCTTAAAAAGCCAGAGGAGCGGCCGAGCGCGGTGGCTCGCGCCTGTAATCCCAGCACTTTGGGTGGCCGAGGCGGGTGGATCACTTGAGGTCAGGAGTTAAAGACCAGTCTGGTCAACATGGTGAAACCTTGTCTCTACTAAAAATACAAAAAATTAGCCAGGCGCGGTGGCATGTGCCTGTAATCCTAGCTGCTGGGGAGGCTGAGGCAGGAGAAATCACTTGAACCCAGGAGGCGGAGGTTGCAGTGAGCCGAGATCGCGCCACTGCACTCCAGCCTGGGGGACAGAGTGAGACTCCGTCTCAAAAAAAAAAAAAAAAAAAAAAGCCAGAGGAGCAGTTTTTGGTCCATTGATGTGTGTAGACAGAAGCCGAACCCTTTCCTACGGTAACCAGACTTGTACCGATACTATTAATACATTCCCGATTTCACACACACAAAAAGTGTGTTTGGTTGTTGTTTTTTAAGTACCGTGGTGGGGAGCAAGGGGAATATTTTTTTTTTAATCAAAGCAAATAGTTTTTTGTTTTTGTTTGTTTGTTTGTTTGTTTGCCTATTTCCTTTAACCTGACAAGTATGCGTACCAATGGCTAGGCTGATTCGGGTAGGTGGCCAGTTGTGTGAACACGGTGGCAAAATTAAATTGGACTGGAGTTTTTCACAAAAACAAAAAAAAGACCCCTCCAATCCAAACATTCTTTGTGTAAAAATCAACTTGTATTATAACTAGACCTGTGAGTATTTCATGTCATAATATGTACAGAAGATATTTGTCTACACCAAAGCAAAACATAACATAACCAGAACCCCTGTTAGCCCAGGACTTGCACACACTTCTAGTCCGTTCAAAACAATGTTTATGTCAAAGCCTGTCATATCCATTTTCTGGCAAGTATAATGTAAACATTCTTACATTAATTTACCTATTTTAATCTAAACCAAGGAAATTCAAACGCATGTTTTTTTCCTTTTCAATGAATGGACTTTTTAAATATTAAACTAGTAATCAAGACAGGAACAGCTGTGAGTATAAGCTATTGTGAGTCAATACAAATATAATACCAGGGCAAGAAAGAAATAAAGAACAATAAGAAGCAATAAACAAAATACTACAGTTTAAATGAATTTTAAGAGAATATTTTAAAAATAGAGTTTTCATAATATTAGATAGAAAACTTCATCATCTATTATTTTCAGGATTTTGGGGAAAAACATATCTTTCCAAATTCTATGGTGCAATGCATTCAAATCTTTAAGAGAAATTAAAAATAACAGAATAGGCAAAATACCTTTTATCTGTTTATTTATTTTTTTACTTTGATTAGCTTTTTTTACTCACATGTTTTGTCCGAATATAATTTATGGCAACTTGAAATGCATATTCTAATTCTTCTCAAACTAAATATAGTAGACGCTCTATGACATTTCTTTGGATACCAGAATCCCTTTAGAAATTAATTGATTTGCCTTTAACATAAAAAGTTTTATTTATTTATGTTTTTGACGGGTCAGGTCTCTCTAGGAACATTCCAAAAGCACAGAGACAAGAACTATTCTAGCACTGCAATAAGACCAAAAATTAATTTCTATGCATTTTCAGAGGTAACTTTAAATCACCATTTTAAAGTTATTTTTAGAACATTTGAAAGGATAAGTTATCTTAAACTACAACATTTAATGAAATAATATATTTTAAAATGGATGATCAATAAATTTTCATTCAATTTCGGAACACAAAACAAACAACACGAAAAGCAACTGAATCAACAGGAGTTGCGGGGACCTTTGGCAGTCAGTAAGATGAAAATCTGTGAATGAAACTCGTGGACGAAGAGTAGACATATCTCTTCGTTCCCAACTAGACCTTAGTGGTGACCATTTGAGAGTGATTTTAATCAGATACCCTGACTGACGGGACCTTTTAGGAGGGGAGAACTTCCGGAAAAAGGAGGCTGGAAATGAACAAATCACTTTCTTCTGCTAGGACCCGTCGGCTTTGCTTGGGAGGAGGACCCCAGCTTGAAGATAAAGGAGGAAAAAATCGTGAGGAACTGCTCAAAGTTGGCCTTTCTCCCCAACAGAGTTCGCTGGTCCGCTGCCACTGGCAGGCTTCTCTGACCGACTGGGATCCTTTTTCTTTTTTCTTTTCTTTTCTTTTCTTTTCTTTCTCCTTCCTTGCTTCCTTCCTCTCTTTTTTTTTTTTTTTTTTTTTGAGACAGGGTCTCGTTCTGTCGCCCAGGCTGGAGCGCATCGGCGCTATCTCAGGTCACTGCAACCACTGCCTCCTGGATTCAAGCGATCCTCCTGCCTCAGCCTCCCAAGTAGCTGGGACTACAGGCACACGCCACCATGCCCGGCTTTTTTTTTTTTTTTTTTTTTTGGAAGAGAGGGTTTCGCCATGTTGCTCAGGCTGGTCTTGCACTCCTGGGCTCAAGCGATCCTCCCGTTTCGGCCTCTCAAAGTGCTGGGATTACAGGCATGAGCCACTGCGCCCAATCGCGGGATCCACTTTTCTAAGCAAGCCTCGCTGTGCCTTTGGCTGGGGAAGTAAAAGGACAGGGAGCGTGGACCACCCTTAGCTTCCTGAGGTTGTTTCGCTCTTCCTTTATCCGCCCTTTGCCAACCGAAGGCACTAATCCTGCAAGAGGCGTTGGCATGGGCGCCCTCCCGGCCGACTCCCGTGCAGCACCCGTCCGTGTGCCCAGCACTGGCTTTGCGGTGCCAAGGTCTACGGCGCGTCACTTCCCGGGTCTGGAGGGTCACGGATTCGGTTCATCTTCCTCTATCAAGGGATCTGCCGTGAGGAGTTGGCTCCTCTTCTCTGGCTAGGGCTGGGAATGGAAGCGTGCAGCTGCAAAACAAGGGCACGGGGAGCAAATTCCACAAGCCCTTTTCCCTGGCCGCCCAGAATCCGGCCTTGGGGTAGTCAAAGAGTGATTTTAGTCACTTCAATCGTTTTTTTGTTTATTTGTTTGTTCGTTTGTTTTTATACTGAGGGTCTCCAGGTGCCCGAGTAGCCCTGGGCGAGTCGGCTGCTCAGATGAAGAAGGTTTCGTCGCAGCCCCAGAGAACCCACATTGTCCTGCGCACCCCCGCACCACCGCGATTCTCTAGTCCCCCAAAGCCTCCCAAGACTGTAATGGAGTAAAGACAATTTCGTCGTGGTATTTCCAAGACTATATCAGTAAAGTTTGTTGTTTTTTTTTTTTTTTTTTTTTAAGAGTTGTGGGCCTGGCGCGGTGGCTCACGCCTGTAATCCCAGCACTTTGAGAGGCCGAGGCAGGTGGATCATGAGGTCAAGAGATCGAGACCATCCTGGCCAATTTGGTGAAACCCTGTCTCTACTAAAAATACAAAATTAGCTGGTCGCGGTGGCGCGTGCCTGTAGTCCCAGCTACTCGGGAGGCTGAGGCAGGAGACTCGTTTGAACCTGGGAGGCGGAGGTTGCAGTGAGCCGAGATTGCACCACTGCACTCCAGCCCGGGCGACAGAGTGAAACTATGTCTCAAAAAAAAAAAAAAAAGAGTTGTGTTCGGGTGGGTGGCAACTGAGAGCTCGCCGAACCACAACCTCTTATTTAACAGATAAAACAGATAAGGAAGCTGAGACCCAGAGGGAGCCAAAGCAGTGGAGAAAGCGAGGAGTTCTTCGGGACTTTTTCCCCCTCCCCTTTCCCTCCTTCCCCAGGCTCCCACCTACCCCGGGCTCATTTCCCCCCACCTCCTCCGGGTTCACTTTGTAGGACTCCGTTCCTGCAGGGTCACGTCCCTCCGAAGTCCCCGGGCGCGTGAAGGCGCCTGGGCTCGCGAGCATACGCGGAGGCTTGGCGCCCCCTCGCACATACCAAACAGCCGAGCGAAGACTTCGAGACAGGCACAATAGTTAGGGGAAGAGCCGGCAGTGGAGGCCCAAAATAGGCTGACCCCTAACTAGGAGGTGTGGGGGCGGTTATTCAGGCTAGGGCGCGCGCGAACGGCAGAGGGGCCCACGCACGGTTCCCACGCTCTCCTGGAATTGCGTGTTGGCTCTCAGGGGACTTTGCTGGAAAGCCTCTGCTTCCAAAGCCTCCATCTAAGCCCCTTTACGAAATCAGGGAAGCTGGTTGCGTTTGGGGGGGGGGAGGGAATAAGCTGGGCGCGGTTGCTCACGCCTGCAATCCCAGCACTTTGGGAGGCCCAGGCGGGCGGATCACCTGAGGTCAGGAGTTCAAGACCAGCTTGGTCAGGGTTTCGCATGGCGAAAACCTGTCTCTACTAAAAATACAAAAATTAGCCAGGCGTGGTGGCACGGACCTGTAATCCCAGCTACTCGGGAGGTTGAGGCAGGAGAATCGCTTGAACCTGGGAGGCGGAGGTTGCAGTGAGCCGAGATGGCGCCACTGCACTCCAGCCTGGGCAACAGAGTGAGACAAAAGAAAAAAAAAGAGAAAAGAGAAGAGAAGAGAAAGGAAGAGAAGAATCAGATTTTAAACTTGAAGGATACATTCCAACTTCCCCTCTCCACCCCCACCCCCTGGCTGCAGTTTCCCTTTGCTTCCAGGGCTGAGTTTAACCTCCACCTCCGTTCCTGGGACTGTGGTGGAGGGGGCGACCGGCCCGTGGAGCGTGGGCGCTAGCGAAGTAGGCGAGACAGGGCGGAGCCCCCCGGAGGTGTATCTTTATAAAGGAGGGGGCGGCTGCCAGAGGTCGATGCTGCGGTTCGGGTAGAGACCGTTCAGCACCGCGGCCGAGGACAGGGCCCCGCCCGGGTCCATAACCATTGTCCCCAGCTTCCAGATTTCTAAACAACCTCTCTCTCTTTCTCTCTCTCTCTGCCCCTCCCCTTCACACACCCCACTTTCTTCTTTAAAGAGAAGGAAAAAAGTCCACCTGGCGCACCGGTCCTTTTTTCTTCTATTTTTCAGAACCCTGGGCGGAAAGCGCGAGCGAGTTGGGCAGATGCCGGCGGCCGCGGTGCAGGAAGCGGTCGGCGTGTGCTCCTATGGGATGCAGCTCAGCTGGGACATCAACGATCCGCAGATGCCTCAGGTAAGTGAACCGGGTGTGTGCGGGCACGCGGGGCGCTGTCCATCCGAAGGAGGGAGAATGGCATTCGAGTTCTTGAAGAGTCTGCGGACCGACCATAGACACACACACACACACACACACACGCACACACACACACGCGCGCACACATACTTGCAAAATTTCTGGGTTTCTGAGGCCCCCTCAAGTGTAGAAAGAGAACTGGACTCTACAAAAGGCTGAGTTGGGTTTAGAAATGTGTCTTCTTGGCCGGGCGCTGTGGCTCACGCCTGTAATACCAGCACTTTGGGAGGCTGAGGCGGGCGGATAACCTGAGGTCGGGAGTTCAAGACCAGCCTAACCAACATGGAGACTCTACCAAAAATACAAAATCAGCCGAGCGTGGTGGTGTATGCCTATAGTCCCAGCTACTCGGGAGGATGAGGCAGGAAAATCGCTTGAACCCGGGAGGCGGAGGTTGCGGTGAGCCAAGATCGTGCCATTGAACTCCAGCCTGGGCAACAAGAGCAAAACTTCGTCTCAAAAAAAAAAAAAAAAGAAGAAGAAGAAGAAAAAATGTGTCTCCTCCCAGCAGTTTCCTCGTGCTTACCTGAAATCACACCGAAAGCAGCAGGAAATGTTGATGAGGCTCCGAATTCCCAGTCTTGGGGAGAGCGGGACGCCTGTCCTTTCATTTTCCTTTAACCACGGTAGCAATCAGGTGCCTCTCTCCTTATTCATTCACTTTAAATCCATGAGGAAGCTAAGGAGAAAATCTAAACAGATGTAAATACCACTGCTTCTCATGCAGCAAAACTGAGGTACAACTGTAAAGTGAATCTAATGACCTAAATTTAAAATAAATAGCCCGACTTGAGCAATTTGTTCAGATCTCCCTAACTGCTCGGAGGAAGGAGGCCCCATAGTCATGCCAACGAGGCCATCTGTACCCAAAACTTACTTCTTCTCTAATGACAAGCAAATCATCATTCTTTTAGGGTGAAATTGTTGTATTTTGCTTTATTTCAATAAAGCAAAAATGGTTTGGAGCCAAGTCCAAAGAATGACTGGGGTGGATGAAGTGGTGAATGAAGTGAGTGGTTTGAAGCCAGTTCCAGAGAATGACCAATTATGATTGGTCATACTGGTTTGGGCCAAAATTGAATGACGTTGAAGTCCTGGCTGTAGGGGATAGGGGGTGTAGAATGAGAGTTGCTTCCCAACCATTTACAAATGTGGGCTTCCAGCAATGTTGTGGCACAGGGATAAAAGAGATGTGTCATTTTTTCAGCAACTAAAATGTGTCTGATAGCTGTTCAGATGAATAGCAATTCATTGCAACATTGTGTCGCCTCTCAAAGAGGTCAGCGCTTTTTTGGATCCACATGTTTGTAGTAGGTTAGGGGTGTTTTACTCCTTTGTTTTTGTTTGTTTGTTTGTTGGGGTTTTTTGTTGTTGTTTGTTTGTTTTTTGAGGTGGAGTTTAACTTTTATTGCCTAGGCTGGGGTGCAATCGGACGATCTCGGCTCACTGCAACCTCCATCCCCCAGGTTCAAGTGATTCTCTTGCC
Organism: Symphalangus syndactylus; assembly: GCF_028878055.3. NCBI lineage: Eukaryota > Metazoa > Chordata > Mammalia > Primates > Hylobatidae > Symphalangus > Symphalangus syndactylus. The sequence goes on from NC_072445.2 coordinate 60,100,451, forward strand.
TCAGCTTCCCAAGTAGCTGGGACCACAGGCATGCACCACCACGTCCAGCTAATTTTGTATTTTTAGTAGAGATTGGGTTTCTCTATGTTGGTCAGGCTGGTATTGAACTCCTGACCTCAGCTGATCCACCCGCCTCAGCCTCCCAAAGTGCTGGGATTACAGGTGTGAGCCACCGTGCCCGGCCCACTCCTTTGTTTTAAAGTCTGCCTACTTTAGAGTCACATGGTACCATTTTCATGAAAGTGGACCACAGTACAGCAAGTGCATCTCATTCTGTTTCTGTCCATGTACATCTTCACAGGAAACAGTCATATCTTGCATTTTAGAAGAGTCACATCCAAATAATGTAATTATGGTTCATCTCTCAAGCATTTGCCAGACTTCCCATGTAAATATGAACTTTTTTTTAGGAGACTGGTTGTTAAGCAGGAAGCATGTGTGTAATATCTCAAAAGGGCCAGGCACACTGGGACATAGAGAAGTGAAGAAACTTAGCATCGCCCTGCTCTGGCTAACCGGATGAGTGAGTTAAACTACCTGTATGACCTTGAGAGAGTCCTTGAATTTGCCTTAGTCTCAGGCTACTTACTCACTTGTCATCAAGTGGTCGAGTGAGATAACCATCTCAAACTCTCCTCCAGGTCTACGATCAGGTTCAGTGTCTATGTATGTGTGTGTACACACACACAAATGCCAACACTTTAGAACAAATGAAACCCAATCCTTGACATCGTCTATTCTTGTACTGATTTTAAAAATACAGTCTCTGTGGCTTCATTGCCAGGGTTACTACCTCAGTAGCTCGTGTGAGGCATGGGGGCCTAGTCTACATCCTTAAGGGAGAGCTAAAGAAATGCTGTTTTCTGGAAAATTGTCAATTTGTTACTAAGATCCTTAATTTAAAATGTTCACTTTTAAAACAAAGATATTAGCATTTAATATAAGCTTGGAGTTGATAGTATATCATTATATATTTCACTTGTGACTTACCTTACATTGATGTATTAATTTATGTCAGTTGTAATATTTCAGAGAAAAGATAAATAATACCTATGGTAGTAATAATGATTTCAACAATATCTTTGTAATTTTGGAAACAAAATCACCCATTTACCTTATTACTGTTAGAATGTGCAGTATTAATGATGTATACAAGTTGGAATTTTCCAACTTTGAATACTTCAGCTTTGCAAATGTTTGATCTAATTTTCCTGAGTGGCAAGAGTGGGGAGGAGATGCAAATGGCTTACTACTATGGTACACTCTTCTGAGCCTTTATTACACCAGCAAAGCTACTGGGTCTGGCTGCTACCCATCTTCTGTTTATATTCCAGCTATGCCACTGTGAAAGTTTATCTATTGAACCTCCACTTCCTTATTTAGTAAACAAAAGTAAAGATGCCCATCTTGCAAAGATGTTGTGAGAATTATATATATTGCATAATATGGCTTTGCAGGTCATACTGTTTCTGTTCCAAATATTCAATTCTGCACTGTAGTGTGAAAGCAGCCCTAAACATTACATAAAAGAAAGTGCTTAGCGGCCGGGCATGGTGGCTTATGCCTGTAATCTCAGTAATTTGGGAGGCCAAGGTGGGTGGATCATGAGGTCAGGAATATCAAGACCATCCTGGCCAACATGGTGAAACCCCATCTCTACTAAAAATACAAACAATAGCCAGGCATGGTGGCATGCACCTGTAGTCCCAGGCAGTCAGGAGGCTGAGGCAGGAGAATCACTTGAACCTGGATGCGGAGGTTGCAGTGAGCTGAGATCATGCTACTACACTCCAGCCTGGGTGACAGAGTGAGATTCCATCTCAAAAAAAAAGAAAAAAGAAAGTGCTCAGTAAAGGGTGATTTTTCAGTGAAACTTATATGCAAAAGTGACATTTATTGCAGTGTAAATAATGCATTAAATTGACAAAGACTACCAAATATGAATACTAAGGCAATGCTCAGTATTTTAGATATAACTTATTATTTCAGCCATGTGGCTCTTTGTTGAGGAGAATGACAGTCCCACATTGCTCTGGGGAGCAGTCCGGTGCCAGGCAAGCTCACCCATACCCCAAAGCTCATGGCTTAAGTCCTTTATTGCAGTATGCTTTTAAACTTGGAGAGCCAAGTTGAGAGTAGGGAGGGAAGCTGTTCTTTCCTCTCTGACATTACTCCGAGTGCCACTGCTAGTGTGACTGACAGGTTTGGCATAGAGAGCCAAGTGCTTCTGAAGAAAATGCACTGACTTAAAAATATTTACCAGTTAAATTGCATTTCAGTGATAGAACATTCCAATCACTTTTTCCTCTGGTACTTTGATACTTAACTTAAAAATGTTTTCAACATTTAAACACACCAAGAAGTGATACAACATAGTGGTAAGAAGTACAGGCTCTGGAATGGGACTGCCAGGGTGCAAATCCTAGAGCCAGATCTTGCTACCTGTGTGATGTGACCTTAGGCAAGTTGATTAACCCCTCTGCCCTCCATGTCCTCGTCGGTAAATTGGAAAAAAATTGTTTGCCTGTAGTTTGAAGTCTTAATGAATTAATAGATGTACAGCATTTAACAGATAAGCACTATATAAACATTAATTATTACCTGGTTGTCATGAAGTCTTATACAGAAAGTGTGGCATTTTGGGATTTGACGTTACTGGATTTAAAAAGAACCTGTTTTTATCCTAATGTGCTTGGAGAAATTTTAGAGCATGATGTGTGCAGTTTGGACTGGATAAACTGACCACCCTTCCTTCTGCACTCTTCCAGGAGCTGGCCCTCTTCGACCAATTCCGAGAGTGGCCTGACGGCTATGTGCGCTTCATCTACAGCAGTGATGAGAAGAAGGCGCAGCGCCACCTGAGCGGCTGGGCCATGCGCAACACCAACAACCACAATGGCCACATCCTCAAGAAGTCGTGCCTGGGTGTGGTGGTGTGTGCACAGGCCTGCGCCCTGCCCGACGGTTCCCACCTGCAGCTGCGGCCGGCCATCTGCGACAAGGCACGGCTGAAACAGCAGAGTGAGGACACGGGGCCAGGGAGAGGGTGACCCTGGAGTCATGAGTTTTTTGTTGTTGCTGTTTTTGTTTGTTTGTTTGAGACGGAGTCTCCTGTGTCACTCAGGCTGGACTGCAATGGTGCGATCTCAGCTCACTGCAACCTCCGCCTCCCGGGTTCAAGCGATCCTCCTGCCTCAGCCTCCCAAGTAGCTGGGATTACAGGCATGCGCCACCACGCCCAGCTAATTTTGCATTTTTAGTAGAGACAGGGTTTCTCCATGTTGGTCAGGCTAGTCTTGAACTCCTGACCTCAGGTGATCTGCCCGTCTCGGCCTCCCAAAGTGCTGGGATTAGAGGTGTGAGCCACCACGCCCGGCTAATTTTGTGTTTTTAGTAGAGACAGGGTTTCTCCATGTTGGTCAGGCTGGTCTTGAACTCCCGACCTCAGGTGATCCGCCCACCTTGGCCTCCTATAGTGCTGGGATTACTGGCGTGAGCCACTGCGCCCAAGCATGAGTTCTTTGTTCCCAACTAATTTTCCCTTTCTTCCTTCAGAAGGGTCTAGGGTCAGGGTTAATATTTCTCCCTTCGGGGCTTTGCAGAGAAGGCATGCCCTAACTGTCATTCTGCTTTGGAGTTGATTCCTTGTCGAGGGCACAGTGGATACCCCGTAACCAACTTTTGGCGGCTTGATGGCAACGCAATCTTTTTTCAGGTAGGTCAGGCGAGAACACAATTTGTGATGGATACTTTTCATCAGACCACAAAGGCCAAACCACCTGTCATGTGCCTTGGGAACCCTGGGCCAAACAAAATATAGCCCCAGTGGCCAGAAATAGGTGCTGGAGCTCCCCAGGGACCTAGCGGGAGCCTAGAAATTTGCTCACTACTTTGTGCTGTTTAAGGTCCACAGATGGGAAACCTAGTTATAGTTCTTTTAATAGAGTGAAGGGATTGCAGGTGATCTTTTCAGATGTCAATTCTTGAGCCTGTTTTATTTGTTCAAGAATTTTTTTTTCTGTCATTTTGAAAGAAACAAAACTAAACACTTGAGATGTTGGGAAAGGCATGATCAATTTTTGGGCAACATTGTCAGCTTCGTTTAGAGGCACAAATGTGTGATTCATTTTCTCCTCATCGCAGGCCAAGGGAGTTCATGATCATCCAAGACCAGAGAGCAAATCAGAGACGGAAGCTAGAAGAAGCGCCATCAAGAGACAAATGGCCTCTTTCTACCAACCCCAGAAAAAGAGAATTCGAGAATCCGAGGTAACAGGGAGCTGATAGTGCACAGTGGTCTCAGCTCATTTTCATTCCAAGATACACTGATCGTTATGCAAAATATGAAGGTCATACATTAATTACAAAGGTTTGATTTCATGTGAAAATTATATGTCTGTAAGAAAATATCATTAAATCAACATCTGGATAGGGTTTCTAATCCTTTCTTCTCCTTAAAACAAAAAGCAACAATCTCTACAGGCAATGATACAGTCCTGATATGTCAGTGTGCTGAGATGACATCCTAATATAAGGGCAATTATGCAACAGTAATAAAGATAGAAATAGGTGCCTACCAACAGGAATTTAACAGTGCACCCTTGAGAGGGTCCTTTCCATTATTTCATCCACAAGAATGGATAAAATTTATCTGTGCAATTTAATTCAGTTTGGCTTTTCAACCAAAGCATGCCAAGCAGACAGAGTGTTGGTGTAAGGATAACAGAAACTGACATTTTCCAGCACTTCCTATGTGCCAGGCACTGGTCTAAGAGTTTCACACATTTAATGGTTGCAGAAACCCTATCATGAGGTTACTATTGTTAAGTTCCATTTTTAAGATGAAGAATCTGAGGCTCAGAGAAGTTAAGTGGCTTGTACAATTCGTGAGGGGCAGAGTCAGGAATTGAACCCAGGCCTGTGTGGCTCCTAAGTCTCCACTATTAGGAACACAGTACAGGTGAGAACAGGACCATCTGCCACTCAGAAGCATCCTACCTGGCTACCATGGACCTTTGTCATTCAGTTGTTGTTATTTATGTCTGAGCGAGCCCAAGCTTCGCAACCCCTGGACCACGTGCTTAAATCACATACCTGAGCAGTGCCATGTTCACAACACAGCGCCCAGCACATGGATGTCTGTTTTTACTTACTTCTTGGCTATTATTACAGGTGAGGGTGTCCACACGATTTACATAGCATGTGTCTGTGTTTGTATCATTTTTCTAGGCAGAAGAAAATCAAGACAGCAGTGGTCATTTCAGCAACATACCTCCCTTGGAAAATCCAGAAGACTTTCGTATCGTTACTGAAACCAGCTTCCCTATTCCAGGGCAGCCTTGCCCTTCCTTCCCAAACTCTGATGCTTACAAAGCTACCTGTGACCTAGCCACCTTTCAAGGAGGCAAAATGCCACCCTTTCAGAGATACTCAAGCCCAAGAATCTATTTGCCTAGGCCACCTTGCAGCTATGAATTGGCAAACCCTGGTTATACAAATTCGAGCCCATATCCCACCCTTTATAAGGATTCCACCAGTATCCCTAATGACACAGACTGGGTTCATCTGAACACACTACAATATAATGTGAATTCATACAGCAGCTATGAGAGAAGCTTTGATCTCACCAACAAACAGCATGGCTGGAAACCAGCTGTTGGAAAACCCAGCCTTGTGGAGGGGACTGACCGTGGGCAGTTTCAGGTCATGGCCACTCGCCCTTATTATAACCCAGAGCTTCCCTGCAGCTACCTCACGACTCCGCCACCAGGTGCCCCTGCCCTACAAACCGTGATCACCACCACCACTAAAGTGTCCTACCAGGCCTACCAGCCCCCTGCTATGAAATACAGTGACAGTGTGCGAGAGGTGAAGAGCCTTTCGAGCTGTAACTATGCTCCTGAAGATACTGGGATGTCTGTCTATCCAGAAGCCTGGGGTCCTCCAGTGACAGTCACCAGGGCAGCCTCTCCTTCAGGGCCACTTCCTATGAAAATTGCAGGAGATTGCCGGGCCATCAGACCCACTGTGGCTATTCCCCACGAGCCAGTTTCCTCTGGGACAGATGAAGCAGAGGCTTGGGATGTGTGTCTGTCTGGGCTGGGCTCTGCAATCAGTTATTCAGACAGAGTGGGTCCCTTCTTTACCTACGACAATGAGGATTTTTGAAGGACAATCCAGGGGACATAATCACAGCGTGCATGCATGCAGGCAGGAGGCAGGGAAATGTGAAGTGGCAATGATCTCTTATTGAGTTGGGAGAGTCACCTTGTGTGCAAAGAAACACAGATAGTAGTAAAAATGCTGAGTAGTTGAGAAAATAACCAGCTGGAAATGTTTAGATAATATGGGAATTTCACACAGCATTTTGAAACTGGCTACAATACATAGAAGTAATGAGGAAAGTGTGAGTCTCTCAAATGAACAAATAAGCAAACTGGAGGAAGTTAAATACTGACCTAAGTTCACTTAGTTTGTTAGCAGGAGTAGAAGTCAAGGGTTCTGGTTCTTATTCTAGGACTTTTCCCATTAGAGCATCTTAGGGAATTTCATATCCCTAGAGGCTGCCAAAAAAGCTTCAGGAAGAAATTTTTACAATCTTAACACCTGAGTCATTTCATGAAATTTTTGTTTAGCATTTAGAACCCGTTAAACTAGCTTCAGGAAGTAATTTTGATTGTTTTATCTCCAACATATGTATCTACAGCTTTTCAAAAAATCTCTAGCAATGGTAAAGTTCATTTGTTTTTGAAAGATTCAATATTAGCTTTTCATAACATGATAGTTTCATAACCTTTTCATAACAGGACAGTTTCCATAACAGAGACAGCCTAACAATGATGAGTTGTATTTAATGGATTATCACTGTACTAAATACATTTTTTTTCTGATTAGGTTTCAGAATTAGAATTAAAATGTTTTGCTGGAATACAGCTTTACGGTTCCTCTGTTATTCTTTATAAAGGTAATTGATAATGTTCAATTAAATGTAATAAGGACATTTTAAAGTAATGAAGCTAATTCTTGCCTTCAAAACAGAAATAGGAAAAAAATTTTTCATATTATGACCTGGGAAATAGTTGTTATGAAACATTAAAACTTATTAAATAGGCTGAGAGAGGTGGCTCACGCCTGTAATCCCAACACTTTGGGAGACCAAGGCAGGAGGATTGCTTGAGCCCAGGAGTTTGAGACCAGCCTGGGCAACAGAGAGAGGCCTCATCTCTGGGCAACAGAGAGAGACCCCGGGGCATGGCAGTGTGCCTGTAGTCCTAGCTACCTGGGAAGCTGAGGTGGGAGAATCATTTGAACCCAAGAGGTCAAGGCTGCAGTCAGCCATCTTTGTGCTACTGCACTCCAGCTTGGGCAACAGAGCAAGACCCTGTCTCAAAAAAAAAAAAAAAAAAAACAAGTATTAAATAGTTTGACTGTTTTGTAGTTTATTTGCAAAATACCTGTTGTTGTGCTCTGTCATAACAGAAAGCCTTTTCAAAACATTTGGAGTGTTCACACACACACTTTAGTGAAAATATTCTGTTTTCAAATAAAGATAAACTACACGAGCAATATATTTTGGGGAGGTGCCTAGAAGTATCATCCTCAAATTTGCATAGAATAATCAATTTGTATAGCTAAATTGTAGTCAGTCGGATGCCATTTTAAATCATTGAGCATTCTATATCATCCAACTAACTCATAAAAGCCTAATACTGCAACATCATAAATGCATGCAGTACTTAATGCATCATAAATGCATGCAGATTAAGTAGGTATGAGTACACTCCTATGAGTTTCTAACCAACCAATTTTTTTCAAAGGGAAAGATGCTTAGTAAACTCATTTGTTACTTTTTCGTTTGAACTTCCATTGCCAAAACTCACAAGCTATAATAATACCTAACATTTATATAGCACTTACCGGCCAAACATGGTGGCTCACACCTGTAATCCTAGCACTTTGGGAGGCTGAGGCAGGTGGATCGCTTGAGCCCAGGAATTAGAGACCAGCTTGGGCAACATGGCAAAACTCCATCTCTACCAAAAAAATTACAAAAATTAGCCGGGTGTGATTGCACACACCTGTAGTCCCAGCTACTCAGAAGTTTGAGGTGGGAGGATGGCTTGAGCCCAGAAGGTAGAGGTTGCAGTGAGCTGAGAGAGCACCACTGCACTCCAGCGTGGGCAACAGAGCTAGACCCTGTCTCAAAAAATAAAGAACATTTAAAAAAAGAAAAAAGAAAAAATTAAATATATATATATATAAAATCAGTATTTACCGTGTATCAGACATTGTAAGCCCTGAACATACATTAATTGATTTAATCCTCACAGCTGTCCCCTGAGTTACTTGAGGAGGTGAAATGACTTATAGAGGAAGTGAGAGACCAAGATTTGAATCCAGGTCATCTCCCTGTTCTTAGCCAATACATTATATTGGCTTTGATTGTACTCTTTTGTCAATAAAATTGCATTTATACTTTAGCGTTGCTCTCAGCACAGAGTGAGCTTTGTTACTTCTAAGTGTTCGGGTTCCAATGTGGGACTTGAGGAATCCCAGCAGGATGGGGAGGAAGGGCCAGGGATGGGAGTGAGCAGACATGCTGGAGGCCCTGAGACAATCATTTCCCAATGTGTGGTACAAGGATCCCATGGGGTACAGAGTGAGTCTAGACAGTCCACAAATATTTCAATAGTTACTGACTTATTTTAATGTATAATAGAAAAAGATATAAATAACACATCAAACCTATGATTTTAGGTGGTGCCCATCATAATCCCAAAAGACACAGTCCTGAATGCGATAATCCCAAATATTGAAATCCAGAAAGATCAAAATCCCTAATGTCTAAAATCTCAAAAATCACAATCCCAAAAGATTAAAATCCAAAATGTTGAGATCCTGGAAGCTGAATTCTGGAAAAGGGATTAGTGCATGTTCAGTTGTATGCAGGATAGTTACATTATGTGAGTTGCATCACGTTAGGCAGAGCTACCATGTCTTTATTTGGAAATTAAGTATGGTATAAGGGATGCATATGGGTGCCAAGTTAACAAGGGATCAACTTATCACTGTGTAAACACAGTGTAAACAGGAGAAGGATGGCATGAATTGGGTTGAAATGGAAAGCAGGGCTCAGAGCCTTGAAGTCCAATACAGGGCATCTAGATTTTATTCCAAGAGCCATGGCAAACCACTGAAGAATTTTTATTTTTTTAGATGGAATCTCGCTCTGTCGCCCAGGCTGGAGTGCAGTGGCGTGACCTCGGCTTACTGCAAGCTCCGCCTCCTGGGTTCGCACCATTCTCCTGCCTCAGCCTCCAGAGTAGCTGGGACTACGGGCGCCCGCCACCACACCCTCTGGCTAATTTTTTTGTATTTTTAGTAGAGACGGGGTTTCACTGTGTTAACCAGGATGGTCTCGAAATCCTGACCTCGTGATCCGCCTGCCTCGGCCTTCCAAAGTGCTGGGATTACAAGCGTGAGCCACTGCACCCGGCCTTTTTTTTTTTTTAAGATGGAGTTTCGCTCTTGTGGTCCAGGCTGGAGTGCAATGGCATGATCTGAGCTCACTGCAACCTCCACCTCCCAGGTTCAAGCGGTTCTCCTACCTCAGCCTCCTGAGTAGCTAGGATTACAGGCACATGCCACCACGCCCGGCTAAATTTTGTATTTTTAGTAGATGGGGTTTCACCGACTTGGCCAGGCTGGTCTCGAACTCCTGACCTTGTGATCCACCCGCCTCAGCCTCCCAAAGTGCTGGGATTACAGGCATGAGCCACCGCGCCCGGCCACCACTGAAGAATTTTAAGGAACAAAGTGGCAGGATCCAATTTATGTTTTGAGAGGAATCATCCCGATGCTGTGTGGATACTGGATTAAAGCTGGGTTTAGGAAGCAGGAAGACGACTGCAAGTAGTCCAGGCAAGAAATGATGGTGGCTTGGACTCGATGGTACCGGTGGAGATGGAAGGAAGTAGACAGATTCAAAATGTAATTTGGGGAAGACCCACTCGGGAGCCCCTCTCTCTCTGCAGGAGAAAGAACTATTCTCCTTTCTCTTTCTTTCGCCTATAAACCTGCGCTCTTAAACTCACTTCTTGTGTGTCCACGTCTTCAATTTCCTTGGTGTGAGATGATGAACCTCAGATATTTACCCCAGCGAACGACGCTGCTTCATTTTAGGGCCCCATCTGGGAACGTTTCTAATAGCTTTGAAGGGTTTCTAATAGCTTTGAAGATCGCAACATTGGAATAGAGAAAAAACGTGCAGGACTCATGAAGAGCCGAAATGTTCATGAATGTCAAACAGGAGTTAACTGCATGCACTACACCAATAGAAGTCTGAAGACACAATTGGAGAAACTGATTGTTTTACCAAAGCTTTGACTGGAACTGTGCTTCCCTTTAAGGAGTTGAGCTTGACTCGCAGAGCCAATAAAAGCCCCTTGGGGATGACTGGCCTCCTACCTTGTTTACACAGTCCCCATGCAGATTTCCTAACCTGCGACTAACCCTGCTTATTCCCCTGAATCAAGTGGTGATCTCCTGCAGCTTGGAAGGAACAAACAGGGATGCATAATGTAAAAATCCGGATCAATATGCCAGTTCTGGGCAATTATCCCGCAAATCCTGTCAGGTAATAAAAGTAAATAGGGTGCCCATAAAAAAAAAAAGTAAATTGGAGGTAGCATCAGTGGAACGAACTTATGATTTAGGTGTGGATAGTAAGGAATAAGGAAAAATAAAGAATTACTCTCAGTTTCTGGCTTCAACAAACTGAGTAAATGGTGGTACCATTCCTGAAGTATTGGCAGCTGAGAAAAGAACAGTTATGGTCCCTTAATGCTTGTGAGTCATCGAAGCTATCGGACGGATATAACCCTGGGCCTCTGTGGAGGGTCAGAGATATGGATAAATATCAGGAAATCATAAGCATAAATCTGCTTTTTAAAGCCAATAGTAGCTCACCTAGTAAGATAATCTAGAACTGTACTGTCCAATATGGCAACCACTGGCCATATGTGGTAATATAAATTAATCAAAATTAAATAAAAGTTAGCCGGGCACAGTGGCTCATGTCTGTAATCCCAGCACTTTGGGAAGCCAAGGTGGGCAGACCACTTGAGGTCAGGAGTTCAAGACCTGCCTGGCCAACATGGTGAAACCCAGTCTCTATAAAAAATACAAAAATTAGCCAGGCATGATGGCGCATGCTTATAATCCCAGCTACTCTGAATGCTGAGGCAGGAGGATCACTTGAACCCAGGAGGTGGAGGTTGCAGTGAGCCGAGATTGTGTCACTGCACTCCAGCCTGGGTGGCAGAGCGAAACTCTCAATAAAAAATTAAATGGCCGGGCGCGGTGGCTCACACTTGTAATCCCAGCACTTTGGGAGGCTGAGGCGGGCGGATCACGAGGTTAGGAGATCGAGACGACGGTGAAACCCCGTCTCTACTAAAAATACAAAAAATTAGCCGGGCGTGGTGGCGGGCGCCTGTAGTCCCAGCTACTCGGAGAGGCTGAGGCAGGAGAATGGCGTGAACCTGGGAGGCGGAGCTTGCAGTGAGCCGAGATTGTGCCACTGCACTCCAGCCTGGGCAACAGAGCAAGACTCCATCTCAAAAAAAAAAAAAAAAAAAATTAAATAAAAAAAATTAAAAATTCCATCCCTCAGTCACACTAGCCACATTTCAAGTGCCTAGTCACCATACACAGCTAGTGGCTACTACACTGGATGGTGCAGAAAGAGGACATGTCCATTCTCACAGGGAGTTCTATGGGACAGTGTTGGTATAGAGGAGAACGGGGGAGCTTTGCATGAGGCCATGAGGAGTTCCCAATTTGGAGTTAGGAGGAGAAGGATCTGATAGAGGAGATGAGAATTAGTGGCCAGATAAGTAGAAAATGAGGACAGAGAAGGGCATCACAGAAGCCAGAGCCGAACTCTTTCAAAAGAGAGAAGGAGGTCAACGTTGCAGAATGCGGCTGAGATGTTAACATGAGCGTCCATTGGGTGTGGCAACAAGGAACGTGTTGGTGACCATGAAGACACCTGTTTCCATGGGGTGATGGGGCTCTGTGAGGCAGATTGGAATGGGCTGAGGGCTGGTGGGAAACAAGGAGCTGAGTGGGTGGGACAAGCCCCATCCAAGTTATGGAGGATAATTTGCTTTACTGAGAATCAACACAATTTAAATAGCATAATTTAAGATTAGACAAGTTTTTGTATATAAAAAACTAAACACATTCTATATGGAGAAGAAAGAAGACTAATAGTACCCAAGGCCAATATATGTAAGACTTTATATCTACTCCTCAATATGATAAATTGACCAGAGTCATCTGTAACTCTTATTCTATCACCAGTTATTCAGTGGCTGACAACATTTTTCTACACTCTATGATACTGATGGAAAATACCCATGATTGTCAGCTGTGGCCATAAGACCCTGGAGATTCAATTCTCTGATGAGGTCAACTTGCCCTGAGTCTGTGAAATGTTATACCAGGCATTTACTGAACTTGAAGGGAGCAGTAAGCAGTGACAGAATAATAAATATTATCACCGACCTGTATCAGTTGTGCAAATGCCAGGAAAATCATTTCAAGGTGATTTCTCAGGTATTTGTAATAGATCATAAATCAAAAATGGTTGCTCACTGATAACACCTTTCACTCCAATATCTAGAATATCTAGAGTATTCCTTGGATTATAAATATAAGTTAAAAGTTTTTCTCAAAAATATAAATATGTCTATTTTAAATAATCCAGCAAAGACCGGACAAAAACATTTTGAATTCCCACAGTTACTTCTTACTTTTTAAATGTTATCCAAGAGAAATTCTAAATTTAGTAAAAAAATCATTCTAAAATGTAGAAATGGAGTCAAGGATGAATTTTCCCATTTTTTTTATTTTTATTTTTATTTTTTTTGAGAAGGAGTTTCGTTATTGTTGCCCAGGCTGGAGTGCAATGGCACGATCTCGGCTCACCACAACCTCCACCTCCCAGGTTCAAGCGATTCTCCTGGCTCAGCCTCCTGAGTAGGGATTTCAGGCATGCGCCACCACGCCCAGCTAATTTTGTATTTTTAGTAGAGATGGGGTTTTTCCGCGTTGGTCAGGCTGGTCTGGAACTCCCGACCTCAGGTGATCTGCCCACCTCAGCTGCCCAAAGTGCTGGGATTACAGGCGTGAGCCACCGCGCCCAGCTGAATTTTCCATTTTTCTTTTTCTTTTCTTTTCTTCTTTTTTTTTAAGATGGAGTATAGCTCTTTTGCCAGGCTGGAGTGCAGTGGCACGATCTCGGCTCACTGTAACCTCTGCCTCCCAGGTTCAAGCGATTCTCCTGCCTCAGCCTCCTGAGTAGCTGGGATTACAGGCACGTGCTGCCAAGCCCAGCTAATTTTTGCATTTTTAGTGGAGATGGGGTTTCACCATGTTGGCCAGAATGGTCTTGATCTCCTGACCTCATGATCTGCCCATCTCAGCCTCCCAAAGTGCTGGGATTACAGGCATGAGCCACGGTGCCAGGCTAAATTTTCCATTTTGGATTGGACATTCACAGTGGTAGGAAACCCCACTACACTCTAGGAATCAGTAATCAGCAGAAATATTTGTGAAGTAGAAATGCCTTCTGAAAACCTCATTCTCAGCATTTTTATCTAAATAATTCTAGCATCCTAACCTGTTAAAATCTATTCTTCACACCCACTTAATTAGCTGTGGAATCAAAGACATTTCATGCCAGGGAGTGTAAAAGCCCCTCAGGCGGGGTTCAAAATAGGATTCTTCAGAGAAATAGAATAGGATATATATGTGTGTGTGTATGTGTGTGTGTGTGTGTGTGTGTACAAATAGTTGGCTTTTCACATAGGGATGATTTCAGCTTAGCATAAGGAAAAACAGTGTCTTCAACTTCTCATCATTTGAGCTAGTTAGCAATATACACACACATACGTATGTGTGTATAATTTTAAGGAATTTATTCATGTGATTGTGAGTGCTAGCAAGCTTGAAATTTGTAGAGCAGGCCAGCAGGCTAGAAACTCAGGTAGGATTTGATGCTGAAGTCTTAAAACATTTCCTTCTTCTCTGAGGAACATCAGTTTTTGCTCTTAAGACCTTCCACTGATTGGATGTGGCCCACCTGCATTATGGAGGGTAACATACTTAAGTCAACTGATTGTAAATGTTACTCATATCTATAAAACCCCTTCACAGCAGCATATAGATTAGTGTTTGACCGAACAAGTGGGTGCCATAGCTTAGCCAAGTGGACATATAATTTTAGCCATCACAGGGTCTTTGGCTGAGAGCCCCCTATTCATGTACCTCCTGCCTGGATTGCCTTTCCCTGAGATATTTGCAGAGCTGATTCTTTCGGTTAAATACTTATGTCTGGGCTCAAATGCTGTCTTCACAGAGCTTTCCCTGACCGCGCCATCTCTTGCTCAGCTCCCTTCCCACCCCGTTGTCTCTATCATGTGCCCTGCTTTGTTTTCTTCATGACAATTTCATTTTCTTCATGGAAATTATTATTTTTTTTTTTTTTTTGCTTATTGGTTATCTGCCCCACTAGAATGTAAATTCTATTACGGCAAATCCATGACTATCTCATTGATCACTTGCTCATGTCCAGAACAGGGCTTGGCATTTAGTAGGCATTCAATACATATTTTCAGAATTAATTCATAAGCCCAATGGGCAGGTGCCTCAATCTATTGCTAATTAGCTCAAATGATGAGAAATTGAAGACAGTATTTTTCCTTATGCTAAGCTGAAATCATCCCTATACAAAAAGCCAACTATTTGTCCTAGATTTATCTTCTGGACCACACGAGATAATTCTGTTCTTCATTCTACATCCCTAAGCATTGGAACGCAGTGCTCTTGCCTGCAATGACTCCTTTCTTCTCACGGCCAAGCGCCTTCAGTTCCTCTATATTATGGTTTCCAAGATCTACCCTACCTTGTTTGTAACCAGTTGAAAGCCTGCCAGAGGGAAACACAAAATTTGGGGTGTGTTGTCACCAGTGCAAGAAGCCAGCCTACCACTTCCAAGGCCTGAACAATAAAATTCTATTAGTTTTTTATTTTTGTTTGTTTGTTGAGACAAGGTCTTACTAGTCAGGCTGGAGTGCAGTGGCACGATCTTGGCTTATGGCAACCTCTGCCTCTCAGGTTCAAGCAATCCTCCTGCCTCAGCCTCCCAAGTAGCTGGGATTACAGGCACCCACCACCATGTCCAGCTAATTTTTTTTTTTTTTTTGAGACTGAGTCTCGCTCTGTCCCCCAGGCTGGAGTGCTGTAATGTGATCTCAGCTCACTGCAACCTCCGCCTCCTGGGTTCAAGCAATTCTCTGCCTGAGCCTCCCTAGTAGCTGGGATTACAGGCGCCTACCAGTATGCCTGGCTAACTTTTGTATTTTTAGTAGAGATGGGGTTTCACCATCTTGGCCAGGTTGGTCTTGAACTCCTGACCTCGTGATCCACCCGCCTCGGCCTCCCAAAGTGCTGTGATTACAGGCGTGAGCCACTGTGCTGGGCCAATTTTTGTATTTTTAGTAGAGACAGGGTTTCGCCATGTTGGCCAGGCTGATCTCGAACTCCTGACCTCATGTGATCCGCTCACCTCAACCTCTTACAGTGCTGGAATTACAGGTGTGAGCCACCATGCCCGGCCACACATAGTCAATTTCAAAGACAATAATCAAGTGCAAGATTTATGATTCTGGATTCAGAGATATTTCCATGATGTCCCACTGCTCTACAGTGGGGTGGGGGAGTGGGTGGGGGAGTCTTTCCTGGGTAGCGGGGGTGGGGGTGTGGGAGGGAGGTTGAGGGTGGGGGTGTGGGAGGGAGGTTGAGGGTGAGGGAATGGGAGGGAAGTTGAGGGTGGGGATGGGGGTGTGAGGGAGGTGGGGGTGGGGGGTGGGAGGGAGGTTGAGGGTAGGGTTGGGGGGTGGGGGAAATCTTTCCTGGGGCCCCTGAGGGTGCAGGCTGCAGATACTCCTGGGTCCTATGCCTAGGAGGGCAGCTTTAGCTGCACTGGGAAGGCAGATACTGCCTGCCCCCGGCCCTCCCTCAAGAGCATAGGGAGGCTCTGATCCACAACTGCAGTTTGGGAGGCCGTAGCCCAGCCCAGGAGGCTGGGGCTCCTTCCTGCTCCCTAGAGCAGGAGGCCTGGGTCTGCAGCTGTGGTTCGGGCAGCTGCAGCACCCGGCAGCTCCTACCGCAACTCAGAAGTTGCCATTAACTAAGATGGGGAAGGCTGAGAAAGGAGCAGCTTGGGGAAATGAAGGAAGAAGAAAAAATATAGGGAGCTCAGTTTTGAACAGGATAAATTCAAACTATAAGATTTCTATGTGAAGTGTTGAGTAGGCAGTTGGATATATAAGTTTAGAGTTCAGGACAGAGGCACAGACTTGGAGATACAAAGTCGAGACTCATTAACACATAATAATACTTGGCATTTGTAGATTGTCAAATGCTGTTCAAATACAAAGCTTCATCACCTGGCAGTTGCTCATGAATATAACACAACAGCAAACACTGGCCCACTTAAATTCTCTGATTAGAACACTAAAGATCCTTTTTGAAAGATACTTTTAGAAGAACACTTTTTTTGTTTTTCAGAAAAGCGTGGCATATGCAAGTCTTTTATGTTTTTCCTGTTGTACTTCTTAACTATTTTATTGCTGATTTTAAATACAACAAAGTTCTGAAATTCTTAATTTATTATAGGCTTATGAAATACTATCAATTGGAAATTCTAAGAAGGCCATGTAATTATATATTCTCTGAGAATGCTTATCTTTCCAGAAATTGAAAAGCTCAAATGTGAAATGCACAGTCTTAAAGAAGCATGCAGCTGCTAGGTCAGCCCTGTACTGATAATAATCGTTTGCCAAAGGATATTCTGCCAATCTTTGAAAGAAACATGCTGGTAGTCTTAAAATATACATACAAACACTCCACCTTGGAAGGAGAATTGGAAGAAATCACCAGTAAGATTGAACTACTGAAAAACTGATTATCTGAGGAAGAAACAATTAATGAAAAACAAAAGATGAAGGCATAGGGGGGAAATCCCAAGATTAACTATTGGGGGAATCCACCCCCAATATATCAACGTAGGTTCTTTCTATTTTCCATAAGTGTTGGCCAGCTGAGAAATAAAGAGAAAGAGTACAAAGAGAGGAATTTTACAGCTGGGCCACCAGGGGTGACATCACATATCTGTAGGACTGTGATGCCCACCTGAGCCTCAAACCAGCAAGTTTTTTATTAAGGGTTTCAAAAGGTGAGGGGTGTAAGAACAGAGAGTAGGTACAAAGATCACATGCTTCAAAGGGCAAAAAGCAGAACAAAGATCACATGCTTCTGAGGGAACAAGACAAAAGGCAAAAGCAGAACTACTGATAAGGGTCCAACAAAGATCACAAGACAAAGGGCAAAAGCAGAACTACCGATAAGGGTCTATGTTCAGCGGTGCACGTATTGTCTTGGTAAACATCTTAAACAACAGAAAACAGGGTTCAAGAGCAGAGAACTGGTCTGACCACAAATTTACCAGGGCGTTTTTTCCCCACCCTAGTAAGCCTGAGGGTACTGCAGCAGATCAGGGTGTATCTCAGTCCTTATCTCAACCGTATAAGACAGACACTCCCAGAGCAGCCATTTATAGACCTCCCCGAGGAATGCATTCCTTCCCCAGGGTATTAATATTAATATTCCTTGCTAGGAAAAGAATTTAGTGATATCTTCCCTACTTGCACATCCATTTATAGGCTCTCTGCAAAAAGAAAAATATGGCTCTTTTTGCCCAACCCCCCAGGCAGTCAGACCTTATGGTTGTCTTCCCTTGTTCCCTAAAAATCACTGATATTCTGTTCTCTTTCAAGGTGCACTGATTTCATACTGTTCAAACACACATGTTTTACAATCAATTTGTATGGTTAACACAATTATCACAGTGGTCCTGAGGTGACGTACATCCTCAGCTTATAAAGAGAACAGGATTAAGAGATTAAAGACAGGCATAAGAAATTTAAAAAGTGTTATTTGGGAAATGTCCATGAAATCTTCACAATTAATGTTCCTCTGCTGCGGCTCCAGCCAGTCCCGCCATTTGGGTTCCCTGACTTCCCGCAACAATTAATATGAAGCTACTGAAAATCTTGAAGTTATGGCAAAGATCAGAATATCTGTTTTGCTGTTCCACATCTACATGTCAAGCCGTAAATACACAAATAGAAATGTTTGGGGTCATAAAATGCAATCTTTGGAAATATTGGGGTATCAGTACTTAAAAATAAATTCTTGAATTTCTGGTTCTGGAAATGGTGCAGTGGCTTGTATTGGACTAAATCTTCTTCAGGTAATTATTATACAACTCTAGACAAATATAAAATTTAATTATTTGAAGCCCCTGGAAAAAAAATCACCAAAGTTAGGTAGAAAGTGGAGGGGAGGCTGGGCACAGTGGCTCACACCTGTAATCCCAACACTTTGGGAGGCTGAGGTGGGCAGATCACCTGAGGTCAGGAGTTCGAGACCATCCTGGCCAACATGGCGAAACCCCGTCTCTACTAAAAATACAAAAAATGAGCTGGGTGTACTGGCACATGCCTATAATCCCAGCTACTCGGGAGGCTGAGGAAGGAGAACTGCATGAACCCAGAGGCCACTGCACTCCATGCCACTGCACTCCAGCCTAGGCAACAGAGCAAGACTTCGTTTCAAAAAAAAAAAAAAAAAAGAAAGTGGAGGGCATTTGACACTTGAAATAAGAAAACCACCCACACTGAATGAGACTCATGTTTATACAGCTGCTCCCTGAGGGCACTCCCCAGTGCACAAAGCGTGAAATGGCTAGGACTGAGCAGAAATCACAGTGCTTTTGACTTGTCCGAGGATGGAGTCTGGGGCTGCCAAAGGACCTGGAAATCGAGGGGAGGGACTTTGGAAAAGAGGGAGCCACAAAGAGGAAATCCCAAAATGTGTGTTTAAACTCACTTTAAATTCTTGGCTGACACCTGAACAGGGCTTAACGAGATGAGACTCCAAAGATGTCAACGTAAAGCAACAGCTGGAAAGTGTCAAAAACAGAGCAACCATCTCATCCGCTGCACACTGCAAGGGAGATGGAATTTGGAGTTTGCATATCACTACGGCCATGCCCTAAGAGTAAATTGTATGTTCTCCATCTAAGGAATTCACCCTAAAACTAGTGCCAAAGCCAAAATAAATGCATCTTTAGAAAGTGTAATACTAAGCATCCACAAATTTAAGGTGATTCGTTGAAAAAGCAATTGATTACTTAAAACAGAAAGCAACACTCAGTTAAGAAAGATAAAATCCAAAAGCTCTTCATATTATTCATAATATACAATATACAAACAAAATAGTAGCTATTTAAGTAAATAAGACTAGTACCATGAGGTTAAGAGGAGAAGCAGTCAATAGAAAAAGATATGAGATGGCTCAGATGTTGGAAATAGCTGACAAGAACTGTAAAACAGCTATTATAAATATTCAAAGACCTAAGGAAAATATTGTCATCATAAATAAAGATATAGAGAATTTCAACAGAATATGGAAACTATTTAAATGATCCAAGTTTAAAAGTCTAGAACTGAAAATTGAAGTCTTCAAAATAAAACACCATGGGATAGGCTTACCAGCAGATTGGAGATGATAGAAGAAAGTGTGCATGCACTTGCAAACAATTTTTCAGAAATTATCCAATCTGGGCTGGGCGCAGTGGCTCACGCCTGTAATCCCAGCACTCTGGAAGGCCGAGGCAGGCTGATCATTAGGTCAAGAGATTGAGACCATCCTCACCAACATGTTGAAACCCCATCTCTACTAAAAATACAAAAATTAGCTGGGCGTGGTGACGCACACCTGTAATCCCAGCTACTGGGGAGGCTGAGACAGGAGAATCACTTGAACCTGGGAAGTGGAGGTTGTAGTGAGCCGAGATCACACCACTGCACTCTAGCCTGTCCAGCCTGGCGACAGAGCAAGGCTCTGTCTAAAAAAAACAAAACAAAAAAATGTAGTGGATTGAACTGAGTCTAATTTTTAATATGTATAACTCGTAATCTTTACAGAGCAAATTTTCCTCTATTAGAAAAATTATAAATCTTGACATTTAAATAAAAATAGATATAATAATAAATACCTCCAAATCTCAGTATGAAACTGTTTAAAATCTACATTTACCAAAGGCTTGTATAGCATTTTAAAAATGTGAAGCTTATATTTACTTTCTGTGCTGAAAAGAAATGCATGGATTTCCTGAGTTTTTTAACGCAACCTCCCCCAGATGTCCCACTGTGACCAAAATGAAAAATTATGCATTATAATGTATTTTTAAACACTGGAATAAAAATCGGAATTTCATTGTCTTTATTTTGACCCTCTAATATTTTTAAAATTTTGTTTCAGAGTTCTTGAACTTTATTTTGGGCAGGAACTTGATAATATATCACATTACCATAAAATCTTCTAAGTCAGTGAATAAAACACATAAACAAAGTTGCTGGAGCTAGTAGAAACATATTGATAAAGATCAGTTCCACAAAGTCATTTTGACAGAAGCAAACATACTTGAGGTGATATAATTTATTACTTCCTCCTAAGCGGGACAACTTCACGTCATGTTGACGAAAGGAACGAAGTGAACTAGGCAGCCTGTTTAAGCACGACACGGTGAAGAAACTGCTTACTGACAGACAACCCGGGTCTCCGGTTCCCAGCCCTGCCCCTTGGCCCTCCCAGACCATTATGGTCATCCATAAGGATGTTTGTGCTTGAAGTTCCAGTGCAGTGTTTTGGGTTCACTGTCTTTTGATCCCCTAGATACGGGCCCTCCCTAACTTCTGCCTACACCTCTGGGACCTCCATGGGTTAGAGGCAGAGGGTCCCAGTACTGCAATGCCACTTAGCCAAGATGCTGTTGTATCATTGAATGGCATCAACATTCTCATTCTTGTAAAAAGCAACAAACTGGTCTGGCATGGTGGCTCACGCCTATAATCCCAGCACTTTGGGAGGCTGAGGCGGGCAGATCACCTGAGATTGGGAGCTCGAGACCAGCCTGACCAACATGGAGAAACCCCGTCTCTACTAAAAATAGAAAATTTTCTGGGCGTGGAGGCGCATGCCTGTAATCCCAGCTACTTGGGAGGCTGAGGCAGGAGAATCACTTGAACCCGGGAGCTGGAGGTTATGGTGAGCTGAGATCACGCCATTGCACTCCAGCCTGGGCAACAAGAGCCAAACTCTATCTCAAAAAAAAAAAAAAAAGCAACAAGCTGTAAACACAGGTGAAAACCAACATATCCACACGTATTCTTGCTTTAGTTGAAAAGCTATTGGCAGGGTGGTAGGAAGCAGTTTCTTCTGTTTAGAGTGGGCTGTTTGGAAAAGCTCTGCATATTGTTTTTGAAACTTTATACCCACTGAATAACAACTCCCCACTTATCCTCCCCCAAAATCCCTGACCACCACCATTCTACTCTCTGCTTCGATGAGTTCGACTATTTTTTCCTTTTCAGAGACAAGGTCTCACTCTGTCACCTAGGCTGGAGTGCAGTGGCACAATCGAGGTTCACTGCAGCCTCAACCTCCTGGGCTCAAGTGATCCTCCAGCCTCAGCCTCCCAAGTGGCTGGGACTATAGGCATACACGACCAAACCAGGCTAATTTTTTTATTTTTTGTAGAGATGGGGGTCTCACTATGTTGCCTAGGCTGGTCTTAAACTCCTGGGCTCAAGTGATCCTCCCCCATTGGCCTCTCAAAGTGCTGCGATAACAGATGTGAGCCACCCTCAGCCACCCCGTATTGTAGTTACCTCATCTAAATGGAATCATGCAGTATTTGTCCTTCTGTGACTGGCTTATTTCAGTTAGCATAATGTTCTCCAGGTTCATCCCTATGTGGCACATGGCAGGATTTCCTTCTTTTTATGGCTGATTCCATTTACATATATACCACGTTTTCTTTATCCGTGTATCCATTGATGGACATTTACATTGTTTCTGTATCTTGGTTGTTGTGAATAATGATGCAGTAAGTATGGGAATGCAGGTATCACTTCAACATCCTGATTTCAATTATTCTGGATACATGCCCAGAAGTGGGATTGCTAGATCACATAGTAGTTCTGTTTTTAATTTTTTTTTTTCTTTGAGATGGAGTCTCACTCTGTGGCCCAGGCTGGAGTGCAATGGCACGATCTCAGCTCACTGCAACCTCCGCCTTCTGGGTTCAAGCGATTCTCTTGCTTCAGCCTCCTCAGTAGCTGGGATTACAGGCACCTGCCACCACGCCTGGCTAGTTTTTAGTTGTATTTTTAGTTGTGACAAGGTTTCACCATGTTGGCCAGGCTGGTCTCGAACTCCTGAGCTCAGGTGATCCACCCGCCTTGGCTTCCCAAAGTGGTGGGATTACAGGTGTGAGCCACCGTGGCCAGTGTAATTTTGTTTTGAGAAACCTCCATAAAGACAACTAAACATAATATAATATTCTAGGTGAGCTACTGGAACAGAAATTGGACATAAGGCAAATACTAAGGAAATCTGAATAAAGTATGGATTTTAGTTAATGATAATGTATTGATATTGCTTCATTTGTTGTGACAAATGTAGCATAGGAATGTAACATGCTTGACAATGGGGAAACTGGCTGCAGGATATAGGGCAATTCTCTGTACTATCTTTGGAATTTTTCTGTAAATCTAAAACTATCCTAAAATTAACAAGTTTATTTCAGACTTTTAAATGGCATACACCAAAATGTTAGCAGTGGTGAGATATGTGACTTTTGTTATGTTTTCTAATGTTATATTGTTATGTATTACTTATAAAGTGAAATAATAAAGTGGATCAGTAAAGAAAAAATTACCTGATATACTTTAATATTTTCTTTAGTATTTACTTAGCTGTTCATTGTTAAAATTGCTCACAAGTGATTACGTATTAATAAGAGCTCAATGGCTGGGTGTGATTGCTGACACCTGTAATCTAGGTGGGTGGATCACTTGAGGTCAGGAGTTTGAGACCAGCCTGGCCAACATAGTGAAACCTCCTCACAACTAAAATTACAACTAAAAATTAGCCAGGCATGGTGGCAGGTGCCTGTAAGCCCAGCTACTCAGGAGGCTGAGGCAGGAGAATTGCTTGAACCCAGGAAGTGGAGGTTGCAGTGAGCCGACTTCGTGCCACTGCACTCCAGCTTGGGCAAAAAAGTGAGACTCTGGCTCAAAGAAAAACAAAACAAAACAAAATGAAAAAACAGTCAAGTGGAATTCAAATTCTTAATTTCCTCATCAAGGAATCCATAAATTGTCAAAACACCAATTTTCTTAATAAGACAGGGTATTTGTAAATTGTTTTCAGAATTGCAGTATCATAGAACACTGCTACCTTGTGATGATTCATGGTATAGCAGATAAATCGTGCTCAGATTCTTTTTTTTTTTTTTTTTACTTTTTCTAAAAGATTTTTCTTATACTGATATCTTCTAAGTAATAATTGTGACAAATGTATTTAGCCTGAACCAACATCAATTTAAAAAAACAAAAAACACCAATAACTGGCTACTCTACAGAATTGACTGCAAAGGAGATGAGAATTCTCACCCAGGTAAACTATTATATGAGTACGTGGAGGTTTATTCTTAGTATTATAACCATATGAAACATGTTTGGAATTTAGGAGTAAAATTTGAACATGAGCTTATATAATAGTTGATACGTATCTTCAGAAAATGATTTATTCCACAAACACATCATTTTATGGTAGCTGGATCAGAGCTAGGAGCTGAGGAAAAAGCAAGAGAGTACAGCATACTAAAAAATGAATTGAACCGTGAATGTTCTGGTCCTTCAGTCACTGACTTAGTGTCAGGTCCACACACTTAGCATTGAGGCTCGGGGGGGATTTCAAGCACTAGATGGAAGGCTGGACTGGCTAAGGAATGACCCTTCACCCTGCAATTCTGGAATGGTGTCCAATCACAAATCAGTCCTTAAGTGGAGAGATGGGACAGCTAACTTCAAATACTAGAAGGGTTAACATGTAAGAGGAGAAAGTAAATCTTCTCTATGGCCCTATACAAGTCAGAAACACTTTATTATTTTTTTATTTTTTTATTTTTTTGAGACAGAGTCTCGCTCTGTCGGCCAGGCTGTAGTGCAGTGGCACAATCTCAGCTCGCGGCAACCTCCATCTCCCGGGCTCAAGCAATTCTCCTGCCTCAGCCTCCTGAGTAGCTGGGATTATAGGCGTGTGCCACCACACTTGGCTAACTACTGTATTTTTAGTAGAGACGGGGTTTCACCATGTTGGCCAGGCTGGTCTCGAACTCCTGACCTCAGGTGATCTGCCCGCCTCAGCCTCCCAAAGTGCTGGGATTACAGGCGTGAGCCACTGCACCCGGCCAGAATCACTTTCAATTGCAAGTGGAAATGAAAATCAAAGGACTAAGCAAAAAAGGGAATTTTCTGACCCTTGTCATTGAAGAGACTGGGAATAGGTATCTGCGTGGCTCTGTCCAGATGCTCCAATGCTGACATCTGGAAACGATGTCAGTCCCTCCTAGCTCTGTGTTCTTCCTTGTTCCTTCTCAGGAAGGCTGTCCCTGTGCAGCAAAGCTGGCCCCCAGCCACTCTGGGCCTTCATGGTACTGCTAAGTGTCCCTAGCAGAAGGGGAGTTTGTCTTTCCCAGTAGCTTGGAATCATGTTGCCATCTGTGTAAGCCACCCTGAGACTCTGAGTGGCTCACATGCCCATCTCTGAAACTGAGCCACATAGCCAAGTGGGTCAGGGTGTCTGCCCAAAGAAAACTGGGGGAAGGGCCAGGCATGGTGGCTCACACCTGTAATCCCAGCACTATGGGAGGCCGAGAGGCGGGCAGATCGTTTGAGATCAGGAGTTTGAGACCAGTCTGGCCAATATGGTGAGACCCCCATCTCTACTAAAAACACAAAAATTAGCCGGGCGTAGTGGTGCGTGCCTGTGATCCCAGCTGCTTGGGAGGCTGAGGCAGAAGAATTGTTTGAACCAGGGACATGGTGGCTGCAGTGGGCCAATATCGTGCCTCTGCACTACAGCCTGAGTGACAGAGTGAGACTCCATCTCAAAAACAAACAAACAAACAAAAAACTGGGGGAATACCTGACAGGGCAGATAGATGCTGGACAGGCAAAAATAAGAGGCCCACTACAGATCACAATGGGTAAAACTCAGGAACTGCAAAGTGACATATAACCATTCAATAGAAGGAGGGCAATTTAAACAATCAGACCCATCTCAAGCTGGGATTGGAGGAGGTAGTGAGTTCTGCCAGAGGAGGGTCCAAGCAAACACTTGCACTTATAAAGTTTCTAAGAATTCAAACTGCCGATGGAATCTATCTAAGGATTGATTTGTGGTTGGATGCCACAATGCTTCCCTCTGTCTCCACTGCTGTCCACTTTTCCAATTCACCATCACAGCTTAACTGTGGAACTGAACATGCCCCCTTAACTTGTCTCACTGCCTGCCTCCCACTTGCCTCTCTACATTTCATTCTCCAGAGAGCAGGCGGAGGAAACAGTCATTTATTCATTCAATAAATATTTATTGAGCACTTGGTATATGCTGGGCACTGTTTCAGGGATAGATATATCAGCAACCAAGACAGACATAAATCTCTGCCTTCAGGGAGCTTGCATTCCAGTGGGAGAAGCAGAAAATAAACAGACATTGGTAAAATATAGTATATATTAAGAAGAAAATTAAGCCAAGGGGTATGCAAGAAGTGTCAGCAGTGGAGTAGTAGAGGGTGGCTAGAGAAGGCTTCACTGAGAAAGTGATGTTTTGAATAAAGACCAAAAGGAAGTGAAGAATTGAGCTATATATTGAGTGCTACAATTTTTTGTTCAATGTGGTATCATTTAAGGCTGAATAGCATTCCATTATGTATTATGTATATCTTGTCATTTGCAACATGGATGAACCTGGAGGGCATTATGTTAAGTGATAATAAACCAGATATAGAAAGACAAATATCAGTCCAGGCGCAGTGGCTCAGACCTGTAATTCCAGCACTTTGGGAGGCCCAGGAAGGCGGATCACTTGAGGTCAGGAGTTCAAGACCAACCTGGCCAATATGGTGAAACCCCGTCTCTACTACAAATACAAAAATCATCAGGGTGTGGTGATGAGCGCCTGTAATCCCAGCTACTCAGAAGGCTGAGGTTTGAGAATCACTTGAACCTGGGAGGTGGAGTTTGCAGTGGGCCAAGATCGCGCCACTGCACTCCAGCCTGAGCAACAAAGTGAGGCTCCATCTCAAAAAAAAAAAAAAAAAAAAAAAAGACAATCACCACATTATCTCATTTGTATGTGGAGTGTGAAAAAGTTAAACTCATAGAAATAGACGGTAAAATGGTGGTTACTAGAGGCTGGGGGATGCGATGACTGGGGAGATGTTGGTCAAAGGATACAAAATTTCAGTTAGACAGGAGAATAAATTGAAGAGATTTATTGTTCATCATGGCGACTATAATTGATAACAGTATACTGTATACCTGAAAAGTACTGAAACAGTAGATTTTGTGTTCTCAGCACATACACAAAAATGGTAAGTATGTGAGATAATGCTTATGTTAAATAACTTGATTTAAGCATTACACAATATATACATGTATCAAAATATTATATGGTACAAGACAAATATGTACACTTTTTACTTATCAATTTTAAAAATTAATTTTTTGTTTTTTAACTTTTTTATATTTTATTTTTTCTATTTTTTATTTTTTTGAAAAAAATTTAAATGTAGTATAATTTATTACCATCATTATTCTTTTTCATGTTCAGATTATTCCAAATTGAGCTGGTAGATACATCTTTAAACTTAGGAAGGCAAAAAAGGTCAAATTTTAATTTTTTTCATATGGTTAATCATTATGTCATTTGTCAAATAGTTTGTATTTTTCCCAGTGCAAAATTTGAAGTAGTGTTAGAGAACAATATTTTTCTTTTCTTTTCTTTTTTTTCCCAGAGATGGAGTTTTGCTCTCGTCCCCTAAGGTGGAGTACAATGGTACGATCTCAGCTCACTGCAATCTCTGCCTCCCAGGTTCAAGAGATTCTCCTGCCTCAGCCTCCCAAGTAGCTGGGATTACAGGCACCCACCACCATGCCCAGCTGATTTTTGTGTTTTTAGTAGAGACAGGGTTTCACCATGTTGGCCAGGGTGGTCTCAAACTCCTGACTTCAGGTGATCCAGCCATCTCGGCCTCCCAAAGTGCTGGGATTACAGTCATGAGCCACCGCGCCCCGCCTGAAAAGAATATTCTGACAGTACACCCTCAGTGGCATATAATCTAAGGACAAATTAAACTGAAAAGAAATCTTGAATTTAGGATAAAACGAGAAAGCCTGACATAGGTCTAAATAAATTCTAAGCAGTAGAAAGAATAAAGGAGAGACAATTTTTGCAAAATCATGGCTATTTTCTACAACTGGTTAAAGACATAAATCCACAGATCTAAGAAGCACAGATAATACCAAGCAGGGCAAGTAAGAAGATATTCACATCTAGACACAAAGTAGTAAAACTGTAGAGTGCCAGAACAAAGCAAACTTAAAAGTACCAGAAAGAAAAGAGAGATGACCTACAAAGGAGTGGCAATTAAATCACAGCAGACTTCTCAACAGTAAAAATGGATACTGGAAGATGAAATGCACATTTCTGTTCAAACGAAAATTTCCCCTCATGGTACTGAGAAGTAATAACTCTCAAACTACTAGAATTGTACCTAAGAAAACTATATTGCAAGAGCAAGGACAAATAGAGATTTTTAAAAAATAAAAACAAAGCCAGGTGCAGTGGCTCATGTCTCTAATCCCAGCATTTTGGGAGGCCGAGGCGGACAGATCATGAGGTCAGGAGATGGAGACCACCCTAGCTAACACAGTGAAACCCTGTCTCTACTAAAAATACAAAAAATTAGCTGGGCATGGTGGCGGGTGCCTGTAGTCCCAGCTACTCGGGAGGCTGAGGCAGGAGAATGGTGTGAACCCAGAAGACAGAGCTTGCAAGTGAGCCAAGATTGCACCACTGCACTCCAGCCTGGGCGACATGGCAAGACTCCATAAAAAAAAAAAAAATTAAAACAAAAACAAAAAGCAACTGCGACATTTTACCACAAACAGACCTACTGTAAAGGAACTTCTAAAGGCTATACTTTAGGATGAAGGAAGGTAATCCCAGGAGGAAGGTCTGAGGTACAAAAAGATAAGATGAGCAAAGAAATCATCACATGTATCAATGTACAAATACTCCGAATGTAAAATAACAGACGAATCTATAGGTTTATAGATATGAACTAAAATATTAGATGACATTAGCACATAAATTGAATGGGTAATCTGAATTAAAGAATTATAAAGTACTTGTAGTGTTCGGTGGCTTGGTAAAATAGGATCTTTAACCTTTGTTAGGTGTGCATGATACATTTTAAGACTACCTTGGACTTTCCTTGCCCCAGTCATGGAATCAGCCACTTCTCCAAGAACTCCTGTTTCCCTTAAGTAAATAATAGTATTACAAAACCAGGACTTGGGTGTTAATCTGTTCACTGTTACTGTAGTGTCATTGTTTCTAGAGCCTTTCAGTGAACAGAGCTAGGAAGTACTTTTTAAGTCATGTGTTCATCTTGCTACCTCCAAGTCAAAACTGACACCACAGATTCTTCCTCTTCTTTCTCCATTCTGTATCTTTATCGCTCTTCTCCCAAATAAGAACTCTGATTTTCAACAGTATCAATATTTGTTTGATTCTACCATATAGATAAATTTTATTAGAACTGCAGCTGGCCAGGTGCAGTGGCTGACGCCTGTAATCCCAGCACTTTGGGAGGCTGAGGTGGGTGGATCAGCTGAGGTCAGGAGGTCGAGACCAACCTGACCAATATAGTAAAACCCCGTCTCTACTAAAAATACAAAAATTAGCTGGGCGTGGTAGCGTGCGCCTGTAGTCCCAGCTACTCGGGAGGCTAAGGCAGGAGAATTGCTTGAACCTGGGAGGTGGAGTTTGCAGAGAGTTGAGATCACGCCACTGCACTCCAGCCTGGGCGACGGAGCGACACTCCATCTCAAAAAAAAAAAAAAAAAAAAGAACTACTGTAGCAATGCATTATCAACAACAAATCTACTTCTTAGAATTTATTTAGACCCATGTTAGACTTTATTTTATCCATCATATCTCTTAATTTCTCATTAGTATTTCTCATCCTCTAATCTTTTATATGCTATATTCTAGGTACTTTCTGCAGATTTTGTGCCAATTCTCTTTCTTTTGTTCTAATATAACATGTAACTCATTTTTAAAGTTTCAATAGTTATACTTCTTCCTAACAGTTTATTTAATTCTTTTTCTAATATTCCTGACTGATTTCTGTTCATTTTTGCCATTCCTTCTTCTATTTCTCTGTATATTTCATACATAGCTATTTTGTATTCAAGCTGATTTTTCCAATTTTGGAAATCCTGGAAAGTCCGAATAATTGTTGCTTTTTCTAGATTCTCATTTGACAGTGTTCATTCCTCTGTGGTCATGAGTTCATATGTTTTGAAAAACCTAGAGGCCTAAGTTGAGGATGCCTTCTTCAGACATGATTGTGTTTGTTTCCTTTGTGGTCCAGATGATGCTCCTGACCTGGGATCACTTTGACCCCTTCTAACCTCCCCTGGTAGATTTCCTAGTCCCTGGTCCAGCTCAGCCCTATTGCCACAGGTCCAAGCCTTCATCTGCTGGTTGAAATGCTGAAATGGGATTTGCCTTTGGGCCACCTTTGCCTTTCAGGTACGTTCACTGCTCTGCTCAGATATTACGTACTTTTTAGAAGGGGTTAGAAGTGCTTGGAGAATTTCTATTCTTCTATTGTGAAACGTGACAAAAAAATATGTTTTGTGCATGCTCTGCTTGTTTTGAAACAGAAGAGCTCTTCAGATGGAATAAATGCCATTTGTCCTCTTTTTGTTTTCTCTCTCTTTCCTTCCTTCCTTTCTCTTTATCTTTCTTTTGGGAAACCCACCTTTCCTCATTCTGAAATACCATTTTTCTGAGGGATCTCCTGCTACTTCCCTGACTTTTCTTTTTTCAGTCTGTCTCTTCCTCACCCCTACTCTTTCTTTCTCCACTCTTTAGAGGATGAAGTTTTCCAGAATCCCATCCCTATTTTCTTCTTACGGTTTATTTCATCTATATCCATGATTTCATCCACAGTATCCCAATATATCTGTATTTCTAGCTCTAAAAGAACCCTAAGTTACAAATCTATATTACAAACTCCCTTCTTGTAATCTGCATTAGGATTTTCCTCAATTCAAAAATTTCAAAACTGGGCTTGTTATCTCTCACATCCTCCATCCCTAAATCAGCTCCTCCTCCATTATTTTCCAACTTGGTCATGGATACCACTATCCACCACTCATCTAAGCCTGATGGTCCTGCCAATTTTAACTCCTAAACATCCCTTGAATTCTGTCTTTCTCTGTCTTATTTCCATCATCACTGCTAGTATTGGATCCTTATCATTTCTTTCCAATCAGTTGGGAGAAAGACTCCCAATCTTTCTCTTGCCTCCAGACTCGCAGCTCAAATCCACCCTACCCACTGCTGCTCTTGGGATCTTTCTAAAATGCAAATGTGAACATGTCACTCTTCAGCGGGAGATTCTTCACTGGTCTTCCTCATTGACACATGTTAAAGCTTAGGCTTCATAACTGGGTATATAAAGCCGCTATGACCTATCTAACTTATGCTTTTTACTTTGCCTGCCTACTTCACTTATTTATTGGAGAGCAATGAATCTTTTATTTATTATTTTTTTTGGGGGCGGAGTTTCATTTCGCTGCCCAGGCTGGAGTGCAATGGTGTGATCTCAGCTCACCGCAATCTCCGTCTCCTGGGTTCAAACTATTCTCCTACCTCAGCCTCCCGAGTAGCTGGGATTACAGGCATGCACCACCACCCCTGGCTAATTTTTTGTATTTTTGGTAGAGATGGGGTTTCTCCAGGTTGGTCAGACTGGTCTCAAACTCCCGACCTCAGGTGATCCACCCACCTCGGCCTCCCAAAGTGCTGGGATTACAGGCATGAGCCACCGTGCCTGGCCATTTATTATTATTATTATTATTATTATTATTATTATTATTATTTTGAGACAGAGTCTTGCTCAGTCACCCAGGCTGGAGTGCAGTGGCACCACCTCAGCTCACTACAACCTCCGCCTCCTGGGTTCAAGTGATTCTCCTGCCTCAGCCTTCCGAGTAGCTGGGATTACAGGCACGTGCCACCACACCCAGATGTTTTTTGTATTTTTAGTAGAGATAGGGTTTCACCATGTTGGCCAGGCTGGTCTTGAATTCCTGACCTCAGGTGATCCACCCACCTCGGCCTCCCAAAGTGCTGGGATTACAGACATGAGCCACTGAGCCTGGCCTGTTTTTAAATGTTTATTTCAGTAGCTCTTGGGGTACAAATGGTTTTTTGTTACACAGATGAATTATAAAGCGGTGAATTCTGAGATTTTAGTGCACCCCTCATCTCAGTAGTGTATACGGTACCTAGTGCATAGTTCTTTTATTCCTAGCCTCTCCCATCCTCCCCTTTCTGAGTCTCCAAAGTCCATTATTTCACGGTGTATGCCTTTGCATACTCATAGCTTAGCTTTTGCTTATAAGTGAGAACATATAATTTTTGGTTTTCCACTCCTGTATTACTTCGCATAGAATAATGACCTCTCACTCTTCCAAATATTTCACTCTTTTTTGTGGCTGAGTAGCATCCCATGGTGTATATATACCACATTTTCTTTATCCACTCATTAGTCAGTGGGCACTTAGGTTAGTTCCACATTTTTACAATTGTGAATCGTGCTGCCATAAACATACACGTGAAAGCCTACTTCACTTTAAGCTGTGAGGGCCACAAGCGTGTCTGTCGTGTCTACCTTGGCACTATTCTCGGTCCCAAGCCCACATCCTGACACCTAATAATTATTAACTGGCCGCACCACTGCTTCATCATTCATGTTTCTGTTTCGTAGACCCTTTTGCCAGCCAGTCTGAACTATTTGCAGTAACACAAGTGTGCCTTCCTCTCTAAATGCTAGACTAGTTACAATTTACCCATTTATTCACACATTTATTCATTTTTCTTGGAATTACCACTCTCCTACCCTGTGGCTGATACTAGGCAGGTTCTCTGAATGAATAAATGGAAACAAACTTAGAAGTGCAGCTCAAGACGTAATAAATAGCCAAGGAATTGACCAATATAAGGAACTGCATACTAGAACAGTTTTTCCCCAGGCATAAGTAAACAAGTGCAAGTATGAGGCAAACAGACGTCCTTCTCTTGCTCTGCCCCGTCTGGGAACCATATTTTAATTAATCAAGACTTTGCAGAATGAATCGGAACAAAACCAAAACAAAATAAAGGGCAAACAAACTAAATTCTGAGAAAGAACTGACTGAAAAGGTAATCAACTCCCCTAAACCCCAAGTCTAAATGGCACGCTTGCTGCAGCTCAGCCGACAGTCCCCCTGCTCCCTGAAGCCCCGCCCCGGGGAAGGCGGGGCCTGCGGGATTGGCGGGGATTTCCCTCGAGACCACGCCCTCTCTGGGCGGGCCGTAGGCCCTCCTCCGTTTCCTAGGAGACGAAACACACAAGACGCCGGAGCTTCACAAGGGAGCGAACAAGGTAAGCGGCAGCCACAGGCAGGTAATCCCCAGCGGGCTCCAGGGCCACCACCCTCTGTCCGACCCAGCCCGAGCCCGACCTGCGAGGCTGGCCGGGCATGTCCCCTCGGCGCCCTGTGCTACCAGGGCCAATCTTCGCCGGGAGACCGGCCCCTGACGCCGGTAGGGGAAGGACTGGAGGGAGGAGGGTCCCCGGAGGGGCGGAGCGGGCGGGAGTGGTCAGCCCGAGGGAAGGCGGTCGGTGTCTCCCAGACCTCCTGACCACTTTCCCGCCTCCTGGACTGCGGAGGCCGGCCTGGCGTGGGAGGATGACGGCGGGGCGTCCCTTAGCCTGAGAGACCCCCCGCCCCTAAACTCTCCTCCGGGGTCTTCCACCTCTGCTCCCCTGCTGCTTGGGCTGGCGGTGGAAACTGCTTTTAGGACAGAGAGGCAGAATTGGGTCTCTGGGAGGCAGCGAAACTGAGTTCAGAACTGTTGCAAAATCTAAAAGGAGGGAGAAAAACAGGAACTAGGTCCGACTGCAGCCCTCGCTGGTGCATCCCAAAGGACGCTCAGGTGAAAGTGGAATTCCGCACACCCGCGTCCCCCGCACGGCGCCGGACTCCCGGCGCCCGGAGACGCCCCCTCCTTCCACCACGCGGTCCCCGGAGCCTTTTAAGGGCCCTGGTTTGCAGAGTCGGATCAGAAAGCGTGTGACGAAAACTGTCCCTTTTCTTCAAGTAATACGTTTTAATTTAGGGACAGGTCGAGAGTGCGGTGTCCAGAGCAATAAAACTGGTTTTTAGTGGTTAGTAATCTCAACCCTACAAGGAAAGAGCTGTATGCAAAGTGTTTAGATAATCGTTTAAAAGAAACAGACATTTGTTCTAATGATAACGGAATTCTCAAAGAGGGAAGCCAAAGTTATCTGACTTAATTTATTCAGAAACACAACCCATTGAGTGAAATAATGGTGAAAACAAAAGTGACTTTCCAGCGTTTCGGTCGGACCCCGCCTCCCCGGTCCTTGAATTCCCCAGGCTTGACCGGGAGGGAGAAAGTTCCCCCGACCGCGCCACCGCCTGCTTCCACTGCAGGCGCCGGGCAGGACGTTCAATCTCTTCGTCGGGGTGGACTTTGTTTATTTGTGTGTAAGCTTTGAAATAATTTGTGAATATGAGCACAGAGAACTGTGCTTTTATATTTTAAGATACAATCTTTGTTTTCCCATTGTAATAGCTCCTTATTTAATTTCTGTAAACCTTCGACTTGGTTAGTTTGGGATCTTTTTTCCTGCGTTGCTTTTTAAAGAATTTGGTGACTTTTAAAACGTTAATTACTCGTTTGTTATGTGTTAGAAGCGTTAATACGAGCCTCGGAGTGACATAATTATAGTATGTTCTAGAAAGCCACGTTGAAGACATCCAAGCCTTATCTCTTCAGTAATTGGCAGACACTAGTTTTACCCTTCATTTGCCCTCTTTGCTAATCTTCTTTAATCCTATCTAAATCTCTTATTAGCTGGCAAAAGCTGTTGAGACTAAAGGCCATATTTACAACAATTGTGCACTTAAACGGTAATTATGAACTTAGATTAAAAAGTTTAAAACTAGAATGAGAGATAAATTATAAGGGTATTTATTTTTGTGTAGGTATATAATTAAGCCTCTAAATAAGTGTCCTTTTCTTTAACCCATAGGAAAGTCAATAAATATTATAGCTTGAATGTGGAAAATTCCAAGTTTTTAACAAATCTGTTAAATTGAGGATGATAGTTATATTTACTTGGGTTTTGTTTTGTTGCATATGTATCATATCTATATATATTCATGTACATAAGAAACTGTGTTAATATATTCCTATTTTGTAGAATTAGTTTTCCATAGGTCAACAGAGAAGAATATATGTAACTTGTAGAGAAATATTATTGTGCGTGAACTGGAGAACCATGGGCAGCCTGTGTTTCAGGAACACAGACTGCTTTTTGATTAGTAATCAGTAGTTGCTATGCCACATTGATAGAAGTAGTTGCTTATGTGCTATCAGGGAGCAGGGACATGGAAATAATGATTTTTTAAAAGCTTTACCTTGATATCTATGTCTCTACATTAGACCATTGTCCTTGTATGTCAGGGGATAGAAGGAACAGCTGCAATGATCAGCTTCTCACCTTGGGCAGCTGTTGATTTTGTAATTAATATAGTTCAAAAGAAGCCTTTCCAAAGTTTTTTCTTAGGGAGCGCGGTATGTAAACTTGTTTTACTTAAAGGTTAGGTAGGGCTTAAATGGGATAGATCCTCACAGAACCACTAATCTGACCTTTGAAAAATCTATGTCACGTCCATAATCCTCACCACTCCACCCCTCAAACAGAAAGGAGCTGGGAAATAGTCGTGTTCCTTGCTTATTCTTGCCTCAGTATAAGTACACCCTATCCTATAGCCATCATCAGTTGAAAGACAATTGGTGTTGCCGGTGTTTATTCAGAAGTTGATTGGTTAGGCTTGGAATGAAGTTGGCCACAATAGCCACTCGCAGAGACTGTGCGTGCAGGCCTGGGTCAAAAGTCATCAGTGACTGAATGCTCTATTGTGCTGATAGGGCTGGTGCAGCTTCAGGTCACCCTCCCACCCCAGGGCAGTGGTGATGGGGGTGGCTGATGGCCTTAATAGTGGAAGAGAGAGGTGTAATTAATTCTTATTTTTTAGATTGTTGGGCCAATGAAGGTAAATTTTTTGTCACTCTTTCTGTTTCCACTTCCTGAATAACACTCGCTACCATCATTACCATGCTACTAGAGGCAGCTCCCTCTTCCATTCCCTTCTCAAGTAATATGTCCTTTTTCAGAATTGTCTACATTACTTTTCTACCTTTTAGATCCTCAAATTCCTGTCCTTGGTTAGGTGTTAACATGAAAATAATTTGGTTAAAAGAAAAGATGATGCTATCATACCATTATGTTTCTGAATTAAATAATTTTCATGGCTGGGCGCAGTGGCTCACGCCTGTAAATCCCAGCACTTTGGGAGGCCGAGGCATGTGGATCACATGAGGTCAGGGTTTCAAGACCAGCCTGGCCAACATGGTGAAACCCCGTCTCTACTAAAAATACAGAAATTAGCTGGGCATGGTGGCCGGTGCCTGTAATCCCAGCACTCAGGAGGCTGAGGCAGGAGAGTCGCTTGAACCTGGGAGGCAGAGGTTGCAGTGAGCAGAGATAGCGCTGCTGCCCTCCAGCCTGGGCAACAGAGCTGTAGGAGATTGGTCAGGGTGGTGGGAAAAATCCTAGAAAGATGCGAACCTTCTTGGAAGGCCAGGGGTTTGCAAAGCTTCAAAAGAAAATTTGGCTGAAGGCAGCTGAAGTCTCTTAAGAGCTTAGGTTAGATAACAAGGGGATGTAAAGAAACTAATCTAGGTAAGTTAGTTTACTTAGGCCTCAGAACCTGGCCTTTAATCATCCAGGCACAGGACTGCCTGGGTGGGGGGCAGCAGCGCGACCATGTTAATTACCCACAAGTGTGTTAACTCAAAGCCTTTGTCATTAAATCTGTGCTGAATAAATGCCCACAGTGCCAGCTGGTCAGGGCCACGGTTTACAGCACCCTCCCGGGGTCTGTGTGCTGCCCGGTCCCCTAGCCCACTCTTTCACTGGATACCTGTGTCTGAGTGCATTCTTTGATCTGTGCGGGTCAGACCTGGCGCAGAGCGAGACTCTGTCTCTAATAATAATAATAATAATAATTATTATTATTATTATTATTATTTTCATGAGAGGAGCTCCACCTAGATTCTTTCTCCCTTAACCATTCAAGTTCTAAGGTCTCACACTTACCCTTCACTGTTTCTATTATTTTTCACTGGTCTGAATGACCCAGATGTAGCTTTAGGGTTTAGTCAGGATATGGAGTAGTCCCACTTCACTTTCCAGTTAGTCAGGAATATCTTAGTGTTTGAGTGAGGAGCTGCATTAGGAATCTTAAGGTGGAGGTTGGGGTAGGTGGCTTGAGTTGTGGAGCTTAGTCTGAGTGGTTTTGGAGCAAAGAGGATGATTTCTTTAGCCTCATTAGGGATAGTAAGAGCTGGCATCAGTTCATAAGAATGGCTTGTTTAACAGTTGGAGACGACCCTGAAAAACCAACAGCGTCAAGCCAAATGAGCCTATTGGATTGACTCCATCTCTGATTCTCTAGTTGATCCTAGACAGCTCATTTCATCCTTCCATGTTTTTATTTTACGATCTTACTGTCATGAGGAGCATGATGGCCTTTTGTGCAAATGTATTCTCTTTATGCTTACTTAATCAGAAAGAATCAGTAAACCTAGAGATAACATATTTCCTAAAGGAGATAGATAAATGTCACCTTAAATAGGCTAGCTAGGAAAGAGTGTACAGCAATTTAATATGCTGGTGATAAATTGCAAAATACTGATTTAATAAAACCCTAAATGAGAAGAAATAGATTTTAGTCCATGTTTTGTTTAACGTAGTACAAAACGAAACAACCCAAAAGATTTTTCCAAATTATATTTGCTTATACAGATAAAGGCCAAATGAAGAAAAGCAAATTCACGTTTTGATTAGGAACCGTGTAGAGACAGATACTGCCTTTCTCTATATTAACACCTTAATATTTGGAATCGGTGTCTATGAATAAGGTGACAGTGACTTACAGAACTATTCTTTTTCAGGCAAATGGGGAACCATTTGCTGGTACTTATGATTATTAGCTCGGGCTTAATCCGACAAAAACGAAGAAATCCCTAAATAGAAATGGAATCTGCTGTCATGGTCTCTTTTTCAAGATTCTGGCCATGGAGTTAGCATAGCCTAAATTATTCTATATGTGCCTTTGAAGGGATTGTTACCTACATGAAGTAAGATAAATGTTAAATACATACTCCCTATTATTATTAGTAGTATTATTATTATTATTTTGAGACAGAGTCTTGCTCTGTTGCCCAGGCGGGAGTGCAGTGGTGCAATCTTGGCTCACTGCAACCTCTGCCTCCCGGGTTCAAGTAATTCTCCTGCCTCAGCCTCCTTAGTAACTGGGGCTATAGGCCTGTGCCACCACACCCGGCTAATTTTTGTATTTTTACTAGAGATGAAGTTTCACCATGTTGGCCAGGCTGGTCTCAAACACCTGACCTCAGGTGATCCACCCGCCTTGGCCTCCGAAAGTGTTGGGATTACAGGCATGAGCCACGGCGCCCAGCCCACACTCCCTATTATTAAAAGCCCCCCAGGATTCTTCTCAAGTTTTCTGTGAACAGATACCTTCCTGTAAATAGGAAACAACATAGCTTCACTGTGCTGCTCTGCACGTTTGTGTCTGCTCATGTTTATGTTTCTTTTCCCAGAAAGGCTGTTTTGGGAAATCTTAAGTATTTTGATGACTATAACGTGTCCTTGTTGGCCTTAAATTCCTGCAAATAATAGAGGAGCAATTTCCATGATTTAAATGAAAGTGCTCCAGTGAGAGAAAAATATTCTTTGAGTGAAGAACTAAGTTATAAAAGGTACTTTAAAACAAACTACAGACACATCTCAGAGATACTGTGGGTTTAGCTCCAGATCACGGCAATAAAGTGAATATTGCAACAAAGCAAGTCACACGTGTTTTTGGGTTTAAAGTACATATGCAAATTATGTTTACATTATACTGTAGTCTATTTTAGTATACAATATTAGTATACTGTAGTCTAGTGTACATTATACTGTAGTCTATTTAGTATACTGTAGTCTATTTAGTATACAATACAGTCTATTTAGTATACAATTTAGTATACAAAAAAATTTAGTATACAATTTTTTGTCTAGAAAAAAATAACATACATACATTAATTTAAAAATATCTTATTGTGGCCGGGCGCAGTAGCTCATACCTGTAATCTCAACACATCGGGAGGTGGAGGCAGGTGGATCACTTGAGGTCAGGAGTTTGAGACCAGCCTGGCCAACGTGGTGAAACCCTGTTTCTACTAAAATTACAAAAAATAGCTGGGCGTGGTAGCTTGCGCCTATAGTCCCAGCTACTTGGGAGGCTGTCAAAAAAAAAAAAAAAAAATCTTACTGCTAAAAAATGCTGATTATCTGAGCCTTCAGTGAGTCATAATCTTTTTGCTGGTGGAGAGTTTTGCCTCTATGTTGGCTGCTGACCAATCAGGGTGGTGGCTTGTGGGTGGCAAGCCAGCCAGGCGCTGAGGCAAGAGACCGAGGACACAAGCTGTTCCAGTATAATAAAATATAAAACAAGAATAGTCATACCAGATATAGATCTTAGATATGATTATTTATGAATATCATTAATCATTAGTTGGTAGTAATTACTCTTTATCCCAGTATTATAATAATCCCCTCTCTATAATCATAACCTAGGAAAAACCAGGCCATACAGGGATAGGAGCTGAGGGGACATAGTGAGGTGTGACCAGAAGACAAGAGTGCGAGCCTTCTGTTATGCCCAGACAGGGCTACCAGAAAGGGCTCCTTGGTCTAGCGGTGACGCCAGCGTCTGGGAAGATGCCCATTGCCAGGCAGACCGTGGTCTAGCGGTAGCAAAAGGTGTCAAGGAACAACAGCCACTACTTAGCAGACCGGGAAAGGGAGTCTCCTTTTCCCCGGAGGAGTTTAGAGAAGACTCTGCTCCTCCACCTCTTGTGGAGGGCCTGACACCAGTCAGGCTTTCCCGCAGTTATCCGGAGGCCTAACCGTCTCCCTGTGATGCTGTGCTTCAATGGTCACGGTCCTAGTCCACCTTCCTGTTCCATCCTGTACACCTGGCCCTGCCTTCTAGATAACAGTAGTAAATTAGTGAAAGTACTAAAAGTCTCTGATATGTAGAAATAATGTCGTAAGCTGTCTTTCTCTTTGTCTTCTCTCTCTCTCTGCCTCGGCTGCCAGGCAGGAAAGGGCCCCCTGTCCAGTGGACACGTGACCCATGTGACCTTACCTATCATTGGAGAAGACTCACAGCGCAGCCAGACATTCGAGGCCACTACCGGTCTCCGCGCATCGGTGGTAGTGGTCCCCTGGGCCCAGCTGCCTTTTCTTTTATCTCTTTGTCTTGTGTCTTTATTTCTATACTCTCTCGTCGCCACACACAGGGAGAGACCCACCGACCCTGTGGGGCTGGTCCCTACAGTGGCTGCTGGAGGTTGAGATGGCTGTGACCACTTCTCAAAATGAGACAACGATGATATTTGCTGCATTGACGGACTTTTCATAAAAGATTTCTCTGTAATATGTGAGACTGTTTGATAGCATTTTACTTACAGTAGAACTTCTTCCAAAACTGAAGTCAGTCTTCTCACATCCTGCCACTGCTTTGTCAACTCAGTTTATGTAATATTCTAAATCCTTTGTTCTTGACTGGGCACTGGTTCACGCCTGTAATGCCGCCGAGGCGGGCGGATCGCTGAGGCCAGGAGTTCGAGACCAGCTTGGCCAACATGGTGAAACCCCATCTCTACTAAAAATACAAAAATTAGCCAGGTGTGGTGGTACTCACCTGTAATCCCAGCTACTGGGGGTCGGGGTGGGCACCTGTAATGCCCGCTACTGGGGGAGTGATGGTGACAGGGGTGAGGACTCAGGGACAAAAATCCCTTGAACCCGGGAGGCGGAGGTTACAGTGAGCCAAGATTGTGCCACTGCATTCCAACCAGAGTCTCACTCTGTCTCAAAAAAAAAAAAAAAAAAAATTCTTTTTTATCTTTTCAGCAGTGTTAATAGCATCTCTACCAGAAATAGATTCCATCTCAATAAAACATTTTCTTTGTTCATCCATAAGAAACAATTCCTCATTCATTCACATTTGATTATGAGATTATAACATTTCAGTCACATCTTCAGGCTCTACTTCCCTTTTTTATTTATTAAAAAAAAAATTTTTCTTTAGAGACAGAGTCTTGCTCTGTCACCCAGGATGGAGTTTAGTGGTGTGATCATAGCTCACTGTAACCTTGAACTCCTGGGGTCAAGCAATCCTCGTGCCTCAGTCTCCCAAGTAGCTGGGACTACAAGCGTGCCATCAAGCCCAGCTAATTTTTTAGTTTTTGTAAAGAAGGGCATGATATGGTGCCCAGGCTGGTTTCAAA
The DNA here is from genome assembly GCF_028878055.3 of Symphalangus syndactylus. Classification (NCBI taxonomy): domain Eukaryota; kingdom Metazoa; phylum Chordata; class Mammalia; order Primates; family Hylobatidae; genus Symphalangus; species Symphalangus syndactylus. The sequence goes on from NC_072445.2 coordinate 60,141,305, forward strand.
CTCCTGGCCTCTACAATCCTCCTGCCTTGGCCTCCCAAATCACTGGGATTACAGGCATCAGCCACCACGCCTGGCTATGTTTCTTATTTCTTTGTATGAATCTAGTGTGACACTAAATCCTAATTAGTATTTAAATATTTGTTAGTTTGATGTAAAATAAAGTAGCATGTTATTCAAATGGAATACGAAATTTTAAGATAATGCTATTCCTTTCATATGAAACAAAAGTTTGCTTTATACTTACCTTACCCAATTGGGGTACTTATATTCTGCAGAAAATTTACAAGTAGTACAGTTTTAAATAATATGCCAAATTAAATACAATACAAAAATTGATTCAAAGAATGGATATAATGTAGACATCAATTTCCCAAGGTCTGATTTGGAATAATATAGATTATATTTAGTAAAAATAGGATCATACAAGCCATTATGCCATTATTGAACATAAATAGCACAGTACCATGTAAATGAGGCATTTACCAAGTATTACCAGTGAGTTATATGTGAACTTCATTTTACATAGACAAATGACTTACTGACAAATATTTAACACAATAGTATTTATATTATTTATAATTTTTCCCATTGCTCTAAGTTGCCAGTACAATTTTTGAAGAGACTTGTTAATGAAAATTCATGATATCCTTGTTTTCGTTCTTTAGGGTGTTTATAAGAATGGAAGCGCTGTTTCCTTGCCAGATTCCTTCGTGCTATAGCTCATGAACCTCTGTAATCTTGGGGAAGAGCCTATATTTAATGATGACAAACCTGTCACCAGTGTAGCAACAACAGTGTGAGGACAAAAACAAAAATTAAGAAGCGTTCAAATTTATATTCAACAAGGAAGTCATTTCAATCAACAACTTCTGCTGCATTATTTTTCCAAGATGAACCGATACACAACCATGAGACAGTTGGGGGACGGCACGTATGGGAGTGTGCTTATGGGCAAGAGTAATGAATCCGGGGAGCTGGTGGCCATCAAAAGGTACTGTGTGCGGCACTGCCAACTTCACCTTTGAAAACTCTGCTTTTTATTTTCCTGTCCTTGCTTAAGAATATATACCAGCACAGGCCCCGGCACTTTGGGAGGCCGAGGCGGGCGGATCATGAGGTTAGGAGTTTGAGACCAGCCTGGCCAACATGGTGAAACTCTGTCTCTACTAAAAATACAAAAATTAGCCAGGCATGGTGGCGCACGCCTGTAATCCCAGCTACTCCTGAGGCAGGAGAATTGCTTGAACCCAGGAGGTGGAAGTTGCAGTGAGCTGAGATCGCGCCACTGCACTCCAGCCTGGGTGATACAGCAAGACTCCATCTAAAAAATACACACACACACACACACACACACACACACACACGCACAGGCTGGGTGCGGTGGCTCATGCCTGTAATCCCAGCGCTTTGGGTTGAGGTTAGGAGTTCGAGACCAGATTGGCCAACATGGTGAAACCCTGTCTCTACTAAAAATACAAAAATTAGCCAGGCATGGTGGCACACACATGTAATCCCAGCTACTCAGGAGGCTGAGGCACGAGAATCGCTTCAACCCGGGAGGCAGAGGTTGCAGTGGGCTGAGATTGCACCACTACACTCCAGCCTGGGTGACAGAAGGAGACTCCATCTCAAAAAAAAAAAAAAAAAAGAATGTATACAAGCACAGAAAGAGGTCTAGTTTAGATCAAATAGCATTTGGCTCATGTGGAATGTCATTCTTGGAAAAGAACATTGCCAAAGAGGAATTCTGCTGTTTTTCGTGTATATTACTTTAATTGTCTGGCTTGTCTAGCTACACTGGATAAACCAAAAAATATGAGTGCCTCCTTTTTTATATGTATAATACATTTGGACCAAAACTACAGGTGATCTTTGGAATGTTCTTCCAAATTTATTTGTTGGTTTTCGTTTTTGTTTGTGTTTTTTTGATATGGGGGTCTCACTCTGTTGTCCAGGCTGGGGTGCACTGGTGTGATCATGGCTCACTGCAGTCCTGACCTACCAGGCTCAAGCAAGCTAACCACCTTGGCCTCCCAAAGTGCTGGAATTACCGGTGTGAGCCACCATTCCTGACCTGTTTTTCACATTTAAAGTTGAGTGCAGAGTAGGGCTTATTATTTCTTTAAAACAAGGTCTCAAAATCAGATAGTATTCATAATGTCAAATTGAGTTCTGAATGTTATATGTTATATTCCTGAACTTATGAAATAGAATTGTTAATTTGTTTGTTTTTAATCCACTGTTTTTATCTATTGCTGCATAACAAAATACCCCCAAAGCTTAGTGATTTAAAATAAGAAGAAACACTTATTAATTCACATAGTTTCTGTGGGTCAGGAATTTAGAAGTAGCTTAGCTGGGCAGTTCTGGCTTGGGTTCTCTCATGGCAGTCAGATAATTGGCCAAAGTTGCAGTCATCCGAAGGCTTGACTGGGGCTGGAGGATCTACTTCCAAGGTGGCTCACTCTTGGTTTGCTAGGGCTGCTGTAACAAAGTACCACAGACTGGGTGGCTTAAACAACAGAGATTTATTTCCTAACAGTTCTAGAGGCAAGAAGTGCAAGATCAAGGTATCTGCAGGTTGGTTTCTTCTGAGGCCTCTCTCCTTGGCTTGTAGACAGCCATATCCTCTCTAGGTCTTTATATGATCTTCTTGTTGTGTGTGTCTGTGTCCACATTTCCCCCCTCTTTTTTTTCAAGACAGGGTATCACTCTGTCACCCAGGCTGAAGTACGGTGGTACAAACATAGCTCACTATAGCCTCACACTCCTGGGCTTGAACCATCCTCCTGCCTCAGCCTCCAGAGTAGTTGGGACAATAGGCGTGTACCACAGCACCTGGCTAATTTTTTAAAAATTTTTTTGGAGTGATGGGGTCGTGCCATGTTGCCCAGGCTCCTCTTATAAGGACACCAGTCATATCAGATTTGGGCCTACCTGAAAGACCTCACTTAAGCTTAATTACCTTTTTACAGACCCTATCTTCAGATACTGTCACACTATGAAAGTCTGGGGGCTAGGACTTCAATATAGGAGTTTAGGGGGACACAGTTCAACCCATCACACTCACTCACAGGGTTGGCCTATTTGTACTGGCTGTTGGCAAGAGGCACCTCAGTTCCCTTTTACAGAGGCTCCTTCCTTGGGCCTTTCCAGACGGTTGTTTGAATGGCCTCAGGACATGGCAGTTGGCTTCCACCAGAACCAGTCCCGTACTCATCCGATACGCATCTCCACATCACCACATCAACCAAATTATGACAATCTAAAATTTAAATACTTTAGCAAATGTTTTAAAATATTATGATCTAAACCATTACATGTACAAGGAAATAACTTCATAAAATATTTTTAAACAGTCATTATCATCAGATAAGTAAATATATAATATACGATAATGGAAATGAAAAATAAATTGAATAGGCTTAATAAAATTGAGTACTCATTTGTGATTTGACTAATTAAAAAAAAACATTGATTTCTTAAAAAACTTATGATAAAGCCTCTTGGTTGAACGCAGTGACTCACACCTATAATTCCAGCACTTCGGGAGGGCAAGGCAGGAGGATCGCTTGAGCCCAGGAGTTTGAGACCAGCTTGGCAACATGGTGAAACCCTGCCTCTACAGAAAATACAAAAATTAATTGGGCATGGTGGTGTGCACCTGTAGTCCCAGCCACTCGGGAGGCTGAGGTGGGAGGATTGCTTAAGCCCAGGAGGTCAAGGCTGCAGTGAGCCAAGATAGTGCCACCACTACTGCACTTCAGCCTAGGTGACCTAGTGAGACCCTGTCTAAAAAAACAAACAAACAAAAAACTCTTAGCAAATAGGAATAAAAAGAAACTTCCCTAACCTATATAATTCATATTAATGTGAATTAATATGAAAACCTATATAATTCATATTAATGTGAATTAATATGAAAACCTATATAATTCATATTAATGTGAATTAATATGAAAACCTATATAATTCATATTAATGTGAAATATCAGAAGTAATATCAGTATGATTCATTTGAAAACCCCAAATGCCTGCTAGCAGTCCTGCTCATTAGGATTGCATTGGGGATACTCACTACCGCAGTAAGACAGAAACCTAAGAAATGAGTATTATTAGACAAAATGAGCTGAAATAGCCCACATTTGTAGATTAAATGATTATGTAAATTCACACAAAGAAATACTTTATTATACACAAATACATCCATACATAAAAATATTTTTAAAGGCCTGGAAAGATACACCCAAAATCCATGATAGCTGTGGCTTCTGGGGAGGAGGGTAGGAGAATCAGAAGGGGTGTTAGGTCTTGGGTACAGTCCCACAGATGGTTATTACTGTCTGGTTTTATATGATAAAATGTTCATCATTTTTTTCTGAGTGGCAAAAATGTGGTATTTGTTTTATCCTTCAAAAATACGGTGTTTCTTTTGTTTTGTTTTGAGATGGAGTCTTGCTCTGTTGCCAGGCTGGAGTGCAATGGCACGATCGCAGCTCACCACAACCTCTGCCTCCCGGGTTCAAGCGATTCTCCTGCCTCAGCCTCCCGAGTAGCTGGGATTACAGGCATGTGTCACCACGCCTGGCTAATCTTGCATTTTTAGTACAGACAGGGTTTCTCCATGTTGGTCAGGCTGGTCTTGAACTCCCGACCTCAGGTGATCCACCAACCTCAGCCTCCCAAAGTGCTGGGATTACAGGCGTGAGCCACTGTGCCCGGCCTACTGTACTCTTTTTTAATTGGGAAAGCAAAAGCTTTCTCACATCCCATCCAGAATGCATCGGGTTTCATCTCATTGATCAGAAGTGTACCACATGGCACCCCTAGCTGCAGGGAGGCTCGGAAACTGATTACTTAGCTGAGCATTTTATATCCCTGTGTAAAAGCTGACTCTGTGAATGAAGAGGAAGAGAAGGAGGGCTTTCGGCTACTCAGCTTACTGTGTGTCTGCCACATGCAGTATCTACTGTGTGCTGGACAGTGCTCCACCTTAGGCAAAGATGGAGCAAAAATGAATGAGAAGAGGAGTCCCATGGAAGACTTGAAGAAAATTGAAAAATTCATTTAGCACAAAATCGTTAAACTCCTATTGTGTTTCATGATCAGGACAAAATGGGGACAAAATAGATGTCTTACAATATACTCAGGAAGACCAACAGATTCAAGAAGTTACAGCATCAAGTATGCTAAGTCCTATGATGGGGGAATATTGGGTCCTATGGGAGCCTAGATAAGCCACACTGGAGAAGTATCACAAAAGGCTTCCCAAGTCAATGAGACCTCAAGAATGAGAGAAAATTATTTTTTAAAAAAGGGGCTGTGGGGGGAAATGCTCCAGGGAGTAAGAAATAGTATGTCTGAAGCCCTGGAGGCAAGAGAGAGTGTGTGAGGGCCTAACTGGGGCTGAGTAACTGAAAGAAGTGTAGGTGGCTGGAGCGTGGATTACGAGTGGGGCAGAGGAGGGACGTGAGGCCAACAGGTGAAGTCGTGAAGCCAGATGAAGGAGTTTGTATATCTTGAGGACTAGAAGGTCATGAAGGATTTTAAACAGAATTGTTGATGTGATCAAATTTTTAGAACTGGCTGGTTAGCAGAAGAGTGGAGACAATTGAAGAGGTCAAGACTGGACAACAGGGTGGCCAGTTAGAAGGTCAATACAGTCATCTTGGTTAGAGGTTAGAAGGTCATTGCAGTCATCTTGGTTAGAAGTGGTGGTGACCTGACAGGAAAATAGCTTTGGGGATGGATGTAAGTGAATACAGTCAAGGGACATTTAGGAAGCAGGCTCTATAGAAACTGGTGACTGGGCATGAGGGTAGAGGGAGGAGTAAAATATGGGGAAGAGTCCAGGCTAACTCCTGGGATTCTGGCTTAAATGTATAGTGGTGGTGCCATGTACCATGTCAAGGAGGAGAAAATCACAGGCTTAGGGGGAAAGCTGAATTCAGTCTGGGGCATAATGACTTTAAGATGACTTTTAGTCAATTGAATATTTGCATTTAAGTCTCAAAACAGAGGTGCAGGCTAATGATTTGGAATGGTTAGTCTACAGATGGCAATTGAAACTCTTTAGAGGGAGAAGAAAAGGGGTCCTCATTTAGAGCACTGAGAAACCATGGCATATAAAGGATGGGCCCTGGAATAGGATCTTACAAAAAAGTCTGAGGAGCCACCAGAGAAATAGGGTAGAAACCATGAGAATGTAGAAAATATCTGAAACCAAGGGAAAGATCTAAAGAAGCAGAAGTGCATATCAAGAAGTCTGGAGTGTGATGATTCCAGAGCTCTTTCAACGGCTCAACATTGTACCCAAGAAATTCAGATGTTTTCTATGATTTTCATGCTGAGCGGTTAGCATTGTTTTTGTTCTCAAATGTGTCACCTAATGACCACCTCATGGCTACTTCACCTCCAGGCATTACATCCATGTTCAAGGAGGGAAGAAGGGAGAATAATACCAGCAAACTCTTCTCATCTTTTATCAGGTAGTAATAATTCTTTCCCAGAAGTCCTCAAGGACATCCCTTTACATCTTACTGGCTAGTAGTGGGTCACATGGTCTCTCTTACTTCCAAAGGAGGCTGAGAGAGTGGTATTTACTCTTCCAGTCTCTATATTAGGGGGCAGAAGGGGCTGGAAATGGCCTTGTGATATTTCAACAATATCATTGGCTGTGGTGTTCCTTGGGTTTGGGGAATATGACATAACTGGCGGCCGTGGTGAGCACTGTTCCAGTGGAATAGTGGAAGCCAGACCGCAGTGGGACAAGGAGTAGCGGGAAGTACGGCAGTGGAGGCATGGAGCTTTGGAGAGTTGTGAAGGATGAGTTACTGAGTTGCTAAGAAAGCCACAGAAGGGTTGCCCAGTGTCAGGAAGAGTCCGCCTGAAATTACATGGGATGAATGTGAAACTGGTGCTGCTGGGAGCATTTTCATGACTTTTCTTTCCACCTCCACCCATCTGTATGGAGAGGGGAGACTGGAGGATGACAAGGCAGGAGCGGTGGAACGGTGGGAGAAGGGGATGTTCAGAACGTGTGTGTGATCTTGAGAGTATAGTGGGTGAAAGGCTGATGGTAGGGCCAAGCTGGATGAGGAGGCAAACCATGCCACGCAGGTGGTTGTAGGATTAGCCACAAGTTGAACAAGAAAGAGGTTGTATAAAGAAGTTTTGAGGGTAGCGACGGTGAAAAGGATAGGAGGTTATGATCACGAGTCTGAAGTTGGAAAGGTTGTTAGGTCTTGGACAGTAGGACCGTTCCTTATAACAAGGAGTTTATGAGTAACTGTGGTAGGACAGAGGTGAACATCTCTTAGGAGTTAAGCAACTGTGAAGCCAGGCCACTGGCAGGGTTATCAGTTTAACCTACACTGAATATTCCCTATAGCCGTTACTCCTCAAGTCTGAACGAGATAGTTATGTTATCTACAAGAGTCATACAAGCAGGCTTTGCCATCTCTTTAAAGCCTGATATAGAGGGATAAACTTTACCTGAAAATTACAGATATTAGAGTCCTCATTCTCCCTTCTCATTTTTTTTTTGTTTGTTACCAAAACAATTCACATCCCATAATATCTGATCAATCTTTTGCTTGGTGATATAAAATTTTAGGCATTTCCAATTTAGGCCATAAATATTCTAGGTGTAACTTGTTAGGTAACACTTTAAGATCCATTGATACTTTTCCCCTAAAATTAAAAATAAATTCCAGGCCAGGTGTGGTGGCCTGTAATCCCAGCACTTTGGGAGGCCAAGTTGGGCGGATCACTTGAGGTCAGGAGTTCGAGACCAGCCTGGCCAACATGGTGAAACCACATCTCTACTAAAAATACAAAAATTAGCCGGGTGTGGTGGCGTGTGCCTGTAATCCCAGCTACTCAGGAGGCTGAGGCAGGAGAATCACTTGAACCCAGGAGGCAGAGGTTGCAGTAAGCCGAGATCACACCACTGCACTCCAGCCCGGGCAACAGAGTGAGACTCTGTCTCAAAATAAATAAATAAATAATAAATAAATTCTACATTGAATACATTTTGTGGAGTAGCTGAAGAAGAGCTGCTTATTCTTAATTTTCAGAGTGGGCAGTAAATGTGTCCCCTTGAAATTGATTACCTGGAAGAAAGTGTTTTCATTCTAAAAACCTTTTAAACAAGAGCTGGTGTTGGGGGCTGGGAGTGGGGGTTTCTGTTGGAATTAGACAAGTTCCATATGGAATTTAACAAGTAGGAATTAAACAAGTTCAGAATTACGTTGAGAAGCAGAGAAGAAGCTGAATTCTAGCCCTCTGCTTTTCCGGAGTTGGCCTGAAGAAGCAAGGGCATGGCGTGGCAGTTGGTAAATGATGGACAGGGTGGTGTAATCTGCTAATGTGAACATGGAGAAGAAAGTCTGTGCTTAATTCAGCAGGCAAACCTTTTGAGCGGTCTAGAAATGCAGTCAAAACTGGCTAGGATGTGTTGGAGGGGGAATGGTTAGAAGTTGGGAGAACACTACACTGAACAAAATAAGAGGTTCCTTTTTGAATGTTTCCTCTAAGGAATTTTAATTTACATCACTGAAATCTTGTCTTTTCTGCTGCCATTTTTTAAAAAAAAGTTATATACTTTATGTTAGAGGATGGTAGAAAGATTCCCTTACTTCATTAAGTTAATAAATGTCTATTAAGCCCTCTGCCCTTTAAGAACTTGAGAGGTAGTTCTATTTCTGAAGTTGATTTCCTGTGTCTGATGGGAACACCATGGTACCATCTCTTACTTGTTCATTGCCCTGGCATGGAGTGGATATTGACGAATTAATACATGACAAAAGATGGCAAGGAACCTAAAAGGAAATGCATTTTCTTGGCTATTCTAAGCAATTGGTTTACCTTTGGGATAATCATTTTGCAAGGAAACTTATGTATTTGTTGTAAATAGATACATGCATTGCCTTAGAGAAGTACTGCTGAGAAGTGGTAATTGCTGGAAAGAAGAAGAGATGAAGAGAGTACATCTGGATGGATGAAGATAATACAGATTTTTTTTTTTTTTTTGAGACGGAGTTTCGCTCTTGTTGCTCAGGCTGGAGTGAAATGGCGCGATCTCGGCTCACTGCAACTTCTGCCTCCCAGGTTCAAGCGATTCTCTTGCCTCAGTCTCCCAAGTAGCTAGGATTATAGGTATGCGCCACCACGCCCAGCTAATTTTTGTATTTTTAGTCGAGACGGGGTTTCTCCATGTTGGTCAGGCTGGTCTTGAACTCCCGGCCTCAGGTGATCCGCCCGGCCAGCATTTTTTTGAGATGGATTCTCGCTCTGTTGCCCCGGCTGGAGTGCAGTGGCATGATCTCAGCTCACTGCAAGCTCCCCCTCCCGAGTTCACGCCATTCTCCTGCCTCAGTCTCCCAAGTAGCTGGGACTGCAGGTACCCGCCACCACGCCCGGCTAATTTTTTGTATTTTCAGTAGAGATGGGGTTTCACCCTGTTACCCAGGAGGGTCTCCATCTCCTGACCTTGTGATCCGCCCGCCTTGGCCTCCCAAAGTTCTGGGATTACAGGTGTGAGCCACCGCACCTGGCCTCAGATTTTTTTTTTTAGATACAAAGTCTCCCTGTGTTGCCCAGGCTGGAGTGCAGTGGCTATTCGCAGGCTCGGTTATAGCGCACTACAGCCTCTAACTTTTGAGCTCAAGCAGTCCGCCTGCCTCAGCCTCCGGAGTAGCTGGGACTACAGGCGCACACCAGCATGCCCAGTGAGAGTGCAGATTTTACAGGTAGAATGAAAGTTTCAATTATCACTGAACCTTGAAAAGTAACTTGAACATATTTTTATTTGGCTTCTAAAAGATTGGATACTTTTAAAATTCTGGACCTGGAGTGGTGGCTCATGCCTGTAATCCCAGCACTTTGGGAGGCCAAGGTGGGCGGATTACCTGAGGTCAGGAATTCGAGACCAGCCTGCCCAACATGGCAAAACCGCATCTGTACTAAAAATACAAAAATTAGCCGGGCATGGTGTCACACACCTGTTGTCCCAGCTACTTGGGAGGCTGAGGTAGGAGAATCGCTTGAACCTGGGAGGCAGAGGTTACAGTGAGCCGAGATCGTGCCATTGCACTCCAGCCTGGGTGACAGAGCGAGACTCCATCTCAAAAATAAAATAAAATTCTGAAATTACGTTTCAAGAAGCATAGCAGGCTGGGTGTGGTGGCTCACGCTTGTAATCCCAACACTTTGAGAGGCCGAGGTGGGCGGATTGCTTGAGCCCAGGAGTTTGAGACTAGCATGAGCAACATGGTGAAACCCCATCTCTACAAAAAATACAAAAATTTGCTGAGCGTGGTGGCATGTACCTATAGTCCCAGCTACCCAGGAGGCAGAGGTGGGAGGATCACCTGAGCCCAGGAGGTCAAGGCTACAGTGAGCCATGATCAGGCCACTGCACTCCAATTTGGGTGACAGAATGAGACCATGTCTCAAAAAAAAAAAAAAAAAAGAAAAAATCATAGCAGATTGTATGTGCAGTTTCACATGGATGTGATCATTTCATTAATCAACTTTTCTTTTATAGCTGTATTTGAATTGGCTTCTGTTTTATTTTAAATTCATCATTGTGCTAGATTTACATTTTACATTTTAGCAAGACATTTTATAAATCTATAGTACTGAAAAGTATCTTTTAATAAGCTAGTAAACCCCCATTTCATCACACTTCTTCATAAATATCTAGTACCTGAGTAACTGCGAGTGAAATTCTGATTCACTAAGGATATTTTAGAAATAATAGCAGTGATGCCCTTTATGTCGTCTCAGTGTTGTCCTTTATTTCGTCTTATAGTCAATCATAGATATTGGTAAACATGAAGACATCTAGTAGTTGTTGAGTCCTGAACTAAGCAGTTTGCAAGACGCTTTTCTTATGCAGTAGTTTCTACTGTATGGCTAGCTAAGGAATTTGAGGCACAGACAGGTCATTAGGTGACTTGTCCAAAGTCATATGGTGAGTGACTGGGCAAGGATTTGAATCCAGGCAGTGCGGTTCCACAGCCTCTGTTCTTGGCTGTGATGTTGTGCTGCCAATTTTTACTCATTTCCTCACCTGTGTATTATACCCCCATAGAGCCTCTGGGTCATAAGGATTATTGTAATTAATAAAGACAAGGCTAAGCTTCCCAAGGATCTTCTGGAACATCTGGATAGGAGATTATAATACTAAATGAAAGCAGCATGGCATATTTGGTTTTTCTTTTTCACAGCCCAGACTTATAATTCCCATACCTGAAGAAACATTTTTTAGAATATGAATCCTGTTTGTTTTTTTTTTTTTTTTTTTTTTGAGATGGTATCTCGCTCTGTCGCCCAGGCTAGAGTGCAGTGGCATGATCTCAGCTCACTGCAAGCTCCGCCTCGCGGGTTCACGCCATTCTCCTGCCTCAGCCTCCCAAGTAGCTGGGACTACAGGCGCCTGCCACCATGCCTGGCTAATTTTTTGTATTTTTAGTAGAGATGGGGTTTCACCGTGTTAGCCAGGATGGTCTCGATCTCCTGACCTCGTGATCTGCCCGCCTCAGCCTCCCAAAGTGCTGGGATGACAGGCGTGAGCTACCCCACCAAGCCATGAATCCTGTTTTTTATCCCTTGTTTTGTACTGTGACTAAAAATCTGTTCATGTAAAGACACGTGTTCATATAAAAACACAACAACTAACTAGCGTATACAGTGGAAATACTTTTTACCCTAAATACGCTTTTGGTATATTTATCTCTAATAGAAACCAACACTGGGATGAAAGAGGGGAAGTAAAGAACAAAATTCAGGAAAGCCATTTCTCATCTGTCACCCAGGCTGGAGTGCAGTGGCGCAATCTCGGCTCACTACAACGTCTGCCTCCTGGGTTCAAGCGATTCTCCTGCCTCAGCCTCCCAAGTAGCTGGGACTACAGGCGCCTGCCAGCACGCCCAGCTAATTGTTTTGTATTTTTAGTAGAGACGGGGGTTCACCATGTTAGGCAGGATGGTCTTGGACTCCTGACCTTGTGATCCGCCCGCCTCAACCTCCCAAAGTGCTGGGATTACAGGCGTGAGCCACCACTCCCAGCCAAGAAAGCCATTTCTAACGTTTATAGTTACTTCTGAATTTTTGCCGACTTAAATCATTTAAGTAGGGAGACCTTTAACTTTATGGGCCTCTTGTCTAAAGCTGATGTAATGATATGCAGGTTATCAGATCGAATTATTTTACTAAATTTGCTCAGAATTTGTGATTTCTTTCCCTAACTCCCTCTGAAGTATAGTGTTTTATATTTATCTCTTAAGTTCTAAAAAGAGAGAAACTTGAAAAGGACCCTTTAAGAAAGGCACAATTAAACTGATTAGAGAAATGTTAAAAACTCACCCAGAAAAGAAGATTAATGGTAATTTTTTCACTTTGGCATTAAAGCTGAATTTTGGATGTGACGTAGGCCTGCCAAGTAGCCTTGAGGCATAGGAGGTGATTTCCTTGTAAGGATGAGGAAAGGGAGAGATAGCTCACCCAAAGTGAACCAATACTGGAGTAAGAAAGCCAACAGTGCAATGTGTGTCTTTGAATCCTCAATCCCTGAACATTAAATTTTCCCTAATTTATTTTAGGATGAAGAGAAAATTCTATTCTTGGGATGAATGCATGAACTTGAGAGAAGTTAAGGTAAAATCCTAAAGATGAAAAGAACCTAGAAGGTCTTAACGCTACCTGAGGATAGTAGTTAAGATTATCTTATTCTCTGTGGGAAGCATTCTGAAGATAATTGTATTTGTTTTTCCTTTATATTCCTAAATTAATTTCTCATTTCTTCTGGTTCTGATGTCAGTGGAGAACAGCATATAATTATATCCTCACATTTGAAAATTCACTTTCACTTTTAAAAGAGCATCTTAAAATCATATTATGCAAAGACAACTTTTTTTTGAGACAGAGTCTTACTCTGTCACCCAGGCTGGAGTGCAGTGGCGTGATCTCGGCTCACTGCAACCTCCGCCTTTTGGGTTCAAGTGATTCTCCTGCCTCAGCTTCCCAAGTAGCTGGGACTACAGGTGTGTGTCACCATGCCCAGCGAATTTTTGTATTTTTAGTAGAGGCAAGGTTTCACCATGTTGGCCAGGCTGGTCTCGAACTCCTGACCTCAGGTGATCTGCCCACCTCAGCCTTCCAAAGTGCTGGGATAGCAGGTGTGAGCCACCACGCTCAGCCACCAAGGACAACTTTTTAAATTACTACATACCATTTCCTTAGATTTTATGCTTAAAGACTTGGATATAATTTTGGATACCTTTGCATGGTTAAGTCAGACAAAAGTTAGACCTACTTATAAACCAAGGGAAAAATGTAACAGATTGAAATGTTTAATAGCTATTGTTGGCTTGATTTATTGTTTGCACTTAACGTTCATTACTTAAAGCAATTATGTAGATATTAAAATGTAATTAATGAACCCAGGAGAAATGGAAAATTACATAAGGTAATTATCATACTTAGCATTGATGCAATTTTGCCAAATTCTGTTGTTTTTTTTTTAAGAAATTTTAATGCATATTTGTTATTTTTCAGTCTCTGAAGAAACTTAATCATGCCAATGTTATTAAATTGAAAGAAGTTATCAGAGAAAATGACCATCTTTATTTTATATTTGAATATATGAAAGAAAACCTCTATCAATTAATGAAAGACAGGTATGTTTTTATTCACGTTTTTCCCTGTTATTCTCTCCATGAGTTCTTTGGATCCTTTCAATATGTCATACTTTATGAGATAAAGATTGATCACTCCAAAAGGTAAATTAAAATTAACCAGTACTGTTACCTTTGTCAAAGGGTAACATTTAACACTGAAGAACCAGCTGAGACACAGCCAGCATTTTTCTGTTGTAAATCCTTGAAAGTGAAGGCCAGTATCTCATCTAAATACACATACTATCTTTTTATGCTTTTTAAAATACAAATTTATGTATCGTTTATTACTCAGTAATAAAGCTGGCCTTGGGCATCTTGTGAAGGTTAATGAAAGAATGGAGAAAGGAATGAAGCTGCTTTCAAGAAAGGATCTAAAAAGCTCAGTCATTAGAATGCACAAGTCAGTGATAAGACTTGATGTGTTACCAATCCCAAGGAAATTCACAATTTTTAAACATGTGTGGGCAGAATCTGTAAAGGGAGAGCTTTGGTCTTCTGCCCTGGGCTTGGGGAGATAATGTTTTGGTGGTTGTTCTGGTCGCATCTGGGAGATTAACATCCATTTTGCCTGCTTTTAAAGTGAGAAATGTTCAACAAAAAACTCTGAAATACTTAGAAATAATTTTCTGAAGTAATGATGTTGATTTCTCTTTGTTTCTTACACGCACACACACTCACTCAAGGTCTGAGGATGTTACGTGAATTCTTCTTTAATCATATTTTTCCCTTTCTCAAAACATATTTATTGAATGCCTCTTATGTTCCAGGTGAAATCATCATAACATTAATATCAATTAAAATAAAAGTAAATTTCTGCCCCTCAAATCAGTTTTTACTTTTCCAGAGTCCCTTCTAGGCCTTGTATATAGACATGCACGCCTTTTTACTTAGCTGTAATTTTAGTGGGACAAAATTATTTTTTATGTGGATACTTAGTCTTTATAGTTCCTATAAATAATATATTCTGTTAAATGGCTATACTAAGCTTCACTTTTTGAACTATTTAAAATACATAACTATTAGTGTGAAAATAGGTTGGTAATTATTGTATATAATATTGATAGAATTATTACCATTAAAGGTGATAATTATAAGGATTATAAAAATGCTTGTAAGTAGAAAAAACAAACCAAACTGTGTGTATGTGACATTCATTCCTTATATAAAAGTTGTGTGTGCAAATGGATTAGGACTGCATTAGAACACTGAAAAATTAAGTTTCTTAATCACCTGGTGGAATTATGGGTAATCTTAATTTTCAGCCTCTAATAAATTTTGTCCTGTAAAATATTGAAATGATGTATACATACATGAAATATCAAGATACCCTTGTTGAAGAAAAAAATTAAATACATATAAATTCATGAAATATTAAATTTTCATCTATTTTTGAAATAGATGTAAGTCTGGCTGGATGCGGTAGTTCCTGCCTTTAATCCAGTACTTGGGGAGACTGAGGTGGAAGGATCACTTGAGCCCAGGAATTTGAGACCAGCCTTGGCAACATAGTGAGACTCCGTCTCTACAAAAAAATTTAAAAATTAGCCAGGCGTGGTGGCACACACCTGTAGTCCTAGCTACTTGGAGGCTGAGGTGAGAAGATTGCTTGAGCCCAGGAGGTTGAGGCAACCCATAATCCCAGCCACTCTGGAAGGTGAGACAGGAGAATTGCTTGAACCCAAGAGGCCATCTAATTTTTGTATGTTAGGTAGAGACACCGTGTTGGCCAGGAGGCAGAGGTTGCAGTGAGCCAAATTCGCACCACTGCACTGTAGCCTGGGCGACAGAGCAAGACTCCATCTCAAACAAACAAACAAACAAACAAAAAGCCCCATATATGTATACTGTATAAAGCTACACTCATACAGTAGCCACTAGTCAGATGTGGCTGTTGAGCTCCTGAACTGTTTGCATTAAGGAGTGTTGTAAATGTAAAATAAATTACACATCAGATTTTGAAAACTTCATACAAAACAGAAATTTATTAATGATTTTTATATTTTTTTACTCCAGGCTTGGTGGCTCACACTTGTAATCCCAGCACTTTAAGAGGCCAAGGCAGGAGGATTATTTGAGCCCCAGGAGTTTGAGACCAGCCTAGGCAACATAGTGAGACCACGTGTCTCTCTTTTTTTCAGAGACAGAGTCTCACTCTTTTACCCTGGCTGGAGGGCTGGAGTGCAGTGGTGCAAACATGGCTCACTGTAGCCTTGACCTCTTGGGCTCCAGCGATTCCCCTGCCTCAGTGCCCCAAGTAGCTGGGACTGCAGGCACGCGCCACCAAGCCTGGCTAATTTTTGTATTTTTAGTAGAGACAAGGTCTCACCATGTTGCCCAGGCTGGTCTCAAACTCTTGAACTCAAGGGATCCACCTGCTTGGCCTCCCGGAGTGCTGGGATTATAGGTGGGAGCCACCACACCCAGCCCGCATCTCTTTTTCAAAAAAAAAAATTAAGAAGATAAAATTTTAAAAATAAATAATAAAAAAAAAATTTTTTTAGAGGCATAGTCTTGCTCTGTCACCCAAGCTGGAGTACAGTGGTGCAGTCAGCTCATTTTTATATCGATTACATGTTGAAATAATATTTGACATTTATTAGGTTAAATATATTGGTAAAAATTAATTTTATCTGTTTGATTTCTTTTAACATGGCTGCTAGTAAAATGATGTTAAGTACACAAGTAGCTCTCATATATATTTCTTTCTTTCTTTTTTTTTCTTATAGGGGTTGGAGTCTCGCTCTTTCACCCAGGCTGGAGTGAAGGGGTGCGATCTCAGCTCACTGCAACCTCCGCCTCCCAGGTTCAAGCGATTCTTCTGCCTTAGCTTCCTGAGTAGCTGCGATTACAGTCATGTGCCATCACGCCCAGCTAATTTTTATATTTTTAGTAGAGATGGGATTTCACCATGTTGGCCAGGCTGCTCTCGAACTTCTGACCTCAGGTGATCCACCCACCTCGGCCTCCCAAAGTGCTAGGATTACAGGCATGAGCCACCATGCCCAGCCGGCTCTTACGTTTCTATTGGACTACACCAATATGCAGGATAGAACTGAAGCATTTATTTATATCTCTAAATTTATTTATTTTTTCCTTTTTTTTTTTTGAGACAGGATTTCATTCTGTCACCAGGCTGGAGTGGAGTGGCACAATCACAGCTCACTGCAGCCTTGAACTCCCATGCTCAAGTGATCCTCCCACCTCAGCCTCTCCAGCAGCTGGACTGTAGGCACACGCCACCACACCTGGCTAATATTTGTATTTTTTGTAGAGACAAGGTTTCACCATGTTGCCCAGGCTGGCCTTGAACTCTTGGGCTTAAGTGATCCTCCCACCTTGGCCTCCCAAAGTGCTGGGATTATAGGCATGAGCCACCGCACCCGGCCACCTCTAAAATTCTTAAAGCCTACATAATACAGATTCGCATGCTTGGCTTATCTGTTAGTAATTCAGTTTTTCAACTTGCTTTGCTCCTCTTGGGACGGTTTAAAATTTAGCTATTTAAGCCAGGCACGGTGGCTCACGCCTGTAATCCCAGCACTTTGGGAGTCTGAGGCGGGCAGATCACCTAAGGTCAGGAGTTCAAGACCAGCCTGACCAACATGGCAAAACCCCATCTCTACTAAAAATACAAAATTAGCCAGGCGTGATGGTGCATGCCTATAATCCCAGCTACTCGGGAGGCTGAGGCAGGAGAATCGCTTGAACCCAGGAGGCGGAGGTAGCAGTGAGCCGAGATCATGCCATTGCACTCCAGCCTGGGCAACAAAGAGCAAAACTCTATCTAAAAAATAAATAAATAAATAAATTAGCTATTTAATATGTATGCAATATATTTAGTTTTGGATTTGAGTTTTTATCTCACATCAAAGCAAAAAAAAAATCTAATTTTCATGTAAATCTGTAAATCATACCTTTACCCAGTATCATGAGGCCAGGAGAGGCTCCAGGGGAATATAAACCTTCTTTGGATTGGTTGGCTGGTTGCTTAACAGAATTATGTGACTGTTTGTTCATTTCTTTACAGAAACAAGTTGTTCCCTGAGTCAGTCATCAGAAATATTATGTATCAAATATTGCAGGGGCTGGCTTTTATCCATAAACACGGTAGGTTTCTTTTAAGTTTCATTTTGGTACCTCTTTAGATTACTGTCAAGATTGTGCATAGAAATTACGTATTAAACTGTTAAATAACTGTTATATTGGATAACTATGAATTTGGGGTATGTGCCTATACACACTGACATTTTTATTTAAAAACTTTTAGAATTTCTGTGATTCTATATAAAATGGAATTTCTGGCTGGGCACAGTGGCTCACATCTGTAATCTCAGCACTTTGGGAGGCCAAGGCAGGTGAATCACCTGAGGTCAGGAGTTTGAGACCAGCCTGGCCAACATGGTGAAACCCTATCTCTACTAAAAATATACAAAAATTAGCCTGGCATGGTGGTGGGTGCCTATAATCCCAGCTACTCAGGAGGCTGAGGCAGGAGAATTGCTTGAACCCGGGAGGCAGAGGTTGCAGTGAGCTGAGATCACGCCACTGCACTCCAGGCTGGGCAACAGAGCGAGACTGCATCTCAAAAAAAAAAAATTAGGCTGGGCACGGTGGCTCACACCTGTAATCCCAGTACTCTGGGAGGCCAAGGTGGACGGGTCACCTGAGGTTAGGAGTTAGAGACCAGCCTGGCCAACATGGTGAAACCCCATCTCTACTAAAAATATAAATAATTAGCCAGGCTTGGTGGTGTGCACCTATAATCCCAGCTACTTGAGAGTCTGAGGCAGCAGAATCGCTTGAACCAAGGAGGCGGAGGTTGCAGTGAGTCGAAATCATGCCGTTGCACTCCAGCCTGGGCAAAAAGAGGGAAACTCTGTCTCAAAAAATAAATAGAATTTCTATAATCTTTAATTATCTTCCACCATAGCAGAATTTTTAAACAGTTTAATCATCATCAGCCTTTAGTCTCAGTCATCATATACCCATCCTGCAGCCTCATTCTCCCTAATTTTATCATGGAAATGAAAAAAAAAAAAAACAAAGGACCCTCTTTTGGAAAAGATTAGACTATTTTGATCAAGCATGACCAATTATTAACATTTAAATAGTTTGTAGCACCCATAGAGCAGTGTTTTATAGTTTTCCTTAATTTTTACATTTAGTTGTTTCTATTCTGTGAATGAAATTAAAGCAAGTATTCATACTTGTTCTATTTTCTATGAATTATGTACTTTGATTAATGTAGGTTTTTCGTATCTATCAAACCAAAATAATTATTAGTCCAAGAAGTTAATATGATTATTTTTTAAAAACATTTGTTTAGAATCACTGGATGTTTAGATATTAAATTAGAAAAGTTTGTCCCATACCATTGCTGTGTTCTGAACATAGGCACTCGAAAATCACCATTAGTTTCCTTCATGTCTCATCCTGTATTTTATTTTTTTATTATTATTATTATTATTTGAGACAGGATCTCACTCTGATAACCAGGCTGGAGTGCAGTGGTGCCATCGTGGCTCGCTACAGCCTCGACTTCCTGGGCTCAGGTGATCCTTCCACCTCAGCCTCCCTAGTAGCTGGGACTACAGGTGCACGCTTCCACACCCGGCTAATTTTTTTCTTTTTTGTAGAGACGAGGTTTTGCCATTTTTCCCAGGCTGGTCTTGAACTCCTGGACTCAAGTGATCCTCCAGCCTCAGCCTCCCAAAGTGCTGGGATTACAGGCAGGAGCCATCATGCCCACCCTCCTCCTGTAGTTTATATATATTTTCTTATTTTCTTAACTGCTACAGGAATTATTTACCTTCCAAAAATGCTATGCAGGATTCCATATAAATATTTTAAGAACACTTCTTAAACTTATAAAAAGGATATGTTTAGAATGTTTTAAGAACATTTAAAAAAAACTTATTTGTACCATATGTAAACTATTAGGGTCTTTTAAAAGTCTAAATCCTGTAATGATATACTACACTTTATTGACAAAGAACAGTAATGTATTAATTATATGGAAATAAGGGACATCTGCTATTTTAATTATTCATAATGGATTCCTGATTTTGAATTGTTTTAAACTCTGGTCAGCATGATAACACTTGATATTTACCTGGGTTGATTTATGCTGTCAGCAACATCTAAAGCGTAAGGGATTGAAGGAGGAAGTTCGATTACGATTTTAAAATTGTGACTGAAAGAAATAACATACAAATAATCAAGAGTTGACGTAGAGTTGGCTGCATAGTAATTTGGGAAACCAGGCTGTAAGGACGATTAGACGTTTTTACAAAAGCCACGTAATTCTTGCTGCTAAGCATCTCAGATGTAATACTTCAAGAAATAGATATTTTAAAATAGTTGTTTGGCCGGGCGTGGTGGCTCATGCCTGTAATCCCAGCACTTTGGGAGGCCAAGGCAGGCAGATCACTTGAGGTGAGGAGTTCGAGACCAGCCTGGCCAATGTGGCGAAAACCTATCTCTACTAAAAATACAAAAATTAGCTGGGCGTCATGGCACATGCCTGTAATCCCAGCTACTTGGGAGGCTGAGGCAGGAGAATTGCTTGAACCTGGGAGGCGGAGGTTACAGTGAGCTGAGATCGTGCCACTGCACTCCAGCCTGGGTGACAGAGCAAGCCTCTGTCTCAAAAAATAAATAAATAAAATAAAATAGTTGCTGTCAAAAAAATGAAAGTAATATTTAGTTCAAATAGGACTGAATTACTAATATATGTATGTCAGGATGGGGAAAACCTCAGCAGTACAAATATGCAATTGGTTTAGTTCTCTAAGACTTTGTGGATTAGTGTCACTCTGCTCTGCATCACATGGTCCCATTCCTGTCATTACATTACCAAAGTACAATGAATGTCTCTTGGACATAGTGAAATGGATGTTACCGACTATTTAGAGTAAGAAGTACTGGATAAACTCGGATTACAAAACTGTTAAACAGATGTCACGAACAGAGCCCACTCTGGCTTTGAAGTGATTAGAAACATTTAGGCCTAAAAAGCCTTCCCAACCCCAGCTGGGCACGGTGGCTCACACCTGTAATCCTAGCACTTTGGGAGGGTGAAGCAGGTGGATCACGAGGTCAGGAGTTTGAGACCAGCCTGGCCAACATGGCGAAACCCAGTCTCTACTAAAAATACAAAAAATTAGCTGGGTGTGGTGGCAGACGCCTGTAATCCCAGCTACTCGGGAGGCTGAGGCAGGAGAATCGCTTGAACCCGGGAGGCGGTGGTTGCAGTGAGCCCAGATTGCACCACTACACTCCAGCCAGGGTGACAGAGCAAGACTCCGTCTCAAAAAAAAAAAAAAAGATATAAAAGAAAGTCTTCCCAGCCCCAAAGCTACATGAAAACCCTCTTCAAGTGATCTCCTGCAGTCTCCCTGCCTCCCAAGGCCTTTGGAACCCAAGCCATTTGGCTATAACCAGAATGCTTTAGACTGCCCTTAGAAAAAGCCTGCCTTAAGACAAATCTCATCTGCCAGGAGGGCTTTAATGTTTGTTCTTTTCCCCCTGGGTTTTCTTTTTTTTTTCTTTTTTTGAGATGGAGTCTTGCTCTGTTGCCCAGGCTGGAGTGCGGGCGGTGGCATGATCTCGGCTCACTGCAACCTCCGCCTCCCAGGTTCAAGTGATTCTTCTGCCTCAGCCTCCCGAGTAGCTGGGACTACAGGCGCCCGCCACCACACCCGGCTAATTTTGGTATTTTTAGTATAGACAGGGTTTCGTCATATTGGCCAGCCTGGTCTCAAACTCCTGACCTCATGATCCACCCACCTCGGCCTCCCAAAGTGCTGAGATTATAGGCGTGAGTCACCACGCCCGGCCCCCACTGGGCTTTCTGCCTCATTTTCTTTGGTTTCCCCCTTGGCTTCATAACCATTTATTTTATAGATTGAATTGCTAATATAAACATTATAATTATTGGGATTTTGCAATGACACAGCTATTGAGGAAAACTGAACATTAGATAAAATAATTATAGATGAAGAAATTAGTTCTGATGTGTGGAGTTCCATTTTTATTGAATGGACTTTTTAAACAAGTGAGTTTTCTCAAGGAGTCAGCTGCACTGACTTAAGCCTGATTAAAAAGTGCTCTTCTAAAAAAAAAAAAAAGTGCTCTTCTCAGCCTGGGTGACGTGGCAAAACCCTGTTTCTATCAAAAATACAAATATTTAGGTGGGAGTGGTGGCATGCACCTGTGGTCCCAGCTACTTAGCGGGCTGAGAGGATTCCTTGAGCCGAGATCGAGCCACTACGCTCTGGCCTGGACAACAGAGCAAGACCCGTCTCAAAAACAAAAACACTTCTCACACGTTAATTAAGTGACTTCACTCTGGCCCTCAACCTCCGCCTCTATTGCACAATAGTGATAACATTATCTCCTTAAGGTTGTTGTGCAAATGAATGGAGATAATCATAGTGTAGTAATACCTAGCCCAGCGCCTGAACACCACTGGAGTCACAAATAAAAATAAATGTTAAATGAGTGGTTATTTTTAATTATCTCATACACTGTGTGAACTTTCTTGCCAAAGCATTTTAAAAGCAGGGTCCCTACATCTCATTTACTTCTTAGACAATAAATATGGTTTACTTTTTTCCTAAGATGATGTTTCGAATTATAAAAGAGGGGGTTCATTTATATTTTGTTTTTAAATCAAATAAAGCTATGTTTAAACGTAATGATTTATTATATATTTTTTTCTCTGTATATCATCAAGGCTTTTTTCATAGGGACATGAAACCAGAAAACTTGCTTTGTATGGGTCCAGAGCTTGTGAAAATTGCTGATTTTGGACTTGCAAGAGAATTAAGGTCACAGCCACCATACACTGATTATGTCTCTACCAGATGGTGAGTAGGGGTTATGCAGCCCTCCTGAGGCATAAGCCTGTGGTGAAATTTTCCTACGATGGATTGTTACATATTTCTGGAAGTTCCATATTGAATATTTAAAACATAGAATTGAATTTTGTATTCTTTTTTTTTTTTTTTTTTTTTTTTAGCAGAGACAGGGTTTCTCCATGTTGGTCAGGCTGGTCTCGAACTTCTGACCTCAGGTGATCCACCCGCCTTGGCCTCCCAACGTGCTATGATTACAGGCGTGAGCCACCGTGCCTGGCTGGGATTTTATTTTTTTTTAAGGCTGAATAATATTCCATCATACGTCCAAGTACCACATTTTGTTTATCCATTCATTGGATATCCATCACTGATAGACCGTTGGTTCCACCTTTTTTTTTTTTTTTTTTTGGAGACGGAGTCTCGCTCTGTCGCCCAGGCTGGAGTGCAGTGGCGCAATCTGGGCTCACTGCAAGCCCCGCCTCCCGGGTTCACGCCATTCTCCTGCCTCAGCCTCTCTGAGTAGCTGGGACTACAGGCGCCCGCCACCACGCCCGGCTAATTTTTTTTTTGTATTTTTAGTAGAGACGGGGTTTCACCGTGGTCTCGATCTCCTGACCTTGTGATCCGCCCACCTCGCCTCCCAAAGTGCTGGGATTACAAGTGTGAGCTACCGTGCCCGGCCTGAATTTTGTATTCTTTAAAGAAAGCAAAGGATTGGTTTATTGCTATTCTGATCACTGAAAAAAAACAAGAAAAAAGAATTTCATTTATTCACTCATTCATTCATTCAACAAATATTTATTGAACACCTACTATGTGCCAAACATTATTTTAGGCACAGAGAACACAGCAGTGAAATAAAAAAAAAAGATCTCTGCCTTATGCTGCTTACATGACAGCCAATACACAGATAAACAAGTTAAAAATATTATGGGTCACCAACAGAAAGACATACATGTGTTCACCAGAAGACATGAATCCTCTCAACTGCATGCCAGCCAAACGTCCATGAACAGTAGCATCATATACTCACTCAGTGGAATGCTTTGCAACAATGAGAACGAATGGTCTATGACTGCATGCAGCAATGTGGACAAATCTTAGACAACGTTGAGAGCAACAGCCCAAACAGAAAAAGAGCACATACTGTATGATTTCATTTATGTAAAGTACAAAAACAGAGAAAACTAATCTGTGCCGTAAAAGTCAGGATAGCAAGCAGTTCCATGGGGTGGGGATGTGTGTAGTGCCTGGACTAGTGCACAGGGGGCTTTCTGGGTGCTGATAGCATGTCGTTTTTTTTTTTTTTTTTTTTTTTTTGAGATGGAGTCACGCTCTCTCACCTAGGCTGGAGTGCAGTGGCGTGATCTCAGCTCACTGCAACCTTTGCCTCCTGGTTTCAAGTGATTCTCCTGCCTCAGCCCCCCAAGTAGCTGGGATTACAGGCGCCCACCACCATCCCCGGCTAATTTTTGTATTTTTAGTAGAGACCTGGTTTCACCATGTTAGCCAGGCTGGTCTCAAATTCCTGACCTCAGGTGATCCGCCCACCTTGTCCTCCCATAGTGCTGGGATTGTAGGCGTGAGCCATCAGGCCTGGCTGATAACATATCTTTCTTGATCTGGGTGCTGGGTCCCTGGATGTGTTGTATTTGTGAAAATTCATCAAGCTCTACTCTTAGAATACATGCCTCTGCCTGTGTATTATACTCCAGTGAAAACAAGAACATATGTGTATCAGGCCGGGCATGGTGGCTCACGCCTGTAATCCCAGCACTTTGGGAGGCCGAGGTGGGGGATCACTTGAGACCAGGAGTTCGAGACCAGCCTGGCCAACATGGCTAAACCCCGTTTCTACTAAAAATACAAAATTAGCTGGGTGTGGTGTTGCGCGCCTTGGTGCCAGCTACTTGGGAGGCTGAGGCATGAGAATCGCTTGAACCTGGGGGGCAGAGGTTGCAGTGAGCTGAGATTATGCCACTGAACTCCAGCCTGGGCAACAGAGCAAGACTCTTTCTCAAAAAAAAAAAAAAAAAGGAATATATGTGTATCACATGTTGATACATTATTATAAAGAAAAATAAAATATGAAAGGGGACAGGGAGTCGGGGGAGATGGGTAGAGAAAGGACTGTTGCTATTTTACATGGAGGGTCTCACCGAGAGTAGCCCTCATGGAGATGCCAGGGCCAGCAGGAATTTTTTTAGGCAGAGCAAAAGCCTTGAGACAGATGCATGCCGCACGTTAATTCTGCACAGCGCAGAATGAATAAGGAGGGCAGTCGTAGGAAACAAGGGCAGAGTTTGTAGAGTGGCCAGAAATGATAGTGACTTGGACCTGCTGGCCATGTGCAGGTAGTGAGAAGTGTGGAATTCTGGGTGTGTTTTCTGATGAATCAGATGTGGGGGCTGAAAGAAAGGAGTCCGTGTCTTAGTGTGTTTTGTGTTGCTATAAAGGAACACTTGAGGCTGGGAAGTTGATAAAGAAAGGAGGTTTATTTGGCTCCCAGTTCTGCAGCCTGAGGGTTTTTATGCTGCATCAAAACATGGTGGAGAAGGTCAGGCCAGGTGCGATGGCTGACAACTGAATCCCAGCACTTTGGGAGGCCAAGGTGGGTGGATCACCTGAGGTCAGGAGTTCAAGACCAGCCTGGCCAACATGGTGAAACCCCGTCTCTACTAAAAATACAAAATATATATATATATATATATATATATATATATTAGCTCGGCGTGGTGGCGGGCACCTGTAGTCTCAGCTACTTGGGAGGCTGAGGCAGGAGAATGGTGTGAACCCGGGAGGTGGAGCTTGCAGTGAGCCAAGATCACGCCACTGCACTCCAGCCTCGGTGACAGAGCAAGACTCCATCTCAAAAAAAAAAAACAAAAAACAAAAACAAAAACAAATTAGCTGGGCGTGGTGGCACACGCTTGTAATCCCAGTTACTTGGGAGGCTGAGGCAGGAGAATCACTTGAACCTGGGAGGCAGAGGTTGCAGTGAGCCGAGATAGCACCATTGCTCTCCAATCTGGGCAACAAGAGCAAAACTCCGTCTCAAAAAGAAAAAAAAAGGTGGTGGGGGGGAAGGTCAAAGGGGAAATGGGCACATGCGAGAAGGGAACAAACAAGAGGAGGAAGCTTGCTGTGGAGCAACCCACTCTCTCAGGAACTAATTTCATCTTGCCTGAAAAAGAACTCATTCACTACATGAGAACAGCACCAAGCCTTTCATGAGGGATCTGCCCTGGTTACCGGCGAGTGTGACGTTATTTTGAAATAGGGTCTTTGCAAATGTAATCAGACTAAGATGAGATCAGACCACAGCACGGCTGGTCTTAATCCACTAAGACTGATGTCCTTATAAGAAAAAGGCAGATACAGAGATGGAAGAGGGAAGACACATGAAGGCACCTCAGGAGAAAGCAGTATGATCTACGCTTTAAATGGATCAACTGTATATTATGTGAATTATAGATCAATAAAGCTTGTAAAAATATTGGTCAAAGTATAGTAAGTTCTCACTTAACATCATCAATAGGTTCTTGGAAACTTTGACTTTAAGTGAAACAACGTATGATGAAACCAATTCAACCATAGGCTAATTAAAATAAACAATTTTATGGCATATTTCTGGTCACAATAACATCACCAAACTCTTTTTCCTGTCACCCAGGCTGTAGTGCAGTGGCACGATCTCGGCTCACTGCAACCTCTGCCTCCCGGGTTCAAGTGATTCTCCTGCCCCAGCCTCTCGAGTAGCTGGGATTACAGACGCCCACCACTACACCCAGCTAATTTTTTGTATTTTTAGTAGAGATGGGGTTTCACCATGTTGGCCAGGCTGGTCTCAAACTCCTGACCTCGTGATTCGCCCGCCTTGGTCTGCCAAAGTGCTGGAATTATAGGCGTGAGCAACTGCGCCTGGCCACCAAACTTCTAAATAGTGACCAAAACACTAATATTGAACACTGAAATACATGTGAGCTATACATACATTTGAGAAAGATTAATAAAAACAAGGAAGATAATTATTTGCCCAGTTATTCTAGTTCAGGGTCACGGGTGGCTACAGCGTGTCCTGAAAGCTGGGGGTGCAAGGTGAACACCAACCATGGACGGGACAGCCTCCCATGGCAGCACGCCCCTTCCCCCCCCGCTGACACACACATGCACACACTCATCCTGGGGCCACACAGGCACCCCGGTTCACCTGACCTGCACATATCTGGGATATGGGAGGAAGCTGGAGTCCCAGAGAAAACATGTAGACTTGGAGAGAACGTGCAGACCCCACACAGTGGCCCAGCCAGAAATGCCTTTCTTTTTTTTTCTTTTTCATCAACATTACTATGAAACAACATTGAGCAAAACAACATTGAACAAAACTAGTTTATTGAGGGCTTGCTGTATTCTCAATGAAAGCAAAAAGACAGTATGCCAAACATTTGGACTGAAATATTGACACATTTTTGTTGGAAAAAAAGAGAATTGAGAGTGTCTTCCATTTAGCAGACTTTGTGTTGGACTTAACCAGCTCGCTTTGCTCTTGTAAATTGAGTATTTTTCTCAATTAAAAGTATTGTTAGGCTGGGTGCAGTGGCTCATGCCTGTAATCTCAGCACTTTGGGAGGCTGAGGCGGGCTGATCACCTGAGGTCAAGAGTTTGAGACCAGCCTGGCCAACATGGGGAAACCCCGTCTCTACTAAAAATACAAAAATTAGCCGGGCATGGTGGTGCGCCCCTGTAATCCCAGCTGCTCAGGAGGCTGAGGCAGGAGAATCACTTGAACCCAGGAGGCGGAGGTTGCAGCGAGCCGAGATCGCGCCATTGCACTCCAGCCTGGGCAAAAAAAGCAAAACTCCACTCAATAAAGATAGTTGACTACGGAAGAGGAGTCAGTTGAGGATATCAGTACTTTCAAACTGATTTAAAAAAAACTCCACTACTCAGGGATAATCCTTGTTCATCTTTTGTTTTCTGTGCTTCCTTGTGAATAGATGCTAAATATAATGCTTTGTAACATGGTTTTTCTACTTTTTTTCTTAATATATCAGATGGCACTTATTTCCTTATCTATTCAGTTGAGTTCCTGTCTTAGGCTTGATGGACATTTCATAGACATTTATCTCCAGCCCCACTCATTGTCTGTGATCAGGGAACATGTGTTGTGTCCTGTTATCCCCATAACATTGTACAAATGCCTGACACACAGATGGAGCGGGGTCTGAATACCTGTTCCTTGATGGAAATGCATGACCACACAGCATAGAATGCTACTGCCCATCCACCTTTGAAATTGCAATCAAAATCACCTCTTTTGTTTTCTATTTTCATAGGTATCGTGCCCCTGAAGTTTTACTGAGATCTTCAGTTTATAGTTCTCCCATTGATGTGTGGGCTGTTGGAAGTATCATGGCTGAACTCTATATGTTAAGGCCACTTTTCCCAGGGACAAGTGAGGTCGATGAAATCTTTAAAATTTGCCAAGTTTTAGGGACTCCCAAAAAAGTAAGTACTCTTGTCCCTAAGTTGCTATAACTTTTGATTATTTCTATCTTGCTACCTTGCTTTTAATTTTATAATTTTGATTATTTACAGCTTTTGCCTAGATATCTGATATTTTCATTTTGAAATAGGCTCATACTTTAATGATTAATTTTCTCATAATTCTTTTTTTTTTTTTTTTTTGAGATGGAATCTCGCTCTGTTGCCCAGGTTGGAGTGCAGTGGCTCAATCTCAGCTCACTGCAACCTCCACCTCCCAGGTTTAAGCAATTCTCATGCCTCAGCCTCCCAAGTAGCTGGGATTACAGGTGTGCACCACCATGTCTGGTCAATTTTTCTATTGTTAGAGAGGAGATTTCACCATGTTGGCCAGGCTGGTCTTGAACTCCTGAGCTCAAGCGATCTGCGATCTGCCCACCCCAGCCTCCCAAAGTGCTGGGATTACTTGGTCTGAGCCACCGCGCCCAGCTGTAATCCTTATTTTTTAATCAGAGTGGGTTAAGGATTGCAAGAAGCCGGAATCCCACCAGCTGAAGAAAAACAGGTACTTGCCTTTCCTTAAGAACTTCAGGAAAAATTCTGTGTGTTTAGCGTGTAACTTGGGGGTGATGCCCAGCTGATACTGTACAGACAGCCTTGCTTGAGCTCCTTCCTACTCACTCTGTGGCTGGCCATTGACATCAACTGTTAACCCCTG
This sequence comes from Symphalangus syndactylus, assembly GCF_028878055.3. Classification (NCBI taxonomy): domain Eukaryota; kingdom Metazoa; phylum Chordata; class Mammalia; order Primates; family Hylobatidae; genus Symphalangus; species Symphalangus syndactylus. Next base: position 60,170,054 of record NC_072445.2, read on the forward strand.
GTGTCTTGAACCTTATTTTTTCTTAACCCTTTCTTGTTTCCTTTTTTATATCTCTCTTGTGGATATTTGACTTCTTGAACTGAGTGCTTTTCAATTAACTATAATTATATTTCATCTACACCTTTCTTTCTGAAATGTGCTTTATAAGTGTGTATAAAATGACATCATAATTAAATTAGTATGTGCCTTATAGTTAACATTACACAAGTAAATGTAGATATTAAAGCCTTAATGTAATTGTCATTTCCCAGATATGTGCATTTTTAACATTGGACGCGATGGGTAATATATACGACAAGGATCTTTGTTAGCAGTCAGCCTCTTTGTAAAGCACTTTTCCTTATTTGTTCAGAGTTAACCCAGATATCATCACAGCAACATCACCATCAGGATCTAAAACCAGACAAGAGCTTAATATTGTGAAATTTATAAAGGCTGGGCACGGTGGCTCATATCTGTAATCCCAGCACTTTGGGAAGCCCAGGCAGGAGGATCACTTGAGCCCAGGAGTTCAAGACCAGCCTGGGCAACATAGTGAAACCCTGTCTCCACAAAAAAAAAAATTAGCCAGGTGTGATGGTGCACACCTGTAGTCCCAGCTACTCAGGAGGCTGAGGTAGGAGGATCTCTTGAGCCCAGGAGGGTGAGGCTGTAGTGAGCCATGATTGCTGCACTGCACTCCAGCCTGGATAACAGAGCCAGATCCTGTCTCAAAAAAAAAAAAAAAAGTTATAAAAGTGCTTTTCGCATTGCTTCCTAACTCTCAGCTTAATGTTCTTTCTATACTGTCGTAGCACTAAATTGTAGACATGGTCTGGTATTTCATTCTCATGTTTATTTATATGGATCAACATGAAAATGTTCACACATAAATGATGTTTATATTACTGCTGTGTTTTTTAAATGGATTACTAAAAACAATTTGTTTTGCCCTCCTCACCCGCACTTATATATTCCTGAAACAGAGTGACTGGCCAGAAGGATACCAGCTGGCATCCTCTATGAACTTCCGTTTTCCCCAGTGTGTTCCTATAAACTTAAAAACTCTTATTCCCAATGCCAGTAATGAAGCTATTCAGCTCATGACTGAAATGTTGAATTGGAATCCAAAGAAACGACCATCAGCAAGCCAGGTGAGAGGAGTCTTCCCGTTAGACCTTTAAACATGTTTAGGTTTTGTAATATCAGGGATGTTTTCATTTACAAGGGCAGGTCTATTCTCAAGCAGGATTTTACTAAGAGAATTAAACACAAAGCCTTAGGCATCCAGCGTATGTAATAAATTAATTTCTAGGCATATAAGATCATTGGGAGAAATGCAGAAATAGCCACACCAATGATTTTCTGTGTTTTGTGGTTCAAATGAAGAACCCTGAGGTTGCAACAAGGAATCAATCTGCAATGATAAAAATTCAGACATGTGACAGACTAGTTATGAAGGAATCTGTCATGGAAGCAAAAAGGCATCTCATGAATCATTCCACATAGTAGACTTTCCTGTGCTGTCTTTACAGTTTAGGGATGGGATTCTGGTTCACTTTATACAACAGTATCATCCCTTGCTGGGACTGGAGTGTGCAGCCTCTGGCTGCCACAAGAGGGCAGCATTGTGGCACCCAGGCTTTGTTCTTTGTGACTACACCTGACATATCTACAGCTATATTCCAAGTCTAGGGCCTTTAAACCCAGTGCTTTTGTCTGCAAGGCTTCAATAAAAAGGCAATAATAAGCTTTATTGTATTCTCATCATTTAAATATAAATTCTACGTGAAAATTACAAAAATTTATTTTGCTTTTTTTAAATTAATCTTGAGAAAATGTTTTCTAAATGTCATCTGGAAGAACAAATGGGAAAGGATAGTCAAGACACGTTAAAACAAGAATAAGTAATTAGAGAGCAGTGATAGGGATGGACAGCTTGCCCCATCAGATATTAAAGTAACCTTTAAATTGATGATGGTAACAGTGGAAGTACTGGCATAATTGACAAATAGCCCAATGTTGCAGAACGTATGAGTCAGTATAAGGTAAATAAATGTGGCATCACAAAGAGGGGAGGACGGCTCAGTGGGTGATACTGGGAAAATTCATTAGCTCTTAGGGAAAAAAATAAATTGGGGTTCTTACTGCTCACCATACTTTACAAATCACAGAAGGATTACATTTTGTTGTTGTTGTTGAGACAGAGTTTCACTCTTCTTGCCCATGCTGGAGTGCAATGGCGTGATCTCGGCTCACTGCAACCTCTGCCTCCTGGGTTCAAGCGATTCTCCAACCCTCAGTCTCCCGAGTAGCTGGGATTACAGGCATGCACCACCACGCCTGGCTAATTTTGTATTTTTAGTAGAGACAGGGTTTCTCCATGTGGGTGAGGCTGGTCTCGAACTCCCGACCTCAGGTGATCTGCCTGCCTCGGCCTCCCAAAGTGCTGGGATTACAGATGTGAGCCACTGCGCCCGACCAGGATTACATTTTCAAAGTGTAAAAAAAAAAAAGCACCCTAAACTATTATAAACAAAAGGAAAACATACATGTGTATTTGATCTCAAGGTGAAAAAACCACGGGTATAAAAATAATAGAAGAAACCACAAAATGAAAACTCAAACGATTTGATTACATAAAAAGTAAAAATTTTCTCTATGTAAAAATCTTAAAATGGAAAGATAAGACAGAAAATTATTTTTAATTCTTAATACTCCTACAGAAACATAAGAAAAATACTGAAATGTGTATGTGTATTTTCTTTTTTTTTTTTGAGATGGAGTCTCTGTTGCCCAGGCTGGAGTGCAGTGGCACGATCTTGACTCACTGCAACCTCTGCCTCCTGGGTTCAGGCCGATTCTCCTGCCTCAGCCTCACGAGTCGCTGGGATTACAGGTGCCTGCCACCACATTTGGCTAATTTTTGTATTTTTGTAGACACAGAGGTGGTTTTTTTTTTTTGAGACGGAGTCTTGCTCTGTCACCCAGGCTGGAGTGCAGTAGCATGATCTCGGCTCACTCACCCTCCACCTCCCAGGTTCAAGCAATTCTCCTGTCTCAGCCTCCCTAGTAGCTGGGACTACAGGTACCTGCCACCATGCCTGGCTAATTTTTGTATTTTTAGTGGAGACACGGTTTCATCTTGTTGGTCAGGCTGATCTTGAACTCCTGATCTCAGGTGATCCACCCACCTCGGCCTCCCAAAGTTCTGGGATTACAGGCGTGAGCCACTGTGCCTGGCCAGAGACGGAGTCTTACCATGTTGGCCAGGCTGCTCTTGATCTCCTGACCTCAGGTGATCTGCCTGCCTTGGCCTCCCGAAGTGCTGGGATTACAGGCATGAACCACCATGCCCAGCCATTTAAGTGTATTTTCTAATTTTTCTTTTTTAAAATTTTTTGAAAGTTTTGTTTCTTTAAAGATGGGGTCTTACTATGTTGTCTTGACTGGTCTCAAACTCCTGGCCTCATGCAATTCTCCTGCCTTGGCCTCCCAAAGTGCTGGAATAATATAGGCGTGAGCCACCACACCTGGCCCATATTTTCTAATTTTTCTGGACATTCATTACCTTCACAATAAAGACATAGTAAGTTTTTCAAATGTATTTTAAAAAGAAAAATAGTAATGGGACATGAAAAAGAAACACAGGAAAAGAAATACAGATTACCAAAAATATTTTTTAAATTTGAGTCTTTGTTTACTATCATAAAATTCAAGCAGAAATGAGACACCGTTTTTCATTTATCTCTTAGTAAGAGAAAGTAATTTCGTAGTATATAAAAAGAGCCTTAAAGACAATCAGAAATTATGCTCAAAGATGTTCAATTCCAATAGAAAACTGTCCATTGAAAGTTAATCAAAATATTTCCAGCCATGTGCGGTGGCTCTGTGGTGCCGCATACCTATAATCCCAGCACTTCCTGAGGCAGGCGCATCACTTGAGGTCAGGAGTTCGAGATCAGCCTGGCCAAAATGGCAGAACTCCATCTCTACTAAAAATACAAAAAATTAGCTAGGCATGGTGACGCGCACCTGTAATCTCAGCTACGTGGGAGGCCGAGGCAGGAGGATAGCTTGAACCCAGGAGGCAGAGGTTGCAATGAGCCAAGATCGTGCCACTGCACTCCAGCCTGGGTGACAGAGTGAGACTCTGTCTCAAAAATGAATAAATAAATAAATAAATAAATAAATAAATAAATAAACAAATAATGTTTCTAAACTTAAGTTATGTGCATCTTTAATTTGGAATATACTGCCAGCATTAACAGTGAATTTGTAAAATAAAATTTTTAAACAATTTGGGAGACATCTCATGCTAAAATACTATTATACAAATAATATGATTTTGTTTTTGAAAAATACATTTTATATGATGAGAAAAAGTACTGAAAAGTATAAAAAATGTCTTGGTTTTAGTCTTGGTTGTCTCTGGGTGTTAAATTTTTATTTTCGTCTTGAGAACTCTACACGTTTCTCATTCTCTACAGTGATCACTGCTTCCCTTAAGTAAATAGGAAAAAATAAATGCTATTAATTTTTGAAGTTTTCCCTCTTCTTGAAGGATAGTAACTGGTATCTTAAAGTATCTTAAAAGGGAAGAGTTGGCTGCGCACGGTGGCTCACGCCTGTAATCCTAGCACTTTGGGAGGCCGAGGTGGGCAGATCACGAGGTCAGGAGTTCAAGACTGGCCTGACCAACACGGTGAAACCCCGCCTCTATTAAAAATACAAAAATTAGCTGGGCATGGTGGCGTGTGCCTGTAATCCCAGCTACTCAGGAGGCTGAGGCAGGAGAATTGCTTGAACCCAGGAGGCGGATGCAATGAGCCAAGATTGTGCCACTGCACTCCAGCCTGGGCAACAGAGCGAGACTCCATCTCAAAAAAAAAGGAAGAGGTGTTATAAATAAAGCCTTGAAATTATAAAACACATCCTCAAAGTTTCCACCTCCAAAATATGCGTCATTAATTTAGGAATATTGACAAGCTAATTACTTAATGTGACTTAATTCAGAATTTGAGTACCTTCAGTGTGCTAGGCATTGAAGTATTTAAATTATGTATATTTGTGTATTCCCCTGAGAATGCAAGTAACCCTTAACGAACTCTTTTTTGTGCTCTTTCACAGCCCTGCTTTTTAGTGGAAGTGGAAAGACCCAATTAGGGAGAGAGGTTAAGTTGTAGAATATGAAGACCATTTAAACTACCAAGCTGCCTTCTATTCCTCTAAAAACTGCCCTTACACATGGGAGGAGTTAACTGTTGGTCAGGGCTGTGTTGCCACCTGTGTGGGGACTGGCTAAAGGCAGGAGGTTCAGGGGAACAGAGCTTGACCATCTTAAGGAACCCACCCCCCCAATACCTTGGCCCAGGTATTTGATGCCAATAAGGGACTTTTTCCATAGCTGAGCTACACAGGCTTTAGACATCCTGTAGAATATTTTTTCAGTTTTAGCCTTATTGACATTTTGAACCAGCTAACTCTTTGCTGTGGGGTGCTCTCCTGTGCATTATAGGATATTTAGCAATGTCCCTGGCCCTCTAGACACTAGACACCAGTAGCGTCCCCCCACCCGTCATTATAATAAGAAATGTCTCCAGACATTGCCAAATATCTCCCAAGGGGCAAACTTGCCTCCACTGGGGAAGCAGTGCTCTAGACAGTGCCACCCATACACCAGGGGGTCCCTTCCCTCTCATGCAAGCAGTCGGGTGACCGATCTAGATAAAACTCAGTGATCATTTTTCATAATATTTTTGTATTTTCTTCCCATAAATGTCTTCTCTTTGCTGGTATACTGATGAAATCAACAGTATGTGTTTGTTGTCCCCTCTTTCGATTTTTTTTTTTATTACTAGTAGGTATATTGTTGTACTCAGGCTGAGAGTAACCCAGAATTTTATATACAGCTCGGGTTAATCATTTCAAATAATCTATATGGAAGATTTTCTTAATTCACTTTTTGATGTCTTTGAATGTACTCTAAACCATTATTGGTGTGTAGTATTTTAGCTTGAAGTAATCACATTAATTTAGCCAATGCCTATAAATTAGATTTTATCTTCACTAACAAATCTTTAAATAAATAGAACAGTTGTTTTGCTTAGATGTTATAATAACAAGTGAGCTTTCTATTTTTCCTACTGGTACTTTTTTTTTTTTTTTTGAGATGGAGTCTCACTCTGTTGCCTAGGTTGGAGTGCAGTGGCATCATCTTGGCTCGCTACAATCTCCTCCTCCCAGGTTCAAGTGATTCTCATGCCTCACCCTCCCGTATAACTGGGGTTACAGGCACCCACCAATGTGCCTGGCTAATTTTTGTATTTTTAGTAGAGACTGGGTTTCAACATGTTGGCCGGGCTGGTCTTGAACTCCTGACCACAAGTGATCCTCCCGCCTCGTCCTCCCAAAGTGCTAGGATTACAGGCGTGAGCCACCATGCCCAGCCACTTTTAATTTTTTAATGCAATTTATTTCTCAAATCATTTTTTTCTGGTTATCTTTTAAAAGAAGCACTGTATAGGGAATGATGGCTGCTTTCTAAATCTTTGAAGCTCATGTGGGCTAATGATAAATGCCTCGCACAGGGCCAATCATAGTTTATGTGCGATACATTTAGGTGGAACTGTTTTCCATTTGTTGTTTTTTCTGTGTTTTTATAGGCATTGAAACACCCGTATTTTCAAGTTGGTCAGGTATTAGGCCCTTCCTCAAATCATCTGGAATCAAAACAGTCTTTAAATAAGCAGCTGCAACCATTAGAATCCAAGCCATCTTTAGTTGAGGTAGAGCCTAAGCCTCTGCCAGATATAATTGATCAGGCTGTTGGACAACCCCAGCCAGAAACTAGCCAGCAGCCACTGCAGCCCATTCAGCCGCCACAGAACCTGCGCGTCCAGCAACCTCCAAAGCAACAGACTCAGGAGAAACCGCCACAAACGCTATTCCCGAGCATCATCAAAAACATGCCAACTGTGAGTAGCCAATCATGACGCTTGCAATGAAATAGTTTGACTCGTGCAATTAAGATTTTGTTTTGAGGCATTTCTAATAATGCTGGAAAAGATATAAAAGATTTTTCTTTGTTAAAGACCCTGAGTCCTCTGGTTGGAGCTTGACATGAGATCACTTAAAATTCTAATATGGTTTATAAAAAGAAAAACTTTCAGAATAAAAGTAACCAAGTTTACATGCTACAGTCTTCAGTCTTTTTTTTTTTTTGAGCCGGAGTTTCGCTCTTGTTGCCCAGGCTGGAGTGCAGTGGCACGATCTCAGCTCACTGCAATCTTGGCCTCCTGGGTTCAAGCAATTCTCCTGCCTCAGCCTCCCGAGTAGCTGGGGTTACAGACGCCCACCACCACGCCCGGCTAATTTTTTGTATTTTTAGTAGAGATGGGGTTTCACCATGTTGCCCAGGCTGGAGTGCAGTGGCACGATCTCAGCTCACTGCAATCTTGGCCTCCTGGGTTCAAGCAATTCTCCTGCCTCAGCCTCCCGAGTAGCTGGGATTACAGACGCCCACCACCACGCCCGGCTAATTTTTTGTATTTTTAGTAGAGATGGGGTTTCACCATGTTGCCCAGGCTGGTCTTGAATTCCTGACTGCAAGTGATCCACCCGCCTTGGCCTCCCAAAGTTCTAGGATTACAGGCGTGAGCCACTGCACCTGGGCTTTTCTTTTTTTCTTCTTGAGACGGAGTTTCACTCTGTTTGCCCAGGCTAGAGTGCAATGGCGTGATCTCGGCTCACTGCAACCTCCACCTCCTGGGTTCAAGCAGTTCTCTTGCCTCAGCCTCCTGAGTGGCTAGGATTACAAGCACCCACCACCACACCCAGCTAATTTTTGTATTTTTAGTGGAGACCATGTTGGCCAGGCTGGTCTCGAACTCCTGACCTCAGGTGATCCATCCGTTTCGGCCTCCCAAAGTGCTGGGATTACAGGCGTGAGCCACCAAGCCCAGCCTAAAGTTCTTTCAATGCAGAAGAATTCAAAGAAAGAATTTAAAAGAATCGGGTACTCCACAGAGTACTGATCCTAAATCTTAAGAATTTTTAACAGTACTTTCATTTTACAGTGTTCTTAAATGCTAAGGAACATGGAGATAATGGGTTTTTATTATTATTATTATTATTATTATTTTGAGACAGAGTTTTGCTCTTGTTTCCCAGGCTGGAGTGCAATGGCGTGATCTCGGCCCACCACAACCTCCACCTCCCGAGTTCAAGCAATTCTCCTGCCTCAGCCTCCTGAGTAGCTGGGATTACAGGCATGTGCCACCACGCCCGGCTAATTTTGTATTTTTAGTAGAGATGGGGTTTCTCCATGTTGGTCAGGCTGGTCTCGAACTCCTGACCTCAGGTGATCCACCCTCCTTGGCTTCCCAAAGTGCTCAGATTACAGGCCTCAGCCACCGCACCTGGCCAGAATAGGTTTTTAAAGTGTCAGGCATAGTATAAAACTTTTTCTTCCATCTTTTGTTCAGCTCCGGTTGCTGTAGTATTTTAGCTGTCCTACTGGGTATACACTCCCAAATGTGTTTGTATTATGGCATTTTAGGATGGAAATCAGTCTTACACAGCACTGTATCTATTTCCTTATCCAGTCCCCAACTGCCCCACCAACCTAGATAAGCAAGGCCTCCTCTTCCCCCAATAGCACTAATCACATTCTAACATACTGTTAATTACTTCTTACATTTATTGTTTATTTGTCTCTTCCTCTGGAATGCAGCAAGCTCAGCGAGGTCAGGAATGTTTGTCTGTTTATCAGTACAGCCTCAGCACCCTGACCAGTGCCTGCCACATGGTAGATTCTCAGTAAATATTTGTTCAGTGAGTGAAGGAATGAATAATTGCCCACATGACTTGTAAACCACCTCTGGGGTCCTGGGGAGTCCACTTTTATCTTTGGAACAGTTCTGAATATTAGAAAGTTCTTCCTTAAAACTGGGTGAAATCTGGTTTTCTAGCTTTTAATGAAGGCTAATCACTTTTCTAGAAAGGCAGCCTTTTAGATATTTGAAAATAGCCCTTATATTATCTGCCCTTTTCTCTAGAGAAACTTCTCCAATTCCCTTAAAGGCTCTGCATATAACACCATTCACCAATGAATAAACAACTCTCAGTTCCTATTATGAATGTTTCTTTAAGTCCCCTCTCATCCTGCTTTCCACTTAGAATGAGGCTGCCGGAGCTGGAGGCAGACAGCAGGCAGGGAATATAGAGCAGGGCAAATCACCTCCGACATTCTAAACTATATGTGCACTCGTGCCACCAATGATTACAGTCCTCCCCATGACCCCTTGGAAGATGTATCAATTGTTGACTCATACTGTGAGGGAAGGAAAGGAAGTTAATATTTATTGAGTAGCTTCTGAGTGCCATGCATATGCTAGGGACCCTGTATGCATTCTCTAAGTTAAAGAGAATAACCTAGCCCCCAGCCCCACCACACACACATACATTTTTATATAGCTAAGTTCCAGAGCTGGGATTAAGTATTGTGTCAACTAGGCCGGGCGCGGTGGCTCACGCCTGTAATCCCAGCACTATGGGAGGCTGAGACGGGCGGATCACGAGATCAGGAGATCGAGACCATCCTGGCTAACACAGTGAAACCCCGTCTCTCGTAAAAATACAAAAAATTAGCCGGGCGCAGTGGCGGGCGCCTGTAGTCCCAGCTACTCGGGAGGCTGAGGCAGGAGAATGGCGTGAACCCGCGAGGCGGAGCTTGCAGTGAGCCGAGGTCGCGCCACTGCACTCCAGCCTGGGTGAAAGAGCGAGACTCCGTCTCAAAAAAAAAAAAAAAAAAACAAGTATTGTGTCAACTAAAATTTCTAAGTATACCTGTTTTTTCATAAATGCTTCTCCTAAATTGCATATTCTGTACCTCTGACTTGTGTATTTCATCTCTAGGATTCAAAAAGTTGCAAGACCTTTTACATCTCCAATTTCTAATTATTTTTGAATATGTATTTTTTCTTCTCAGTTTACCCATTCTGCCCAGCTTGTTGCCAGCTATGTATTTGTTTAGTTGTCTGTTCTGCACCTGAATCTTCATGATGAATAGAACGACCATGAGATCTTGGGCAGGCCACTAGAAGCTTCCTCTAGATTGACATTGATCCATTTGTCAGTACCCTTGGTCAAGTTCTTCAACTATGTGCTGATCCCCTTTGCTGCCTTCACCCACTGGGCTGAAGTCCACATACACTACATTGAATGAATTCATTGTTTGCCTTTTATGAAAAAGTGTGGTTATATGAGCTACCACTGTTTTTCCTTAGTGCTCACAAACATCCCCTTTAATAATTGATTTTAGAATCTTTGCCCTCATCCTTTACCAAACTTACTGATGTGGAGTTTGCAAAAATAAATCTACTTTATTAAAAGTATTATATTTGCCCCTTTCCAGTCTTCTCAGCCATACCGGATTCTTGGATATCACTGATATTGTTCAGCAGTGTTCAGCATCAGTACCACAAAATACAATTCAACAGAAGGGAGGCCCAAACTCGGCTAAGGGTAACCTTTTATTAACCCTCCTCATCTGGAGCTTAACATTTTTTTATTCTCTGTATTCTGGAGATTGTTCTGCCTGGCAGAGAAGGTAACAGTGTAGAGAAGCTGGCAAATACTGCTTTTTGTTATCATCCATCACTATCACTGTGACACCACGAGCCTCAAGCAATAGCATGTCCATTCTTTAAGCATCTCCCTGCACCCAACATAGCTGTATTTTCTGAAAATTTTCCATGCTCTATTCCCTAGTTTTGAGTTGCCTTTTGGATTTTCTGTTTATGTGCCCCCAAACCACTTTCTGTAAATTTGTATAAAACCAATTCATTGTGTGCCCCAAGCCAGGACTTCTTTCCCGTTCCTTATTTCTGTTAATGATGCCTCCATTCTGTGACGGTCAGACTCATACTCCCCCTCTGTTTCCGTTAGGATTACATTCACGGACTTAGGACAAAAACTTGACCACTGTGGCTTAAACAGTAGGGGTTTTGTTCTCACCTAACAAGATATCTGGTGGTGGGCAGCTGGAGCTCATGAAGCTTGCAGAGGAGGCAGGCTGCTGCTGCCTTCCCGAAGCTCCATCACCCTGAGCAGGTGGCTTTCATTCCTGTGGCCACAGGATGACTGGGGTTCCTTTGGATGTTGTGTCTGCATTCAAGGAGGGGCAAGAGTAAAAGATGCTGGCACATGCCAGCCTTAGTGTCCTTCTCATTAAGGCTGTCCCCACTTAAGGAGGACACTAAGGCTTTGAGAAGTTAAGTCACTTGCCCAAAGAGACATAGCCAAGTCTCAGGTTTCCAGATCCTTCCCGTCAATGAAGAGTCAACCCAGATCCTAAATATTCAAGTCTCCCACCAACCTAGTTCACAGAGATCTCTCCTCTGAACACCTATCATATTTTTGGCATGTACCGCCCATTTTTGTTCATGCTTTTAAATGTGTATGTATGTTATGCCCTTAAGTGTATGGAACGCTCCTTGAGAATGGGGACTGTTAGTGTCTTACGTAGATAGTAGCTTGTGCATGAAAGGCATTCAGTACATGATTAAAGATTATGACTGATTTTCCACCACAGAAGCCAAATGGCACACTGAGTCATAAAAGTGGTAGGAGGCGCTGGGGTCAGACTATCTTCAAGTCTGGAGATAGCAGGGAAGAGTTGGAGGACTATGATTTCGGCGCCTCCCATTCCAAGAAGCCAAGCATGGGTGTTTTTAAAGAAAAAAGGAAAAAAGATTCTCCATTTCGGTAAGATTTCAAATTCCTCAGAAAAAATATTTTTGCCATGCATTAACTTTATTTTACTCATTAAATATAAATGCATGTAGACCCTAAAAGAAGAAAAGTTTGCTTAATAGGCCAGGTGCAGTGGCTCAGGCCTGTAATCCCAGCACTTTGGGAGGCTGAGGCAGGTTGATCACTTGAGGCCAGAGTTTGAAAGTAGCCTGGCCGACGTGGTGAAACTAAAAATACAAAAATTAGCTGGGTGTGGTGGTGCGCACCTGTAATCCCAGCTACTTGGGAAGCTGAGACATGCGAATTTCTTGAACCTGGGAGGTGAATGTTGCAGTGAGCCAAGATTGTGCCATTGCAATCCAGCCTGGGTAACAAAGTGAGACTCTGTCTCAAAAAAAAAAAAAAGAAAAAAATTTGCTTAATATTGGTGCCTTCCACAAAACACAAATCTTTCCACATACTTCTGAAAAGGTAAGAATCTTCTCACAGTAACAATTCTCAGTATTAACAGATGAGTGGGGTGTGTGTGTGTGTGTGTGTGTGTGTGTGTAGAGTGTGTGTCAGTCCGTTTTTGCATTGCTATAGAGAACGTGTTGGCCCATGGTTCTGCAGGTTGTACAGGAAGCATAGTGCCAGCATGTGCTTCTGGTGAGGGCTTCTGGAAACTTAGAATAATGGCAGAAGGTGGCAGAGGATCCAGCCTGTCACATGGCAAGAGAGGGAGCAACAGAGAGAGGGAGGAGGTCCCAGACTCTTTTAAACAACGATCAAGTCTTGCGTGAACTCAGAATGAGAACTCATTCATTACTCAGAATGAGAACTCACTCATTACCGCAAGGATAGTACCAAGCCATTTGTGAGGGATCTGCTCCCATGATCCAAACACCTCCTGCCAGGCCCCACCTCAAAATTGGAGGTTACATTTCAACATGAGATTTAGAGAGGACAGATGTCCAAAACGTATCAGAGGGGATCTTGTTCCATTTTTATGATGCTCTTGTGAATGACAATCATTATTCCCATTTGAAATTGACACGCCTCATTGCAGGAAGTAGAGCACCACGTGCCAAGTTAACAGCTTCTTCTGATGGTGTTAAGATTTCACTATCTGCCTCCTTGGCTATTCTAAACTTTTTTCAATCATTTTCTGAGCCTTTTCTGGAAGTTTAATATCTCTAGCAGTTCCTTTTCTTTTTATAAGTGAGGTCATCCTTGGTGCATTATTCAACTTTGAAGTTAGGATGGGTTAAGTTTTGGTGAATATTTTGGAAAGATACTTTTTTTTTTTCTTTTCCTCTTTGAAACAGAAGAATAGAAAGAACAAGTGTGTTATGAGTCAGGATAACTTATCCAGTAGCTATTTGGCATGGTATAGTATGGAAGTCTTCACTTTGGAGTACGAGGAATCTCTAAGGAGTACATATGCTTGGATAATTCTTTTTTTGCTTGGGTAGCTCTTATGCAACCTGTTTCCAGGTCTTCACATTCCATAGGTACTCTTTCCTAAAAATACATGAACTTGAGGAAAAGCCCACTCAATTCCTCTTCAATTGACTTTAGGCAAGAAAGTCACACTCTCACTTCTTTCAACTCTTACATGGCATAGGGTTACTAAATAAAGGGACAAATCAGAAAACTGGCTTTCTGTTGGTTCTTGTCTTATAGAAATCGGGTACAGTAGTCCCCTTAATCTGCAGTTTCGCCTTCCATGGTTTCATTTACCTGCAGTACAGCGCAATAAGATATTTTGGGCTGGGTGCGGTGGCTCAACACCTGTAATCCCAGCCCTTTGGGAGGCTGAGGCAGGTGGATCACCTGAGTTCAGGAGATTGAGACCAGCCTGGCCAACATGGTGAAACCTCGTCTCTACTAAAAATACAAAAATTAGCCGGGCGTGGTGGTAGGCGCCTGAAATCCCAGCTGCTCGGGAGGCTGAGGCAGGAGAATCGCTTGAACCCAGGAGGCAGAGGTTGTGGTGAGCCGAGATCACGCCACTGCACTCCAGCCTGAGTGAGAGTGAGACTCCAACTCAAAAAAAAAAAAAAAAAAAAGAATTTTTGAGAGCACATTCATGTAACTTTTATTACAATATATTGTTATAATTGTTCTATTTTAATATTAGTTATTAATGTTAATCTCTTGTGCCCAACTTATAAATTAAACTTCCTCATAGGTATGTATGCACATATAGGAAAAGATGGGCTGTATAGGGTTTAGTACTATCTGTGGTTTCAGGCATCCTCTGGGGGTCTTAGGACATATCCCCCACACGTAATGGGGGCTACTGTATTTTAGCCCATGTTGGAAAGCATGGTGATTTGGAAACACTGAAGCACCAGGTGTTAGTGATGTGTATTCTTTCAAATATACTAAAATGCTCTGTTTCCTCTTTGAAACAGAAGAATAGGAAGAACAGTTGTGTTACGAGTCAGGAAAACTTATCCAGTAGCTATTTGGCATGGTGTAGCATGGAAGTCTTCACTTGGGGGCACGAGGAATCTCTAAGGAGTGCATATGCTTGGATAATTCTTTTTTTTTTTTCTTTTTTGCTTGGAATAACTCCTAGGCAATCCATTTCCAGGTCTTCACATTCCATAGGTACTCTTTCCTAATCCATGTGTTTAATCCATGTGTTTTCAAGACACATGGATTAAAATTTTACTTATTTTTTTGAGGAACAGAGTGTATTATGGATAAGGTAGTTAAAACTTATTTTATCAACCCATACCATGAAATACTCCAATTGCAGTCAATCCTCACAATATTTCATCTTATAAAATACTGTTTCTATCTGCTTTTAACAAGAAATAAGGAATAAATTTATGATGAAAAATTATAGATGTCAATTTAAAGATGTGCAGGGAGTTACATAGTTAAAAATTACTTGGGTCTAGGAAGAGAGGAGTTTGAAGACCATTGATGTAGTATATAGGAGACTTGAAACATTTTTTTTCTTTTTTTCCTGAGACAGAACGTCGCTTCATTGCCCAGGCTGGAGTGCAGTGATGTGATCTTGGCTCACTGCAACCTCCGCCTCCAGGGTTCAAGCAATTCTCCTGCCTCAGCCTCCTTAGTAGCTCAGATGGTTACAGGTGTGTGCCACCACGCCCGGCTAATTTTTTGTATTTTTAATAGAGACAGTGTTTCACCATGTTGGCCAGGCTGGTCTCGAGCTCCTGACCTCAGGTGATCCATCTGCCTCGGCCTCCCAAAGTGTTGGGATTACAGGCGTGAGCCACCGTGCCTGGCAACTTGAAAACATTTTTTAAAACCCATGTCATTCTGATTTCAGCTTAATTTTATTCATAATTATTTATAATTATTCACAATTTATTCATAAATTTTAGTCATATATTTTTGAGGATGGTAGAGGTTTGAATCAAAACCTATAGTTACGATCAAGGTTGTGGCTGTTCATGGTGGCTTATGCCTATAAACCTAGCACTTTAGGAGGCCGAGGTGGGTGGCTTGCTTGAGCTTACGAGTTTGAGACCAGCCTGGGCAATATCGCAAAACTCCATCTCTACAAAAAAATACAAAAGTTAACCAGATGTGGTAGCCCACACCTGTAGTTCGAGCTACTCAGGAGGCTGAGGTGAAAGGATTGCTTGAGCTTGGAAGGCCGAGCTACTGCACCCCAGCCTGGGCAACAGAGCGAGACACTGTCTCAGAAAATCAAAAAAAGATCAAGGTTGTAGTCTATGTGCCTGTTTCTAGCAAGGGAACAATTAGTAAATTTCTTCAACATTAATTATTCCTTTTCTCTTGAAATTCTTTAGAAAAACTGTATGACAGTGAATTTTTCATGTGGGTATTTCTTCTACATTTTTTTTTTTGAGACGGAGTCTCGCTTTGTCGCCCAGGCTGGGGTGCAGTGGCACAATCTCGGCTCACTGCAAGCTCCACCTCCTGGGTTCACACCATTCTCCTGCCTCAGCCTCCCGAGTAGCTGCAGCTACAGGTGCCCGCCACCACACTCGGCTAATTTTTTTGTATTTTTCTTTTTTTAGTAGAGATGGGGTTTCACCATGTTAGCCAGGATGGTCTCGATCTCCCGACCTTGTGATCTGCCTGCTTCGGCCTCCCAAAGTGCTGAGATTACAGGCATGAGCCACCACGCCCAGCCATTTCTTCTACATGTTTATTTTTTGGTATCTTTCAATGGTCCTGTACAATTCTAGGCATATGGTTATTATTGTGATCATCTTTATTATTAATATACTACCATCTGTTAAGCTCCTGCCTAAGCTTTATAATTTTCATACTTCAGTAAAAATATCTGCAGACTAGGATGCTGAGACTCAGATAGGCTGGGTTTCTTGCCCAAGATCAGGTGAGGATTAATTCAAATCCAGGTCTTTCTCTCTTCTACCCCACACTGCTTCTTTAGCAATAGGAGCTGAATTGGTGAATTGGTGGATTTGTGAATAGGAGGTGAATTGGTGAATTAGTGGATTGGTGAATAGGAGGTGAATTGGTGAATTAGTGGATTGGTGAATAGGAGCTGAATTGGTGGACTGGTGAATAGGAGCTGAATTGGTGGATTTGTGAATAGGAGGTGAATTGGTGAATTAGTGGATTGGTGAATAGGAGCTGAATTGGTGGATTGGTGAATAGGAGGTGAATTGGTGAATTAGTGGATTGGTGAATAGGAGAATTAGTGGATTGGTGAATAG
This sequence comes from Symphalangus syndactylus, assembly GCF_028878055.3. Lineage (NCBI taxonomy): Eukaryota > Metazoa > Chordata > Mammalia > Primates > Hylobatidae > Symphalangus > Symphalangus syndactylus. Next base: position 60,186,466 of record NC_072445.2, read on the forward strand.
GTGGTGAATTGGTGAATTAGTGGATTGGTGAATAGGAGGTGAATTGGTGAATTAGTGGATTGGTGAATAGGAGCTGAATTGGTGAATTAGTGGATTGGTGAATAGGAGCTGAATTGGTGAATTGGTGGATTTGTGAATAGGAGGTGAATTGGTGAATTAGTGGATTGGTGAATAGGTGGTGAACTGGTGAATTAGTGGATTGGTGAATAGGAGCTGAATTGGTGAATTAGTGGATTGGTGAATAGGAGGTGAACTGGTGAATTAGTGGATTGGTGAATAGGAGCTGAATTGGTGAATTAGTGGATTGGTGAATAGGAGGTGAACTGGTGAATTAGTGGATTGGTGAATAGGAGCTGAATTGGTGAATTAGTGGATTGGTGAATAGGAGGTGAATTGGTGAATTAGTGGATTGGTGAATAGGTGGTGAACTGGTGAATTGAACAGACCCTGCCATCCCCTGCTTGGTCTCTCAGGCAGCCAGGGCCTCCCCATAAAGAATACAGAGTACCAAATACTAACATGTATACCTTTTATTTAATGGTTGTCTTATTTTTTAAATTATTATTATTATTATTGTTATTATTATTATTATTGAGATGGAGCTTTGCTCTTGTCACCCAGGCTGAGTGTAATGGCACGATCTTGGCTCACTGCAACCTCTGCCTCCCGGGTTCAAGCGATCCTCCTGTCTCAGCCTCCCAAATAGTGGGATTACAGGTGGCCGCCACCAGCTAATTTTTGTATTTTTAGTAGAGACGGGGTTTCACCACGTTGGCTAGGGTGGTCTCAGACTCCTGACCTCAGGTGATCCACCTGCCTTGGCCTCTCAAAGTGCTAGAATTACAGGCGTGAGCCACTGCACCTGGCCTGGTTGTCTTCTTAAAAGTGAACAAAAAGCAAGATATTTATATTTACATTTATACTTGTATTTATATTCAGTAGATGTTTACTAAATACCTAGTTGGAATTAAGCCTCTCCTCAACTCATCAAATATATAGCAACAGAAATAAGACCTCCAGAGGACTATACTACATGACAAGTGTGTGTACTTAGTGCCACTAGTAACAGCTGCAAGGAGCTCTGGGAGTTCTGTCTATGGGCAGAGATCCCTCTGATGAGGAGAGAAAAGTCTTTTTAGAGTGAGTAGTTTTGGGAACGGGTAGAATTTCAGTTAGTGATATAACAGCAGGGGGCTCAGGGGAAGGGAAAGTTGCCAGAAATGGCGGGACTGTTCCCACTGAAGCAGACGCACCTGTGCCTAGAACTGCCCCCAAGCAGGTGGCCAGCAGTTCAAAGGGCCACCCAAGTGAGTGTCCATTTCCAAGGGAGCTGACTTGGTGAGTAGGGTATGGTAGCATGAATTTCTAGGTGGAAACCATGGATGCTTGGAGTTAACAAGTGATGGAAATTGGGCAGTATATTCAGGCCCCAGCACAGAAGGAGCCCAGTTGGAGGGTGGTGGGGAGAAGGTTGGTCATGGAGGGCTCATTACAGCACGCAGAGGGATGGGCAGCAAAACAAAGCAATGGCTGCCTCATGCACTGCTGCCTGGTCAAACGGGCCTCAGGAACAGGCCTCGGGAATGAGACAGAACTAAGCCTCGAAGCAGAAAGTCCTCAGTCCCTACACAGAAACAGGACTGTGGGAGTTAGGGACCAACGGGCAGAGAGTCAGTCTTAATACTAACACCACCAAACAGCTAGCTAGGTGCTTAGCCACTACACAAGTCTGTTCTGGCTACTGAGACACAGGCATGTCTCCACAAATACCTATTTTCTGTGCCTGACGCTAGGGTAACTAGAAATTGTATATGGGAGCTTTTCTAGCACCACATTTCAGTTTTTTAGGCCATCCGAACCATGCCCCAAACAACCTCATTGATTGTACATTATTTTAGTCAACAGGTGAAGATGGCTGTTATTTCCCTCTCAACACACCAGCTTCCCATGTTATGAATCCAACTGCAGCAGTTGCAGGACAGAAAGAAACATATTACACACAAGTAAATTGCTGCTCAGTTATAAAGCTTCCTGTCACATACTGTCTGGTATCAGAAATGAGTCTGTGCACGACCCAGTATCTACGCAGGTGGAGGGGAAGTTGTCATTTAGCCAAAAGACTGATGGAAACCATTTAAGTGAGGTCAGATTGACTGGCTTAGGAAGATGTGCAGAGGGTGGGCAAGATCCTCTTGTTGTTTGTGCTGTAATGCTACCTTTCATTGGCTTTCAAGGCTTCCAGAGCCAGTACCCTCAGGCTCCAACCACTCGACAGGGGAAAACAAGAGCTTACCTGCTGTTATTTCCCTAAAATCTGATTCCGAATTGTCAACTGCTTCAACCTCTAAACAGTACTACTTGAAACAATCAAGATATCTTCCAGGTAAGTAGAGCAAAGAAAATGTTTGCTGCTAACTGGAGTATGGATAGGTCAGGTTCAAGTGTCTTGGAATCTCCGAAGAAAGGGCAGCAGTGAAGTAAGAAATCTAATCACAGAGCTCTTTGGTGGCTCAGTCTGTCGCCAAGGACTTTTCTGGACCTCCTGTTTCTACCACTAGTAGAATTCTGCTCAAAAAATGCTTAGGAGCAAAAATCAAGATGATGAATATGCTTCCAGAAAACACCAACCCCCACCCCCCGCCAAAGCTATGCATTCAGTAAATCCTAAATTTTATTAAACCAATTCTGTGCCCCCATTACAACTTTTTATAAAATGTAGATTTTCAAATACTCTTTCCTAAATGATCTGGTGTACATTTTTTGGTTTTTGTTTTTTGGTTTTTTTTTAGACAGACTCTCGCTCTGTCGCCCAGGCTGGAGTGCAGTGGCATGATCTTGGCTCACTGCAAGCTCCACCTCCCAGGTTCAAGCAATTCTCCTGCCTCAGCCTCCCGAGTAGCTGGGACTACAGGCGCGAGCCACCACATCCGGCTAATTTTTTGCATTTTTAGTAGAGATGGGGTTTCACAGTGTTAGCCAGAATGGTCTCGATCTCCTGACCTTGTGATCTGCCCGCCTTGGCCTCCCAAAGTGCTGAGATTACAGGCGTGAGCCACTGTGCCCAGCCAATCTGGTGTACATTTTTAAAAGATTCTGCCTGCTTGGAAGAGCATGCTGGGAACTCAAGAGAGGCAAGGACACTGGTTAAGAGGCCACTGCTTATGTCCAGATGGGATGGGGTAATGTAAATGGCTGATTCCAGAGTAGAAGTGGCAGAGGTACAAGTGGGCAAAATCTAGACATGTTTTGGTAGTGGAACCAATAGGACTTGTGGGTAGATTGGTGGAAAGAATTAGTGGCAGCATCTGAGGTTCTAACTTGGGAACTGGGTAAACGGTGGTGACTTTAGTTGAGAAAGGGAAGATTAGAAGAGGAGAGGAGTGTGGAGGTAGAGAATGGAGAGCTGAGTGTGGGATGCCTGTTAAACATCTGAGTCGATCCATCTAATGGGCACCTGGGTATGTGAATCTGGAGCTTGGGAGAAAGATCTGGACAGACAGTGGGGAGTTTATTATGTGCCTGCAAATAGCATTTTCTCCTCTAAATCCAAGTAAAAAGGAAATGTTTCAATTCCATTTAAAAGGGGGATAATCCATTTTTTTAATTGTATTTTAAGTTTTAGGGTACATGTGCACAACATGCAGGTTTGTTACATATGTATACATGTGCATGTTGGTGTGCTGCACCCATTAACTCGTCATTTAACATTAGGTATATCTCCTAATGATAATCCATTTTTAAATCATCCTGTATCTGCACAGATACATCTTTAATCCAGTGAGGGAGAAGATGATCTTTTTGTGTTTTTGTGGGCATGGTCATTTATAACTTTCTAAACACATGAGTGGGCCACTGTGTTTAACTGAGGAAGATTTGCTTTTCACATCTAAGTCTCCAGAAGCAAGACACAGTCTCCATTTCCCAGAAGCTTGTTTGGGAAGATGGGATATGGCAAACAAGAGAAAAGGTTGAGACAGGATTGCCAGCAAAAGATGGATCTGTAACACACTTCCCTGTGTACCTTTTAGGCAAACATAGAAATTTCAGTTCTAAGAATCCAGCTGGGGCTGGGCACAGTGGCTCACACCTGTAATCCCAGCACTTTGGGAGGCTGAGGTGGGCAGATCACCTGAGTTCAGGAGTTCGAGACCAGCCTGGCCAACACGGTGAAACCCCGTCTCTACTAAAAATACAAAAATTATCCAGATGTGGTGGTGGGCACCTGTAATCCCAGCTATGTGGGAGGCTGAAGCAGGAGAATTGCTTGAACCCAGGAGGCGGAGGTTGCAGTGAACCGAGATGGCACCGCTGCACTTCAGCATGGGCAACAGAGCAAGACTCTTATCTAAAAAAAAAAAAAAAAAAACCAGTTGGGACCCTCTCTTGCTGTTAGTACTTGGGGAAAGGAAAAAAAATGAAACCAAGCAGAGGGTTTAAAAATGAATGGGAAAGAAAACAGAAGGCATAGTGGGTGTATAGGTTTAGCCACAGGTGTTGAATAAGTTGATATAAACTTACAGGGGGTGAATTGAGGCTTTAAGATTGCGGTCCTGTGCTGATTTGTAAGGAGGAAGACACTAACGTATTTGACAGGTTGAAGAAATTGGCATGAAGCCATCAAGGACAGAGCAAAAACTTCATAGCCCTGGGTATTTAGAGATCTAAATAGGTTAAATAGTTGTGTGTATGTGTGTGAGAGAGACAGAGAGAGAGAGACAGAGTTTCGCTCTTGTCGCCCAGGCTAGAGTGCAGTGGTGCGATCTTGGCTCACTGCAACCTCTGCCTCCCAGGTTCAAGTGATTCTCCTGCCTCACCCTCCTGAGTAGCTGGGATTACAGGCACCCGACACCACACCCGGCTAATTTTTGTATTTTTAGTAGAGATGGGTTTTGCCATGTTGGACAGGCTGGTCTCGAACTCCTGACCTCAAGTGATCCGCCCGCCTCAGCCTCCCAAAGTGCTGGGATTGCAGGCATGGGCCACTGCACCAGGCCTCATTAACTATTTTAATAAGATACTTGTAAATTCATTTGGCATATGCTACCAATAAGATACATATACACTTTCTCATTCTGTTTCTCTATCCAGACATACACAAACAAGACCCAGGTTTCTTCAGGCCCACTTCCCATGTCTCACTCTGGTGCCAGAGCCTAAAAACGTGCTTACATCAACAACGACAAAAAATATTATAGGGCTGGTATAATATTATAAGATTGTGACATTGCACTCCAGCCTGGGTGACGGAGTGAGACTCCGTCTCAAAAAAAAAAAAAAAAAAAAAAAAAAAAAAAAATCTACTTTTGACCTTAAAGTCTGTATTTTTTCTTCCTCATGAGGAAATTTTCCTGACTATAGTTTCACCTACAGTTTGAAAACTGTTCTATTTGTGGCATTATGCTTTGATTCTTGAAAGTGAGAGAAAATAAGTTATGCTAACATTTTTGTACAGGAAGTTGTCATATCATGACACTCACAGAATGAGAAATCTTCCCATATTTCTTGACAATCAGACTGTAAACATGGCAGGCCTTATTTCGGCTGCTTCATCTTAGATGGCTGTGAAGAGGAGCTTAGAAACGGAATGAAGCGTTTCAGCAGTGCTCCAAGCAGGTCTGCGTGTAGAGGAGCAGGATCCCTCACAGAGGAGGAACTGGTAACACAGGAGGTGAAGGGGGGTGAGTGAGGGACTGAAGACCTTAAGAAGGTGGGAGAGGAGTTGGGGTCAAGACCAGGGTTGGGGCACACTTTTGAAAGCAGCAGAAATCCTTGTGTTGTAATCTTTAGATACCTGTGTGTACATTTTGGTGTTGATATCATGAGAGAGAGAGAAAAAAAAAGGAAATTCTGAGAGAGTTTTAATCTGACTGCAAAAGCAAGGATGGAAGAAAGTTTGAGAGAGTTTTAATCTGACTGCAAAAGCAAGGATGGAAGAAAGTTTCCAAAACATAGGTTCATGAGAGATACTTTTCACTGTTTTTTTTTTTTTAAATCAGTACATTTTGCCGGGCACGGTGGCTCATGCCTGTAATCCCAGCACTTGTGGAAGGCCAAGGTGGGTGGATCACGAGATCAAGAGATTGAGACCATCCTGGCCAACATGGTGAAATCCTGTCTCTACTAAAAGTACAAAAATTAGCTGGGCGTGGTGGTGCGTGCCTGTAATCCCAGCTACTCAGGAGGCTGAGGCAGGAGAATTGCTTGAACCCAGGAGGCGGAGGTTGCAGTGAGCCGAGATCGCCCCACTGCACTCCAGCCTGGCAACAGAACAAGACCCTATCTCAAAAAGAAAAACAGAAAAAAAAAAAACAGTGTGTTTCACTGACTGAAATATTGCAAATCAGTATCTTCTTACTTACAGAAGTGAGTGGTAGGAAAGACGACTGCAAACTTTTGTCAAAGGATATTTATCCTTTGAGCCAAAGCACCTTGTTTTCATAGTTCTGCTTCCTAATGTGGTTTTCAAAAATTTATTTCAGGGTATCTGAGACCTGTTTGATCATTTCCTTTTTAACTAGAAATCTAACAAAGTCTGCAAATTACTTGGGATCACAAGTATGGCTATAATTGAGATTTAAAAAGTAAACTCAATTACAAAGAATTGTTTGGAATGTAAACTTGAGCCTTACTGTCACCTATTGGCATTTATGGTTTTGAAGATGACCCCTCTGGAGCTGGATGAAATTTAAAACTAGAATCAGGCTCAGTTCAGTCACCTGGAAAGACATTTACTGAGCACCTATTGTGAACCAGCAACTATGCAGAGTATAGAAACCTGAATAAGAAGCAATCTTTGGCCGGGTGTGGTGGCTCACGCCTGTAATCCCAGCACTTTCGGAGGCCAAGGTGAACGGATCACTTGAGGCCAGGAGTTTGAGACCAGCCTGGCCAACATGGTGAAATCCCCTCTCTACTAAAAATACAAAAATTAGCCAAGCATGGTGGTGGGTGCCTGTAATCTCAGCTACTCGGGAGGCTGAGACACAAGAATCACTTGAACCTAGGAGGTGGAGGCTGCAGTGAGCCAAGATCACACCACGGCACTCCAGCCTGGACGACAGAGAGAGACCCTGTCTCAAAAAAAAAAAAAAAAAACGTCGTGGTGTTGAAGAAAAATTTTTGTGCCATCTCAATTTTTACAAGACCCTTAGCAAGAACATCAAATGTTATTATTATATTGTAGAAAATATCTTCTGCTTATAAAGTACACTGTCAACATTCCCGGTGGTTGTGCTAAGGGCTTGGGATCATGTTAGGGTTCATCAGAAAGCAAGTATCTGCTACATTTTCACCTAGATTTATTTCCATTCTGTCCAAGGTATCTCTAGTCTTTGTTTGAATCTATTACATATGTTTCCTTTAAGTTTATGATCTGCTTTGTTCTTCTCAGGTGTGAATCCCAAGAACGTGTCCTTGATAGCCAGTGGAAAGGAAATAAACCCTCACACTTGGAGCAACCAGTTATTCCCCAAGTCACTGGGACCTGTCGGGGCAGAACTTGCTTTCAAAAGGAGCAATGCAGGTAACGCAAGAATACAAAATGTACATGTGTGGGGTTTTCCTTTATAGACGTCTACTTTTAAATATATTGCAGTGCTCTTCCAACCAAGATACATGTGCACTTGGGAAATACACAGAGGTTTTCCACTACACTCTGCCTAGGGGTAGCCCTGCTCTGCTGGAGCGGTCATGGAGTTGTAACACTGCCTCTTCAAGAAAACTGTTTGCAGCTGGATAAGCATGGTGGCTCACACCTGTAATCCCAGCACTTTGGGAGGCAGAGGTGGGCAGGTCCCTTAAGCCTAGGAGATCAACTTGGCCAACGTGGCGGAACTGTGCCTCTATATTAAAAAGTACAATAATAAAAAAAGGTTTTCCCACTAGTTCTTGAATACAGATAGTTTTAAGGGAATTCTCAACCTCCATCTGAGTCTTTCATGAAATGGGTCTGCCCTAGCAAGGAGTCTCCATTCTGAAAAGACTTCTCATTGGCTACCATAGTGTGTTTTCTTTTTCCCCAAAATGTAAAAATATCTGGGGTGCCAATGAAATGGAAATTCTGATATGTTGATGTCACCATTGAGAAAGTAAGTAACTTTGATTTGATGACTGAGGAACAGATCTTTTTTAAAGTCAGGGAGTCTTAACAGTTCTCAGCATTTAGAAAATTGAAGGAGGACCTACTTGAATTGTTAGCTGACTGGTAATTTAAAAAGTTTTTTAAATTTTTTTTTATGAGATCAGTATCTGAATTTTGGTCTGTAACTTTGAGGAGTGTTTGAAAAATAGAGTGGCAAAGCTATCACAAAACCCCTTTTGTTCCCAACTATCTATTTGTATTAGCAAGATTTCTTAGTGCTTCTGTCTCCAAAAAGGAAGAAAAAAGAGAGAGAAAATAGCCCTGATGCTGTGATTCCAGCAATAAATATTCATTTGTTGATACATGAACTACTTGAAAATAGCCCCACCTTTCTCATTAAGAGATGCATTTGCAAAAAACTTAATTTTCATGTTTAGTAATCAAAATATATAATATTCAACTTTTTTGATTAACTATATACAATGAATCATTGTAATTATAACTAACTTGGTGCAGTATGTTAATATCCTTATGGTTACAAGAAATTTAAAAAAAAGTTTTAATTTACACATATTTTAGAGTGACCAATTTTAGACTTTTAAGCCTAAGATTACATTTGGGTAAAATTTGGAAGCTGAGGTATAAATAAAAATGTAATTTTAAGGGAAAAAAGAATTAATGTGAAGTGTCCAAATGTCAAAAAGGAACTTGTTCATGTATTTTTATGTCAATATTGGAGGGCATAAAATCACTAATAGTTTTGGCCGGGCGCAGTGGCCCACTCCTGTAATCCCAGCACTTTGGGAGGCTGAGGTGGGCGAATCACGAGGTCCGGAGTTCGAGACCAGCCTGACCAACATGGTGAAACCCCCGTCTCTACTAAAAATACAAAAAAAAAAAAAAAAAAAAATTAGCCGGGCATGGTGGCATGCGCCTATAAACCCAGCTGCTCAGGAGGCTGAGGCAGGAGAATCGCTTGAACCCAGGAAGTGGAGGTTGCAGTGAGCCGAGATCATGCCACTGCACTCCAGCCTGGGTGACAGAGGGAGATTCTGTCTCAAAAAAAAAAAAAAAAATCATTAATAGTTTTATTTTTTAAATGCCTATAGTTACAATATGTCAGAAATATCCTTTGCATCTGTTAAAGTTATGATTAAAAACTTTAAATATCAACTTAAAAGTATGTGAAGAGATAGTTTGTTTTTTAATGTAAGTGATATTGGATCAAAAAACTTTGACAATTACCATTATAATAAGTGAGTAGTTTAGTGAGATATTCTGATGTGACATCAATACATTTCAACTTTTTACAAGTTTTCCAGATTCTTTAAAAACTCAGTTATCCATTTAATGTCGCTGAGGTGTCATACACTGCAGCACTATGATTTACTTATTTTTTCTTCAGATAATTAAAAATAATATTCACTGAACCAGCCAGTTACACAAATTCAATTAAATGATAGTAGAACAACTTTGAGTCTCAAGGGAATATACAGTTGCCATCAAATAAATGCTGTGACAACACATGGGGACATTTTTGCATTTTTAAGGGCTCTTTCTGGGTCTTTTCATTAATCATCTAATCCATTTTTTCTCTGCTTTTCCTATAACATTCTCCTTACTATTATTCTTTCTTTCCATCTGTCTTCTCTTTAGAAGAAAGCATAATTAAACCAATCGAAAAACTATCATGCAATGAAACTTTTCCTGAAAAATTAGAGGACCCACAAGGTAATTTCTGGGTGTCAGATGAATGCAGTTTGTTCTTTGAATCTCTTGTCTAATTTTCTTCTCAACATTTGCCCCTAATCCTGACATAAAAGGCCAAGATGATCTGCTTTTAGAAGTCAGATCAGGACTAGGATAAAGAAAAGCATTCTGTCTCATCAAGAATATCTTCCTTCAGTAACTGAGATTTTAAGATGAATATGCTCTCAAAAAGTTCTGTGCGGTCTTCTTAAATTAATTATGGAAATTTATAGAGGAAATCAAGCAAATACTTCTAATGAAAAGAATTTCAAAAGAGTATTTTCTAATTTTGTGATCTATATTCCTGGAATTTTTTTTTCAAAGTTCTGAAACTCATTTCTTAAGCATGAACAACCACTTTTTTAAAAAGGTTAGACTGGGCGCGGTGGCTCACACCTGTAATCCCAGCACTTCAGGAGGCCGAGCCAGGCAGATCATGAGATGAAGAGATCGAGACCATCCTGGCCAACATGGTGAAACCCTGTCTCTACTAAAAATACAAAAATTAGCCAGGTATGGTGGCACGCACCTGTAGTCCCAGCTACTCAGGAGGCTGAGGCAGGAGAATCACTTGAACCCGGGAGGCGGAGGTTGCAGTGAGCCAAGATTGCGCCACTGCACTGCAGCCTGGCAACAGAGCGAGACTCCATCTCAAATAAATAAATAAAAATTTTAAAAAAAAAAAAGGTTAACTAGGTTAATAGAGATGGTAGATTTCCTAGGGGTTCAGTGTCACTGGTTTCAACAGTGCTAACCACTGGCTCCAATCTGAAAATTCACAGCATACAAGGTACTTCAAATAATAAGCCAAAATAATTTAAGAAGACTTCACTTTGTGTTCTTTTTCCCCTAACAACTTCTTCCTCCAATAAGAAGCATCATATAAGTGTTCAATGCATGAATCCTAGAGTCTGACATATCCCCATTTTGTCACTCACCAGCTTTTGCGGTTTGGGACAAGTTGTTTAAGCCAGCTTTCCCGTCCATAAAATGGACGAAATTTCCTTAGGTATTGTTACATAACCCTACCTGGAATTTTGTCACATACTAAGCATTTAATAAGTGTTTGCTCTGCTGATGAGGATGAGAGCAAGAGACATGACTGAAGCTGCTAGCGAATGCAATCACTGCATTGAATTTCCTCCCAAAAATTTTTCTGAAGTAAAGAACTGATTAGTGTTTCAGAATGACTTTCTGAGATGGGAAAAAGGTTAAAGTAGGCAGCTGAACTTATGCAAAATTCAGTAGGGTTAAACATGTATAGACTGAGAGCATGTGCTCACTGTATACAGTCCTTTAGGGGCTGATAACGTAATATTGTGCTTTGACATTTGTTGCTTCAAGAGCAGACACCTGTTGAAGCCTGATATGCCATGAGAGACAACAGGGACACAGAGCCCAGCGTTGAGACGTGTAAACAGATAACACTATGGAGAAAACACTCTGTTTACTGAGCAGTGCTTTGAAACCACGAGGGTGATCAGAGCCCCGTTTCGCCTTCTAGAGATAAACCTGCATCCCTTCCTGCAGAGCTAGCGCCACCTATCGCTTCCGGTTGTCGTTTGTCTTCAGTCTGCTTCCTGCCAGTGCAGCAGCTCCTGCTGGATCTTGACATCCCAGTGGCCAGATCCCAGGGGCAGTGCTGGTCCTATCCGAGCTCTCTGCCTCATCTCCCATTCTTTTTTTCCACACTCAGTGTGGATTCTCTTGGATTTCCATACCCTGTTCCTCCTACCATCCACCTCTCTACCTGTTCTCTTCCTCCATGGGGTCCTTTTCTCTCCTGTCCCTTAATGCTGGTGTTCCTTGGGGGTCTACTCCAGGTCTCTGCACATTCGCAGTGCCTGTGAGCTGGCTCCTCCAAGCCCACAACTCTGTAACCACCACACCCTGATCATTACCAATCTCCACGCCTGCCCACTTGCCCTCTGCCTGCCACAACTTGAATGTCCTCTGGGTACCATGTCTTTCCCGCAATCCTGATTCTCCTCCTATGTTGCTATTCATGGACAATGCACCCAGTCACCTGAGCTGCAAACTTAGGAGTTTATATTCCCCTCTTTCCCTACCACCTCCACCCCATGAACCTGCTTAGTTCCCTTCTTCTTCACCCTCTGCCACTGTTGTGGTTCAGACCCTCATCCTCTCTCATTTCAGCTCTTAGCAGCGACTTCCTCACTGGTCTCCAGACTTTAGATTTGTCCTCGTCAATGCATCCCTATGCTAACGCCAGATTGAGCATTCACCAATAGTGATGATGATGATGGTGACGATAATGATGGCGATGATAATGATGGCAATGATGCTAGCTGACGTTTAATGCGTACAGATTCTATGCCACGTGCTCTGAAAAGTCTCATCAATCCCTACAACAACCCTACGAGAATAGGTCCACTTACAACCATTTTACAGAATGGAGACAGACACAGAGAGCACTTCAGAGATGGGGGCTTCGCAGCGGGAAATATACCCCCATGTGAAGAAGTGGGGTCGTGAGAAAGCCTGGCGTGTTCAGGGTGAACTGAACACCCCTGGGCCTTGAGTTCAGACCCCAGCTCAGTCTCTTACTGTGAGAAGTTAGGCAAGTCACTCAACATCGGAGAGCCACACGATATGGATAATAATGTGATCTAAGCGGGCTGTTGTATGGATGAATAAGAATATCTGTAACAAGCGCAGCACAGTGCCTAGAACATAGTAGATGCTGAAAAATAGTATTTAGAAGTAATGGGGTAGTATTCAATGTTACTCTACTGTGCCTAAAATATTCACCTTCTGACTGTGAAACTTTATTATATGTCACTAGGAAATCTTGGAAGTTATGCTACTTACAATCAGTCAGGATATATTCCTTCCTTTCTCAAAAAAGAAGTGAAGTCAGCTGGCCAGAGGATCCACTTAGCACCTCTCAATGCAACGGCTTCAGGTAGGAACGACTTCAGATACAGTTTTCTAGATTCCTAGCAGAAAGGAACATTTTCCTTTTCAAGTTTATGCAGTCACTTTTCCCAAGTGAAGACTTTTAGTGAGCCTCACCTCATTAATGCATTTCTTTTTGTTTTTACCAAAATGTCCTATTTTTCTTCCAAAAATGTGGATTTGAGGGTCTAATAATTATAAGAAGAGCTACCTCTAATTAAGTGGTGACTGTCTGCCAGGCACAGTGTACAGGGCTTACTGGGATTATATCATTTAATCCTCATGATAACCTGATGATGTAGCTAGATCTCTTCTTTACAGATGATGAAATGTAGGTGAGGTAACTTACCTGAGGTCACACAGCTAGTGGAGCTGGGATAGAAACTCAACTCAATCCACTTCCAAAGAGTGTGCTGTGCTGCACAGAGAGATGTGAGAAAATGCCTTTTCCAGAGCTCTCTGCCCAGGACCTGGCACAGGGTGAAAGCTTAATAAATGCTGATACTCTATTTATCAATGAGTTAACAAGAGGTGTGTCTCTACAGTTCCATCTTAGGTCGTAGAAATTAGCGGTGGCAGGACTTTCACACCCTGCCTTTTGCTTTGCAATAGTATTCGGCGGGGAAGGGTTTATCCCTCCACCCTCCAGCGTTATGCCTAACTGAAGTAAGCTTGCTCCCCAGTGGTGTGGCATGTGACCGCCACATGTAGGGGTACACATTTGAAATGGAGGGTGATAATTCTGTACTTAAGCCAATCAGATTTGACCATGAATGGTCTTCGAATCATTTTAATCTGAAATAGATATCCTTAGTGAAGCACCAAAAATAAACATTAGAGCAAATCATTAGAACTTTAACAAGATACCTAATTGTAGTTTAATTTATTTATTTTAATTCTTTTCTATAGAGGAAAAGCCTTGCTCTGTCACTCAAGCTGGAGTGCAGGGATGCAATCATGGTTCACTGCAGTCTCGAACTCCTGGGCTCAAGTGATCCTCCCACCTCCACCTTCTGAGTAGATGGGACTACAGGCGCACACCACCGTGCCCAGCTAATTCAAAAAAATGTTTTTTGTAGGGACAGTGTCTTGCTATGTTGCCCAAGCTAGGTCTTGACTCGTGGGCGCAAGCAATCCTCCCACCTTGGCCTCCCAAAACTCTGGGATTATAGGCATAAGCCACTATGCCCGGCCTGTAGTTTAATTTAAATTGACTCTGAAAGTGTGCTCACAGCCTATCCTAACCACTATTGTATATTAAAACCCCTGATCAGATGTGCCAGTCTTTAAAGTTCACACTATTGGAGCTAAAAATGTATAAAGCCTGGACTTCTTTATTTTTTTATTTCTTGCCACTATAGAACTGCTTAAATAGTATTACAGTTACCTTATCTGTGAAAAGAATTGCTTCATTATCTTTTCACTGAAACAAAATAAGTAAACATTTTATATCAACAGTGATTTTTTATAAAGCCTCAAATATTTAAGCCAGCCTTATGAGCCATTCATTTATATGAAATATAAAATTTTATTTATTTATTTATTTATTTTGAGATGGAGTCTTGCTCTGTTGCCCAGGCTGGAGTACAGTGGTGTGATCTCAGCTCACTGCAACCTCCACCTCCCACGTTCAAACAATTCTCCTGCCTCAGCCTCCCAGGCAGCTGGGATTACAGGCATGCACCACCATGCCCAGCTAATTCTTTTTGTATTTTTAGTAGAGACGCAGTTTCACTGTGTTGGTCAGGCTGGTCTTGAACTCCTGACCTCAAATGATCCACCTGCTTCAGCCTCCCACAAGTGCTGGGATTACAGGCATGAACTATTGCACCCGGCCACATTTTATACTTTTAATATAAAAGCAGAAAATCACAATGTTTCAAATTATTTTGTTACCTAGGTATCTACTCTTATAAATCAAGAGTGGGTCTTTTAAAAAATATTTTTGTAAGATATTGAAGGCCTTTATATATTATTCTATCCAATTAGTATGCATATTCCTGTTTTCATTTTTTTAAGTAAATGCCTTTTCTTAACTTTTTATTTCTTTACTCTGCTTATCAGATTTTTCTACAGATGGTGATAGGAGGAAAGGTAAAAAAATGAAGTAAATATTAATCACTCTCAAGTGGTCATTGCAAATCCTTAGAAAAAACACTGTTCTGTAAGAGATGTGTCTTCCAGTCATGCCAGTTGGGTGACAGTTTCCCACAAGAAAATAAAACCAGGTCATTACCATATTTACTCAACTATTTCCCCCTTCTCGCATAGTCTCGTCTTTGCTCTTCTTTCTCCCCTTCAAGTTTTTTGGTTTTGTAGTTTTTTTTTTTTTTTTGAGACGAAGTCTCGCTCTGTCACCAGGCTGGAGTGCAGTGGCGCAATCTCAGCTCCCTGCTGCAACCTCTGCCACCCAGGTTCAAGCAATTCTCCTGCCTCAGCCTCCCGAGTAGCTGGGACTACAGGTGCGTGCCACCATGCCCAGCTAATTTATGTATTGTTAGTAGAGACAGGGCAGGATGATCTCGCTCTCTTGACCTCATGATCTGCCTGCCTCGACCTCTCAAAGTGCTGGGATTATAGGCATGAGCCACCGCGCCTGGCCTCTACCCTTTAAGTTTTGAGAGGGAAAATCAGTGTCTTCCTCCCCATGTAATCTCTCCTTCCCCTAATACTTCCTTATCCCCTGCCTTGAAACTAACAACAAGGACTTCGAGGAGTGACTTCTGTTCTACACAGCACCCTTCGGGATCACTTTAGAAGTGCGGGATCCTGTTTTAAGCACTCTGTGTACTCATTAATCCTACCAGGGCTGTATTCCAGGAGGTACTATTATGATCCGCATCATACACAAGTTTTATATCTTGCTAAAAGTTATATCATAGTGGCATCAATTAAATCCATAACTAGAGGCAAACTTCTTTCCTTTAGCACAGATTTTCTACAAGAAGTTAAATGTCCTGATAGGACAGATGCAGGTTTTAAACACAGAGCAAGCATTGCAAGGCTCACTATCCCGCTCTTGCAGGGCAGTGAGGTGTGGGGTGGTCCCACTAAGGCACAAAAGCATTTCTTGCCCTGCCACGAGATCTGGGCTCCTCTCAGCTGTTAGGTTCTTCACCAAAGGTACTTGAGTCTAAAATTCTAGTATATCTAGGAAAGGAATCCTAAATCTCAACACTATCCCTTCTTAGCAAAATGATTCCCTCTTGAAAAAGTTTTACAAAATATTGTCCTGGACACAATTTCATTTAAAACCATTTAGGACTTGACTTAGGTGATGTCATGACCTGGAAAAAGGCTTCTCTTTTTGTTACTCCCCAAAGCTCTCACTTCTTGCCTTCAGAGCCTCACCCATTAGCTTAATGCCATGTTCCCTTTTCCCTCTCTGAATAAGCGGGGCTCACTGCCTCCCTTCCCGCTCTTTACTCCCCTCCCACACTGTCTCTTCTACCCCTGCTACCACTTTGACCTGTGGCCCACATGGGTGAGCTCACTAATTTAGCAGACAGATGCTCATTTCTATTCCAATGGCTGTAACTAAAGGGCTCTTCCTAGAAAACATGGTGCCCTTACTGGCCCTTGTAGACACATTGTCCCTGACTTTGTTAGGTAGCTTTTTAGTGGCTTTGACTTTGAGAATTTTAAGCCCAGTAAAAGAGTGGAATGAAAGGACCTGTCAAACCATGGAGTGGGGAGCTCTTGGCCTCCCTGCCTCCACCAAACTACACCGCAGCCAGGCGGCTGTCTTACCCAGTGTCCACACTTAATACCTCGTTCATCCATGCTGAAGTTAGTAGCTTGTCAGGACCATGTGCTCACAGAATTCCCTCCTACCTCCCAGTTTTACAGTGAAAATTTAAGAAAAACTGTGCAAACCATGCCAGTAAATATGGGACAGCTAGGGCTGGGGGTACAAAATGGTCAGATTCATTTCAGTATTAACACTTAGAGTTTAATCCAAGAATGGCAGCTACTACACAGTGTGAAGAGATATTTAAACCCCAGATGGAAAAAGCAAACATCCCTCCTCAGATACAATACCTGTGATACCTTAGCTCTCAATCTGAGGTGAGGAAAGCGTGGACGGACTGAAGAAGGCATCAAAAGTTGTCTGTAAAATGATCTCCTGCTTTGTCCTTTGAAATGTTGAAGCAGTTTTAGCTCATAAATTGTTCAGATAACAAATGTTCAAGAAATTATAAATTTTTCAAAAATTTTTAAATAGTCAGATATATATGAATGAAATAACCTTGTGATTAAAAGTTTAGGATTCTGCCATTTAAGGGAGTTGTGTTCCTTCCCACCCATGATTTTCCCAATGACAAATGAAGTATGGGCCGGGTACGATGGCTCACACCTGTAATCCTAGCACTTTGGGAGGCTGAGGTGGGTGGATCATCTTGGTCAGGAGTTCCAGACCAGCCTGGCCAACATGGCAAAACCCCATCTCTACTAAAAATACAAAAACTAGCTGGGCGTGGTGGTGTGCCCCTGTAATCCCAGCTGCTCAGAAGGCTGAGGCAGGAGAATGGCTTGAATCTGGGAGGTGGAGGGTGCAGTGAGCCGAGATCACTCCACTGCACTCCAGCTGGGGCAACAAGGGCAAAACTCCGCCTCATTAAAAAAAAAAAAATCTTCATTCTAAAACCCACATTTTAGTGTTTAAAAAGAAATCTATTATAGGACCCCATGTGTGTTTCTCCATGAAGCCACAGTTTTATAGATTCACAATTCCAAATACATTTTTCTGTAGTGATACTGTGTGAATATTATTTAGATGTAACCACAGTGTGATATTACAAAGTCACTAACACTGTAGGTGTTGCCCATTGAATTTGAGCCAATAAATTTTCTTGGCCTTCTTACCTGGCGTTGCCTATCTAAATGTAAAATATTGAAAACAGCAGCAGTGTCAGCACTATAAACCAGGAATATTGGCTCTTCAGCTACTGGAAATTCTTTTTTTTTTTTTGAGATGGAGTTTCACTCTTGTTGCCCAGGCTGGTGTGCAATGGTACGATCTCAGCTCACTGCAACCACTGCCTCCCGGGTTCAAGTGATTCTCCTGCCTCAGCCTCCTGAGTAGCTGGGATTACAGTCACCCGCCACCATGCTCAGCTGATTTTTTTTGTATTTTTAGTAGAGACAGGGTTTCACCATGTTGGCCAGGCTGGTCTTGAACTCCTGACCTCAGGTGATCCACTCGCCTCAGCCTCCCAAAGTGGTAGGATTACAGGCATGAGCCACTGCACCTGGCCAGCTATTGGAAATTCTAATTGATGTCAACATATTACTACACTAGACTTTTTGGTTTTAACATTTAAAAAGCCTCAGACAGTACTGAGTTAATCTTTTAAACATAAATTCAGATTTTCCCCATCAAATGAGAGGATGAATTTCTTTGACTTTGATAAGCAAATGAGTAAAACCCTATTTTCCGAATCTGATTTCTTTCAGAATATACCTGGAACAGAAAAACTGGTCGGGGGCAGTTTTCAGGACGTATTTACAATCCTACAGCAAAAAACCTAAATACTGTGAACCGTGCACAGCCCATTCCCTCAGTGCATGGGAGGACAGACTGGGTGGCCAAGTATGGAGGCCACCGGTAGGAGTCTGTAGTGTGAAACCCCACAGCATTGCTCCGTAGAGAACGTGCAAGTTCCTTGACCCTGGGAAATGTCTACAAATGTCTATTTCTACTGAGTTCTGGAAGAAATATGCAAAAGTGGTACTTGGAAGAGCAAAAATCATCCCCTATTTTATTTATTTCCAAGAAATGCATTTTCTTAGCATCATTGCCCACAGTGTTGATATATGGGTAGGATGTTACAAAGTATTGAATAAACTATTTGCCAAAGTATGAAGTATTTGATCTACAATTTAATAAATAGTAAATCCAATAAGACCCCTTAAAAAAAAAAACTTGCAGAAAATGTTTAGAATGTTTTAGTTTTCATTTGTTGTATGTGCCCAAATGGTTTAGTAGTTCTTCACTTTGCTGTGATAGGCTCAAGAGGTTTGTCTTTTGTTTTTGTACAGCAGTTGGGTCAACCTCTGCTGGCTGTCAGCTGTGGTTATTTGACTAAGGCTCTGTGCTGCCATTTTGTCAATGACAGAAAGATTGCAATTATTTGTTTTTCTACTTTGAAGCTATGGGAGCGATGGTAATTTCAATCTTGAGCAGGATGTCTTTTTTTTTTTTGAGGCGATGTTTCACTCTTGTGTCCAGGCTGGAGTGCAGTGGCACCATCTTGGCTTACTGCAACCTCCACCTCCTGGGTTCAAGTGATTCTCCTGCCTCAGCCCCCCGAGTAGCTGGGATTAGAGACGGGTGCCACCATGCCCGGCTAATTTTTGTAGTATTAGTAGAGACAGGGTTTCACCATGTTGGTCAGGCTCAGGCTGGTCTCGAAATCCTGACCTCAGGTGATCCACCTGCCTCAGCCTCCCAAAGCACGGGGCTTACAGGTGTGAGCCACAGTACCCAGCTTTTTTTTTTTTTTTTTTTAGAAATAAATTTATCTTTAACATACAGAATATCAAAGTTATGCCACCTGATTTTAGTAGACAGCCTGTGTTTTGATCTTGACCAGTACAGTTCCCATGAATTCAAGGTGACTGTCAAGCCTGATGGCTTAATGACTTCGATATTAACCAAGTCAAGGTTCTCTTGGCTGGACATCATTAAGAAAGTTCTGGAAACTGTGTTTGATGCTGGTTCATTGGACTTTTCAAATTGCTTTGTTTCTGTGTCCCTACCAGACACAAAGATGAAGCGTGCCAGCTGGTTCCCCCAAGCCAACTCATGCTGCTGACCACTGACTCAGCTCTGACCTTCACATTTGCTCTGAATCAAGTGCGTTCAGCTGCTGGGACAGTGATATCACATAGTACATATATTATTTTCTTAGTTTATTTCCAAACTGGTATTTTAAATAGACACTTCGAACTTTGGGCTACTCTGTTTAAATCTGCCACTTTCTGGACTGGACCTTAGTACTGTAAATTCTTTTTAAAGAATAATAATGTTATCAACTGCTGAGATTTTTATGTATTTTGTGACTTTGTAACAACTGCTATTGTAATAGGTGTCATCTTGTGGGCATTATACAAAGGCATATTATAAAATAATAATGATATTTTTGTATAGAAGATTCAACTGTTCAGATGTAAGATGTTGAAAAATGTTAAAATCTAAAGAGTAATTTATCCTAGTGGTAATGGTTATATGTATTTGTACAGTTTAAATTAATGTCTTAAAGCTGTGCAGTCTTTTGTTACTGGGAAACTTTTAAACTCTCAATAGACATTAAAATAAATATGGTTAACTAGTGTGTTTTCATTATGTTTTTAAACCTTATATCCTGAATTCTATTTGTTGTTGTTGTTTTAATTCATAGTCTTTAAAAAAAGCAGTTTTAGGGCCAGGCACAGTGGCTCACACCTGTAATCCCAGAACTTTGGGAGTCACAGTTGGGTGGATCACTTGAGGTCAAGAGTTCAAGACCAGCCTGGCCAAGATGGTGAAACCCTGTCTCTACTAAAAATACACAAAAATTAGCTGGGCACGGTGGCGGGCACCTGTAATCCCAGCTACTTGGGTGGCTGAGGTGGGAGAATTGCTCGAACCCGGGAGGCAGAGGTTGCAGTGCAGTGAGATCGTGCCACTGCACTCCAGCCTGGGCGACAGAGCGAGACTCCGTCTCAAAAGAAAAAAAAGCCATTTTAGGTTTATGAAAATATTGATCAGAAAGTAGAGTTCCCATATGCCCCTTTATCTGCCCCTCCCCGATTTTCCCTATTATCAACATCTTGCATTCATGTAGATAATTCTAACAACTGATATGCCAGTATTGATACATTGTTATTAATTAAAGTCCGTAGTTTATATTAGGGTTCACTCTTGTGTTGTACACCATGGGTTTTGACAAAATATATAAGGACATGTATCCACCATAATAGTATCATAAGAATTGTTTTACTCCCTCAAAATCCTGTCCTCTCCCTATTCATCCTTCCCTATCTTGCCCTGAACCTCTGGTCACCACTGACCTTGTTACTGTCTCCACAGTTTTTCTTTTTCCAGAATTACCTGGGGTCAGGAGTTCGAGACCAGCCTGGCCAACATGGTGAAACCCCATCTCCACTAATAATACAAAAACATTATGAGTCATGGTGAGCAACCTATAATCCCAGCTACCTGGGAGGCTGAGACAGGAGAATTGCTTGAACCCAGGAGGTGGAGGTTGCAGGGAGCCAAGATTGTGCCATTGCACATCTAGCCAAAACAGATCTCAGAAAAAAAGTATGCGCGTGGTTTATTTGTGGAAAAAAAAAAAAAAAAACGGGCATGGAAAATATGCTGAATTTAAGCATTTAATTTAGGGAGCTAGAAAAAGAATAACGTAAAAAAAAGTTTTAAGTAGATTTCAGCCCAGTAGCAATAAGCATACCTAGCACTCAGATATTGGTGTCCAGATATTGGTGTCCAGTACCACTGTTCAATAAAAGGAACCAGGGCTACTTGGAGAAATGGCTGATTCTAGTACTAGGACAGGAAATACACAAGATGAGCCTAGAACGTCTTGTAGTGCCAGACAATAAGGAAGTTCTACAAACACACAAACCCTTTGGCTATGCCAGAGGGACACAGAGGTCAACTGAGTTTCCAATGGCCAAAGCTGCAACAATTTGAGCAAAAAAATTTAAGTATTGCCGGGCGCGGTGGCTGATGCCTGTAATCCCAGCACTGTGGGAGGCCAAGGTGGGCGGATCATGAGGTCGGGAGATCGAGACCATCCTGGCTAACACGGTGAAACCCCGTCTCTACTAAAAATACAAAAAATTAGCCGGGTGTGGTGGCGGGCGCCTGTAGTCCCAGCTCCTCGGGAGGCTGAGGCAGGAGAATGGCATGAACCCGGGAGGCGGAGGTTGCAGTGAGCCAAGACCATGCCACTGCACTCCAGCCTGGGCAACAGAGCGAGACTCCGTCTCAAAAAAAAAAAAAAAAAAAAGAAAATTAATAAGTATTACAACCCAAAGAAAAAAGAAATATCCATGAGTCCATACTAAGATGAATGCATAAATGAATGCATGAATGGCCAGTTGCGGCCGTGACTCACGCTTGTAATCCCAGCACTTTGAGAGGCCGAGGTGGGTGGATCACCTGAGGTCAGGAGGTTGAGACCAGCCTGGCCAACATGGTGAAACACCATCTCTGCTAAAAATACAAAATTAGCCGGGTGTGGTGGCACACGCCTGTAGTCCCAGCTACTCGGGAGGCTGAGACAGGAGAATCACTTGAACCCGGGAGGAGGAGGCTGCAGTGAGCCCAGATCGTGCCACAGCACTCCAGCCAGGGTGAGAAGTCCCGACCTGAGGTTGGGAGTTCGAGACCAGCCTCACCAACATGGAGAAGCCCTGTCTCTACTAAAAATACAAAATTGGCTGGACGTGGTGGCACATGCCTGTAATCCCAGCTACTCAGGAGGCTGAGGCAGGAGAATCACTTGAACCTGGGAGACAAAGGTTGTGGTGAGCCAAGATCGCACCATTGCACTCCAGCCTGGGTGACTAAGCGAGACTCCATCTCAAAAAAAAAAAAAAAAAAAAAAAAGAATAAAAATGTGAAGTGCTTCCAAAGACACAAAATCCTGTAATGGCCCAATGGGTTCACTTTGCCCTTTGCCTAGACAGAGTCGATTTATCAAGACAGGGAATTGCAATAGAGAAAGAGTAATTCACGTAGAGCCAGCCGTGCAGGAGACTGGAGTTTTATTGGTACTCAAATCAGTCTCCCAGAGCATTCAGGGATCGAAGTGTTTAAGGATAACCTGGTGTGCCAGGGGCAGCCAGTGAGTCAGGAGTGCTGCTTGGTCCGGTGGGAGATTAAGTCATAAGGAGTGCACGCTGTCCTCTTGCACTGAGTCAGTTCCTGGACAGGGGCCACAAGATCAGATGAGCCAGTTTATCAATTTGGGCGGTGCCAGGTGATCCATCAAGTGCAGGGTCTGTAAGAGAAAATGCTCCTAACTGAAATTAGCCAGGAGGTCTCTCAAGTTTTAACTAAAGAAAATCTGACTGACTGCAAAGCTGCGTTTCATCTTTCTTTCTTCTTTCTTTAACTCTTACAGGTATGACTACGGTCAGCGAGCCAGTTCTAGTCCATTGCCTGTTTTTGTGCAGATAGCAGGCTAAGAATAGATTCGCATTTTGAAATGGTTGAAAAAAATCAAAGTAAGACTACTATTTTGTGATACGTAGAAATCATATGAAATCCAGATTTCAGGGCCCATACGTATAGTTTTATTGGAACAGTCACACTCGTTTACCGATTGGCTGTGGCTGCTTTCATTCTACAAAGGCAGAGGTGAGCAGCTGGGACACAGATGGCCTGCGAAGCCTAAAATATTCACTATCTGGCCCTTTACAGAAAAAGTTTGCAGACTTCCAGCTTAATGTGTCAAAGATTTTTAAAAAGTCCAATTCCACAAAGTTAGCCACCACTAGTGGGAGGGTAAATTGGTGCATCCTTTTCTGAGGGCAATCACAATTTTAAATGCTGAGATGCTCTGACTCAGCATTTAGGAATGTAAACTACAGATTCCTTTGCACATGTTCACGGGGATTTCCATGAGGATATTTCTTGGTACACCATCCTTTGTAATATCAAAGGCCTCAAGGGATCTGCCCACCTCGGCCTCCCAGTGTTGGGATTACAAACGTGAGCCACTGCTCCCGGCTATCAAAGGCATTAAACGAGACATATTTCTATCAGTAGGGGAATAATAAACTAAATAGTAAACATCCGTACAACTTAAAAGCCATTAAAAAGAATTAGATCTTGGCCCCGTGCGGTGGCTCACGCCTGTAATTCCAGCACTTTGAGAGGCGAGGCGGGTGGATCACCTGAGGTCAGGAATTCGAGATCAGCCTGGCCAACATGGTGAAACCCCATCTCTACTAAAAATACAAAAAATTAGCCGAGTGTGGTGGTGCACACCTGCAATTCCAGCTACTCAGGAGACTAAGGCAGGAGAATTGCTTGAACCCCAGAGGTGGAAGTTGCAATGAGCTGAGATTGCACCATTGCACTGCACCTTGGGCAACAAGAGCCATACTCCATCTCCAAAAAAAAAAAAAAAAAGAAAAAAGAATTATATCTCTAAGGAAATGGTTGAACCCAGTTGTGCTACATAGTTTCATGCCTTTGAGGCACTGTATATATTGCTCCCTCTACCTGAGACATTTGCCCGTCCTTACCTATGAAGTCCTCATAGACAACTCATAAAAGGAGTTCATGTCAGCTGACTCATGAATCAACTGACAAGACTCAGCTTAACTATTGGTTCCTTTGTGAAGCCTACCTTGACTCCCTAAACAGAAATGCCCACTCCCCTCCTTGTGCCCCCACAGTAATATGGATCTACCTCCATTATACACTTATTTCTATACTGCCTTTGTTTAGAGGTCCACCTCCTCCACTAGACTCCAGAAGGGCAAGCATCATGGCTTGTTCTTTGCACTGCTAGGACCCAGCACAACTCTTAGGCAGTAAATACTCAGGGATCTTTGCAGAGAAGCAGGGATTAGGGGACTTGGCAAGGGCTATGAAGCCTCCTGCCTCTCATCTGGGGCAGCCTTAGAATTTTCCAGGCTGGCTGCTGGGGATCAAATAGTCACACAGGGATCTACCTGGCATCTAAACTAATTTCCACGTTCAGGGAAACTTGTCATTCAGGAGGAGCCAGGTCCTCCTCTAGGACTGAAGGTGGCAAAAATGCGTGCCCTTTGGAAACACTCCATGACATGTGAAAAAATGGCCAACAATGAGACTCAAAATCTTAGCTATGGAAGCCTGGGAAGATGGTAGCTTTGGATGGTCTGTGGCCTTCTGATGCCTCTACCACTGCAACACAAGTGCCCTTAATTGTCCAGAGTCCTATAAAAAAGGATGGAAAACTAGGACCACCATCAAGGGGCTTATGCAAATACATAAAGTGTCTGAATTATACTCTAAACTCAACCAATATCAGTTAGGGTAAATTAGTAGCAAATATCTTTTTTTCTTTTTTTGAGATGGAGTCTCACTCTGTCGCCCAGGTTGGAGTGCAGTGGCGCGATCTCAGCTCGCTGCAATCACTACCTCCCACATTCAAGCAATTCTCCTGCCTCAGCCTCCTGAATAGCTGGGATTACAGGCGTGTGCCACCACACCCAGCTAATTTTTGAATTTTTAGTAGAGACAGCATTTCACCATGTTGGCCAGGCTGGTGTCAAACTCCTGACCTCAGGTGATCCACCCAACTCGGCCTCCCAAAGTGTTGGGATTACAGGCGTGAGCCACCGTGCCCGGCTCCTTACCTAATGAAAACTAAAACTCCTTACCGAATGAAAACTAAAGCAAGGGGCACCAGATTAATTCTTCATGTTGAAACATGAATAAAGTGAACTAAAAACATACCAGTATCCAGTAAATGTGTCCAATGTGGAGACCAAACTAGGTGATTCAAGCTCTTGATGGGTCTTCTAGATTCACAATTATATACGAACTAATTAACAACAACAAAAAAACACTTTTTTTTCTTCTTTTTTTGCTACACAGTCCTAATCTTAGAAATCCTCAGTGGCCAGGTACGGTGGCTCATGCTCATTACCCCAGCACTTTGGTAGGCCAAGGAGAGAGAATCGCATGAGGCCAGGAGTTTGATACAAGCCTGGGCAACAGAGCAAGACCCCATCTCTACAAAAAAATAAAATAAACTAGCGAGGTGATATGCACCAGTAGTACCAGCTATTCAGGAGGCTGAGGTGGGATGACTGAACCCAAGAGTTTGAGGCTACAGTGACATATGACTGTACCACTGCCCTCCAGCCTAGGTGGCAGAGAAAGACCCTGTCTCTTAAAAAACAAACAAAAATCCTCAGAGATCATTTTTGAAACAAGCTTCAATGCAATGTACAATCAAATAACTTTCCTTGGTGCTTAAATTACTCAAAATAGGTAATTTCTAAGTATCAACAAAATACTTTCAAGTTTCTATATCTAGCAACATCTCATTCTATGAACTAGACCAGCTCTGGCAATGAAGACACCATAGGAAATATTACTTATAGTAAACTTTATTTTTATTGATATTTCACTTAACATAATTTCAAAGTCAGTCTGTGGTCTAAGATGAGCAAAAGAACAGATATTCTAAATCTCTTAAGAGATTTTTTTCACACTGTTCCTCTGAGCAGGGAATGGGGTTTCAGGGTTCTCAATGTCAACACCTAACATTTTACCCTTGAGATTTACCTATAGATACAGAAAGAAGAGAGAACATCAATATACAAGAATCAATCTCTATGAGGGTCTCAATAAGCTCATGTTACATGCTCGCCACCTCTGTAGGGTTATAATGTTAACAACTGATTTTCCACCCCTCCGCCAAGTTAGTTTGGTGTCTTTTTTTTTTTAGGTAAAATGTCAGATGCAAAAATGCTGCACTTATTTCTCTTAATACATTGAAAATAGTGGAAGATGCAGATTTTTAATCCTTCATGAGTCCAAGCTGGAACATGAGTTCTGCTAATCAGATGTCATTAACACATGAACTCCAACTTTGGCGGCCATCAGCAAACTGTTTAAAACAAATAAGATAGAAAACATCAGGTAAAGGACAGAACAGGCAACTATGTTTTTAAGGAACTAAACTCTGCAGGTTTCTCACAACTGCGTGGGGGAGGAGGTACTAATGCAAGAGTGGTCAGAGGTAAAATTTCCATCCCTGGAGGAACCAGAAAAAAAGCAAGCCAAGGGACAGTCTTAAAATAGCACACATGAGCTGGATCCTAACCCAACTGCCAATGATTTGAAGAGATGAAGAAGTGGAGGCGAGAGAGAGCAAGGCCTCCCACCATCACAGATCCGATTAATGGCAGACTCTCCAGCCTCTCAGTTTACTGCTCTAGACCTTGCTCCACACTGACCTTCTTGCTTCAGGTGTAAAATATTATACTGGCAGCATCACGACTATGATCAGAGTAGAGTATGTAATCTTTCTCGAAAACAGGTTTTCTAAATTTTTTTTTTAAATTCCCCTGCCTTCACGATGTCTTTATCATACTTAACAACTGAACCTTTCTTTTTTTTTTTTTTTGAGACGGACTCTCACTCACTCTGTTGCCCAGGCTGCAGTGCAGCAGCATGATTTCAACTTACTGCAACCTCTGCCTCCCTGGTTCAAGCGAGTCTCCTGCCTCAACCTCCCAAGTAGCTGGGATTACAGGCACGTGCCACTGCACCCAGCTAATTTTTGTATTTTTCACAGAGAGGAGTTTCACCATGTTGGCCAGGCTGGTCTCGAACTCCTGACCTCAGGTGATATGCCCGCCGTGGCCTCCCAATGTGCTGGGATTACAGGTGTGAGCCACCATGCCTGGGCTACAACTAAATTTTTTAAAAACCACAATTTGGTTTAGGTATTATAATCAAAATTAGAAAACAGGATTCAATCAAAATTCCCTTTTAGCAAAATTTTCTATAAAAGACACCTACACATCTAAGAAATATGGGACCCCCACACATCCCCTGCAAGTCACACAAAAGGCTGCAGTCACAGATTTGCACTAACACTTCTGCCACCATATAGGAAGGAGCTAGGACCAGAGAACAAAGCCATCTCCATAGTGAATGGATATACTCATGTCATTTTGACATTAAATCAACTATTGTTTTTGAAGCATCTCCTATTAGTGTATAAATCAAACGTCAGCTGATGCATAGCATCAGATATCCTGAAACAAGTAAGGTTTTGAATGCATAAAGTATTCTAGGCAATAAACTGAACTCTACATGGTAAAGAAGAGTAATAGAATGAAAGTACCTGGCACCTGCAATTAAACCTACAGGCATGAATTTTCCATAGTAGTAGGATCTCATTCCCATAACACCAACAAAAGTAACAGATGTAGCGGCTGAAAAAGATACAAAGAAGGGTCAAAACTCATTAGTCTTCTACGCAGGGGAATCAGAAGTAGACCAAGCCCCACCCATCTCTCAAGGCTCACACCTCATCCTATGCTTATTCCTCCTTCCCCAAGTTGGGGAGATTACTGGCTGCCCACATCCTATGGGTTCAAGTACCAATATTGGCCAAATAGGGCCCTTCACAGCCTGGGCCCTGCCTGCCCTACCAGCCTCATCTCTTACCACTTGTCTTCTGCAAAACCCATACTTTAGCCATCAATGTGTTAGTTTTCTCCAAAATGCTGTTGTTTCTCACGCCCTGCAGATGCTATTTCCTCTACCCTGCGCTCAATTCCCACTGGGTATCTGTCAAAGCACCTACTACATGTCAAGCGCTGTGCTAGCAGCTGGAGAATACAAAGGTAATCATAACTGTCTTTGCCCTTTTACAGTGCTTCAGGTCTGATGGGACAGACTTTAAACAATCACACAAAGAAAAACAAGGTACAATGTGTGCTTCAGGTATAACTGATGCTACACAAAAAAGCTCAACACGGGGATCAAACTATTCAGGGAGATCATGCAAGGCTTTTAGCTAAGGAAGTGAGGACTGACTGAAATCCGAAATTACAGCAGGAGTTAATAAGCTGAAGGATGGGAATTCCCTTTCCAGGCAGAGGGGACAGTACATGCAGAGGCCCTGTGGTGACAGGGAGCATGGAACATTCACCCTAAAAGGGCAGTGTGGCACAGAAGTCAAGATGCAGTTTATGAGTAAGAGGCGCCAGACCACATAGAGCCTTCAAGGCCATACTAAGGATTGGATTTTCATCATAAGAGCAATGAGAAGCTATTAAAGGATACTAAGTAGAGGGACGCATGAACAGAGTTGCATTATTATTATTATTATTATTTTTTGAGACAGAGTCTTACTCTGCAACACAGGCTGGAGTGCAGTGGCATGATCTCAGCTCACTACAACCTCTACCTCCTGGGTTCAAGCAATCCTCAAGTCTTTTTTAATTTTAGTAGAGATAGGGTTTCACCATGTTGCCCAAGGTGATCTCGAATTCCTGAGCTCAGGCAATCCGCCTGCCTTGGCCTCCCACAGTGCTAGGACTACAGGTGGGAGCCACTGCACCCGGCCCAGAGTTGCATTTTGAAAACATAATTCTAGCTATACAATAGAGAACAAACTTCAGGGAAACTAGAGGGTACATGGGGATACCAGCTAAGGAACGTCCTTGGGAATGCAGGTAAGAAAGAGGGGATAACTGGGACTAGGACGATGGCTGTGCAGATGAAAAAGAGGACAACTCAGGATAAGGGCTGGGGGTAGTGTCGACAAGACCTGCTGATAAATTAGTCACAAAGGGGGTGGTGGAAGGGAAAGAGAGCAATCAAGAACCGAACGGATGGAGAACAGAAGACAGGGGGAGTGTGTGGCCATGAGGTTAGGTCCGGGCAGATTCCTGGAGACATCTGAAGGAAAGTGGGCAGATGAATACATGAGAGTCCAGCCTGGAGGAGAGGGACATTTGTGTCATTTGTGTATTGGTGGAAATTAAAGAGATAGGCTTCAATGAAACTGGCAAGTGAGTAGATAAAAAGAGCCTGAAGAACTTCAATATCTAGTGGCCAAAAAGGAAAATGGGTTGCCAAAAGAGAATGAGAGGACAAAAAGGGAAACCAGGAGAATGGAAAATGATTGGTCAGCCGTGCTGAGAACTGCTAAATGGCCAAGTAAAATGAGGACTGAAAAATGTACATTGGATTTTGTACAAACACAGGTCACTGGCAGCCTCAGGGAGAGCTATTCCACAAACACAGGGACAGAAACGGGGACTGAAACGGGCTGATCATGTGTGATGGGAGAGGAAGCATAAACTTTATTTTGTGAAATGGAGTTTCGCTCTTGTTGCCCAGGAGTGCAGTGGCATCATCTCGGCTCACCGTAACCTCCACCTCCCAGGTTCAAGGGATTCTATTGCCTCAGCCTCCTGAGTAGCTGGGATTACAGGTGCCAGCCACCATGCCCGGCTAATTTTGTATTTTTAGTAGAGACGGGGGTTTCTCCAAGTTGGTCAGATTGGTCTCGAACTCCCGACCTCAGGTGAGCCGCCTGCCTCGGTCTCCCAAAGTGCTGGGATTACAGGCATGAGCCACCGCGCCCAGCCATGTAAATGATCTTTAAGAAGTTTGTGGTCCACCGCCATACCACCCTGAATGCGCTCGATCTTGTCTGATCCCAGAAGCTAAACAGTGTCAGTCCGGTCCTGCATGGTACTTGGATGGGAGACTACCACCCCACCTTCGGGGAAATACCAGGTGCTGTAGGCTTTTGGCCTCCCACTCCCTCCCTCTTTCCCTCTTGGCTGGGTGTGGTGCCTCATGGCTATAATCCCAGCACTTTGGGAGGCCAAGGCAGGCAGATCACCTGAGGTCAGGAGTTCCAAACCAGCCCAGACAACATGGCGAAACCCCCGTACCTGCTAAAAATGCAAAAATTAGCCTGACGTGGTGGGAGGTTCCTGTAATCCCAGCTACCTAGAAGGCTGAGGCAGGAGAATCGCTTGAATCCAAGAGGCAGAGGTTGCAGTGAGCCAAGACCGCACCACTGCACTCCAGCCTGGGCGACACAGTGAGACTCCGTCTCAAAAAAAAAAAAAAAAAGTAGTTTATGAAGGGGAAGGAGATAAGCATATATGAATATCAATGCGGGGATCCACCTAAAAGGAGGAATACAAATACAAGACAAGATCCTGGTCAGTGTAAAGGTCTGGAGAAGGTCAGGGAGAAGACACCCAAAGCCCAGAGGAAGACACTGGTGTTGGAGAGGAGGGAAACAGGACGAGGGGAGGCTTGGAGATTAAAGGCTCCAGGAATCCCCACCTGATGGCTGCTGTTTTTTCTCTACAATAGGCATGAGGTCATTTGCTGAGTGGAGTAGGATCAGAGAAAGGGAAAAAGCAGGCTCAAAGTCATTCTGGAGCATGAGGGAGGGAGCTGTTAGGCAGAGCTGGGACCTGGATGCACCTCCTTCCCCAGCACACCCCATTAGCCATCACTGACCTCCCTTTCCAACCCCAGCTGATGTGTACAGATCACCCGGCTTCTCCCTCCCACATGGCACTCATTCTCACACGGAGTTTGTGGAGACTGCAAGGAACCCACACTCCTAGCAGTGTCTGACACATGGGTGGAGCCCCACAGAAATGTACTGAAAGCCACTCTGATAAGGAGGACTCTTATGTCCCCCACACCACTCACTGTCCGTGCTGCTCACAGGGTACCTTTCCAGTCCTGCTTCTATGCTCATGTCTTACTTCCCCAGTGAAGTCAGTTGAAAGCTCCTTGAAAGCATGGCCTATGTCGTATATATTTATTTAGCTGACTGCTAAAGAGGTGATTTTCAAATGGGAAAAATGTAACGCGATGCAAACCTAACCCAGATACGTGATATTTTAGTGATGCTGAGGCCAATGGTCTTCGGCGGAAAACCTCAACGGTTGAGACATATTTGTCTTATTCAAGTTTAATGCTGATTGTACTGGGTAAATATGGGTAATACAAGTTTGATGCTAATTCTACTGGGTAAACACTGAAAATAAGGCCCACAGAGGATGATTTTCTGAGAGTCACACAATTCACGAGGTATGGAAATCTTTCCATATTATCTACAAAAACGATAAACAGGAACCAGGACAATTCCCGCCACCCTTCTCCTATTTTAAAACTTTGAGGACTTGGACTTGGAGAAGCAGTGAAACTGTCGTAAATTAAGTGGGAAGAACTCGCTCCATCCCACCAAACCAGGGTCTTTTGGAAAAGAATATTCCAGATACACAATTGCCCTAAGGAGACGCTGGAGCAGACATACCTAGGAAAACCCAAACATTCCTTGGATCCTGATACAGCTGGTAAGCACCCACGCCGGCTAGACTGCCGAAGAGCAGCCCTGCAGCCAGGGACGGCGCCCTGCCTAGAGGGAAGCAAACACAGCTTGCATTGTAATGTCACACACTTATTTCACTAACGGAATCCATCAGACCCCCCGCCCTACAAAGGTGGACAGCACAGAGAACTCTCAGCGCAGCTCATAGCCAAGGTGGACTCAAGCAGGAAGGCATTACGGAGAGTGTGCTATCTTCTCAGAGAAGTCAGGGTCTTCCCACTCCATTTTTCTCTCCTCTAATAGGCAGGGCACTTCATCTAAGCAAAGGAAAGAGGGCCATCTTCCCTCCTTAGATGGAACTATGGCTAGGCCTTCTTTTGCAATGCCTAACCTTGTTTTTACTAATCCTGTTTCTAGACTCTCCCTTTCCTTTAATCACCTAGCCTTGTTTCCAGCTGAATTGACTCTCCCTTAGCTAAGAGAGCCAGACAGACTCCTTCTTGGCTCTTTCACTGGCAGCCTTCCTCAAGGACTTAACTTGTGCAAGCTGACTCCCAGCACATCCAAGAATGCAATTAACTGATAAGATACTGTGGCGAGCTGTATCCGCAGTTCCCAGGAATTCGTCCGATTGATAATGCCCAAAGCCCCGCGTCTATCACCTTGTAATAGTCTTAAAGCCCCTGCACCTGGAACTGTTTACTTTCCTGTAACCGTTTATCCTTTTAACTTTTTTGCCTACTTTACTTCAGTAAAATTGTTTTAACTAGACCCCCGCCTCCCCTTTCTAAACCAAAGTATAAAAGAAAATCTAGCCCCTTCTTCAAGGCCGAGAGAACTTTGAGCGTTAGCCGTCTCTTAGCCGCCGGCTAAATAAACAGACTCTTAATTCGTCTCAAAGTGTGGCGTTTTCTCTAACTTGCTCAAGTAAAACACTTTCTAATCAGGCCTGATCAACCATGAAGGGCTGGAATTGTGTACAGGCAGGGCCTCCAGCAAATCACAAAAGGAGAGGGAAACAGGGCCAGGCAGTTAAAAAAATAGAAGATCAGGAGAATAAGAAGTCTGGTGAAGAATAAGAAGTCTGGTGCAGGGATTGGGGTGGGAATGCAGGCAAGGACTAGGGGGCAAAAACAAGCACAGCCACTGACACACCCCTGCCTGGCCTAATGAGGAAACTTCAAAATACCAGTCTGTGTGGGCCAGAGGTTTCCTCCTACTTAAGCCCAGAGATGGCACTTGGGGGTCATGGCTGATGAATGGCAGTCAACAATAATAACAAACTACAACCACCACTGCCTACTTTTAGATAAAGAGGCAAAAACAAGTAATTCCACAAGAGGCCTGGCTCGACTTCACCAGATAACCAAAAGGCAAGTGCAGGAGCTGCAAGACTGACAAGGAAGCCTGCACTCCAGCTTGGGGACCTACAGCAAAGCTGAGTCAAACGAGATTGCTTCTCAGGGACACGGGCACTCACATTTCACTGGAACAACGTGAAGATGTTAAGAGACTAAGTAACAACAAAACCATACCTGTTTTTACATAGCCAACGATCCCACCAGAAACAACCAGTGCTGTGTAGCCAAAGCCAAACCAATGCAAAGGCACTCTGAAAACACAAGAATGAGAAGTCAGTGCTAACCTGGCTTTAAAAACAAACCACACTGTCACAGGATGGGACTAAAAGGTAATCATTCCCCACAGGTCCTATCTCCCCACAGGTCCTATCACTGAAAATAAGGCCCACAGAGGTTGGATGACTTTCTGACAGTCACACAACTCAGCGAAGCCAGAGCTGGGACTCAAACCCAAGTTTCTGGCCCACAGGTCCAGTGATCCTCCCATCCCCCACCCCATCCCAGGCAGTCTACTCTTAGGGTTCTTTTCAGCTGAGGAAAGGAACTCTGGTTTCCAGAAGCTCCTGGCTACTCCATACCCATTTACTGTCCACTCACAATGGGAAGGAGCCCTTCTCCATTCTTCTCTTCTCAGTCCAGAAGAGAGACTACCCCAGGCCTGCATCTGGGGAAAACAAGCTGGATCAGCGGTGGTTAAAAGCACAGCTCTCCAGCAGTCAGAAAGAAGTGTGTCCAACCTGCAGGCTACGCAACCTGTCTCAGTATCCTTCACTGTACCATGAAGATAACACTGATACCAATTTCCTGGGGGTTTTGTGAGCATTCAATGGATGTCACATGTAAAGGTGCTTAGCACATAGTAAACCCTGAACAGATGCCGATCATTTCACATAGGTCCACAAGTAACTCAGCAAGATCCACTGACCAGCTCTATAATCAGGGAATGTGTTAGTCATTTCATTAAGCACTCACATCATCACTAAATCGGAAAGCAAATACTCCCGTGCCCTGAATCCAACTACTTTAATGTCTCTTTTGAGGGGAGGTGGCGTGCTGCTTTTCTTCCCTGCTGCAACAGCCAATTTCAATACTCAATTTTTTTTTTTAGAAACTTCTGCATCCAACTCACAGTTCTCGTTAAGAGGGCAGAAGGGGAAAATATACGGAAACTCAAGTCAAAATCACATGTAACATGGCACCTTTGGAAAAACAGCTCCTATTTTCTTACCGAAAAGTATCCTGTATGCAGTGAGCCTAACAAGATGAAAGCAATGCGTACTCCGTTTATTCTGTTTAAAGAATTAGGCCGGGGAAAGTGGCTCACGCCTGTAAGCCCAGTACTTTGGTAGGCCCAGGCGGGCGAATCACCTGAGGTTAGGAGTTCGAGAACAGCTTGGTCAACATGGTGAAACCCATATTCTATTAAAACACACACACACACACACACACACACAAAATCGGGCATGGTGGCATGCACCTGTAATCCCAGCTACTTGGGAGGCTGAAGTGGGAGGATGGCTTGAGCCCAGGAGGCAGAGGCTGCAATGAGACATATTCAGGCTACTGCACTCCAGGCTGGGCGACACAGCGAGAACCCCCCCCTGAAAAAAAAGAGAAAGAATTAACTTCCCATAAAACGGGGAAGGGCAGCGGGCTTGGGATCTTGCCCACAGTTCTTAACTCGACGCGGCACTGAGTAAAGGAGGCTTTTAAAGAGCTGGAGCAACAAAACCACCAGGAAACACTATGCTACAAGGCTAAGTCCTTGCCTCAGGAGCTCAGGGGCTCCGCGCATCCACAGCCTCTTTTAAGCAGAAAATATCCAACGAGAAAAGCACCGACCACACGGCCTGAAGGCCCGGCTGAATCGCGGAGACGAAAAGCAGACCGCCATGAAACTCCTAAATAATCCCTAAAAGTTAAAAGTGGCAGGAAATAATAACAATACTTCCCAAACATCCTCACCGATCTCCCGAAGGTCCGCGGGGTCCACAAGTGAGCGCAAGCCGTGGGACAGAGCAGCCAGGTCTCGCCGGAAACGCGGTTGCGTGCGCGCTGCGCCCCGGGGGCGCGGCAGGTCGGCGAGAAAGGCGGGGCGCCGTGGCGCGTGCGCAGTGTCCTTGGAGAGGTGAGAGCGGACAATTGGGACGGTGGGGGCGGGGCTTGAGCCGCCGCGTAGCAGCACGCGCCCTGCATCCCGGGGGCTGGGAGTGGGGCGGGGAACGGGGCGGGGAATCTCTGTGCTTCCTCAGTCCCCAGGCCCAGCACCTGCAGGGCCGACCTGCTCCAGTCCCAGGTCCAATCCTGAGTGGCCAAAAGCCGGAAACCCGGAGTTGGAATTGGGTCTTGCACAAGCTGGACCACGTAAGCTGGGTCAGGCCGGAGGTGGAGGCCACCGCTGCGAGAGGAGGGCATCTGAGGATTTTGAAGGACCCCATTAATAGAGGGTATAAACCAGATGCGGGCCATAAAAGGGAAGATTGTCACTCTAGCCCGATCTTGTTTGTTTACTCCAGGAAGGGCCTGCCTTCCACCTGCAAGAAAATATGGCGGCTGCAGAATAATGTGGTTCAAGGCCAAATATCCGTTTGTTTTAGGGAGTGAGGCTACTTGAGAAGCATCTTAAATGGAGAGAGAGAGCAAGTTAAATCGGATTTCCACGCAGCTCTGTGGATTCCGAATGTCCACAGTATGATGTTATCTCCATTCCCACTTCCGAGCTGCTCCCCTTCCCTGTGTTTCCTGCACCACCATTCGCTCAGTTGCTCTACACTGAAATTTGCTGTCATCGTTGACTTCTCCCTCTCCTTCATCCCCTACAAGTATCAACATAGACAAATCCGATCAATATAATCATCAGTGAATAAAGCAAATTGCAGCGCATATTCTTAAAGACAAACTTTCCACTTGCAGCAGCACTTACCTTCCAGTTAGCTAAATTGAAACCCGTGTTTATCATAGCTGATTCTAACCAGCCAAAGCTGATAATAACTAAGAACTTGCAGGAATTGCAGTATGCCAGACCTTCAGTTTAATTGAAGACTTTCCTGAACAATTAATGAGACTTGTCTTAAGCAGCAGAGAATGGCTTTAGGGACTCATTCTTCCTTATGCAGGCGCAAGCCTCAAACCTTAATTAGGATCATCCACCATGATCCTGGAGCCCTTCCCCACCTTATACTTGAAGAGGCTGAACCTCAGAGAATTAAATTACCTACAGTCCTGGTCACTGGTAGAGCTATTATTTAAAATAAGGTCTAATGTCAAAGGCTGCGTCCTTAATTCTACCATATGCTGCTTCTTGTAGTGTCATTCCCCAACCAGAACACATAGCTCTTCTGTGTAGGTAAAGTCCATCAAAACATGTCATAAAATAAATTAAAGACATTGGTTTCTGCTCTATTTCAATTAGTACCAGAGTAAATCAATCAATGATTTGTGTTTGGGAATGTTTCTAGTTGACATTAACGTTGTTAGGAGATACTTAGCTCTTCACTGGGGGCCCACTGAGTTATCGCAACCCTGAAACACAAATGTGTCAAAAGGGTGTAGTCAAGATTATGTCAGGGAATGTTAAGTTTTTAGTCTTTGGTCACTGAGGCCTATCGGTAGGTTTGGGTGTTTTGTTTTGTTTTGTTTTTCCCACAAAGAGGCTTTGAGTAAGAATTGTGTCTGGTAGACAAACACAGGTACACGCACAGGTGTGTGTACTCACACAGCAAGAGCAGTAGAGATCATCTCCCACAACACGAGAGCTCATGAAGAAAGGGAATTGAGCTTCAATTTAAACATTAGTTTATCATTTTTGGAGCCTGAATGTGTTGACTTTACAAATTAACAAGTCCGTGAACAAAAATGTCAAAAACAAATCCCAAGTTACAGTCTGCCCAGGTAATTCATGTCTATCAAGCGTCTACAATACCAATTTCTACATCTTTGGGAGTATTTTATAGGTTTGTTAGAAGAGCAAGGCCAATAACTCTTTCCCCAAGAAATAAATGAAATCATAAAAAAAATTGCCTATTTTCTTAACCTAACCCATCTGCCATCTACTTCTAGACCATATTTATTGGAGCCATAAAAATATTAGCAAAAGCATATGCAGTGCTTATTATCTGCCACTGTTGGAAGCGCTTTACACATGTTAACTAACTTACACTTCATACCAACTCTGTGCAGTGAGGACTATGATTATCTCCTACTTTTACACATGGAAGAAATTGAGGCACAGAGTACAAAGTCACACAGCAAATGGCAGAGCTGTCATAACTCTGCATTTGTTTCTTGCAGTGAAGAGTCTTCTTTCTGTCTCTTAGTCTGTTCTCAACACAGTGACCAGAGCACTTGTGTTATAAGTCTGACTGTGCCATTTCTCTCCCCAAAACCCTCTGGTGGCACCCCTTTTCTCAGGCAGTGCTTTGCAAAGCCCCACACATCCACCTCCCTGACATCATCTTCTCTTTCCCCCTCAGTGGTGTTTCCTTCTTGCTCCCAGCTGCTTCATCTGCCTGGAACCCCTCCCCAGACAATCTCCCAGTTCACTCCCTCATCTCCTTTCTGTCTTTATGCAAATGTCACTTCTCAGAGAGACCTTTCCTGATCACCTGATTTAAAACTTCAACTCATCTGCATTTCCCCCCGACAGCTTCTTTCCTTCTATGACAATTCCCTGCTAACCTGCCCTGTAACTGGCTTAATCATTGTAGAGCCTACCTCCCCCTTTTTTGCATGTTTGTTTCATGGGATTGATGATATTTATGCAGCATTTAGCACAGTGCCTGGCCCATAACCAGTACTCAGTAAACATGTGTTGAATGGACAAGTAGATGTGGAGTGAGAAATGAGAGGGGTGGTCGGCAGAGAGGAGAACAAAGGCCACATGTACAGATCGCCCTGGCTGTACCCTGGCTCTGGTTCTTCCTGCCTTGGCCTCAGCCAGATACACCTGTGTCTTTCTCATGTCCTTACCCCCATGTTCTCTGTTGAAGCTTAGGACATCCAGAGTTGCATTTGTTTCTTGCAGTGAAGAGTCTTTTAAAATCTGAGATAGGCTGTGAGTGGTGGTTCATGCCTGTAATCCCATCACTTTGGGAGGCTGAGCCACATGGATCATCTGAGGTCAGGAGTTCGAGAGCAGCCTGGCCAACATGGTGAAACGCTGTCTCTACTAACAATACAAAAAAAAAAAAAAATAGTCGGGTGTGATGGTGCACGCCTGTAATCCCAGCTACTCAGGAGGCTGAGATGGAAGAATCGCTTGAACCTAGGAGGCAGAGGTTGTAGTAAGCCGAGATCACACCACTGCACTCCAGCCTGGGTGACAGAGGGAGACTCCATTTCAAAAAAAAAAAGAAAAATGAAAAATTGAGTTAACATCATGTGCCCTGTGTCATTCAAAAACTCAGCATTTCACTAGAGTTATCAGTCAAGCTGCCCATGACTGCCCCGGGCCATTGCATTCAATCCGTTAATTTATTTACCAAAGCAGTGTCTTTCAGAAGGGATTGTGTTTTTCCTTTTAGCCCTCAGAATCTAGGATAGCACCTGGCACACATGGTGAGCACTCACTACCTGGCTGTCGGATAAACAACGGAGCAGGGAAGGTGGAGGTGGATGCTTACACATGGGGAATTGTATCAGGAAGGAGTGTATGTGTGATTAAAACCTGTTCTACATAAATAGCAAAGATGATCATTCAACACATGGACGGCTAAGACTATATGCAGACTATCCATTCTCAGGAGGAAAAGGGAAGCAATCCACCTGACCTCCCCAAATGGATTCCGTATTTTGATATGAATTGTTGTCATGTGGGAAATGCGATGGCCTCCAGGTACAATACCTCTCAGAGATCAGTGAGCAGAAAAGCTCACAGATCAAATTAAAATGCTTGAATCTCTTAGTTTATTTAAATCAATTTAAAGAGACAGTGAAAAGCAAGAGGAAAGAGGTGGGATAAGTAAACGCTGTTAAGAGATGGTGCAAATCTGGTGGAAGATGCCTGCTACCTAAAGCCTACCTCATACAATGTTTAGGGGCCACCATCCCCCACCCGCCCCAACCTCCACCCCTCTTTGTGATGCTGACTTTCCTGTGGATGGTGGTGCTGAAGACGAGAGGTTTGAGCAAGGAGACTCAAAGAGGCAAGGTGCCCTGCGCCAATGACACACACTTGCTCTGTCCGAGATGCAGGTACAAGCAAGCCTGGCAAAGAGCTGAGCTTTGCCTATTGGCCTGTGGAGCAACCATGGGTTTTACTGTGTTTCTTGGACAGAGGACACTTGGGGACAGAAGTGAATAGCATGACTATTTCATGCTTATGTATATTTTGTGCACTGTATTTAGTGCCTCTTGGACATTTAATGTATCAAATATTTCACGCTCAGGTGTCTCATGTATACTCGGTAGCTAGGAACGTTAGGTATCCTGGACTTTTTATTCCTTTCTGTGTCTAACACATGTTCTACTTACTAACTACTTAACACATCTGATAAAATCTGCCTATGTTTTAGAAACTAAGATTTATCTATACTTGTACTAAAAGCTTTCCCCTGTATTTCACAAACATACTAATCTTCTTTAATAGTATTGAATACTCCCAAAAACAGATGTATATTCCAACTTTTTATTTTTAAATGCCACATTAAAAAAACACCCTCTGGCTGGGCACAGTGGCTCATGCCTGTAATCCCAACATTTTGGGAGGCTAAGGCAAGCAGATCACTTGAGGTCAGGAGTTCGAGACTAGCCTGACCAACACGGTGAAACCCGGTCTTTACAAAAAAAATAAGATTAGCTGGGTGTGGTAGTGGATGCCCGTAGTCACAGCTACTCAGGAGGCTGAGGCAGGAGGATTGCTTGAGCCCAGGAGTTCAAGGCTGCAGGGAGCTATAATCATGCCACTGCACAGGGTGACAGAGACCCCGTGTCTTAAAATAGACTTAAACAGCCAGTTTAAGCCTTTCAGTTAAATGTCCCACGAAGAATTCTGTTTTGAGACTGAGTGGTGCTCTGTCACCCACGCTGGAGTGCAGTGGCGCGATCTTGGCTCATGGAAACCTCTTCTGCCTCCCGGGTTGAAGCGATTCTCCTGCCTCAGCCTCCCAAGTAGCTGGGATTACAGGCACATGCCACCATGCCCTACTAATTTTCGTATTTTTAGTAGAGACAGGGGTTTCGCCATGTTGGTCAGGCTGTTCTTGAACTCCTGACTTCGTGATCCACCTACCTCAGCCTCCCAAACTACTGGGATTACAGGCGTAAGCCACAGCTCCCGGCCCCCACCAAGAATTTTAAACAGCTGATACGAATGTGTCCAGATATTGGTTTCTTCCGGTGGGTTCCTGGTCTCGCTGACTTCAAGAATGAAGCCGCAGACCCTCGCAGTGTTTACAGTTCTTAAAAATAGTGTGTCCAGAGTCTGTTCCTTCAGCTGTTTGGACATGTCTGGAGTTTCTTCTTTCTGGTGGGTTCAGTGGTCTGCACTGGCCTCAGGAGTGAAGCCACAGACCTTCGCCATTGAGTGTTACAGCTCTTAAAGGTGGTGCATCCAGAGTTGCTCGTTCCTCCCCTGTGGGTTCATGGTCCTGCTGGCTTCAGAAGTGAAGCTGCAGACCTTCGCAGTCAGTGTTATATAGCTCATAAAGGTGGAACATCCACAGTTGTTCATTCCTCCCTGTGGGCTCATGGTCTCACTGGCTTCAGGAGTGAAGCTGCAGACCTTTGCCATGAGTGTCGCAGCTCTTAAAGATGGCACGTCCAGAGTTGTTCGTTCCTCCCAATGGGCTTGTAGTCTACGCTAGTTTCAGGAGTGAAGCTGCAGACCTTTATGGTGAATGTTACAGCTCATAAAGGCAGTGAGGACCCAAAGAGTAACCAGCAGTAAGATTTATTGCAAAGTGCAAAAGAAGAAAGCTGCCACAGCATGGAACAGGACTGACAGAAGAGTTGCCACTGCTGGCTCCCTGGCCTGCTTTCATCGGCTTATTTGGCCCCACCCACATCCTACTGATTGGTCCATTTTACAGAGTGCTGATTGGTGCGTTTACAATCCTTTAGCTAGACACAGAGTGCTGATTGGTGCATTTACAATCGTCTAGCTAGACACAAAAGCTCTCCAAGTCCCCACCAGATTAGCTAGACACAGAGCGCTGACTGGTGCGTTTACAAACCTCTAGCTAAACACAGAGTGCTGATTGGTGCCTTTATAATCCTTTAGCTAGACAGAAAAGTTCTCCAAGTCCCCACCAGACCCAGAAGCCCAGCTGGCTTCACCTCTCAGGAATAGCTGCATTGTACTCAGCCTTGCTGTAATTTGCATTCCCTAGGAACTGACCAGAATTAAATAACATGGAAGCTTCATCAAGTCGCTTTTTTTTTTTGAGACAGAGTCTCACTCTCTCGACCAGGCTGGAGTGCAGTGGCATCATCTCGGCCCACTGCAACCTCTGCCTCCTCGGTTCAAGCAATTCTCCTGCCTCAGCCTCCCAAGCAGCTGGGATTACAGGCGCCAGCCACCACACTCGGCTAATTTCTTTTATCTTTAGTAGGCACCGGGTTTCACCATGTTGACCAGGCTGATCTTGAACTCCTGACCTCAGGTGATCCGCCTCCCTCTGCCTCCCGAAGTGCTGGGATTACAGGCGTGAACCACCGCACCCGACCTCAAGTAACTTCCTTATCATAAGGTGATCCTACATTGATTCTAGGGAGAATGCCATAAGAGGAATTACATTTGTATCCATTTTTATTCCATCTAAAAATCATATTCAGAAACTTGCTTTTCTGGGATGATGGAGTAGACGTACTTTCCCCTCTCACTAAGTGCAACTAAAAACCCTGGACATCATATATAGATTACACATAAGAAGGCTCTGAAAGGTGGAGAAAAGACTGACCAGTCAGGGATCTTGGGACTCACGAATGACATGGTAAGTTCCCTAAAATTGTTTCCCTTATATATCCCAGACTTAAATGTGAAAACCAACCAGACACCGCAGCTCACACCTGTAATCCCAGCACTTTGGGAGGCTGAGGCAGGTGGATCACCTGAGATCAGGAGTTCAAGACTTCAACATGGTGAAACCCTGTCTCTACTGAAAATACAAAAAATTTGCTAGGCATGGTGGTGGGTGCCTGTAATCCCAGCTACTTGGGAGGCTGAGGCAGGAGAATGGCTTGAACCCAGGAGGCAGAGGTTGCAGTGGGCTGAGATCACACCACTGCACTCCAGCCTGGGCGACAGAGCGAGACAAAGCCTTAAAAAAAAAAAAAAAAGTGAAAACCTAGCAGAATGGCCAGCCAGGCGTGGTGGCCAGCCAGGCATGGTGGCTCATGCCTGTAATCCCACCACTTTGGGAGGCCGAGACGGGTGGATCACCTGAGGTCAGGAGTTCAAGACCAGCCTGGCCAACATGGTGAAACCCCGTCTCTACTAAAAATACAAAAATTAGCTGGGTGTGGTGGTGGGCACCTGTAATCCCAGCTAAGTGGGAGGCTGAGGCAAGAGAATCACTTGAACAGGGGAGGCAGAGGTTGCAGTAAGCCGAGATCACACCACTGCACAACAAAAGCTATACTCAGTCTCAAAGAAAAAAAAAAAAAAAAAAAAAGAAAAAAAGAAAACCTAACAGAATGGACAGGCATGGACCAAATAATAAAAAAAAAAAAAAAGTGCATGAACAAAAATCCTGGTCTTTCTAGCCAAAGGACCACACAAAGAGCAGCCTAGCAATACTTTCAGGCAGTGACCACTCTGCTGCAGCCAAACCCCACAGATCAAACTGAAGCCCCACTCTGACCCATGCTCACAGGACACTAAGTAGGGAGCTGGTTGTTTCATTCCCAGTGGCTGGTATCAAGTCCCCTCCCCACTGTGGAGCCAATAGAGACCACAGGGA
Source organism: Symphalangus syndactylus (assembly GCF_028878055.3). Classification (NCBI taxonomy): domain Eukaryota; kingdom Metazoa; phylum Chordata; class Mammalia; order Primates; family Hylobatidae; genus Symphalangus; species Symphalangus syndactylus. The sequence goes on from NC_072445.2 coordinate 60,229,325, forward strand.
AAGCCACAGCTCCCAGACCACCTGGCACTAATAGTAAGCCCCCACTCTCTGGGTGTCACTGGAGGTAAAGCAGAGAACCTCATGTGTCACCAAAAGTCACCTACTTCCATCTGGCAGTAGCATCCTTCTTCCCTTCCCCCAGCAGTGTCAGAGAAAATCAGTTAAAACAAAAAGTTTAAATAAGAGCCAGAGGCCGGGCTCACGCCTGTAATCCCAGCACGTTGGGAGGCTGAGGCAGGCAGATCACTTGAGGTCGGTTCAAAACGAGCCTGGTAAACATGGTGAAACCTCGTCTTTACTAAAAATACAAAAATTAGGCGTGGTGGTGTGCACTGTAATTCCAGTTACTCGGGAGGCTGAGGCACGAGAACGCTTGAACCCAGGAGGCGGCGGTTGCAGTGTGCCGAGATCATACCACTGTACTCTAAACTGGGAGACAAAGAGAGACTCTTTTTATTTTTATTTTTTATTTTTGAGATGGAGTCTCACTCTGTCGCCCAGGCTGGAGTGCAGTGGCACGATCTTGGCTCACTGCAAGCTCCGCCTCCCAGGTTCACGCCATTCTCCCACCTCAGCCTCTGGAGTAGCTGGGACTACAGGCGCCCACCACCATGCCTGGCTAATTTTTTGTATTTTTAGTAGAGACAGGGTTTCACTGTGTTAGCCAGGATGGTCTTGATCTCCTGACCTCGTGATCCACCTGCCTCGGCCTCCCAAAGTGCTGGGATTACAGGCATGAGCCACTGCGCCCGGCCGAGACTCTGTCTTAAAAAAAAAAATAAGAGCCAGTGTCTCATAACATAATACAAATGTGTCCAGAATTCAATAGAAATCACTCAATATATAGTCATGTGCCACATAACTATGTTTTTGGTCAATGAGAGATCACGTTTATGATGCGAATACCGTAAGATTATAAAACCATATTTTTACTGTCCCTTTTCTGTGCTTAATTATGTTTAGATATTCAAATACTTACCATTGGCTGGGCACGGTGGCTCATGCCTGTAATCCCAGCACTTTGGGAGGCCGAGGTGGGCAGATTACCTGAGGTCAGGAGTTCAAGACCAGCCTGGCCAACATGGTGAAACCCCGTCTCTACTAAAAATACAAAAATTAGCCAGGCATGGTGGCAGGTGCCTGTAATCTCAGCTGCTTGGGAGGCTGAGGCACGAGAGTCACTTGAACCTGAGAGATGGAGGTTGCAGTGAGCTGAGATCGTGCCACCTCACCCCAGTCTGGGCAACAGAGCAAGACTCTGACTCCAAACAAACAAACAAACACCCAGTAGATTTGATCAATGTATTCAGCAAAGACTTACTAAATTCCCTACTGTGTTCTAAGTGTATATGGTAGTAGCAAAAGTGTTGTTTTTCCTGCCTTTATACAACATTTATTCTAGAGGCAGATATTCAATAAGCACACAAAAACATGTATGTTTGCAAATTATGACGAGTGCTATTAAGAAAAAGAACAGGATGTTACAGACAGTTAAAAGAGAAATATAAATGTAGTCAGGGACCATTGCGTAGTTTTAAGTCTAGGAGTCTAACTATACTTGAGATATGCCTCTGCCTGCTGGGTAAAGAATGACTTGTAGGGCCATAGCATGAAAAGAAGTATTCCTTGCAGAAGATTATTTAAATAACCAGGTAAAAGATAGAAAGGTTTGGACTTGGATATTAGCAATAGTATGGAAGAGAATGGATTATAGCTATTGATAGAAAGCTATTCGTTTTCAGTGTTGATCTTGTTTCTTGCTGCTTTAAAGATCTCTGTTAGTTCCAATCGGTTTTCAGTTGCTTGTCGTGGATTTTCCAGATAGATAATTATCAGCTGTTAAAACTGTTTATTTTCTACTATTAATTTATACCTCTCAAATTACCTTTTTTATTGCTTTGTCTAATTTCTCTAGAACTATGTTGGATGTTGCCAGTGATAGTAAACATCCTATTATTTGTAACTTTAACATAAAGCCATAGAATCAGATAAAGAGTAGCTAATAAAAACTGAAAGCAAGTAATATGCTTGAGTGAGGTGACAGAAGCAGTAACATTAATGTCAGGAATTCCTTTTGTTCTGATTGATATCTAGTTAGAAAATACATGAAAAAGTACCCATTCATAATAACAAAACTATAAAATACTACAAAATACAAAAAATTCAAAATACCACAAAACTATAAAATAATCCACGATCTTACTAAAAATGTAAAGTACTATGTGAATAAAGCTCCAAAATACTGTTTTAGGACATTTTTTTAAAAACTTGAACTTGTCAGGTGTGGTGGCTCATGCCTGTAATCCACTTGCCAGCTGAGGTGGGTAGATCACCTGAGGTCAGGAGTTCAAGACCAGCCTGGCCAACATGGTGAAATGCTGCCTCTACTAAAAACACAAAAATTAGTCAGGTGTGGTGGCAGCTCCTGTAATCCCAGCTATTCAGGAGGCTGAGGCAGGACAATTGCTTGAACCTGGGAGGCAGAAGTTGCAGTGAGCTGAGATCGTCCCACTGCACTCTAGTCTGGGCGACAGAGCGAGACACTGTCTCAAAAAAAAAAAAAAAAAAAAAAAAAAAAAAGTCTGGGTGCAATGGCTCACACCTGTAATCCTAGCACTTTGGGAGGCCGAGGCGGGTGGATCACCTGAGGTTGGGAGTTCAAGACCAGCCTGGCCAACATGGTGAAACCCCGTCTCTACTAAAAATACAAAAGTTAGCCAGCTGTGGTGGTGCACGCCTGTAATCCCAGCTACTTGGGAGGCTGAGGGAGGAGAATCACTTGAGCCCAGGAGGCAGAGGTTGCAGTGAGCCAAGATCGTGCCACTGCACTCCAGCCTGGGCAACAGACCAAGACTCTGTCTCAAAACAAACAAACAAAAAAACAAAACACCTGAATTAAATGAAGGAACATACAATGTTCCTGGATAAGAGGAAATATTTTAAAGCTTTCAATCTCCTTCATTATCTATCAATGTGTCATAATAAAATCCCAAGTAAATTTTAAAAATTAAAAGGCTAATTCTAACAAAAAAGGAAAAAAAAACAAACAAGCAGAAAAGCTAATTCTAGATTTATCTTGTAAAGTTACTGTGTCAAGAAAAATCTGAAAAGCAACGACAGACTTGTCCGACTAAATATCAGCATATGGTACAAAGCTACAGTAATTAATACAATTTGGCACTGGGACAGAAAATAAAGAAATCCCTGGAAGAGGCTAGAAAACCCAGAATCAATTCCAAATACAGAAATTCAGCACATGGTAAAAGTGGCGTTCCAAAGCAATGAGGAATTAACAGTTTTCAATAAGTAATATTAAGGTAATGGCTATATTTTGGAGAAAATAATCAGATCCCTAATTTGCACCATCACACACAAAAATAAATTCTAAAGTAGCATTAAAAATAGAAGTGCTCTTACCACACAAGAAATGGTAATTTGGTAATATGACAGCTTAGTTTGATTGAATCTTTCTATAATATATACAGAGATTAAAACATCACATCACGTTGTACCCCATAATATGGACAATTATTTGTTAATTAATAAATTTTAAAAATAGAAACCTAAAAGATAAAACTATAAAAGTGTTGGAAGAAAATAAGATAATTTCAGGCCAGGTACGGTGGCTCACGCCTGTAATCGCATCACTTTGGGAGGCCGAGGTGAGAGGATCACTTGAAGTCAAGAGTTCAAGACAAGCCTGGCCAACATGGTGAAACCCCCGTCTTCATTAAAAATACAAAATTAACCAGGCATGGTGGTGTGCGCCTGTAATCCCAGCTACTTGGGAGGCTGAAGCAGGTGAATCCCTTGAACCCAGGACGCAGAGGTTGCAGTGAGCTGAGATCGTGCCACTGTACTCCAGCCCGGGCAATGGAGCAAGACTCCAACTTAGAAAAAAATAAATACATAAACTATAAACTAAGTTCTTCCCACAGTTAGTTCAGCCCACACCAGAATGAGCAAGGACAGCTTGGAGGGTAGAAGCAAGATGACGTTTGTTAGGTCAGATCTCTTTCACTGTCTCAGTTATAATTTTGCAGTGGTGGCTGGGCGCAGTGGATCACGCCTGTAATCCCAGCACTTTGGGAGGCCGAGGAGGGTGGATCACAAGGTCAGGAGATCGAGACCATCCTGGCTAACATGGTGAAACCCCGCCTCCAATAAAAATACAAAAAATTAGCCAGGCGTGGTGGCATGTGCCTGTAGTCCCAGCTACTCAGGAGGCTGAGGCAAAAGAATTGCTTGAACCTGGGAGGCAGAGGTTGCAGTGAGCCGAGATGGCGCCACTGCACTCCTGCCTGGGCAACAGAGCAAGACGCCGTCTCAAAAAAAAAATTGCAATAGTGGTTTCAATCTGAAAGCCACAAAGAAAAGATAATAAATTTGATTTCATAAATGTTTACTTTCTATACAATAGCAAAAAAATACATAAACAAAATCAAGACACAAATAACAAGTGAGAGGAAAATATTTTCAATACATATGATAGGTAACACATTTTTATACTATATAGAGAGTCTCAGACTATCCAATGTTTTCAATTAAAAAATAAAAAAACCAAAAACATGGACAAAAGGGATGAAAGAAGGCTCACAGAAAAAATATAACTGGTCAATAAATGTATGAAAGATGTAATAGTTCATAACTAAATCACTGAAACCATTAGACAACATTTTTTGGGTAGATCGGGGGTGGCATGACCATGGTCAGTGAGCCAGTTCTAGTCCATTGCCTGTTTTTGTGCAGATAGCAAGCTAAGAACAGTTTTGCATTTCTAAATGTTTGAAGAAAATAAAAAAAGATTACTATTTTGTAATATGTAGAAATCATATGAAATCCAGATTTCAAGGCCCATAAGTACAGTTTTATTGGAACAGTCACCCTCGTTTGTTTAGCTATTGGCTATGGCTGCTTTCATTCTACAAAGGCAGAGGCGAGCAGCTGGGACAGAGATGGCCTGCGAAGCCTAAAATACTCATATCTGACCCTTTACAGAAAAAGTTTGCAGACTTCCAGCTTCATGTGTCAAAGATTTTTAAAAAGTCCAATTCCACAAAGTTAGCCACCACTGGAAGGAGGGTAAATTGGTGCATTTTCTTCTGAGGGCAATCACAATTTGAACTGCTGAAATGCTCTGACTCAGTGTTTAGGAATGTAACCTACAGATTCCTTTGCACATGTTCACGGGGATTTCCAAAGATATTCCTTAGTAAACCATCTGTTTTTTTTTTTTTTTTTTAACACGGAGTCTCGCTCTGTCGCCCAGGCTGGAATGCAATGGTGCGATCTTGGCTCAGTGCAACCTCTGCCTCCAGGGTTCAAGCGATTCTCCTGCCTCAGCCTCCCAAGTAGCTGGGACTACAGGGGCGTGCCACCACACCCAGCTAATTTTTTGTATTTTTAGTAGAGATGGGATTTCACCATATTTGCCAGGATGATCTTGATCTCTTAACCTTGTGATCTGCCCTCCTTGGCCTCCCAAAGTGCTGGGATTACGGGCATGAGCCACCGTGCCAGGCCGGTTTTTTTGTTTGTTTTGAGATGGAGTCTTGCTCTGTCACCAGGCTGGAGTGCAGTGGCACAATCTCCTCTCACTGCAACCTCCGCCTCCTGGGTTCAAGTGATTCTCCTGCCTCAGCCTCCCGAGTAGCTAGGACTACAGGTGAGCGCCACCACGCCCAGGTAATTTTGTATTTTTAGTAGAGATGGGGTTTCACCATATTGGCCAGGATGGTCTCGATCTCTTGACCTCGTGATCCACCCAACTCGGCCTCCCAAAGTGCTGGGATTACAGGCATGAGCCACCGCGCCCGGCTATCAGAGGCATTAAATAAGACATATTTCTATGAGTAGGGGAATGGTAAACTAAATAGTAAACATCCATACAACTTAAAAGCCATTAAAAAGAATTAGATCGCTAAGGAAAGGGTTGAACCCAGTTGTAATACATAGTTTCATGCCTTTGAGGCACAGTATACATTGCTCCCTCTACCTGAGACATTTGCCCCGTCATTGTCTATGAATTCCTCATAGACAACTCACAAAAGGAGTGCACGTCAACTGACTAGTGAATCAACTGACAAGACTTAGCTTAACTATTGGTTCCTTTGTGAAGCCTACCTTGACTCCCTAAACAGAAATGCCTACTCCTTGTACCCCCACAGTAATACGGATCTACCTCCATTATACACTTATTTCTATACTGCCTTTGTTTAGATGTCCGCCTCCTCCACCAGACTCCAGGAAGGGCAAGCACCGTGGCTTGTTCTTTGACCTGCTAGTGAGAGGTGAAGCCAGCTGGTCTCTGGGTCTGGTGGGGCCTTGGAGAACTTTCTGTGTAGCTAAAGCATTGTAAACACCCAATCAGTGCTCTGTGTCTAGCTAAAGGTTTATAAACGCACCAATCAGCACTCTGTAAAAATGGACCAATCAGCACTCAGCAAAATGGACCAATCAGCACTCTGCAAAATGGACCAATCAGCAGCATGTGGGCAGGGCCAAATTAGGGAATAAAACCTGGCCACCCGAGCCAACAGCAGCTTGGATACTCTTGCCTACCTTGGGGACTTTGGTCTTTGTAATGAAATCTTGCTGTTGCTCAGTTTTTGTGTCTGCACTATATTTATGAGCTGTAACACTCCCCGTTGAGATCTGTGGTTTTACTCCAGAAGTTAGCAAGACCACCCACCCATGGGGAGGAACACACAATTCCCGACGTGCCGCTTTTAAGAGTTGTAACACTCCGTGCGAAGGTGTGGCTTCACTCCTGAAGTCAGCAAGACCACGAACTCACGGGGAGGAACGAACAACTCTGGGCACGCCACAGTTAAGAGCTGTAACACTGAAGGTTTGTGGCTTCACTGCTTAAGTCAGCAAGACTACACAACCTCCAGGGAGTAATGAACAACTCCGGTTGCGCCGTGTTTAAAAGCTGTAACACTCACTGCAAAAGTTTGCGGCTTCCCTCCTGAAATCGGCGAGATCACGAACCCACCAGAACGACAGAACTCCGGACCCATCTGAAGGAACAAACTCCGGACTCTCAATCTTTCAGGAACTGTAACACTTAACTTCGAGGGTTTAAGGTTTCATTCTTGAAGTTGGCGACACCAAGAGCCTACTGGAAAGAACCAATTCCAGTCCCACTAGGACCCAGCACAACCCTTACGGTAGTAAATATTCAGGGATTTTTGCAGAGAAGCAGGGCCAAGGGGACGTGGCAAGAGCCATGACGACCTTGCCTCTCATCTGTGGGCAGCTTTAGAATTTCCCAGGTTGATTGCTGAGGACCAGATAGTCACACAGGTCTACTTAGCACCTAAACTAATCCCACCTTCAGGGAACCTTGTCATTCAGGAGCCAGGTCCTCCTTTAGGACTGAAGGTGACAAAAATGTGCCCTTTGGCAACACTGCATGACACATGAAAGGGCCACCATCGTTATTCAAACTCTTAGCTATGGAAGTCTGGGAGGGTGGTAGGTTTGGATGGTCTATGGCCTTCTGATTCCTCTACCACTGTAACACAAGTGCCCTTAATTGTCCAGTGTCTTATAAGAAAGGATGGAAAACTAGGACCACTTTCAAGGGGCTTATGCAAATACATAAAGTGCCTGAATTAAACTCTAAAGCAGTAACAGGGTAGAGAACATGGTATATTTTCCTTTTTAAAGAGGGAATGAAAACTAAAGGGCTACCAGACTGAGTTAATTCTTCGTGTTGAAACGGTACCAGTATCCAGTTAATGTATCCAATGTAGACACCAAACTAGGTGATTCAAGCTCTAGATGGGTCTTCTAGTTTCACATTTATGTATGAACTAATTACAACAAAAAAATCACCTTTTAATTGTGCTACACAGTCCTTTTTTTTTTTTTTTTTTTTTTTTTTGGAGAGACTGTTGTCACCCAAGCTGGAGTGCAGTGGCAACGGTCTTGGCTCACTGCAACCTCCGCCTCCCGGGTTCAAGTGATTCTCCTGCCTCGGCCTCTCTGGTACCTGGGACTACAGGCACCCGCCACCACACCTGGCTAATTTTTGTATTTTTAGTAGAGATGGAGTTTTAGCATATTGGCCATGGTGGTCTCGAACTCCTAACCTTGTGACCCGCCTGCCTCAGCTTCCCAAAGTGTGGGGATTACAGGCGTGAGCCACCGTGCCCAGCCCACAGTCCTAACCTTAGAAATCCTTAGTGGCTGCCGGGCATGGTGGCTTACACCTGTAATCCCAGCACTTTGGGAGGCCGACGTGGACGGATCACCTGAGGTCGGGAGTTCGAGATCAGGATGACCAACATGGAAAACCCCGTCTCTACTGAAAATACAAAATTAGCCGGGTGTGGTGGCGCATGCCTGTAATCCCAGGTACTTGGGAGGCTGACGCAGGAGAATGGCTTGAACCCGGGAGGCAGAGGTTGCCTGGGCAACAAGAGTGAAACTCCGTCTCAAAAAAAGAAGAAAACCTCAGTGGCCAGGTACAGTAGGTCATGCTTATTACTCCAGGACATTTTGAGAGGCCAAGGCGAGAGGATCACTTGAGACCAGGAGTTTGAGACCAGCCTGGGCAACAGAGCAAGACCACATCTACAAAAAAAAAAAAAGTACATTAGCTGGGTGTGGTGGTATGCACCAGTAGTACCAGCTATTCAGGAGGCTGAGGTGGGATGATTGAATCCAAGAGTTTGAGGCTACAGTGACATATGATTGCACCACTGCTCTCCAGCCTAGGCAACAGAGAAAGACCTCGTCTCTTGAAAAACAAAAAAAATCCTCAGAGGTCATTTTTGAAACAAGCTTCAATGCAATGTACAATCAAATAACTTTCCTTGGTCCTTAAGTTATTCAAAATAGGTAATTTCTGAATATTAACAAAATACTTTCATGTTTCTATATCTTGCTGCTAGCAACATCTCATTCTATAAACTAGACAGCCCTGACAATGAAGACCCCATAGGAAATATTATTTATAGTAAACTTTATTTTCATTGATATTTCACTTAACATAATTTCAAAGTCAGTCTGTGGTCTAAGATGAGCAAAAGAACAGATATTCTAAATCTCGTAAGAGATGTTTTTCACACTGTTCCTCAGAGCAGGGAATGGGGTTTCAGAGCCCTGAAAGTTGACACCTAACATTTTACCCTTGAGATTTACCTACAGATACAGAAAGAAAAGATAACATCAATATACAAGAATCGATCTCTGAGGGTCTTATTAAGCTCTTGTGTTACATACTCGCCACCTCTGTAGGGTTGTAATCATGACTGATTTTCCACCTCTCTGCCAAGTTTGGTGTCTTTTTTTTTTTAGGTAAAATGTCAGATGCAAAAATGCTGCACTTATTTCTCTTAATACACTGAAAATAGTGGAAGATGCAGATTTTTAATTCTTCATCAGTCCAAGCTGGAACATGACTTCTGCTAATGTGGTCTGTTGAACATACTAACTCCAACTTTGGCGACCATCAGCAAACTGTTTAAAAGAAACAAGATAGAAAATGTCAGGTAAAGGACAGAACAGGCAACTATGTTTTTAAGGAACTAAACTCTGCTGGTTCCTCACAACTGCGTGGGGGAGGAGGTACTAAGGCAAGAGTGGTCAAAGGTAAAATTTCCATCCCTGGAGGAACCAGAGAAAAAGCAAGCCAAGGGACAGTCTTAAAATAGCACACATGAGCTGGATCCTAACCCAACTGCCAATGATTTGAAGAGATGAAGAAGTGGAGGCGAGAGAGAGCAAGGCCTCCCACCATCACAGATCCGATTAATGGCAGACTCTCCAGCCTCTCAGTTTACTGCTCTAGACCTTGCTCCACACTGACTTTCTTGCTTCAGGTGTAAAACGTTATACTGGCAGCATCACGACTATGATCAGAGTATGTAATCTTTCTCCAAAACAGATTTTTAAAATTCCCTTACCTTCAGGATGTGTTTATGATACTTAACAACTAAATTTTTTGTTTTTGAGAAGGTTTTTTTTTTGAGATGGGAGTCTCACTCACCTCTGTTGCCCAGGCTGGAGTTCAGCAGCAGCACAATTTTGGCTCAGTGCAACCTCCGCCTCCCAGGTTCAAGAGATTTTCCTGACTCAGTGTCCCAAGTAGCTGGGATTACAGGCGTGCACCACCATGCCCGGCTAATTTTTGTATTTTTCATAGAGATGGGGTTTCACCATGTTGGGCAGACTGGTCTTGAACTTCTGACCTCAAGTGATCCGCCCTCTCTGGCCTCCCAAAGTGCTGGGATTATAGGCATGAGCCACCACACCTGGCCTACAACTAAATTTTTTGTTTGTTTGTTTGTTTTTTGAGATGGAGTCTTGCTCTGTCCCCCAGGCTGGAGTGCAGTGGCATGATCTCAGCTCACTGTAATCTCCGCTTCCCAGGTTGAAGCAATTCTCCCTGCCTCAGCCTTCCGAGTAGCTGCGATTACAAGCACCCACTACCACACCCAGCTGATTTTTGTATTTTTCATAGAGACGGGTTTTGCCAAGTTGGCCAGGATGGTCTTAAACCCCTGACATCAGGTGATCTGCCTGCCTCTGCCTCCCAAAGTGCTGGGATTACAGGTGTGAGCCACCGTGCCCGGCCACAACTAAATTTTTTAAAAACCACAATTTGGTTTCGGTTATATAATCAAAATTAGAAAACAGGGCCAGCCGCAGTGGGTCACGTCTGTAATCCCAGCACTTTGGGAGGCCGAGGTGGGCGGATCACAAGATCAGGAGTTCGAGACCAGCCTGGCCAACGTGGTGAAACACTGTCTTTACAAAAACAACAAAAATAGCCGGGCATGGTGGCACATGCCTGTAATCCCAGCTACTCCGGAGGCTGAGGCATGAGAATCACTTGAACCCGGGAGGCGGATGGTGATTGCAGTGAGCGGAGATCACGCCATTGCACTCCATCCTGGGTGACAGTGATACTCTGTCCCAAAAAAAAAAAAAAAAAAAAATTAGAAAACAGGATTCAATCAAAATTCCCTTTTAGCAAAATTTTCTGTAAAAGATATCTACACATCTAAGAAATATGGGATCCCCACATCTTCCATGCAAGTCACACAAAAGGCTGCAGTCACGGCTTTGCACTAAAACTTCTGCCACCATATAGGGAGGAGCTTGGATGGACTGGAAAGCAAATATGAGAACAAACCCATTTCCACAGTGAATGGATATACTCATGCCATTTTGACATTAAACCAGCTATTGTTTTTGAAACATTTCCTATTAGTGTATATATCAAATGTCAGTTGATACATAGCATCAGATATCCTGAAACAAGTAAGGTTTTGAATGCATAAAGTATCCTGGGGAATAAACTCAACTCTACATGGTAAAGAAGAGTAATAGAATGAAAGTACCTGGCACCTGCAATTAAACCTGCAGGCATGAATTTTCCAGAGTGGTAGAATCTCATTCCCATAATGCCAGCCAAGGTACCAGATGTAGCTGATGAAAAAGATATAAAGAAGTGTTAAAACTCATTACATCTTGTACGCAGGGGAATCAGAAGTGGGCCAAGCCCCACTCATCTCTCAAGGCTCACCCCTCATCTTGTGCTTATTCCTCCTTCCCAAAGTGGGGGAGATTACTGGCTGCCCACATCCTATGGGTCCAAGTACCAATATTGGCCAAATAGGGCCCTTCACAGCCTGAGCCCTGCCTGCCCTACCAGCCTCATCTCTTACCACTTGTCTTCTGCAAAACCCATACTTTAGCCATCAATGTGTTAGTTTTCTCCAAAATGCCACTGTTTCTCACGCCCTGCAGATGCTATTTCCTTTACCCTGCACGCAATTCCCACTGGGTATCTGTCAAAGCACCTACTACATGTCAAGCGCTGTGCTAGGTGCTGGAGAATACGAAGGTAATCATAACTGTCTTTGCCCTTTTACAGTGCTTCAGGTCTGATGGGACAGACTTTAAAGACTCACACAGATAAAAAGGCTTAGACAAAAAAGTGAAGATTGGCTGAGATCTGAAATTACAGCAGGAATTAATGAGCTGAAGGATGGGAATTCCCTTTCCAGGCAGAGGGGACAGTATATGCAGAGGCCCTGTGGTGACAGGGAGCATGGCACATTCACCCTAAAAGGGCAGTGTGGCACAGAAGTCAAGATGCAGTTTGTGAGTAAGAGGCGCCAGACCACATGGAGCCTTGAAGGCCATACTAGGGTTTGGGTTTTCATCCTAAAAGCGATGAGAAGCTATTAAAGGATACTAAGCAGAAGGACACATCAACAGAGTCGCACTTTTCTAAAATTTTTGAGACAGAGTCTTGATCTGTCACCCAGGCTAGAGTGCAGTGGCGTGATCTCGACTCACTGCAACCACCACCTCCTGGGATCAAGCAATTCTCCAGTCTCAGCCTCCTGAGTAGTTCGGACTACAGGTGCCCGCCACCACACCTGGCTAATTTTTTTTTTTTTTTTTTAATTAGAGACCGGGTTTCACCACGTTGCCCACGGTGGTCTCGAACTCCTGAGCTCAGGCAGTCCACCCACCTTGGCCTCCCAAACCTGAGGTCAGGAGTTACAGACCAGCCTGGACAACATGGCGAAACTCCTGTCTCTACTAAAAATAGAAAAATTAGCCAGGCATGTTGGCGGACGCCTGAAGCCCAGCTACCTGGAAGGCTGAGACAGGAGAATTGCTTGAATCCGGGAGGTGGAGGTTGCAGTGAGCCAAGGTTGTGCCACTACACTCTGGCCTGGGCAATACGTGAGACTCCGTCTCAAAAAAAGGGAAGTTTATGAAGGGGAAGGAGACAAGCATATCTGAGTATCAATGGGTAGATTCACCTAAAAGGAGGAATACAAATACAAGACAGGATCCTTGCCAGTGTAAAGGTCTGGAGAAGGTCAGGGAGAAGACACCCAAAGCCCAGAGGAAGACACTGGTGTTGGAGAGGAGGGAAACAGGACGAGGGGAGGCTTGGAGATTAAAGGCTCCAGGAATCCCCACCTGATGGCTGCTGTTTTTTCTCTACAATAGGCATGAGGTCATTTGCTGAGTGGAGTAGGATCAGAGAAAGGGAAAAAGCAGGCTCAAAGTCATTCTGGAGCATGAGGGAGGGAGCTGTTAGGCAGAGCTGGGACCTGGACGCACCTCCTTCCCCAGCACACCCCATTACCCATCACTGACCTCCCTTCCCAAACCCGGCTGATATGTACAGATCACACGGCTTCTCCCTCCCACATGGCACTCATTCTCACACAGGGTTTGTGGAGACGGCAAGGAACCCACACTCCTAGCAGTGTCTGACACATGGGTGGGGCCCCACAGAAATGTGCTGAACGCCACCCTGATAAGGACTCTTATGTCCCCCACACCACTCACTGTCCGTGCTGCTCGCAAGGTACCTTTCCAGTCCTGCTTCTATGCCCATGTTTTTTGTTTTTTGACATGGAATCTTGCTCTGTCGCCCAGGCTGGAGTGCAGTGGCGTGATCTCAGCTCACTGCAATCTCTGCCTCCCAGGTTCAGGTGACTCTCCTGCCTCAGCCTCCCAAGTAGCTGGGACTACCAGGCGCCCGCCACCACACCCAGCTAATTTTTGTATTTTTAGTAGAGACAGGGTTTCACCATGTTGGTCAGGCTGGTCTCGAACTCCTCACCTTGTAATCTGCTTACCTCAGCCTCCCAAAGTGCTGGGATTACAGGTGTGAGCCACTGCAGTCACATTTAGCTAACTGCTAAAGAGGTGATTTTCAATGGGGAAATCGCAATTCGGATGCAAACCTAACCCAGACGTGTGATATTTTAGTGATGCTGAAGCCAAAGGTCTTCAGTGGGCAACCTCAATGGTTCACACATTTGCCTGATAGAAGTTCAATGCTACTGGGTAAATACATTCACGAGGTATGAAAATCCTTCCATGTTCTGTACATAAAAGATAAACAGAAACCAGCACAATTCCCGCCTCTGCACCCTAATTTTAAAACTTTCTGAGGACTTGGTAGAAGCAGTGAAACTCTCATAAGTGAAGTGTGAAGAACTCACCCCATCCCACCAAACCAGGGTCTTTTGGAAAAAAGTATTCTGGATACACAGCTGCCCTAAGGAAACGCCGAAGCAGACATACCTAGGAAAACCCAAACGTTCCTTGGATCCTGAGACAGCTGGTAAGCACCCAGGCCGGCTAGACTGCCGAAGAGCAGCCCTGCAGCCAGGGACGGTACGCTGCCTAGAGGGAAGCAAACACAGCTTGCATTGTAATATCAGGCACTTATTTCACTAACAGAATCCACCAGACCCCCTGCCCTACAAAGGAGGACAGCACAGAGAACTCTCAACACAGCTCATAGCCAAGGTGGACTCGAGCAGGAAGATGTTTCGGGGGGTGTGCTATCTTCTCAGAGAAGTCAGGGTCTTTCCACCCCATTTTTCTCTCCTCTAATAGGCAGGGCACGTCCATCTAAGGAAAGGAAAAAAGGCCATCTTCCCTCCTTAGATGGAACTGTGGCTAAGCCTTCTTTCTAATTAGGCCTGACCAACCATGAAGGGCCGGAATTGTGTACAGGCAGGACCTCCAGCAAATCACAAAAGGAGAGGGAGATAAGGCCAGTCAATTAAAAAAAAATACAAAGACCTGGAGAAGAAGAATTCTGGTGCAGGGGTTGGGGTGGGAATGCAGGCAAGGACTAGGGGGCAAAAACAAGCACACAACTGACACACCCCTGCCTGGCCTAATGAGGAAACTTCAAAACACCAGTCTGTGTGGGCCAGAGGTTTCCTCCTACTTGAGTCCAGAGATGGCACTTAGGGGTCGTGGCTGATGAATGGCAGTCAACGATAATAACTACAACCACCCCTGCCTATCTGTAGATAAAGAGGCAAAAACAAGTAATTCCAAAAGAGGCCTGGCTCAGCTTCACCAGATAACCAAAAGGCAAGTGCAGGAGCTGCAAGACTGACAAGGAAGGCTGCACTCCAGCTTGGGGACCTACAGCAAAGCGGACTCAAACAAGATTGCTTCTCAGGGAGCTGGACACTCACATTTCACTGGAACAACGTGAAGCTGTTAAGAGGCTAACACAAAACCATACCTGCTTTTACATAGCCAATGATCCCACCAGAAGCAACCAGTGCTGCATAGCCAAAGCCAAACCAATGCAAAGGCACTCTGAAAACACAAGAGTGAGAAGTCAGTGCTAACCTGGCTTTAAAAACAAACCACACTGTCACAGGATGGGACTAAAAGGTAATCATTCCCCACAGGTCCTATCTCCCCACAGGTCCTATCACTGAAAATAAGGCCCACAGAGGTTGGATGACTTTCTGAGAGTCACACAACTCAGCGAAGCCAGAGCTGGGACTCAAACCCAAGTTTCTGGCCCACAGGTCCAGTGATCCTCCCATCCCCCACGCCATCCCAGGCAGTCTACTCTTAGGGTTCTTTTCAGCTGAGGAAAGGAACTCTGGTTTCCAGAAGCTCCTGGCTACTCCATACCCATTTACTGTCCACTCACACTGAGCCAGTGTCCTGCATTTTTCTCTTCTCTGTCCAGACAAGAGGCTACCCCAGGCCTGCACCTGCGGAAAACAAGCTGCATCAGAGGTGGTTAAAAGCACAGCTCTCCAGCAGTCACAAAGAAGTGTGTCCAACCTGCAAGCTACGCAACCTGTCTCAGTATCCTTCACTGTACCATGAGGATAACACTGATACCAATTTCCTAGGGCTGTTGTGAGCATTCAATGGATGTCACATGTAAAGGTGCTTAGCACATAGTAAACCCTGAGCAGATGCCGACCATTGTCATAAAAACCTCACATAGCTTTCTAATCACATAGGCCCACAGAAAACTCAGCAAGATCCACTGACCAGCTCTATAATCAGGGAATGTGTTAGTCATTTCATCAGCTACCCACGTTATCACTAAATTGAAAAGCAAATACTCCTGTGCCCTTAATCCAACTACTTTAATGTCTCTTTTGAGGGGAGGTAGGGGTGTTGCTTTTCGTCCCTGCTGCAACAGCCAATTTCAATACTCAACTTTTTTAGAAACTTCTGCATCCAACTCACAGTTCTCGTTAGGAGGACAGAAGGGGAGGATAAAATATACGGAAACTCAAGTCAGAATCACATGTGACATTGTACCCTTGGAAAAACAGCTCTTATTTTCTCACAGAAAAGTATCCTGTATGCAGTGAGCCTAACAAGATGAAAGCAATGCGTACCCCGTTTACTCTGTTTAAAGAATTAGGCCAGGCAAAGTGGCTCACGCCTGTAAGCCCAGTACTTTGGGAGGCCGAGGTGGGCGGATCACCTGGGGTTAGGAGTTCGAGACCAGCCTGGCCAACATGGTGAAACCCACTGTCTACTAAAAAATATAAAAAAATTAATCGCTCATGGTGATATGCGCCTGTAAATCACAGCTACTTGGGAGGCTGAGGTGGGAGGATGGCTTGAGCCCAGGAGGCTGAGGCTTCAATGAGACATATGCAGGCTACTGCACTCAAGCCTGGGCGACAGAGCGAGACCCCCCCACCCCCGAAACAAAAAGAAAGAATTAGGTTCCCATAAAACGGGGAAGGGCAGCGGGCTTGGGATCTTGCCCACAGTTCTTAACTCGAGGCGGCACTGAGTTAGCGAGGCTTTTAAAGAGATGGAGCAACAAAACCACCAAGAAACGAGGCAACACCATGCTACATGGGCAAGCCTTCGCCTCAGGAGCTCAGGGGCTCCGCGCATCCACAACTTCTTTTAAGAAAAGCAGAAAATACCCAACGAGAAAAGCACCGACCACACGGCCTAAAGGCCCGCTGAATCGGGGGGACGAAAAGCAGACGGCCGTGAAACTCCTAATACCTAAAAGTTAAAAGTGGCAGAAAATAATAAGAATAATCCCCAAATACTCGCACCGGTCTCACGAAGGCCCGGGCTGTCTACAAGGGCGCGGAAGCCGCAGGAATGCCAGCGAGGTGTCGCCGGAAATGCAGCGGCGGGCGCTCTCAGTCCCGGTGGCGGGGCGGGGAGACCGGGGCGGCTCTGTGGTGCGTGCGCAGTGTCCCGGGAGAGGGGCGGGCAGAGAATGGGGACAGTGCGGGCGGGGCTGGAGCCGCCGAGTAGCAGCACTCTCCCTGCGTTCAGCGGGTGGGAAGTGGGGCGGGACATCGCGGCGAGCGCCCTAGACCAGGGAACGGGGCGGGGAATCCCTGTGCTTCGCTTGTCCGCAGGGCCGACCAATACCAGTCCCAGGTCCAATCCTGGGTGGCCAAAAGCAGGAAACCCGGAGTTGGACCTGGGACTTGCACAAGCTGGACCACGTGAGCTCGGCCAGGCCAGAGGTGAGGCCACCGCTGTGGGACCACGGCATCTCAGGCTGGATTTTGAAGGACCCCGTTAATAAGGAACAAGTTACAGGGTATAAACCAGATGCAGGCCATCAGGGAGGATTGTCACTCAAGCCCGATCTTGTTTGTCTACACCAGGAAGGGCCTGCCTGGAAGAAAATATGGGGGCTGCAGAATAATGTGGCTCAATGCCAAATACCCGTTTATTTTAGGGAGTGAGGCTGCTTGAGAAGCATCTTAAAGGGGGATGGGGAGTAAGTTAAACCTGATTTTTACCCAGCTCTACGGATCCCAAATGTTCACAGCATGTTATCTCCATTCCCACTTGGAGTCACTCCTCTTCCCTGTGTTTCCTGCACCACCATTCCGTTACTCCACACTAAAATTTACTGTCATTGTTGACTTCTCCCTCTCCTTCATCCTCTACAAGTATCAACAGACAAATTTGATCAATATAATCATCACTGAATAAAGCAAATTCCAGCAGTCTTTGTTTTTTTGATATAGAGTCTCACTCTATTACCTAGGCTGGAGTACTGTGCAATCTCGGCTCACTACAACCTCTGGATCCCAGGTTCAACTTATTCTCCTGCCTCAGCTGCCCGAGTAGCAGGGATTACAGGTCTGCCCCACCACACCTGGCTAGTTTTATGTATTTTTAGTAGAAATGATAAAAAATCACAACACGGTAGTGTCTCTGGTATTAGCAGGTTCTGTGGCCTCACTTCAAGAACGTAAGCCACGGACCCCCAGAATGAGTGTTACAATTCTTAAAGGCAGTGTGTCTGGAATTTGTTCCTTCTAATGTGCATTAGCGTTCATGGAGTTTCTTCCGTCTGGTGGGTTTGTGGTCTTGCTGGCTTCAGAAATAAAGCTGCAGATCTTCATGGTTAGTTTACAGCTCATGAAAGCAATGTGGACCCAAACAGTGAGCAGCAGCAAGACTTACTGCAAAGACCAAGGGAACAAAGCTTTCTAAACCACGGAAGGAGACCGAACTCATTACCACTGCTGGCTCGGCCAGCCTGCTTTTATTCTCTTCTCTGGCCCCACCCACATCCTGCTGATTGGTAGAGCCGAGTAGTCTGTTTTGACAGTGCGCTGATTGGTGCGTTTACAATCCCTGAGCTAGACATAAAGGTTCTCCACGTCCCCACCAGATTAGCTAGCTAGAGTGTCCACACAACCGTTCTCCAAGGACCCACCAGAGTGGCTAGATACAGAGTGTCGATTGGTGCATTCAGAGACCCTGAGCTCGACACAGGGTGCTGATTGGTGTGTTTAGAAACCTTGAGCTAGATACAGAGTGCGGATTGGTGTATTTACAATCCCTGAGCTAGACACAAAGGTTCTCCCCATCCCCACCCGACTCAGCCCAGCTGGCTTCACCCAGTGAATCCTGCACTGGGGCTGCAGGTGGAGCTATCTGCTAGTCCTGCGTTGTGTGCCCGCACTTCTCAGCTCTTGGGTGGTCAATGGGACTGGGCCCCATGGAGCAGGGGGGCGGCGCTCATCGGGGAGGCTTGGGCTTTACAGAAGCCCACGGAGGGAATGGGAGACTCAGGCGTGGTGGCCTGCAGGTCCCGAGCCCTGCCCCGCGGCGAGAAATGGAGCGCAGCGCGCCGGTGAGCTGGCACTGCTGGGGGACCCAGTACACCCTCTGCAGCGGCTGGCCTGGGTGCTAAGCCCCTCATTGTCGGGCTGGCAGGGCCGGCCGGCTGCTCCGAGTGCGGGCCCGCCAAGCCCACGCCCACCCGGAACTCCAGCTGGCCCGCAAGCGCCGCGCAGTCCCGGTTCCGCTCGCGCCTCTCCCTCCACACCTCTCTGCAAGCTAAGGGAGCCAGCTCTGGCCTTAGCCAGCCCAGAAAGGGGCTCGCTCCCACGGTGCAGCGGCTCTTCAAGTGCCGCCAAAGTGGGAGCCCAGGCAGAGGAGGCACCAAGAGCCAATGAAGGCTGTGAGGACTGCCAGCATGCTGTCACCTCTCACTAGCAGCCCTCGCTTGCTCTCGGCGCCTCTTTGGCCTCGGCCAGGCTCGAGGAGCCCTTCAGCGCGCCACCGCGCTGTGGGGGTCCCTCCCTGGGGCTGGCCGAGACCGGAGCCCGCTCCCTCTGCTCGTGGGGAGATGTGGAGAGAGAGGCGCAGGCGGGGACCGGGGCTGTGCTGCCGCGGGTTCTGGGTGGGCACAGGCTCGGCGGGTCCCGCATTTGGCGCGACCTGCTGGGCTTGATTGGAGGCTGGGTCCAGTGCGTGGACCGCTGTTCCCTCTTGGCGCAGTCGTTGGCCACGATGACGGGTCTCTCTCTTTGTTTCTCTTTCTCTCTTGGTTGTGTGGGACAAGCTCCCAGAGTGCTCAGATTAGTTGCCAAAAAGTCCCACGCGACTCCCAGGGAGCAGTGAAGCCCGCTGGGCTTCTGGGACGGGTGGGGGCTTGGAGAACTTTTGTGTCTAGCTAAAGAATTGTAAATGCACCAATCAGCACTCTTGTCTAGCTAAAGATTTGTAAACGCACCAATCAGCGCTGTGTCTAGCTAATCTGGTGGGGGCTTGGAGAACTTTTGTATCTAGTTAAAGAATTGTAAATGCACCAATCAGCACTCTTGTCTAGCTAAAGATTTGTAAACGCACCAATCAGCGCTGTGTCTAGCTAATCTGGTGGGGGCTTGGAGAACTTTTGTATCTAGCTAAAGGATTGTAAATGCACCAATCAGCACTCTGTGTCTAGCTGAAGGCTTGTAAATGCACCAGTCAGCACTCTGTCAAAACGGACCACTCAGCTCTCTGTAAAATGGACCAATCAGCTGCATGTGGGTGGGGCCAGATAAGGGAATAAAAGCTGGCCACCCCGCCCCAGCCAGTAGGGGCAACGTGTTTGGGTGGTTTTTTTGTGTTAAGGGAGTGTTGTTCTCTTGCTGTTTGCGGTAAATGTTGGTGTTGATAGTTCTTTAGGTCCATGCTATGTTCATGAGTTTTAACACTCACTGTGAAGGGCTACAGTTTTGATTCTGAAACTAGTGACACCACAAACCCACTGAAAGGGATGAATAACTCTGGATGTTCCACCTTTATGAACTGTAACACTGACTGCAGAGGTTGGTGGCTTTTTTCTTGAGGCTAGCAGAGCATGAACCCACCAGAATGAATGAGCAACTCCAGACATGCCACCTCTAAGAGGTGTGATACAGACCTGTTGAAGGCCTGCAGGTTCATTCCTGAAGTCAGCATGACCATGAACCCACCAGTAGGAAGAAACTGGATAAGGTCTGAATGTTGGAAGGAAGAAACTCAACCTACAGTCTTTAACAGTTGTAACATTAAACCATGAGGGTCTGTGGGTTTATTCTTGAAGTCAGGAAGATGAAGAACCCACGAAGTCAACACAATGGTGTTTCACCATGTTGGCCTAGCTGGTCTCAAACTCTTGATTTCATCCGCCCACCTCAGCCTGCCAAAGTGCTGGTATTAGAAGCATGAGCTGCTGTGCTGGCCTTTGTAGGGTTTTTTTTTTTTTTTTTTTCTTGGAGTTTTGCTGTTGCTGTAGAAAGTAGAAAAGCCCTTCAAAGGTTGTCTTGATTTAAAAATAGACACCAGGAATAATCACGTCTTACTCCAAAGCCTGCTATCAACTGTTCTTAACGATTTAGCCCAGTTAGTTGCTTTGGCTTATTCAGGCATGTCTGGACAGGCCCAAGGAAGTCTCAGCTCATATTTTATGCCCCTTCCTTGTTTGGAAATGTTATTGCTTCCTTAAACCTTTCATAAGCAACTTCCTCTCCTTTATCTTCCCTTGCACTTAACTATTTAGGAAAGTTTCAGGTTGTTAGCAAATCGGGTATTTAAGACTGAGGTCCAGCACCAGCCAATGGATGCAGGACACAGAAGTAAGGAGGACCCAAATGTGTAAACCCTCTGCTTTTCCTTTGTTGAAGTGTGCTCTTGCCGTTGTTCCATCTGTGAGAGGCACCATTTCCGCAGGAAGTGAAAATGGCCTTGCTGAGAGAATTAAATTTATGTTTGAGTGCTATTTTGTGGTGCTGGGGAACAAGCATTTCTAACAGTTGCCCAGGCTGGAGTGCAGTGGCATGATCTCAGCTCACTGCAACCTTTGCCTCCCAGGTTCAAGTGATTTTCCTGCTCAGCCTCCTGAGCGGCTGAGATTACAGATGTGCGGCACCATGCCTGGCTATTTTTTGTGTTTTTAGTAGAGATGATGGTTCACCATGTTGGCCAGGCTGGTCCTGAACTCCCAAACTCAACCAATCTGCCTGCCTGGGCCTCCCACAAGTGTTGGGATTACAGGCGTGAGCCACCATGCCCGGTTGCGGCGCATATTCTTAAAGACAAACTTTCCACTTGCGGCAGCACCTACCTTGCATATAGCAAAATTGAAGCCCGGGTTTATCACAGCTGATTCTAACCAGCCAAAGCTGATAATGACTAAGAACTTGCAGGAATTGCAGTACGCCAGACCTTCAATTTATTTGAAGACCTTCCTGAACAATTAATAGGGAGACTTGTCTTAACCTGCAGGGAACGGCTTTAGGGGCTCATTCTTCCCTATGCAGGCACAAGCCTCAAACCTTAATTAGGATCATCCACCATGATTCCCGCACTCTCCCCCTCACCTTATACTTGAAGAGAACCTCAACCTCAGAGAACTGTATTATCTACAGTCTTTGTCAGTGGTACAGCTATGAATTAAAGTAAGGTCTGAAATACAAAAATTAGCCAGGCGTGGTGGCACACCCCTGTAATCCAAGGTACTCTGGAGGCTGAGGCAGGAGAATTGCTTGAACCTAGGAGGCGGAGGTTGCCATGAGCCAAGATTGCGCCATTGCACTCCAACCTGGGCAACAGAGCAAGACCCTCTCTCAAAAAGAACAAACAAACAATGTAAATAAAGAAAAGCAGCATTTTAAATAATGTTTATATAACTCACAGGAAAGTAGGAAAAAGAAAACGAAAACAGCACAAACAGAAAGCAAAACAAAAAAAAGTGGCCGACTTAAGTCTTAAAATATTAATGACATTAAATGTAAACAGTCTAAATACATCAATTAAAAGACAGACTAGAATGAATTAAGACATATTACACAACTATATGCTGCACACAGAAAATTCACTTCAAACATAAGGATACAGGCAAGTTGCAATAAAAGACGGAAAAAATATATCATGCAAACGAAAGAAATCAGAAGTAGCTATATTAGTATCAGATAGACTTCAGAGCAAAGAAAATTACCAGAGATAGTGATATTGTATAAAGATTTAAGAGTCAATCCACCAAGAAAACAGAAATCCTAAATGTATATGTACCTGACAATAGAGCTGCAAAAGATGTGAAACAAAAACTGAAGGAATTGAAATAAGAAACGGACAAATCCAGAGTTATAGTTGGAGGCTTCAATCCCTCTAAATGATGATAAAAGCAGTAGACCGGAAGTCAGGAAGGATATAGAAAAACCCCAATAACATCATCAACTAACAGGATCTAATAGACATTTATAGAATGCTCCACCCAAGAACTGCAAGATACATATTCAAGTGTCCACAGAACATCTATCAGGAGAGATCATATCCTGGGCCATAAAACAAATCTCAACCAATTTAAAAGAATTGAAATCATACAGAATGTGTTCTCCAACAACAATGGAATCAAATTAGAAATCAGTAACAGAAAGATAAGAAAATCTCCAAACACTTGGAAACTAAACATTTTAAAATAATCTGTGTGTCAAAGAGAAAAATCCATGTGTCCCTAGAAATTAAAAAAAGGCTAGGCATGGTGGCTCATGCCTGTAATCCCAGCACTTTGGGAGGCCAAGGCGGGAGGATCACTTGAGTCCGGGAGTTTAAGACCAGCCTGGCCAACATGGTGAAACCCTGTCTTTATAAGACACAAAAAAGCCAGGTGTGTTGGTATGTGCCTGTAGTCCCAGCCATTCAGGAGGATAACTTGGGAGAATTGCCTGTCTCTAGGAGGCCAAGGCTGCAGTGAGCCAAGATCACGCCATTGCACTCCAGCCTGGGTGACCTTGCCTTCTCCCCCCCACCAAGAAAAGTGCATTATCCTGAATAAAATAAAAATACAACACATTAAAATATATAGCATTAGTAGCAACAAATAAACCAAAAGTGAAATTAACAATTCAATTTACAATAGCATCAAAAAGAATAAAACCCTCAGAAATAAATTTAATAAGTACAAAATTTATAAACCGAAAACTAAAAAACACTGTGGAAAGAAATGAAAGAATAGCTAAATAAATAAAAGGATATCCTTTGTGGATTGGAGGATTTCGAATTTTTCAGGTATAATATTCCTCAAATTGATCTATAGATTCAATGCAATTCCTATCAAATTCAAGCTGGACTCTGCAGAAATTGATAAACTGATATTAAAATTCATTAAAAATTCAAGGGACACAGTACAGCCAAAATAATCTTCCAAAAGAATAAAGTTGCAAGACTCACTCTTCCTTATTTCAAAACTTACTACAAACCTATAGTAATCAAGACTGTAGTGTACTATTATAAGGATGGGCATATAAATCAATGGATTAGAATTGTGAATCCAGGGCCGGGCACGGTGGCTCACGCCTGTAATCCTAGCACTTTGGGAGGCTGAGGCAAGTGGATCACCTGAGGTCAGGAGTAATAAACATTTTTTCAAAAAAGATAAAAGAGGCTCACCAACATTAGCCATCAGGAAATGCAAATCAAAATCACAATGAGCTACTAAGTCCCACCCACCGGAATGGCTATAATAAAAACAAAAAACCAGGTGTCAGCAAAGGTGTGGCAAAATTGGAACACTCATACACTGCTGGTGGAAATATAAAGGGTGTGATCGCTTTAGAACAGTATGGCAGTCCCTCAAAAGGTTGAACGTAAGAGTAACCATCTGATTCGACAATTTTACTTCTAGGTATATATGTACCCAAGAAAAATGAAAATGTATGTTCATGCAAAAACTTGTAAATGAATGTTCAAAGCAACATTATTCATATTAGCCAAGAAGAAACAAATATGCATCAGCTATAGAATAAACAAATTGTGTTATATCCATGGAATGAAATATTATTTGGCAATAAAAAGAAATGAAATACTGATACATGTCACAATATGAATAAACCCTGGCCAGGCACGGTGGCTCACGCCTGTAATCCCAGCACTTTGGGAGGCCGAGGCAGGCGGATTACCTGAGGTCAGGAGTTTGAGACCAGCCTGGCCAACATGGCGAAACCCCGTCTCTACTAAAACTACAAAAATTAGCTGGGCATGGTGGCGGGTGCCTGTAATCCCAGCTACTCTGGAGGCTGAGGCAGGAGAATAGCTTGAACCCAGGAGGTGGAGGTTGCAGTGAGCCGAGATTGCACCATTGCACTCCAGCCTGGGCAACAACAACGAAACTCCATCTAAAACAACAAAAAACCAATATGGATGAACCCTGAAACAATATGTGAAGTGAAATCACATAAGACCACAAATGGAATGATTCCATTTCTATGAAATGTCTAGACTAGGCAAATCCTATACATACGGAAGATAGATCAGTGGTTGCATAAGCCTAGGGGTGTTGGGAGGCAGAAATGGGGAATGACAGCTAAGGAGTCCAAGATTTCTTCTTGGAGTGATTAAAATGTCCTAATATTGATTTTTGTGATAGTTGCACTCTGTGAATAGACTGAAAAACATTGAATTGTACGCTTTCAATGGGTGAACAGTATGTTGTGTGAATTATGTCTCAAAGTATTACAAAAAACCAAACTGTGTTTGCTACTTGGGAGGCTGGGGCCAGAAGATTGTTTGAGGCCAGAAGTTTGAGACCAGCCTCAGCAACCATAACACAACCCTGTCTCTTTTTAATAGATAGATAGGCTGGGCGCGGTGGCTCACGCTTGTAATCCCAGCACTTTGGGAGGCCGAGGCGGGCGGATCACGAGGTCAGGAGATCGAGACCACAGTGAAACCCCGTCTCTACTAAAAAGACAAAAAAATTAGCTGGGCGTGGTGGCGGGCGCCTGTAGTCCCAGCTACTCGGAGAGGCTGAGGCAGGAGAATGGCGTGAACCCGGGAGGCGGAGCTTGCAGTGAGCCGAGATTGCACCACTGCACTCCAGCCTGGGCGACAGAGCGAGACTCCGTCTCAAAAAAAAAAAAAAAAAAAAGATAGATGCATTACTACATACAAAAACAGTGGCATGTAGCAAAAGCAGTGCTAAAAACTTTAACAGCACACATTTGAAAGGAGGGAAAAACTCACATAAATAAGCTGCTGCCTCAAGAACCTAGTAAAAAAGCCAGGTGTGGTGGCTCACACCTGTAGTCCCAGCAACTCAGGAGGCCAAGGTGGGAGGATGGCTTGAGCCCAGGAGTTCAAGGCCAGCCTGAGCAACATAGCAAGACCACGTCTCTAAAAATTCCTAAAACAAACCAAAAAGAAACTAGAAAAAGAAGAGCAAAAGAAACCCCAAAGCAAGCAGAAGGAAAGAAGGAAATAAGGACGAGAGCAGAAAATGAAATTGAAAACAGAAGGAGTCAATGAAACAAAGAACTGATTCTTTGTTTTGTTTTGTTTTTGAGACGGAGTTTCTCTCTGTTGCCCAGGCTGGAGTGCAGTGGCACAGTCTCTGCTCACTGCAACCTCTGCCTCTCGGGTTTGAGCGATTCTCCTGGCTCAGCCTCCCTAGTAGCTGGGATTACAGGCGCCTGCCACACGTCTGGCTAATTTTTATATTTTTAGTAGAGATGGGATTTCACCATGTTTGCCAGGTTGGTCTTGAACGCCTGACCTCAGGTGATCTGCCCACCTCGGCCTCCCAAAGTGCTGGGATTACAGGCATGAGCCACCGTGCCTGGCAGAACTGGTTCTTTGAAAAGATAATAAAACTGACAAAACTCTAGGAAGACTGACAAAGAAAACAGAGAGGACACAAATTACCAACATCGGGAATGAAACAGGGGATGTAGAGTTGACCTTTCTTCAACTTGACAAAGAATATCTACGAAAACCCTAAAGCTGGCATTATACTTAACAGTGAAAGACTGAATGTTTTTCCCCTAAGATCATAACAAGGCAAAGATGTCTGTTCTCACTATTGTTATTCAACACAGTGCTGCATCTTCTAGTCAGTTAATAAGGCAAGAAAGCGGGGAAAAATACAGATAGAAATAACACTATTTATATTTGCAGATAACATAATTGTCTACATAGAAAACCCCAACAAAACAACTCCTAGAATAAGTGAATTCAGCAAGATAGCAGGATGTAAGATCACACAAAAACCAATTGTATTTCTATATATTAGCAATGAATATAGGCACCAAAATTAAAAATATCACTTGTAGGCCAGGTGCAGTGGCTCATGCCTGTAATCCCAGCACTTTGGGAGGCCAAGACGGGCAGATCACGAGGTCAGGAGTTTGAGACCAGCCTAGCCAACATAGTGAAACCCCATCTCTACTAAAAGTACAAAAAAATTTGCCACGCATGGTGGCGGGCACCTGTAATCCTAGCTACTTGGGAGGCTGAGGCAGGAGAATCGCTTGAACCCAAGGAGGCAGAGGTTGCGGTCAGCCGAGATGGCGCCGCTGCACTCCAGCCCAGGCAACAATGCAAGACTCCATCTAAAAAAAAAAAAAAAAAGTCACTTGTAATTCCCCCGCCCCAAATACTTAGAAATAAATCTAACACATGCAAGATTTGTATGCTGAAAACTACACAACACTGATAAAAGAAATCAAAGATCTGGCTGGGCGTGGTAGCTAATGCCTGTAATCCCAGCACTTTGGGAGGCCAAGGCGGGCGGATCACCTGAGGTCAGGAGTTTGAGACCAGCCTGGCCAACATGGCGAAACCCTGTCTCTTCTATAAATACAAAAATTATCCGGGTGTGGTGGTGTGTGCCTGTAATCCCAGCTACTCGGGAGGCTGAGGCAGGAGAATCCCGTGAATCCAGGAGGCAGTGGTTGCAGTGAGCTGAGGTCACGAAATTGCACTCCAGCCTGGATGACAAGAGCGAAACTGTAAAAAAAAAAATACATAAAATAAAAAAATAAAAGATCTATACAGCCATGTGCTGCATAACGACATTTTGGTCAGTAACAGTTTGGTCAATAACGGATCACATATACAATGGTGGTCCCATAAGATTATGACTATACCATATGGCCTAGGTGTGCAGCAGGCTCTACCATCCAGGTTTGTGTAAGTACACCCTATGATATTCACACAAAATGAAATCACCTAGTGAAGCATTTCTCAGAATGTATTCCTGTCATTAAGTGACACATGACTGTACACTTTTTTTTGTAGAGAAGGATAGAATTATCCTAAATTCTATATGGAAAGGCAAAGGAACTAGAATAGTGAAAATAATTTTGAAAAACAGAAAAGGGGAAGAATCATTCTACTCAAATTCAAGGCTTATCATATAGCTGTAGTAATGAAGACTGTGTGGTTCCGGCAAAAAGATCAACAGAGATCAATAGAACACAATAGAGAGCCCAGTAATGGACCCACACTAATATGCTCAATTAAATTCTAGCAAAGATGCAAAAATATTTCAATAGAGGAAGAACAGTCTTTTCAACAAGATGCTACAGCAAGTTGATATCCACAGACAAGAAAATAAACTTGGAATTAAACCTCACACTTTATACACTCAAAATGGAACACATACTAAATGTAAAATGTAAAACTCTACAAAACCTTTAAAAAAATATATAGAACCTCTTCAGGATCTAAGGCTAGACAAAGGTCTCTTGGACTTCACACCAAAAGCATGATCCATGGAAGGAAAAATTGATGAACTGGATTTCAACAAAATAAAAAACTTGAGCTCTGCAAAAGGCCGTTAAGACAAAAACACAAGCTACAGACTAGGCAAAAATATTTGCAAACCACGTATCTGAGAAAGGTTGAGTTTCTACAATATATAAAAGAACTCTTGGCCAGGCGGTGGCTTACGCCTGTAATCCCTGTACTTTGGGAGGCCGACGCGGTGGATCACTAGAGATCAGGAGTTTGACACCAGCCCGGCTAACATGATAAAACCCCACCTCTACTAAAAATACAAAAATTAGCTGGGTATGGTGGCACGCACCTGTAATCCCAGTTACTCAAGAGGCTGGGGCAGGAGAATCGCTTGAACCTGGGAGGCGGAGGTTGCAGTGAGCCGAGATCACACCACACTGCACTCCAGCCTGGATGGGTGACAGAGTAAGACTCAATTTAAAAAAAAAAAAAAAAAAAAAAAAAAAACTCTCAAAATTCAACAGCAAAAAAGAAAAAATATATAATGTGAATATGGGCAAAAGACATTTCACCAATTATGATACACAGATGGCAAATAAGCACATGGAAAGATGATTAACATCATTAGCTATCAGAGTAATGTAAGTTATAACTACAATAAGGTATCAATACACTCTTACCAGAATGGCTAAGACTAACATCAAATGCTGGAAAGATGCAGAGAAACTATATCACTCAAACATTACTGGTAGAAATGTAAAACCATACAGCTATTCTGGAAAACTCTGGAATTCCTGGGCATTTATCCAAGAGAAATGAAGACTCTAATTCACATAAGAACCTGTACAGAAATGTTTACAGCAACTTTATTTAGATACCTAATAACAGGAAACATTCCTGACGTCTTTCCACAGGTGTTTACTATGGTACATCTATACTGACATCCCAATCAGTACTAAAAACAGAACTATTGATGCAACAAGCTGGATCAATGCCCAGAGATTATGCTGAGTGAAAAGCCAATCCCAAAAGAAAGTATAATCCAATCAATTTTGGCAAAATTAGAGATGGAGAACAGACCACTGGTGCCAGAGGTTACGAAGGTGGGCGTAGCTATACGAGCACAAGAGGAAACTGAGTATGGCTTATGACAACAGATGGGATCATTGTGATAGAAATGTTCTGTATCTTGATTATGTCATTTCTATCCTATCTTGGCTTGGTTGTGATATTGCCCTTGTTTTGCAAGATGTTATCATCGGGAAAACTGGGTGGAATCTCTGTATTATTTCTTACAAGTGTATATTTCTTATAATGATCTCAAAATTTGAGTTGAATTGAGAAAAGCCAATGACCTACATTTATGTTAATAGCTTACGAAATAAGCTAACAAAGGAGTAGACTGATATTAAGACACACAATTTGGTTCATTTCCTAGACAATTTATTCCTATGGAGTGGCAATTCCAGTGCCCGTTCTTATTCTGCCTAATCAGAAGTGATTCTCCTGATGGTCTCAGGTATCTAGTATCTGCCCGGCTAATTCAAACCTATGGATCCCCAATAATGTCATTTTCTTTTTTTTTTTTTTTTTAAGACAGGGTCTGGCTCTGTTGTCCAGGCTGGAGTACAGAGGAGCAGTCTCAGCTCACCACAACTTCCACACCCTGGACTCAAGCCATCCTTCCCACCTCCGCCTCTTGAGTAGCTGGGAGCATGTCACCACATCCAGCTAATTTTTTGGGAGAGACAGAGTCTCCCTATGTTGCCCATGCTGGTCTCAAACTCCCTGGCTCAAACTACCAACTACTTGGGAGGCTGAGGCAGGAGAATCACCTGAACCCGGGAGACGGAGGTTGCAGTGAGCTGAGATCGCGCCACTGCACTCCAGCCTGGGCAACAGAGCAAGACTCCGTCTCAAAAAAAAAAAAAGAAAAAAAGAAAAGATCATTTTCCCGTCCTTAAATTATGTTGTACATCTACTACTTGGAAGCAAAGTAGTTTAAAGAAGTCTGGCAATCTCTCTATAATCTTAGGTATGTGGTCCTACACTTAAGCATATGTTTGTTTCATACATATGTATAATTATGCATGTATAATCTTTTAAGGTTGTCCTATTGGTATGAAAATGTAAAATTACTACTTACCATTTGAAGAAGCCAAAGGCAGTTCTTAAATTCTTCCCCATTTAAGAGAAAATTTTGAATAATGACTCCTTCACCCAAATCTGACAAAAAATTTGTTCAACATTTTATATTATTTTACAGTATATTTTGAGAAAGATCTTTATTTGCTTTGTACAAAGTAAAAATTACATGACACATTAACATATATTAACATGATACATAATTCATAAAACACTGTCTGCCAAAAGTAATTTTACCGCTGTTTTTTTTTTAAAAAAAAACATCTAAAAGTGGTTTTTTAATATATATATATATTTTCTCCAAAGGAAGAAATTTCTTGCTTTTACTCAGGGAAAAAAAAAAAAATTAAGGTACATTTGAGTAGAATGATTTCATCTAAAAGAGTTCTTTCAGGAGACATCTGGGATTCACTGCATTGTTTTTATTTTCTTCTTCCTCTTCTTTTCCAACATTTCTACCATTTTCCTCTTCTTGGTTGATACCAGGCCACTTTCTTTTGTTGCTTTCTTACTGTCACCTGTTAAACCGCGTTTCTTTGTGTTAGGTTTTGACCGCTTTTCTTCTTTGTACACTGTGTCACCAGGCTCCTTTTTGCCAATTCTGGACTGTTCTTTACTTACTAAAACACAAAAGAGAGTGCTTTTAAAAAAAGACTGTTTTCCCCTTTGAATGAAATAAACACAGGCTGTCAATAAAGTGAAATTATCTGGATCTCCTCCACTTCTACAATTTAAGAGATAATAGATTATTCAAAATTTCAAAACAATCAAATTCGATTACCAGGAGAAGGCTCTGCAGCTGGAGAAAGGCTTTCTTTCATGTCTGCCACTTTGTCTAGCCACACTCCAAGACATGTCAGCCTGGCGTTAGTGTTTACTTCACAGAGTAAAGATGGGGGAACTTTCTAAACAGAAGAAACAAACATTCATAATGTGCATTTTCAATAATTTCTTTTTCCATAATCAAGTTACCTTAATTTAAAACTTCCTGTATTTTCTTGAGTACAAAATATGATATTCAGAAGCAACATATAATCTTCACTCATGGTTAGTTTGACTATGTTATTCACAGAGCCAATTTTGCATGTTCTCACTCATAGGTGGGAATCGAACAATGAGAACACACGGACACAGGAAGGGGAACATCACACACCGGGGACTGTTATGGGGTGGGGGGCAGGGGGAGGGACAGCATTAGGAGATATACCTAATGTTAAATGACGAGTTAATGGGTGCAGCACACCAACATGGCACATGTATACATATGTAACTAATCTGCACATTGTGCACATGTACCCTAAAACTTAAAGTATAAAAAAGAAAAAAAAAGAAAACATATATCCACACAAAAATTTATATATGAATGTTCACAGAAGCACTATTCATAACATCCCAAAAGGTGGAAACAATCCAAATGTCTATCACCTCATGAATGGATACATAAAAAGTGGTATATCCACACAACGGGGTAGTATTCAGTCATAAAAAGTAGTGAAGTACTAACATATGCTATAACATGATGAACCTTAGAAACATTACACTAAGTGAAAAACGCCCGTCAGAAAAGGCCAAACGTTGTGTGATTCCACATATGAAATGTCCAGAATAGGCAAATCCATAAAAACAAAAAGCAGATTACTAGTTACCAGGGACTGGCAGTGGGGGGAAAGGAGAGGATGGGGGGGTGACTGCTAATGGGTATGGAGTTTCTCTTTGGTGCGATGAAAATATTCTAAAATTAATTACGATTATGATTGTACAACTCCATGAATATGCTAAATTAAATCACTGAATTGTATACTTTAAAAAAAAGAAAAGAAAAAGAAAATTCTAAAGAAAGGAATCAGGTCTTATTTCCAGGGCTGAACAAAGAACCTTGGAAAAAGAGACATTCAACAAACCATATTCACAGAATGTGCTTATGAGATAACAAAGAATAAACCAAGAGAGACTGTAAGGAGACTACAGGAGGGCATTTAATTTTCCAAACTCTCTGGTTCAAATGGTTTGTTAATTTCGTAGTTGATCAGGAGCTTCCAAATTATTTTTAGCAATGGCAGTATTTTTACCTAAGAGCTTCCAGAGAACTCCAGTATTCAAGAGAGAGGAAAGTAGAGCTTCTCTGACTAAAAAGAGCAGCGCGAGTTCTGGGATCCCACCAGCTCACACTCAGAAATGACAACCATCAAGGCAGCTCCGTGGGAACCCTAATTTTAAAACCATTAATATCAATCATGCCTGGAAGAGATTTAAAAAGTTTATTTAAAGACCTATGTCTTATGACCCTTAAAAAAATTCCACCTCACTTAGGAGCAAGACTTGTATTAAAGTACATTTAGATTGCTTTAAGGCACTGACCTTATCCTGCTTAAGCTTCCACATTTTGATGAAACCATCACTCGATGCTGTAACAATAACATGATGCTCTGGAATTTCAAAACTGAACATGTCCTTTACCCTAGGACAGAAATATTAACACCATAAAAGATCTTTTCCTACAAATAGTCTAATATTGTGATAAAATTACACACACAGACTAGTGCTTTCTCAATGTTTCAAGTACTTCCAAACTGCTCAATGAATGGTGCCTTAAAATTTAACTATGCTTCGATTCCCATTAATGAGATATATTCAGGCCCAAAATACAAGAAAAAATCAACTGCCAATCATATCTGAAGCAAAAGTTGAAAAGATAACAGATAACTATAAATAATCAGGTTATTACAAAGGAACTAAAGATGAGTAAAACAAAGCCCATCACCTCAAGAAACTCCAAGTTCAGTAAGGAGAGAAAAGACAACAGAAACGATGAATCCAGGCCTCTTCCATACATCCATTTCCCTCATCTCCAGTCCTACCACTGTTAGTCTAAGCCACTCTCATTTTTCCTCTGGATCACAGAAGTAGCCTAATTGGCCTTTCTGCTTCTATTTTGCCCCTTAACAATTTTCTTTTCTTTTCTTTTTTTTTTTTTTTTTTTTGAGACAGAGTCTTGCTCTATCGCCCAGGCTGGAGTGCAGTGGCGAGATCTTGGCTAACCACAACCTCCGCCTCCTGGGTTCAAACGATTCTCCTGCCTCAGCCTCCAGAGTAGCTGGGATTACCGGCGTGTGCTACCACGCCCGGCTAATTTTTGTACTTTTAGTAGAGACAGGGTTTCACCATGTTGGTCAGGCTGGTCTCAAACTCCTGACCTTGTGATCTGCCTGCCTCAGCCTCCCAAAGTGCCAGGAATACAGGAGTGAGCCAGTGCGCCCGGCCAACAATTTTTAAAAATGTAAATCAAATCATGTAACTTCCAGGCTTACAACCCTACAAAACTGGTATCTACTTTAAAATAATATGGGAGAGGAGGAAGTGGCTGGGCATACAGATGAAGCAAGACTGGCCACACAGTGACAGTTGCTAAAGCTGGTGGTGGGTCTTAAAGGGTTAGTGCCTTAAACCAGTCTAAATGCTTTTAAATTTTTCCATAGTAAGAAAAATTATGATGATTATAGGCACCGTTTGGCTTCCACCATCCTCTCCTTGCTCATTCTCACCTAGTCACACAGGTCTTCTGTCTGCTGCTAAAATACACCAAGCTCTGTTCTCCCTCAGGGTCTTTGCACCTGTCTCTCTCTTCTTTTTAAAACTAGCTCCTTTTTCATTCTTAAGGTCTCACATCTTCTTCCCTCATCATCCTATCTAAACCAATTGTCCCTGTTAATGTTTAATCACTCTACTTTTCTGTTTCCATCCTGTCATAATGATCTGCTTGTTTATAATCTGTTGCCTCCTTACAATATAAGAGCCATGAGAGCACAAGCTCCTGTCTTTTGTGTTCATCATTAAATACTTTGTGTAGTATTTCATAATGATGCTCAATGAATACTTGTTAAATGAACGAATGGCCAAATATCTTAAGTGTTATTAGTACATCTGGAATGGGCAACCTTGAAGAATATGTTTACTTCCCAATATAGGAGAAGAGTAAGGCCTTTATACTACTGACTGCAGTACTCTAAGTATGGATTTCTTAAAACTTAACCACTGTTTAAGAAATAAGAACTAAGACTCATTTGAGACATAGAACATGCAAATGGATCACATCAAAATCTAACTCTGTAGATTAGATCACCTTTTTCAAAATTACTGGAAAAAGCAGGGATATATGAGTCAGATAAAACCAGGTTCAGCTCTCAGCTCCATTACTGGGGTAATATTGGCCAAGCCACTTAACTACTTACTTTGAGACTATCTACCCCCTAGAAATAGAGAAAGCATTAAAAGGTAATAAAAACTGGCACAAAACAGGAACTCAATAACGTCAATTCACTTCTCCTGCAGGAAAAAAAAAACATATGGAAAGGGGGAAGAAGTAGGCAAGGGGACTTACGTAAAAGGACAAAAGTAGATGGGAACAAAGCTCAAGATTGTTTAGTCTTTTGTTTGTTCAAATATGCTTGATTTCAGGCTCCAAGTCTAACAGACACCTAAAAAATATCTTGTGCAAATGACAGTCCAGAAAACAATTTCACCACTTTTGCATTATTATTATTATTTTTTTAGACGGAGTCTCACTCTGTTGCCAGGCTGGAGTGCAGTGGTGCGATCTTGGATCACTGCAACCTCCGCCTCCAGGGTTCAAGTGATTCTCCTGCCTCACCCTCTCGAGTAACTGGGACTACAAGCATGCACCACCACACCAATTTTTTTATTTTTAGTAGAGACGGGGTTTCACCATGTTGGCCAGGATGGTCTTGATCTCTTGACCTCCTGATCCGCCCGCCTCAGCCTCCCAAAGTGTTGGGATTACAGGCGTGAGCTATTGGCCCAGCCCACTTTTGCATTATTAAAGGCCAGGAAGATAACACTCTCCACCACCTTATTAGATTCCAGATACCATATACTGTACATGTAGATATGTCTGATTATTTCTGCAGTTGTTAATAAAAACATATAACCTGGTTTATGAAACTACTGCATATATACCATTTATTAAGACTAGACATATACACCAGAGATTGGTAAAAATACCTGTTTTCATGAGCTTTAAATTCACAGAGGCACACTAGCGAATCACAGTCAAAAAACCTTATAACTTCTTCATCTCCAGCCACTGCAAGGGCAGACTCCTAGGAGAGAGGAAAAAGAGTAATGACATCCAGAATGTCATCAACAGTTCCAACCATCACCACAAACTTTGGTCACTGATTTCTGATTACTTACTGAAAGAAATTTAACAGAGGAAATTCTCTTTTCATTTGTGATGGTGCCACTAATGGATGCAGTGTCAAGCTGATAGATGTCTATTTTATTCTGTATGATAACTACATACTGCTCTCCTCTTGGGGACCATTCTACTATGTGAGCATCTATAAGTGGAAAAAAACGAACTTTATTTATTTTGTAAATAAAACATGAAGTGATCATAGTAATAATAAAAATAGCAAATATTTATACTGTGCATTTTCAAATTCATTATCCTATTTCGTCTTCATAACACATTTTACAAGTCAAGTTTTTAGAAAATAATCTAGGTTCAAAAAGTCACAGGTGGGCCAGGTGCAGTGGCTCACACCTGTAATGCCAGCACTTTGGGAGGCCAAGGTGGGTGGATCACTGAAGGCCAGGAGTTTGAGACCAGCCTGGCCAACATGGCGAAACCCCATCTTTAACAAAAAATACAAAAAATTAGCCAAGCATGGTGGCACGCGCCTGTAATCCCAGCTGCTTGGGAGGGTGAGGCAGGAGAATAATGAACTCAGAAGGCAGAGGTTGTAGTGAGCTGAGACAGCGCCACTGCAGTCCAGCCTGGGTGACAGAGCGAGACTCCATCTCAAAAACTAAAATAAAATAAAATAAAAAATAAATAAATAAAATAAAGTAAAAAATAAAATAAAAATCAAAGGCAGGTGGCAGAGCCACAAAAAGAATCTAGATCTAAAATGGGAAAAGAAAGTAACCCAAGGCATTTGCTCAGAGGTAACCATCACCATGCAGGGAAATAAATGTGTAACATACACACATGTAAAAATGTGTATCTATATTCATATTCCATTAAGTCACATAAAATATACAGGTTGAGTATCCCTTATCCAAAATGCTTGAGACCAGAACTGTTTTGGATTTTGGAATATCTGCTTAAATACAATGAAGTATCTCGAGGATAAAACCCATGAAACTCATGTTTCAAGTCTAAACATGAAATTCATCTATGTTTCATACACACCTGGCCTGAAGGTAATTTTACACAATATTTTAAATAATTTTGTGCATAAACAAAGTTCTGACTGTGACCCATCATGAGGTAAGGTGTCGAATTTTCTACTTGAGGCACCACATCAGTGCTCAAAAAGTTTCAGATTTTGGAGCATTTCAGATTTCCAGATGAGGAATGCTCAACCTGCATTTCAAACAAAAATACTCACTTTGTTTTATATTTTTTATGAATGCTGATCTTCCTTCTACAAGATTCCACGTTCTGCAAAACAGGAAGCTCACTTATGGTGTGATCACCAACTAACTTTTACTAAGCATAAAAGAACAAGCATAATGAAGACTTACTCAAGTGACAATTTTACTATATATTGGCCATTTAAAAAACCTGCTATCTTCCTTACAGCAACATTTTGAAATATTATGAGGCAGGATTAAGACTTGCTCCATTCCCATATCCCTTTAACATGTCGTATCCTTTGTATTTTCAAAAGATTTCCCTTTCTAAAATCTTCAGTTCACAGCTATGATGACTGCAGCATAATTGCATGTTCGAAAACAGAGCTTGTTGGCTGAGCGTGGTGGCTCACGCCTGTAATCCCAACACTTTGGGAGGCCGAGGCGGGCGGATCATGAGGTCAGGAGATCGAGACCATCCTGGCTAACATGGTGAAACACCATCTCTACTAAAAATACAAAAAATTAGCCGGGCATAGTGGCGGGCGCCTGTAGTCCCAGCTACTCGGGAGGCTGAGGCAGGAGAATGGCGTGAACCCAGGAGGTGGAGCTTGCAGTGAGCCAAGATCATGCCACTGCACTCCAGCCTGGGCGACAAGAGCAGGGCGACAGAGTGAAACTCCATCTCAAAAAAAAGAAAAAAAAAGAAAATATAGCTTGTCATTTTTATCCTACCACTATGAACCACTATGAAAAGGTTCACTAGCTTTTGACCTTTCCCTTGTATCACAGTATTTTTAAATGGCAGAGAGCTGTAGTAAAAGATACACCTTAGAAAAATGCTCTTCAGCATTAATGACTTACCTCAATGTCTTATCTGTACCAACCGACAGGGCCAACTTGCCAGATGGGTGAATAGAAAGGAAGGTCACCTGTCCTCTATAATGAAACCAACAGTTAGTCCCCAACTTGACTGGCACATCGAGAATGTTAAAGGGAAAGAGCCCGACTCACTTGTGAGCTTTAATTGACTTCAGGCATTCCCATTTCTTTGCATCCCAGATACAGATGAGTCCATCTTCCGCTCCACTGATTAAATGCCTGTTGCCATAGAATTTCAGGCAAGTTATTGTACCTATGGAAAAACCAAAATAGGCAAAAATAATATTCATTTTAAATGCAAACTCCATTTCTGATTTGAAGGCAATGCTATGCTAAGTAAAACACTCAATACCTTTTTCCTTTTTTTCTTTTTTTTGAGGCAAGGTTTCACTCTTGTTACCCAGGCTGAAGTGCTATGGCACAATCTTATCCCACTGCAACCTCTGCCTCCTGGGTTCAAGCAATCTTCCTACCTCAGCCTCCTGAGTAACTGGGACTACAGGTGCACATCAATATACACAGCTAATTTTTGTATTTTTTGTAGATACAGGGTTTCACCATACCATGTTGCCCAGGCTGGTCTTGAACTCCTGGGCCCAAGCGATCTGCCCACCTCAGCCTCCCAAAGTGCTGGCATTACAGGTGTGAGCCACTGTGCCTGGCCTCAATGTCTTAATATTACTAAACTATACCTTAAATTTTTTCATGTAAGTACAGTTGTTCAAATCTATGCAAATATTTTCAGCAGAGTATCTCCAGTTTAGATATAGATTTGAACAAATCAGTTCACGTCCTTGCTTTACCTCTGCAAATTATAAATTTAGGAGGTAGCTGGCTAGGACAGTTTGAGCAAAAGTAAACAAAACTAATCAGCTAACAAGCTAATCCGGGGAACAAACCAGGTGCACTGACACATGACTTCCACTTTCTAAACAGTGAATTAGCTACCCAATCAGCCACAATCCAATCATTATCACTCAGACCTGTTTTGATCCATTTCCATACACTTCTCATTCATTTGTTCATATTTTCCTCTCCCTATTATCCTATTTCTCACTTCAGAAAGTTTGCTTTCCCACATCTGCTTCCCTAGAAAAAAGCTTATCTATTAGCAACTCTTAGAAAAATAGGATTTATGCATCCATAAAAAGGAATGAGATCATGTCCTTTGCAGGGATGTGGATGGAGTTGGAAGCCATTATCCCCAGCAAACTAATGCAGGAAGAGAAAATTAAACACTGCCCAGGCAAGGTGGCTCATGCCTGTAATCCCAGCACTTTGGGAGACCGAAGCAGGCAGATC
This sequence comes from Symphalangus syndactylus, assembly GCF_028878055.3. Lineage (NCBI taxonomy): Eukaryota > Metazoa > Chordata > Mammalia > Primates > Hylobatidae > Symphalangus > Symphalangus syndactylus. Next base: position 60,268,079 of record NC_072445.2, read on the forward strand.
ACTTGAGGTCAGGAGTTCAAGACCAGCCTGGCCAACATGGCGAAACCCCATCTCTACTGAAAATACAAAAATTAGCTGGATGTGGTGGTGTGTGCCTGTAGTCCCAGCTACTCAGGAGTCTGGGGCACAAGAATCGCTTGAACCCGGGAGATGGAGGTTGCAGTGAGCCGAGATCTGCCACTGCACTCCAGCCTGGGTGACAGAGCAAGACTCCATCTCAAAAAAGAAGGAAAGAAAGAAATAGAAAAGAAAAGAAAGAAAACCAAACACCACATGTTCTCACACAGGGGAAGAACACCACACACTGGGGCCTGTGGGAGGGGAAGGGTTGGGGGAAGGAGAGCATTAGAAGGAACAGCTAATGGACGCTGGGCTTAACACCTAGGTGATGGGATGATCTGTACAGCAAACCACCATGGGACATTTACCTATGTAACAAACCTGCACATCCTGCATGTGTACCCCTGAACTTAAAAGTTGAAGGAAAAAAAAGAAAAAAAGGATTTATACAAGAAATAAAGGAAACCAAGAAACCAAGAGCCCTACTTCATTCACCCCCCCAATCTAAACTCCTTCTGTGTAATTCCTTTTCTTATTGTTGAACACTTGTACTAATGGGTTTGGGCAGATCAAATCTAACTTATTTCTTCCAAACCTGAGAGAGAAGGCTTCTTTGTAATGAACTAGGACTAGGAGATAGAGAAAAAAAGAATGTATATTTGAATCACTCAAAGCTCAGCTTCTGATGAAGTGCAAAACAGCTGTTAAAGCAGCAATGGACAGTCTGCCATGGTGTGAAAGTGTCCCCCAAAATTCATTTGCTGAAACTTAGTTGCCAATGTGATAGTTTAAGAGGTGAGACCTTTAAGAGGTAATGGTGACTAAGTCATGAGGGCAAGCCCTCATGAACAGGATTAGAGGACTGGCGATATTATAAAAGTTTTCTTTTGGCAGGGCGCGGTGGCTCACACCTGTAATCCCAGCACTTTGGGAGGCTGAGGCGGGTGGATCACTTGAGGTCAAGAGTTCAAAACCAGCCTGGCCAACATGGTTAGACCCCTGTCTCTACTAAAAATACAAAAATTAGCTGGGCGTGGTGGCAGGCACCTACAATCCAAGCTACCTGGGAGGCTGAGGCAGGAGAATCGCTTAAACCCAGGAGGCAGAAGTTGCAGTGAGCCGAGATCGCGCCACTGCACTCCAGCCCGGGTGACAGAGCGAGAAGCCCCTCCGCCCCCGCCAAAAAAAAAGTTGTTATTTTGTTTGTTTGTTTGCTTTTTTTAAACTGGCTCCAACTCTCAAGAATTGTGTAGGGAGCTACTTTGCCCTTCTACCATATGAGGACACAGCAACAGAGAGCCAGTCCTTACGAGACAAGAAAATCTGCTGGTGCCTTTATCTTAGACTTCTCAGCCTCTACAACTGTGAGAAATAAATCTCTATTATTGATAAATTATTCAGTCTAAGGCATTTTGTTGTAGCAGTCTGAATAAACTAAGAGAACATCTAATAGAAGGAAGCCACTTACGGCTGCAAATTTCCTGCTGGAAACCAATGCCTGGTGTGGATCCTCTGAAATACATGTAAGATTGGGTAGGAAAAAGGGCACAATTTTATCTGCCTTTCTTTGCAGAAAACCAACTTTCTTGGCTGAGTTACTCCTCATTCTCTGTCCCCTGGGAAAATGCAACAAAAACGGCATAAAATGTTTGGTACTGAAGAAAAAAAATTACCTGTTCAGTCTTTCTCTCCCTTGATTCTGCCACTATCCTGGGTACCTTGACCACCAGTGTGGACAACCAAACCACAAGCCAGGAACTGTAGTACTACTTCTTGACTTCAACTCCAGTGACCTTTGCCTCCCCTGCATTTCAGTCCCCTACACCCACAGCCTGGGCATCGTTACCATGTAGAGCTGTTCCATGTTAGAACTCTTGACCTCTAGGAACCTATTTGCTGACCACAAGTTCACATCTTCCCACCCCTTTCATGCCTCCCTGCACTCACACTCCACCTGCTTTTGTATTTCAGAGATCTCCAGGCCCTTGACAACATATTTTCTTTTCTTTTCCTCTTTTTTTTTTTTTGAGACAAAGTCTCGCTCTGTCACCTAGGCTGGAGTGCAGTGGCGCAATCTCAGCTCACTGCAAACTCTGCTTCCCCGGGTTCAAGCTATTCTCCTGCCTCAGCCTCCTGAGTAGCTGGGACTACAGGTGCGTGCCACCACGTCCAGCTAAGGTTATGTATTTTTAGTAGAGAGGGGGTTTCTCTGTGTTAGCCAGGATGGTCTCAATCTCCTGACCTCATGCTCAGCCCACCTTGGCCTCCCAAAGTGCTGGGATTACAGGCACGAGCCACTGCGCCCAGCCTTTGACAACACATTTTCTCTACGCTGACAACCTAATCCACTCCTTCACCAAAATTCTTAATTCCCTTGTAACTCAATCCTTCTACCACATACACCAAGTAACCTTCCTCTCTCTAGGGAAATGTCTGTGGCTTATTACTGAAGAAACTCAGAAAATCTTGCAAACTGATGTTAGTCAATCCGTAGCTGCCAATTCCAATGGGGCAGGCCTTCATCAGTCCTTCTGTTGGGGTTCTCAGTCAGCACCCCTCCAATACAAACTGGCGGTACTTTCCTCAAGCCCACATCATTCATTTGCTAGCTTGCTCCCTCCCTCCCTCCCAATTCAGTCTCTACCTGGCTCTCTCAAGGACTCCAGGATCTGGTCCCATCTACTTCTCTAGCCCCTCAAACTCCCAATTTAACCTTCTCATAATCCGGAACTGCTTACAGTTCCCCATGAGCACCAGCGGTCAAAAGCATGGGCTCTAGACCTAGGTTCAAGTTCTAGTTCCACTGTTTGAGACCTTGGGCAAGTCAAGTAACATCTTTGAAACTAGGTGTTCTCTTCTACTTTCTTGGCACACAGAGGGGTACATAATATGCCCTCAATAAAGTTAGATATTGCTGTGATGCTACTACCTGTGCTCCTCATACTGCCAGCTCTGCCTGGAATGTCCTTTCTCCTTCCTTGCAAACTTTACCTGCCCAACAACTGACATTTCTCTTTTAACACAATTCAGATGTCATTTTAAGGAAGGTCTCAGTGAAAACCTCACTCTGACTCCCTTACTTTCTGACTGGGTTAAATGCCTCCTTTCTGTCTCCCAATACAGACTGTAAGCCAACCCAGGGCAAGAAACCTTTTTTTTTTTTTTTTTTGAGGCGGAGTCTCACTCTGTTGCCCAGGCTGGCATGCAGTGGCGCGATCTCAGCTTACTGCAATCTCTGCCTCCCGGGTTCAAACGATCCCCCTGCCTCAGCCTCCCGAGTAGCTGGGACTACAGGTGCGTGCCACCACACCCGGCTAATTTTTTTTGTATTTTAGTAGAGACAGGTCTGGTCTCCAGCTACTGACCTCAGGTGATCCACCCGCCTCAGCCTCCCAAAGTGCTGGGATTACAGGTGTGAGCCACCGCGCCAGGCTAAGAAACCATTTTTAAAAAAAATTCCTCTATCTTCTAGCACAGAATCTGCTATAAAATAATTGTTTAACAAGAAATTGTTAAACTGAAGTCAAATTGTAAAGAACACCTCCATGTTCTCATCTTAAGGGATGCAATTTTCTTACCACTGTGATGCACTAGAGCCCCATGCTCTATCTTCTTTTTCATGTCATAAATGTGAATTGTTTCATCTTTGCTCCCAGTGACCACAAAACGACTATTTACAGCTACTGCTGACAAGGAGGCAGTGTGAGCATGGTGAGTGAAGTCAGCCACAAGAGTCCATTGCTGCTGAAGATGAAAACGTACAATTAATGCCACAGTCACACCACAGTTCTACCAATTCTATCCACTGGTAGTTTTCATGAATCATGGAACCATTTATCTGTTTCTGAAAAGATAAATCATTCCACGATTCATGAAAACTATCAGTGGATCCTATAAATGGAAAAATGATATGTTAAACTACAAAATGACATGTAGTTTAACACAAAGGACTTGAGACTCGATAAGGAAGGTAAAGCAAGGAGGTGGGCAGGCAACACTGGGTATCATCACTCTAGAACACGGTAATGAGACTGACGAGGGAAGACTTTTAGATCCTACACAAATCTTTAACTCTTTAATGTATTTACTTTATATGTGAGACTTAATTTATGTTTTCAGATGTTCACATTTTTATTTGAATTTATTCTTTCAAATGATGAGTGCCTACTATGTATCTGGCACTATTCCAAGCAGTTGATCTATAGCAGTGAACTGCAATTCTCTCATCTAAGCCTCCTGAGTAGCTGGGATTACAAGCACTTGCCATCATGCCCAGCTAATTTTGGTAGAGACAGGGTTTCACCACGTTGGCCAGGCTGGTCTTGAACTCCTGACCTCAGGTGATCCACCTGCCTCACCCTCCCAAAGTGCTGGGATTGCAGGAATGAGCCACCGCGCACAGTGGACAAGCCTTATAAAGAAAAACCAACAGAGTAAAGGTATCTTTCCATGAGTACCAGCATAAGCCCTAGAGAATCACCAATAATGAAATCTCAGGAACTCTGTGCTTATTGCCATGTGACAATAGCATTAGGAAGTCTGACTGGATGAGTGCGAAGTATGACAGCAAAATACACACACACACACAAACACACACACACATTCACTCCTTAAACTGAAGGAACTGCATCAAAAAGTATTTGCAAAACAAACCGAAAAAGAAAAAAAACCCATCAAACTTCTTTGAACATGTGTTACTGCAAATCAGGTCCTTAATAATTACAGCAACAGATACTCCTTCCATCATTTAAGACCAAGGGGGCCTCCTTTGAATCAAGCATTTTTGCGGGGCTGCTATGGCCTTAAATCAAATAATAACCTTTTAAAATTCACATAATGTAGGTTATCTAGGCTATTGCTTAGATTTAGTAGAAGCATAGGGTAATGGTTAAGAGTTTCAAATATCAGAGACCCTCGGGGGCTCCTGACATTTTGGGGTCAGCTCTGCCAATTATTATCTGTGTGGCCTTCAGCAGTCACTTAACCTATCTAGGACCAACATTTTGGTTCTTCATCTGCAAAACGAGAATAACTGCATCCTCCTCAGAGGGTTGCTATGAGGCCTACTGTGTGTCTGGAACACAGTTAAGTAATTTCACTACAAAAAAAAAACATTAAATAGTATCATCTTTGACTATTCAAAACACATCACTTTTCAGCCAAAGACAAAGAGCAAATAACTGGAGTAGGAAACAAAATAAACAAAAGCAATAGGTCAAGTGATATATTTCGAAATTTTCTGGATAATTAAAGACCGACGCCTTGACTTCATAAAGAAGTACTGTACTCAATTTTCTAGAAAATGCTTAGATTTGCTTCAAGAATAAAAGTGAGCTAGATGTTAGGAGGTCGGATTTCTAGTCGTGAGTATAGTCCTATCTACCTATTTCACTACTGGCAATGTATTTGACCTTTTTATTTATTCACACATCTAATAATATCATATTCTGCTGTAATTTCTCTCCATCTACGTGTCTCCTCAGTCCTCCACCCCTTATGTAGGCAACGTCTCTAAGGTAAGATCCATACCTCCAGCATCTTTGCATCTCCACCGCCCAGCTCGTCATAAGTTCCCAACAAATAACGAATTGGTATCGCTTTATCTATAAGGGATTTATCCTAATCTAGTTCTGGTAATTTGTAAAATTCCAGAACAGAAATTCAGCAAAAGAGCGAGACTTCTTTCATTAAATTCTGAATACTGTCAACTTATGGGATCGATCCTTAAATCCACAATCTACGACTCATTTGTCCGTATGCAGAAATGCCGGTTTCCTTTGTGTCCCGTGGACCTTTTGTCTACTAGAAAAGGCAGATATTGTCTCATTTTGATAAAATGTCCATTCTACGTTTTAAAAGGTTAGCTTTTTCTTAGGTTTGATTCATCAAATCATCCAGTGAACAGCAGGCGCTCCAATGTTTACCTCTGCTGTGTATGAACCAAACCCGACCTTCCCGGCCCCGCCTCCGACTGTCTCTAGCTACGCGGTATCTCACCTCGTAGTCGCCGCAAGCCTCGGGCTCCGGGTGTACAGCGAACCCAAAGAGGACCTGCTCGTAGCAACCAGCGACCAGCTCCATTCAGCAGCGCACGTGCCTCTTCCGTCAGCCCGGCTCAGCCTGGTGGTGACAGAACCGGATGCCAAAAAAAAAAAAAAAAAAAAAGTCTGGGTCCTTTCTGCATCGGCGCTCGAATTATACGTCAGGCTCTAGGGCTACCTTTAAGTCGCCTGTAAACGTGGACATATTTTCAGCGCGAGGAGGTCACATGGATTTTCCAAGAGGAGAATAAGTAAAGATGCCACATGAGGAGGTTCTCACTGCAAGGAGAAAAAAATCGGGGGCAAGCAGGCATATCTCAGGAATGTGGCAGCTACGCCCATCTGAGGGGAGCGGGCGGGACATCCTCTGCGAAGCCCCTCATTTCCGTGACATCAGGAGGAGGCAGGGCCGATTTCCGGAGGGTTGTGTAGGGACTGTATCGCCGGCGGCGCGCATTGTTGTGGGCTGTGTACTACTAGGGTAGAAGTTTTTGTTCAGGAAACAGCGGAACGAGCTTTTCTGTCGTTAACAGGGCAAGGAGGGGTGGGATTAGGGTTCGCGGTGACCTGTTGCAGCGGCGCAGCGCTCGCGCTGCCTCGACGGACCCGGTGTGCTAGATGTGTCCGCGTTCCCGTCTGCCCGGGCCAGAACCCCTGCCTTGCACACTTTCTCTGCCTGCTTGCTCCGCTTATCTAACTCTGGGGTTGTATTGACCAAGGTTGCGGCACCTCCTGGGGAGGGAGCAGTGAGCTGCCTTTTTTTTTTGAGACGGAGTTTCGCTCTTTTTACCCAGGCTGGAGTGCGGTGGCTCGATTTCGGCTCACCGCAACCTCTACCTCCCGGGTTCAAGCAATTCTCCTGCCTCAGCCTCCCGAGTAGCTGGGATTACAGGCATACGCCACCACGCCTGGCTAATTTTGTATTTTTTAGTAGAGACAGGGTTTCTCCATGTTGGCTAGGCTGGTTTTGAACTCCCGACCCCAGGTGATCCGCTTGCCTCGACCTCCCAAAGTTGCTGGGATTACAGGCGTGAGCCACCGCGCCGGGCACGAGCCTTCATTTGAGAGTTGGGAAAACAGAGTGAGCCTGAGCAACATATTTTGATGCCGTCTCTACAAAAATGTTATAAATTAGCCCAGCATGGCGACGCCCGCCTGTGGCCTCAGCAACTTGGAAGGCTGAGGTGGGAGGACTGCTTGAGCCCAGGAGGTCGAGGCTGCAGTGAGCCGAGATCGCTCCACTGCACTCCAGCCTGGGGGACGAGCGAGGCCCTGTTTCAAAGAAAATAAGTTTTATTTAATAAAGTTTAGAGATTCAGGTACGTCTTAGACATTACAGCTTTCCTACAAACTCCCAATAGAGTAAATCTTGGTTGGGATAGTTTTCATAAACACAGTAGTAGGTTATTTGTAAACAAGATGCATAGTCCATCCTTGTCAAATCTTCAGCCTCCATTTCAAGTGCAATACAGTGCTTCAGCGCTTAGACCCTTTTGTTTCCAATAACTTTTCTTCTCTGGTGTTCTGAATTGTTAGTACGTGTTAATTAATAGAGACTGGTTTGGGTCTTGCAGAAATGATTTCATTTGGGATGCTTTGGTTGTCATTGCAGTGCAGGAACGGACTTGTTATTGTTAGATAATTGGTGCCAGGAAGAAAAGTCAGCATGGAGACAAAAGATCTCTCAGCAAGGCAATCTGTACTTTATGCAGAAAGGGTGCTCAATGGCGGATGCAACAATGGTGAGAGCACACCTGAACAAAGGAAAAGCAGACATTTTTATCCCTTACGCATTTGGGTTGTCCTTACTGTTGTGTCCTGCATCCGGTGGCTGGGGCTGGATCCCATAATCTTAAACTGATACCCGATTTGCTAAATAGGCTGTGAGCTATAGGGCTTAACAGAGTTATTAGCACAAAGCAAGGAGGCTTGAAATAAGTTAGTCTTTAAAGGAAACTATTGTTTCTAACATTTATGATTTATTCTTTAACAAGAAGGGAAACTTTGAAGAGGAAACTTTTTACTGTCTACATCATCTGCTAGCTTTGTCAACGCCAAATGTAAGCACTTCTCGGACACTGAAATGCTGTTGACAAACTAATTCTCAGTCTAGTGGAAATCCTTGTATTCATTCACTCTTCCAAAATCATTCTTGGCTGGGCGCGGTGGCTTACGCCTGTAATCCCAGCACTTTGGGAGGCCTAGGCAGGCGGATTGTTTGAGGTCAGGATAGTCTCAAAAAAAAAAAAAAAGGCCGGATGCAGTGGCTCATGCATGCCTGTAATCCCAGCACTTTGACGAGGTCAAGAGATCGAGACCATCCTGGCCAACACGGTGAAACGCCATCTCTACTAAAAATACAAAAATTAGCTGGGTGTGGTGGTGTGCGCCTGTAGTCCCAGCTACTCGGAAGGGTGAGGCAGGAGAATCGCTTGAATTAGGGAGGTGGAGATTGCAGTGAGCTGAGATCCCGCCACTGCACTCCAGCGTGAGCAACTGAGTGAGACTGCCTCAAAAAAAAAAAAGTCATTCTTTCTTTCACTTTGTGCTAGTTATCTTCATTGTGTTACAAAAAGTCAAATTATTTTACGATTTAGATTACTTTTTTTGTCATGTGTAACTTTCCACCAGAGAACCACGAAGATTAGAGTGTGAAGTAAGTGTCCTCTGGACGTGAGACAAGATATTAGTAAGCAGGACATTTTAAGTTTCACATTTTATCTTTAAAAATGTGCCTTTATGCATTTTACTCCATAACATATCTGTTCATTTTAATGCAAAAGTATTACACTCTCATGCACAAATTAAAAACCGCTAAAACTTTCAAAATCATGCTTTGTATATTGTTACTTCTGCAACGTCCCTGGTGCCCTGTCTGCTTACCCCAGGGACATCTCAACTGCTGTTTGAGAAGTATTAATGCTTGTTTAATACATTTTTTAAAATAAATTTTAGCTTATCACCATAAAAAGGTGATTATTTAGAATCTGTTACCAGACTGTCACACTTTTACTTGCTTAAGTAACCTTTGTTCCAACCAGGAATTTTGGAATATAGTTGGTTCTAGAATGGAAACCATGGTGTAAGCACCATGAACATAACTCAAAGTGGTTTTACTTGAAAAAGAAAAAAACCCCCAAAAAAAGAAAACCCCCAAAACTTAGAAATGAGTGGAACCAATTATAGAGCTCAGAGGACTCAGACAACATCTAGTCCAGGTGTTAATAATCTGGGGGTTCCTGGATAAGTTTCAGGGGTTTTGAATCCCATGAAATTATATGCAAATATGTGGATATACGTTTTTGGAGGAAAGCATTAAGATTTTAAGGGAGGAGACCACCCTCATATTGTCTTATGCCCAATTTCTGCCTCCAAAGAAAGAAGAAGTAAAAACTAAAAGGCAGAAATGAAATCCGCAAGCAGACAGCCCGGCGCCACACCCTGCGCCTGGTGAAGATCGACCCCAGACCTAATCGGTTATGTTATCTATAGATTACAGACATTGTATAGAAAAGCACCGTGAAAATCGCTGTCCTGTTCTGTTCCGTTCTAATTACCCGTGCATGCAGCCCCAGTCATGTACCCCCTGCTTGCTCAATCACGACCCTCATGCGGACCTCCTTAGAGTTGTGAGCTTTTAAAAGGGACAGGAATTGCTCACTCGGGGAGCTCGGTTGTTGATGTGAGTCTTGCCGAAGCTCCCGGCTGAATAAAGCCTTTCTTTCTTTAACTTGGTGTCTGAGGGGTTTTGTCTGCGGCTTGCCCTGCTACAATTTAAATAGCGTTTCAAAAAGATTAGTGTAAGGGTACCTCATTAAGGGTAAAATGCAGTAATTTAGTCTTAGGTCCAGTCTTCGGTTATAAATGCTGAGATATGTCTGGAGAAGGGACTTTTTCAAGAACACACAGCTAAATAACAGAGCCAGCAATGCTGCTCTTTATTATGTGTCCTCGGCCGTGAACATTAACAGAGAGGAAGGCAGCAGCATTTCATTTTATGCATGGCTGTGGCAGTAATTTCAGATCTTAGATTGCGGATTTTCATTGTCTGAAGAAAGACAACAGAGAATTTTATGCCTGTTTAACTGGACTTGAACTGAGCATAACTTCCCGTAAATCCTTCTATTCTCTTTCCAAACACAGGATGTAAAAAGTCGTTTAATCTCATTCTTGTGAAATCTGCAGCTGCCAAAAAACAACCAATGTTGAGAGTTCATTAATCAACACTAAAGCACAAGAGGATAGTGTTTTGTAGCTTTGTTTTTAAATCATTGATTGAAAAGGCTTTTGCACTTGAGCTATGCTCTGATTTATTCATTCATTCAACAAATATTTGTTGAGTGCCTAGCTTTGGTTTGTTAAAGTAGAAGCTAGTTTTTCTTCTTGAGTGGTGAGGGTGGTAAAGTGGACATCCTGGGGTAACAGCAGGATATAGTAGAGAAAAATCAGCCCTGTCAGAAATATCACGAGAGTCTCATATTCCTGCTGAATTCTCCTCCTTTCTCAATGCAACAGGTAGCAACTCTGCTAAATTCAAGGACTATGGAGGTTGCATGTGAATGTATTCCTGGGGGTTTTCGTCTCCTTCGTATTTCCCAGCACAAAGGGAAGTGGAGATAATGCTGTACTTGCCCCGAACCTGTCCAGTAGTGTGCCCCAATAGAAATTAGCTTCACCTGCTTCATGGGAGTAATCTAGTTGAAACAGAAGGTTTGCATTTGGGGCTTTCAGTGAGCAAAACAGTGCTTGTGAGCCCTTGTCAGTCATCTCCAAGGCCTAAGTACCCATCTTTACCCTGGGATCTTGCTTACAACCTTCTGTTCCACAGCTGCTGCCATCTTGCTAGGTTGTTTCAACATGATTACATTGACCTCTCTCTTCCTCAGCCTCCTTACCACCTCCTCAATGTTCAACTTCCATGTTCCTTTCCAACTGCAGCCTCAATGCTTACTTGGTCATAGCCATAATTGTGATTTTCTTTGTGTAAAATAAAGTCAGTCCTAAAATGAGAGAAGTAAAAAAAAATTTACAGAAAAAGAATCTTTAACTGACATGTTTTATTGGCTGTCTAAGCTACAGTAGTTAGGAACTGTATTTTACCTGACATAACAATAGTGGTCTAAACAAGACATTAAGTAAACCAGTGGTAGGCCAGTCTAGTGCTAGTGGAAGGAGTCCTTAGTCATCGGTGACCTAGACTCATTCTGTCTTGGATCCCAGTATTCTTCTGCATGATGTCTTCCCTGATGTCACCTCATAGTCCAAGATAGCTGCAGAGTTATTCTGACACCAGCCGTCATATTTGTAATCCCAGCACCAGACCCTTCCAGCTAAGCAAATACCCTTTGCCCACACAGCTTTCCCCTATCCCCTTTACTAGTTCTGTTTACATCTTCTTAGCCAGACTGACCACCTGGCCACATCTTGCTGCAAGGGAGAAGCTAGGAAATGTAGTCTTTTAGCTTGGGCCTATTGCTAGCCCAAGTAAAATCAGAATTGTTATTAAGAAAATAAACCAATATTGGGTGGCACTTAACAATGTCTGCCACAGCTGCTAATCAATAAAATGACTCTTGAAGACATGAGGAAATCCACTCTGTATAAACTCCAGTATATCACCAATGCCAGTTGCCCTGCCTTGCCGATACCATCGGCCCTCAGCGTCTGTGGGTTCTGCATCCCTGGATGCAACCAATCATGGACTGAAAATACTTGGAAGGCCGGGCACGGTGGCTCACGCCTGTAATCCCAGAACTTTGGGAGGCCAAGGTGAGCGGATCTCCTGAGGTCAGAAGTTTGAGACCAGCCTGGCCAACATGGTGAAAGTCCGTCTCTACTAAAAATTAGCCAGGTGTGGTGGTGGGCACCTGTAATCCCAGCTACTGGGGAGGCCGAGGCAGGAGAATCACTTGTACCTGAAAGGTGGAGTTTGCAGTGAGGCGAGATCATGCCACTGCCCTCCAGCCTGGGTAACATGGTAAAACCCTGTCTCTACTAAAAATACAAATATTAGGTGTGGTGCCAGATGCCTGTAATCCCAGCTACTGGGGAGGCTGAGGCAGCAGAATCACTTGAACCTGGGAGGTGGAGGTTGCAGTGAGCCAAGATCATGCCACTGTACTCCAGCCTGGGTGACAGCGGGAGACTCCATCTCAAAAACAAAACAAAGCAAAAAGCCCCAAAACTCCAAAAAGTTTCAAAAAGTAAAACTTGAATTTGCCCCATGCTGGATACTACTGGTGAACCCACATGAAGTAATACATAGCCATTGTATTAGGTATTATAAGTCATCTAGACAGAATTTAAGGTTTATGGGAGGGCGTGTCTAGGTTCTTTGCAAATACTACACCATTTTATACTTGGGCATCCAAGGGTTTTGGTGTCCGAGGGGGATCCTGTAAACAATCTCCCACGGATACTCAGGGATGAGTATAGTAATGGCTCAATAACTGGTGAATGATTGAATGATCCGAATATTTTGAATTCTTCATGTTTGCTATTTTTCACATTACAGGTAAATAGAAAATACATTAAGAACTTAGTTATTAGCAAGCTGCGGGAAATGGCCAAACCCTAAGTGCCCCATATGGACTTAAAAGTTATCCTGAATTTTGACACTGTGTAACCTTGCTACTTAAAGTGGCGGGAGCCGGCTAATAAAGGCAGAATCTGAGGCTCCACTCCAAATCTGTCAAGTTAGAGAACCTACATTTTAAACAAGTCCAGGTCATTTGAATGCACATCAAAGTTTGGGACATTTTATGCTTTTTTTTAAAAAAAAAATACTGAACCAGAGAAATATTTCTTTAAAATTGTATCCTGTACTCTCATTAATGTAGAGTGTAAGAGAAAAGGAAGAGAGGAGGGAAGGGGGCGAGGGAGCGCATTCTTCTTGGCCTCTTAATTTTGCAGGTAGTTGGATGATGCTTTCAACCTGCGTGGGATTAAAAAAAGAAAAAGCCAGTAGGTGCTAGTTCCAGTAGTTATTCTCAGCAGGTAACAGAGGAGAGAAATGTATTTGTCTTAAGGTTTAGTTATTAGAGGTTCCTCTTTTACCTGTTGTGGTAAGGGGTGGAGTGGAGACTATCATTCATTGTCGACCAACATACCTACCCCTTCTGTCCCTCCCTGGGGTTCTGCTGGCTCCCCCTGCCTGACAGTTGGGAGAGAAGGGCTGGCAGGTGGAAGCCCGAGGAACAGATTGCAGAAGTTCCCCCAGGTGCCTCAGTACACCCCTCCCCCACCCACACCTTTACCCCGTTGTCAGGAAAGTCAAGCAATTAATTGCCTAGCAGGAATTGCCACTAAATGTAATTATCTCAGATATAGTTGCGAGACTTATTTGTCAGGGTTGAGAGGTTTCAGCCCACAAGCTGGATTTTTGATGCAGGAATAAAAACTGGATTCTGCTCTCTTTTTGTAAAGTTTCTGGGTAAATGGCCCAACCAGAGAGTTCTGCAGATTTTGGCATAGCTCAACAAAATAACTATTACTGCTACTGGCAAAGGTGAGTGGTTTTCTCCTACTTTGAAAAGGAAAGCTGTTACTGTTCTATTTGCTACATAATTGTTGGTAACTTAAAAACTACAGCTTTTTTTTTTTAAAAGTTCTGGGGTACATGTGCAGAACGTGCAGGTTTTTTACATAGGTATACACGTGCCATGGTGGTTTGCTGCACCCATCAACCCGTCATCTACATTAGGTATCAAACTATGGCTTTGAACATAGGTGTTCAGCTTACTGCAAACTTCTGGGAAAGAAGAAAGGGTTTGGGGGTTTGTGGATGATTCTGCGTTGGTTGTGATGATTGTCATTCCTGTAGTCTCCCCTCTCCTATTAGAGTGAAGCAGGAATTCCAGCCCAGCCAGAGTTACCGCTATGGCAACTGGTATGCGCGACAGCACAGCTCTTACCTTCTTTCTGGCTACAGCTATGGCTGTGCAGTGGATGGAAATGGACAGGACTGTTTTTCTGCGCATGAGACTCCTGAACACACAGCTGAAACTCTGGTTATGCCTAAGGTATCCCTTGCTAGAATGAATCTTGTGTCATTCATGTGCCCAATAATAGTAAACATCACTTTCCTATCTTCACACATCTGTGTCCTGTCAGCCAAATTCCCACAGCCATGGCTTTTGCTACCTGTTTTAATACTAGAGAGTAAAGCTGATAGCCTAAGAAAAATGTTTGTATAGCTTTATTGAGGTATAATACACAAAAAGTCCCCGTACATGTTTAATTTATATGATTTGCTGAATTTGGACATGTATAACCTAGAAATGTTCACTTGCAGATAATTTCCCATTTTGTTCTAGAAACAACACAAAAGGCTGATGAAGTCTTTTTCTAAATTCTTGCTACTAAATTTTAGATTATCGTAATTCAATAAATTTTACTCTTTAACACTTAATATAGGACAAAAGATAGTTTTGGGGTTTGTTTTATAGCAGTTGGACATAAACACACTTTAAAAAGATATTTTAATACTTTGAATTACTAAAGTGACATATTTCTCAAATCACACAAAGATGTATTGAAGTAAGGGAGAAGTTCCCCCCACACACACCCCTCCTTCTTCCCCATTCCCTTCCCACTTACAAGAAAGTACTGTGGAGTGGATCTATGTCTTCTAGATCTTTCTCCTGTACTCTTGCTAAATCAGTGTGGTTCCTCTTTCTGTTTTGGTGGTTAGGGGATGATTTGGGCAAGAATGAACTATGTAGTACATACTGGTTTGCTCTTTGCATGCTTCTGCATAAGGAGACCTTTCTTTAAAAAATTGTCCACTTATGGTCAGGGCAAGATGGCTCACACGGGTAGTCCCAGCTACTTGGGAGACTGAGGCGGGATGATCACTTGAGTCCGGGAGTTTGAGGCTGCAATGAGCCATGATTGTGCCATCGTACTCCAGCCTGAGCAACAGAGCGAGTGCAGTTAGATACATTGCGATTTTTAGCTAATCCCTTATCTGACATTTTAAATATTTTCAGGGCTTTAACAAACTTATGTATCTTCAAGCATTTGTCTGAGTGTTGCTTTTTTCCCCAAGAATATAATTCTGGATGTGGAAGGGCTGGATTAAAGGATATAACATTAAAAAATTTTAATAGCAAGTTACCTAAAGTCTGCATGAGTTTACACTTTGCATTATTGTGGTGGGTGTTCTTGCTACTCTACATTTGTCTGTGCATGATTAGCCAATCTAATAGGGCAGGGAGGCATTTGTCTATTATTGAGGGCAAATACCTCTTGAAATGTTTATTGGTATCTGTGTTCTATGACTTTGATATCCTCTTTCTAGTTTTTCTGTTGAGTTGTGTCCCTCTTGCTTGACTGCGTAAGATATTCACATGTTAGAGAAATGAACACTTTGGAGTCTAATGTTACAGACTTCCCCCACACCAGCGTGTCTCCTAATATGCAGAATGACACCATTTGTGTGATGATCTTTACCTTAAAACGAAAGTTGAATTTTATATCTAGTCCCTTGGCTTTTAAAACTTTCATTTGCTTTATATTATGATATTTCACTGCCCAAACTTTCATTTTCAATTTTTCTCAAGTCTGCTTTAGGTGTGCCTCTTATATAAAATATCTTGTTAGATTTCTTGTCATTTTTTCCTTCTTTTAGCCCAATTTGGGTTTTTCCCTTTTAACAGTTGTTTGATATTGTAGCACTTAAAAAAAAAATCTTTCACTACATTACCTGACGTTTTAGCACTCTTTTTTTTTTTTCTTTCGCCCCTTCTCTTTGTGCTGTTTTTTGGGAGATGGTCTGTCTTTTGGTGGTTACCCTTATGTCTTCAAATAGAGAAGTACAGGAATGAGTACATTATCAACTTCAGAAACAAAAGTATTTCTTGATTTTTCATCACTCTTGAGAAAATTAAGAAATGAACATCCTTTTTTTTCTCACCTGGCTACCCCTTCTCTCCATTTCTCTGTCCACTTTTGTTGGCACATTCTGGGATTTTTATCTCACTCTCTAGCCAAATTATTACTATAACATGCATTTTTCAGACAAGAATTATATACATATATTATCTTTTGTGGTTGTAGTGACCCCCTGTGCCATCTGCCTGCCATCCTGCTGGGTGTTCCCTGTTGGGAAGCTGCTGAGTGAAATTAAAGATGATAAGGCTCCGTGGTGGCGCTCTTTTACTCACACATCCCCATTTTGGTCTTCTCTAATAAAGTGTGTCCTTGCCAAGATGTCCTAGTTATTCCCTGCTTCCCCCAATGTGCTGTGCCTCTGTCCATAACCTTTATCTCCCCAAGTGAAAGGGTTACCCCGTCTCCAGCCTTCTCCTTTACATTTTGACATTGTGGAGGTGGCCGTCTCCAAAATGATTCTCAGGTCTTTGTGGTCCATCAGCACACCTTCCCAGACTATCTCTAGCTGAGGAAAGCCTTTTATAAATATGCTTTTCCTTAAAGGTAGCCAGCTGCATACACAGCACAGGTGGCCCTCATACCAGAGAGAATGCTCTGTCTCCAGATACTTCCTGCTTCCCTCGTCCTGGTTATTTAGCATCCACATTTACCAGAACACACATTGAAAGGAGGAAATGTGAGGTTACTTAAGTCTTGTATTATGGGAAAGGACTTATGGAAGTGTGGATTCTGGGTGTCTTTGCCATTTCTTTCTTTCCTTTTTATATAATTAGCTTTTAGAGATGATGTCTTGCTCTTTTGCCCAGGCTGGAGTGCAGTGGTGCCATCATAACTCATTGCAGTCTTGATCTCCTGGGTTCAAGTGGTCCTCCTACTCCAGCCTTCCAAGTAGCTGAGACTACTGGCTGCATGCCACCATGCCTGCGGTCTTAGCCATATCTAAATAGAAAAAAGACAGATTGTCTTTTGAAATTTATGGTAACTATATAACCTATTTTCCAAACCTCAATATATTTCAGAGTGAAGGGGAGGCATACTTTCAGACAGACTGAAAAGAAAAGATAGTGGATCTTTGGCTCTCAATATCTTCTCATTCTTATTAGTAAGGGAAGCTTAATTAAGTGCCAGGAGCTAGATAAGCCCTTTCTTGATAGAGTGATTCCTTGGAATAAGTGGCCATATTTAACAAGACAGGTTCCCAACAGGTCTACATAGAGGAATCATAAAAACGTATGCTGCCCCAGTAGAGCCAACAGGGTCTGGGTTAGCAACCAAGATTTACTTTGGGAGTATCTCTGCAGTTTACTTCTCTCATTATGTAAGAATATGATTGGTTTGCTTTGCTATAGCCGCTGCATTTTCTTGAGCACCTAATATCCTGGTTCTTAGCTGAGCCACAGGTTCGAGGATGTGATTAGAAGGCCATGAGAAAAACGTGCTCATGGAGACTTTACAGATTGTCTTCTGGAAGAAGGAGCAGAACTCTAGGTAGAGTCAGGCATGTAGTACAGGAAATAAGGAGCCTGGATACCAGGGTCGCCGGTGTCTGGTTCCTAGCTCAGGCCCTAAGATGCTAATTAGGTCCCAGAAAATCCAGGGGCCAGAGGCCCTCGTTAGGCTTGTTCCAACTCTTTGTGATGGTTCTTCTGTGACTCAGTTTACTTCTTTCATAATTGTACTGTGTCACCTAAAGATTCTCTTCATCAGATTCAAAAGTTGATTTAAATAGATTAATTTTCAATATTATTTTTATTTTAGGTAGTTTTTTTGAGAGCTAGAGCTTTTCCCAATAAAGTATGTATTGATATTAAACCTTTTAAGTAAAATTATTTTCTCATGAGATAATTTTTTGTTGCAGGAAACCACAACTCTAGCTGAAAACCAAGATGAAGACCCACTAGAAGGTAACATAAACCTTGTGCTGAAGTGGTTGGAAACAAAACCCCATTTCCTGGTTTCTCATTCACTCAGCTTGCTAGAAACTGGAAGGTTCTATTGGAAAATTCCAATGTAGGTTGCCTAAGCCATACGCTTCAGTAATTTCTCCTGTTTTTAGAAACTGGTTCTATGGGAACAACTTTAGCTAAGCCACCTCTTTGGGCCTTTCTGAAGGACTGAGAAAGGGGGACATTCCCAAACAGTAAGAAGACAATACATTGTTCTTAAGCTCCATTTCCTCTGTAAGTTTAGACTTTGAGGAGAATTATGCTTTAATTCTGTTTTTCAAGGGGGAAGAACATGAGGTGATTGCTGTGTCCTCAGGGTTATTGGATCCTGGGGTACCTGACAGGACAGCACTGTAGTGTCAGTCTGGTGATGCTTCCTGTATTTCTCAATTTGTTTTGGAAAGAACAAAGTTTGTCTGCCTGGAGACAAACACACTGAATGTGTCTTCTTTGAGGAAGGGAAGAAATGTTCTGCTTCTTTTATTTTAAGTAATGGGAAAGAAAAATAGAGGAGAAATGCAGAGAATACTATTGCCTTTTTCTTACCACATGTCCGTCTTATCACGTTTGTCTAATCTCTCTCTTGCCCAAACCCCTGCCCCTACCAGACAAACCCACCCACTGCCTTTATGACTTTATCAAAGAAGGGAGCATGTTGTTATCAGTCTTTGTAGCCCCTGTGACTAATTCAGAGTTCACATGTCAGTAGGTGCTCAGTGTTTAAATTAAGTCAAATTGGTGTTGAAAAGAAATCTTTATATGCTGTTGAGCAGTTCTAGTTTTTAGTACTTTGATTTAAACATGAGTAAAGGGTGCTTATTTCAACTTTCTGGGATTTCTTTCAGGTTAAGTGTGAGTCTTTCTTCCTGCCTTTATCAGTTATGCAATTTATTAAAATTGATGCAGGATTTCTTGCTCCTTAGTTCAGCTAAATCTAGGTCCTTGTCTCACAACCAGGAAAAATTAGGCATGCGGACACATTGAAGGGTGAGGAGGATGGAATTAAGTGAAAGGAAACCTCTTAACAAAAAGAGGGATCCCAAACACAGGTTTCCACCTCACGAATTGAATACCAGGCCACCACGCACGAATTGAAAAGGCCAGGCTCCTCCCCTGCATAGGGTGTGAATTCCTGGTGACTCCTCCTCATTCTTCCAGTGTGCATGTAGGCCCTTAGTCTGAGCCACTCCACGTTGATTTATTTCTCTTACTGCACATGTGTTAAAGGATGGAATTTTTCACCGTGGGCATGTTTAGCCAAGCCCCCTGTGCACAATGACTTGGGCAGGTTGGAGGCTCTCCAGGGACCTTTCCCTATTTGCCTAGGCATTTGGCTGTCCCATGCCTCTGTCAAAATAATAGAGGTAAAAGTCTGCTTTTTGGATACAGATTGCCACTGGGTTCAGATTCCACATACTAGCTCTGTAATTCCAGACAAATTAATCCCTAGTGTGTCTGCTTCAGTTTCTGTAAAGTGGGGACATTGATACCTTTCTTATAGGAAGTGTGGGTATGCTAGGTCTAAAGTACTTTTAGGTGGTTAAACAGCTTCTGCCATATGATAACCACTCAAGTATTGGCTGGTCATCAATCTGGCACAGTACTGATCAGTAGAAATGTAATGCAATTGCACCTCAAGGAGCTAGAAGAACAAGAACAAAGTAAACCTAAAATTAGTAGAAGAAAAGAAATAATAAAGACTATAGCAAAAATAAATAGAAACTAGAAAAATAATACAAAAGATCAACAAAATGAAGGGTTGGTTTCTTTAAAAGATAGTCAACAAACCTTTAAGAACAAAAGAAATTCAAAATCAGATGAAAAAGGAGACATTACAACTGATACCACAGAAATACAAAGGAACATAAGACAATTATGAACAATTGTACATCAGTAAATTGGTTAACATAGAAGAAATGAGTAAATTCCTGGACACATACAATCTACCACCTACCAAGATTAAATTATGAAGGAATAGAAAACCTGAGCAGACCAATAATAAGGAAGGAATTGAAACAGTAATAAAAAGTCTCCCATCAGGCCAGGCCTGGTGGATAATGCCTGTAATCCCAAGCACTTTGGGAGGCTGATGGGGGAGGATCATTTGAGCCCAGGGGCTTGAGACCAGCCTTGGCAATACAGTGAGAACTTGTCTCTACAACAAATTTAAAAAATAACTGGATATGGTAGCATGTACCTGTAGTCCCAAATATTTGAGAGGCTGAGATAGGAGGATTGCTTGTGCCCAGAAGGTCGAGGCTTAAGTGAGCTATGAATGTGCCACTGCATGTCAGCCTGGGTGACAGAGTGAGACCCTGTCTCAAAAAAAAAGTCTCCCATCAAAGAAAAGCCCAGGTCCTGATGGCCTGTTTAATTCTACCAAACATTTATTTTTCATTTTATTTTATTTTTTGTAGAGGTGGAGTCTCACTTTGTTGCTCAGGTTGGTCTCAAACTCTTAGGCTCAAGCGATCCTCCCAGCTCTGCCTCCCCAATGGCTGCAATTACAGGCGTGAGTCACCATGCCCGGCCCCCAAACATTTAAAGAAGAACTAATGCCATGTCTTAAACTACTATAAAAAATCGAAGACGAAATACTTTGAAACTTATTTTATGAAGCCAGCATTACTCTGATATCACAACCAGAAAAGGACACAACAACAAGAAAAAACTACAGCCAATATAACTGATGAACATAGATGCAAAGGTCCCCAACAAAATACTAGCAAACTGAATTGAACAGCACAATAACAAAATCATCTGTCATGAACAAGTGGTATTCATCCCAGGGATGCAAGGATGGTTTAATATACACAAATAAATAAACATGATACATCCCATTATCCCATCAACAGAATGAAGAACAAAAAACATTTTTCTTTTCTTTCTTTTTTTTTTTTTCTGGAGATAGGGTCTCACTCTGTCACCCAGGTTGGAGTGCAGTGGTGTGATCTCGGCTGCAACCTCTGCATCCTAGGCTCAAGCAATCCTCCCGTCTCAGCCTCCCAAGTAGCTGGGACCACAGGTGCATGCCACCATGCCCAGCTAATTTTTTGTATTTTTGGTAGAGATGGGTTTTTGTCATGTTGCCCAAGTTGGTCTTGAACTCCTGAGCTCAGGTGATCTGCCTGCCTCAGCCTCCCAGAGTTCTGGGATCACTGGCATGAGCAACTGTGCTTGGCGATCATTTCAGTAGATGCAGAAAAATCATTTGACAAAATTCAGTTATCTCTTCATGATAAAAACTTTAAACAAATTATGTATAAAAGGAGTGTACCTCAATACAATAGAGGCCATATAACAAACCCACAGCTAATGTTGCACTGAATGGGGAAAAATTGAAAGCTTTCCCTTTAAGATCTGAAACCGGATAAGGATGCCCACTTTCACCACTTCTATTCAACACAATATTAGAAGTCTAGCCAGAGCAATTAGGCAAGAGGGAGAAATAAAAGGTTCCCAGGTTGGAAAGGAAGAAGTGAAATTGTCCCTGTTTGAAGATGACATGATGTGATATACAGGCATACCTCATTTTATTGCACTTCACTTTATTATGTTCCACAGATACTATGGTTTTTTTTTTTTGTTTTTTTTTTACAAGTTAGAAGTTTATGGCAGCCCTGCATTGAGCAAGTGTATCTGTGCCATTTTCCTAACAGTATGTGCTTACTTTGTTAGCACTGTTTAGCAATAAGCTATGTTTTTCTTTTTCTTTTTCTTTTTTTTTTTTGGAGACAGTCTTGCTTTGTCACCCAAGCTGGAGTAGAGTGGCATGATCTCAGCTGACTGCAACCTCTGTCTCCAGCTTCAAGTGATTCTTCTGCCTCAGCCTCCCGAGTAGCTGGGATTAGAGGCACCCGCCACTACGCCCGGCTAACTTTTGTATTTTTAGTAGAGATGGGAGTTTCACCATGTTGGCCAGGCTGGTCTCGAACTCCTGGCCTCAGGTGATCCACCCACCTCAACCTCCCAAAGTGCTGGGATTGCAGGCAGGAGCCACCGTGCCCAGCCGCAGTAAACTATTTCTTAAGGTATATACGTTGTAAACAAATATTTTCTTTTTTTTTTTTTGAGGTGGAGTCTCACTCTGTTGCCAGGCTGGAGTGCAGTGGTGCAATCTCAGCTCACTGCAATCTCCGCCTCCTGGGTTCAAGAGATTCCCCTGCCTCAGCCTCCCAAGTAGCTGGGACTATAGGCATGCACCACCATGCCCGGCTAATTTTTTGTATTTTAGTAGAGGCGGGGCTTCACCATGTTGGCCAGGATGATCTCGATCTCCTGACCTCATGATCCACCTGCCTCAGCCTCCCAAAGTGCGGGGATTACAGGTGTGAGCCACTGTGCCTGGCCAAATTTGTTCTTTTAAAAAAATTTTTTTTAAATAAAGACAAGGTCTTACTATGTTGCCCAGGCTGGTGTCGAACTCCTGAGCTCGAGTGATTCTCCAGCCTTGGCCTCCCAAAGTACTGGGATTACAGGCATGAGCCACCATGCCCAGCCAATGTAAACAACTTTTATATGCACTGGGAAACCAAAAAATTCATGTGACTTGCTTCATTGCAATATTCATTTTATTGCAGTGGTTAGGAACTAAACCTGCAATATCTCTGAGATATGCCTGTAGAGAAAACCCTACAGACTCTGCCAAAAAACTGTTAGGTCTAATAAACTTATTTATTTTGTATCCTGTAACTTTACTACACAAAATTGTTTCTATACACTAATACTATTTGAAAAAGATAACAAGAAAATAATCCCATGTACAATAGCTGTAACAAAAACTTGAGTAAATTTAACTGAGGTGAAAGATGTCTATACTGAACACTATAGTGTTGATGGAAGAAACTGAAGACACAAAAGATATCTCATGCTCATGGATTAAAAGAATGAATATTATTAAAACGTTCATACTACCCAAAGTGATCTACAGAATCAATGCAATCTCTCTCTCTCTCTTTTTTTTTAAGACAGTCTCACTCTGTTGCCCAGGCTGGAGGGCAGTGGTGTTTGGTCTCGGCTCACTGCAACCGCCTCCTCCAGGGTTCAAGCAATTCTCCTGCCTCAGCCTCCCAAGCAGGATTGAAATTACAGGTGCCTACCACCATGCCTGGCTAATTTTTGTATTTTTAGTAGAGACGGGGCTTCTCCATGTTGGCCAGGCTGGTCTTGAACTCCTGACCTCAGGTGATCCACCTGCTTTGGCCTCCCAAAGTTCTGGGATTACAGGCATGAGCCACTATGCCCAGCCAGATTCAATGTACTCTCTATCAAAATACCAATGACATTCTTCATAGAAACAGAAAAAAATGACCGAGTGCACGGTGTCTCACGCCTGTAATTCTGGCACTTTGGGAGGCTGAGGTGGGAGGTCAGGAGTTCAAGAGCAGCCTGGTCAACATGGTGGAACCCCGGCTCTACTAACAATACAAAAATTAGCCAGGCATAGTGGCATGCATGCCTGTAGTCCCAGCTACTCGGGAGGCTGAGGTGGGAGAATTGCTGGAACCCGGGAGGCGGAGGTTGCAGTGAGCCAAGGTGGCGCCACTGCACTCTAGTCTGGGTGACAAAAAAAAAAAAAGATACTATAATTTGTATGGAATCATAAAAAACCCAAATAGCCAAAGCAATCTGAGCCAAAAAAAAAAAAAAAAGGTGAAGGCATCACACTACCTGACTTTGTACTACAAAGTTGTGGTAACCAAAGCAGCATGATACTGGCATAATAACAGACACATAAACCAATGGAACAGAATAGAGAGCCCAGAAATAAATCCACACATTTATAGCCCACTGATTTTCAGCAAAGGTGCCAAGAACACACAATGGGGAAAAAGCAGTCTCTTCAATAAATGGTGCTCGGCAAACAATGGCCACATGCAAAAGAATGAAATTAGACGGTTCTCTCTCACTATATACAAAAACAACTCAAAATAGATTCAAGACTTAAATGTTAAGACCCAAAACTGTGGTGAAACTACTAGAAGAAAACATAAGGGAAAAGCTCCACGACATTGGTCTGGGCAATGATTTTTTTGGATATGACTTCAAAAGGACAGGCAGCAAACGTAAAAATAGAAAAATAGTATCACATCGAACTAAAAAGCTTCTATACAGCAAAGGAAACAGTAACAGAGTGAAGAGAGACAACGGAGTGGGGGAGTGGGAGAAAATATTTGCATGCTATGCAAGTGATAACGAAGAGGCATTTTCTGGGGTAAATACCCAGGGTTCGTCGTCTTGCACCAGGAGGAATAAGGACATGGACACATGTGGGTGGGTTAAGGAGCATAAGGCTTAGCAGGTAGAAGAAAGGAGAGAGGAGAGCAGCTCTCTCGGGGTCACAGGAAACAGGCCTCCGAAAGGGAAAAGTAGGCCTGCGGCAGACAGCAGGCGATTTTACAGGCAGGCTTGAGGAGGTGGTGTCAGATTTATGTAGGGCCCACAGATTGGCTGGACCAGGTGTGACTTTTACTTGGTGCCAGGCGAAGGCTGGTTGCCCTACCCTGATCTTATTATGCAAATAGACTTTCCGCTTGGCCGCCATCTTGTCTGTTCCTTACTGCACAAGTGGCTGGCAAAGAGAAAATGGAGCCGCCATTTTGAACATGCTATTCCCTAGGTAGCTGTTTCCTATTGGCACAACTGCTGGTATTTGCATGTGTAAGCTTCTAGCTTGCTTGTCTATGTCTGCAGTTCAGTTTTACAGGTTGCCGTTTGTTAGAAAAGAAAATGATTTGGGGGCAGTGTTCATGAAAAGCAAAACCTTACCGAGGACTTTCTTACCCTAAATAATTTCTTTTTAACTCCTATATCAATAAGGGGTTAATATCCTAAATATATAAGGAAATCAAATGACTCATTAGCAAGAAAATAACCTGATTATTCAGGTCTTCTGCACATTTTTAAAAATTTTTACTTCAATAGTTTTTGGGGATACAGATGGTTTTTGGTTACATGGATAAGTTTTTTGTTTTGGTTTTGGTTTTTTCTTTTCTTTTTTTTTTTTTTTTGAGAGTGAGTCTCACTCTGTTGTCTAGGCTGGAATGCAGTGGCGTGATCTCGGCTCACTGCAGCCTCCACCTCCCCCGTTCAAACGCACCCAGTCTCAGACTCCTGAGTAGCTGGGATTACAGGCGCTCGCCACCACGCCCAGCTAATTTTTGTATTTTTAGTAGAGACGGGGTTTCACCATGTTGGCCAGACTGGTCTCAAACTCCTGACCTCAGGTGATCCACCCACCTTGGCCTCCCAAAGTGCTGGGATTACAGGCGTGAGCCACCGTGCCTGGCCATTTTTTAAGACATTTCTCAAGAGATGATGTACAAATGACCAATAGATGCATGAAAAAATGTTCAACTTCACTAATCATCAGAGAACTGTAAATTAATACCACAGTAGTGAGATATCGTCTCACTCCTGATAGAATGGCTGTTGTCAAAAAGACGAAAGATAACAAATGTTGGGTAGGATGTGGAGAAGAGCCCTTGCATACTGTTGGTGGGAATGTAAATTGGTACAGCAATTATAAAAAGTATGACGTTTCCTCAAAATATTAACAGTAGAACTACTATATGATCCAGCAATCCCACTATTGGGCATATATCCAAAGGAAACGAAATCAGTATGTCAAAGAGACATCTGTACCTCTGTGTCTATTGCAGCACTATTCACAATAGCCAAGATATAGAATCAAACTAAATGCCCATAAGTGGATGAATGGATAAAGAAAATGCGTATATACACAATAGAATACTATTCAACTGTAAAAAGGATGAAATCTTGTCATTTGTGGCAACATGGATGAACATGGAGGACGTTATGTTAAGTGAAATAAACCAGGCACAGAAGAACAAATGCCATATGATCTCACTCGTGGAATCTTAAAAAGCTTTTCACAGCAGTAGAGCTTAGAATGGTGGTTACTAGAGGCTGGGGTAGTTGCAGGGAGCAAGTGATAGGGAGATGTTGGTCAAAAGATAGAATTTCAGTTAGCTAGGAGGAATACCGTTCAAGAGATTTATTGTAGGCCGGGCGCGGTGGCTCATTCCTGTAATCCCAGCACTTTGGGAGGCCAAGGTGGGTGGATCACGAGGTCAAGAGTTTGAGACCAGCCTGACCAACATGGTGAAACTTCATCTCTACTAAAGATACAAAAAATTAGCTGGGTGGTGTGCTACCTGTAATTAGGTGCTGTGCGCCTGTAATCCCAGCTACTTGGCTGGCTGAGGCAGGGGAATTGCTTGAACCCCGGAGGTGGAGGTTGCAGTGAGCTGAGATCGCACCATTACACTCCAGCCTGGGCAACGAGAGCAAAACTCCATCTCAAAAAAAAAAAAAAAAAGATTTATTGTATAGCATGGTGACTATAGTTAATGAAGAAATACAGGCTAATTCAAAGGTAGTGAGTTATCACAATTGGTTGTTCAGTCAGTTGCGGATTGAACTTTTTGTTCTACTCTTTCCTTGCTTCTTACTGCTGCATTTGACTAGTCTTTTTTTTAAAAAAAAGGAAAAATAAAGAAAAATACTTAGAGGATATTCAGTGTTTCCACCACAAAAATGAAAAATGATAACTATGTGAGGTAGTTATTTGATCATTTGATCATTCCACAATGAATATATACTTAAAACACTATGTTGTACGTGATAAATACATACAGTTTTCTCTGTCAGTTTGAAACATAGAAATTTTAAAATAGACAATGCGAAACACAAAGCCATCCATGTGAGTAATTTTAAATTTTTTAGTAGCCAAATTAAAGAACCAATTCAAGAGATAGGTGAAATTAATAATGTTTCTTACTTAACCTAATATCTGTTATGGACTGAATTTGTGTTCCTCCCGCTCGCCAAATTCGTATGTTGAAACCCTCCCTCCCAATGTGATAGTTTTAGGAGATGGATCTTTAGGGAGATGATTAGGTGAGGTCCTGAGGGTGGAGCCCTCATGAATGGAACTGGTGACCTTATAAGAGTCACGAGGGAATTTGATTCCTCTCTCTGCCCTCTGCCATGTGAAGATATGACTTCTGGGCAGTGTGCAACCCAGAAGAGGGTCCTCACCAGAACCCAACCACGCTGACACCCTGATCTTGGACTTCTGGTTTCCAGAACTGTGAGAAATAACTGTGTGTTGTTTACAAACTACTTAGTCTCTGATATGTTGTTAGCAGCCCAAACTAAGGCAATATCCAAGATATTATTCCAACATGCAATCAATATAAAAATTAACGACTTTTTTTACGTGAAGTCTTTGAAATGCAGCATGTACTTTTTCTATTTTTTTTCTTTTAATGGCTGCCCCCTCACCTGCAGATTGAGGGGACCCTTATTTTGAGGGCTATTCAGACATTACCTTCAAGCAGATTTTTAAATTGTTTCTATTGTGGTGAAATATGCATAACATAAAATTTACCATCTTGACTTTTAAATGTATCACACTTGATCTTAGCCAAAAGGCTGAGAAGCAGTAGACTTTTAAATGTATCAGTGGTATTAAGTACATTCATAGTGTTGTGTAACATCACCATTCATCTCCAGAACTCTTCATTTTATAACCTGAAACTCCATACCCATTAAATAACAACTCTTCACTCTCCCTTCCCTCATCCCCTGGCAACCACCATTCTGCTTTCAATGTGGTGTATATTTTATCCTTACATCACATCTCAGTGAGGGCCAGCAATGCTCAATAGCTGCATGTGGCTAGTGGCTACTGTGTTGGACAACACTGGTCTAGAAGATGCACAGGTTTAGGGATGATATAATTAGTTTGTCTTGAATAAGCTTCTTTTATAGTTTTGATCAACATCACTGGGAGGGCAGAGATCATGTAATCCGGGGTTTGGAGCTGACCACACTGAATCTGTTTTCTTGGCCACAGGTTAAGTGGAGAGCATGCTCATAAGCATACGATCCTAACTCCTCTTTCCCCACCAGGGACATGCAGTCAGGGACACGTTAGCAGACAACTGCCCATAATGGTAAAGGAAGGGAACTGGGGACAGAAGCGTAAGAAAATTTCAGAATGTTTAGGGTGGAAAAAAGGGAAACATCTGCTTTTATGACCAGAAACGCTCAAAGGAAAGATGGCTCAAAAGGCATGGGAAGCTCTAAAGAGTAAGAATCAGACAACACAATCACAAATGACTCCAGTGAAGAAAAGTGAGAAGTAGCTCATGAAATTTATATGATGACTAAAGCCTATTTGACCATTTTGGTTCTTTTTTTTTTTTTTTTTTTTTTTTTGTGAGACGGAGTCTCGCTCTTTCACCCAGGCTGGAGTGCAGTGGCGCGATCTCGGCTCACTGCAGGCTCCGCCCCCCGGGGTTCACGCCATTCTCCTGCCTCAGCCTCCCGCGTAGCTGGGACTACAGGCGACCGCCACCTCGCCCGGCTAATTTTTTGTATTTTTTAGTGGAGACGGGGTTTCACCATGTTAGCCAGGATGGTCTCGATCTCCTGACCTCGTGATCCGCCCGCCTCGGCCTCCCAAAGTGCTGGGATTACAGATGTGAGCCACCGCGCCTGGCCCCATTTTGGTTCTAAAATGATAAATACAGAAGGGTACTGCATTAGTCTTCTAGGACTACTGTAACAAAGTACCACAGACTGGGTGGTTTAAACAAAAATTTATTTTCTTACCGTTCTGGAGGCTGGAAATTCAATATCCAGGGTCTGGATAATTTGGTTTCTGGTGAGGGTTCTCTTCTTGGCTTGCAGACAACAGCCTTCTTGCTGTTTCCACACTTGATCTCTTTATGCATGCATTGTAGGAGAGAATGTGAGCAAGTTCTGTGCTCTTTTAAAAAAAAAAAAAAAATTTATATTTTGTAGTGATGTGGTCTCAGTATGTTGCCCAGGCTGATCTCAAACTCCCAGACTTAAGCAATTCACTGGTCTCAGCTTCCCAAAGTGTTAAGGTTACAGGTGTGAGTTGCTGTGTCCTGCCTGCTGTCTCTTTTTTTATAAGGGCACTACTTCTATCAGACCAGCACCCAACTCTTATGACCTCATGTAACTTCCCAGAGGCCCCATCTCCAAATGCCTTCACATTGTGGGGGTTAGGCTTTTAACAGAATAATTTTGTGGGGCAAAGATTAAGTTCCTAATAGGCATACAGATGAATAGCATGAACCCATATGAGTATTAGGAAGCAAATTATGATCCTCAAGGAACTGAGGCTTGCAAAAATTACAAAGGAAAACATGAAAGGCTTCTTCCATTACATTCAGTACAAGGAGAGGAAAAAATAGATTACATTAAAAAAAATTAATGACCTTGAAAGCCTTGGAAAGCTCTGGAAACCTGGCAACTTGGGCTGAAAATCCACGTTTAATACATTTGCAATAACATAATACCATCTCGTCACGGGGTTCCAGGTTTCAGAGATGGAAGACCAAATCTTCCTGTCTTTCTGAATTAGTTGCTGTATAAAATTTATTCACTTACAATAATCTGTTAACTGAGCAGTTAAAGTAGCATGTTTATTTTTACAAACCCCTGTCCCAGGGGCCCTTGGCTTGGTTCATTGTTTGGCATTGTATCTACCTGGCTTATGCCAGAAACATGACAGTCATTCTTGACCTTCCTTTTCCCCTTTCCTCCCAAATTGAATCCATCCCCCAAGCAGCTCAAATCTGTCCATTTTTTTTCTCCATCTCTTCTGTCAGCTGGATGCTCATTGAGTTTGATGATACTACTACTTTTATAGCTTAAATTTCTATTTTCAAGTCTTATTGAAAGGAAATATGCAATTTAAGAATTTTAACCTTTACTATCTGCAGTACTTCCTGCAAATGCTTTCTAAAAGCTTTCTAATTTTCAACTATTTCTAATATGTGTCCTGTAAAACTCTATTTTTTTCATATCCATTATTGGCTTCTGCAGATCCACATCTTCATTTAAATATTGAGGAATCAAACCAAGAGTTTATGGTGAAAAGTGAAGAACTCTATGACTCCCTCATGAATTGCCACTGGCAGGCTCTGGACACAGTTCACTCTGAAATTCCAGATGAGACCCCGAAGTGAAGCAAGGTGTTCATTAAACTCCGCAATTATCATACTAATTGTGTCGTCTTTTGTTTTGGGAAAAAAGTAGTTCTCCCAGGAAGGCACTGAATTCTGTATATAAAAACCAACTTCCAGGGCTTACATGTGATTGACATAAGAGAACACTAATGTAAATAAACTTTACCAGCACATCTGTTCCTGGAAGTGTTACATTAAGTAAGTGCCGGAAGAGCTCACGTGGTGATCATGGTAGAAAAAGCTGTGCCATAAAACCCTTGGAAATAGGTTTAATATGAGGTGGGCTTGAGCTGAAGGGATTGTGGCATTCGTTACTCTGATATGATTTGCTGCTTTCTCTAACTTCAAACTCTTATGGAGAGAAATTGTATCCACAGACAATGCATGGTTTCTTGCTTGTGTCTTGTCTAGAGAATGTTAGTTAGAACTGGATGTTTGATCTCCATTTCCTGGCCCCATGAGAGAGAGAGCTAGATGTGGCAGTAGAGACTCAATTGAACAGAAACATTCCTAAGCAGGGAAAAAAATTTGCTTGGTTCAAACAATTCTCCTTCCTCAGCCTCCCGAGTAGCTGGGACTGCAGATGCGTGCTACCATGCCCGGCTACTTTTTTGTATTTTTGGTAGAGATAGGGTTTCACCATGTTGGCCAGGCTGGTCTCATTCTGACCTAAAGTGATTAGCCCACCTCGACCTCCCAAAGTGCTGGGATTGCTAGCAAGTGAGCCACCGCACCCAAACGCACCCAACCAGCACCGCCTGTCTTATCGCCAGGGTGTTTATGACCTGTATCTTGTGATATCAGTCCTGTGGACCTCCTGTCTTATCCTGTAACTAAGAATGCCTGACCTCCTAGGAATGCCACCCAGTAGGTCTCAGTCTTGTTTTACCCAGCCCCTGTTCAAGATGGAATCGCTCTGGTTCAAATCGCTCTTTTTGATGGTGATGAGGGAGACAGGCAGAATTCGGAGTTACCCCTAGGATTTTTTGGCTTGAGTAATAGCATAGATAGTGGTTCCATTTACTGAAAAAGAGGAAATTGAGATAGCGTCATGGTGTGTGGTAGGTCGTGGGTCTGGCAGAATCAAGATGCCTGCCAGACCTTAGGCAGGGACTGCTTGAACTTCCTGAAATGTATCTACTCCACCACTATTCTTGATCCCACCCCTGCCAGAAGGGGTAAGAATTCACCCCTTGCTACCTTCTCAGCAAAATGTGGACCATGATTGAGATGCCTGCATTAGTAGACCTACCTAAAGGGAAACTTGTTATATGAATGCTTTGTTTAACCAGAGTCTTCTTGACCAGAATCTTTTCTAATAGCAAGAAATAGGCAAAAGGGAAAACTTCTGCAGAAGTTGAAAAAAAAAAAAAAAAAACAGGATGGGCTTTGCACCTTTATTCTTGAAGTTCTAAGAAACTTTGAAAATGGATTTTTTTTAATACTAGACGAAAAACTAGTGGATGTACCAAGAATTAGGTTATATTATAACTATATGCTGTTTCCTTAAAAAGGCTTTTATGATATCTGATGGGGGACCTAAGCTCCCTTGTTGAGATTTCTGTTACTAGCAAAAAAGAAAGGGTTGGGATTTTTTCCTTATCTTTTTTTTTTTTTTTTTTTTTTAAGAGATGGAGTCTTGCTCTGTCCCCCAGGCTGGAGTGCAGTGGCATAATCTCAGCTCACTACAGCCTCCACCTCCTAGGTTCAAGTGATTCTCCTGCCGCAATCTCCCCAGTAGCTAAGATTACAGGCACGTGCTGCCATGCCAGGCTAATTTTTGTATTTTTAGTAGCGATGGGGTTTTACCATGTTGGCCAAGGTGGTCTTGAACTCCTGACCTCAGGTGATCCACCGTCTCAGCCTCCCAAAGTGCTGGGATTACAGGCATGAGCCACCACGCCCGGCCCTCCTTGCCTCCCCCTCCCCCCTCCCTCTCTCTCCTTTCTTTCTTCTGCAGTCTAGCTCTGTCGCCCAGGCTGGAGTGCAGTGGTGCGATCTCTGCTCACTGCAAGTTCCGCCTCCCAGATTCAAGCAATTCTCCTGCTTCAGCCTCCGGAGTAGCTGGGACTACAGGCACCTAGCACCACGTCTGGCAACTTTTTTTGTATTTTTAGTAGACACGGGGTTTCACCGCGTTAACCAGGATGGTCTCGATTTCCTGACCCCTTGATCCGCCCACTTCAGCCTCCCAAAGTGCTGAGATTACAGGCATGAGCCACTTTGCCTGGCCCCTCCTTGCCTTCTTATGATAGATGGTAACATTATCATAGGAACACCTCCAATATCATGGTGAACAGGTGAATCACCTCCAAGTAGCTATATCCTGAGGAGACCCCTCTTGCATCACTGCTGGCCTTGACTGCATGACTTGCTTTAGCCAATGAGCCATTGGCAAATAGGTTGCACCAGAGGCTTGGTAAGCCCTTTCTTACACATGGCGCCTGCTCTTTAGGAACATTGGTGTGAGGAAGCCCACTCAAGCCTAGAGGATGAGAGGCCTTGTGGAGGAGAACTGACAGGCCCCAGTAGACAGCCAGTGCCAACTGACAGACTGTCATGAGGCCATCTTGTGACCACAGGAGACCAGAATATGCCACCCCAAAATATGCCTCCTTGGCATAAGGATTGAGTGAGAAACAGGAGACACAGGACAAGCTCTGAAAACAGAGCAGAAGTTATCTCCCCCCCCCTTTTTTTTTTTCTGAGATGGAGTCTTGCTCTGTCATCCAGGCTGGAGTGCAGTGGCACAATCTCAGCTCACTGCAACTTCCGCCTCCCGGGTTCAAGTGATTCTCCTGCCTCAGCCTCCTGAGTAGCTGGGATTACAGGCGGCCGCCACCATGCCCAGCTAACTTTTGTATTTTTAGTAGAGACAAGATTTCACCATGTTGGTCTGGCTGGTCTCAAATTCCTGACCTCATGATCCAACAGCCTTGGTCTCCTAAAGTGCTGAGATTATAGGCATGAGCCACCGCGCCCTGCTGAAGTTACCTTTTTGTGAGAGAACTTTACACGTAAGGAAATCTCCATTTATAAGTGTTTCCCTCTGCACCAGAAAGAGTAGGATTAAATCAATAAAGATGCTCATCAATAGAGAAGGCACTGACTTTTAAATTTGCGTGATGAAATTTACCTTTGTTTACTGTGCTTTTCCCAGTCAATCTCTCCATGACTTGCCTCCCTCAATTTCCTGAGATAAAATGGCGTTAAAGCCTGAGTTCTAAGCCATCTCTCTCAGAGTCACTCATTTTTTCGTGTATCTTCTGGGTATGTATACATGTTAACAAATGTCATCTCTTTGGTTGTTAATCCATCTTCCCTTATGGTGGGGAGGTCACCTAGAAACTATGAAGGGTACAGGAAAAAAATGTCTTTCCTCCCCTATAGAACTGTCAGAGGACTCCAGCCCTAGCAGTCATCCCACATGAGAAACCAGTCTTTATTGCTGACCCTACTTAAAATACTTTAAAAAAAAATGACACTACTGTTTTCACAGTTGGTGGGTTCTTGGTCTCACTGACCTCAAGAATGAAACCGCAGACCCTCACGGTGACTGTCACAGCTCTTAAGATTGCACATCTGGAATCATTTGTTACTTCCAGTGAGCTCATGGTTTTGCCAACTTCAGTAATAAAGCTGCTGACATTCACGGTGAGTATTACAGCTCATAAAAACAGTATGACCCCAAGGAATCAGCAGTAGCAAGACTTGCTGCAAGCAGCAAAAGAACACCACTTCCACAGCATGGAAAAGAACCTTAGTGGGTTGCCACTGCTTGCTTGGGCAGCCTGCTTTTTATTCTCTTATCTGGTCCCACCCACGTCCTGCTGATTGGTAGAGCCAAGTGGTCTGTTCTGACAGGGCGCTGATTGGTGCATTCACAATCCCTGAGCTAGACATAAAAGTTCTCCACCTCCCCATCAGATGAGTTAGATACAGATTATTGACACAAAGGTTCTCCAATGCCTCACCAGAGCAGCTAGATACAGAGTGTCGATTGGTGGACTCACAAACCCTGAGCTAGACACAGGGTGCTGATTGGTGTATTTACAATCCCTGAGCTAGACATAAAGGTTCTCCACATTTCCACCAGACTCAGGAGCCCAGCTGGCTTTACCCAGTGGATCCTGCACCATGGCTACAGGTGGAGCTGTCTGCCAGTCCCGCGCTGTGTGCTCGCACTCCTCGGCCCTTGGGTGGTCAATGGGACTGGGCACCGTGGAGCAGGGGGTGGTGCTTGTCGGGGAGGCGGGGGCCCGCACAGGAGCCCATGGAGCGGGTGGGAGGCTCAGGCATGGCGGGCTGCAGGTCCTGAGCCCTGCCCCGTGGAAAAGTAGCTAAGGCCGGGTGAGAAATTGAGCGCAGCGCCAGTGGGCTGGCACTGCTGGGGGACCCAGTACACCCTCCGCAGCCGCTGGCCTGGGTGCTAAGCCCCTCATTACCCGGGACCGGCAGGGCCTGCCGGCCGCTCCGAGTGAGGGGCCCGCCAAGCGCACGCCCACCCGGAACTCCAGCGGGCCCGCAAGCACCGCGCGCAGCCCGGGTTCCCGCTGGCGCCTCTCCCTCCACACCTCCCTGCAAGCTGAGGGAGCCGGCTCCCGCCTTGGCCAGCCCAGAAAGGGGCTCCACAGTGCAGCGGTGGGCTGAAGGGCTCAAGTGCCGTCAAAGTGGGGGCCCAGGCAGAGGAGGCGCTGAGAGAAAGGGAGAGCTGTGAGGACTGCCAGCACACTGTCACCTCTCACTGTGATTTGGCAGTGAAATGAAAAGGGCACAGAAAACAAATCAAAAGGGCCAAAATTTGAATTTAGTAGAGCAAATATTTGTTTTTAGAGAAATGACCACAAATCCATGTTTTCTTGCATATTTGTTGTAAAGAAATGACCAATTTATTTCATTTATATCAATCTTGTGTGTAAATAAAAAGTATGATTTTTTAAAAATGTGTCTAAATGAAGCAAGAGCAGAGATTGACCAGGTAAGTATTTCTGACTCTGAAGGCCATCCTGCAGAAGCAGCCAAAAAGGAAACCAGTGAGCTTGGCTGCCTCCCAATTAAACTTTAGTTACAAGAACAGGTGGCAGGTTGGATTTGGACCATGAGCTATAGTTTGCAAATCCTTGGTCTAAAAAAACCCTTCAAATTTATTTATTTATTTATTTATTTATTTATTTATTTATTGAGATGGAAGTCCTGCTCTGTCACCAGGCTGGAGTGCAGTGGCGCGATCTCAGCTCAATGCAACCTCTGACTCCCTGGTTCAAGCAATTCTCCTGCCTCAGCTTCCCGAGTAGCTGGGATTACAGGCACGTGCCACCACGTCCAGCTAATTTTTGTATTTTTAGTAGAGACGAGGTTTACTATGTTGGCCAGGATGGTCTTGATCTCCTGACCTCGTGATCCGCCTGCCCCAGCCTCCCAAAGTGCTGGGATTAGAGGCATGAGCCACTGTGCCCGGCCTAAATTTTTTTAAATAAAAGTTATAAGCAGTTTAAAAAAAGCATTGTCATAGTTTAATTGGCAAGGTTTTTTTTTTTTTTTTTTTTTTTTTTTTTGAGACGGAGTCTCACTCTGTCGCCCAGGCTGGAGTGCAGTGGCGCGATCTCGGCTCACTGCAAGCTCCGCCTCCCGGGTTCACGCCATTCTCCTGCCTCAGCCTCTCCGAGTAGCTGGGACTACAGGCGCCCGCCACCACGCCCGGCTAATTTTTTTTTTTGTATTTTTAGTAGAGACGGGGTTTCACCGTGGTCTCGATCTCCTGACCTCGTGATCCGCCCGCCTCGGCCTCCCAAAGTGCTGGGATTACAAGCGTGAGCCACCGCGCCCGGCCAATTGGCAAGGTTTTATATTTTTTAGTGGTATAAGAAATCATGGAACTTACAATTAGTAGAATTTTAGATTCAATAACACAGTGTGTATGTCTGTAAGGGACATAGTATCACACAATAAGGCTTGAAGAGAATGAGTAGTTAGCAGTTAGATTATGCTTCTAAAGTCTTGGGCAGCATTGTTAAACTCAGTTTGATGGGGCAGCATATAACATGGCATGCAGAACTTGATGAAGCTTGATTAAGAAGGTCTGGATTTAGGGTATGATGAGGGAGCTCAGGATGAAATGAAAGCATCAGCGTACATTCATATGTTTAAAATGCTCCTGCTCTGTGGCTGGAGTAGCCTACACTGCACACTGCCTCTAATACCGTTCTGCTCCTCACTACCACTCCTGTGAAATGATAAATATCCAGCGTAATCATGAAGGCTGTCTTCACACACGTTCTTTTTTTTCAAGATAGGGTTTTGTGGCTGGGTGCAGTGGCTCACGCCTGTAATCCCAGCACATTGGGGGGCCAAGGGGGATGGATCACCAGAGGTCAGGAGTTCGCGACCAGCCTGGCCAACATGATGAAACCCCATCTCTACTAAAAATACAAAAAATTAGTCGGGCATGGTGGTGGGCACCTGTAATCCCAGCTACTCAGGAGGGTGAGGCAGGAGAATTGCTTGAACCCGGGAGGCGGAGGTTATAGTGAGACGAGATTGCGCCACTGCACTCCAACCTGGGCAACAAGAGCAAAACTTCGTCTCAAAAAACAAACAAAAGATGGGGTCTTGTGGCTGGGCACGGTGGCTCACACCTGTAATCCCAGCACTTTGGGAGGCTGAGGCAGATGGATCACCTGAGGTCAGGAGTTCGAGACCAGCCTGGACAACATGGTGAAACCCTGTCTCTACTAAAAATGCAAAAATTAGCCAGGTGTGGTGGCATACGCCTGTAGTCCCAGTTACTCGGGAGACTGAGGCAGGAGAATCACTTGAATCCAGGAGGTGGAGGTTGCAGTGAGTCGAGATCGTGCCACTGCACTCCAGTCTGGGCGACAGAGTGAGACTCCAACTCAAAAAAAAAGACAAGGTCTTACATTGTCACCCAGTCACTCAGGCTGGAATGCAGTGGTGTTTATTAACATGCATATGGCCAGGCATGGTGGCTCACGCCTGTAATCCCAGGAATTTGGGAGGCTGAGGCGGGTGGATCACGAGGTCAGGAGATCAAGACCATCCTGGCTAACACGGTGAAACCCTGTCTCTACTAAAAATACAAGAAATTAGCCGGGCGTGGCGGCACGCACCTATAATTCCAGCTTCTCAGGAGGCTGAGGCAGGAGAATCACTTGAACCCGGGAGGCGGAGGTTGCAGTGAGCTGAGATTGTGCCACTGCACTCCAGCGTGGGTGACAGAGTGAGACTCCATCTCAAATTAAAAACAAAAACAAAAACAAAATCAAGTATGCATACCTAGAAGATATACCCAGGGATCGTAGCTCACTGTAACCTCGAAATCCTGGGCTCAAGCACCGCAGCCTCATGAGTAGGTAGGACTACAGGCATATGCTGCCATAGCTGGCTATATATATATATTTTTTGTTTGTTTGTTTGTTTGTTTATTTGTTTTGCAGAGACAGGATCTTGCTATGTTGCCCAGGCTGATCTCAAACTCCTGGTCTCAAGTGATCCTCCCACTTCAGCCTCCCAAAGCGCTGAGATAACAGGCGTGAGCCACTGTGCCTGGCTGACATTTTTTTTACCAAGTGGGATCAGGGTAACTTGGAAAGTAGCCAATGCTGGATTGTGGGGCAGAGAAGGCAAGAATGGCCCTGCTCTCACTGGTTATTGGAGAATGATAATTCTTTCAGAGTTTTCTGGGTTAGCAGTGATGGGAAGAAAAAGTCTAAGGTGAACAGTCAGGCTTCCTGTCAAAGCAGGGACAAGACAGGGGCAACCTATGTATGAGAAGCAATGATTGCAGTGAATTGAAACAAATTACAGCTACAAAAAAAAAAAGGTCAAATGCTCCATGATTCTAAAAAGGAGACAGGTGAACAAAAGCACAGATTCTTACATAGTGTTGACATTTTCTATCGGAGTTACTGTAGATAGTGAGAGGCCTCTACTTAAGTTCTGGCTAACAGGTATGTTATCAATTATTGATTGTTGTGGCCCTACCAAGTCCTGCCTTGTTTAAGTCCTTCTGTTTAATAGTGAGTGAATGAATTGTGATAAGCCCTTCCGGGCCTATTTTGTGGAGCAAAGTAGGTAATAGATCATCAATAGTGAACTCTCTAGTTCTGGTTGTGATGATCTCATCCACAGGGATGAGCATATGAGAGCAAGGACAGGCAATGTTTCTCTGCTGGGAGTAGAGAGATAAGAAAGCAAAAGCAATCTTGTCCTCATCATGGTTGATGACCACTGCCTGGAACAATGTGTTGATTTCTGGTGCTGGTATGTTCTGCTGTGATAAGACAAGTCCACTGAGTCAATAGGATGGCGTCCCCAGGCCCTGATGAGGCGGCGTTAGGCTTGTATGGACCAGTATTCAGCAGATCCTTGCTTCTGATTTAGTTACCTTTGGAGAGATGGGGGTCTGGAAGAATGAGGCTCTTACTTGTTATGAAATTGGTGGAAAATGCTGAGAACAGACCACCCCAGTCCCCTAGGTGGGACTGCTGTAGTGTACCTGATGCTTTGAGATCTGTGATATGCCTTAGCTTCCCCCGAATGAGCTGCAATTGGGGTTTCAGCGGCAGACACCCCAGGCTGGCTAGAGTTCTATAATTATTAAGATCTGATCTCTTTTAGAAACAAGGAATGGCAACTAGAGGGAGAGGGTATGTGTGGCTGGTGTCACTACTTCCTTTGTTACTGTATCTTCATAAACAGGCTTCTGCCTCAAAGAGTCTGGATGTTGTATAGTGGGCACTTACTTTTGTCTGCCTGGGCCTCTTCCAACCTTTTTTAAGAAATGCTTTTCTCACTCAAATCTGGCTATTCTGGCCGGGTGTGGTGGCTCACGCCTGTAATCCCAGTACTTTGGGAGGTCGAGGCGGGCGGATCACCTGAGGTCGGGAGGTTGAGAGCAGCCTGACCAACATGGAGAAACCCCATCTCTACTAAAAATACAAAATTAGCCGGCGTGGTGGTGCATGCCTGTAATCTCAGCTACTCGGGAGGCTGAGGCAGGAGAATTGCTTGAACCCGGGAGGCAGAGGTTGCGGTGAGCCGAGATGGCGCCATTACTCTCCAGCCTGGGCAACAAGAGTGAAACTCCATCTCAAAAAAACAACAACAACAAAAAATCTGGCTATTCTGGTGAGGACTTCACTATTTTCACTAACCCTTCCTCTCTGGTCACAATTGAAGACTGGTCTAGGCACTGGCTCCAACCCAACCTAAGTTAATCATATCTGCTCCCCAGCCTCAGTTGATTGGCAGCTGTCTTAGTCCTTTGGAGCTGCAATTACAAAAATTCCTTAAACTAAGTGGCTTATAAACATCAGAAATTTATTTCTTATATTTCTGGAAGTTGAAGAGTTTAAGATGAAGGCACTGGCAGATTCGGTGTCTGGCGAGAGGTTCCCGATTCATAGATTGTGCCTGGTTCATAGATTGTGCCTTCTCACGGTGTCCTCTCACACAGTGGACAGGGCCAAGCAGCTCTCTGGGGCCTTTTTTTTTTTTTCGGGACAGAGTCTCGCTCTTTTGCCCAGGCAGGAGTGCAGTGGTGTGATCTCGGCTCACTGCAACCTCCACCTCCCGAGTTCAAGCGATTCTCCTGTCTCAGCCTCCCAAGTAGCTGGGATTACAAGTGTGTGACTCCATGCCCAGCTAATTGTATTTTTAGTAGAGATGGGGTTTCACCATGTTGGTCAGTCTGGTCTTGAACTCCTGACCTTGTGATCTACCCACTTCAGCCTCCCAAAGTGCTGGGATTACAGGCATGAGCCACCGCTCCCAGTCTTCTGGGGCCTCTTTTACAAGGGCACTAATTCCATTCATGAGGGCTCCATCCTCATGACCCAATCACCTCCCAAAGATCCCATCTTTAAATACCATCACCGTAGGGGTTAGGATTTCAACTTACAAATTTTCGAGGGGACACAAACATTCAGATGATAGCAATAGGGTGGTCACATGACCTAAGCTGAACCCATCTATTCTTCCCTGCAATTTTTTGAACTGGAATTAAAAAGAAGCTCAGTCCTTCTTGATGGTGGAGCTGGGGGAGATGAGTTCCATCGTTGCCACAGCAGTGTTTCCTGCTGTGGCATAAAGTTGATTTACAGAGAGGAGCAGAGAGTTATGCCAGAGCAAGAGTCATGTGGTTTATTCTCTGGTTTTTCATTTTCTGCATCCCTGTTTCTTTTGGAAATCACAAAGTTTCCAATACAAGTCTCTTGGTTCAATTTCTCTCACTGGAACACAAAGTGTCCTGATTGAATTCAGTCCTTAATTTGGCCATCTCATGTGGGTTAGAAAGACTTGGGTGACGTTTCCTCCATTTTCATTCCTCCAGCTAACTCATTCTTCAGCCACACACTCGCTCTTCTGTCTCTACTTTTCTCAGGGTGAGCTTATCCATTTCCATTCCAGTCTATGCTTTCTGTGCTAGGAGCCCACATTCATTTTTGCAGCCCAGGCCTTTCTTTTGAGCTTCCCATTGTATGTCCTGCTGTTTATTTGATAACTCATTTTGGGTGCCAAACTGGCATTTCAAAATTAGCATATTTGTAATGCATTGCTCCTAATTTGACCTGTGTCAACAAATGCCACACTCTTTCAAGCAATGGGGTGAATACTTGGGGATCCCTATGCCCTTGACAGGGAGGGATTTGGACCTGAGAGAGGGGAGGTGGACAACTTCATGAATTTACTGCTATAGCTGGAAGCTGAGTTTTGAGCTTTTGACTCTGGGGAAAGGAGAAGAAGAGGGCTGTAGGGTGGTGAAGCACCTGCCCACTCTCTAGTGAAGGTCTGGTCCAGGTGGGGTGGTGGAGCCTGCTGTGGTTGACCTTACAGGTTCTGGATGGAGCAGAACATTTGTGTGGCTGTTTTGTAATTTAAAAAACTTTTTTTACTGAGGTAAAATAAATACAACATAAAATTTAAGATCTTAACCTTTTTTTTTTTTTTTTTTTTTTTTGAGATGGAGTCTCATTCTGTCACCAGGCTGGAGTACAGTGACGTGATCTTGGCTCACTGCAGCCTCCACCTCCCAGGTTTAAGTGATTCTCCTGTCTCAACCTCTCAAGTAGCTGGAATTACAGGCACGCACCACCACGCCCAGCTAATTTTTGTATTTTTAGTAAAGACAGGGTTTCACCATGTTGGCCAGGATGGTCTCAAACTCTTGACCTCGTGATCCGCCCACCTTGGCCTCCCAAAGTGCTGCGATTACAGGTATGAGCCACCGCGCCCGGCTGATCTTAACCATTTTTAAGTGTACAGTTCAGTGGCATTAAGTATATTCATGTTGTTGGCTACCATCACCACCATCCGTCTCTAGAACTCTTCATCTTCCCAAACTGAAACTTTGTACCCATTGAATAATAACTCCCCATTCCCCCTCTCCTCCCACCCCCTGGCAACTGCCATTTTCCATCTCTGTAGATTTGTTTATTCTGGACATTTCATATAAATGGGACCATATAATATGTGACCTTTAATGTCTGGCTTCTTCCACGTAACATAATGTTTTCAAGTTTCATTCATGTTGTGGCATGCGTCAGAATTTCCTTCCTTTTTCAGGCTGCATCATATTCTATCGAATGTATATGCCCCCCGTTCTGTTTATCCATTTGTCTGTCCATGGGCATTTGGGTTGCTTCCACGTTTTGGCTATTGTGAATAATGCTGCTATAAATACATTAGGTTTTTAAGGCAAAGTAATGGCTGAGGGTTACATTCTGCTAGCAGATCATCTTTTACAAAGATGCATGAGCCCTGAGCAACAGAGTTCCACTGTCTTCTTGGTGGCCAATTCTTCCACTAAGAAGTGAGACTAATTTTCATAAAGCTCTCAAAATTCAAAGAGCTTGGTTAAACCTTTTTCCCAGAATAATAAGGCTCTTGGCTCTGTACTTACATAAGTGTTCAGTCATTTAGTGGTTCTTGGCACAGCAAGACGGAACCACTTTTCTTTAAGGTAACTTCCCGTTCTTACTTACATATCAAACAGCTGGCAGCCTAGGCAATACGGTGAGACGCTGTCTCTACAAAAAGTACACAAAAATTAGCTGGGCATGATGGCGTGCGCCTGTAGTCTCAGCTGTTTGGGGGACTGAGGTGGGAGGATAGCTTGAGCCCAGGAGGTCGAGACTGCAAGTGAGCTGAGATCATGCAACTGCACTCCAGCCTGGGTGACAAAGTGAGATCCTGTCTTAAAAAAAAAAAAAAAAAAAGCTGGATTTCTCTCTCACTAAGGAAAACAGGGAAAACCACTAATTTCTGGAGGGGCACCACTTAATTAGGGCATTCTACAAAATACATAATATAATATTTAAGACTATGATTAGAATGGGTTAGATTAGGAGTTAAGTTAGATTGGGAGTTAAGAAACAGCAGCTCATGGCTAAGGTGCCAACTGCAGTCAATTGAACTTTCACGCCTTCTATGTTCACAGTGACCCGGGGATGTTCTTCCTGCAGGCTCACAGGTGGTCCCCAGGGCTGCCACGTGTCCTAGACAAGATGTATGAGGAAAGTAGGGCA
This sequence comes from Symphalangus syndactylus, assembly GCF_028878055.3. Taxonomy (NCBI): domain Eukaryota; kingdom Metazoa; phylum Chordata; class Mammalia; order Primates; family Hylobatidae; genus Symphalangus; species Symphalangus syndactylus. Next base: position 60,310,597 of record NC_072445.2, read on the forward strand.
CATATTCCAAAATAAGAGTTATTAGTTTTTTTAATTGTTGATATTTTATATTTTCTTTGAAGTAGCTCTTACTCTTGGAGCAAATACCAGTCTGGTTCCACTGGGACTTCACCCTGATTCAGAGTTTTCTCTCGAATCCTCAGTTCTAGGCATTCCACAGTAAGTGGATATGTCTCCAACTCCAACTTGTTAGCAAACATGCTGGAAGATTCATAGAACTACTTTAAATCCCCAGGTCCATAGATGCAGATATTTCGCCAATAGTGGCCTGTAAGTAAACAAGAAGACATCAAGAGAAACAAAGTAAAACAATAACCAAAACAAAAACATCTTGCATCCGGAGAGAGAAAGCATTCTGGATTCTTTCAACTCTCTGAGATGAGTGTTTGTGGTGTAAGATATGCTGCTTCATTTGCAAATGAGTGTATCAACCGCATTTATTTGCAAAAGCAGCAAGAGTGAGTCTGAAATAGAATTTTGTGGGTGAATGCAAGTTTCAGGCTGACAAGTTGTAGAAATTTATAGCAAGAATTCATTTAGTAAATATGACATGGCTATTCCTATTACCAGGTGACACTTCAGATTTGCAAGATGAATCAGGCATCTGATCACATCTGGAGAGGCATATATAAGGAAGAGAGAATTTCCCCAAATACTAAATTACAGAATAAACATGCTACATGCCCTAGAAACCTATGGAGTATTGTGGAAGTTAGGCCAAGAAGTAGAAATAAAGGCCTACATGAGGTAGTTAAGTTTTTTTTTTTAATTGTCTCAAATTATACTTTTTATACAAATAAAGTTTCCTAAGCATCTTTGCATAGCCATTAAGTGAGAATTTGGATGACTAAGTACACGTGGTCTTATACAGAAGATGGCACTATCATGCTATGTGTATGTGTATCATGCTATGTGTATGGTTGCAAGTTTAGGAAGTGAAGTATCTCCCTTCTCCTAATGACTCTAGTCAGTATATCCTTCCCAAAGAATCCTCTCCATTCTGTGTAGCCCCTCCTCACTGACTACCTCCTTTGTCCAACTCCAAGCTGGAACTGGAAGCCACACACTTCTCCCTCCCTCCCACAATGCTTCACCTTCACAGAAACCTGGGGTGCCCCAGAAACCATGCTGGGAAGCCTGATCTCAAAATGCCCTGCCCTCTTCTTTTCCTTGTTTTATCTTACTGCTCCTTCAGCTGCTATCCTACCCTTAGGGGGAAGCTGAGACCCAAAGAGTTCACGGGGTGTGACCACACAATGGTGGTGGGGGATGGTTCAGGGTTGGCAGGCACAGGGCTGAAGAGGGACACTATGTTCTTGTGTGTGGAAAGGACCCTGTATCTGGACAGTAGGGAAGAGTTGTAAGCCCCGCATGGTGTGGTTAGAGGTGTGGCTATACAAGATGACTTTGGCAGGAGTGTAAAGGAAGGATTTAAACGAAAAAGATGACTTCTATTGACAGGCAAATGGTGAATTCACATGCACGACAGGAAAGGACAAGGGACATCAATGTTAGGAAGGGGTTGGATGAGCTGAACTGGAGAAAGAAGAAAGGTAGCAAGGCACAGGAGCTTTCACTGGAACCACCGGCGCAGGTCAGAGAAAGGAGGCAAGGTTCGAAGTGACATCAACTGGCGTACGGGAGAAGAAAACACTGGGTTAGTTTTGCTTTATTGTTGCTGCTGTTGTTGTTGTTGTTGTTGTTGTTTTGAGACGGAGTCTTGCTCTGTCGCCCAGGATGGAGTGCAGTGGCGCGATCTCGACTCACTGCAACTTCTGCCTCCTGGATTCACGCCCTTCTCCTGCCTCAGCCTCCTGAGTAGCTGGGAGTACTGGCACCCACCACCATGCCTGGCTAATTTTTTGTATTTTTAGTAGAGACGGGGTTTCACCGTATTAGCCAGGATGGTCTCGATGTCCTGACCTTGTGATCTGCCCACCTCGGCCTCCCAAAGTGCTGGCATTACAGGCATGAGTCACTGCGCCTGGCAGTTTTGCTTCTTGGTGAAGTAAAGTTATAGGAAGAGATGTGGGCATACAGGCATATCCATATACTGCAGTGTGGCCCATCTCAGTGTTCTAAATGCAAAGCTGGCCTAGGGGGTGTCCCATCAATGTTCTCTCCTAGAAAACAGGCGGCTGCTATGACAAGTTCCCTTGTAAGGGCAACATAAGTTGAGCCAAAGTGGATTTTGAGTTGACCTGGAGGTGGGCTCTTCTTTATGCTTCTTTAGGACAAAAGCATGTGCTCTGGTTCTGTACTCTCTATGGGTATATTTGATCCTTTCAGTAGATTTCAGAACAGACACTAAATTAGGTGTAATGTTTGTCCAATTCATTGTTTTCAAATACTGAACTATCTCCCTGTTGGTTTTTAGAAGGAAATCGTGATCACCAGTGTTAATGACATATCTCCACCGAATAGTTGATGCTATAAGATCTCTCATGCAGGCCAGGTCCGCCTGGAACCTGGATTTTCCACCATAAATAATATACTCAGACTGTGAGGATATAAATGCATTTGAGAAGCACTCCAATAATTCACTCACAGCAATTTTAAAGTCAATCGTGGCTGCCTTATCAACGTGAATACAGTAGACATTTTGAGGCATGTAAATAGCCCAGAAAAGCTGTTCAAACATATTGAAATCTTGACTGATGGTCATTACATATGCCAAAGGGAATGCAGCTTCTTCTGTGGACAAAGGAGTTGTGATATAGTGGTTCTCTAGCACATAGTAAGGGCAAGAATCTATTCCAAACGTTGTGGATAAAGCACTTGGCAACACTTGCACCGTCTTCCCATTCAGGGCTGCATCACAGATGTGCAGTCGGGAAAGGGCTTGATATTCACCGCCTACATCATCCATTTGACCACTGTCTGGTTGACTTACATGCACATTGTATAATACTGTGACTATGATTATAATTTGAAGAGTAATGATACACAGATAACTGCTCCAAAGCTTCATTTTAGTTTTTGACACCTTGGGGTAGAAGGGTAGAGAGAAAGAATTCTTCTTAAAGAGTTAAAGAAATAAATCAATTTCTAAAACATTTTACTTCTCTACAAGTCTCTACATTTGGCCACTTTATCATTTGCACTCACTTTTCCAGATCCCATTTGCTTATTTTGATGCCTGGCCATTCCTCAGTTGAGTGTCAGTTCTGTGATATTTCTTACTTCTGGTTCTGTGAACGTTCTGATCTTTTAGTCAATGCATCCTCACCCAGGCTGGGCTACCAAGACTACTCAATGTGACTCACCCTCCTTTCTGTCCTATGTGGCTGTAACTGGGGAGATGGCGTAAAAGGTTACTTCCCATTTCCTGTTTCTATTGTTGAGTCATCTAATTTGTCATAATTGTGTCGAGTTATATACCTTTCTGTATCTACCCCTCCTTTTGTGGCTAACTTCTCCCTGGGTATGCATATCTGGGTATATTGAAGTAATTTCCCATCTTGCTTATCATTCCTAACCTCATTTTAAGCAGGAGGATCCTTCCAGATTTCTGTCCGTTCAAGTAAGAGTACTTCATTAGGCATGGCCAGGTCTTAAGAGTTTTTATCCAAAGTGCTCAGCATAGTGCCTGGTACATTTGGGCACTCAGCTGCTTCTTCCAATGAATAATTGAATGAGTGACTCATTTCCCTCATTTAGTTTTGAAGGGTCCCAGCAACATTGAATGGCAAAATCTCCCCACAACTGGCTGTGGATTTTAGAGGAGACAGTGTTTCCATATAAACTGCTGTAGATTGTGGAGGATTAGGGACTAAGTTTTAACATGACCCATTACTCATATATATTAATAATTTTGATTATTCATACAATTTCAAACTATTGCTTTTTTTTTCTTTTTTTTCCCCGAGATGGAGTCTCGCTCTGTTGCCCAGGCTGGAGTGCAGTGGCACGATCTTGGCTCACTGCAACGTCCGCCTCCTGGGTTCAAGTGATTCTCCTGCCTCAGCCTCCCCAGTAGCTGAGATTACAGGTGCACACCACCATGCCCAGCTAATTTTTTGTATTTTAGTAGAGACAGGGTGTCACCCTGTTGGCCATGATGGTATCAGTCTCCTGACCTTGTGATCTGCCTGCCTCGGCCTCCCAAAGTGCTGGGATTACAGGCGTGAGCCACCGTGCCTCGCCACCTTCTCTGATTTTAATTGAGCATTTTTATGATTGTATTGTATTTCATCTACTGATGTAATTTTTAATGGCTGCCCTAGGATTTACTACATACATTAAAAAATATTCTAGGCCAGGCGCAGTGGCTCATGCCTATAATCCCAGAACTTTGGAAGGTTGAGGTGGGCAGATCACTTGAGGTTAGGAGTTCGGGACCAGCCTGGCCAACATGACAAAACCCCGTCTCTACTAAAAATACAAAAGTTAGCCAGGCATGGTGGCGGGCACCTGTAATCCCAGCTACTCGGGAGGCTGAGGCAGGAGAATCGCTTGAACCCAGGAGGTGGAGGTTGCAGCCAATGGCCTGAACTTGAAATAATTCACTTTAACTAACCTGGCGTTAACTTTTTCAATGATTTCTCCTAATATCCTGAGTCCTCCATCACATTATGCCCTGGGCTTATTTCTGCAGTCTGATACTTGATGTTGAATGTCAGTTTCTGAGTCCTGTATTTCTTTGTCAGGAACCCTTTTGGATTGTTCTGCCAGCCCGTCTCCTATAGCCCCCAGGATCCTTCCCGAGATGCAGGTTAGGCTTCCTGGGCTCAAATAGGATTGTCGAGGTTGACCTTCCATTCGGCCACTGTGGATTCTCACCACTTTCAGAGCTTGTAGGTGTTCCTCATGGAAAGGTGAGCAGAGTCAGCTTCGCCCATGTCCTCCTCCTCTCAAAGACATCCTTGTTCCAAGGTCAGAAGTCAGCCCTCAGAGGTTGTCCACTTATGTGTTTTCCAATTGGCTTGACCCCTGAATCCCTAAACCAACCCACCCAGTAGAGGGAGGAGTTACAATAGACACCTTCCAGCTCAGGCATTTGTGTTCCCAAACTCCAACTGTGTGGCTGTTTAAATGGATCCCTGCTCCAATCTCTTGCTTGGCATACGCCACTGTATGCAAGTCTAGCTGTTTAAAAAAAAAAAAAGCAGGGGTAGAAACCTTTTTTCTTACCCTTTGAATTAATATGTGGGGAAAAAAATTAAAAACAACAACACATTGTCACCCATAATTATATCAGCCAACAAAAAAGATAGCAACTGGAATTTAAAAAATTAGAATCGTAACACTTTATTTTCTGCTATTGTAATTCTTAACTCAATAAAAGGTATCTACTAAAAAGCTATATCAAATCTCCAACAACAGTAATTCAGCGTGCTTTTTAATGTTGGAAACAATGCAAGGAAAGCTGCTACCACTGCTACTATTTAAAATTGCATTATGGGCAGGTGCAGTGGCTCACACCTATAATCCCAGCACTTTAGGAGTCCAAGGTGGGAGGATCGCTGGAGGCCAGGAGTTTGAGACCAGCCTGGAAAATATCGTGAGACTCCCATCTCTACAAAAATTAATAAAAAATTAGCCGGGCATGGTGGTACACGCTTGGGAGGTTGATATACAAGGATCACTTGAGCCCAGGAGTTTGAGGCTGAAGTGAGCCATGATCATGCCACTGCACTCCAGCCTGGGTGACAGAGCAAGACTTATTCTCTCTTAAAAAAAAAAAAAAAGAAAAAGAAAAAAAAGAAAGGTCTAACTAAAACAGCAAGTTACAAAGATGTATTATTTTTTATTTATATAATCAATTCAAATATGCTAGTATACCTATGTGTTTTTAGTACTCCCACTGTATATACACTGTATATACAAGCACATACATATAACTGATGTTTGCCTCTATAACTGTGCTGTCCAATGGTAGCCACTAGTCACATGTGGCTATTTAAATTAATTAAAGCTGGCCAGGCACGGTGGCTCACACCTGTAATCCCAGCACTTTGGGAGGCTGAGGCAGGCAGATCACCTGAGATCAGGAGTTCGAGACCAGCTTGGCCAACATGGCAAAATCCCCTCTCTACTAAAAACACAAAAATTAGCTGGGCGTGGTGGCATGCACCTGTAGTCCCAGCTACTCAGGAGACAGAGGCAGGAGAATCGCTTGAACTGGGAGGTGGAAGTTGCAGTGAGCCGAGATCGCGCCATTGCATTCCAGCCTGGATGAGTCCCTCCATCTCAAAAAAAAAAAAAAAAAAATACAATTAAAGCTAAATAAAGTGTAAAAGAATATTTCCCAGTCATACTAGCTGCATTTCAAGAGCTCATTAGCTTATGTGAGTGGCAATTATATTGGGCAGTGCAGATGGAGAACATTTTTATCATTGCAGAAATTCTACTGGACAGCACTGCTATAGATTATATCAGTACACTGAGAAAGCACTTGACCAGGTGTGGTAGCTCGAGCCTGTAGTCCAGAACTTTGGAAGGCTGAAGCAGGTGGATCGCTTGAGCCCAGAAGTTTGAGACCAGGCAGGATAACATGGCAAAATCCTGTCTCTACAAAAACTACAAAAATTAGCCATGTGCGGTGGTGCATGCCTGTGGTCCCAGCTACTTGGGAGGCTGAGGTGGGAGGATCACCTGAGCCCAGGAGGTTGAGGTTGCAGTGAGCCATGACTGTGCCACTGCACTCCAGCCTGGTTGACAGAGTGAGACTCTGTCTCAGAAAAACAAAAACCAAAAAAAGCAAATAAGTGATTATGTCTGGAGAAAGTAGTGCACTTTTTATTCTATATTCTTCATTATTTCCATGTTTATGAGCATGTACGTATTTATTATAGTTTAAAATGTTTTTCACTTTAGCTTTAAAATATTTTTATTTGAAAAAATATGATGGATAAGATGTCCTTTAAATGATTTTTTTTTTTAGTATCGATCATTTTCCATGTGTCTGTTAGAAGCAATATTTAGCAAACTTACAACTGAAATGCTGCTCAAAAACATTGGCACTTGATCAGTAATTATGGTAGTATTAACATAAAACTTTTTCCTAATGTATATCTTGATTTTTTTAAATGAATAATAAAGGCAGGTAAATAATAAGTTAACTTATTCCTGTCTCAAATTTTAAAAATAGTTGTACCCTTACCAAAAAAAAAAAAAGTTATACCCAATTCGAATGACACTGACCTTCTACTGCGCCCTCTTCTCTCTATCACTCCCAGTTACTCTCCCTAACACCCCACAATGGGAAAGTTTAATGATTTTTTTAGTGGATGGATGTTTCTTAGGTATGCATGTATGTATGAATGTACATTTTGTTTAATACCAGGAGAATTGCCTTGTTAGACATATCCTTTAGTGGATTTTTAACCAATTGTCATATAAAAATACACAGTATCCCCGAAGTGGAAAACAATATATTAATTTATTCCCAAGAAAACAAAACATGGAACCTCATCAAAAACAAACATCAGATACAGTAGTTTCAAGGGCATTCCCATGGGCTGTCAGAAACCCACTAGCCCAAACACTATGCTCTTCCAACATTAAAGTATTTAAGACATAGGAGAGATGACCAACAACGGACATGTAAACATCAATTCCAGAAAGATTTCTTGTTCTACGTGAGAAACATCCAGTGTAAAACATTTCTTCTTCTCAGGTGCTGTCAATTTAAATAAGTTGAAAAGAGACAATTTTTAAACCCCACTGCTGACCCTGAGTACATTCCCTATCCCCCCACCTATTTTGTTTTGATACAAAGTCTCGCTTTGTCACCCAGGCTGGAGTGCAGTGGGGCACTCTCAGCTCACTGCAACCTCCACCTCCTGGGTTCAAGCGATTCTCATGCCTCAGTCTGCCAAATAGCTGGGATTACAGGCACATGCCACAAAGCCCAGCTAATTTTTATATTTTTTAGTAGAGATGGGGTTTTACCATGTTGGCCAGGCTGGTCTGGAACTCCTGGCATCAAGTGATCTACCTACCTCGGCCTCCCAAAGTGTTGGGATTACAGACGTGAACCACCACGCCCGGCCCAAGCCAGAGCTTTTATAAGAGGACTCATCCCATCATGAGGATCCTACCCTCGTGACCTCATCTAAACTTCCCTTACCAAAGGCCCCATCTCAAATACCATCACATTGAGGGTTAAAGCTCCAACACATGAATTTTGGGGGGACACAGTCCTATCTATAGCAACGGCAATTTTTGCTTGGAGCCCACTCAGGTCACCTTAGTGGGGCTGGCCTCTGCACAAGTGACAGGTTTTCACATGTGGCCTTTGAGAGTTGCTTGTGTGACCAGCCGTCCCTATTCCTTAACCCTTTACCACCCAAAACAATTCCCTTTTTTTCAGTAGCAAGAAAAAAGGTTTTACTTCAAAGTCATTCCCTTTAAATATGATTGACATTCAACAGGCACAGTTACAGAAAAAAAAAATAAAATTGTGTTCATTAAATTGTCATCCATTGTAGTAATTGCTTTTTGTTAGAATAAATAAATATTTAGAAGCTCAACGGTTTAGTATTATGGGAATACTAAAGTAGACTTCACATTTTTTTCTGAGCTGACAGGACTTTTTCTCAGTATTAACACTGAGACCATTCTTAAAATCTACCTTCTCTTGTATACTAAATATGGCTTTATTTCACCTTCTCTCAGTAAATCCACCTCAGGAAATGAACTGAGAAGATCAGCAACAGAGTCCCAATTCTCACACAGAGAAATTGTTCCCTGGTGCTATTAACCTTTCTAAGCCTCAGTTACTTCATCTGCAAAATGGGAGTAATTATATAAGGGCCTCACAAGACTGTTGTGAGGTTTGAATGAAATCAGATACATAAACGAATACCAGAATGGTTGGAACACAACAGGTCCTTGCTCTGTCTCCTCCTTTCTCCCTCTCTGTTGAATAATCTCTGATTTAACCCTTAATTTGTAATTACTGATCTCCTGGGCCTGGTATCATGCTACACAGCCCTGTGCTTTCCTGTATTAAACTACAATCACTCTGTAAGATTCTCCAGAGGAGGCTTTCTGGTGTTGACATTATTGCCAAGATTTTTAGAGTGAAAAAGCTCTTATGTTTCCTTTTTGTCTCAGTACATGTCCTGTATATAATAGACACTCAAGAGATGTTTATTGAATGAAGGCTGAATGAATGAATGGATGGATGAATGAGGGATAAATAACAGAGATGCTCATCTACAGTTGAAGGCTCTTAAAAATCGAGCCACTACTATCAGTACCAGGCATTGTAAAGCTACTCAGAGCATACTATGGTGCAATTAAAAGCCTCACAGGATAGAATTTGGTCTCTATTTTGCAAGTAAGATAATACTGGGGAGAGGAGGGTCACAGAAGAGGAAAGTGTTCCAGACTTCAGACTAGATATATGTGATAGCACCTCTCTTGAATGCATATCTCCATTCTTGCAAGGATTTTTTAGTGTTCTCAATGGAAGACATGACACAGGGACCAGCCTACATTCTGGCATATAAGAGAGAAATGTTCTATTCCCCGAGATCCTTTTACTGAAGCAACAGACAGTGAATTCTGTCTTAAAGCATATCCTGTTTCTTGTTAATGACTTTATACTATATATAGAACTTTGTCCATGAGTAAGCCAAAAATGCTAGTGTTGAAACTCAGAAACAAGATCTATTCTCCATTCAGGTAGCTTATGTTTTAAAGGAAATTGGTGAATTACCCAGAAAGCTGTTTCAGTATCTGTCTGGTTGAGCACAGTGGTGACTGTTAAAGTGTTATAAAAGATTCCTTCTTCAAAGAAACCTAATTCTTATTTTCCTAGACAGTATTATCTACAATTCTCTTTTTTATTCAAACATTTGTAATTTGTATATGATGAGTATCTGGTGCAAAGATCTGAGGTCATTTAAATTTATCGTTGATCCTAACAATAAACTAATATAGAGGTGAGCATCAAGAAACAGCAAGACTAAAATTGGCCGAAGTGCCCAGATTGCTCTACCCAGCCATGCTGTTAGTGTATTTCACAGTGTCCAGTGGATATTTTAAGTATAATTATGTAGCCAGGTCCCGAAGCTATAAACATGGTCCTGAAACCATTAACTTTACAAAGGCAAAAGTCTCTCACAAAAGCAGGCTCCTCTTCCCAGCTGCAGTTTCCCTTCAGTCATGAGTAGCTCAAGAATAGCTCAAAAATACCAGCTAGGTTGTATCGCAGTTTCACTCTGATTGAGGGTTCTTTCGCGATGCCTCAGTTCTAGGCATTCCACAGTAAGGGGGTAGGTATTAAGCTCAAACTTGTTAGCAAACAGGCTTGGTGAATTAACCAGCCACTTTAAGTCTCCGTTTCCATAGATACAAATACCATGTACATAGTGGCCTGCAAAAGAAAGAACAAGAAACAGAGTCAAAACCTGCTTGCTTTCAAAAGGGTGATGAACTTACAGAATACTAGAGGTACTCTCTGACTAACTACAACTGTGCCAATGCTACAGGATTCAAATGAAATATGATTGTGCAGTCTCAGCCCACAAAGAACTGGAACTCTATTTAGAAGACCAAGAGGTACAAACACGTTATTTGAAAAAAATGAGTTAAATCATACAAGGCATAAAATAACAAGTGTTAATATTTTAATTATTATGTTAATTATTGTGTTTATTATGTCAAAATTAATATTAAAATTGTGTTAGTAACATAATAGGTGTTACAAGGTCATTCATGTACAGTAGTCCCCCCTTATTTGCAGTTTTGCTTTCTGAGGTTTCAGCTACCCAAGGTCAACCATGATCCAAAAATATTAAGATATTTTGAGAAAGAAAGAGAGCATATATCTTTTATTACACATAACTTTTTTATTCACAGAACTTTTATTCACATAACTTTTGTTACAGCATATTGTTATAATTGTTCTATTTTATAATTAGTTAATATTGTTAACCTCTTACTATGCCTACTTCAAAAATTAAACTTTATCATAGATATGCATGTACAGGGAAAAACAAAGTATATTTAGAGTTCAGTACTGTCTGTGGTTTCAGGCATCCACTGGGGGTCTTGAAATGTATCCCCCCATGGATAAGGGGCGCCTACTGTATTACTAAATGAGAGTTACAGATGAGAAGTCCTACAGTGGTACAGGTCGGAGAGGTCTTTATGGGTTGCGTTGAGTAAGTCTTTTTCCTGAGCTCTGGTCTATCCAAGTGCCTACTTTGTATCTCTGCCTAGATGTGTAATAAACCTCAGTGATGTAACATGTCAATATTGAATTTTTTTTTTTAACGTCAACAGATTTGGGGTGAGCACTTTCTGCTGGGAGAGGGGGTTTTGTTGGGAATAGCTTAGAAATAAGAATGGTAGGAAGTTGCAACCTTTTCCAGAGATTCTTCTGGGCACACAATAGGACAATTGCTGGTTGACTGACTTCACAGACTGAAGGGTTAGGCCTTGTGTCTCATAAGTATGGACAGTCCTTAAAGATTTTTGAATAGAAGAATCAAGTGATGAAACTCATTTTAGTAAGGTTAATTTTGAAGTGTTTTGCAAGGTACATTAGAAACCAAGAGGCTGCAGTAATAACATAAACTGGAGAGCTCGTTCAAAGTTAATGTCTGTGATGAGTGGGAAAGGGAGGATATTGAAGATGCTAGTACAGAAGGACAGACAGAACGTGGTGATTAATTCAGTGGGCTGGGAAGAAGCATAATAGAGAGTATAAGTCATTGGGGAAAGAAGCCAGAATTGTAGGAAGTGAAAGAATGACCAGGCAGTGTGAACCAAAAACACAGGCCTTAAGCACATGCTTAAGGAAATGGAAGTGAACAAGGAAAGAATCTTTCAGCCTGGAGAAAGCAAAGGGTTCATAGACAACTCAATCTCTTCAAGATAGGGGCAATGAGTACAGGCTTTCGGAGAGAAGGAAAAGAGGCAGCAGAAAGGGAGAGGCTGAGAATGCAAAAGGGCAAGGGTCTGAGAGAGGGGGCCCACAGATAGCTGAGACCATAGCTGGTCGCTTTTGTTGGGAGGATGGGTGACTTGACCTCTTGAAACAGGAGGGAACAATGAAAGAAGGTGTCCACACAGCTCTAAGATGGTGGGGCAGGAAGACAAGAGACTAGATGATGAATTTTGATCACATATCTTAAAAGTTCTTTTTCAAGTTGAAATGGTCGCTTTGGAGAATAGAAAGGCTGTTTTAGCATAACCTTGTGATATGGTCTGGCTGTGTCCCCACCCAAATCTCATCTTGAATTGTAGCTCCCATAATTCCCACGTGTTGTGGGAGGGATGCAGTGGGAGATAAATGAATCATGGGGGGAGGTTTGCCCCATGATTGTTCTTGTGGTAGTGAGTAAGTCTCATGAGATCTGATGGTTTTATAAGGGGTTTCCTCTTTTGCTTGGCTCTCATTCTTGGCTCTCATTCTCTTTTTCCTGCCACCATGTAAGATGTGCCTTTTGCCTTCTGCCAGGACCTCCCCAGCCACGTGGAACTGTAAGTCCATTAAACTTCTTTTTCTTTGTAAATTACACAGTCTTGGGTATGTCTTTATCAGCAGTGTGAAAACAGACTAATACACCTTGGGAGCTTAAAGGTGAGCAGGAAAGCTGAAAAGGTGTCCCTTAGGAAGGGCACTAGGAAAATAATGAGGTAAACAAAAGGATAAGTAGGTAGCCAGGAGGCCTAGCTGAAGTTAGATGACAGGACCCAATGGTGGGTGTGTCTTAAGAGAGTTCCACAGCACTCTCCACCAATACTCTGCCTAGGGAAGTACAAATGGCAAAAAAGACAGATGGAGGTAATGATTAGGGTTAGGAATCAGCCTTGTAGGGTCAAAATGGCAAAGGGACCGAAAATGTTGGTGAGGACAACTTGTAGTGGCTGATTACAATACATGGGTCAGACAGGGAGTCCTCAGAAGGAAGCTCATAGAAGGAAAAAGCTTGAAAGGTTGAACCTCTGGAAATCCCAATTCAAACAAAAACAACATGGTTTAGGTGTGGACATACAACAGTGAACAAACTGGTCAAAAATCCTAGCTGTCTTGGAGCTTCTGCTCTGGGAAGAAAGACAGTAAAATAAGTAGGATGTAAGTAGGTGAAGGAAACTAGTAGAGGTGACAAAGACACTGTAATCAGAGATGGGCACTTCAAGTTGAAGATCACTCTAAGTGCTAAGAGGGCCGATGAAGGTAGTACAGGCTGGGTGCGGTGGCTCATGCCTGTAATCCCAGCACTTTGGGAGGCCGAGGCAGATGGATCACGAGGTCAGGAGTTCGAGACCAGTCTGGCCAACATGGTGAAACCCTGTCTCTACTAAAAATACAAAAATTAGCTGGGCGTGGCAGTGGGTGCCTGTAATCTCAGCTACTCAGGAGGCTGAGGCAGGAGAATCACTTGAACCTGGGAGATGGAGGTCCCAGTGAGCCGAGATCGTGCCACTGCACTCCAGCCTGGGTGACAAGAGTGAAACTCCATCTCAAAAAAAAAAAAAAAAGAATGTAGGCAGGTGGCATGCACTATCCCCTGGAGAAAATATGGACTGATTAAAGTAAATATATTAACATGCTTCAGAATGGACCAAAATTTCTTTACAGTTGCATGAAAATGTTGCTGTCCACAGTGGGATGAGACCATCAAGAGACACATGAGAAAGAGGCTGGTGTAATGGAGAGTTGTAGAGATGGAGCAACTTGGAGATTTTCACCTGAAACATTTAACATTTAGGTGCAGGTAAGATGGGGCCGGGCGCAGTGGCTCACGCCTGTAATCCCGGCACTTTGGGAGACCAAGGGGGGCAGATCATGAGGTCAAGAGATTGAGGCCATCCTGGCCAACATGGTGAAACCCCGTCTCTACTAAAAATACAAAAATTAGCTGAGCGTGGTGACATGCACCTGTTGTCCCAGCTACTTCGGAGGCTGAGGCAGGAGAATCGCTTGAACCCAGGTGGTGGAAGTTGCAGCAGTGAGCTGAGATCACGTCACTGCTCTCCAGCCTGGTAATAGAACGAGAATCCATCTCAAAAAAAAAAAAAAAAAAAAAAAAAAAGATGGACTGATGAGTAGAGGCAAAGTCTTGTTACCATAGAGAGAAAAGGCCAAACCACCATATTGTCATTCATTCATTGATTCATTCGTTCAAACAATCACTTACTAAATAAATATTTATTGCATATTATGGACTGAATTATTTGTCTCTCTAAATTCATATGTTGAATCCTAACACTGAGTGTCTCAGAGTGGAGACAGGGTCTTTAAAGAGGTAAATAAATTAAAATGAGACCTTTAGGGTGGGCCGTAATCCAATATGACTGGTCTCCTTAGAAGAAGAGGTGATTAGGACACAGACACACACAGAGGGAAGACCACGTGAGAACACAGGGAGAAAATGCCATCTACGAGCCAAGCAGAGAGGCCTCAATAAACCAGCCCTGTTGACACCTGGATCTTGGACTTCCAGCCTCTAGAACTAAATAAATTTCTGTTAAGCACTCAGTCTGTGCCACTTTGTTATGGCAGCCCTAGCAAACTAATACTCATGCCCAGTATATGCTGGGCAATATTCTGAATGCAGTGTGTTCCAGGACTGATAAAAACTCTTCTTCATAAAATTCCATAGAAATGGAAATGACTTAGGATTTCTAGTTCTTTTCCATTTGGAGGGGAACCCTTCTTGCTAGTGTAACCTGCCATCCATCATGCCAGAGCTGTGCAAACCCCGACAGCTCTCCAAGCCACTGGGAAGGCTGCCTGTAGGGGGAGCAGGGACTGGCCTGAGGGTTGGGGGCCCAGCTTTCTCTGCAGTGCCAACATGACATCACTTCTCCTCCTGATGGCTTTCCCCTCTGAACAGCTGGACTCCCAGAAGGCACAGCACGAGGAATAAACAAGAAGAAAGCTGACTCTACAAGAAAAAAAAAAATTAGCCAGGTGTGGTGGTGCATGCCTGTGGTCCCAGCTTCTTGGGAGGCTGATGTGTGAGGCCTGAACCCAGGATGTTGAGGCTGCAGTGAGCTGTATTCATGCCACTGCACTCCAGCTTGAATGAGAGTGAGACCCTGCCGCTAAAGAAAGAAAGTAAGCTGAAAACTAGCAGGGAGAAAAACATGCTGCCATGATTTGAGCCCATTTTTCCATCTCCCTAGGTAATTATAAGTTGGAGAACATCAGTGAGATGTTTAAACTTATTTTTGAAGGACTGTGTCTTGAAGCCTCTGGGTTCTCCAATAACTAACAGATTGGTCTAAATATAGCACCAATTCTCTCTCCATGAGAACCCTGGATTCCACAGCTACCTTCCTGCTAACACCAACAGGCAGTGGCCTAGAAGCATGGAACGAGAGCCTCACCATGGCAGCCTCCGTGTCTGTCTTCCATGTCACTCCACTTTATAGCTCTGAGGTTTCCAGTCCAGGATGCATTTGGCATAGAGCCAGGAACACCTGCAATGTTGATAAAGAAGAAGCATAGAGATGAGAATCATGAGAGAAGGGCATCAATTTCATCAATTAAGCCTCTAAGTCAGGCTTACTTTCTTTCAGTTTATTACGTTTCACATTTCGCACAGATTGGTATGTACTGATCTACCCATCTTCTGTTTCCTCCAGTTGATCTTTTGACCAGAATTTTAGTTGTTGACTCATCATCTAATTAGTATAACATCTAATTCAATCAATATACAAATCAATATACTAATACAATTCTGATCCATTTACTAATACCTAAATCGGTTGGGGGGTGGGGTGCTATAGGCTGGCATCTTGCTAAGCCAGGGTTTCTCCACTTCAGTACGATTGACACTTTGGGCTGGATGATTCTTTGTTGCGGGAGCTGTCCTGTGTTTTGTAAGATGTTTAGCAGCATCCTTGGCCTCTACCCGATAGATGCCAATAGCACCCTCTCCTCAATTGTGACAACCAAAAACGTCTGCAGATATTGCCAAATGTCCTGTGGGTGAGCAAAATCACCCCATTTGAGAAACACTGTGCTAAGTGTTTTTCAATAACCCTGTCTATGAAATAAATTTTGGATAGGTCATAGAGATTGAAGGGTCTATTTAATCATAGTTAGACTCCAAAATTATAATATATAAATTATTACTAGAGAAGTTGCCAGACATAGTGGCTCATGCCTGTAATCCCAGCACTTTAGGAGGCCAAGGTAAGAAGATCCCTGGGCAACATAATGAAACCCTGTCTCTACAAAAAATAAAAAATTAGCTGAGTGTGGTGGCACGTGCTTGTAGTCCCATCTACTTAGGAGGCTGAGGTGGGAGGATCGTGTGAGCCTAGGAAGGTCAAGGCTGCAGTGAGCCATGACTGTGCCACCCTACTCCAGCCTGGGCCACAGAGCAGGACCCTGTCTCAAAAAAAAAATTAAAGAAAGAAAGAAAAGGAAAACATGGGAGTCAACATAAATGCAACTAAAAGAGAAATACTTTGCTTTAGAGTTACAGCATTTTCCACCAGTCAGTAATGCAATCTGAATTTTGATGCAATGGCACTATGCAAATGCTATCTGTACCCAAATTTCAATAGTCCTCTCTTAGAAGATTCTTTTTAATTATTGATAAGATATATTGTGGTAGGCAGAATAATGGCCTCCACCCACCCCTCAAACACACACATGCAGAACAAAGATGCCTACATCCTAATCCCTGGAACCTGAGAATATGTTATTTTACACAGCAAAGGGGGATTAAAGTTGCTGATCAGCGACCTTAAAATAGGGAGGTTATCCTGAATTATCTGGGTGAGCCAAATGTAATCACGGGGGTCCTTAACATTGGAAGAGGGAAACAGAAGAGCTGAACAGAGTGACGCGATGTGAGAAGGCTCCACTCTGACTCTGCCTTTGCTGTTTGAAGATGGGGGAAGAAGCCACCAGCCAGGAATGTGAGTGGCCTCTAGAAGCTAGAAAAGGCAAGGAAATGGATTGTATTTGGAGCCTACAGACAGGAACCTGACCCAGCCAATGCCTGGATTTCAGCCTGGTCAGGCTTTTGTCCTACAGAATTGTAAGACAATATATTTAGGTTGTTGAAGCTGCTAAATTTGTGGTTATTTCTTGCAGTGCCAGGTAAAAAGCTAATACACATGCTAATGAGAAAAAAAATGACTCAAGGGCTGTGTACAGTGGCTCATACCTGTAATCCTAGTGCTTTGGGAGGCCGAGGCAGGAGGATTGCTTGAGGCCTGGAGTCCGAGACCAGCCTGGGCAACATAGTGAGACCCCACCTCTACTAAAAATTTTTTTAAAAATTAGGCAGGCGTTGTGGCTCCCACCTGTGGTCCCAGCTACTCAGGAGGCTGAGACAGGAGGATCACTTGAGCCGAGGAGTTCGAGACTGCAGTGAACAATGATTGCACATCTGCACTCCAGCCTGGGCAACACAGAAAGACAGCATGTCCACAATTTTTTTTTTTAAATTAGCCAAGCATGGTGGTGCACTCTTGTAGTCCCAGCTACTGGAGAGGCTGAAGTGGGAGGATTGCTTGAGCCTAGGAGCTAAAGGCTGCAGTGAGTTTGAGTACCACTGTATTCCAGCCTGGGTGACAAAAAAGGGATCATTCCTAAAATAAAAGAAAAAAAAGCTACTTAAGACAATGAATATTTTTAATAAAGAAAAAAATTGGACAAGACCAATATTTTAAAGAAATTTAATTGAATTAGGCTTTTAAAAAATTAATAAAAATGTGCATTTTCAGAAGAAAAAAGGCCTGTTATTTTGCCCTGATGTCATATGATAATTATATGATGATCTGATTTGTAACCAGGTTTCCTAACTAAAATTAAATTTTGTTACAGCCTTTCCTGTAAACAGCATGAGTCTTAAATCCTAAGGGCTCTCTATAAGGCAGGAGTCTTTTCTTCTTGCTACCTAAACTTGAATTTATTTAATAAAAGTATTCAACTATTCAAGAAAAACACTATTAAGCAATATTTCTATTTCTTTAACTTGCATTTTAATACTTTACAATTATTTTGATGCTTGCCTATCTAAAAAGAAGCTACCTTGTTTTGTTCTTAACACACATTTTAAAAGAATTTGGAGTAAAACTTGTCTGGTAAAGCTGTGGGATGGGGAAGGAGAGTCTGGAAAGCAAAGAGAGAATCTGGCTTATTTACCTACATCTGTGTGCTTAGCTGACGTGTCATTATGAGCCAATGTCTATTAAATAACTACATCACAAAAGTATGGAGTACATTCCCATGACAAAAAGTCATTTAATGTTGAAATGACTGTATTTTTGAAAGCACAAGACGTTTTTCTTCCTTTTTCATTCTCTTTAATATTGATAATCCCAAACGGACTCTTACTTAGAAACAGATTCCATTATTGCAGAGCTAAGATCGTGACATTTATAATTAATTACCTGCTGTCTTTATAAAATGAACACATAACACCTACTAACCTCCTGTTACTGAAATTCCAAGCCTCAACTTCGATACTTCCTGTTTGATGACAGGTGTCAAACACATATGTGCTTAGATATTATTCATGTTTGTGCATTAAAACATTATTTTTAAAAGCAGAAGGGGAAAGAAGGGCAAACAGAACAAGTTGAATTCTACTCTTTTTGCAAAGAATCCTGAGGAACAGAAATATCTGGCAGGAGAGGGCACAAAGCCTTGCTTTTCGAGTGTGGCTCTTAAGAGTAGGGGCATCAGCAGCACCTGGGAGCTTGTCAGAAATACAGAATCTGGTCAGGCGTGGTGGCTCACACCTGTAATCCCAGCACTTTGGGAGGCTGAGGCGGGTGGATCACCTGAGGTCAGGAGTTCAAGACCAGCCTGGCCAACATGGTGAAACACCGTCTCTACTAAAGATACAAAAATTAGCTGGACGCGCACCTGTAGTCTCTGCTACACAGTAGGCTGAGGCAAGATAATTGTTTGAACCTGGGAGGTGGAGGCTGCAGTGAGCCGAGGTTGCACCACTGCACTGCAGCCTGGGCGACAGAGTGAGACCCTGTCCCCCACCAAAAAAAGAAAGAAAGAAGTGAATGCAGAATCTGGCCAGGTGCAGTGGCCCATGCCTGTGGTCCCAGCACTTTGGGAGGCTGAGGTGTCAGAGGCGTGTGAACCAGAGCGACTCCATCTTAAATAGCAGCTGGGTAAAATGAGGTGGAAACCTACTGGGCCGCATTCCCAGATGGTTACGGCATTCTAAGTCACAGTGAGGGGTGACAGCATGCTAGCAGCCCTGGCTCACTCTCGGCGCCTCTTCGGCCTTGGCGCCCACTCTGGCTGCACTTGAGGAGCACTTCAGCCCGCGGCTGCACTGTGGGAGCCCCTTTCTGTGCTGGCCAAGGCCGAAGCCGGCTCCCTCAGCTTGCCGGGAGGTGTGGAGAGAGAGGCGCGGGCGGGAACCGGGGCTGCGCGCCGCGCTTGCCGGGAGGTGTGGAGAGAGAAGCCCGGGCGGGAACCGGGGCTGCGCGCTGCGCTTGCCGGCAAGTGTGAGTTCCGGGTAGGAGTGGGCTCGGCTGCCCGGCACTCGGAGCAACCGGCCGGCCCCGCCAGCCCCCGGCAGTGAGGGGCTTAGCACCTGGGGCGGCAGCGACTGCGCTCCATTTGTCGCTGGGCCTTAGCTGTCTCCCCGGGGGGCAAGGCTCAGCACCTGCAGCCCGCCATGCCTGAGCCTCCCCAACGAGCGCCCCTCCCTGCTCCACGGTGCCCAGTCCCATCAACCGCCCAAGGGCTGAAGAGTGCGGGTGCACGGCACACGACTGGCAGGCAGCTCCACCTGTGGTCCCGGTGCAGGATCCACTGGGTGAAGCCAGCTGGGCTCCTGAGGCTGGTGGGGACTTGGAGAATCTTTATGTCTAGCTAAGGGATTGTAAATACACCAATCAGTACTCTGTATCTAGCTCAAGGTTTGTAAACACACCAATCAGCACCCTGTGTCTAGCTCAGGGTTTGTGGATGTACCAATTGGCACTCTGTGTCTAGCTCAAGGGTTGTAAATGCACCAATCAGCACTCTGTGTCTAGCTCATGGTTTGTAAATACACCAATCGGCACACTGCATCTAGCTAATCTAGTGGGGATGTGGAGAACTTTTGTGTCTAGCTCAGGGATTGTAAACACACCAATCAGCACCCTGTCAAAACGGACCAATCAGCAGGATGTGGGTGGGGCCAGATAAGAGAATAAAAGCAGGCTGCCCCAGCTAGCAGTGGCAGTCTGTTTGGGTCCTATTTCACCCTGTAGAATCTTTGTCCTTTTGCTCTTTGCAATAAATCTTGCTGCTACTTGCTGATTGGGTCCACACAGCCTATATGAGTGGTAACACTTACCACAGAGGTCTGCAACTTCATTCCTGAAGCCGCCAAGATGACAAACCCACTGGGAGAAACAAACAATCCCAGATGCACTGCCTTAAGAGCTGTAATGCTCACTGCAAAGGTTTGCAGCTTCACTCCCGAGTTAGTGAGACCACAAACCCACCAGAAGGAAGAAACTCCGAACACATCTGAACATTAGAGGGAACAAACTCCGGACATGCTTTTAAGAACTGTAACACTCAACTGAGGGTCCGTGGCTTCATTCTTTAAGTCAGTGAGACCAAAAACCCACCAATTCCGGACACAAAAGGATGAGACAGGAGGTCGGCACAAAATACAGGTCATAAAGACCTTGCTGATAAAACAGTTCGCAGTAAAGGAGCCGCCCAAAACCCAAGTGGCAATGAGTGATCTCTGGTCGTCCTGCTACACTCCCACCAGTGCCATGACAGTTTACAAATCATTGCAATGTCAGGAAGTTGCCCTGTATGGTCTAAACAGGGGTAATAATCCACTCCTTGTTTAGTGCATCTTCAAGAA
Organism: Symphalangus syndactylus; assembly: GCF_028878055.3. Lineage (NCBI taxonomy): Eukaryota > Metazoa > Chordata > Mammalia > Primates > Hylobatidae > Symphalangus > Symphalangus syndactylus. The sequence continues at coordinate 60,331,374 of NC_072445.2, forward strand.
ATAACCGTAAAAATGGGCAACCAGCAGCCCTCGGGGTTGCCCTAAGGAGTAGCCATTCTTTTATTCCTTTACTTTCTTAATAAACTTGCTTTCACTTTGCACTGCAGACTCGCCCTGAATTCATTCTTTCGCAAGATCCAAGAACTCTCTCTTGGGGTCTGGATCGGGATCCCTTTCCTGTAACAGAGGCAGGTAGATCTCTTGAATCCAGGAGTTTGAGACCAGCCTGGGCAACATATAGAAATCCTGTCTCTATGAAAAATACAAAAATTAGCTGGGTGTTGTGATGTGTGCCTGGAGCCCCAGGTCCTCAGGAGACTGAGGTGGAAGGATCATCTGAGCCCCGGAGGTCAAGGCTGCAGTGAGCCAAAGTCAGGCCACTGCACTTTAGCCTGGGTAACACAGTGAGATCCTGTCTCAAAAAAGAAATTGAGACCCATGCCAGGCCTCTTGTATCAACATCCAACGTCAGCATCTTCACAAGATCCCCAGAAGATTCTTGTGTGTGATCAAGTGTGAGTAGCTCTGAGCTGTAAGCAACACTGGGAGGAGGATGCAGCTTGTCCTGAGGAGCAACGGCACTTCCTTTTTTCCTCCCCTCCTTGACCTCTCTCCCTGAGTCTTCATCAGGTTTCTAGGTTAGTCTCTTACTAACTCTATTCTCACTCAAAATCTACTCTTCTGAGTGAATCTGGTCCTTATATCCTTGGGTTAATTGTAACTAACTTGTTCCCACTGCTAGCAATATATGCATTTTAACAGACCTCTCACATCACCTTGAAGGCATCAGCCCACCTGTTATAGGAGAAAGCTGCACTGAGCAGAGGACCAGTTCTCACAGTGCCTTTGACTTCATAGCACTTGGCCACCAGGAGACTCAACCAATGTTAAAGGAATGAACTAGCGTCCATTCCCAATGCAAGGGTGGCCCCATTGACTCAGTCAGTCTTTAGTGCTGATGGGGAGGACCGTTTAGGTTGTGTGAGGATCAGACAGGCCTGTAGGCTGTCTTGATTTCCCAACAGGACATGGCAACTCAAGGTTTAATAATCTCTACTTCTCAGTACCAAAAAGCATTTCTTCTACCTTTTTTCTTTTTCTTTCTTTTTTTGAGACAGTCTTGCTTTGTTGCCCAGGCTGGAGTCCAGTGGCATAATCTCAGCTCACTGCAACCTCCGCTTCCCAGCTTCAAGTGATTCTCCCGCTTCAGCCTTCCAAGTATCTGGGACTAGAGGTGCGTGCCACTAACATCCAGCTAATTTTTTGTATTTTTAGTAGAGACGGGGTTTCACCATGTTGGCCATGCTGGTCTTGAACTGACCTCAAGTGCTCCACTCGCCTTGGCCTCCCAAAATGCTGGATTACAGCTGTGAGCCACTGTGCCCGGCCTCTTCTACCTTCTAAGCAAGCACCAACCCATTTCAATTTGCCCTTCAATAATGACCTCGGTGATCAACAATCATCCATTCTCCATATCTGTCCTGCTTGGTTCAACTTGCTTAGGGAATGAGAAAATATTCAACAAGACTTCTGGTGACAGCCCAATTTGAATACTTAGTAAGCATCACTTGGTTATTACTTTGAGGAGATAATGGCAAGCTTAAGATTGAAGACCTTGAATGTATAATGTGCTCACTGTTCAGTAAGCAATTTAATTTGGCTTGGGCTGAAAGATACATGGAGATCCCAAAGCTACCAGTCCCATCACTCTTGCCAATGTCCAGTTGCTCCTTCTCTACTCCCCAAAAGCCTCTCTATTAAGCCTGTTTCCTGCCTGCCGCCAGAGACTGATCCCAAGCTGAGCACCCCGATGGAGTAGACACTGGCCTAGGGAATAGGGAACTTCCGTTCTCATTCCAACTTTGCCACTAACCAGCTGGGTATCCCTGGACATCATCTAACGTTTCCAAACCTCACCTCTCAAATGAAGTAGGTAAATCTGATCAGTGGCTTTTCAACCTTTTAGACGGCAACCCACAGAAAAAACACTGTATACCATCACACACGTATATAAAGCAAACAAGTTTCATAAACAATACTTGTGCTTATTACATGCAATGCACTTGTTAATTTTATGTTGTTTTCTGGTCTAGTTTCGTCTTAAAAATTCTGATCAAAAACTACTAAAGTGATCTCTGTATCCTCTAATGGGATACAACTAGTATTGGAAAAATACTGGACTCGATTCTATTATTATTACATTTGCTGTTAGGATCACTATTACTATTCTTTGTCAGGACTCTGGGAGGGTAGTTATGGGAAGTATGGGTAGGAGTGTACCCTTCATTCACAAGAATCCTAGCAAAGGCCTATTTTTCATTATTTCTAGGACGGGGCAAAAAAAAAAAAAAGTCAATATTATCTGAGAAAACATTTTAAACTATAAAATCCAATTCTCTCATTTGCTCTTCATAGGCTTATATAAATAGAGCATTTCAGGCAAAGTTTACAGAGTAACCAGGAATGTTTTTCTTGGGGCTCAGCCTTTCTTAGTCAAATAACTGCGTTTGTTAAATATGATTCTTTGGAATCCAAGCTTTATTTATATTGACTTGACGTTCTCCTTATTATGCTTACGCAGTTTGGCCCTCCTCATTTTGGGAGAACTATCTTTGGTAACAAGTTCCAGAAATTGCTTATTATTTAAGCTCACATATATACTTTTTAATTTCTTAAGTAAACAAGGAATTTTATTTTTAAATGTTAAATAGCCAATGCTGATGAGAATATATTGAAAGGGCTTTCTCACAATTCAATGGTGGTGCTGAAATTGGTTCAGCTGTAGAAAATCAATTTAGAAACATGGAGGAAAAGCCACCATAACTGCCAATTCCCTTTGACCCTTTAATATCTTCAAAATAAGCTACAGAAGTAACTTTTAAAATGCAGAAATCTGTATATGAAGATGTTCATTATGACATTACACACGATAACTGACAGCACCAGCTTTGAAGTTGGATAGACAAGCATTGCTACTACTAACTGTATGAGTCTGAACAACTATTGAATCTCTTTAAGACATGGTGTATTCGTCTTTAAAACCTCACAGGGTTTTGGGAGGGCTAGATGAGAAAAATCTATGTACAGTGCTTTGCAATGCCTGGCATACATAACCACTAAATACATGGTTGAAAATTTAATCCCTTTAGGCCGGGCAAGGTGGCTCACGCTTGTAATCCCAGCACTTTGGGATGCCGAGGCGGGCGGATCACGAGGTCAGGAGTTCGAGACCACGGTGAAACCCCGTCTCTACTAAAAATACAAAAAATTAGCCGGGCATGGTGGCGGGCGCCTGTAGTCCCAGCTACTCGGAGAGGCTGAGGCAGGAGAACGGCGTGAACCCGGGAGGCAGCTCTTGCAGTGAGCCGAGATTGAGCCACTGCACTCCAGCCTGGGTGAAAAAGCGAGACTCCGTCTCAAAAAAAAAAAAGAAAAAAAGAAAAAGAAAAAGAAAATTTAATCCCTGTAATAAAATCATGGGGATAATGTATCCGTGGAAAAGACTGCTTTTTACTATAACCTAAAGCAGTTTTCTCAACCTCAGCACTATTGACGTTTGGGCCAGGTAATTCTTTGTTGTGGGGACAGACCTATGTCGTTTAGGATGTTTAGCAGCGTTCCCAGTCTCTTCCCACTAGATGCCAGTAGTAGGCCCCCATCCACAGATGTGATAGACCAAAATCTCTCCAGACACTGCCAAATGTCCCTTCAGGTGCAAAATCATCCCTGGTTAAGAATTATTGATCTAAAGTTAAAACAAAAACAAAGGCCGGGTGCGGTGGCTCAAGCCTGTAATCTCAGCACTCTGGGAGACTGAGAGAAGTGGATTACCTGAGGTGAGGAGTTCAAGAGCAGCCTGGCCAACATGGTGAAAGCCTGTCTCTACTAAAAATACAAAAATTAGCTGGGCGTGGTGGCACACACCTGTAATCCCAGCTCCTTGGGAGGCTGAGGCAGGAGAATTGCTCCCACCCAGGAGGCAGGGGTTGCAGTGAGCCAAGATTGCACCACTGCACTCCAGCCTGGGCAACACAGTGAGGCTCCAAATCAAAAAAACAAGCAAACAAAAAAAACCCCACAAAAACACCAGAATATGAAATTGTATACTATTAATAAAGCATGCATAAATATTTGCATGTGAAATGTGAGTGGAGGAAATACCAGTGTTTTCCTTACTTATAAAACTTTCTTTAATGTTGTATTGCTTTTATATTTTTTACAAAAGTTTATTGATATACATCTGAGTTTTATTTGCTTCATTAATTTAGTAATTGTGCTTGTGACTAATTCTAATAATTCAATTAACTTTAACAACAAAAAAATGGAAAATTACCCAATGGCAAGGAATTGTACTGTTAAATAACTTGTAGCCTTTTATTCTGATTGCTAATTCAGGTCATTTTTGGAAATTCAAAGTATATAGGCTGGGCGCGGTGGCTCACGCCTGTAATCCCAGCACTTTGGGAGGCCGAGGCGGGCAGATCACGAGGTCATGAGATCGAGACCATCCTGGCCAACATGGTGAAACCCCGTCTCTACTAAAAATACAAAAATTAGCCGGGCGTGGTGGCACGCACCTGTAGTCCCAGCTACTTGGGAGACTGAGGCAGGAGAATTGCTTGAATCTGGGAGGCGGAGGTTGCAGTGAGCCGAGATCACGCCACTGCACTCCAGCCTGCCAATAGAGCGAGACTCCGTCTCAAAAAAAAAAAAAAGAAATTTAAAGTATATATTTGTTTCCACCCAGTACTGGTTCATTGATCAATTGATCACTTAGGACTTTTTTTTTTTTTTTCAACTAGATATGGCTCTCCTCTCACTATGTTGCCCAGGCTGTTAAACTCCTGGACTCAAGCAATCCTCCCACCTTGGCCTCCCAAAGTGCTGGGATTACAGGCATGAGCCATCACATTTGGCCTATTTAGGATTTTCAACACAAGAAACTTACTAAAAGAGACCCTGTTTTGTTTGATGTGGATGTTTCTAGTTTTGTAGTCCCTGAGACAGTGGTATAGCATTCTTAATATGACATCTCTGCGCTCATCTCTCATAACTGCCAACAAATTCACTCCTTCTTAGTTTAAAAGGAAAAGATGAAATGAAGAAAGGAGGAAAACCCCTGAATTTTAGAATTGAATGGATTTTAAAAATTTCCTAATGCTTCCCCCTGGTTACCCAGCTATGTGAACTATAGCCTAGAAAATTTAAGTGAATTTTCTAGGCTCTAGTTTAGGGAGTGCAGATGCACTAAACAACTTGTTGATTTTGTTTCCAGATAATTTACTCACTTATTCAAATACTTTCTTGCGTGCCTCCAACATTCCAGAGTAGATGGTGGAGGTAAAGCCATAAATGGGATATTCTTGGGGTTTTCAGCTTAATGTATCTAGAGAATTTATATTTATTAATGTTTTCAGTAGCAGCCTAAAGCCTTCAAGCCAGAGTCATTCTTGGACAGTCTTCTGGTGAAGACTAGGCAATGTCAGTAGGAAGTTGAGAAACATAGGCAATCCTTGGCTCAGAGCAGTTCAGATTTCATTACAATGCTGACATGGTCCATTGGCCGCCTGCCTACGCATCTCTGCTGTTTATAATTTTTAGCTCTTGTCAAACACTCTTCTAATTATAGCAGATTTTCCTGACGTGGTGAAGGCCTTCAGCTTCCATACTCCCAGACATGTAGCCTGAGAATGTTCCCTTCTTTGCTCCACTAAACCCTGTCATACTTCAAAATCTTTCACCTTCACGATTAACCTGATGAACTAGTTATTCCCTTCCAGCTACGACTGTTAAAATTTTGCACAGTACAGGAGTCCCCAGTGGATTTCCAATCTACCAGCAGTTCTCTAAGCTGGAGTAATTGCCTGCCAGTGGGTCTCTCTGTCTGCAGTATTTCCACCAGATGCAGTCAATACTACCGGATGGCTCTTCCTATAATCAGCACTGATCCTATCACCCTTCTATTTGAATGGTTGACCCTGTGTCTGATTTTTGAAGCCAGCTTGAGATGCCCTACCACCACTCACCCTCCAACAAACAAAAGCAAACTCAGACTTGCCCTCATCCTAGACCTCTTCTGCCGCCTCTTACCACCCTTACCAGAATTCCAACTCCTCACTTCATTTCTCATTTTACATTTCTACATTTGTTCCCCCTGGACCCAGCTTCATGCTTATCTCCTCCCTCAAGAGCTAGATTCTGTCGCTAGAAACTGTCATTTCTTTCCTTTGCTTCATACTGTCACTAACCAAGCAGACTACCCCAGCCAGCTCCTCAGAATTACAACCCTGGCCAGACTCATCACTTCAGTTCTATAGATCACATTCTGGCCAGGAAGATCCCAAAATGCTGACCACAACACATAAGAGCTTTTACAATCTTGCCCTCTGCTATGGTTTGAATGTGTACCCCAAAATTCATGTGTTGGAAACTTGATCCCCAGTGCAACAGTTTTGAGAGGTGGGACCTTAAGAACTGACCAGGTCATGAGGGCTCTGACATCATGAATGGACTAATGTCATTATTTTGAGTATGGGTTCGTTATTGCAGGATTGGGCTCATTATCACAGGAGTGGATTTATTGTAAAAGCAAGCTTGACCCTCTCTTGGTTATCACTCTTATGTGCTCTCTTGCCCTTCCACTTTATGCCATGGGATGATGCAGCACAAACGCCTTCACCAGATGCCACTGCTGTGCTCTTGAGCTTCCCAGTCTCCAGAATCAGGAGCCAAATACATTTCTTTTCTTTATAAATTACCCAGTCTCAGGGATTCTGTTATACAGCAGAAAATAGACTAAGAAAATAGACACCTCTAGACTACAAACAGCAGACGGGGAGCCCATAAACCACATTTGATTGGTAGGCCTGTTTGGTTTGACCCCTGCAGTAGGATGGAATTGAGCCAACATGGAAAAACCAGGTTTTCTATGGAAGTCTGAATTCCTATTGTCCCTTGACAACAATTCACTGGGGCTTTTGGCATCCAGGAGCTCTCTGGCCACCCTGGCCCCAACGTGTTTCATTCACCTACATTGTCTGGCCCTATTGACATGTAGTTTGCAACACCGGGTTCCAGGCCTCATCTTTCAACACTGTCCACACACACCCAAATGTCCTGCCACACATCTGGGGATTCCTGAATTGGCCTTCCATTTTCACATAGCTCCTTGCACCTTGGCTTATGCAAATGTCTAACATAAGAAAACATGCTCAACCTTGTTAGGAACTAAAGTTACTAAAGTTAAAACTCTAAGATAGCCTCTCTTTTTGTATTTGTTTATTAGAGACGATGTCTCTGCTATATTGCCCAGGCTGGATTTGAACTCCTGGGTTCAAGGGATCATCCTATGTCACCCTCCTGAGTGGCTAGGATTACAGACATGTACCACTGCACCTGGTAATTCCTCTTTTTATACTTACCAAGCTGGTAAAGATTTAGAAAATAATAATGCCCCATAGTGGAAAAGGGAGAGTGAAATGGAGCTCTCAAATAGCAACTGGGAGTATAAATTGGCACAATTTTGGGGAAGAGTAATATGACATTCTGGATTAAAAGCCAGGCACAGTGGCTCACACCTGTAATCCCAGCACTTCGTGAGGCCAAGGCAGGCGGATCACCTGAGGTCGGAAGCTCGAGACCGGCCTGACGAACTTGGAGAAACTCCGTCTCTACTAAAAATACAAAATTAGCCAGGCGTAGGGGCGCATACCTGTAATCCCAGCTACTCAGGAGACTGAGGCAGGAGAATTGCTTGAACCCGGGAGGTGGAGGTTGCAGTGAGCTGAGATCGTGCCACTGCACTCCAGCCTGGGCAACAAGAGCGAAACTCCATCTCAAACAAACAAACAAACAAACAAAAAAAGCGCACACTTTTTGACTCAGCATTTCAATGTATTGGAATCTGTGTTAAGGAAGTTATTTATAAATTATTATTTGAGGCAGAGGAGAGATTCTGAAAGCTAAGCAAGTTCTCGAACCTAAGCAGGACTCAAGTGCCTGCTCTGTCGATTACTAACTGTGAGACCATTGACAAGTTATCTAATCCCTCTGTTCCTCAGTTTCCCTATCTGAAAATTAGAGTAAAAACAGCACGTTCACCATGTGAACTTATTGTGCAGTACATAATATACTTAAAACCCTCTGAATGGCGCTTGGTACATAGTGCTGTTAAAGTATCTATCATCATTAATTATCAATTTTATTAACAAAACAACTGATTACCAATAAGACCTCCCAAATGTCTGTTAAGTTAGGGCTTTTCTAAATAAATTATATTGCATTCAAATGATAGCACTCTACAGAGCTATTAAAAATTATGGTGACAAATTCTTCATGACATGGAAAGCCATGACATACTGTTAGGTGAGATGAAATGGTTTGGATCTCATGTTGAATTGTAATCCTCGGCGTTGGAGTTGGGGTCTGGGTGGGAGGTGATTGGTTTTCTAATGGTTTAGCACCATCCCCCTAGTGCTGTCTCGTGATAGAATTCTCATGAGATCTGGTCGTTTAAAAGTGTGTGGCATCGCCCCGTTCTGCTCTTCCTCCTGCTCCAGCCATTTGAGATGCTTGCTCCCTCTTTGCCTTCCACAGTGTTTGAAAGTCTCCTGAGGACTCCCCAGATGCTGAGCAGATGCCAGCATTTTGCTTCCTGTACAGCCTGTGGAACTGTGAGGCAATTAAGCCTCTTCTCTTTATAAAATACCCAGTCTCGGCAGATCACCTGAGGTCAAGAGTTCGAAACCAGCCTGGCCAACATGGTGAAACCCCGTATCTACTAAAAATACAAAAAATTAGCTGGGTGTGGTGGTGCACCCCTGTAATCCCAGCTACTTGGGAGGCTGAGGCAGGAGAATCGCTTGAACCCGAAAGGCGGAGGTTGCAGTGAGCCGAGATCACGCCATTGCACTCCAGCCTGGGCAACAGAGTGAGACTCTGTCTCAAAAAAATAAATAATAAAAATAAATAATAAATAAATTACCTAGTCTCAGGTATTTCTTTATTACAATATGAGAATGGACTAATACATGAGGAGAGCGGGTTATAAAAACCAGTAAAGACATGTAAAAATATGCTTTTATATAAAAAACACATATTGAACTATTATCTCTGAGTATTGAGTTTAGTGATGATTTTTATTTTAGTCTTTATAGTTTTCTGCATTTTCTTTATTTTTAAAATGTTACTTTTGTGACCATTGCTGGGCAGGTGGCGATTTTAAAAATTTCTCAACCACTATTAAATTTCTTGTAATGGAAGTTAAAAGTACATTCCCAAAATTAACTAGAAAAAACTTATTTTTAAAAGAGATCCCAATAAATACCTTGCTTTATCATATGTTTCTGCTAAACAAGGATATATTTTGATTTGTTGTGGCAGACTGCAAAAAATGGTCACAAATGTGTCTCACTGCTATATGCAGTCATTGTTCAGTATGACTTTGCAGCTTTTCCATTAAGAGGGGGAAAATGTTTCTCTACCTCTTGGATCTAGTTTTGGCCATGTGACTTGCATTTGGCCAATGGGACATTAGCAAACCTGACACGAAGGAGCCTCACTCTGTCACCCAGGCTGGAGTGCGATAGTGTGACCTTGGCTCACTGCAACCTCTGCCTCCTGGGTTCAAGCGATTCTCCTGCCTCAGCCTCCCGAGTAGTCGGGATTACGGGCATGCACCACCACACCCGGCTAATTTTTGTATTTTTAATAGAGACAGGGTTTCGCCAAGTTGGCCAGGCTGGTCTCAAACTCCTGACCTCAGGTGATCTGATTGCCTTGGCCTCCCAAAGTGCTAGGATTACAGGCGTGAGCCACTGCGCCCGGCCAAAGACTTAAAAAACATTTGTTGACCGGGGCTTGTCCTCTCCTTGAGGCCATCAAGTGAAGCAGCTGAGGCAAGCCCATCAGAGAAGGCGAGATCACTGGGGAGAAGGCCAGGTCAGGTGACTGATACCATCCAAGACCACCTAGCCCTAGTGGAGCTGGCCTTGATCAGAAGAACTCAAAGAATCACAAAAACACTTTTTTCAAGCCACCAAGTTTAGGAAGTTCTTTTTCTCCCAGGAAAATCTTAACTGATTTTTTTTTTTCTTTTAGAAAGTAGATAGCAGGTGCAAATGGTAGGGAATGAATGAGGGCCAAGTCAACAAATTAATAAATTCCATTCTTCGGTTTTTATCCCTGACTCTAGCTTTCATGTGTACCAGCGTTTCCTCACTGTGGCTGCATTTTAGAATCATCTATGGAACTTTTTAAAAGTACCAATGACAGGGCCCCATCTCCCAGGCATTCTGAATACCTGGGTGGAGGTGGGGCCCAGACATTGGTATTTTTAAAAAATGTCTTAGATGGTCAGGTGCAGTGGCTCACGCTTGTAATCCCAGCACTTTGGGAGGCCAAGGCAGATGAATCGCCTGAGCCCAGAAGTTCAAGACCAGCCTGGGCAACATGATGAAATTCTGTCTCTACAAAGAAAAAAAAAAAAAAGCCAGGTGTGGTACAGTGCATCCCAGCTACTTGAGAGGCTGAGGTAGGGGGATGGCTTGAGCCTGGGAGGCAGAGGTTGCAGTGAGCCAAGATTTTGCCACTACACTCCAGCCTGGGTGGCAGAGTGAGACTCTGTCTCAAAAAAAAAAAAATTGGCTGGGCGCGGTGGCTCACGCCTGTAATCCTAGCACTTTGGGAGGCCGAAGCGGGCGGATCACGAGGTCAGGAGATCGAGACCATCCTGGTTAACACGGTGAAACCCCGTCTCTACTAAAAATACAAAAATTAGCCAGGCGTGGTGGTGGGCGCCTGTAGTCCCAACTACTCAGGAGGCTGAGGCAGGAGAATGGCGTGAACCCGGGAGGCGGAACTTGCAGTGAGCCGAGATCGCGCCACTGCACTCCAGCTTGGGTGACAGAGCGAGACTCCGTCTCAAAAAAAAAAAAAAAAAAATTCCTACATGAAAGCAACGTGTGGTTAAGGTTGAGAACACCTGTTTTTTGTTTTTTTGTTTTAAAGAGATAGGATCTCACTCTGTCTCCCAGGCTGGAGCACATGGCGCGATCATGGCTCACTGCAGCCTTCACCTCCTAAGCTCAAGTGATCCTCCCACCTCAGCATCCCAAGTAGCTGGGACCACAGGTATGCACCACCATGCCCAGATAATTTTTAAATTTTTTTATAAAGACAGGGTCTTGCTATGTTGCCTGGGATAGGAATACCTGTTCTTCATAGAAGTCTTTTATTGAACATCTTTTTATAAAGATAATACATTTTTCTTTCTTTCTTTTCTTTCTTTTTTTTTTTTTTTTTTTTTGAGACAAGGTCTCACTCTGTCACCCAGGCTGAACTGCAGTGGCACAATCACAGGTCACCACAGCCTCGACCTCCCCAGACTCAAGCGATCCCACCTCAGCCTCCCAAGTAGCTGGGACTAGCTGGGTGTGCCACCATGCCTGGCTAATTTTTGTATTTTTAGTAGAAACGGGGTTTCACCATGTTGCCCAGGCTGGTCTCAAACTCCTGGGTTTGAGACAGCCACCTGCCTTGGCCTCTCAAAGTGCTGGAATTGCAAGTGTGAGCCAGGACACCTGGCCCAGAGATAATACTTCATAGTATTATCTATAGCACTAAGGCACCAAGTATTGTGTCTCAGTAAGGGGAGAGTTTATTTTTCACCAAATACGGCAACTTTCTTTAAGTCTTGGAGATTTTCAAAGTACAGAAAAGTTCAAAGAAGTAGCCAATTGTTTATTTTCCAACTCCCTCAAATTAACTAGTGTTAGCATTTTGGCATATTTACCTTGTGAGTCTTTACTTATTTTCTCTTAAAACTATTATTCTGTAACTTCTGCCAAATAGAACAGTGGTTATTAAAATAATTTCAAATAATACATGAAAGTACAAAAAACAAAGATCAAATAAAAAAACACATTATGAAATCTAATACCTACAAGTAACAATCATTAAGAAAGCATACACTGGGCGCGGTGGCTCACGTCTGTAATCCCAGCATTTTGGGAGGCCGTGGAGGGCGGATCACGTGAGGTCAGGAGATCGAGACCATGCTGGCCAACATTGTGAAACCTCATCTCTACTAAAATACAAAAAAAATTAGCCAGGCGTAGTGGCGTGCACCTGTAATCCCAGCTACATGGGAGGCTGAGGCAGGAGAATCGCTTGAACCGGGGTGGCGGAGGTTGCAGTGAGCCGAGATCGCACCACTGCACTCCAGCCTGGGCAACAGAGAGAGACTGTCTCAAAAAAATAAAAAAAGACTGTGGCTTATGCCTTTCCCTCCCCTGTCTGCATCTGGACTGACATGGGTGCTTCCCGCTGTGGCACTGTGTGGTGTGCTGTGCCTCTTGTTTCTAGGGCAACTGTGAATAACATTAAAGTTTTCTTCCAAAGGCAGAAAAAAAACGGAAGAAAATACCATTTCACAAAACATCTTCCTGGACAAATAAATACTTCCATGTCAGCTTATGACAATAACGTAACTATTAAATAGCTGACTAACCTACATCGAACATAGATTAAAAACAATCTTTTACAAGGGACCTATACCATTGAGATATATGAGATTTCCTTACATTAAATGAGGTGAGGCATCACTCATGTACATGTTTATCACTTTGATGGGTTTTTGAGTTCAAAAACTGCCTCCTTAGGACTTAAGTTTTATTGGATTCCAGAAATGAGAGATTCTGTTGTTTGCAGCACTTGAACATCAAGTAGTAAGCTTTTTCTGCCATCTACTTATTCAGATGGGTTTGTTCACAGCTTGACCTAGGTATTTCGCATTTCAGTGGCATTTCCTAGGTTTTACTGACTCAAATAAAAGTACAGCATTGATTTGCCTCTCACAGCACGGTTGTCTCTCTCTCTGAAATCAATAGAACACAGTTTGCCCTGAACTGTTTTGTCTGTAACCGGGGGAATAGTTCTTAATGACTCCACTAGACAAATTTTCATCTTGCCCTGCACACAGCGCCTTCTTCACCTTCAAAACAAGGCACCAGGCTGCACCCAGCTGGATATAAATGAAGAATTCATTCGCAACTTGTAAAACCTTCCCTCCAATTCCATGTAAGAGCAGCCAAATAAGAAATTACGCTCACTTAGGACTCTTGTTTAATTTTAATCCCTATTTACAAACCGAGACAGGTCAAAAGTTGTTTAAGGTCAGTGGTAAATTCCATTTGTTGCTGCATGTACTAGGGTATATATAGATTGCTAAGTCTGGGAACTAAGTCCCTATCTATTGCAAGCCTAATGTTTTATAAAGAACAGCAGGGCAGTTCTGTTTACAGTCTTATTCCACAAATATGAAAAAACACCTAAATAAACTTTTAAAAAGAGCAAAGACATGGGAGACAGAGTCTTTTGATGTGCCAGGGAAGCTCTCCCCATCCCCTGGCCACAGAGAATATGCAGAAATACAGGGAACCTAGGCCTGGCACTTCGTCCTGAAATACCCATTTAACCTGGACATTTGGATGAAAAGCCCTGGGCTTCCGTTAGAAGTTACACAGCGACACAAAAACACACACATAATTAATGCAGTTGGGACCATTGTTAATCTTGGAGGTGTCTGGAAAGGAGCCCTTTGGGGGTAGGGGGGTCCTAGGAATACCAGGAACATGGTTACTTGAGCTGTTTATACAGGTAAGAGCAATGTAAAAATTCAGTGATCTGTTCAATTCTGGTATGTGCAATTTTCTGTATATAGGATTATATTTCAATAAAAAGTTTACAAAAGTTATAGAGTAGACAGAAATGTAATATTTAAATAACTTTGTAAAATAAAGCATGAGACTTCAAAGAAATGTTGGCCTCTTCAGTGGTTTGCCCTCGTACCCTCTCCTTTGCCCAGGGCCGATTTAGGGACTGCAGTAGCAGTTTCCAGTATCCAGTTTTCCGGCATCAAGGGCTTTACTTTTTTTTTTTTTTTTTTGAGATGGAGTCTCACTCTGTTGCCCAGGCTGGAGTGCAGTGGCATGATCTCGGCTCACTGCAAGCTCTGCCTCCCAGGTTCCCGCCATTCTCCTGCCTCAGCCTCCCGAGTAGCTGGGACTACAGGTGCCCACCACCACGCCTGGCTAATTTTTGTATTTTTAGTAGAGATGGGGTTTCACCATCTTGGCCAGGCTGGTCTTGAACTACTGACCTTGTGATCCACCTGCTTCATCCTTCCAAAGTGCTGGGATTACAGGCGTGAGCCACTGCACCTGGCCAAGGGCTTTACTTTTAAATACTTGAATATTTTAGAAACAGAATTATGGACATCTTCAGATCAAGACCAATGACTAATATATTCAATTTACAGGAAAAAAATAAACCATTGAGCCATCTGCAAACTAAGCAGAGTTTTTCCTGTATGAATTCTGATAAGAAATCATATCGGAGTGTTGTGGCATGCTCACCATGACACTCTTGTATGATCTGATTGACTCATGGCAAGTTTTGTGAGTCTGTCACATGTGTTTTCAGAATAAAAGTGGGATACACTTTTGGTTGTTCTTGTTCTTCCAATTAAGTTCGTGGTGTTTCTACTATTTATTCTGAATCACTGATATTGAAAAATCAAAGGTAATAAAAGTACAAGTTTAATTACATAATTAAATGCTATACTTACTTTTAGTTTATTGCCCCAAATGAATAATATTACTAAAAATAGCCCTACTTTTTCAAAAAACAAACAAAAAAATAACAGGCCCAACTGCTTCTGTTATTTATGGGAAAAACAAATAACATGCAAAAAGAAAAGCAGGGCAAAAGGAACCAATACTCAATAGATATTAAAACTACCAGAGGGCTGGGTGTGGTGGTTCATGCCTGTAATCACAGCACTTAGGGAGGCCAAAGCAGGTGAATTGCTTGGGTCCAGGAGTTCAAGACCAGCCCAGGCAACATGGGGAAACCCCATCTACAAAAAATACAAAAAATTTGCTGGGTGTGGTGGCAAGCACCTGTAGTCCCAGGTACTCAAGAGGCTGAGGTGGGAGGATTGCTTCAGCCTGGGAGGTGGAGGCTGCAATAAGCCGAGATTGCACCACTGCACTCCAGCTTGGGCAACAGAGTGAGATGCTGTCTCATAAATAAATAAATAAGTAAAAATAAAACTACCTGAGGATCTATGAGAGACCCTCACAGTCACCTTGTAACATACAAAAGGCATTCATTTAATAGAAAAGAAAGAAGAAGCTGTGCTTTTTCAGCCCGCAATGGCTACATACGCTATGATGAAAATATGACGTTCTGGAAAAGGCAAACAACAGGGATGGAGAACAGGTCAGGATTTGGCAAGGGGACACTGGGGGTAAGGGGTTGGCTCCCAGGGGCAGCATGAGGGAATTTTGGGGACTGACGGAATTGTTCTTGATGGCAGTGGTGGATGCGTGACTCTATGCCACTGTCAAAACACATGGAACTGCACACTAAAGAGAGTGAACTGCATGTATACAAATTAAAAAATACAAAGAAGCTGCTTCAAAATCAACAACAATGTAAAACAGAATGGATCTCTTTTATGGTAAATGTATACATTTAAAAAACTGTATTATATAGTATACCTATAAGACTTCGATGTAATATTGATATGCACTCTTTTCCCATAAATTCTGAACACTTTTTAAGAATCCTGTCATTGAAACCCAAATTTCAGTATTAGTATAGATACCAAAATATTCATACTGCCCCTTTGCTCAGATATCTATGACATTTCAGAAAGAAATTATAAGAAGCACTAAATATATAAAGATTATTGTCTTGAAGGACTTAAAAGTCTTATCTTTGTGGACAGGTTCAGCTGCTAAATCATGCAACACAAACAAATCAGTTCGTCTCCCTGTGCTTGCTTTCTCTCATTTTAAACGATGAGAGTATCTCTTCCAACCCTAGCACAGGATTACCCATTCCACTTCACAAAATCATTCTGTTATTCCTGAAGGAGCCTGAGTTTCTGCTTCTTTCATATATTCCGCTCAAAAAAACTTCATCCCCACAACTTTCCTCTTTCTGTGTGCCAGGACTGATGCTCTTGGCTTTAGAATTAATGAGTTATAAGTTATTAAAGAGTTCATAATTCATGGCTCACAGCATGTGCCTTCTCCTCCTTTGCCACCATGAGATTAGCAGTTATTATCATTCCTTGGCTGAGAAAACCAAGTATGGAGAATTGAAAAGATCTGTGCAAGATCGTAAGCTACAAGAAGCCATGATGTGAGCCCCCTACCCTTGGAGAGAGGAGAAGCTACCGTCTTCATTCTACCATAGCTCGCAATTCTCTGAGGACCGCTGGCAGACTCTGAAGGTACATGGCCTCATGTCTAATTCATATGGCACACTGTCTCCTGCTCTTACCTCCGCTGGGATACAATGGATGGAAGCTGATAGGGAGATGGGCAAGATGCCTCTCACTGAAACACCCTGTTTCAGTCTGGTTCAGGTCCTCCCTCATTCTGGTGGAAACAACACCACATATTTAACTGAGGCAGAAAGAGAGAAGATTCAGGTTATTTGGGAATTGTAGGTGTTCTCTTTTCAAGAGTCAATTAACACTGGCCTAGGATTGTTGTTGGCTACCTGTGTTTCCTAGCATTGCAGTACATGAACTGATGCGCCTGTGAATAGCGCACCTGGTGCAATCGATCCCACTCACCAATGTGAGATTCTTAGTTACTCTGCTCCTCTCATTCCTTGTGCAGGATGAGCTCTGGTACTATGGGAAGCTGAGGGACGGAGGGAATTCAAGCTGCTTTGGTCTGAGTTTCAGAAAATCTTCCAGATCCTTTGTAATGGCACTTTGGGGGACTGCATTTTTTCCAGCCCCTTAACAAGGGGAAATTGTTCATTGCTAATTCTCCCCTTAACAAGGGCAGTTGGGTGGAATAAATACAACAGTTACTAACACTTACTAGGCACCACGCGCCATTCCAGGCACTTGATACGTATTCATACATTTCATTTCCACAGTGGTAGGTAATGTTAGTATCTCCATTTTACATATACAGAAACTGAGAATCAGAGAGAGAACAGAATTAGCCTCACGTCACACACACTAGGAATCTGTAAAGCTGGATTGGAAGCCAAATGGTCTGGCTCCAGGGGGCCCCTTCCCTCCCCAACACTGAATACACTACACTAGCCTCGTCCAGCTCAGCGTCCCTGGGCACATCAAGAAAACACTCTTGGAAACAAGGGGAAATGTGCTACATTAAGAACAATCAGAGAGGTGAAGATATTGTGTAAGTACTTGGTACTCAGTTTCCTCCTTTGGTCAGAATTTTACAGCACAAAAATCACCCCCACGCACTGCCTACGGTGGCTGTCCTGAGTTCTAAATTGTGGCAGTAGTGGTGGTTGGCATCCAGATGTGGACACGGTGACCGTGACAAAGAGAGAAATTCAATGCCCAGAGGCCATTTTTTCATTAATCCTGCTGTCCACAGTGTAATATAAATAGGAATGTCATGACATTAATACATTGTAGAGAGGGAGAAGGGGGAGAGATGGAGGTGATAACTGAATTAACAGTGGCTGAGAGAGGAGATATACCCCCATGGTCTATAAGTCTCACAACAATCTCATAAAATTGGTATTGTCCTCAATTTACAGATGAGTCACCGGAAGCCCATGTTAAGATAGGTTAATTGCTCAAGATCTGACAGCAGGTAAAGAAAACCTAAGTCTGCCTGCCTCAAATACTTCTGCTTTTTTCACTGCATGCTCCAGAGTTAAAGCAAAATAATACAGGAATTTCTTCTGAGATGACCTAGCCCAATTTCTTCATTTTACAGATGAGGAAACTGAGGCCCAGAGAAGTTAAGTGACATGCCCAAGGCCAAACAGTTATTTACAGACAAAGGTTAGAATTGAGAACAGAATTGTGTAGTGTGGGTATCTAAGTCACTAGCCTCTCTTACACAGTACTTGAAAGCACTTTTTTAAAAAAAGAAAATTAAACATTCACGCATGGCTCATAATCCTTACTTTCCATTTACTTAGTATTCTACTGTTTTTAACTGTGCAGTGTGAAGTGCTTAAACAGTCAAAGTTCATGAGCTACTGTTCCAATCCTTAGTGTCTTCTGGGGTCATCAACACTCACATCCTAGCCGGGCGTGGTGGCTCACACCTATAATCCCAGCACTTTGGGAGGCCAAGGTGAGAGGATCGCTTGAGCCCAGGAGTTCAAGACCAGCCTGGGCAACAGAGTGAGACCCCATCTCTAATAAAAAAAAGCAAAACAACAACAACAACAAAAACCCTCATAGCCTTGGAGCCACCCAGAGATTCTTCTGGCCCTTTTACAAATACCTTTGAAAAGAAATGTTAGCAAATCGTAGTCAGTGCTATAAGACTGTCTCCAGACCAATTCCAGATATATTTTATGGGGTGGAAGTTGAATTAAGACAATTCCTGCCCGGGTGTGGTGGCTAACACCTATAATCCCAGCACTTTGGGAGGCTGAGGCAAGCAGATTGCTTGAGCTCGGGAATTTGAGACCAGCCTGGGCAACATGGCAGAACCGTCTCTATTAAAAATACAAAAAATTAGCCAGGCATGGTGGGGCACACCTGTAGTCCCAGCTACTCAGAAGGCTGAGTGAGGCACGAGAATTGCTTGAGCCCAGGAGGCAGAGGTTGCAGTGAGCCGAGATCATGCCACTGCACTCCAGTCTGGGTGATAGAGTAAAACCGTGTCTCAAAAAAAAAAAAAAAGGCAATTTCTACTTTCTAATAAATTCTTGAGCACCTTGAAAACTTTCTTTAATGTCCTAAAACCAAAATTAACTGAGGCTCAGTTTGGTTAAATAACTTGTTCAATGACTGACAAGCTGTTAAGTAGTGAGGCCTAGGATTCAAAAGATCTGTCCTATTCCAAAGTTTGTATTCTTTCATCCACATCACGCTGCGAGATCAAAGACCTCATGCAAAGTAATGAGGCTTAATAACTTAATAACTGAGGCATCTCAAATTAAATTACAGATGTAAAAAATTACCAACAACGAATCTCATAGAGAAGCCTCTGTGAGAATACACAGTAATGGAAAATACATTCAGATTTGGCTGAAGGCAAAATATCATCGCGTCAATTCTATATTCAAACATACTTTGGACTCACTGTCTTTTTTATTTTTTAATAGAGGAAACAGAATATTCAGTCTGGAGAAGAGATGAAAACAAGGGAACTTTAATGGTTAGAGGGATACACAGGAAACAGTGTACCCCACTAACCATACAGTGGGATACCAGTGTACCCCACTAACCAATTTACTACTCTTAGTACCATACTCCTTCCCATTTTTCCTCCAGAAAAAGGGAGGCCAAGAGAATGGAACTTTTTTTTTTTTTTTGAGATGGAGTCTCACTCTGTTGCCCAGGCTGGAGTGCAGTGGCACAATCTCAGCTCACTGCAACCTCCGCCTCCTGGGTTCAAGTGATTCTCCTGCCTCAGCCTCCTGAGTGACTGTGATTACAGGCATGCACCACCACGCCCGGCTACTTTTTGTATTTTAGTAGAGATGGGGTTTCACAACGTTGGCCAGGCTGGTCTCGAATGCCTGACCTCGTGATCCACCCGCCTAGGCCTCCCACAGTGCTGGGATTACAGGTGTGAGTCACTGCACCCAGCTGAATGGAAATCTTAACAAACCGCATTCTGCCTCCTACTTTGAATGCCTAAAGAGCTTGTGCTTGTAGATTCAGCTTTGTTGCTGAAAAACAAAGAAAAAGAAAACTCAGTCCGGTTCATGTAGTATATCCTAAAAGTTGAAGTTGGATGAAAATATTTTTACTTTTCAGTGAACTGTTATTATGGGATGTGGAGAAAGCCTTAGTCTGGAATATCAGAATTTTGCATTTTCTTTGAAAAGAGGAAGCTACTCATTTATGAGAATTATAGCGTTGACTCAAAGATTTGTCATACATTTTAGGTTTTTTTGCTTTGAGTTTGCATAACAAGTTGATGATTGTTGAAACTGGCTGATGGGCACATGAGGATTACAGTATTCTCTGCAGTGTTGTGTGTGTTTATAAGTTTTTCTATTAGAGTTTAAAAATTACTCCTGTGCAAAGAGGATGGGTAAAATTTGTTTTAACACTGAGGAGGTTGAACACTCAAAATGGGAAGATGTGGCCAAGCCAGTCAAAACCTATATAGAATAATTGTGAAAAGGCTCTCATTTTTTTCAGATCTTGGCTATGTTGATTTCCTTTCCCAATAAATTATATTATAACATCTTAAGTCCTTTCTGGAACATGGTACAGCTTAAGAAAAGAAAGCAACCCAACCAACCAGCTGGGCGCGGTGGCTCACGCCTGTAATCCCAGCACTTTGGGAGGCCGAGATGGGCAGATCATGAGGTCAGGAGATCGAGACCATCCTGGCCAACGCAATGAAACCCCGTCTCTACTAAAAATACAAAAAATTAGCTGGGTGTGGTGGCGGGTGCCTGTAGTCCCAGCTACTTGGGAGGCTGAGGCAGGAGAATGGTGTGAACCCGGAAGGTAGAACTTGCAGTGAGCCGAGATCACACCACTGCACTCCAGCCTGGGGACAGAGCAAGACTCCGTCTCAAAAAAAAAAAAAAAGAAAAAAAGAAAATAAAGCAACCTAATTCCTGCTCCTTTCCTGTGATATGATTGATTTCAAAAACAGATACTATTGACATCCTTCATGTTTTTAAGGAAACATTCTTCTAATGGATAATACACATTTCATTGTGTTATGTAAGGGGTAAGTGAAGCTTTTTGGTGGTCGTAAAAAGTAACACTGATGGAAATCAAAATGATCAAGAACAGATATCCCAGTCTGGGCAACATAGTAAAACCCCATCTCTACAAGAAATTAAAAATTAGCAGAGCATGGTGAGGCAGGCTTATAGTTCTAGCTACTGGGTAGGCTGAGGTGGGAGAATTGCTTGAGCTCAGGAAGTTGAGGCTACAGTGAGCCATGATCACACCACTGCACTGCAGCCTGGGGAACAGAGCAGGGACCTTGTCTCAGAAAAAGAACTGATATCCACCTGAACATGTCAATTTACTTAAAGTTTCACACATTTCCTCCTATCCATCTTTGGGTACATCTATATCTAGTTTTAGTTTTATATGGTTGGTGAGCCATGGCATGGACATCCTTCTATAGTGAGATTTAAATTGCTTTTATTCAACACCTTGAGGATCTCATTAGTATAGGAATACTAGACCACGTTTAGGTTTTTCTTAATAAATGTTCACATTAATAAGTGGATAAACACTTAACCTGTCATTTTACCCCATTTTTAAAATTTAATTCTCAAAACAGCCTTACTAAGTAGCCATCATTATTGTGACTACAAAATGAAGAGTTTTAGGTTCAGGGTACACAAGGTCATCAAACTAATGGAGATAAAGCTAAAATTCAATATTGGGTTTGTCTCACTCCAGAGCCCATAATATTTCCTTAATATGAGTACTTCCCAAACATCAGTCATTTGCATACCACTTTCATGAAGTCTGCGATATGCAATCAACATCAACACCATAAAGCTTTTCCTTATATCAACTAGTTTTTATTTTTACTGGTGGTTGGAAGTGAACAGAATCGGCATTTGCTGCAAATCTATGTATGTGCCAGTCTCTGTAAAAGATGGTCCGTGTCAGCAGTTCTCAAAGTGTGGCCTCCAGATGAAAAGCCGCAGGATAACCCAGGAAACTTTTAGAAATGCAAATTCTGGGGACTGCTCCAGACCTGCTGAATCAGAAACTTCAGGGTAGGGCCCAGAAATCTGTGCTTTAACAGGACCTGAAGAAGATTCTGAGGCATGGTCAAGTGTAGGAACCCCTGTACTATATGCATTAGCTTATTTAATACTCATAACTTCTCTGGGAACTAAGTACTTTTATTATCTCCATCATGACACGAGTAAACTAAGGCTCGGTGTAAACTAACACCAGTGTCACACAGTTGGCAAATATTGGGAGGACAGACTTACACTATGTCTGTCTCCAAAGCCGTTTACCTAATAGCATGTGGGCTCAAACAAAGAAGGATGGAAGGAGATGCTTTTGTATCGTGTAAAGAGAAATAGGGCAGAGATATGTATTTTCAAGAGATAATTTAGATGTCGATTATATATTGATCATTGTACTATGTACATTGATATATACGTATATCAATTATATATACTTTGATATACCACTAATATTTTATTGTTTTTAAAAGCCATCGAAATGCAATACTTCATTCAAAACAAAGACAACTGTCTAGGTGCCATGGCTCACACCTGTAATCTCAGCACTTGTGGGAGGCTGAGGAGAGAATCAATTGAGCCCTGGAGTTTGAGACCAGCCTGGGCAACATATCGAGATCCCATCTCTACACAAAATTTAAAAATGAGCCAGGTGTAGTGGTGCATACCTGTAGTCCTTGCTACTTGGCAGCCCGAGGCAGGAGGATTACTTGAGCCCAGAAGGCTGAGGCTGCAGTGAGCCAAATTAATGCCACTGCACTCCAGCCTAGGTGACAGAGGGAGACCCTATCTCAAAACAAAACAAAGACAAAAACAACTCCTGCTTCTAGAAAAAACTGTCTTATACAATCGATAAGGAATGACAGGAGGATGAATGAGTTGGAGAAATGATCTTGCTGGTTCTAAAGCAGTAGAAAGGATGTTCATCCTTTCCGCTAGAATTAAATTCACGTTCAGTTCAACTTAGTAGATTTTTACCAATCATGATTGTACTCATACTTAATTCAATATTCACTTTATATATACTTTATACTAATATATACTTTAATCCAATTTGTCTTGTTTTATAAAATGTTGTTCTAGAGATTAGGAATTAAGAGCTAATTAAGGGTGGGCGTGGTGGCTCACGCCTGTAATCCCAACACTTTGGGACCCTGAGGTGGGTGGATCATGAGGTCAAGAGATCGAGACCACCCTGGCCAACATGGTGAAACCCCGTCTCTACTAAAAATACACAAACATTAGCTGGGCATGGTGGCACACACCTGTAGTCCCAGCTACTCAGGAGGCTGAGGCAGAATTGCTTGAACCAGGGAGGCAGAGGTTGTGTGAGCTGAGACCACACCACTGCACTCCAGCCTGGCGACAGAGTGAGACATCTCAAATAAATAAATAAATAAATAAATAAATAAATAAATAAATATAAAAGAGCTAATTAAGAGTAGCGTTTCCCAATTATTTCCTTTTTAGGGGTGGCGAGCAGAAATGTTACGGTACAGATTCTCCAATGAAGGAGATAATCCTTCCCAAATAGTACAGTGGAGCCAGTGGCTGGAAACATCACAAATGATTCTACAAAAGGCTACAACGTCAGCATAATTTACTGTGTAAATACTTTACAACCTGCCTAAGGTTTCTCTACCAGGAGCTCAGCATCTTACGATGTAGACCCATCAATCTAGGTGCTCACAAGAGCTGGGATACATTGTAAATTAAAATCTTCCCCTGTGATCTTACCTGAATTACTGACCTGGAAAGAGCCTAGAGCCCTTTACTGAAGAGGTTAAATAAGCCAGACTGGCCCACGTCACTAACACAATATTTTGAAAATCATGTTCTCATTTATTGTGTATACTTAATATCATCTGGCTATCCAAAAATATTATTTTAAGAGTCTGTTCAATGGATACGAACCTATGGAAGTATCTGTTTTGTGGAATTTCTCCTTCAGCCAGAATTTATCTCCATATTGACAAGACAAATGCCAGTGTGGATTGTCCTCCAGCCCCCCAAATAGCGTTATTATAGAATCAAACGTCCTGGTGACGTTTGTTAAGACATGATTCTACCCCATCATTCAACGTTTGTAATTAATTCTCAGTCACGGGTCCAATCAACGTGAGTGAATGCATCCTTTGTGGTCCTAGAAACTGAATTCAAAGTCTGGGCTGATGTAGAGGGAACACAGTGCATACTTTGAAAAAGACTGGGATTGATCCAGCCACACCCAGATGTAAGGTCCCGGTGACCTTCCTGCAGAGAACATATACCTTCTCAATAGCTCAGTGTTTACAGTTGTTGAGAGCTGGAGAGATGTTTTGAGTTTCTTTCTATTGTTGTCTCTTCTTAGCCTCTCATATTCTTATAGTCTTGGTTTTTTTCCTAAGCCAGCAATTCAGGAGAAGTCTACATCAAATTAAGTGAGAAGAAGCCCGGGGCATGAATGTGAGTAGCCCGGTACTAGCAGGAGTGAGTGGTACTAGTAGGAGGAGGGAGTGGGTGGCAGGTGTGGAAGAAAGTCACACCAGGTGCAAGGAAGGCAGAAACTAAGTGGAGGCGTCTGCATACGCCGCCTGCTGCGACTTTCTCTTGGCATCAGAATCCCACTGCATCATGGGCCCAGAGTGGGAGCCAGATTTTCTAAGGAAACACTCTATCGCATTAACATTTTATCTGGAATAAAGTGGGGCTTGCTAATTCTTTCAGGACTCTCTCATATTTACTGATATCATTTGTTGGCCTGGCCATTGTGGACTTTTACCTACTGTTTCTCCAATCCCTACTACCAAAGATTATCCCCCACCCTAGGTACAGGGTACACTTTCATAAGTTCTGCCCATCTTCTCAGAACTCTCCAGCACATTCCTGCCCCTCCCCAGGCCCTTCCACACCCATCTAGCACCCTGCATATCATCAGATCAGGCAGGTGCATAGTGATGCATGCAGCGTAGGAGTAGTGGTGGAGAACACAAAGACAGATGTCACTTTTCTTACGCTTAAGGAGCTCAAATACTGAGGAGGTCTGGTAGAAGAGCTATTCAGTTAATAGGTGACTACAATTCAATGCTGACAGCAGTGGCATTAGGTCCAGGAGAACCCAGAGTTGAAACACAACGATCTGGGAGGGAGGTGATCAGACATGGCATCCAGAGGAAGTGACTTCCAAGGTGGGCCATAAAGGATGAAGAGTTAGAGTTAGACATAAAGGATGAAGAGTTAGACAGGAAGGGCATTAGACACGAAGGGCATTCTTTATGAGAGGATGTCATAAACAGCCATAAAAAAATAGGTCAAAATTAGGTTGGGCGCTGTGGCTCATGCCTGTAATCCCAGCACTTTGGGAGGCTGAGGCGGGCAGATCATGAGGTCAGGAGATCGAGACCATCCTGGCCAACATGGTGAAACCATGTCTCTACTAAAAATACAAAAATTAGCCGGACTTGGTGGTGGGCACCTGTAATCCCATCTACTCGGGAGGCTGAGGCAGGAGAATCGCTTGAACCTGAGAGGCGGAGGTTGCAGTGAGCTGAGATTGCGCCACTGCACTTCAGCCTGGCGACAGAGCAAGACTCCGTCTCAAAAAAAAAACAAACAAACAAACAAACAAACAAAAAAAAAAAGGTGGAAATTGCAGAAGTGTGCGGCCAAGTAGTTGCTGGAAAAAAAGTATGAGGCATCAAATAAAAAGAAATGAGGGTAGAGACACAGGCGGTGGGGGGCCAGGTCCCGGAAGTCATGCTACATGAAGAGCTTAAGCCTGGCCTTTTTTTTTTTTTTTTTTTTGAGACAGAGTCTCACTCTGTCACCCAGGCTGGAGTGCAGTGGTGCAATCATGCTCACTGCAGCCTTGACTTTTCAGTCTTAAGCAATCCTCCTTCCTCAGCCTCCTGAGTAGCTGGGACTACAGGCATGCACCACTATACCCAGCTAATTTTTAAATTTTTTGTAGAGACAGGGATCTCACTATGTTGCCCAGGCTGGACTCAAACTCCTGACCTCAAGCAATCCTCCTGCCTTGGCCTCCCAAAGTATTGGAATTATGGGTGTGAGCCACCTTGCCTGGCCAAGCCTTAAGGGTCCCTTAGGATCAGGAGAAGCCATTATAAAGCCTGGAGCAAGGGAATAGTAGGTGTTCTATCAGCAAGAGTTCTGCACTTCATCGCGGTTGGATGCTGTGGGGCAAAGGTCCCTGGTAACTTTGGTCCAGAAAGTTCCTTGTACCTAGCTTTAAAAATGCTTCAAAGTAATGAAAAAAGAGCTTCTTAAATGTCTGCATATGATGTATTTAAATAAAAGACACATTTTGCTGTATTTTGTTTCTCACAGACAATATGGCACCTAAAATAAGGACCATTTTTCCTTTTCTGAGTATATCTGTAGGAACTTAAAGTCCGTATGTAATGTTCTCTACATGTTTAATCAGTTTTATTACCTATAAACATAATAAAGTACCTCTGGAAAGATGCACAAGGAAGTATTAACATTAACATGTACAAGGAAGTAGCTGATGGAGTGAAAACTTTAAAAATTTGAGACCTTTAAAATATATTTCCTACTGTTTTTAAAAAGCTAACTTAAATTTTTTTTTTTTTAATTTTTAATTCTTTTTTTTGAGATGGAGTTTCACTCTGTCACCCAGGCTGGAGTGCAATGGTGCGATCTTGGCTCACTGCAATCCCTGCCTCTCGGGTTCAAGCGATTCTCCTGCCTCAGCCTCCGGAGAAGCTGGGATTGTACAGGCGGCTGCCACCACGCCCGGATAATTTTTGTATTTTTAGTAGAGATGGGGTTTCACCATGTTGGCCAGGCTGGTCTCAAACTCCTGACCTCAGGTGATCCACCCACCTCAGCCTCCCAAAGTGCTGGGATTACAGGCATGAGCCATCGCTTCCGGCCAAAAAATATATTTTTTTAAATAGCGACAGATATTCAGGAAAATTTTTTTGCAAGTGGTTGAGGTGAGGGAAAATTAGTCCAATACACTCTTATGAAACAGTCACTAAAACTTAATTCTCAACCATTGAGATCTGCCTGGTTGCTGCTTATCCCCCAGCTTCTCTGAGAACATCAACCAAGGGCCACTTCCCATTGCCACTGGCCCAGACCAAAGCCGGCTCCAGATGGACCCTGGACACAGCACAGAAGCCTGTGAGGGATGGTGGATCCCTTCCAGAAAGGACACCTGGTGACTCTCATGAGCACAGTGACCCTGACAAGCCTCACATAGTTGCTGTCTACACAGACACGCACACACCCACACCACACAACTACACCACACACACACTACAAACACACCCCACACACGTACACATACACACCACACACACACCGGACACATACACTGCAAACACACACCACACACATACACACACCACGCACACACCACGCACATACAGCACACAACCACACCACACGCACACACACACACCCACACCACACAACCACACCACACATACACACACACCACACACACTACAAACACACACACCACACTACAAACACACCACACACTACACACACACCACACACACACGTCATACACATACCACGCACATACACCACATATACACACCATACACACACCCACACCCGCACCACACATACACACACACCACACACACACTACAAACACACACACCACACTACAAACACACCACACACACCCACACCACACAACCACACCACACATACACACACCACACACACATACCCCACACACATACACACCACACACACACCAGACACATACACTGCAAACACACACACACCACACACACACACACCACACACACACTACAAACACACCACACACACACCACACAAGCATATTGGGACACCACACACACACACACACACACACACACCATATCCCTGCTAACCTCATCTCCAGCTCTAAGTGATCAGGTGAAACTTCTTTCCACAGCCCTCCTCATTTTTTCCGAACACCCTCAATCCTTTCCCTTTTTTGGGATTCTGCAGGAAATTTGCTTTAGATATACAGGAAAAAAGAAATGCTCATTCCTCCTTTTCCTAGTGCAAGAGAAACGGCTCACACTTCAGGCCACACAAACGCAGGGTCAGATTCCAGCTTTGCCTATGAAGAGCTATGTGAATAATGTGAACATACTATTGCTTCAGTCTCTCTAAGCCTCATGTTTTTCATCTGTACATGAGGCTAACACGATGACTTCCTATCATTAAAAAGGAATGATGTGGGCTATCACCAACTATACCAACAAAAATAAGATTAAATGCCATGCATGCAGTATTTACATGTGTTTAAAATAGGTGATTGTAAAGAAAGGGTTAACGCTCTCACCACTGTGATAAATGTGAGTTCACTGCCCCTCCTACAAGTCTTTGTGACCTGACAGTTTAGCGTCTCTGAAAATAAACTGCTCATGAGACAGCATAATTCTCTCGTCTCCAGCCACCTTGCCCATCCTCTCTCTGTCCCTCTCTAAGTAGATTTTTGTGACCACCACTCTAGTTTAGCTCTTAGGAATGCCGTGTTATTGGGGACCTTTCTGCATTGAGTCTACTTTCAGGCATGAAGTGGCTTCAAACAGCACTCAAAAGTATGCCAGTGATAATGACACTAGACATAAGAGCTGGGAGTTATTTCAAGAATGGCAGGCAGGTGTGTGTGTATGTGTGGTGTGGTTGTGTAATGTGTGTGTGCAGACAGCAAGTATGTGAGGCTTGTCAGGGTCACTGTGCTCATGAGAGTCACCAGTCACCCACAACCACGCTGGGTCACTGTTGAAAACAAACACATGGGGACACACGGGAAAGACGTAACGCAGGTCACAGACCACCTATGGGAAACAGAGTTTAGGAAAGAAACCCCGTCCTGAACCAAAGGGAGCTTGGTGCTATCTTCTGCCTCAGCTGCCTGGCATACCTTGGACGCTTTCCCAAATTATCATAAACAACCAAAGACTGCGCAGTATATAAAAACAAGAAGCTGCAAATTGGAATGTCCAATAAAAACGTATGACTTGAAAATTGAGAATTCTCTTTGGTTCATCTGTAGCTAGATTCTCTCTCTGTATGTTCCAACTCTTTGTTACCCACTCCTCCAGGCTAAAATATCAGGTTAGATTTGTAGAAATGAGAAGAGCTGAGACCTGGCTACTTGTTCAGATCTTAAACCAGAGATATTTCAGCCAGAATGATGATTTGTCAACATCCGAAGCAGCTTCCAAGATTCCAAAACCAGTAAGTACCCCTGTAACAGCTCCATGAACTTTGAGCGATGGGACTGCATCAATGAAAACGATGTCTAACATCCATCCGAAAGAAACATAACCTATTTCAACTCCTAAATTCTAGAATGCTTATTTTAAAAGTCAATTTTGTTATGTTACAGCTGTGTTTATCAAGGACTACGAAAAGTATTAATTTAAACAACAGTTAAAATTCGGCAACTACATAATCAAAGTTAGTTTTGCTGGGGCGACTGCAGCCAGCATCTTAGATCACTATATCACACATATTGATAAACAGTCAACAATAAATGTTGCTACAAGCAACCAAACTAATAGTTTTCTAAGTATTTAAATGTATTTCATAATAATTTCAAATGAGTCAGTTCTCTAGGTGAGCAGAATGTTAGCAAACTCAATCTATCAATCAGAATGGAAATTAGTACCTACCTGAAACCCTATTGAGTGTCACCCAGAAATGCTCATCAGGACTGTAGGTATCTTTTGACCACAGTAGTAGATCAATGGCCCTTTTGTCATGTAGAACAAAGTCGACAAACTCTCTGGTAAGCGCCACATAGGCAGTGCCAAAGTAGATGGTCAGCTGATGTGGAGGTGAAGTTTTCAAAATATTAGTATTTTTCACAAAAGAACCCCCTTTATCTGTATGCTCTTGGTGGACATATTTAGTTCGCTTAATTGCATGGTCAGGAGGCAGCACCCCTGGGGTGATATTTTTCCCTTTAAATCCTTTCAGATGCTGAACTATTTCCCGGTTGGTTTTCAGGGGGAAATCTTGTCCACAGGTGTTGATGACGTACCTCCAGGGAACCTCAGAGGTGACAAGGTCTTTCAGACAGTTCAGGTCAGCCTGGAGCCTGGAAATGCCTGCATAAACCACAGACTCTGTCTTTGAAGCAAGGAAAGCATTTTGGAAGCAACTCAGTAACTGCCTCACAGATTCCTTAAACTCGGCTGGGGCTTTCTCATCCACGTGAACACAGTAGACATTTTGGGGCATATAGATAGCCCTAAAGAGCCTTTCGAAGGTGTCAAAGTCCTTATGGATGACCATGACATAGGCCAAGGGGAATGCAGCCTCTTCTTCCGACAGGGGACTTGTGATGTAGTGATTCTGGGTCAGATAATCCTTGCAAGGGACACTTCGCAAAGGTGATGGTAATATATTTTCCCACAAAAAGACTGGTGTTTTCTCTAGGGCGTGATTACAGGCAGTTTTCCTAAAATACCTTTCACTGGAACTGTTCAGCTTCTCGTAACTTTTTGGTGGGCTCAGTTGGCTACTGTAAAATCTCACAAAAATGACCACACTGAGCAGAGTGAAAGCAAAACAGAAGTACCTCCAAAAGTTCATTATTTTCACTTCCCTGGGGAAGCAACCTCTTCTTTTCAGGGAATGAGAAATGATCGGTTTGAGAGGTTGAATTTACTTCTCTTGACAGTCTTGAATTTCAACAGCTTCTCCAGAAGGCTGCTTGCTTTCCTGAATCCTTTAATCCTCCTGTATCCTCTGCTTCGGTGTCTCGTCCATCCTTTTTGGATGTGCCTGGAGATGCGGTGTGTCCCTCTCGCACTTTGGTCTGCAGTTCCCCAGGGCTGAATCCCTGCTGTTTGCAGAGGCTCAGCTAAGCCCAGCCCAGCCCAGCCTCCAGGAAGCCTCCTCATTTACATATGAAATGCAAATTACATTCTGGAATGCAATGACGGGTCCTTTTCACTGGAGCCGAGTTTCTCTTGCTTCATCCTCACCGCCTTCCCCTTACATCAGTCTATTCCGATTTGATCTCCCTTCTCACACTTTCTCCAAGCCTTCTAGAATCAGAGGCTCTATTTTTTCTGGCTAGCCCCACAACCTGCTGGCAGTCCTTTGGAGCCACAGCATTTAAGGATATCAGCTCCTCTGGTTTATTTCTCTTCCTGTTCTCTGCCACCTCTTTTCATTGTAGTGTTATCTCTACCTCTGGGCACGTACAGACAACACAGATCATGAAAAATGAATGTGTGCCAGGCATGGTGGCACGCACTTGTAGTCTCAGCGACTCGGGAGGTTGAGGTGGGAGGATTGCTTGAGCCAAGGAGATCAAGGCTGCAGTGAGCTGTGATGGCAGCACTGCACTCCAGCCTGGGGGACAGTGAGACCCTGTCTCTTCAAAGCTTCTTTTAAAAAATACATTTGTAACATGTCTAAGTAGAAGATTCTCAGTGGCAGAAAAATATACCAAGGTGGACTAATTTAGATTCTAATGATGTGTCAGAATATAGTACACACACACACACACACACACACACACACACACACACTGACTATGGGAAGAGGGAACAATGAATTACACCCTTGGGGGCACAGGCACCACACGAGGGCAGAAGGATCCTAGGAGTGACATTTTACATGAAAGAGTCAGTGTTGATATCATATAATGAAGTAAATGTGGAGAAAAGAAAGAAAGATCAGATTGTTACTGTGTCTGTGTAGAAAACGGAAGACAAAAGAAACTCCATTTTGTTCTGCTTTGAGATGCTGTTAATCTGTAACTTTTGTCCCAACCTTGTGCTCACAAAAACATGTGCTGTACTGAATCAAAGTTTAATGGATCTAGGGCTGTGCAGGATGTGCCTTGGTAAAAATGTGTTTGCAGGCAGTATGCTTTGTAAAAGTCATCACCATTCTCCATTCTCTATTAACCAGAGACACAATGCACTGCGAAAGGCCGCAGGAACCCCTGCCCAAGAAAGCCTGGGTATCATCCAGGTTTCCCCCCACTGAGACAGCCTGAGATATGGCCTCGTGGGAAGGAAAACACCTTACAGCCCCCAAGCCCGACACCCATAAAGGTTCTGTGCTGAGGAGGATTAATGAAGGAAGAAGGCCTCAATGTGGCTGAGATAAGAGGAAGGCATCTGTCTCCCGCACGTCTCTGGGAATGGAATGACTCAATGTAAAACCGACCATACATTCTATTCTAAGAGAAAATCGCCTTATGGCTAGAGGCGAGACATCATGGCAGCAATACTACTCTTTACTGCACTGAGATGTTTATGTAAAGTTAAACATAAATCTAGCCTACATGTACATTTAGGCACAGCACTTTTCCTTGAACTTATTTGTGACACAGATTCCTTTACTCACATGTTTTTGCTGACCCTCTCCCCACCTTCACCCTATATAGCCCCACCACATTCCCCTCGCCAAGATAGGAAAAATAGTGATCAATAAACACTGAGAGAACTCAGAGACCAGTGCCGGTGTAGGTCCTCACTTACTAAGCGCCGGTCCCCTGGGCCCAGTTTTCTTCCTCTATACTTTGTCTCTGTGTCTTATTTCTTTTCTCAGTCTCTTGTCTCCACCTTGCAAGAAATACCCACAGGAGTGGAGAGGCAGGCTCCCTTCATCAAACACACCTAAGTTTGCATGCCGGGGAGAAATGTGATAGTGTTCCCGGAGAGCAAAAGTGGGGTCCCATTTCACAAAGAGAGCTTCAGACAACTTGAGCTGTTGACACGGTATTATCTACAATACGTGGAGTGACTGCCTAGTGCTCTTTAAAAGCCTCACCACCTCAGATTTGAGGTCATTTCAAAGAACTTAAAGGATTCTCATTCTCCTTCCCACCCAACCCCCTCTCCAACTTCCTTTTCTGAAGAAAGAACAAAACCACCAGGGCTGCTGCAAAATTCCTGGAAGTATCAGTCAGTGTAATTCAAGGGAACCAGGAAAAGCACAAGTCTGGTCGCATTACAGAGGGTTCTCAGAGTTCACCTGCTTACAGTGCTGCAAGCAATCTCGCAGCCAATGTGAAGTGCATTGGGGATTAATGCGGATGGTAAGGACACTTCCAAGGGAGAAATTAACTGGTCCAACTAAAAGATCAACTGTGGCAGTCACATGAGGCATGTTAAGAGTGGGCCCTGCTCCCATCTCACTCCCGTAGTCACCTAGCAATCCTACCTGCCGGGGCTTGTGCCAATTGGAACAGCTGCTCCTGTTAGGAAAACATTTGATTCACAATGCAGCCATTTCCCTGCCCCCTCTCTGTTCCACTCCACCCCTTAACTTCCTACAGTGAACTGTAGGAATGAATGGCAACAGTGCCATGGATGCGATGGATATTGATTTGGATATTAATTTGGTGAGCTGCTAGAGAGTTGGCGGGGATCTTTGAGATCACCCATCACAACCCCGTTATTTTTACAGATGAGCAAATCGGGGCCTTTAAAAATATTCTCCCCAACGTCATTCAGCTGGATAGAAACCAGAGCCTTAATTCTACAGCTCCCTGGTCCAGGTGCTGAAGCCAGTCTGTTTGGCTAAATCCCAGCTGCTCACAGTGCCAGGGTAAAGTTACTTAACCTCTTTACACAACCAGGTCCTCCCACTGTGAAAAGATAAAGAACAGTGGCTCTTATTTCAAATGGTTGTCAAGAAGACTAAATGAGATACCTCTTGTTGAGGGTTTGGCAAGAATCCGGGCACCTGGTACATGTTCCATAAGCATTAGCTACAATTGTTGTTGTTGTTTCTCTTTTGGAAAATATCCAACACTTCTGACCCTGCCAATGAACTGATATTTTGATTGCTGTTCTTAGTAATGGAAAAAAAAAAAAGCATTTACCTTAAGGCTTTCAAATGCTTTATTCCCGGAGGTTAAATTCCATTCTTTCCTTCCCTATCACTGCCTCCTCTTTAGCCCATGGGAAAAATATATATATATTTATATAAAATATATATTATATAATATATTTTATATAAATATATAAATGTCTTATATAGAAATATTTTATATGCATACATATATGCATATATAATATATGCATTTATAAATATATATTTTATATATGTATTTTAAGAGATACATTTTTGTATGCATATTTAAAATATATATTACATGTGTATTTTAAAATAATATTTTTAAATATATATACACATAATACATGATATATACATATATACATATATGCACATAAATATATTTATATATACATATAAGTGTGTATATATATTACTATTTTATTATATATATTCACACACACACTCTAGAAATGTGACTGTATGAAGGGAACAATCCAATAACCCATTTTGATGCCTTCATGTCTCTTCATTCTTACTAGAACCACACCCTTTTCTGTAAAATTTGTCCTTGGCAGGTCTTGTGGAGAACAGAAGGGGAAAGTTGGAATCAGAAAAGGGAGGCAAAGGGCTTTTATTGCAGGTTCAGTCCGGTTTTTTCCCTTCTCTTTGCCTCAAGCCCTGATCCTACAATAAGGAGCTCTAATAAGTGTCAATGCAAAACAAACTCAAGAAATCTTTCAACATGATTTAGCCAAAGCAGACTGCAAATGGGAGTGGCAGCGTGATTTATAGTCCAAAACAGCAGTATCCAAAAATAAATAAATGAGGTCAGGTGCAGTGGCTCATGCCGGTAATCCCAGCACTTTGGGAGGCCAACGCGGGCAGATCACCTGAGGTTGGGAGTTCGAGACCAGCCTGACCAACATGGAGAAACCCTGTCTCTACTAAAAATACAAAATTAGCCAGGTGGGGTGGCGCATGCCTGTAATCCCAACTACTAGGGAGGATGAGGCAGGAGAATCGCTTGAACCTAGGAGGCAGAGATTGCGGTGAGCCCAGATCATGCCATCGTACGCCAGCCTGGGCAACAAGAGCAAAACTCCGTCTCAAAAAATAAAAAATAAATAAATACATAAAGAAAACAAAACCCCAAAACCATGTACATCATTTGTCCTGACTTATCTACAGTGGTTTAGATGAACAGACTGAGACTAGCATGTGATGCCTTCTGAGTGGCTGGCCCTAGCAGTAGGTTTGTTTTGTTTGGTTATCTTTGAATATACCAAATGATATATTGAACAGGCATTTCCTTCCAGTACATAATTCGGCAGGCTAAGCTATTAACTTCCAACCAGGGCATTATTTCTGCTCTGCCCAGTCTAGTTGGCTCAACAGACTGAAAATTGTTAAGTGGTCATTCTGTATCAGTCCCACCTCTCTCTGCCCCAGGATAACTTTTACGGTCACAAACAAGACAGCACAAGGACTATGGCTAACAACACATCATCATCTCAACTCAATATGAAAACCAAGGGCTGGGCTGCCTGGGGGGCCCTCTGAGCAGTGCTGGGATTTCTCTTCCCTCACAGTGAGTTAGTTCTCACTAATCTTCCACGAGCTCTGCTTCCACTGCAGGTGAGTTTACAAAGGCTGAGGCAGATGCCGGTCGGGGGGGGCAGGACTGGAACCCGAGTCTCACCTACCCTCAAATCCTTGCTGTTCTTCATCACCCCATGCAGAATGAGCGGCTATTGAATCAAGGCAGTGCTTTTTTTTTTTTTTTTAAGGCAATGCTTTTTGATGAGTTCTCTCATCTCCACCAAGACCACTCCATCTTCATCTGTGTCTAAGGCTTTAGTTGTGCCCGGCTGGCAACCTCAAACTCTTTGGCCACAAGCGAGATGCAGGAAGTAAGCAAAAACAGATCTCCAAGCAACCACAATAATCATCACACATTGTAGGACGGATTCTTAAATGCCTACAGGCAGGTAAGGCACAGTTCGGGAAGCTGGTGAAGGGTCAGACGAGCAGGGCCGGGGAGTTCACAGAGGGCAGCAGACATTGAGGAGGACTGGGTGGGGGCTACCGGGAATGAGAGAGCCTGCATCCCTCCCCACCCCACCCCCGACCCCTGGCAATTAATGCCACATGGGATCATAAGCCCAGGGCTGCCAGCTCTTCCAGTGTTTTCAGAGAAGTGAGAAACCTGAATTTTATCAGAAAAACTCTCAAACTTATCCCTAAGGACTGCATTTGGCCCTCAGGATGCCAGTTTTGTCTTCTTTGGTTTAAGCATCAAAGCTTACATCCTTTAAATCCCTCTGAGGCTTAGCTTATTAACTCTTAGTTTAGACACGATCACAACAAATGTTCTTATATCTAAGCAGATGCAAAGTCACAAATTAGAATAGGGAAACAAAACTGGCAGGCTCAGGTCCCCTGCTGACAGCAGTAGGTGAAGTAAGTTCAACTACAAACACAGAGCTGTGTGAGATCATTTGGTGTAAGGATAACAGCATTTATACAGCTCAATGCCCATTTTATTACTTGTTTTTGTTTGTTTGTTTGTTTGTTTTTTGAGATGGAGTCTCGCTCTGTGGCCCAGGCTGGAGGGCAGTGGCATGATCTCAGCTCACTGCAACCTCCGCCTCCTGGGTTCAAGCGATTCTCTTGCCTCAACCTCCCCAGTAGCTGGGATTACAGGTGCCAGCCACCACAGCCAGCTGATTTTTGTATTTTTAGTAGAGATGGGATTTCACTCTGTAGGCCAGGCTGGTCTTAAACTCCTGACCTCAAGTGATCCACCCGCCTCAGCCTCACAAAGTGCTGGGATTACAGGCATGAGCTACCGCGCCCCGCCCCATTTTATTACTTTACTAGATCAATATCTCTAGTACTTATAGAGATCAAACAAGTTAATGTCTACGAAAGGACTTGAAAACTGTGAAGAAAATAGGCCAACCTAGCTTTCTTTGAATGTAAGCAGAATACAAACATTTAGTGAAACAAATAGAAATGGATTAATAGACATGTTATACATGTATTCTGCACATTCTATTTAAAAATAAATTTCTGAAATATATTTATTTAATATAGTGGGTTTTTTCATTGAGGCATTGTTTTTAATAGCACAGAATACAGAAATAATAGATTGGGACAACAGTTTTATAAGACTAGAGGTTAATATTCCTCTTGTGAAGAGGTAGCCTATAAATTAATAAGAAAAGGTAAATAACCAAACAGAAAAGCAGGCAGAGTACATGACAGTCACAAAGCAGAAAAAACTAATGGCCAATGACATATAGAAACACACCCTTTTCACACTAGAGATCAGAGAAATTCATATTAAAACAAAATTATGCAATGCGGTGAATTCCTATAGTTTGATGTTGCCTCAGCATCCATTCCGAAGATAAGCTGGACTTTCTCATACCAGAAGCAGGGTTTAGTCAACCCTTACTTAACAGTTTCCAGTTCTCCGCCTCCTCCCAGTTCCTCAATGTGGTTAATCCAGATATCTGCCTTAAACAAGTGCTCAAAAGTGATGATCTTAACAACGACATCAAAAAAATGGATCTAAGTTAACTTCATTTTTGTATGCTTATTCTTTTCAATGTTCTCTCCTCCACAAGAATGTAAGCTCCATGAAGACAGGGGCTTCATCTACTCTTTTTTTTTTTTTTTTACTTTTAGGCAGAGTCTCACTCACTCTGTTGCCCAGGGGCTGGAGTGCAGTGGCTCAATCTCGGCTCACAGCAACCTTCGCCTCCTGGATTCAAGCGATTCTCCTGCCTCAGACTCCAGAGTAGCTGGGATTATAGATGTGCACCACCATGTCCAGCTAATTTTTGTGTTTTTAGTAGAGACGGGGTTTCACCATGTTGGCCAGGCTGGTCTCGAACTCCTGACCTCAAGTGATCCACCTACCTTGGCCTCCCAAAGTGCTGGGATTACAGGCGTGAGCCAATGCATCCGGTCAGTTTCATCTACTCTTTACCACTGAAAATGGCAGTGCAGAGCAGAGGTACCCAACAGATATTTCTTGAATGAGGTCAATCAACTACAGAAGTTAGAAAAAAGACAACAAATAAATCCACTTTTGGGTGAATCAGTGAGGGGTGGTCATAGTGGTGGTGGGTTAAATCAAGGAATAAGTGTTTGCAAAGTGCTAATTTTAAGGTGCACCTCCTACCACCACGAAGTTCAAAAACAATGACCTGGCGTTTGCTTTAAATGGATTCAATAGGCCAGGTGCAGCAGCTCACGCCTGTAATCCCAGCACTTTGGGAGGCTGAGGCAGGTGGATCACCTGAGGACAGGAGTTCAAGACCGGTCTCTACTAAAAATGCAAAAATTAACTGGGCATGGTGGCAGACGCCTGTAATCCCAGCTACTCGGGAGGCTGTGGTAGGAGAATGACTTGAACCCGGGAGGCGAAGGTTGCAGGGAGCCGAGATCACGCCATTGCACTCCAGCCTGGGCAAAAAGAGTGAAATTCCATCTCAAAAAAATAAAATAAAATAAAAAATAAACGCATTCAACAAACCATGGAACCATGGAATTTGAGCCCCTTAACTTGGCCCGTCAGCACTTCTGCTCCTGCGGCTCTGGGCAAACTGCTTGGTGACCTATCAGGAAGGAGGTTTCCCTAGCATCTTGCCAATTTCCCAGGGCGACAGATCCCACTCTGCTCACTTTGTGGCTGAGCTCCCAAAGGTAGGGAATGGAGTCACTTGCCTGGGATGAGAGGAGGCAACTCCAGGAGCCGCAGGAGGCGTCTGAGTGCAGAGCCACCCCCTGCCCTACATGGCTGTCACCTCCCCCTCACACTGCACAGCAGCCCCCTCGGGCAAGGTGTGATTTCTCTCCATTTGATGTGCAAGAAAGCCTCAGGGAGGTAAAATTGCTAGGCCAAAGTCACACACGCCCAATTCTCACCAGCCTCCTGAGTGCTTCTTTTCTATTTTTCATTTTCATTTAATTTTTTTTAAGATGAGATCTCGCTCTGTCACCCAGGCTGGAATGTGATGATGAGAGCATAGCTCACTGCAGCCTTGAACTCCTGAGCTCAAGAGATTCTCCCACTTCAGCCTCCTGTAGCTGAGACTACAGGCACTTGGCTAATTTTATTATTGTTATTATTATTTTTTTAGACATGGAGTCTAGCTATTTTGCCAAGGCTGGTCTTGAACTCTTGGCCTCAAGTGATCCTCCAGCCTCGGCCTCCCAAAGTGATGGGATTACAGGCTTGAGCCACTGTATCCGGCTTCCTGAGTGCTTCTGAGCTCCTGCTTACAACACTTTTTCCCCTTTTCTGATTGCAATGATCTCTCTGAATCCCGGTTCTTCTTTCTATGTGTGTCTATCTCACCTCAAATCTCTTTCTGTCTCTGTCCTATTCAAAGGCCCTCTCTCATCTTGGAGCTCCCCAACCCATTCCTCTTACCTCCCCCTAAGTCTTTCCATTCCACTCTCAAATGCTTCTTCCTCTGGATCCTGAATTCTAGCCTTCTGGAATAGGTTTTTGTTTTTTTAATTAACTATTCTGTGCACAAAAGGGGAGGCTTCAATTATCTAGGAAACTCACGATTACGACCAAACTGTTTCCTCAGATAATGTGAGGCAAGTATGTTTGCCATGTGATTCTACAGGCGTCAATGTTTCTTCTGCACAGGGCTGTGTAGCAGGTATTTAAAGCTGTGGGCCATTCACTAGGTCTCTGTTGCAACAACTCAACCCTGCTGTTGAGGTGTGAAAATAGCCATAACAATGCATGGCTGTGTCCTAATGAAACTTTCTTTATGGATCCTGAAATCTGAATTTCCTACAACTCTTCATGTCACGAAGTTGTTTCTTTTGATATTTTTTCAATCATTTGAAAATGTGGCCGGGCGTGGTGGCTCACGCCTGTAATTCCAGCACTTTGGGAGGCCGAGGCAGGCAGATCACCTGAGGTCAGGAGTTCGAGACCAGCCTGGACAACATGGTGAAACCCCGTTTTCATGCGCGTCCATGTGAAGAGACCACCAAACAGGCTTTGTGTGAGCAACATGGCTGTTTATTTCACGCGGGTGCAGGCGGGCTGAGTCCGAAAAGAGAGTCAGCGAAGGGAGATAGGGGTGGGGCCGTTTTATAGGATTTGGGTAGGTAAAGGAAAATTACAGTCAAAGAGGGGTTGTTCTCTGGCAGGCAGGAGTTGGGGGGGGTCACAAGGTGCTCAGTGGGGGCACTTTTTGAGGCAGGATGAGCCAGGAAAAAGACTTTCACAAGGTAATGTCATCAGTTAAGGCAAGGACCGGCCATTTACACTTCTTTTGTGGTGGAATGTCATCAGTTAAGGCGGGGCAGGGCATTTTCACTTCTTTTGTGATTTTTCAATTACTTCAGGCCATCTGGGCATATACATGCAAGTCACAGGGGATGCGATGGCTTGGCTTGGGCTCAGAGGCCTGACACCTGTCTCC
Source organism: Symphalangus syndactylus (assembly GCF_028878055.3). Taxonomy (NCBI): domain Eukaryota; kingdom Metazoa; phylum Chordata; class Mammalia; order Primates; family Hylobatidae; genus Symphalangus; species Symphalangus syndactylus. The sequence continues at coordinate 60,371,357 of NC_072445.2, forward strand.
ACTAAAAATACAAAAAAATTAGCCGGGCGTGGTGGCAGGCGCCTGTAATCCCAGCTACTTGGGAGGCTGAGGCAGGAGAATCTCTTGAACCCGAGAGTCGGAGGATGCAGTGGGCTGAGACCGCGCCATTGCACTCCAGCCTGGAGGACAAGAGTGAAACTCCATCTCAAAAAAAAATAAAGAAAAGAAAACATCAACCCAGCCTTTTGGCCAGAACTGCCATCTTCCAGTTAAATAGATGCTGTATGAGATACACTATCTTTTTTTTTTTTTTTTTTGAGACGGAGTCTTGCTCTGTCACTCAGGCTGGAGTGCAGTGGCGCGATCTCGGCTCACTGCAAGCTCCGCCTCCCGGGTTCCCGCCATTCTCCTGCCTCAGCCTCTCCCAGTAGCTGGGACTACAGGCGCCCACCACCACGCCCGGCTAATTTTTTTTTTTTGTATTTTTAGTAGAGACAGGGTTTCACCGTGGTCTCGATCTGCTGACCTCGTGATCCGCCCACCTCGGCCTCCCAAAGTGCTGGGATTACAAGCGTGAGCCACCGCGCCCGGCAAGATACACTATCACGGAAAATTTGGTTGACAAAAAGGAGGATTTAATTCATCACATAAAAATTAATTTGCCAAGATGACGAACACAAAGGGAAAGACAAGAAGCACCCAATGTATGTTCTCTAAGCCTTTTAGAAAACATGGAGTTGTTCCTTTGGTCACATATATACGAATCTATAAGAAAGGTGACATTGTAGGCATCAAGGGAATGGGTACTGTTCAAAAAGGAATGCCCCCAAGTGTTACCATGGCTAAACTGGAAGAGCTACAGTGTTGCCCAGCATGCCGTTGGCATTGTTGTAAACAAACAAGTTAAGGGCAAGATTCTTGCCAAGAGAATTAATGTGGGTATTGAGCACATTAAACACTCTAAGAGCCGAGATAGCTTCCTGAAACACGTGAAGGAAAATGATCAGAAAAAGAAAGAGGACAAAGAGAAAGGTGCCTGGGTTCAACTGAAGCGCCAGCCTGCTCCACCCAGAGAAGCACACTTTATGAGAGCCAGTGGGAAGGAGCCTGAGCTGCTGGAACCTCTTCCTTATGAATTCATGGCATCATAGGTGTTAAAAAAATAAAAGACCTCTGGACTGTAAAAAAAACAAACAAACAAAAAACATTCTTGGCTCAAGGGCAGTACCAAAATAGGCAGATTTAGCCCAGGATCTATAGTTCACTGATCTCTGCTCTAGATTATAGTCACGCCCCCCCCAACCTAAATTTTGCAATTTGGGGATCTTTACAACCACCCATAATTTCTATGTTTTTCCAGATGAGGAAGTGTGAAATGAGGGAAAATAATAATGTAGAGCATCCTTCTCCCCACAGCCCCTTTAGATGTACCATCTGGGTTGCAGTGCAAAGGGGTGGATTTATAGAGAATGTAGGCAAGTAATTTACACTCATAGCCTCAGTTTTCTTTTCTGTAAAATGGAGGTAATAGAAACTACCTCACAAGGCAATGAGAGTTAAAGGGGATGGTAGGTATATAAGCACATGCATATATGTTGTCCTGGTGTCCACCGAACCTGGTTTCTGGTTGAGGTAATAAGGAACCCATGAGTGGACAAGCTTCTCTTGGCCAGTCCTAGATATGCCAGGGCAGTCAGATGCCACCATTTATGGCAGGCTGCAGAGCCACTCTGCATGCCCCCGTTTCCTTTCTTCTTCTACAGAATGGAGACTTTAAGAATGCTGACCCCATAGGGTTCTTAAGAGATTGAAATAGGGCCGGGCGTGGTGGCTCATGCTTGTAATCCCACCACTTTGGGAGGCCGAGGCGGGCGGATCACGAGGTCAGGAGATCGAGACCACGGTGAAACCCCATCTCTACTAAAAATACAAAAAATTAGCCGGGTGTGGTGGCGGGCGCCTGTAGTCCCAGCTACTCGGAGAGGCTGAGGCAGGAGAATGGCATGAACCCGGGAGGCGGAGCTTGCAGTGAGCCGAGACTGCGCCACTGCACTCCAGCCTGGGTGACAGAGCAAGACTCCGTCTCAAAAAAAAAAGAGAGATTGAAATATAAAAAGAGTTTAGAACAATGCCTTGCATGTAATTAGTATGTGACAAATCTCAAGACATCTCTCTCTGTTGCCAAACCTGGCTCATCTAGGCCCGTGAGCACCCTGACCACCGTCCAGGGTAGGTTTAGTGAAGCAGAATGGCTGTGTGTGCAGGGGTGGTTCTGCTACCTGAAATATCCCTAAGCACAGGCAGAAGCCCTCAAGGCCACCATTGTCATGGGCAGTCTCAGCCCAGTGTGGGGGAACTGCCTTTCATTCCCAGTTGCAGCCTGGGCTTTGACGACACTGCATCTGACTTGTTTACTCCTGCGAGCTGGCCTGCTTGTGCACCTGCAAAAAGCTAACGATGGAGTCAATATGCGGCATGATGGTGAAGACCACTGCTTTTCAGTTGAAGACCGCGTTTAAACCCGGCCCTGCTGTTTGCTAAGGGTCCCTGAGAAAGCTTCTAAAAATTACTGTGCCTTAGCTTTCTAGTTTTTAAAAGGCAGTAGTAGAAAGCCTATCCAAGTGGTGGAAAGTAAATCAAAGAAGCTTTCTATGGCTTCTCTGTCTGTTACACTACCTGCACCCGCCCCAACTTACCTTGCTCTTCCAGGGACACACTGCTTTTCTCTACTTCCCTACCAACCCCACTGGGAGAGAAAATTTCTTTCCCTTCTGGTGTTAACTGCCCAGCTGTTAACACTAAATGCCCAAGCAAAGATAACAACAACAACAACAACAACAACAACAATAAAACCCACAAATGAAAACTTGATCTTTGACTATATTCTGTTAAATTTCAAGGAACAGCATAGGTAACTATTTGTCTTTCTGCACAACTTTTCTCTGATTCCGAATGTCTCATCCGAGGAAAAAGAAGATGAGAAATTCCAAGAGACACTATTTGACAATCCAGAATTGTTCACTCTAGATAGCATCAGTCCTAACCACTCCCAGATAGACATTTACTACTGAAGTTATTACTGATTAGGGATATACAATAACTGATCAGTGTGAAAGGAAAAGAAACATTCAAATCATTATCTCAGGGGGTGTGGAGGGGGTAGGCGTGCAAATCATCACTAAGTCTATAGTGCAGAAAATCTCTGCGTGATCCTTCTTCACATTTCCGTGAACCACTGAGGCATGGGGACAAGTGATTAATATTCATGGGATGGCTTTACAGTGAACCCAAAAGAATGCATTTAAATTATACCAACTACACAGATGTTTTCCAGTGGATAGAGGAAGGTTTTAGTAACAAACAATAATGGGAGAACGTAAAGAGATAATTTCTACTATAGGGCTTGGTGTGGTGGCACACACCTGTAATCCCAGCACTTTGGGAGGCCAAGGTGGGTGGGTCACCTGAGGTCAGGAGTTCAAGACCAGTCCGGCCAACATGGTGAAACCCTGTCTCTATTAAAAATACAAAAATTAGCCGGGTATAGTGGTAGGCGCCTGTAATCCTAGCTACTCGGGAGGCTGAGGCAGGGAGAATTGCTTGAACCTGGGAGGGGGAGGTTACAGTGAGCTGAGATTGCACCATTGCACTCCAGCCTGGGTAACGAGAGCGGGGCTCTGTCTCAAAAAAAAAAATCATCATCATCATCATCATCATCATCATAATTTCTATTATAGCATTACAGTTTCTCAACTCTCCTCCCTCTATACCAAGTGTAACTTGAGAGATCTTCTTTCCGTATGGGGTGGGATTAACAGAAACATATGGGATCATAGGGGTGGAATGCTCATTCTAAGCTTTATAAGAAATAGGCAGTGAGGCTCGAAAATGTAAACTCATTTTAAGGAGCAGGACAATCAGCCAGCCACTTGATCTCTCTGGCTCACAATCTCCAAATTTGTATAACTAGGATTAGAGGATGCTCTCTAAGGCCCCTTGTGGTTCTAAATGCTGTCATTATTTTAGATTCAGCACAGAATAAAGAGGAGGCTATTTTTATGGGAAAACTGTACCTGAGAGGCTTGGTTTAGATTGAGTACCTGACAAAGAAAGTCCATAAAGTGGTAGAATAATGGACCAGAGATAAATGTAGAAGGCTTAGAAGTGGGGATGAAGCCGGTTAACTCCAACAGACCAAAATCCTGGGAGAGAAGAAACCAGACAGAGACATGTTCAGCCTCTCTAGGACATGGCCCAAAACCTAGCAAGGACTTCAGCGTCTTGGGGACAGTAGTTTTCACATAGGACACAAGAGGGGATTTGGACTCTAAGGCAGGAGGGACTTTTTCAGTAGGCCCCCCAAAGAGCTTGAAGAAGGAGCTCAGACTTGGACCAAGTGCAGAATTAGATTTTCAGTGAAGGAAGAATTATGTGAAGATTGGGTCTAAGGAAGGAGATGGCTAGAAAGAAAATGAACCAGGAAATGTCCAGAAGAGAGGGCTGATGGTAGCATGAAGCTAAATTTATCAGTATGACATGAGTATCTCCAGCTTACTCAGGAAAGACTGAAGTTGTATCCTCCGATATTTTCACAGTTAAGTTCTGATCTTTTAAACCCGGCTAAGGAGGAAGATTATGGGAGAATACATTTCACAAAAGTACAGAGCTGAAGGGCAAAGTTTCGAAAGCACAACTCCCATCCATCCATTCTCCAGAAATGTGGTGTCAAAAGGAGACACAAGGTAAATGGATTCGGGGAAAGCCTTCTATCACTCATGGCTTTGTCCAGAAGCACTTAAGAAAGAATGCCACATGCTGGGTGCCATGGCTAATGTCTGTAATCCCGACACTTTGGGAGGCTGAGACAGGTGGATCACTTGAGTCCAGGAGTTCAAGACCAGCCTGAGTAACATGGCAAAACCCCCAAAATTACAAAAATTAGCTGGGCATGGTGGTGCATGGGAGGAACGCATGAGCCTGGTAGATTGAGGCTGCTGTGAGCCGTGATCACGCCATGCACTCCAGCCTGGGTGACAGAGTGCAACCCTGTCAGGAAGAAAGAAAGAAAGAGAGAAAGAGAGAAAGAAGGAAGGAAGGAAGGAAGGAAGGAAGGAAGGAAGGAAGGAAGGAAGGAAGGAAGGGAAAGGAAGGAAGGAAGAAAGGAAGGAAGGAAAGAAAGAAGAAAGAAAGAAAGAAAGAAAGAAAGAAAGAAAGAAAGAAAGAAAGAAAGAAAGAAAGAAAGAAAAAGAAAGACGTCCACATGAGATCAGAGGGTGAGAGAGAGACAGGTTCATGAGTAGTCCTAGCATGGAAAAACTACATTGAGAAATGGTTAGTTAGAAAAGCAGTTAACATATTTTTGCTTAGGGCATAGCTGAGACTGCAAATAGTCCACTGTGATGGCGGTTGGACCTTGGGTTGAAGAACAGCCTGTCTGGAGCAGATGCTGCCCCCAGGCTGGGCTCAGCATGAGAAGCATTCCCAAAATAAGCAGGATGCTTTGGAAAAACTGAGTGGAAGAGAACCGTCTCATTGCTGTTGCCCAAGAGCAGAGGAGCATTTAGGAAATGTCAAAGAAAAACTGAACATGGGCCAGGTGCAGTGGCTCATGCTTATAATCCCAGCTACTTGGGAGGCTGAGGTGGGAGAACTGCTTGAGCCCAGGAGCTTGTGGCTGCGGTGAGCCAAGATCACGCACTGCAATCCAGCCTGGGAGACGGAGGGAGACCGTCTCAGAAAACATGGCTGAAAAATACTGTTTGAAGTTGACCCTTCAGGATTTGGCAAAATTACCTAGGGTGTGTGTGTGTGTGTGTGTGTATGTGTGTGTGTGTGTGTGTGTGTGTGGTGGGGGGAGCGGGTGGCAGGGGGTGATGCAGGTGGTGATAATTTGAAGTTGACTGGGAAGCAGTGCTGAGGGGCACCAACATCCTAAAATTATTTCCATTTGACTCAACTCAATAAATGTTTCCTGTCAGCCCACTGAATGCTCACTATGCTGGGCTGCCAAAAATACAAAAGACCTCAAAGACATTATAGTCTAGTCAGGGTAATATGATATTCACATTAATAATGATAATGCAAAGGTTCTAGAATGACATAAAAGCATTACAACAGAGGTTTATAAAGGTATAAAATTGGGAAAAAATAAGATCAGAAAAAGCTTCCTAAATGACACACCAATGACATGATGTGTTACCATTGAATGACATACCATTAAATAAGGCCATTATTTAAATGGAGAGATGGAAGACAATGGCCCAAACCGAGGGTGACATGAAGAAAAGGACCTATGGCAGGATTACAGGCATGGTGGCTTTTCTGAAGGGTCCCTTTCAGGGAGGGCAGCAATGGGAGTTGATGGTGGGGTAACACAGGTAATACTGAGGGGATCTCCAACAGGGAGATTTTGACATCCAACCTGCCATGTTGAGATGTCTATACTGAATAATTCAATAAGTTGTTGACACTCACTGAAGCTTTCGGAATTGAGAAAACGTTTTTCTTAGAGCTATGTCTTAAGAAGCAAAATACATTAAGAGTGTTAGAATGGTTCGAAGAAGGAGACTCGGGCCAGAGAGACCACTTGGAATGGGTCTGACAATAACCTGCTTGACAGGTGTGATGGGTCAGAGTTAAGAACGGTAATGATGAAAATAGGAAGGGTAGAACTTGCTAGAAAACTCTCACAGACAAAACGTACGGAATGTGCTGGCTGGATCTGGGGGTACCAGAAGGGGGGAAGTTGGCTGACTTGAAGGATGGCCATACCACAGAGACTGTGAGTGGAAAGCTGTGTGTGTGGGGAGTAGGGAGATGTCAGCAGGCACTCGTGGAAGCTTCGAGAAGAGATATCCAAAAGACAAGGAGATGTGGCAGAAGGCCTGGGAGCTCACCATAGGGAAATGAATGGTCAGTACTGAGGTGGTAGTGAGAAACTGTAGATGTCAATGAGATCACCAAGGGGGAAAGAACTGCAAGAGCCACGAAATAAACTGAGGAAAGAACTAAGGAGGATGTTTCCTGAAAACATTTCTCGAATTCTGAATTTCACTGAGAATAATAGCTCCAAAATTCAACTGATAGCTAAGTCTTATTTCAATAGTCAGTAAGCGAGAAGATGAAAAGAACAGAGTTCTTCATTTACATTCAACTTTCTCAGCGAGGCATCATAAAATCCCTTTATAATTGGCAACATGATCGCCTTTTCATTATTTTGAGGTTTCGGCTGAGAGTTCGAGGGCAAAGTCAAAATTCCATGATAAATTTTGCTGGCTTCCGTCTTTGATAATTCTCTTGCTAGTACTTTTAACCCCATCTGCCTTTCCCAGTAACAACTTCCAGAAAAGATCGATTCTATACATTGCATTGTGGACAGGAGACGGAGCACTGGATTAGAAGTAAGAAGAGATCAATTTGTGCCCTGGGTCTGGCAATTATTAGCTGTTCAATACATCCAAGAAATATGTACAGTAGCTATACATCTTACACAGAGGTGAGGTTGCAGAGTCAATGAGTAAAGGGGAAAAAGCCTAAAAGTTAATATTCCTCTAGAGATATACCTTAAGAATGCACCACATTCCAACATGGTCAGTCTTCCCTTTAATCTTTTTTTCTTTTTCTTTGAGATAGCGTCTTGCTCTGTTGCCAGGGCTGGAATGCAGTGGCGCCACCCTAGCTCATTGCAACCTTCACCTCTGGGGCTCAAGTGACCCTCCCACTTCAGCCTCCCAAGTAGCTGGTACCACAGACACGTGCCACCATGCCCAGCTGATTTTTGCATATTTTGTAGAGATAAGTCACTGTGTTGCCCAGGCTGGTCTCCAACTCCTGGGGCCAAGTGATCCTCCCACCTTAACCTCCTGAGTAGCTGGGAATACAGGTGTGTGTCACCAGCCTTGGTCAATTTCGTTTTATTATTTTATTTTTTTGTTGAGATGTGGTCTCACTATGTTGCCCAGGCTTATCTTGAACTCTTGGGCTCAAGTGATCCTCCTGCCTTGGCCTCCCAAAGTGCTGGGATTATAGGCATAAATCTAGCCTTCTCTTTAATCCTGGTCCAGATGGTTATTTCTTCTAATGAGCACTAGATGAAGAAGTTAGTTTGAGCAGAGGAGCTATGTTATGAGATAGACATATACAGTCCTTTAACATTAGTGAACCTTGGGAAGCAAACCCCATCAAGAGAATGAGCAGAATCCTTGGCTTACTCTGGACCCCACTCATTGGGTAAAATGAAGGGCAGAGTAGCATGGCCAACACCATTTAAACCCATATAAAACGTGTGCGCACACATGCGTACATGTGTGCATGCATTTAATTAAGTTTGTGTAGGTTAAACAAATATAAGTTGGGACTCCATCATCTTGAGTACTGCTCATGTGCCTGAGGTATGCTAGGTGTAAACAGAAATAGGCCTGTGCAGCTGCTGCCCTTGAAGCCTATTCTAAAAGGTCACTAGGAATATACAACACAGCACTGCAAAACTGATATGGTTGGGTGCAGTGGCTCATGCCTATAATCCCAATGCTTTGGAAGGCCAAGGCAGGAGGATCACTTGAGGCCAGGAGTTCAAGATCAGCCTAGGCAACACAGTGAAATTCTATCTCTATAAAGATTTTAAAAATTAGCTGGGCATGGTGGCACCTAAAGTCCCAGCTACTCAGAAGGCAGAGGCAGGAGAACTGCCTGAGCCTAGGAGGTCGAGGCTTCAGTGAGCCATGATGGTACCACTGCACTCCAGCCTGGGCCACAGAGCCAGGCCTTGTCTCCTAAAAATTTTTTTAAAAATAAAAATAAAAAGACCAATAATAGTACAACACTGTACAGGAGTCCAGAGGAGTGAGAATCAGGAAAAGAATTTTACAGAGTGTGACTCTAATCTGAATTAAAAAAAAAAAAAGCACACATCAATCAGATGCAGGATAGGGAGGAAGAGCATCCGGGAGCCTCCTGGGAGAGGGACTTCGTGCGTTAGGGCAGGAAGGCTGGCAGTGGTAGAACAGGGACCCGCAAGTTATCTGGGGACGGGCGCAGCGAGAGAAGTCACTGGAAAGGCCAAGGGGGCCAGATCTCAAGGAGCTCTCTGGGTTTGGCGAAGGTGCTGGGATGCTATCCATACACTATAGGGGAAGGGAATCCATAGACAGCTTCTAAGGAGGAGAGGGATGTGATCGCATGGCCATGGGTGATGTTACAAAGGTCATCCTGTCACTGTGGAGGATGGATTAAAGCACGGGTCAGGGAAACTAGTTAGGAAGAAATCATACAACTTTAAGAGAAAGAAGGGTAGACGAGGGCGCCAGAAGTGGAAAGTGTCACGGGGGAGCGATACTATCTTGGCCGGTGGTGTGGGGGGAAAAGAATTTACCAAGAAGAATTTACCAAGACAGTTGTAGGCAGAGAAAGGTAGATTTATTCAAGAAAGTAGGAAGATACATTGCGAGAAGGCAACGGGCAGGCCAGCAGAAGCTGACTGCAAAGAAACAAAGGCTTGCTGGAGATTTTATAGGATAGTGTTCATGCTGAAGAGAGCTTTGTGCAGTGCTGACAATGCCAAGGTTGCAGGGAGCTAATTTGCAGGTGTCTGGTGATAGCTGGTCGTGGGAAAATCGTGAATTATTTGCTCGGGAGGCTGTGTCCTGGACCATGAAGAAAGGCGAACTTGCAGCTTATCTGCTTTCCCTGTTTGCTTTCCCTTGATCCCACCAGCTTGACTCCTTTTCCCTAATTAGGACTCCACAGAAAACAGGCCTGTGGCCAGATCCATTTTGCTGACTGTTTACTCTGTGCCCAGCACTTGCCCACAAGCAGGGCACTGTCAGATCTGTTTTTCTCTGGCCTCCTGCAAGGGCCTGCGTGGTTCATGCACTGCCTGCCTCATGCCCAGTCCACCTCTCATCCTCGTTCACTCAGCCATGGCCACATGGGCTGCTTTTCTGGCTCTGCAGACACCAGGCTCACCCAGGACCTTTGCGATCCCTAATCCCTCTGGCTGGGACCTCTTTCACAAGTGCATGGCTGGCTCACTCTCATTTTGGGAGGCAGTTCATGTGCTACCATTGCCAAGAAGCCTTCCTGTCCCGTTTCATCTACAGTAGGTTGCTCCCTGTATATTTCCCTCATCGCACTTCTCAACTCTAATGATCTCGCTTCTCTCCCTCTACTATTTATTGGCTGCCTCTTCCTTCTAAAATGTATCCTCCGTGAGGTAGGGGCCTTATGTGTCTCATTCACTACTATTTCTCAGTACCCAGCAAAGTGTCTGGTTGCTCCATAAATATTTATTAAATGAATATCCATCTTACAGATGCAAATACAATAACAATAACTAATTCATTTAGACCTTACATATTTGATATCTATTATTATTGTCCCATTTTACAGATGAAGTCACTGGGACACAAAAGTTAGGTACTTTGTCCGAGGTCACACAACTTCTAAGTGACAGAGCCGGGATTCACATTCAGGCCGTCAGGCTGCAGGGTCCAGGCTTCTGCCATCTGTGCCGTATTGTGATGCCAAGACTAAGGTTGACAGATGTCAGAGGATACATGGCTGGTGATGGAGGAGCCAGGAGTCCAACCTGGTTCTCTCTGACTCTGGAGCCTGAGCCCTTGACTTCTACACTCCAGGAAGAGCCAGATCAGCAGGGATGAGGATAGGGAGAGCTAAGGGAGACAGAGAACCCAGCCCGCAGGCATGAGCTAACAGAGAATGGTGTCAAATTCAGAGACTTGCAAAGGGGGAGTCTGAGTTTAGTTCAGAGCATGCAGAATTTGAGGGGCCCGCCACACACATTCTCTACTCTGCTTCCTGCTTTTGGAACAGGGCACATTACTCAGCCCCTCTGATCCCGTCTTCACATTTGCAAAATGTGGATTTAAGTACCCACTGGACAGGATTCTTGTGGAGATTCAGCTGAGATACTCTAAACCCATAGGCACATGTTCAGTAAACATTAATTGCCTTCATCTTTCCTGCACCTCTGCTCACGTGAAAAAACCAAAATCTCCAGGAAAATGGGCTGAATATCAAGATGAAAGAGAAAGTTTTTGAGCAGGTCTAATTATATAACCATTCCGAAAGCTGAATAAGACTTAGAATTAGCAGCCGGGTGCGGTGGCTCACGCTTGTAATCCCAGCACTTTGGGAGGCCGAGGCGGGCGGATCACGAGGTCAGGAGATCGAGACCACGGTGAAACCCCATCTGTACTAAAAATACAAAAAATTAGCCGGGCGTGGTGGCGGGCGCCTGTAGTCCCAGCTACTCGGAGAGGCTGAGGCAGGAGAATGGCATGAACCCGGGAGGCGGAGCTTGCAGTGAGCCGAGATTGCGCCACTGCACTCCAGCCTGGGCGACAGAGCGAGACTCCGTCTCAAAAAAAAAAAAAAAAAAAAAAAGACTTAGCATTAGCTAAGTTTCATCTTTGGAACACTTGCAGTAATTGCAATCATTCAATGAAGAATTCATTAAAGTGGGTTCAATTTAAAATAAGCAGAAAACATGTGCTACCTCCTTCCCTTGGATGTTTCTTGTTATTCTGATTTCTTGTTAGGCATATGCAATATTTGTCTTTGGACAAGTCATATATATATATATATATATATATATATATATTTTTTTTTTTTTGAGATGGAATCTCACTCTGTCACCCAGGCTGGAACGCAGTGGTACAATCTCGGCTCGCTGCAAGCTCCGCCTCCTGGGTTCAAGCAATTCTCCTGCCTCAGCCTGCCGAGTAGCTGGGATTACAGAGTCCCGCCACCATGCCTGGCTAATTTTTGTATTTTTAGTAGAGAAGGCATTTCACCATGTTGGCCAGGCTGGTCTTGAACTCTTGACCTCAGGTGATCCACAGGCCTCAGCCTCCCAAACTACTGGGATTATAGGCATGAGCCACCACGCCCAGCTAAGTTACATATTTTCATCTTAAACTTTCTCAACTGTAAAATGGGAACAGTCCCCTTCTTATGGGGTTTTATAAGAATTAAAGGAGATAATGTGTAAGAAATTTCCCTTGCAAATTAAGTACTGTCCAAATATAATAGAGTGACATTATTATTGAACATGTTTTTATGAGAGAAAAGGGTACGGTTAGGTCAGTTAAAATTGTTCAAATGGTTAAAGTTGTATCCACTCACACACCCATGTGTATAAAACTAAATCTTGCCCTTCTAATATCACAGGAGGGATGTGCTTATTTGTTTATTTGTTTGTTTTCTTGGAGACCGCGTCTCACTCTGTTGCCCAGGCTGGAGTTCAGTGGCATGATCTCGATTCACTGCAACCTCTGCCTCCCGGGTTCAAGTGATTCTCTTGCCTCAGCCTCTGGAGTAGCTGGGATTACAGGCGTGTGCCACCACACCCAGCTAATTCTGTATATTTAGTAGAGGCAGGGTTTCACCATGTTAGCCAGGCTGATCTCGAACTCCTGACCTCTGGTGATCCGCCCGCCTCAGTCTCCCAAAGTGCTGCTTGTTAACAACCCCTAACCCACCCTGCCACCCAGTGTAGGACAAGGGGTGTTCTGCAGCGGGCCTGTGCTTTGCTCTGCCCATCGTCACCCTGAGCAGCCTCCTCCACCAAAGCCTGTCCCTAGCCCTTGGCTTCAGGGTAGAAAAGGGACCCAAGAAACGTTGGTGAGCATTCTTCACCCATGTGATTTGTTTATGGATAGGAATTTTTGTGGGGTTTTTTTTTTTTTTTTTTTTTTTTTTTTTTTTTTTTCAGAGAAGGTCTGACTCTGTCAAGCGATCCTTCTGCCTTGGTCTCCTGAGTAGCTGGAAGTACAGGCGTGCACCACCATGCCTGGTGAATAATTTATTTTTTGTAGAGACAGGGTCTCGCTTTGTTGCCCAAGCTGGTCTCAAACTCTTGGGCTCAAGGGATCCTTCCGCCTGGGCCTCAAAAAGTGATGGGACTACCGGTGTGAGCCACCGTGCCCAACCAGGGATGGGAGTTTGGACCAAGCAGGGCCAATCTGAAGTCTCCCTTAAGCTGCCGCTGGAACTCTCAGGAAAAAGGGTTTCTTGTCCCCCAGGAGTAACCACTGTGAAAAGCAAGTACACTTGGAGCTACTTCTGGCTTTCTGGGGAGAATTTGCCTGATGGAAGCCAGCACAGAGATGCAGAGAGATAGGGGGACCATCTCGACCTGGCTGTACCCATCAAGGTCCCGTGCCCAGGACTACCCCTCAGACCTGGGCAAACTGGGACAGTTGGTCACCCCACAGGGAGACGACCTAGCAAGAAAGGGTCCTGAGCACGCTGTTTGACTCGCTGATCCAGCTTGATTGGGAGCTCCCTTGGGCATCTCAGATATGTGACCCGGTAACTTCTGGTGCTTGTTTAAGCTCCTTTGAGTTGAGTTTCTGACACTTGCAACCGAAAGAGTCCTAACACCCTCCCAAAGAATGTGCACATATAAATAAAAGTCACAGTTAAAAAAGCAAAATAAATCAAAGTAGGAAACACGATATTTTTAGAATTAAAAAATGAGGAAATGGGATCATGTGATCCCTTCTGAGGCTGAGAGAATTTGACAAAAGGGCTCTGAAAAAAAAAAAAAGAAAAAGGAAACAAAATGGAAAAAGGAAACGAGATAAATGAAAACATTCTTATGGAAGAAAAATATCATGGCATGAGAAAGGTCAGAGTAATGAATGAGCAAAGACTCCAAAAGCACACTTAGTGCAGCGAGGGAAAAAAAGGAGCTGAAGCCAGAGAGCGGGGTAGCTCTGTTCCTTAGAGACGAAACCACCCTGAAGTGTAAGAAGACAATCTAGCCATGGGAATGGACTGGGAAGAAGATCAACCAGCGGCCACTTGGGTAGATGCTGAACAATTTCACAAAGCGTAAAGCAAAAATCTAAATGGCTTCAGGTGCTCTGCCTTGGGGAAGATAGGCAGATAAAAATGCTGCAAGAGCCGGGCACGGTGGCTCACGCCTGTAATCCCAGCACTTTGGGAGGCCAAGGTGGGCATATCGCCTGAGGTCGGGAGTTCGAGACCAGCCTGACCAACATGGAGAAACCCCGTCTCTACTAAAAATACAAAATTAGCCAGGCATGGTGGCACATGCCTGTAATCCCAGCTACTCAGGAGGCTGAGGCAGGAGAGTCGCTTGAACCCAGGAGGTGAAGGTTGTGGTGAGCCGAGATCGTGCCATTGCACTCCAGCCTGGGCAACAAGAATGAAACTCTCTCTCAAAAAAAAAAAAAAAAAAGAAAAAGAAAAGAAAATGCTGAAAGAATAGACAGAAGAGCTAGAGCACATGGGCTCTTCTTTTTTTTTTTTTTTTTTTTTTTTGAGGCGGAGTCTTGCTCTGTCCCCCAGGCTGGAGTGCAGTGGTGCTTGAGGCAGAGTCTTGCTCTGTCCCCCAAGGCTGGAGTGCAGTGGCGCGATCTCGGCTCACTGCAAGCTCCGCCTCCCCGGTTCACGCCATTCTCCTGCCTCAGCCTCCCACGTAGCTGGGACTACAGGCATCCGTTGACACGCCCGGCTAATTTTTTGTAATTTTAGTAGAGATGGGGTTTCACCGTGTTAGCCAGGATGGTCTCCATCTCCTGACCTCGTGATCCGCCCGCCTCGGCCTCCCAAAGTGCTGGGATTACAGGCTTGAGCCACCGCACCCGGCCTGGGCTCTTCTTAAAGTGACTTAGAGCAATCATTACAAAGGTCAGAAAATATAAGGTTAGAAAATATAAGGGTGCACCGGAAGTCAGGAGAAGTTACTGCTGTCACAGCCTGATGTTCTGTAATGTGGGTCAGAGAAATCTGTGATCCTGGAGAATTTCCTTTGAGAATGTGGCCAGAAGGGAGGGAGCTAGACGCCCCATCTGTGCACGAGCCACACAGAAGAGAAGGACAGCCTTCTGTGAGACTGGGGCCCCTAAGGACCTCTTTCTGGTCTGTTCTTTCACCATTTCTAACAGTGTGGAGAGAGCCTAATGGTTGAAAACCAAAAGAGAAGTCACTGACAGTAGAAAGGCACCAAGAAAAAAAAAAAGGCAGTGTGAAGCTCTGTGATTTAGTGCTACTTCTATGAATATCCCTTCTATTCAGCCTCGCCAATTCGAACCGATTTTCACTTTGTTTTCTGAAACCATCTAATTCTAGGGTACTAACTATTTTCTTGGTCACATTGCTCTTAGGGGTGTTTTGGGAAACCTGAAATGCCTGTACAGGGTCTTGCTAACACACTTTAATTTAAGGTATTTAGGAGAAAGGGAGGCGGTCGCTTTGAGGGAAGAAATGAACAGTACCACCTGCACTTGCACATTTGCAAAAAGATGTTTACCCTGTACGGACAGAAGAATTTTTCCCCTTAAAACATGACATTGAAAATAAAAGAGCTCAGCCTGGCGCAGTGGCTCATGCCTGTAATCCCAGCACTTTGGGAAGCCGAGGTGGGTGGATCGCCTGAGCTCAGGAATTCGAGACTACCCTGGGCAACATGGTGAAACCCCGTCTCTACTAAAATACAAAAAAATTAACCGGGCGTGGTGGTGGGGGCCTATAATCCCAGCTACTCAGGAGGCTGAGGCACAAGAATCACTTGAGCCCGGGAGGCAGAAGTTGCAGTGAGCCGAGATCGCACCACTGCACTCCAGCCTGAGCTACAGAGTGAGACTCTGTCTCAAAAAAAAGAAAATAGAAGAGCTGATATTGATTAACGGCTGTGTGGTTATATAAGAACCAGATTCACATGCCAAATCTTAAATCACAAAGAATGCTCGAGTGTAAAACCATGGGAGTTACTCGAGCATGGGATTGGATTTTCCATTGCCTTTGAAGGTAGAGAGAGGCACCACTAGGGCTAGAGCATTTGAAGATTTGTTTGCTGTAATTCACTTGTAATTTGTGAAGGCGCTACCTAGAAGCAGGATATCCTTTCTCCCTGAACCAGGATGTTGCCCAGAGTCTAAGAAAGGAAAGAGACAAAGCCCCAGGACATGGCACGTTATCCTGAAAGGCATCTCTTGCAGAATCAGACAGGACAGACCACTGACATGGGCCGCACTGGCCTTCCTCTCCAGGCAGTTGCTCTCTGGAGGAGCTCTCGCCTCCAATTCCTGCAAGGGAAATGGGATGCACTTGCCAAAGTTGATGGGCAGTACATGATCCAGGGTCACCAGCACTTCCGCCTTTCTCTCTACAGATTCCCAGTAGCAGCGTGGGAGGTCTTTACATTGTTCTAGGCATTGCGTCTTCTGCAAAGAAAGGTGTGTGGAGAAATGAAAGGGGTCTTTCCACCTGGGTTCCCCATCTTGTAGCTGGAGAGATTTGAGGTCCCATGAGGTTCTGTGATTTACATGGGGCCACACTGTTGCAGTGAGAAGGCAGAAGCCAGCATGCCATGGCATAAACCTACAGCAAAAAAGTTGTTCTCTCCTATACCTATCTAAATACCATTCTCTCCCCTACCTATCTAGATGTCATTCTCTCCTATACCCATCTAGATAGCATTCTCTCCTAAACCTATCCAGATATCACTCTTTTGGTCTCCCAAGAGATCAGAAAGGGGGTAAGGAAAAAACGAGAATTCTTTTTCCCTTGATTTTCTTATATTATTTGACATTGATAAAACTGACCAGGCTTCTGGCAAAATAACCACAGATATTTACATTTAATAGAAACCAAAACCCATGTTTTTCTTAAAAAAAAAAAAAAAGCAACAATTTAGACTTTTGTTAACTTATGAAATGCTCTCATCTCAGCACAATACTTAAGGAACCACTTGACTGGGACCCAACTTTTATGAATTTTAAGGAAAGAATGAAAATAGAAAGGGAATAAATATTTAAATATGAAAATCAGCTCCTAAGTACCTAATGCTCCTCAATAGTATGCGAATGGTAGAAACAACAGATCAAAGGTGAAGAGAGGATGAACCCAGGCAGAGGCAGGTGCGGAAACAGTGTGCGCAGCATACGAGTGAGCCCCATTCACCAGGCAAGTCACTCTGGGACTCAGACACCAGGCATGGTATTTTCCAGAGAATGCCGGCGTGTTTATCGCCCAGCAGGCCCTGCCCTGCAGCCTGAGAGCACCTACCAGCCTTTCCAACTTGGCAATCCCCCAACAGCCAGAACAATGATTGCTTTTCTCTTGCTATAATAATGCTGTCTAGTTCATCAGAGATCCATTTTGTATTTTTCATTGAGTCCAAAGCACGACGTTTTCTTCAGAAGAAATCCCATCATGTTTTATACACTTTAGAAAACAATCAGTCTGGTAAATTAGTAAAGATAGGAAAATTCAGATGAGAAAGCAAGGAGTTTCTCCTAGAATCTCATTATTTTATCTGAAATAAAATGTATTTTTTAAAATCCTACACATATAATATGGTACATGCATGAGTCCAAATATTTCTCAGCTCAACAACGTCTTAGGGAGACAGCTCTGGTTCCATAGTAAAGCTTCATGCTTTACCATGCAGTCACTCACTCACTCATTAATTCATCTAATATATAGTTATTGAGCATTTACTCTGTGTTCTAAGCACTGAGGAGCAGTTAATGAGATAGAAAATAACCCTGGCTTCGCGCAACAAATGCAGAGGAGACCAAGAACAAACCCATGCAAATAGGTAAATATCCTAATTCCACAGGGGGATAAACTCCTTAAAAGAAAAACAGGGTGGTGTGCTGGCCAATGAGGGGGAGTATCAGAGCTGCTGACACCTGAGAGCTGAGATCTGGCTAAGGGGAAGGAGCCTGTGAAGCCTGGAGTAGGCAGGAGGGTGGCCAAGGCAAAGATCCTGGGATAAGAGCAAGCTTGACAAATTTAGGGGAAAGAAAGAACACCAGTGTGGACTAATAGCTACGTGGTAAAGATATAATAAGATGATGTGTGAAAAAGAACTTGATGGACCACCAAGTGATACCATGGAAAGGTATTACTTAGTAGTGCTAGAACATGTGAATTATCACATAATGAACATCATTCTGGGCCAGGCATGGTGGCTCATGCCTATGATCCCAGCACTTTGGGAGGCCAAGGTGGGGAGGATAGCTTGAGCTGTGGAGTTGGAGACCAGCCTGGGCAACACAGCGAGACCCTGTCTGCACAAAATGTTTTTTTTAAATTAGCCCAGCATGGTGGTTGTGCACCTGTAGTCCCAGCTACTCAGGAGACTGAGGTGGGAGGATTACTGGAGCCCAGGAGGTCCAGGGTTCAGTGAGCCATGATGGTGCCCCTGCACTCCAGCCTGGGCCACAGAGTGAGATCCTGTCTCAAAAAAAAAAAAAAAAGAACATCTTTCTGCATTTAGAAAGGACTAGGGTGAGAACTATATATGTTCCAGTTTTCATCTTCTACTTCCTAATAAAAAGCGGCTGGTTATTTTAAAGCCCTTTCAAATACGACACATTTGTTTTGCGTGAAATATGGAATTGTACGTACCTGGAATCCTATTGAGTGTCACCCAGAAATGCTCATCAGGACTGAAAGTGTCCTTGGACCACTGGAGCAAATCAACAGCCCGTGGGTCATGCAGAACAAAGTTGGCAAACTCTCTTGATAGAGCCACATAGGCAGAGCCAAAGTAAATCGTGAGATTATGGGGGGGAGGTGGTTTCAGCGCTGTTGTTCTTATCACATAGGAAAGCTCTTTGCCCAGGTGCTCTTGGTGGACATACTTAGTCCGTCCAATTGCATGAGCTGGGGGCAGCACCCCTGGGGTGATATTTTTACCTTTAAATCCTTTCAGATACTGAACTATTTCCTTGTTGGTTTTCAGGGGGAAGTCTTGCCCACAGGTGTTGATAACGTACTTCCACGAGACCTCCAAGGCAGAAAGATCTTTGATGCAGTTCAGGTCAGCTTGGAGCCTGGAGATCCCTCCATAGACAACTGGTTCCATCTTGGAAGCCAGAAAAGCGTTTGGGAAGCAGCTTAATAGTTGCTCTACCGCATCTTTAAATTCAGTTGTTGCTTTTTCATCCACGTGAAGACAGTAGATATTTTGGGGCATGTAAATAGCCCTGAAGAGCCTTGCAAAGGTGTCAAAGTGATGATGGATGACCATTATATATGCCAAGGGAAAGTCAGCTTCTTCTTTAGATAAAGGGGCTGTGATGTAGTGGCTCTGGGTCAAGTATTCCTTGCAAGAAGACTTCTCATGGATCATTAGTTTGTTTTTCCACAGGAAACGTGTTTTTCCATTGATAAAAGATGTGCAAACTTGAGTCAGCATCAAAGGGTTTGAGATATTTAGCCTTTGAAAGCTTTGATCTCCCCCAAAATTGAACACAGAGAAGACGATAAAAATAATTACACTAGAGACAGAAATTATGAAGAGGTAACGCATTGATAAAGGCATGCCTCAAAGAAGGGTGAAATGTCAGAGACCGTCAAAATCTGTAAGTCTTTTTTCCAAACTCACTCGTTTCTCTGAGTTCTTATTTTGGAACATACTCCAGTCACTCCTGCCCTGTTGGAGACGCTGGAAATTGATTCCGTTTCATCCCGAGAGTCCAGCTGCTGTCTCTGTCCCCGTGCCGATATTACAGCCAGATCCCGCCTCTCTCAAACCTCCTTTGTTTAAATCCCCGTGGCAGGTTGCTGAAGCCCAGCCTTCCCTCCTCCCTCTGCCTCCCCGTTTGCATCTGCTAGCTGTTTTGCTAAAACTCCGGTAACTCTCTTTCCCCCGGCAGATTTAGTTTCCCGCATCTCTTGCCTTTCATTTCCCATGCCACCCCCGCCCCCTGGTTACTGCCATTCAGGGAACGAGCGCAGTGAAAGCCAGAGTTGAAGTGATGAGCTCTGGCAGGCGTGCCGCTTCCTGCTAGTCCCCTAGCAGGCGGCTGGACTTGCCCTCTCTTGTTGTTCGTGGCAAAGATCCACAGCCTGTCCTCTCGGCTCTTCCAGCGCAACCCACGGGATAGAAAATAGCTTCTGTTTTCCAATGCGCTGTTTCATGAAACCTGACACAAGTGACATCTCAAATAAAAGAAAGCCTCATCCACCCCAGCTCCATTGTAATGCTTTTTTGGCCCCACCCCACTGTTTTTCAAAACAAGAGCTTACTGGAGGGGGAGTTCCTGTCCCAGGGGGTCTGAAATTGCTGGGGCGCCTTGGGCTCCTGACTCTGAAACGAACCCCTCTCCTCTCACTTACAGCTTCGGCTGTGGTGTCCGTCTTAGAATATTGGGGTCAAAAGAAGAAGTCGTGAGCTACATCCACTGAGTTATATGAGACCTTAGAGCTTCATGGGAAATAATTTGAATCTTGGTCACAAATGATGCTCAGACAGGGGATTTGGTGGGCATTCAGGCTTTAACCCCCTCCCCCCCCTACAGAGAACGGGATCGAATGCTTGGAAGTGTCATATGCCTGCCCAGTTAAGCTTATGGACCACCTAGGAAGTGGGTGTTTTTATCCCCTACTTGTAAATATAGTGGTGTTCTGGCCAAGGAGTATCAACCTGTTTTACTTGGAAGGTTCTTGTCTTCAACTTTCCACTTTCCCACCAACTAATTTTTAATGAAATGTAGACTAATGCATTTTATTTGGTATCCTCTTAAAATGGCTTGCAAAACACCAACTTAACCACTGACTGCCTGCTCATTTCCCCTCACTATTTAACCGACCTAAACAACCCTGTGCCTCAACCCCAACACGTTCGCTACCCCACCCCATGAAGAAAGAATATCCTTTAATGCACATTTTCTTCCATTTGGAAAGTCTCTACCCTGCCATGAATTGAATCGATAGGACAACACGCGGATTCCTTGCCTTCACAATGGGCAGAAAAGCCAGTGCTACCCTACTGGGATTCAGGGCACCCTGAACTCCGACCGAATGACACATCATTTCGTGAGCACACTGTCGCTTCCATTCTTCTAGCTCTCATTGTTTACATTTTTCATGAGTTTCCAGCTTGTACATGATTTTTCTCTCTCCCTTACCAAAGTCTCCCAAATAAACTCTCTATATAACCCACCCCTGGATTTTTAGGTCAAGTAGAAAACAATACAATGGGAAAGCAGTTCAATCTAATTCTTAGTGTCTTCTATGGAATCGAGCAAAGAGAATGATCTAAAATTTATGATAAAGAACATTTCAATCCCAAGCTTTCCTTCTTCTGAATAATACTTTTAAATATTAGGTTATTGTGCATTCTACTCCTAAACAAAAGAGAGTAATCTAGTATCTTGTTTGGCAAAGACTTGTGGCTTAGAATGAATATTAAAATAGTTACAGTTTGACAAAGCATTCAGTGCACATAACTTAATTTGGGCAACAGAGTCTGTTCACATTATTGTTTCCAACTGGCCAATAACATGGGGGTTTGGATTTATACAAACTTAGGAGACAGACATTAATAGCATTACTATATTAAGAAATATAGACACTAACCAAATTAGGAATGTTCATAATACTTCCGTACTCAATCCAGTACTTCAAATGGCGTTGTTTGTGTGTTGAAAAATATAGTCTATTTTCCTCCCAGCTCTTTTGTCTGTCCTTGGGCCAATTTTCTCCACTCTCAGATTCTGGTATTAAAAAATCTTGACAGGAGAACTTTAAAAAAAAATCACTTATTGCATTAGAGGAAGATTCTTGTTACCTTTCTTTTCTAATAGGCTGTACAACGTGCTTATCCAGTCACCATGCACTTTTTTGCTACTGAGACTGAACAAGTCAGCCCTCCCAGCCTGCCTTTAACTATAGCTGAGGACAAAGTTGACACTAGCCAGCCATGCCTTGTCACTCACTTTGGATAGAATTATTCCCAAACTAAGGCCGGGAACGGTGGCTCACGCTTGTAATCCCAGCACTTTGGGAGGATGAGGCGGGTGGATCATGAGGTCAGGAGATCGAGACCACGGTGAAACCCCGTCTCTACTAAAAAATACAAAAAATTAGCCGGGCGTGGTGGCAGGCGCCTCTAGTCCCAGCTACTTGGAGAGGCTGAGGCAGGAGAATGGCGGGAACCCTGGAGGCGGAGCTTGCAGTGAGCCGAGATTGCACCACTGCACTCCAGCCTGGGCGACAGAGCGAGACTCCGTCTCAAAAAAAAAAAAAAAAAAAAAAGAATTATTCCCAAACTAGCCAATTAATCAGGCTAGACATGTTAACACTCCCCTGGGGCCATCTTAGAGGCTTTCTCCATACTCCATTCATTGTCTTTTATTTTGCAGACATTATTTGAGGTATGTTTGTTTTTTTTTCCTTTGAGGCAGTGTGTGACTCTGTCACCCAGGCTGGAGTGCAGTGGCGCCATCACGTCTCACTGCAGCCTTGACCTCCTGGGCTCAAGCAATCCTCCTGACTCAGCCTCACAAGTAGCTGGGATTACAGGCATGTGCCACCACGCCCAGCTAATTTTCGTATTTTTAGAACAGATGGGATTTTGCCATGTTGGCCAAGCTGGTCTTGAACTCTTGGGCTCAAGCGATCCACCCACCTTGGCCTCCCAAAGTACTGGGATTACCGTCGTGAGCCACTGTGCCCGGCCTATTTAATGATTTTTTTCCACTTAGGATGATATGTAGAACATAGCTCCAAAATGAAGAGAGTATCCTTTCTTTGAAATGACAGAGGACTTAGAATCTCAATGAATTAAAAAAATAATAATCAAAGGGGGAAAGGATTGCCCTCCTCCATGTGCTCAGCACCTCTTGGCTTCCCATCTGAAGGCCAAGGTACGAAAGACCTGGGGAAAACTGCGTTGGAGGCAGACGACACTGAGAGTTTGCCACATGCCAGGCTAAGTCAACCAGTGAGAGAGGTGGAAAAGACCTTGCATAATGCACTAAAAATCTGGGACTTCATCTCCTCGCCAGAGGAGCACACAACAGGCTTCCGGTGGGGGAGCACCTCCAGGCAAGGCGTGCCAGCTGGAGGAGGATTGTGCACACATTCCCTCATGCATCTTTCCTCTATTTAATTGTATGTACGAATGCACACTTCATTACACCCTCATAATTGTTCTGAGACTTGTTTGTCTATTGTCAATTAACCACCATCCTTTAGTTGGGAAAGGACTTGAGGGGACACAAGTTTGAGCAGCAACTCTAGACATGTAAAGTTAAATGAAAGCAAAGATGGCACTGAGAAGACTGGCTCAGAGAGAGTTTGTTAAAGTCGCGTTGAGAGGCTCAGCTGCATTGGCAGAAAAAGTTAGGTAAATGGGGTGAAATAGTACCCATTCTGAGACTCCCTGATGGCTTTCCTTGGAAGGGTATTTTTATATGGTTTGCTTTGTTATTGAAGAAAGTCAAATGACTCAGGGATTCATTCTTAATTACAAAATACCGGGATTTGTTTTTTCTCCTGACCTAAGAGTAATACATGGAAAAGTAGAGAATGCTGGCAGTCCAATTCATTTTGGACAGCCTATTAAGTACAGTCGTCTCTGTTCCAGGGATGAATTCCAGGACCTCTGAGGATACCGAAGTCCACAGATGCGTTAAGTCCCTGATATAACATGATGTAGTATTTGCATATAACCTATGCACAGCCTGTACTTTAAATCATCTCTAAATTACTTATAATACCGAATACAATATAAATGCTATGTAAACAGTTGTTATGCTGTATTCCTTAGGGAATAATGCCAAGAAAAAAAAAAAAACCTGTACATATTCAGTACAGAAGCAACCATTCTTTTTCCCCGCCCAAGGTCGAATCCAAGGATTCAAGATCTGGGGAAACAGAGTGCTGAGGTTGGTTGAATCCAAGGATTCAGGACCTGGGGAAACAGTGCTGAGGTTGGTTGAATTCAGGGATTCAGGACCTGGGGAAACAGAGTGCTGACGGTAATTCTGCTCTGGGTGGCCAGGTGGTTTGTAAATGTTTTTTTTTTTTTTAACACGATAATGATCATGATACTAACATGAAGAAAGAAGACATTTCCAAAGCACATCTTTAACTAAAACAACAATCCTCCCATAACAAAGACATTCTCCAACTGGATTCCCTGGGGAAAATCTTGCTTCTCCGGGGGCCCAATCATTTTACTTTCTATACCTTTCATCTAATTAGCAACAAAAGAAATTTGTTGTCTAGATCACAGAACCCAAAGCATTATTTTAAATTCTCATCTCAGGCCAGGTGCAGTAGCTCACGCCTGTAATCCCAGCACTTTGGGAGGCCAAGACGGGTGGATAACCTGAGGTCAGGAGTTCGAGACCAGCCTGGCCAACATGGTGGCACCCACATCTCTACTAAAAATACAAAAATTAGCTGGGCGTGGTGGCAGGCACCTGTAATCCCAGCTACGTGGGAGGCTGAGGCAGGAGAATCGCTTGAACCTGGAAGACAGAGGTTGCAGTCAGCCGAGGTGGCGCCACTGCACTCCAGCCTGGGTGACAAGAGCAAAACTGCATCTCAAAAGATGAATAAATAAAAAATAAAAATTAAAAAATAGCCAGGTGCAGTGGCTCATGCCTGTAATCCCAGCACTTTGGGAGGCCAAGGCGGGTGGATCACGAGGTCAGGAGTTCAAGACCAGCCTGGCCAAGATGGTGAAACTCTGTCTCTACTAAAAATACAAAAGTTAGTCAGGCATAGTGGTGGGCGCTGGTAGTACCAGCTACTCGGGAGGCAGCTACTCGGGAGGCTGAGGCAGAGAATTACTTGAATCGGGGAAGCAAAGGTTGCTGTGAGCAGAAATGGCGCCATTGCACTCCAGCCTGGGCGACAGAGCAAGACTCCATCTCAAAAAAAAAAAATTAAAAATAATAATCAATAATAAAAATAAAAAAATAAAAAGTAAATTATCATCTCAGAGGTGGGGAAAGAAGTTTAACATGCAGAATTTTAAAGACCCAGGCGGCAAGTCCAGAGGTGGTCTTGCCATCTCTGTGTGAGCTGGTGTAATCTGCACCTGATTTTGATGCAGCAAAGTTATGATGGAAACACTTCCTGGATGCTGAATGATGCCAAGCAAATACTTGCAAAAGACAGTATACAAAGTATTTAAATAGGCAAATGTTAAGGCACATGTGGCTTTTGCATACATCTAACAATTGGAAATATGAAAATCCTGACATTTGGGGCCTTGGAAAATGAAAACTAAGTTGCCAAAAATAGGTCATGGCCAATGAACATCTCAAGACAAGACCAAGACTTACCACTGAATTTACTTGTGGAAATTGTTTAACACTAGGAGGGTGACTGACTCATTAACTGTATTACCAAAACATTGGTTTCCACAACTATCAGCCAAATTGGGTGTGTCTGTAGCTTGAGGATAAGGACAGTACTGATTAGTGGTTTGCAAACTTTACTTTTACATCTCATCACCTGGAGGAGCTGTAGAAATACAGGTTACAGGGCCCTTGCCCTAAGAGTTCAGTAGGTTCCAGGTGAGTCTAATAATTTACATTTCTGACAAGTGTGGTGGCTCACTCCTATAATCCCAGCACTTTCGGGAGGCCGAGGGAGAGGATTACTTGATCCCAGGAGTTTGGGACCAGCTTGAGCAAAATAGTGAGACCTGGTCTTTACAAAAAAATTTAAAAGTTAGCCAGGCACAGTGGTGCATGCCACGTACTTGGGTGGCTGAGGTGGGAAGATCACTTTAATTTGGCAGGTCAAGACTGCAGTAAGCCATGATGGTGCCACCGCACTCTAGCCTGAGTGACAAAGCAAGACCCTGTCTCAATAATAATAATAATAATTTGTATTTTGGTCCCAGATAAAGCTGAAACTACTCATCGTAGGACCGAAGTTTGGGAATCAAGGGACCAGAACAAAATTACTTGATTTTTTTTTTTTTCTTAATGACCCTATCTCTACTTTCCCTATAACAAATATATTGTAAGAAAAAAAAATGTTAGGCTGGACTCGGTGGCTCATGCCTATAATCCCAGCACTTTGGGAGGCCAAGGCGGGTGGATCACCTGAGGTCAGGAGTTCAAGACCAGCCTGGCTAACATGGCGAAACCCCATCTCTACTAAAAATATAAAAATTAGCTAGGCATGGTGGTGGGCACCTGTAATCCCAGATACTCGGGAGGCTGAGACAGAAGAATTGCTTGAACCCAGTAGGCAGAGGTTGCAGTGAGCCCAGATTGTGCCGTTGCACCCTAGCCTAGGCAACAAGAGCAAAACTCCGTCTCAAACAAACAAACAAAATTGGGGTAAACAGTTTGGAAATACTTAGTAAACATGAACTCAAATGATGGATAATCTAACCACTAGAGCAAAATTTACTGTGGAAAACTAATTGGTGGTAGTAGTGGGAGAAAATGAATATGCAAACACCTGGTGCTTTTCTTTAAATGAGAGAAACCCTGGTTACAAGTCATCTCCCAAATACCATCTCTAATTACTCTACACAGCAACCACATCTGGGCACAATCCATATTTTACAAAATACAGAACAGAATTATTTAACAATAAACACTGCTGCATTGAGTAGCAGTCATAAGCTGAATTTGAAGAGGATGTAGGAAAGGGATTAAAAAAGAGACAGAGAGCTACTGGGGAGACTGAGGCAGGAGAATCACTTGAGCTGGGGAGGCGGATGTTGCAGTGAGCCCGGATTGGGCCACTGCACTCCAGCCTGGGTGACAGACCGAGACCCTGTCTCAAAAAAAAAAAAAAAAAAAAAAGAGAGAGAGAGAGAGATTGAGAGAAAAAGGAAGTAAGGCAGAAAATACCAATTTAATTCACGAAGATATGGAGCAACGGGAACCCTCATGCCCTGATGGAGAAGTGTGAATTGGTATGACAACTCTGAAAACCAACAATACAATGTCTACTAAAGTTGAGCATACCTATATCCTATGACCCAAAATTCCATTCTCCAGTATTTACTCAACAGAAATGAAGTATGTTCATCAAAAGATATCTAAGTCAAGATTCGCTGCAGCCATATTCATAATAGAGCCAAACTGGGGACTACTGAAATGCCCACCAACAGTTACTATATAGCAGGGTTTCTCAGCCATGGCACTATTGGTATTTTGGACTGAAAAATGCCGTGTTGTGAGGGCTGTGTGTTGTAGGATGTGCTGCCCCGTGCATTGTAGGATGTTGAGGGGTACCCCTAGCCTCTACCCACTAATGCCAGTAGCAGCTTTTGCTTCCCTCCCTCGACCTCTGACAACCAAAAATGTCTTCACGCTGGGGGCGGTGGCACACATCTGCAATCCCAGCAGTTTAGGAGGCCAAGGCGTGTGGATCACGAGGTCAGGAGTTCAAGACCAGCCTGTCCAACATGGTGAAACCCCGTCTGTCCTAAAAATACAAAAATTAGCCAGGCGTGGTGGCATGCGCCTGTAATTCCAGCTACTTGGGAGGCTGAGGCAGAGAATTGCTTGAACCCAGGAGGTGGAGGTTGCAGTGAACTGAGATCACGCCACTGCACTCCAGTCTGGGCAACAGAGCGAGACTTCGACTCAAAAAAAAAAAAAAGTCTTCAAATATGGGTTCTTCTCTCTATGCAGCAATGAGAATGAATGAAATACAACTGCCTGCAACAAAAAAGGTGAATCTCACAATCATAATGTTGAACAAACGCAAGCCAGATAGAAAAAATAATACATACTGTATATTTCCACTTACATGAAGTACAAAAACAAGATTTTATATATCTAGATTATTCCAGGAGTGGGAGGGGGCTGCCTTGGCAAGTGGAGTGGATGGTAATAAGAGGGTACCAGGAAAGTATGAGTGATGACGCTGATAGCTGGCATTAGGTGCTAGACTCGGAAGATCACTGGTGTTTGCCCCTAGTCACTCGGTAGCAATGGCTGACCCAAGAACTGAATGTAAACGGCTTTGCTCCCAAGCTCTTGCTCTTGTTGTAGCATCCTTTTGTAGTGCCCTTTCTGGGAGGCCCAGGAATATCTTGGTGTCAGGGCCCAGATCTGCTTCATGGAAAAATCCTGAGACATAAGGAGAACCGTGGTGTTCACTTTCATTTATTTACTTTTAATTTTTTTTAGAGATAGGGTCTCATTCTGTTGCCCAGGCTGGAGTGCATGGAGTGCAGTGGCAAGATCTTAGCGCATTGCAGCCTCAAACTCCTGGGCTCAAGTGATCGTCCTGTTTCAGCCTCCCAGATTTTGATCTCTAAATACCATTCTCTATTCAATAGAACCAGGGCTTCCTTCTTGGAGAGAATGGCTGATTGCAAGACCGGGGCAGGTTAAGTGCAGGATTAGCTTGGAACATCTCCTGTGCCAAAAAGAATCACTGGGACTTGTTGAAAGAACACACGGCCGGGCGCGGTGTCTCACGCTTGTAATCCCAGCACTTTGGGAGGCCGAGGCGGGCGGATCACGAGGTCAGGAGATCGAGACCACGGTGAAATCCCGTCTCTACTAAAAATACAAAAAATTAGCCGGGCGTGGTGGTGGGCGCCTGTAGTCCCAGCTACTCGGAGAGGCTGAGGCAGGAGAATGGCGTGAACCCGGGAGGCGGAGCTTGCAGTGAGCCGAGATCACGCCACTGCACTCCAGCCTGGGCGACAGAGCAAGACTCCGTCTCCAAAAAACAAAAACAAACAAACAAAAGAAAGAACACACAAGCCAGCTTGAACAGGCTTTCACTAGCCAAGTCTGGGACAATTTGAGCAGTAAAGTAAGTAAAAAGAATAATGGATTATAACCCATTGAATAAATATAAATCTAAGTCCCTAGAGATATAAATAAATAAGCCAACACACAGGAGAAGGGATGGCTCTACCTTACAGTTGAATGTCAACTAATAAACATGGAAGAAGGATGAATTTTATTTAAAAATCATGACTTGGTAACAATCACAGTAAAAACTGAGTCAGGCAAGATCCAATGAATGGCAAAACTGGAGAGTGATTGTTTGATAAATAGGATATCTACTTAGTAATAAATAAAAACACTTCCTAGCTCTTCACTGGAGAAATGTGGCAGGCACTATCTTAGCCAAGTGATAAAAAGTCATCGTCATTATAAAGCTCTACAGCATTATTTCTGCCATATCTTTGCCCAAAAGGTATAACCTAAATTTAATCATGAGAAATCATCAGAGCTGCACTCTTCAAAAATGAGAAGATCTTGGAAGACAAAGGCAGACTGAGAAATTGTTCCAAACTGGAAGGGACTAAAGAGATATGATGGCCAAGTTTAGCTCAAAATTCTTGATCAGATCCCAGATTCATGAAGGACATGATGAGTATAACCATGCATACTGGAATAGGGTCTGTGGATTAAATAGTAATGCTACTTATCACTTGATAGTTGTACTGTGGTTATGTGGGGGTGGGTGTCTTTGTTGCTAGGAAATATGCTTTGAAATATTAAGGGATAATTTGCAAATAGTTTAAGAAAAATATATGAATAAGAGAGAGAGGAGATATGATTAGGCAAGTGTACAAAATATTATGGGTTGGGAAATATGGATAAAAGGTATACGGGAGCTCTTTGTACTATTCTTGTTAAGTATAGTAAGTTTGAATTAGTTTAAAATAAAAGGTTGAAGGAAATCTTTGTGATCTCTGGATGGCAAAAATTTCTTAAGGTAGGACATAAACTCATGAACCATAAAAGAAAAAAAGTATAATGATTCCGTAAAGTATATTTTTATACATGGATGAGCGTGCCATAGATTACCAACATATTATTAGTGTTGATTATCTCTGGAAAAAGATGTAATACAGAGAAGAATGAAGAAGTATGGACATGTTTTATTTTTCTTAATCTTTTGTGTACTGTTTACATTTTTAAAATAAGGATATACTGCTTTCATAAAAATCAGTTTTAAAATATAAATAATAAATAAAATAAAAGGTTGAAAACTCACTGAGATCTTTAAACATTTTATAGATCTTCAAAGAGTAATATTTTCTTTTTTTTTTTTAAAACAGAGTCTCACCCTGTCACCCAGGCTAGAGTACAATGGCGCGATCTTGGCTCACTGCAACTTCTGCCCCCTGGGTTCAAACGATTCTCCTGCCTCAGCCTCCTGAATAGCTGGGATTACAGGCACCTGCCACCACGCCTGGTTAATTTTTTTGTATTTTTAATAGAGACAGGGTTTCACAATATTGGCCAGGCTGGTCTCAAACTCCTGACCTCAGGGGATCTGCCCACCTCGGTCTCCCAAAGTGCTGGGATTACAGGCGTGAGCCACTGCGCCCGGCCAATATTTTCATTAAATAAGTTGCATAACTTACAGGAAATTCAGAGAAGCAGTACGTAGATTAGAATGATCATGAGTTAGGGGTTAAACACACTTAGATGAGGTAATTTTACCTTTTGGAGCCTCAGCTTCCTCATCTGCAAATTAGAGATAATAACCACATTCCTCAGAGGTTTTCTGTGAAGTTCAGATGAGTTAACCAAATAAAGCATCAGTGTTAGTCTCTCTGCTCTCTCTCTGAGGAAACATTGGTTCTACAGAATTTCCTCTTTAGAAAACACTTACATTCCCATCAACAAAACAGTGCTAGTGTTAGAGCTGCCTAGGTTGTCTGATTGATAGAAATTGTCTGACTCGATAAAATTAACATAGGATATTTATTAAAATGTGATTCCACCTAAAGATCGACGCTCTATTAACAGATAATGACTCTTCCCTGACTTTTATGACCAAATGGATACTGCCTTTCTGATATTTTGAAATGTGGGATGCATTATTCATTAAGGAAGTGTTTTTCAACGATTTTCACACCATGACACATATAGAAAACAGTTAAAATTGACCCATGGCAAACATTTATTTACCATTCCTTACTTTATTGTAATAACACAGTATATAATTGTTACTGGTAAAGCTTCCGGTCAACAGTAGGGTTTGTTTTGTTTTGTTTTGTTTTGTTTTGTTTTGTTTTGTTTGAGATGGAGTCTCACTCTGTCGCCCAGGGTGGAGTGCAGTGGCGTGATCTCGGCTCACTGCAACTTCTGCCTCTTGGGTTCAAGCAATTCTCCTGCCTCAGCCTCCCGAGTAGCTGGGACTACAGACACCCACCACCACGCCCGGCCAATTTTTGTATATTATAGTAGAGATGGGGTTTCACCATATTGGACAGGCTGGTCTCAAACTCCTGACCTCATGATCTGCCCACCTCAGCTTCCCAAAGTGCTGGAATTACAGGCATCAGCCACCCTGCCTGGCCAACAGTAGGTTTTTAGTAGTTGAGTTTTGGGGGAGTCAAAAGCTATACATAGGTTTTTGGCTACACGAGGGTTCAGTGGGCCTAACCCCCACATTGTTCACTGGTCAACTGCATTTATCTGACACCTGTAGGTAAAATGGACACAGCTGCTTTCAGCCAGAGGTATCTGGCCAAAAGGCTTCAACTGTCCTGGGTTTTGCCTGCCGTATATGCTGCTGACATCAACGTGTAGCCGATCTGTAACCCATTCCCAGCACGTCAGCATGCACAGACATGGCAGGGAAGCTCAGCAGTGAGGCATAAAGAACAGCAAAAGAGGCTGCCGTTACAGGAATCAGTTTAAGAAGCTAAAAACACACACTGAGAAAAGATCAAATCGTTTCTAGCTGCCCTTGGAACTAGACCCTGCGACCTTTGGAACAACTCCAGGTTTCTACTGTCAGGCCCCACATCTTGTCAACGGTGACCTATCATTGTAACTGATTTTATTCCTTAACCTTGCCTTTTCTTTAATTTCATTTACCCTGCCATCTTAACCATCCCTTGTGTTGCTTGGGAGCTGAAAAGCAAGGAAGCCTTACACCCTACTCCACTGCTGGCTTTTGCCTGATTCACGAAGCTGAAGACACTTGAGTCTCCCAGACCAGGACTAAACTCGGGAAAGCAGCTAAAAACAGCTTCGCGTGGCTCAGGATTTGAATGGAAAATTCTACAAGGGTGACTGATTTACCCTTCATGAAAACTGTTATGATTTTTCACCAAGGCACGAAGGAGGTTAGGATTGCAACGATCATAGGAATTTGAAGTTCACTTTATTCCTAATAAGGAGAAAACTAGAAAGAGACACAGTTATGAATCCTTCGAGGTAAAAACAAAAGAACATGAAACCCTGTCAGACACTGTCCTAAATTTGTCAAGCTCAGGAACACAAAAGGCAGTATTTAAAGCAGCAAAAATCACTAAGGAAGTTTGAAGTCAGCTGGCTTGATGTGGATTTAAACAAAACTCCTAAGTTTCTAGGTGGTCAAATGTTGATAGCGCAGACCAATGAGCACCCACAAAAATGGAGATCACAGCCAAGGGGCAGCTCTTGCAAAATGGAAAAAGCCAAAAAAGTAAAAGCAAAAAGCACCAACTAGGACTTCAGCCGAACCCTTCAGCTCACCGTGCAAGAGCTGGGAGGAAAAGGACATAGACTAGAAAGAGAGGATACAGTTTTATTAGAAAGGAGGGAGCTGTACTCACTTGATTCTTAAAAAGAGGAATGATGGTTTACATAAAATTGCAGAAAAGGAATCTAATCACAGTAACTACATATTAGGATTAAATTAAATTGCTTTATTTATTTATTTTCCCAGCAGCTCTCTGACCATCTCATTTATTTATTTATTTGAGAGTGAATTTTTGCTCTGTTGCCAAGGCCGGGGTGCAGTGGCACAATCTCAGCTCACTGCAACCTCTGCCTCCTGGTTTCCAGTGATTCTCCTGCCTCAGCCTCCCGACTAGCTGGGATTACAGGCGCCTGCCACCACGCCCAGCTAATTTTTTGTATTTTTAGTGGAGATGGGGTTTCACCATGTTGGCCAGGCTGGTCTCGAACTCCTGACCTCAGGTGATCTTCCCGCCTCCACCTCCCAAAATGCTGCGATTATGAGCCACCATGCCCGGCCCCATTTATTTATTTATTTAATATTTTATTTTATTTTATTTTATGTATTTATTTTTGAGATGGAGTCTCGCTCTGTCACCCAAGTTGGAGTGCAGTGTGGTGATCTCGGCTCACTGCAACCTCCGCCTCCTGGGTTCAAGCAATTCTCTGTCTCAGCCTCCCGAGTGGCTGGGATTATAGGCACCTGCCACCATGCCCAGCTAATATTTTTGCATTTTTAGTAGAGATGGGGTTTCACCAAGTTGACCAGACTGGTCTTGAACTCCTGACCTCGTGATCCACCCGCCTCGGCCTCCCAAAGTGCTGGGATTACAGGTATGAGCCACCACGTTGCCTATTTTACTTTTTGAGATGGAGTCTTGCTGTCGCCCAGGCTGGAATGCAGTGACGTGATCTTGGCTCACTGCAACCTCCGCCTCCTGGGTTGATGTAATTCTCCTGTCTCAGCCTCCCAAGTAGCTGGATTACAGGTGCACACCACCATGCCCAGCTAATTTTTGTATTTTTACTAGACGGGGTTTTGCCATATTGGCCAGGCTGGTCTCAAACTCCTGACCTCAGGTGATCTGCCCACCTCAGCCTCCCAAAGTTCTGGGATTACAGGCGTGAGCCACCGGGCCTTGCCCATTTATTTATTTTTTAAATGAGTCTCAGCTATTTTCTTGGTCACAGGATTTAGGAGTTACAGACCTAAACTAACATTTTGTCCATATAGTATGTCCTTAATTCAATGTCAGACAATTTCATCTCCTAATCGACCCCATTTTAAATTCAAATGTAATCATCTTGACACTGACACTTACTAGCTGGGTGTCCTTGGGCAAGTAATACAAACTCCATATCCCAGTGTCCTCAGTGATTGCAACAATCTTAATTCAAAGAAATAACGTCCAAAGGGCACTTAGTCCTCTTCTAAGAAGATATATCAAAGGCCAACAAGTACATGATGTCCAATATCATTGTTAATTAGGGACATGCTAATCAGAACTATACGAGGATACCACTTCACACTCACTAGAAGGGCTAAACTAAAAAAGACAGACAATAACAAGTATTAGCAAGGATATGAAAAATTGGAACCCTCATACACTGATGGTGGGCATGCAAGATGTTGCAACCCATTGGAAACAAGTTTGGCAGTTCCTCAAAATGTTAAACACGGAATTAACATTGGGGGCCGGGCACAGCGGTTCACGCCTGTAATCCCAGAACTTTGGGAGGCCGAGGCGGGTGGATCATTTGAGGTAAGGAGTTTGAGACCAACCTGAACAACATGGCGAAACCCCGTCTCTACTAAAAATACAAACAAGTTAGCTGAGTGTGGTGGTGCGCTCCTGTAGTCCCAGCTACTTGGGAGGCTGAGGCACAAGAATTGCAGAGGTTGCAGTGAGCCGAGATGGAGCCATCGCACTTCAGCCTGGGTGACAGAGCGAGACTCTGTCTCAATTTAAAAAAAAGGGCCGGGCGTGGTGGCTCACTCCTGTAATCCCAGCACTTTGGGAGGCTGAGGCTGGTGGATCACTTGAGGTCAGGAGTTTGAGACCAGCCTAGCCAACATGGTGAAACCCTGTCTCTACTAAAAATACAAAAATTAGCCGGGTGTGGTGGTGCATGCCTGTAATCCCAGCTACTTGGGAGGCTGAGGTAGGAGAATCGCTTGAACCTGGGAGGTGGAGGTTGCAGTGAGCCGAGATCATGCCATTGCACTCCAGCCTGGGCAACAAGAGTGAAACTCCGTCTCAAAATTGAAAAAAAAAAAAAGAAAAAAAAAAGAATTAACATAGGGACCAGCAGTTTCACTCTTGGTATCTACCCAGGAGAAATGAAAACATGTGTCCCCATAGTGACTTGTTCAGGAATGTTCACAGCAGCATTCTTCACACAAGCCAAAAGTAGAAACAACCCAAATGTCCATCAATGGATGAAAAAATAAGCGTGGTGTATCCATACAATGGAACAGCATCCATTCCTATAAAAAGTGAAGTACTGATTCACGCTATAACATGGATGAACGTCAAAAACATGGCAATAAGTAAAAGGAGCTATGCATGAAAGAACACATATTGTATGATTCTGTTAATATGAAATGTCCAGAAAAGGCAAATCCATAGAGCCAGAAAAGTAGAGGTTGGGTGTGGAAATGGGAAGTGGTCATGAGGTTTCTTTGTGTAGTAATAAAATCATTCTACATTAGCCTGGGATCATGGTTGCATAACCGTAAAGGCACTAAAAATCATTACATTGTACTTAAAGTGGGTGAGTTTTATGGTATGTAAATTATATGTCATAAATTTCACAGTATGTAAATTATACCTCAATAAACCTGTTACCTTTAAGTGGGGGAAAGGCAATTAGTTTAGTGCTTAGCATTGTAAAAACTTACAGGATGATGATGATTGGCAAGGCTTCTAGAAAGGCTTTATGGTGCCTAAAACTGGGGCAGGAAACAGCTGTAACTCTGTCCGATCTGTTGTACATTCTATCAGTGACTTGGATGGTAGAAACCTGTTGGATATTTTTTCTTTTTTCTTTTTAAATTTTACATTGCAGGTCTCATTAGCAGAAAACTGCTGGATTTCTATGAAAGCAACAACACAATTTATTTCATACTGGCAACACAAGGTGAATTTGAATTCAATCTGACGCCAAGCTTTGTGTCGGTTGAGGCTCGCAAAAATATAAAGCTCTCTGCCCTCCAAGACTGCTTTCCGGCAGCAGCAATAGATGATTAAACCGCAAACCCTAACTGAAGTGACAACAAAAAGTATTTGGAGCACAAAGGACAAACTGCTCTGCCTGAGGGTAGGGGCTTGTCAATGATTTAGGAGCAAGACCAACTCAACTGGGTCCTCAAAGATAACCAGGATTTTTTCGGGCCAAGAAAAGCCTAGGGGAAAACTGGCTCAAAGGCAAAGAGGTCTGTTTGAATTCCCTGAATTGAATTCAGAGTCCCTTGAATTCCCTGCAATTACATAGGGAATTCAAGCTGGAGCCAAATCAACTACTTCAACTACATTTTCTGAATATTTTAAATCACAGCCTCTCAGGGCCAAAATAACTCTGCTAAATTCCCTTAATTAATGATTTTACTTTTCTAGACCTGAACGAAAACATATAGGAATTTGACCCAGCAATCCCATAGACCCAAAGGAATATAAATCATTCTATCATAAAGATACATGCACGCATATGTTCATTGCAGCACTATTCACAATAGCAAAGGCATGAAATCAACCTAAATGCCCATCAATGATAGACTGGATAAAGAAAATGTGGTATATATACGCCATAGAATATTATGCAGCCATAAAAAGGAACGAGATCATGTCCTTTGCAGGGACGTGGATGCAGTTGGAAGCCATTATTCTCAGCAAACAAATGCAGAAACAGAAAACCCAAACACCGCATGTTCTCATACGTGGGAGCTGATTGATGAGAACTTATGGACACATGCAGGGGAACAACACATACTGGGGCCGGTGGGGGGCGTTGGGGGAGGGAAAGCATCAGGAAGAAGAGCTAATAGAGACGCTGGGCTTAATACGTAGGTGATGGGATGATCTGTGCGGTAAACCACTGTGGCACACGTTTACCTATGTAACAAACCTGCACATCCTGCACGCGTACCCCTGAACTTAAAAATTGAAAGAAAACAAAGACAATATACAAATTCAGTCCTTAAAATGGATGAAGGGTAATTGATACTGACCCTAGCAATCAGATGACTAAGAACTCCCAAAGGCAGACCACACTCCCAAAAGTGTTTTTTAATGGATTTAGCATAGGTGGCAGCAAAGGATGTTTGTCCTTTGAAAAAGTTGGTGGAAGTGATGGGGGAGTTGGGGTTTAGATTTAGGAATCCCACCCCGTGGACTGCTTAAAAGCTGAGCTAGAATTGAAAAATCAGGAAGTAAACTTCCTGTAATGCTGAAGGGGACTTTTCTCCACTTGTAGAGAACATTTTATTAGACATGCAGACCATTTCTCTTCCATTTCTCCGTTCCTCATGCAAAGTGATATTGGAAGCCCGCTCAGTGATGAAGCTGGATAAAAGTCTAGGTCCTGGGCCAATCATTCGGTTGCATGCTCACATTTGGTGTGTTGGTGGTTGGGGGTGGGCAGGGCACGGGCAAAGAGGGGACTGAGATCTACACAAATTGTTAAGATGCAATGGAGGAGGCGCTGCAAGAGGAGTGTGGATAAAGTGGGAGCAGGGGAGCAGCTTCTGCAGGAGTGTAAAGCAGCTGAGGCCGTGACTTTTCAACTGGATCTTGAAGAGAACAGATGAGAACGAGCAGCAAAGATAAAGAGTATTCCAGAACAAGAAGACAGCATGAACAGGTTGTGGAGGCCATTTGGCTTCAGACCAGTCTAAAGTGAGAAGCCTGGTGAGGCAGGAGGTTTTAGTCACAGAATGCTGCTTCCTGGTACAAGTCTACAGACAGGTGACATTGCTAAGAAGAACTATACCCGAGGGAACCTCTTCAGCCACATACCTAATTTATTCCTCCCTCCCTCCCTCTCTCCCTCCCTCCCTCTCTTCCTTCCTCTTCCTTCCTTCCTTTACTTTCTTCCTTTTCCTTCCTTCCTTCTTTCCCTTCCTTTCTTTTTGTTTCTTTTTTTTTTCTTTGAGATGGGGTCTCACTCTGTCACCAAGACTGGAGTGCAATGTCATGACCACCCTCATTGCACCCTCGACCTCCTGTGCTCAAGCAATCCTCCTGCTTCAGCCTCCCAAGTAGCTGGGACTACTGCCATGCGCCTCCAAGCCTGGTTAACTTTTGTATTTTTTGTAGAGATGGAATTTCACTATGTTGCCCAGACCGGTCTCAAGCAATCCTCTGATCCTCCTGCCTTGGCCTGCCAGTGTTGAGCCATCACACCCGGCCTCACATACCTGATTTCTAACAAACAATTAGACCTTATGCTTTCAAAACCAAATGTTAGAGGGTTTTGTTTTTTGTTTTAGTTGCACATAGAATTTTTAGAATCGTAACATTAAAACCTCAAAAATCAACACCTGAGAAGTTCATCTGTTTTCTCTCTCTCTACATTTAATGAGTTTCTATGATGTGCCAGGTATAGTATGTATACTTTCTAATCCTTCAAACAGTCCTACAAAGAGGTATTTTACCCCCGGGATACAGATGAAGAATCAGGCTCAGTGAAATGAGGCATTTGCCCAAAGTTAAAGAGATGGCGGGGCCAGGAGCAGCGGCTCACGCCTGTAATTGCAGCACTTTGGGAGGCTGAGGTGGGAGGATCACCTGAGGTCAGGAGTTCGAGACCAGCCTGACCAACATGGAGAAACCCCGTCTCTGCTAAAAATGCAAAATTAGCCAGGTGTGGTAGTGCAACTCAGGAGGCTGAGGCAGGAGAATCACTTGAATCCGGGAGGCGGAGGTTGCAGTGGGCTGAGATCGTGCCATTGCACTCCAGCCTGGGCAACAAGGGCGAAAGTCTGTCTCAAAAAAAAAAAAACAGATGGTGAGCTGTAGAGATAGGCTTTAAACTCAGGCCTGTTTGTTTCTAAACCCCACCAGTGAGTGTGAGCTACCCTCTAACTCTAATAGACAGTAAACAAATCTTTAGACTGTTTTTCCAACCCATTCACCAATCCACTTAAACCTTAAATGCATTCTAATTGATGTCATCTGACTATACTCCAGCTGGGCCCAACCCTTATTTTTTCTTTCTCATCAATCTACTTTTAGCTTTCTCAGTATAAAATTAAGATAGGTCCCCATAGGAAGAAACACTATTTTTTGGTTTTAAAAAGGAAATTGCTACCTAAAGGAGCAACAGAATATTAAAACAAGGTCACGTCTCTGGTTATTCCTCTGAGATCCCAGAAGATGGTGTAATTGGCAAAGCAAAACTATTCATATACATTATCATTATTATGCAAGCCATTTTTGATGGTAATATATATGGATACATAAAATGCATATAAATCAATTAAACTACATATTGGGGCAATTTCTGATCTGGGGAAATTACAATCTTTTTATAAAAATGTCAAAATTTCAAAAAAATGTCAAAATCATTAGCAGTCCTCAGTTGTGCTGTGTCACTTTATGACTTTCAGGAACTAAGCCTGTTATTCTATAACAAAACATACATGCCATGAGATCTATCAGGGTTTATATTTAAGATGTCATGGCTATGAATTAAGCAAAGAATACAGACGGTCCCTGACTTATACAAGTTCAACTTATACATACATATATATATATATATATTTTTTTTTTTTTTGAGATGGAGTCTTGCTCTTGTCACCCAGGCTGGAGTGCAATAGTGCGATCTCAGCTCACTGCAACCTCTGCATCCCAGGTTCAAGCGATTCTCCTGCCTCAGACTCCCGAGTAGCTGCGATTACAGGCGTGCACCACCACACCTGGCTAATTTTTGCCTTTTTAGTAGAGATGGGGTTTCACCATGTTGGCCAGGCTGGTCTAGAACTGCTGACCTCAGGTGATCTGCCCGCCTCAGCTGCCCAAAGTGCTAGGATTACATGCGTGAGCCACCACGCCCGGCCTCAACTTATAATTTTTTTACCTTATGATGTGCGAAAGCAATGGGCATTTAAGTAGAAACCATATTTTGACTTTTGAGTGTTGGTCTTTTCCCAGGTTAACAAGGTGTGGTAGGATACTCTCTCATGATGCTGGCAGCGACAGGCCACCCCAGCTCCCAGTCAGCTACGAGATCATGAGGGTAAACAACTGATACTGTACTCTATAGTGTACTGTATTCAAGAAATCACATGACATAGACACCACTTTATTATAAAATAGGCTTTGTATAAGATGATTTTGCCCAATGGTAGGCTAACAATGTAAGCGTTCTGAGCATGTTTAAGGGAGGCTAGGCTAAGCTAGGATGTTTGGTAGATTAGGTACATTAAATGCATTTTCTTTTCTTTCATTTTCTTTTTGTTTTGGTTTGGTTTGGTTTGGTCTGGTTTTTTTGTGACAGAATCTCCCTCTTGCCCAGGTTGGAGTGCACTGGCACGATCTCGGCTCACTGCAACCTCCACCTCCTGGGTTCAAGCAATTCCCTTGCCTCAGCCTCCCAAGTAGCTGGGATTACAGGCGCCCACCACCATGCCTGGCTAATTTTTGTATTTTTAGTAGAGACGGGGTTTCACCATGTTGGCCAGGATAGTCTCAAACTCCTGACCTCTAGTGATCCACCTGCCTTGGCCTCCCAAGGCACTCTAAAGTGCTGGGATTACAGGCGTGAGCCACCCCACGTGGCCATTAAATGCATTTTTGATTTATGGTATTTTCCACTTGCAATGAGTTTCTTGGGATGTAACCCCACTGTAAGTCGAAGAGCATCTGTAGTCTAACTTAGCTGGGAAGGAGGAAGAAGAAAGTAAGGATAGAGTGTGAGCCACAGAAGGCCCGAAGAACAAACTCAGTGATCAGTGAAGAGGGAAGACAATGGTTAGCAAAGATAAGATCACTTGCAGATTAAACTCTTCCTTTCTTCTTCTAGGGAAGTGACAAAACTAATGTCATTGTTTTCTTGATAATCTGCCTATTTAAAAAATGAAGTCTGTCAGGCCGTTTACCACCTTCCTAAGAAACTGTGTTTCCCTGAGAAGAACTCACAGGTGGCCGAGAGTGGTGGCTCACACCTGTAATCCCAGCACTTTGGGAGGCTGAGGTGGGCGGATCACCAGGTCAGGAGTTCGAGATCAGTCTGGCCAACATGGTGAAACCCCGTCTCTACTAAAGAGGCAAAAATTAGCCGGGCCTGGTGGCAGGCGCCTGTAGTCCCAGCTACTCGGGAGGCTGAGGTAGTAGAATCACTTGAACCCAGGAAGCAGAGGTTGTCGTCCCAGCTACTCGGGAGGCTGAGGCAGGAGAATTACTTGAACCCAGGAAACGGAGGTTGCAGTGAGCCGAGATCGCGCCACTCTACTCCAGCCTGGGTGACAGAGCGAGACTCCATCTCAAAAAAAAAAAAAAAAAAGAGAACTCACAGGAGTCCCAACTCTCTTCTTTCCTTTTCTAGAAGTTGACAAGAGGCTGGGCGCGGTGGCTCACGTCTGTAATCCCAGTACTTTTGGAGGCCGAGGCGGGTGGATCACGAGGTCAAGACATCATCATCCTGGCCAACATGGTGAAACCCCGTCTCAAATATACAAAAAATTAGCTGGGCGTGGTGGCAGGCGCCTGTAGTCCCAGCTACTTGGAAGGCTGAGGCAGGAGAATGGCCTGAACCCGGGAGGCGGAGCTTGCAGTGAGCCGAGATCGTGCCACTGCACTCCAGCCTAGGCGACAGAGCAAGACTCTGTCTCAAAAAAAAAGAAGAAGTTGACAAAAATCGATATTTCTGGCAGATATAAAAAAGAGATTGCTTAAGCAGAGCTAATAGTAAAAATCCCCAAATTTTCCTCCCCTTCAAGTCTGTCCATTCACCCAGCATCTCAGAAGCGCTGTGTGCACGATTGGTTTGGGGAATATCAATTCCCTCTGCATGCAGTAAGATCCCAGCCACATCCCTGGGGCTCAAGGATGAGTTACCAAGACCACCTTGATTCAGATCTGCCCTTCACTGCTCCCAAAGTTGCATCTCTCAAGGTCTTGGCACCTAGAACCTCAGCATTGCATTTTTACATATAGAGGGACTGACGGGATATACCAGCCTCAAACAGTGACAAAGAGTAAGGCCAGTATGGACTCTACAGCAAACAGAAATACAATGAGCCACCCACATTTAGGGTTCAGGGGAAGATGCCTGCCATGGAATATCAACAGGGCTGGTCCGCAGGCTGGTTCCAGGGGAAAAATAAATTGGAAGCAGCGAGAGTCTGTCTTCCCGGCCCTCAATCACCCACCAGGTATCTTCCTTTCTCTATTCCTTCCCCTTTGGACACCTTGGCACTCCTGCTTCCTCCCACCACCCACAAAGTCTGCTCCCAGGAAAGGCTGTTTTTGCATTCATTCCTATTTTAATGTGAGTTTGAAACAAACTCCCATGGAGTTATATTCAAAACATTCCTTTGCAGCAAGTGAAACAGAAATCACTGGTCAGTTTTGAAATGTGTAAAATCCAAGGCACACATGACCAATGGAATAAACTCACTGAATGTCCCTATCACAGGCAGAGCCATCCAACCCAGAGGATCAATAATAACTCAGGAGGAAAGTGGGAGGTGGATGAACTTGCATCTTGGGCTTATAAATGGAAATCATCCACAGCTGAATCAGACAAGAAACTAAAAGGCATGCCATCTTGTTGTGGACCAGATTAAGGGTAAAAGACGGAAGTGGGGAGAGGAAAAAGGGAGGGCAGGAAGCCCTAATTTCAGAACAGCTAGTGAGGCTTCTTGGACATCTTTAAAGCCATACGTGAACTCCCTTTCTGTAACACTGTTCTCCTCATGGGCACCTTCACCTGAACAGGCCATGCAGAGAGTCTTATCCTCTGAGAGACCTCCAGAGGACCTGCTGGATGGACCATGTTTTTGTCTGTTTTTGCTTTTGAGATGGAGTCTCACTCTGTCACCCAGGCTGGAGTGCAGTGGCGAGATCTCCGCTCATTGCAACCTCCGCCTCCCAGGTTAAAGTGATTCTCCTGCCTCAGCCTC
Organism: Symphalangus syndactylus; assembly: GCF_028878055.3. Taxonomy (NCBI): domain Eukaryota; kingdom Metazoa; phylum Chordata; class Mammalia; order Primates; family Hylobatidae; genus Symphalangus; species Symphalangus syndactylus. Next base: position 60,413,651 of record NC_072445.2, read on the forward strand.
CTGAGTAGCTGTGATTACAGGCATGCACCACCACACCCGGTTAATTTTTGCATTTTTAGTAGAGACAGGGTTTCATCATGTTGGCCAGGCTGGCCTCGAAATTCTGACCTCAGGTGATCCACCCACCTCAGCTTCCCAAAGAGCTGGGATTACAGGCGCGAGCCACTGTGCTTGGCCCCATGTTTTGTTTTGCTTGCTTATTTATTTACCCACTTTTTGAGACAGAGTCTCACTCTGTTGCCTGGTCTGAGTGTAGTGGTGCTATTGCAGCTCACTGTACCCTTGAACTCCTGGGCTCAAGCAATCCTCCTGCCTCTGCCTCTCCAGCAGCTGAGACTACAGGTGCATGCCACCATGCCTGACTATTTTTTGATTTTTTTTGTAGAGACACGGTCTCTGTGTTACCCAACCTTTGCTTTTTTAAACCACATGACCCTGCCACCCTGGTTACAGTTGATGGGACAACTTGGGGCTACATAAAGGGCAGCTGTCCGCAAGAGGTCAGACGCAGCCTGAGAGGTGGGGTGGAATGAGAACGGGGATCCTCATTGTATAATACAATGGCTGCATGACCCAAGGCAGGGCTCTCTGGGGACATCTGAATGGGACACAGAGAGCACTTGCTGTCAGGAGAGCAGCATGGGCCGGGCGCAGTGGCTTATGCCTGTAATCCCAGCATTTTGGGAGGCCAAGGCAGGTGGATCACCTGAAGTCAGAAGACTAGCCTGGCCAACATGGTGAAACCCCGTCTCTACTAAAAATGCAAAAATTAGCCAAGCGTGGTGTCACGCACCTGTAATCCCTGTTACTTAGGAGGCTGAGACAGGAGAATTGCTTGAATCCAGGAGGCAGAGGTTGCAGTGAGCCAAGATCACACCACTGCACTCCAGCCTGGGCGACAGAGTGAGACTCCATCTTAAAAAAAAAAAAAGAAAAAAAAAAGAGCAGCATGGAATCTGGCAGATACCATGGGAAGACATAGGAAGTAGAACCCACAGGGTGGAGGAGCCCATAAACCAGGGGAAGCGCTGAAGCACAGGCAAGAATTTCAAATAAAGTAAAAGAAGCAGGCGAAGCAAAACCAGCAGAGGTGGAGACTCTGCGACATGAGGACGGCCAACGTCTCGGTGCCGCTAGGGCAGCAGAGCCTGACCACTGCACCAGCAATGAGGATGCGTGGTCCACCTCCCCTGCCTGTGGTCGCAGCCACAGGCCACATGTAAAAGTGATATTTCAAACTGAGTTAAATAAAATACATTCTTTTTTTTTTTGAGACGGAGTCTTGCTCTGTCGCCCAGGCTGGAGTACAGTGGCATGATCTTGACTCACCACAACCTCTGCCTCCCAGTTCTCCTAAATCGCTGAAGCGATTCTCCTGCTTCAGCCTCCCGAGTAGCTGGGATTACAGGCACAAGCTAGCACACCTGGCTAGTTTTTTGTATTTTTAGTTGAGTTGGGGTTTCACCATGTTGGCCAGGCTGGTCTCAAATTCCTGACCTCAAGTGATCCACCCACCTTGGCTCCCCAAAGTGCTGGGATTACAGGCGTGAGCCACCACACCCGGCATAAAATACATTCTTTAAATTCATATCATCTGCTTCTTTTTACTTCTTTTAATGTGGCTCCTGGAAAACCTAAAATTTGATTTTAGATCAATGGCTTCCATTGTAGCATTCCTATTGGGCAGTGCTGTTTTCCCTTCCCATGAGACCACTTCAGCTGTGAGATGTTTTTCTGGACTAGTTAATTTATTTTTTTAATTTTTATTTTTGAGATGGAGTCTCACTCTGTCGCCCAGACTGGAGTGCAGTGGCAGGATCTTGGCTAACTGCAACCTCCGCCTCCTAAGGTTGAAGTGATTCTCCTCCTTCAGCCTCCCGAGTAGCTGGGATTACAGGCACGTGCCACCACGCCTGGCTAATTTTTGTATTTTTAGTAGAGATAGGTATCAGCATGTTGGCCAGGCTGGTCTTGAACTCCTGACTTCAGGTGATCCACCTGGCTTGGCCTCCCAAATTGCTGGGATTATAGGCGTGAGCCACTGCACCTGGCCTGGACTAGTTACTTTACAGAATCCTAATCATAATCCCTCAATCACTACAATGAATTGTAACAATCTCAAAATGTCCCTCGCACCTCTGCCAAAAAAAAAAAAAAAGGCAAAAACCACAACATATACACATCAACCAGAAGGACCCTTACAATGGAAAATGGCTCAGATCTCCACATAGCAGGAGTAATAATTAAACAGGACAATCCTTAGGTTTCTAATTCCCTAACCTCCTACATTCAGCCCTGCCTCAGATCGGGAAAGAGTTGGCAGGGCTTGCCCGATGTGGTGGCTAACAAGGCTAAGCCAGGAGGATCGCTTGGACCCAGGAGTTCAAGACCAGCGCTGGCAACACAGCAGGATCTCGTCTCTACAAAAGTTAAAATTAGCCAGGCATTGGGGCACGTGCCTGTAGTCCCTCTTGGAAGGCTTGAGCCTGGGAGGTCAAGACCAGCATGGGCTGGGTGCTGTGTGGCTCACACCTGTAATCCCAGCATTTTGGGAGGTTGAAGCCGTGAGCCGTGATTGTGCCACTGCACTCCAACCTGGATGACAGAGTGAGACCCAAAAAAAAAAAGAGTTGGCAGGGCTGGTCAGGGTCCTCCGGCAGTGATCCTCCACACACATAATACAGAAATGACTTCAGGGGCTAACTTTTGTAAGTTTCTGAAAAACATGAATTGGTGCATTTGTTTTCTATTGCTTTGCCAATCTGTTACTGCTAACACGGGGTGTAAAAATCCAGCTCCAATAGATACATCGAGTCGAGAAGTCAGAGGGTTTTCCTTAAGTTTCTGTTCAGTCCCCTGATTAGGATCACAGACTCTGAGAGTGGGAAGGGACTCAGAGGCCATCCGGTCCAATCCTTGAGGTTTCCTTGGCAGCACTTCCCCAGCCCTGCTTCCCTTGGCTTTGCTCGCCATTGCGGAAGCTGCCCGTTCTATTCCCAGCTCCACGTGTTCTCATCTCCCACCCGCTGGCCCTAGATTCTACTTCCAAAACGACAGAGTTGGTCTAATTTCTCTTTCCTGAGCAAATCTTTTAATTAGGTAAAGACACCGATCCCTCTTCAAGTCTTTTCCAAATCAATTTCTTTGTCTTGGTCTTCTCTAAAAAAAAAAAAAAAAAAAAAATGTGGGGATTGGCCTTGTTACCTCCCTGGCTGCTCTCTTTGGAACTGCTGTGTCAATGTCTCCCCATACAGTAGGGTGGCCAGACCTGAAGAGTCTACATCCTACTCCAAGCACATGGGAGAGAAGTGGGGCTTTCACTTCCCTTACTCTGGACACTACAATTCTATTTAAACAGCTCTGTGCTTTCCCCACCAGACTTTCCTGAGCCCTAATTTCTTTTGATCACTACACTTCCCCTTCTGACTCTGAGAAAATTACAGATTTAAAGAGAATTCTAAGCCTATGAACCTTTGTATGCCAATATCTAAAACAAGCACCTGCAATGGTCTACACCCCTGGCTGTACATGAGAATCCCTCGGAAGCTGTAAAAATACCAATAGTTAGGTCTTGCCCCAAGGAGGGAAACAGGCCCTGGCATAGGTATTTTTAGAAGCTCCAGATGATCGTAATGTGCATCCAGGGTTGAACCAGCAATCCAAGGAAACCAGAACTGTGATCTTCATACGAGTTCCGGTTACTTTTTCCTTTGAACAGTGAATATGAATTCTTATTTTGAATTGAACTAGCAGGACTAAATTGGTTCACTATAAACAACTTGAGATTATTCAAAAATCATTTGGAACTTGGACCAAAGGAGAGATGGAATTGATTTAGCAACAATTGAGACCTTATTGAAAGTCAACCTAAAAAGAACATCAGGCTTAGGAGACCTGGTTTACAATTGGTGCATATGCTTACTAGCTGTGGGATTTCAGCACATCATGTAATCACATTGAAGTTTCTTCATCTGTAAAATGGAGGCACTGGTCTAGAAATGTTTTTTTTTTTTTTTTTTTGAGACAGGGTCTCCCTCTGTCACCCAGGCTGGAGTGCGATAACGTGATCTCAGCTCACTGCAACCTCCGCCTCCCGGGTTCAAGCGATTCTACTGCCGCAGCCTTCTAAGAAGCTGGGATTACAGGCACGCGCCACCATGCCTGGCTAATTTTTGGTATTTTTAGTAGAGACGGGGTTTCACCATGTTGGCCAGGCTGGTCTCGAACCCCTGACCTCGTGATCCGCCCGCTTCAGACTCCCAAAGTGCTGGGATTACAGATGTGAGCCACCGCGCCCAGCCTAGAAATCTTTAAGGTGCAGTAAGGTTTTTGTTTGTTTGTTTGTTTGTTTTAACTTCTTGAAAAAAAATAGAGACAATGTCTCACTATGTTGCCCAGGCTGGTCTCAAACTCCTGGCTTCAAGAGACCCTCCTGCCTCAGACTTCCAAAGCGCTGGGATTACAAGCGTGAGCCACCATGCCTGGCCGTGCTTTAGATTTTGATTCAAGACTAGAAAAGAGCTTGCAAATAAAAAAATTGAAAGTTGTATCTTGCTCCCATTTCAAAAGGATGGGAGCTTCAACAGAGACAAAAATATTATTGAAATGTTCAAATTGTCATTCAAATTTTATTTATAATACATATTCCCGATTTTAAATGCATTATGCTTAAAGGAGAATAAGGTTTACATTTTATTTATTTATTTATTTATTTATTTATTTAGAGATGGAGTCTCGATCTGTCACCCCGGCTGGAGTGCAGTGGCACAATCTTGGCTCACTGCAGCCTCTGCCTCTTGGGTTCAAGCAATTCTCCTGCCTCAGCCTCTCCAGTAGCTGGGATTACAGGCATGCACCACCAAGCCTGGCTAATTTTTTTAAGTATTTTTAGTAGATACAGGGTTTCACCATGTTGATCAGGCTGCTCTCAAACTCCTGACCTCAAGTGATCCACCTGCCTCCGCCTCCCAAAGTGCTGGGATTACAGGCTTGAGCCACCATGCTCAGCCATGTTTTTATTTATATGGCCAGTGTTCCTTCAGTCTTTTGTCCTGTGAACAGAGCGGTTCACAAGAGTGGGTGATATAATACATCTCCATTTTACCATTTTACAGATGAAAGATTTTTTTTTTAATCTGACATTTAAAACTGTAAAGAGGTTTGTCCCATATTTTCCACTCTTTTCAAAGCAACTTATTTAGCATTGACCATGCAGTGTTTATTCGTAAAAATAAAAGTTAAGAGACGTACATACCGGGAATCCTGTTGAGTGTCACCCAGAAATGTTCGTCGGGGCTGTAGGTGTCCTTGGACCAGGAGAGTAAGTCAAGTGCGAGCTGGTCTTGAAGGACAAAGTTAGCAAAGTCCCTTGTGAGAGCCACGTAGGCCGTGCCAAAGTAAATCACCATGTCATGAGGAGGAGGAGTTTTTAATTTTGTTGTTTTAATCACATAGGAATTTTTGTGGTCTAACAGTTCTTGGTGGACGTATTTAGTCCGTCCAACAGCATGGTCAGGAGGCAGCACCCCGGGGGTGATATTTTTCCCTTTAAATCCCTTCAGATACTGAATTATTTCCCTGTTGGTTTTCAGGGGAAAGTCTTGCCCGCAGGTGTTGATGACATACTTCCAGGGAACCTCAGAGGCCACAAGGTCTTCCAGGCAGTTCAGGTCAGCCTGGAGCCTGGAGATCCCCCCATAGACGACCGACTCCTTCTTGGAAGCCAGAAAAGCATTTGGGAAGCAGCTGAGTAACTGTTTCACTGCACCTTTAAAGGCATCTGTCGCCTTCTGATCCAGGTGCACACAGTAGACATTTTGGGGCATATAAATCGCCCTGAAGAGCCTCTCAAAAGTGCCAAAGTCTTTGTGGATGGTCACCGTGTAAGCTAAAGGGAACCCAGCCTCTTCTTCAGAGAGTGTTTCCGTTACATAGTGGCTTCGAACCATGTACTCATAGCAGGTAGCTTCATCAAGGGTAGTTTTCAATGCATTTTCTGTTGGGTAAAAAACTTTCCCCTCAAAAATCTGATGACAGGCTTCTGCTAACAGTGAAGCATTGGACAGAGCTGCCCTCAGAAAACGTTTATTCTCCCATAACTCAGTATTGTAAACAAATACAAAAATCAGGGCAGAAATAAGAGACACGCTAAAAAGGCAGTGCTTCCAAGAGCCCATCATTCACAACCAGGAAACGAGTAAAATGTCTCTCTGTTGAGATAGGATCAGAGTGTAGATATATTTAACTTACATTTTCTCCAGTTTCCGAAATCATCCTCGTGATGGCTGCAGCTCTCGTCTGGCTGTTCCCCGTCCCTTCAGTTCAAGGTTCTGGTCCTTTTTCTTTCTTCTTCCCCTCTTCATTTACCACTAGGTTGCATTTTCACTTTTCTGTGACACATCTCTGAAGTGGCTCCTTTGCATTTGGCTTGCCTGTTCTCCTGCTAACCTGCAACCTGTGTCTACACAAAAACAAATGTCCTCAGAGAGGTTCTGATTCCGGGGAGTCCACCTGTTCCCACCATGAAATCGTGAGTGGGTGAGGTGACCATTCTGCAAGTCATCGGCTCTAAGACCTTAACCTCAGCCTCTTCTCCCGGCCAGAGTCTAGTACCTACGTCCCCTCCCCTGCTTCCTGTTAATCATTGTGTTCAACAGCCTGAGTTTATTTGCTTAAACTGCACTGCCAAGCTATGAGCTTCAGTTTAAAGCATGTGAATACTGCCTGGAGAGATATTCTGTCAATAAATATGTAGTGCTTTAAAAAAATTGCTTAACCCTGTCTTTTTCCACAGCCACACCTCGCTCTCCCCATTGGCTGGGTATGCTATACGGCATGGCATATGACTGGCTACTGGGCTAAATTCTTTCCAGGGCTTAATTTTGTCTGCTGCTGGGTAAAGTCCTTTAAAAGCCCCATTAATTAGCAAGCTTACCTCACCACCTAACTTACTGCACAAAGTGACTGTGGCACTCTGATGAATAAAGGCTAACTTCTTTTTTTAAAACAACAAAACAACCAATAGCCCATCATCACCCAAAATTGCATAGAGGCTAACATAGTGAATTTCAAGTTTATTTTGCCCTGGTACGCATAGGATGCAGACAGAGAACCCTGATGCTTAGAGGAAGGAGAGAAAAGCATCTCAGTCTTGAATTTTAGGAGAGAGGCTCTTATGTCCAGATTTACAAATGCTTTAAAGGAGGCTTTTTTTTTAATCTGTAAAAAATGAGAATAATTTTACCACCATAGGTCAATTGTGAGAATAAAATGAGATAACATATACAGAGTCCATCACCATGTCCAGGAACAGATTGGGGTGGTAAAGAAGCAGCAAAATGTACTAAACAAGAAGCCCGTTCACACACACACGCACATACGCACACACACATATGCACACACACACACACATGCATACGCACACACACATGCATACACACGTACCCCTTACCCCACACTCATACTTCTAATAAATGACACAATTACCACCTCTCCTTTGCAATCTTCTTACTCTTCCCTTACTCCCTCCTCTATGAGCCCATGCCAATCAGATTATACATCTAAAACGGCAGCGATGAGTTTTGTATGATGTGGTAGTCAGCTGCACCCGCTGTGAAAGCATGTTCCATTGGTGCCGAGCTCATGTATTCCTCATGTTTCTAGCTCCTAGCATTGTCTGAATGTAGTAATCAACTTTTTATTTTATTTTATTTATTTATTGAAACGGAGTTTCACTCTCATTGCCCAGGCTGGAGTGCAATGGCACGATCTCGGCTCACTGAAACATCCGCCTCCCAGGTTCAAGCGATTCTCCTACCTCAGCCTCCTGAGTAGCTGGGATTACAGACACCTGCCACCATGCCTGGCTAATTTTTGTATTTTTAGTAGAGACAGGGTTTCACCATTTTTGAGCAGGCTGGTCTCGAACGCCTGACCTCAGGTGATCCACCAGCCTCGGCCTCCCAAAGTGCTGGGATTACAGGCGTGAGCCACCGCGTCCAGCCATCAATCAACTATTTATTGATTGAATGCTCAAGTTTTCGTTTCTCTGCTTCCCTGATCACATTAGTGAGAAATTCCAGGTAATACTGATTTGTAGGAGACATATATTTGTATCTGTGAATGTGGTACAGTCAACAAACCTAATTTTTCCAATATATCTTCTAATTTTTATTAAATGTAATTAATTAATTAATTTACTCTTTTGTAGAGATGGGGGTCTTACTGTGTTGCCCAGGCTGGTCTTGAACTCCTCAAGCTATCCTCTTACCTCAGCCTCCCAAAGCTTTAGGATGACAGCTGTGAGCCACTGCACCTGGATCATTTTCTTAATCACAAAGACGACATGATATCGTAGATAGTTTCTAAACACAATGTTTCCACGTCCTGTACTTTCATTTACCTCTTGCCTATAGGACATACACATTTTTATTTTATCAAGAACACAGGGGAGGCTGGGTGCAGTGGCTCATGCCTGTAATCTCAGCACTTTTGGGAGGCCAAGGCAGGAAGAGCTCTTGAGGCCAGGAGTTTGAGACCTGGCTAGGCAACACAGCCAGGCCCCATCTCTAATAAAAAAAAAGAACGCAGGAAGATGCAAGCTTAAATCCTGCATTTTGCACTTACTATTATACCATAACATTTTCCACAGTGCTTCTTGGTGTGCCTCAGGTATTATCTTCACAATCACTACTTTAGAACCTGGAGTTATTCCTGTTGGTTTTTCCGCTACCCCAGCTAAAAGCGAACACATTGAGACGGCGGCCAACCCCATTTCACAGTGTCAGGAACATAGGAAATGATGACAAGAAGGACACAGGGAAAATTCTCTACAACTCAGTGAGTCAGTTTTCAGTTGCTTCTGGAATCAGATTCTACAGCGTGACTCAGGTACACCCAGTTGTGCCCATAGGGCCCCCAAAATAGAATTTAGTCAACCCAAATATCTATTTTCTTAACTATCTTTCATGTGTCTATCCAGAATTCTTTTGAACAAATCACTTCTTCAATACAGTACGCATACAAAATCAATCTTTTCTGAAATGACTAAAATTTCTCTAATTTTTAGTTGACTTTTAATGTCTCTTTAGATGCTGTCCATAGCAAATGAAATTGACTATAGGAATGATTAAATGAAAATGTCAATGCTGAATTATGCTTATCTAAACTAGTCAAGTAATTTTTACCATATTTTCTCCTAATTTATCCAGACAATTACATCAGGTCTTTCTTTGTTTGACTCTCACCTCATTCTTGGCCTAGTTCTATCCCTCCAGACACTGCAGGCATAGAAGCATCTTGAATCATTTGCCTGCTCTTTGAATTTACCACTCACTGGATTTAGTTGCAGGGTAACGAACACTTGTATTTTGTGCACTGCTGCAAGTACAAGCAAAGTTCACACGTCTTTACTTGTACCTTACCTGAAATGCTATGACGGTCCCTTGATTTTGAGCTCTGGATCATTTACGATTCTGTAAAATAGTATCTTTGACAATGCTAGACATTTAAAAAAAGAATTAATATGAACGTATTTCCTTTTTCATCAACCCAGTGCTAGCTGGTGCATTTTATTTTGGTAGGCACATGGGACACGCTGGTCTTCCAGCCCCCTCCAGCTTTCCCGATGCCCTTGTACAATCTATCACTAATCACTCTCTTTAATTCTGGGCTCTAGGCTCTTGCATTTGTGTGATATAATGGGAGGAGATGGTAATCAGGGAGTGACCAAAAAGAGTAGAGATTGTTCATCCCAGGTTGAACTTCAGATCAAAATTAATACCCCCAATTCTAAGTTGCAGGCACTGATCAGGTGGGATAAATAACGAGTTCTGAACAAATTGGGAACCAGCAAAGACTTGTAGTTTGGTTGCTCAATAACTGGCAGGGTGTATATTATGTTCAATCACTAATTGCTTATTTCTCCGTAACACATACTCTTATAAATTCTCACTCCAGGATGTAAACTAATTTTTATTGCACTAAGACACTGCACTTAGAGTTTAATCTCAATAACTGATTGTAGAAAGAGAAGCAGAAGAAAACGGGTTCCTTTCTACAGACAAGAATCCCATCATCCTCACCTTAATTATTCATGGACCATATGACGCCCAAAGCACTTTTCACATATTCATTTTACCATGACATCACCTGTGTGCCCAAATTAGAAACCAGGGGGCCGATGGAAACTTTCTCAGTGTCTGTGAAAGCCTGATGCGGTCTCAGAGGAAGAACAGCTTGGATTAAACTGGTTTTTAATCTGAAGGGCAGCACATTTTGTCCTTCTTTCTTTCTTTCCTTCCTTCCTTCCTTCCCTCCCTCATTCCTTCTTCCTTCCTTCCTTTTTTCTTTCTTTGTCTTATTATTTTTTTTTTGAGACAGAGTTTTGCTTTCGTGACCCAGGCTGGAGTGCAATGGCACAATCTCGGCTCACTGCAACTTCCGCCTCCTGGATTCAAGTGATTCTCCTGCCTCAGCCTCCCAAGTAGCTGGGATTACAGGTGTGTGCCACCATGCCCGGCTAATTTTTGTATCATTTTGTCCTTTTTCAAAAAGACAACCTTTTCCTGTCCTCCTCTCTGCCTCCTCTTTCTTATTTATGTGTTTTCTATTGACAAGTTCAGTACCCTGTTTTATCCTCATCACTATTTCTTTGTAAGCATAGGTTATAACCACAGGCTTCAAGCAACAGGGCTTAAATAGTATGGTTAAAAAGAGCCCTGGATTGAGTTCGAGACCAGCCTGACCAACATGGAGAAACCCTATCTCTACTGAAAATACAAAATTAGCCAGGGGTGGTGGCGCATGCCTGTTAATTCCAGGTACTCGGGAGGCTGAGGCAGGAGAATCGCTTGAACCCCGGGAGGCGAAGGTTGCGGTGAGCCGAGATCGTGCCATTGCACTCCAGCCTAGGCAACAAGAGCAAAACTCCGTCTCAAAAAAAAAAAAAAAAAAGCCCTGGATTATGTGTCAGAAATTCTCACTCTTGACAGGCTTGGAGCCCTTGAATAAATCATTTAATTTATAATCACAGCTTCCTCTTGGAGTGAATTTGAGAAAACAACACCCATTTGTTGAAAAACAAACCAAGATCCAGCGTGGATCTCACAGGCTGTAAGGGACTCGGCTGTTACTTAGAGCCTCCAACTCCCAACTGTGACTTCCTTCCTAGCCAGATTACCACACCTCTTAGTCTTGGTTTTTCTTTTTCTTTGAGACGGAGTCTCGCTCTGTCGCCCAGGCTGGAGTGCAGTGGCTCCATCTCGGCTCACTGCAAGCTCTGCCTCCCGGGTTCCCGCCATTCTCCTGCCTCAGCCTCCCGAGTAGCTGGGACTACAGGAGCCCACCACCACGCCCAGCTAATTTTTTTGTATTTTTAGTAGAGACGGGGTTTCACCGTGTTAGCCAGGATAGTCTCAATCTCCTGACCTCGTGATCCGCCCTCTTCGGCCTCCCAAAGTGCTGGGATTGCAGGCATGAGCCACCGCACCCGGCCTTGGTTTTTCAAGTCTAGAGTCAAGACAACAGCAATCTCCAGGCCATGCTGGGAGGATTCTGGAGGTAGGGCACCTAACGTGCTCAGCTCAGGGCTTGTAGAGAAGTCAGAGCTAATTCCAGACCTGGATGGAAAGCTGTGGGGAAGAAGAGGCAACGAGGGGGAAATGAAGTGGGTTGTGATCGTTAAAAAAAAAATAGCTGGGAAAAAAAGTAATAGGAAAGTATAAGAGAAAGCTGGTCTTTTCTTTTTTTTCTTTTGAGACGGAGTTTCACTCTTGTTGCCCAGTCTGGAGTGTAATGAAGCCATCTCGGCTCACTGAAGCCTCCACCTCCCCGGCTTAAGCAATTCTCCTGCCTCAGCCTCCCGAGCAGCTGGGATTACAGGCATGTACCACCACACCCGGCTAATTTTTGTATTTTCTCTTTAGCAGAGATGGGGTTTCACTATGCTGGTAGGCTGGTCTCGAACTCCTGATCTCAGGTGATCCACCTGACTCGGCCTCCCAAAGTGCTGGGATTACAGTCATGAGCCACACCGCGCCTGGCTGAAAGCTGGTCTTTTCAAGCTTAGTCAATTGAATAACTTTGAGGCAATTCAGGACTGAGGAAAGTTAAATAGCACCTCAGTTACTAGGCAGAATCCAGGCCTTAAAGGTACTTTCCCACCTGCGTTTGCACATGAAAAGATATCTGACAACTCCAGGCTTTCCAAGCCAAGGTCTAGGGGAGAAGCCTGAGCGAGAGAACCTCATTCGTTTTAGCAGTCTAATTTTACTGTTGCAGAAAGTTACCCCAGAGTTGAGGACTGAGTGTATTCTATAAATTGGATATTAAGCCGGGCGCGGTGGCTCACGCCTGTAATCCCAGCACTTTGGGAGGCCGAGGCGGGCGGATCATGAGGTCAGGAGATCGAGACCATCCTGGCTAACACGGTGAAACCCCGTCTCTACTAAAAATACAAAAAATTAGCCGGGCGAGGTGGCAGGCGCCTGTAGTCCCAGCTACAAGGGAGGCTGAGGCAGGAGAATGGCGTGAACCCCGGGGGGCAGAGCCTGCAGTGAGCCGAGATCGCGCCACTGCACTCCAGCCTGGGTGAAAGAGCGAAACTCTGTCTCAAAAAAAAAAAAAAAAAAAAAAAAAAAAAAAAAAAAAAAAAAAAAAATTGGATATTAAGAGAAGCTAGAACAGCAGCCCAATCTCAGTGCCCCAGGCTTTGTTTGTTGTTTTCACGTTTCTGGAGTTTTGCTCTTACCCTCCCGCCCTCTATCGTTCAGAAAGTCCTTGATAGGATTTTGAAGTTACAGGAAACAAAAATTACTGCCATAAGTAGAATACTTCCACAAGGGAGACCCTAAGCTTCTGATCACTAAGAATAATTACATGAAAGAATGTGGCCTCCCTTCTTCCGATAATTGCAATATGCTGTTCAATCAGAACAGAGTGCAAAGAAACAGATCCTTTACGCTGTAGAGTCCCCAGGGCCTGGGATTACAGTCTCCCTATTTCTTCTGGAAAACCACATCCTACAGGTTAACTACCCTCTATTTGGCCAATCTGTTACCAGGTGTGGAAAGACTCTCTTTACAAGCGAAGACTCTCAAAGGCCTACATTTAAAAATAAGGAAAACAGAAAAGTAGCTTTGAGTTTGGCAAAACCTGAATTTACTTAGTAGACCTGTCTTTAATATCAGAAGATGGGTTTTCATAGAATGGCAATATGGATCTACCACTTTTCTACATGGCCCAGAGCTTCATTTTCAATTTTACCTATCATCAAATGAGGTTCATATCTCACAGGAATGTTCATACCTCACAGCAACTAATTAAATAAAATACATTTTAGGCTGGGGACGGTGGCTCATGCCTGTAATCCCAGCACTTTAGGAGGCCGAGGCAGGTGGATCACATGGAGTCAGGAGTTTGAGACCAGCCTGGCCAACATGATGAAACCCCATCTCTACTAAAGATACAAAAATTAGCTGGGCTTGGTGGTGCATGCCTGTAGTCCCAGCTACTCAGGAGGCTGAGGCGGGACCCAGGAGGTGGGGGTTGCAGTAAGCCGAGATCACACCACCGTACTCTCGCCTGGGTGACAGAGTGAGACTATGTCTCAAAAAAAAAAAAAAAAAAAAATGTAAATGCCAGACAGTGCCAAGTACCTTATCAAATTCTGGAAACACTTTCCCTTGCCTCAAGGGAACTGAGAAACATAAACAATTAAGTCTGAAGTGAACTGTTGTCCTTTCCTACAAAGTTAAAAGTTGTAACTGAGATATAGTAGGATACCAGTGATTTAGAGACAGAAAATCCTAGTGCCCAGTAGGCCCATCACGTAATGAAACAACATACAAACATGCTATTCTTTGAAAAAAAAGAAACCTTTGGAAACAGAAATCTCATGACCAAATGACTCATTCAACGTTTTTTGGTGTACTTACTTTATGCCCGGCACTGTGCTAGGTTCTGGAAATATAAAACATCCACGCAGCCCATGTGAGTACCAGCCTGTTGGACCTTAAACTGCTGTCAGCGATTTAACAGAGGTAACACGAGAAGACCAGCTCCCCGCGGTTTCCTCCCTCCACCGGTTTCCCAGCACGCTGACCTCCACCTACCTCTCTCAGTTCCCAGGAGGATAAGATTGCCCAGAGGCGTCCAGCAGTGAACACAGTAAAACTGTTTAAGGTAAACGCAGTTTAACCTTAGCGTTTTAAGTGGAATAACAGAGGCTGGAATATGAAAGTGGGAAGGTCTGTTTGCTTTCAGTCCCACCCCCAAGGCCTGCCCTGAGTGTCTCAGAGACAGGAGAACACACGTCTACAGAGAGCATGCCTAGAGTCTGGATTTCTTAAGCTGCTGGATACCAGGTGCTACCTGACACCAGCTCATCCCCTGCCTCCAGAATCCTGGAGGGCTTTGAGTTGATCACTTTCCACTCCAGGAATGTTATAAGAAACCGCTCAGAAAGGTAACTGCCCTGGGTGTAACTGGGTTTTTCATGAGCACACTCCAAGATAGACCTCAGGATGATTATCTGGGTGTTTTCCTAAGACTACCCTCCATTTTGCCCCCCTTAGAGGCTGCTTTTTCAAGAGGGGAAGTTTTGGATTCCCTCACAGACCCCTCGTGTTTAAGCTTCCACCCTTACGTTTAGTTATTGGTAGGAAATCTTATAGTCTCTGCCCCAGGGTAACCCCTAACAGATTTAGGTATGTGTTCTGCTCAAATGCTGCCCTCACTGGGGAAGGGAAATCCTAAGGTGGCAGCAGAATTTAGTAGAAAATGCCCTGGGCATTTTCAGAAGGCAGGTTCTCTCCTCTCTAATGCAAGCTGTATATCTCGAGCAAGTCACTTCCTCTCTCTGAACCTCTGGCTTTTCCTAGGCCAGGCAAATGGGCTCTTTACATACCCTTTCAGAAATGAACTGATTCCTGTCCCAGGGAACAAGCTACTCGTACCGTGCATTTAGCCATGTCCCTCTCTTCTGCCAAACACTTTGCACTTAGAAGCAGCTTATAAAATTCAGTGGGGATAAAGCAGGGCATGGTGGTGTGCACCTGCAGTTTCAGCTACTAGGGAGGCTGAGGCAGGAAGGTTGTTTGAGCCCAGGAATTCTGAGACCAGCCTGGGCAACATAGTGAGACATCAACTTAAAAAAAAAAAAAAAAGAAAAAATCCAACGGAGTTAAAAAAATTTTTTTCCAGTCATAAAGCCAGGATAAACTGAAGAAATAGCAAATCAACTTTTTTTTTTTTTTTTTTTTTTTGTGATAGAGCCTTGCTCTGTCACCCAGTGCAGTGTCACAATCTCAGCTCACTGCAACCTCTGCCTCCCAGGTTCAAGCAATTGTCCTGCCTCAGACTCCTGAGTAGCTGGGACTACAGGCACCCACCACCATGCCCGGCTAATTTTTGTATTTTTAGTACAGAAAGGGTTTCACCATGTTGACCAGGGTGATCTTGAACTCCTGGACTCTGATCCACCCCTCTTGGCCTCCCAAAGTGGTAGGATTACAGGTGTGAGCCACCACACCCGGCCCAAATCAATGATTATTTTTCTTTTCTTTTTTTTTTTTTGAGACCGAGTTTCGCTCTTGTTGCCCAGGCTGGAGGGCAATGGCACAATCTTGGCTCACCGCAATCTCTGCCTCCTGGGTTCAAGCAATTCTCCTGTTTCAGCCTCCAGAGTAGCTGGGATTACAGGCATGCGCCACCACGCCCAGCTAATTTTTTGTATTTTTATTAGAGATGGGGTTTCTCCATGTTGGTCAGGCTGGTCTCGAACTCCCGACCTCGGGTGATCCACCCACTTTGGCCTCCCTAACTGCTAGGATTACAGGTGTGAGCCACTGCACCTGTCGTCTTTTTCTTTTCTTTTCTTTCTTTCTTTTTTTTTTTTTGAGATGGAGTCTCGCTCTGTCACCCAGGCTGGAATGCAGTGGTGCGATCTCAGCTCACTGCTACCTCCACCTCCTAAGTTGAACCAATTCTCTGTCTCAGCCTCCCGAGTAGCTGGGATTACAGATGCCTGCCTCCATGCCCCGCTAATTTTTTGTATTTTTAGTAGAGACGGGGTTTCTCCATGTTGGTCAGGCTGATCTCGAACTCCTGACCTCAAGTAATCTGCCCACCTTGGCCTCTCAAAGTGCTGGGATTACAGACGTGAGCCACCCCGCCTGGCCAAATCAACAATTCTTAAAATGACCTATTTTGAAAAGACTAAAAGAAGCCCAACTGTTTTAACAGTGGTTTTTTTAGAGTTTTAGGATTATGGTAAATTTTACTTTCTTCTATATATTTTTTTCCTATTTTCCACGTTTAATAAAATGGTCATGAATTATTTTTTTCTAATTGGAAAGGAACAATTTTAATGGTCTTGCCTGGTTATCTTCTCCCTCATCTTACACTGCATTGCGTGTGTTGGGCCCAGATCTACAATTCAACTTCCTCATGAGCGCATGACTCATCATTTCTTCATGGCCTGTCATTCTGTACTGTTTGCAAAAGTATGAAAAATAGAGACCAGTCCATAGGAATTTTGCTGGAGAGGTAAATAAAATGCTCCAAACAATTCTATACCTTTTACCAACCAAGGAATAAAATCATCAAATATCCAAGTATACATCAGTATTTTACAAACCCAGAGTTTGGTGATGAAGGTAGGGAAAAAAGGATGACTGTCCTGGAGATTCAGGACGGGGTCTACTTATTGGGAAAGAGCCAGTTAAGTCAAATCATCGCAGCAGGGGGTGAGTTTTTCCTTGGCAAATTACCTAATTCTTTCACTATTTCATTATGCCTATTCAAATGCTCTCAGTCCTTGCCAGCTCCTTACAGCCTCCATTCTTTGCTGGAAATACCCTTATCCTTTCACCTCCTGGCCACCCAAACTGTTCTCCTCCATCACGAACAATAGAGCATTGAAATTCTGTGCCTGCCACCCAGAAAACTGGCAACCCACAAAGAACAAGAAAAATGGGTAATATACCTTTAAAATATATTCATCTTTAACAAATTATAAATAACAAGAGTAGGGCAGTTTTTTCTGTTTAATTCAAGTAATTTTTTTAAAAGAAATACATTGGGCCAGGTGCGGTGGCTCACGCCTCTAATCCCAGCGCTTTGGGAGGCTAAGGTGGGCAGATCACTTGAGGCCAAGAGTTCGAGAGGCCAACATGGTGAAATCCCTTCTGTACTAAAAATATAAAAAAAATTAGCCAGGTGTGATGGCATATGCCTGTAGTCCCAGCTACTCGGGAGGCTGAGGCAGAAGGATCTCTTGACTCTGAGAGGCAGAGGTTGAAGTGAGCCGAGATCGCACCACTGCGCTCCAGCCAGGGAGACAGAGAGTCTGTCTCAAAAATAAAATAAAAGAAATAAAATAAATACATTAGAATACCACTGTTAGCAGAGGTGTGATCATACACTGGTGGACTGATGGAAAATTAGAATATATTTTGGAAAGCAATTTTGCAATATGTATCAAGAATTTTAAATGTGGCTATCTTTCAATCCAGGAAATTTTAATTCCAAAGACAATAATACTAAAATGTGGCAAAGCTTATGTGAAAAGATGTTGCTTACTTTTGATGTTATTCAGTGTGGACTAAAATAACATTGTACACAGTAAAAAACTAGGAACAAGGCTGTAATCCCCTCACTTCAGGAGGAGGAGCCAGTAGGATAGTTTGAGCCCAGGAGTGTGAGACCATCCTGGGCAACATAGCGAGATCCCACCTCTACAAAACATTGAAAAATTAGGGTGGGGCGCAGTGGCTCAAGCCTGTAATCCCAGCTACTCGGGAGGCTGTGGCAGGAGAATCGCTTGAACCCGGGAGGGAGAGGTTGCAGTGAGCCGAAATTGTGCCACCGCACTCCAGCCTGGGTAATGGAGCAAGACCCTGTCTCAAAAAAAAAAAAAAAAAAAAGGAAGAAAGAAAAAAACAAACCATTGAGGAATTGGTAAGCAAATTATGGTACATCCATACTATGAAAAAAATACAGTAATATCATATTTTTAATCACATAGGGAAACTATTATGATATAGTGTTAAATGAAAGTAGCAGGATAAAAAAATTACATCATCAGTATGACCCAACTGCATGAAGCATTACACAGAGAAAGAGGTAAATAATGCTAAAATGCTAACAGCAATTACTTCTCAGCTTTGTATAATGCGTAGATTTTACTTTCTTGTTTATGCTTTTCTGTTTTTCCCAGAGTTTCTGCAATACGATTGAATTTTATAATAAGAAAAGAATGTTTTAAAATGTTCTGCCCACCAATAACTAGTAGAGGATTTTTAAATTTTATACGAAGGATGACTCCCTGAAGGCTCATGAAGCCTGGCCCACAGAGGGTTTCTATCCATCAATCCAAGTGAGGCCAGCATGTGGCCATGGCCCAAACACAGTTGACAGTCACCTGGAAGATGGTTCTGAATTCTTGAAATTCTTGATGGCTTTTTTAAACTTTTTTCATTTGGAGAAATTTGCATTATTTCATATTGTTCTTATAGAAATTTTATTGACATTCTCAGATCTCAAACTTTTCAAATGCATATAATATAGATTCACAGAAAATGAGATTATAATGAATAATCCATATTGAAGATACTGAATTTCTAGACAACATATTATCATTGCTTAAAAAACAGTTTTGGGGGCTGGGCGCAGTGGCTTACGCCTGTAATCCCAGCACTTTGGGAGGCTGAGGTCTGCGGATCGCCTGAGGACAGGAGTTTGAGACCAGCCTGACCAACATGGAGAAACCCCATCTCTACTAAAAAGACAAAATTAGCCAGGCATGATGGTGCATGCCTATAATCCCAGCTACTAGGGAGGCTGAGGCAGGAGAATCACTTGAACCCGGGAGGGGGAAGTTGCGGTGAGCCAAGATCACACCATTGCACTCCAGCCTAGGCAACAAGAGTGAAACTCCGTCTCAAAAAATAAAAAATAAAAAAATAAAATTTTTCTTTTGTAGAGACAGGGTATCACTATGTTGCCCAGGCTGGTCTTGAACTCCTGGGCTCAAGGGACCCTCCTTCCTTGACCCCCCAAAGGGATTATAGGCATGAGCCACTGTGCCTAGCCTCAAGCTTATCTCTTCTGACTGCATAAGCCATCTACCTGGAATATTCTCTCCCCCTGCCTTGTCTTGAGTTCCTACTCATCTTTCAGGTCCGTATGTGAGTGACACTGCTTCCCTGGTGGCCCTTCCTTGCTCTTCCAAGTCTGGGTTAGAAGCCCTTCACCTGCCCTAATAAAACCTTGTACTCCTACAATTGCTTGTTTGTTTGCTCTACCACTAGTCCGTGGAGGACTATTTATTTTTAAAACAAAAAGTTAATATTTTATTTTTAAATGTATGATTTACAAGTAGCAATTATACATATTTATGGGGTGTATACATGTATACATTGTGTAATGATCAAATCATGGTAATTAGCGTATCTATCACCTTAGACATTTATTGTTTCTTTGTTATCAGAACATTCAAAAACCACTCTTCCAGGTATTTTGAAATATACAATGCATTATCATTAACTGTAATCCTCCTCCTATGCAACAGAACTCCAGAGCTTATTCTTCCTCTCTATCTATAGCTTGGCACCTGTTGATGCATCTCTCATCACCCCCCTGCTCCTTTCCCTTCCCATTCTCTGGTAACCACTGTTCTATTCTCTACTTCTATGTAGATTCCACATGAGTGAGATCATGCAATATTTGTCTCTCTGTGCCTGGCTTATTTCATTCAACATAATGTCCCATGGAGAACTATTTCGGTCTACTGGTTACTGCATTTTCAACACCTTGCTTATGGTAGGCACACACTGAATTAAGTTTAGCCACTCTTCTTTCCTCTATACTAGAGATCAGCAAAACCACAGCTGGGGGGTCTAGTCTGGCTCGCCGCATGTTTTTAGACAATCTCTCAGCTAGAATGGTTTTATATTTTAAAATGGTTGGGAGAAAATCCAAAGAAGAAAAATGTTTTGTGACACATGAGAATTATATGAAATTCAAATTTCGGTGTCCATAAATACAATTTTATTGGAACACAGCCGTCCTCATTTGTTTACACAGGGCCTATGGCTGCTTTCACGTTACAGTGGCAGGGTTGAGTTGTTGCCACATCTGGCCACCGAAGCTTAAAATCTTTTCCATCTGGCCTTTACCAGAAAAGGTTTGCTGACCCTCTCCTCTGTATCTACGAATGTCCCTTGCATACCATTGTGTTTGCACTACATCAAGATAGCGATTGTGGACTTGATACCATTTTACAACTTTTTGCTTTATTTTCAAGATTTCCTTATGAATGCCAGAATGACACGATATTTGGTAGCAAAGCATGAGCTTCAAAGAGAGGTTTGTGTGGGTCTAGATCCTGGCTTTGCTAGTTCCTAGTTGTGTGACCTTGGGCAAATCACTTTTCCTATCTGTCTTAATTTCTTTGTCTGTAAAATAAAGATAATACCAGTAGGGCTGTTTTGTGAGTTGATGTGTTAATAAGTAGAATGCATTCTGAGCAGTATTCACACGTAGTGAATACTCCGAAATGCTAGCTATTCTTACTGCGCATGGTCACTTCTAGGGCCTACCTGTACCGCCAGTGAACTGGAAACTCACCCCACTGCACTTTGCCTGACACCGGGTGGCCCAAGCTTTGGCGAGAGGCAGTGCTGCCACACAGTGGCCCTATATGGGGTGGCTTGGCACACTCTTCCTTTTTTTTTTAGGTGATTGCAAACCTATGGATGAGAGCAAGGAAGAATTTTCACACCATCATAACATTTTATTCCTCACCTGACTGGGAGCAGCTCGAAGGGAAGGACATGTCTCCAAAGACATGAGGAGTATCCAACGTGGCATTTGAGGCGCAAGGAAAAACCTGCATATCCCAAGGTCTCAGCCCCATCAGCCAGCCAAGGGATCCACAGTGACCCTTAAGAAGTTTCATAAAGAAGCTAATTGCTTAAATGAGATTTGAGTCAAGAAGGATGACCTAGCCATAACCTCTACATATCTCATTACTCCGTAAGTAACCAATGCCATCCAATAGAGGTTCTGGAAAAATGGGACAAGAGACAGGTTAGATTAGATGGAAGAAAAGGCCTTCCATCTAAGCAAGGCCTGGCATGTGGAATGCTAGTGGGGGCCCTCTGGACTGTGCTGGCAGGGTGGGTTAAGCAGCCAGGAAAGAACGTGAAAGTGGAAAGATGCCCCGGGGTGATGTGCCATCACTTATATTTTATTTATTTGGAGACGAAGTCTCCCTGTGTCGCCCAGGCTGGAGTGCAGTGACGTGATCTTGGCTCACTGCAACCTCTACCTCCCAGGCTCAAGCGATTTTCTTGCCTCAGCCTCCCAAGTAGCTGGGACTACAGGTGTGCGCCACCATGCATAGTTAATTTTTGCACTTTTAGTAGAGACAGGGTTTCACCATGTTGGCCAGGCTGGTCTCGAACTTCTGACCTCAGGGGATCTGCCCACCTCAGCCTCCCAAAATGCTAGGATTACAGGTGTAAGCCACTGCACCCAACCAGGTTATTTTCAGAATTAGAAATGAATCTTAAAAATCAAAATTTCCCCAGTTTCCCAGGCACATTCAAAGCAAAATTAAATAGAGGTTCCACATCCCTAGTCTGAAAATCTGCGATCTGAAATGCTCCAAAATCCAAAACTTTTTGAGAGTTGATGTGGCACCATTAGTGGAAAATTCCACACCTGACCTCGTATGATGGGTCTCAGTCTAACAGCAGTCAAAACTTTGCTTCTTGGACACAATTATTTAAAATATTGTATAAAATTATCTCCAGCCTATGTGCATAAGGTGTATATGAAATATAAATGAATTTCATGTTCAGACTTGGGTCCAATCCCCAAGACGTCTCATTATGTATATGCAAATATTCCAACCTAGAAAAAATTTGAAATTCAGAACACTTCTGGTCCCAAACATTTTGGATATGGGATACTCAACCTGTAGTTTCATTTTAATTATTTTGATGTAACTTAACTGAGCATCAAATTTCAAATTTCTTTTTTTTTTAATTCAGAAAACTTAAATGGCTACATAAGAGGACAGTCCAGTGACAGACATGGAAAGAGGCTTAGAGGTCATCTCATCCATCACACCATTTTTACAGAGGAAAGCAAAATGCCATCCAGAGAAGGAAAGTAACAAAGCCATCTAGCCCCAGACCTGGGAGTAGCAGCTGATCACAGCGGGTTGGACACAAGAAGCTGCTTCCAAAAATGTTTCCTTCCATTTGTCCTACAGCGAAGATGCCAGACAACAAAATTTTATAAGCATGTCTCTAGCTCTAACTCACTATTCAACTAAAGGACAAATTAAATAGGGAATGAGATAATCTTAACTTCATGAGATTTGTTCTTATATGCAGTTTCTACCTGAGAAACCAATCTATGCTAAAGATAATATTTGTGCTTTTCAATAAGGCTGGTAAAATATTTGCACTTTGAAGATCAGAGCGATAACATTTATTCATTCGGGTGAAACTTACCAGGATTTGGTAAATATAATCATAGCAAAACAAAAATGATTTGGGAAACTCTGTGACCAAAACCAACAGGTGTATTCAGTACTGCTTTGAAGGTCACCTAATTCTAATAACATTTATATTTATAAATGTCCTCTAAATCTTTTATCTTCTGCAAATAAATTATTTCTCACAATTACAAGGTTAGTCCAATACATCAGCCTATTTTCAGAGTCCAGAGTGCTAACCATTACACGATGCAACCAGCCTATTTTCAAGCATGTCCTCAGTGTCTCCAGGATGAGGACACACTGTGGGGCTTTTCACACTTCTCTCTCCCATCACCTGCCCCTCTCCTTCCATATTTAATATATTGTTGCATTTCTGTCAAATTAGCTGGAAGAGTAGTGTTTAATCAGGTGTACACACTGCCACAGTAACCTGGAAACTTCAAATTCTACCCCTAATCACTAATGTTGAAGACTTGCTAAAACAGTTTTTTTTGTTTGTTTTGCTTTTTGAGATGGAGTCTAGCTCTGTTGCCCAGGCTGGAGTGCAGTGGTGCAGTTATCAGCTCACTGCAACCTCTGCCTCCTGCGTTCAAACAATTATCCTGCCTCAGCCTCCCGAGTAGCTGGGATTACAGACATGTGCCACGATGCCCAGCTAATTGCTTGTATTTTTAGTAGAGATGGGGTTTCATCATGTTGGCCAGGCTGGTCTCAAACTCCTGACCTCAAGTGATCTTCCTGCCTCGGCCTCCCAAAGTGCTGGGATTACAGGCATGAGCCACCAGGCCCACCTGAACAGTTTTAAAAATTGTGTAAATAACACCTACCATAACATTTACCATCTGAACCACCTTTGAGTGTGCAATATAGTGTTAACTGTATTGCATATTGTTGTATGACAGATGTCTAGAACCTTCTCACCTTTGCATAATTGAAACTTCATACCCATCAAAGAACAACTCTCCATTTCCTCTCCCCCCAACTCCTGGCAACCACATTCTGCTTTTTGTTTTCATGAGTTTGATTACTTTAAATACCCCATGTTCGTGAAATCATGCAATATTTTTCTCTTTGTGACTGGCTAATTTCACTTAGCATAATGTTTGCTGCTAATCATCTTTGACATGCACTGTTCTACCCAACAAACATGAGCTGAGGGCCTAGTGCTGGCTAACATTGCCAGGAATAGCTGTCATACTAGAAAAATCTACTTGTAAAATGGTAAAAATAGCAGCATGGATTTGTAGAGGGTTTTCACACATAACTATGTCATCATTTAAAGCAGGGTTGCTCACCGTTGACACTATCAATATTTTAGACCAGATAATTGTCTGTGGTGGGGGCTGTCCTGTTCGTTGTTAGATGTTTAGCAGCATACGTGGCGTCTACCCACTAGATGCTAGTAGCATCTTCCCTCTCCCACTGTGACAACCAAAAATGTCTCCACGCATTGCTAAATGTCCCCTGTGGGGCAACCTTGGACCAATAAGCTACCTTCCAAAAGAAGTAAAATGCAGCTAACAAAACTGTATGAGGTTTGTATAATGACTTGTAATAGCCGGGCATGATGACATGCACCTGTAGTACCAGCTACTGGGGAGGCTGAGGTGGGCGGATTACTGGAGCCCAGGAGTTCAAGGCTGCAGTGCATTGTGATCCAGCCTGTAAACAGCCACTGTACTCCAGCCTGGCCAACATAGCACGATCTGCTCTCTAAAAAGCAAAACAAACAAAAACAGTGTATGAAGCTACCTGGCACATAACAGCCACTTAATAAATAAGAGTTGTTATTATTTAATAACATCATATAAAATATATGAAATTGAGTAGCTGGATATTGAGTATAACCCATTAATGGGACATTGAACAATAGAGGTTCACTGGATAGGAACTGGAATATTTTTATTCGAAATCTGGCTCTACCTCTAATTAGATGTGTGATGTTGGCAAAATCTCTGAGTCTCTTTGGGTCTCAGTTCTACCAACTGTTAAGGGAGATTACATAAACTTGCCCTGTGTACTTTATAAGGTTATAATGATATTAAAGTTATATAATAAAAGGAAGGTACTTTGAAAGTAGGAACTTGTTACACATGCAAGCCATTGTTATAATGCAAATTTTCTGTAACGACTTTATTGAAACTTGATTCATATACCATACAATTCTCCCATTTGAAATGTACAGTTCAGTGGTTTTCAGTATATTCACACAAAGTTGTGCAACCATCATCTCCATCTAATTCTACAATATTTGTATTATCCCAAAAGAAACCATCCAACCATTACATCCCTGCTCCCTGGGTCCCTGAGAGCTGCTAATCTACCTTCTGATTCTAAAGTTTTTCCTGTTCTGAACATTTCACAACTAGAATATGGTATAAATTTCAATAGTTCCCTTCACAGTACTGTAACAGTCTAAGCTGTCTCACATCCTTTTTGGAAGAGGTGTTTTATTAGAGTAAACAATAGTGTTCTTTTTGTCAAGAATATTATATATGTATGTAGTTAAAAATACACATATAGTGTGTGTGTGTGTGTGTGTGTGTATATATATATATATTTTATTTTTTGTAGACAGAGTCTCACTCTGTCACCCAGCATGTCACCCAGGCTGGAGTGCAGTGGCACGATCTCAGCCCACTGCAACCTCCACCTCCAGGGTTCAAGTGATTCTCCTGCCTCAGCCTCCCAAGTAGCTGGGATTACAGACGCACACCACCACACCTGGCTAACTTTTGTATTTTTAGTAGAGATGGGGTTTCACCATGTTGGCCAGGCTGGTCTCGAGCTCCTGACGTTAGGTGATCTGCCTGCCTCAGCCTCTCAAAGTGCTAGGATTACAGGCATGAGCCACTGTGCCCAGCCGTATTTTAACAATGTTTTTATCACAGAAATAGCTCAGGGATAGAGTAAGTGTTCTAGAATTATTGCCATGCTGCTCAGTGAATGTCAAACCACCTTTGTGACTGAAGCCCACGTAGAAAAGACTTGTGAAATAGTACTGTGGAAGCAGTCTCATATTCCTGCCACCAGTAAGGATTTTCCTTTGTTCTTTGATGTTCATATTTGCTTTAGTTCTAAGACCCATAGGGGGCCTGTTTCTTCCCAGCTAGTTTGCGTAAGAATGGACGGCTTGTGAAATGCTTTATGAACAGGTCTGGCCAAACACTCACCGTGGCGTTGTCAGGAAGCTTGCCTCACCAGAAGGGGCACATCTGGGAGTTCTCACTGTACTAGACCATCGCTGGGTGGGGATCAGGCAGCTCCAATGGAATACTTGAAAGTGGTTAAGAACGGACCCATTGTGAACCTTTTTTTTGGGGGGGGGGAGTCTCACCATCTTGTCCAGGCTGGTTTTGAACTCCTGCACTCAAGCAATCCTCTCACTTTGGCCTCCCAAAGTGCTGGGATTATAGGCATGGACCTCCATGCCTGGCCCCTAATTTTTAGTATTTATGCATGCTCTACTTAAGAAATGCCTTTCCTATACTACAACCAAGGACTGAGGTAGATATGTGCAAAGTATTTATAATACAGTGGTGAGAAACAGATACTTTTTCTGAGACAGTCTCACTGTCACTAAGGCTGGAGTGCAGTGGCATATCTCAACTCACTGCAATCTCTGCCTCCCAGGTTCCAGCCACTCTTGCCTCAGCCTCCCTTAGCTGGGACTAGAGGGGCCTACAAGGTGCCTGCCACTGCACCCGCATAACTTTTGCATTTTTAGTAAAGATGGGGTTTCACCGTTGGCCAAGGTGGTTTTGAACCCTTGACCTCAGGTGATCTTGCCAGAATTGGTGGGTTCTTGGTCTGAGTTCAAAAATGAAGCCGTGGACCCTTACAGTGAGCATTACAGCTCTTAAGGTGGCACATCTGGAGTTTGTTCCTTCATGGTGTTTGGATGTGGTCACTTTCTTCCTTCTGGTGGGTTCAGTCTTGCTGGCTCAGGAGTGAAACTGCACACCTTTACAGTGAGCGTCACGGCTCTTAAAACAGACCATCTGGAGTTGTTTATTCCTCCCAGCGGGTTCATGGTTTCACCAGCTTCAAAAATGAAGCTGCAGACTTACAGTGAATGTTACACAACATAAAAGCAGAGTGAACCCAGAGTGAACCCAGAGTGAACAGCAACAACATTTACTGCAGTGAAAAAAACAGAGCTTCTACAGCGTAAACAGGACCAGGCCTGGTTACCGCTGCTGGCTCGGGCAGCCTGCTTTTATTCTCTTATCTGGCCCCACCCACATCCTGCTGATTGGTAGAGCCCAGTGGTCTGTTTTGACAGGGCACTGATTGGTGCGCTTACAATCCCTGAGCTAGACACAAAGGTTCTCCACATCCCCACTAGATAAGCTAGATACAGTGTCCACACAAAGGTTCTCCAAGTCCCCACCAGAGTAGCTAGATACAGAGTGTTGATTGGTGCATCCACAAACCCTGAGCTAGACACAGGGTGCTGATTGGTGTGTTTACAAACCTTGAGCTAGATACAGAGCGCCGATTGGTGTATTTACAATCCCTGAGCTAGACATAAAAGTTCTCCAAGGCCCCACCAGAGTAACTAGGTACAGAACGTCGATTAGGTGTGTTCACAAACCCGCAGCTGCTGGCCCGGGTGCTAAGCCCCTCATTGCCCAGAGCCAGCAGGGCCAGTCAGCTGCTCCGAGTGCGGGGCTCGCAAGCGCCGCGCGCAGGCCCGGTTCCCGCTCACGCCTCTCCCTCCACACCTCCCTGCAAGCTGAGAGAGCCGTCTCCCGCCTTCGCCAGCCCAGAAAGGAGCTCCCACAGTGCAGCGGTGGGCTGAAGGGCTCCTCGAGTGCCGCCAAGGTGGGAGCCCAGGCAGAGGAGGCACGGAGAGCGAGCGAGCGCTGTGAGAACTGCCAGCACGCTGTCACCTCTCAATCTGACCACCTAGGCCTCCCAACGTGTTGGGATTACAGGTGTGAGCCACCACGCCCAGCCCATACACATTTCTTGCTACACAGATGTACACACATACATTCGCACATACACAGAATAAAAAGACTGGGATGTATACACGAGAATATTAACAGTGGTTCTCACTGAGTTGCAGCATTATGGATTATTTTTATTACTTTATTCCAGAGCTTGCACTGCTTTTATAAGCTGGGAAAAAGATTTTGTTCAGTCTCAATTTGTAGAGCTAATTTCTGAAATCCAGAAATGTCAAAGCGGAAACAGCATCTGCTCCAGGAGTATCACAGTGGACCAAATACTGCATCCTGAGTCAGTACCATGTTTCAAACTATGGCAGGAGATCTGAAATTCCTGAGAGAAATACCCAGAGACTTCTGGGCAGTTTATGTTCATGAAAAGAAAAAAATATATCTGGTATTTTTTTGAAGTCCTTTTCTGTGTTCTGAAAAACTGAATTCACTTTAATGAAATTAAGAGATTAATTAAAACACTATCCTTTTTTCTACATGTTCTTTCCAGATCCAGGAGAGGGTTCCGTGGGGGGAAGCAGTTATTTCTGGCCTTCCCTTGCCTTCTAACCTGGCCACTGAAGTGCACAGGCCAACGCCACATTTAATAACCTTCAGAGACAGATGTTTGTAAAGTGGAGCCCTGGCTTGATTAATTCAAACAGTGCCTAAAATCAGTGTTTGTTTTGTTTTATTGCCTCACATTTGAAGTTTAAATGTCTACTGGTTATTGATCAACTTTTATTATGGATTTACTCATACAAAAAGGCTATTTGAAAAGGGCTGATCCCTCCCCCACCTTGAAGGCTGACAATTTAAACTAGCTCAGTAGAAGATCTGAGAAGCAGTAAAGAAACTTGCTTGGCTTTATTTCCCCCAGTGTTGCCCAAACTCATTTTTTTAGCTAAGTTTCTTTTTTATTTTGAGATGGCGTCTTGCTTTGTCAGCCAAGCTGGAGAGCAGTGGCATGAATATGGCTCACTGAAGCCTCAAACTTCCAGGCTCAAGCAATCCTCCTGCCTCAGCTTCCCAAAGTCGAAGTGCTGGGATGACAGGTGTGAGCCACCACTAGTGGCCCTATGTGAGCTTGTTTGACAATACAGTCCTCTTTGGTAGGGTAATGTCTAATTGAATTATACAATGTCTGAAAATACATGTATATCTTTTTTTTTTTCTTTTGAGACAGGGTCTTGCTTTGCTACCCAGGCTGGAATACAGTGGTGTGAACACAGCTCACTGCAGCCTTGACCTCCTGGGCTCAAGAGATACTCCTGCTTCAGCCCCCTAAGTAGCTGGGACTACAGACTGTACCATGCCTGGCTAATTTTTTGTATTTTTTGTGGAGATGGGGTTTTGCTATGTTGTCCAGGCTGGTCTCGAACTCCTGAGCCCAAGTGATCCACCTGCTTTGGCCTCCCAAAGTGCTGGGATTTACAGGCGTGAGCCACCGTGTCTGGCTCTGTATATCATTTATAACTAGGAAGTTAACTTGATAATTGAGTGAATAGAATGAAGGCATGTTTAAAAAAAATTCAGGTGTTCTGACCAGACCCAGAGTTCCCACTTTGACCTGGAGAAAAGTTTAATTTGTAAATTTATACATCCCTATAGCATTTGAATTTGTTATAATAAGCAAATGCCTTTGAAACATTGAGGTTTTAAAAAGAGAGCAAAATGCCATTAAAAGACAAATATGCTAAAAGAAATGCAAAGAAGTGGATGAGGTTCAGGCCAGGAAGAAAAACAAACAAACCTGGGAACAATAAGTTGCACCAAATTGGGGTTCAGGGACAAATTTTTATAACAATTAGAAAATAAAGATACAATAACAGCAACAAGGAGAATCCAATAATGGTGAATGTGAACCTAAAGACAGCATGGTAGGAGAGCCTAATACAGGAGTGAAAAAGCCAAAAGAAGCTCAGCTCCGCAGGATACTGAATCAGCAAGAGCAGGGCCAAGGATGAAGGTTTACAATTCTCAGTAGCCTTCTTCTTTCATGCCACAGGGGTGTTTAAGTTCAGAACCAAGGAACATTCTAGTGTATACATTATTGGGAATAATTCAAATCAATTAATAAACCAAAATGAAAGCTTAATTAGATAGCAATTCAGTAATCAGGACGCATATTTCATCGTTACTATAGCCAACAGTTTGCAAACATAGGACATCACACAGCATGGGACAGTGAACTCCGAAAGAGGGGAGACTAATGATGTGAGCCCTGCGATTGCCCCAGCTTACTGAGTACAGAGTTATTCTGCCACAGGGCAGGCAGAGGAGTCCAGGGGGAGCCTGGCCATCTCCTTGAATGGAGCAGAGAGATTTGAGAGTTTGAGGAGGTTAAGACTGCTGAGGTTCCTAGGGCGGAGTTACTGCGAAGGAGATAGTCCAGAGAGAGAACTCCAGACACATGCAAGAGGGTCTTCCTCAAGTCTTTAGCTAAGGACTGATTAGGAAATATGCAAAGAAATGACCCAATGCCAAGGAAGGAATGACCTGAGGATTAGAGAAAAGAAACAGCAAAGCTTACACGGGGCTAGCAATTGTTTGTGTTCCTCCCAGCCGCAACAGAAAAACCTTGTAATTCAAAGTCATTAGGTAGTATACTTAGAAGGGGATTGCCTCAGTACAGTCAAACTAGATGAACAGCTACCACAAAACCAGGAAGGATATAGAAGGTCGACCTATTTGACATAGAAAGAGCCCTTCACCCAACAATATGAGAATATACATTCTTGGCTGGGCGTGGTGGCTCATGCCTGTAATCCCAGCATTTTGAGAGGCCGAGGCGGGTGGATCACTTGAGGTCAGGAGTTCAAGACCAGCCTGGCCAACAAGGCGAAACGCTGTTTCTACTGAAAATACAAAAATTAGCCAGGCGTGGTGGCTCGAGCCTGTAGTCCCAGCTACTTGGGACCTGAGGCAGGAGAATTGCTGGAACCCAGGAGGCAGAGGTTGCAGTGAGCTGCGATCACACCACTGCACTCCAGCCTGGGTGACAGAACAAGAGTCCATCTCAAAACAACAACAACAAAAAAAAATGAATACACATTATTTTCATGTACACACCGTTTACCAAATAGATCATCTTCTGGGCCATAAAGCAAGTCTTGATAAATACACCAGCATTCAAGTCCTATAAGAAACGTTGCTTCGCATGTGCCCACTTCCCCTTTGACCTTCTCTGCCATGTTTTGATGCAGCACAAAAGCCCTTACCGGCAGCCAAGCAGATGCCAGTGCCGTGCTTCTTTCACAGCCTGTAGAACCATGAGCCAAATAAGTACCTTTTGTTTATTTTTTTTTTTTTTAAAGAATGTTCTCTGATCACACGGAATTAAGTTGGAAATGGGTAACAGGAAGATATCTGGAAAATCCCAAAATATTTGGAATTTCAGACCATACTTCTAAATAATTCATAGTCCAAAAGAGACATTAAAAGGGAAATTAGAAAGGACTTTGTGCTTAATGAAAATGAAAACACGATGTATCAAAATTTGTGGGATTCAGCTAATGCAGCGCACAGACAAAAATTTACAGCATAAAACACCTACATTAAAAAAGAAGAAAGGTCTCTAATCAATGACTTCAGTTTCCTCTCTAACAAAATAAAGCAAGAGGCTATATTAAACCCAAAACATGCAGAATCAAAGAAATACTAAAGATAGGAACAAAAATCAATAAACTGAAAAACAGGAAAAAAATGGAAAAAAAAAATCAATGAAAGCAGAGGCATGTTCTTTTTTTTAAGATTAAATTTTTTTTTCTTCAACTTTTAAGTTCTGGGGTACATGTGCAGGATGTGCAGGTTTGCTACGTAGGTAAATATGTGAGAAGCATGTTCTTAAAAATAAAGACCAATAAAATTCATTTTTTAACTAATGAGGAAAAGATTTGAATAAATTATTAAAGAAGACACACAGAAGGTAAATAAATACATGAGAAGATATTCAAAATCATTATTCATTGCAAGTTAGCGCTAATTAAAATCACAAGGAAATATTGTTATAATCCCACTAAAATAGTGAAAATTAAAGAGATTGGCCATACCGTGTGTTGGTGAGATGTGACTCAACTGGAAAATTCTTGTCCTGCTGGAAATGTAAAATCACACAAACACTTTGGACAATAGTTCGGTAGTTTCCTAAACTATTAAATATACCCCTGTCGGCCGGGCGCGGTGGCTCACGCTTGTAATCCCAGCACTTTGGGAGGCCGAGGCGGACGGATCACGAGGTCAGGAGATCGAGACCACAGTGAAACCCCGTCTCTACTAAAAATACAAAAAACTAGCCGGGCGTGGTAGCGGGCGCCTGTAGTCCCAGCTACTCGGAGAGGCTGAGGCAGGAGAATGGCGTGAACCCGGGAGGCGGAGCTTGCAGTGAGCCGAGATTGTGCCACTGCACTCCAGCCTGGGCGACATAGCGAGACTCCGTCTCAAAAATAAATAAATAAATAAATAAATAAATATACCCCTGTCATAAGACCTATCCATCCCCTTTCTAGGTACAATTGCTTCTCGTTATTCAAGGTAGTTATTTCTATAAAGTCGCCACAAACTCTGAATTAGCTACCTCTGAAATATTGTCCCTAGAGGATATATATCTGACATGGATTATAATCTTAAATCTCCAAGACAACTCATCCTGATTGATTTTCTTTCATTTTATAAAAGAGAAAACTATGTTCCAAAGTGTAAAGTGTCTTGCCTGAGAAACCCCACCAAGGGGCGTTTTCTGCTACAGATTTCCAATTTAATTGTGTGATCAGAGAACATTCTTTTAAAAACATCCAAGGTCCTAACACTCCGGGATCTACAGGCACTGGAGCTGAGATTCAGATCTGTCCAGCTGGCCCCAGAGCTGCAACTTTTTGCCCTATAATGTATAATGTTCCCTCCCGTTTCTATTTTCTTTTCTTTTTTTTTTTTTTTTTTTTTTTTTTTGAGATGGAGTCTTGCTCTGTCGCCCAGGCTGGAGTGCAGTGGCATGATCAATCTCAGCTCACTGCAACCTCCACTTTCCAGGTTCAAGTGATTCTCCTGCCTCAGCCTCCTGGGTTGCTGAGATTACAGGCGCCTGCCATCACGCCTGGCTAATTTTTTGTGTTTTAGTAGAGATGGGGTTTCACCATGTTGGCCAGGCTGGTGTCGAACACCTGACCTCACGTGATCCACCTGCCTTGGCCTCCCAAAGTGCTGGGATTACAGGCATGAGCCACCGCGCCTGGCCCCGTCTCTATTTTCTAGTCACCTCTGTGTACAAGCTGAAACAAGAAAGCAACCTTAGCTGGGAATGTGCAAGCCTGGGAACTTAAACTTATGGCAGCCCTGCACATATGGGCAAGTGACATGAATAATACTTGTAAGGTTAATACTTTTGGGGTTACACAAACATGTTAATGAGTAGGTGAATTTAAAACACATAACCCACAAATAAGGATCAACTATATTTATTCCAGGGAATTCAAATAATATGTTTGTACATACTCTTATATATAGCTGTTCATGATATATTTATTTAAAAAAAAAAAAAAAAAAGCCTGGCACAGTGGCTCACGTCTGTAATCCCTGCACTTTTTGAGGCTGGGGTGGGCAGATCACAAGATCAAGAGTTCGAGACCAGCCTGTCAACATGATGAAACCCCATCTCTACTAAAACTACAAATATTAGCCAGGCATGGTGGCGTGCACCTTTAATCCCAACTACTCGGGAGGCAGAGGCTGTAGTGAGCTGAGATCGCGCCACTGCACTCCAGCCTGGGTGACAGAGCAAGACTCCATCTCAAACAAACAAATAAAAAAAAAAGTGGAAGTAATACTAATGTCTATCAGCAGGTGAATGGATTAAAAAAAGTATGGTATAGTCATACAAGGGAACACGTCCAGTAATAAAAGGAGTGAACTATTGATACGTGCAACAACATGGACAAACCTCAAAATATTTATGCTGAAAGAAGCCATACCGGAAAACAAAGTTCCTGCTATAAGATTTCATTAATATAGAAATCTAGAAAATGCAAACTAAAAGTGCAAACTTTCTATAGTGACAGAAAGCCAATCAGCGGTTATCTGGAAGGGAGACATCTCAAAGGGACCTGGGGAAACCTTTTGGGGCTGATGAATATGTTCTGTGTTTTATTGAAGTGATGATTTCACAGATATTTTAATAAGTTAAAACTCATCAATTGTACATGTATGTGAAGTTTATTGTATCTCAATTATATCTCAGTGTTGCTAGGTTGGGTGGAATATGGGAGAAAGAAAAAATTAAATTGTTATAGTAATCTATTTCCATTAAATTCTATAGAATGGGGCTGGGCGCCGTGGCTCATGCCTGTAATCTCAGCACTTTGCGGGGGTCGAGGCAGGCGGATCACCTGAGGTCAGCAATTGGAGACCAGCCTGGCCAACGTGCTGAAACTCCGTCGCTACTAAAAATGCAAAAAAAATTAGCCAGACATGATGGTGCACACCTGTAATCCCAGCTACTGGGGAGGCCAAGGCAGGGGAATTGCTTGAACCCAGGAGGTGGAGGTTGCAGTGAGCCGAGATCGTACTACTGCACTCCAGCCTGGGCAACAGAGCAAGACTATGTCTCAATAAATAAATAAATAAAATTCTATGGAATGGTTAAGTATTACATTAGTAAATTAAAATCTAGCTTGGCGTGGTGGCTCACACCTGTAATCCCAGCACTTTGGGAGGCCAAGGCAGGCGGATCATGATGTCAGCAGATCGAGACCACCCTGGCTAACACGGTGAAACCCCATCACTACTAAAAATACAAAAAATAAGCAAGGTATGATGGCAGGCACCTGTAGTCCCAGCTACTTGGGAGGCTGAAGCAGGAGAATGGTGTGAACCCGGGAGGTGGAGCTTGCAGTGAGCCGAGATCGAGCCACCGCACTCCAGCCTGGGCAACAGGGTGAGACTCCGTCTCAAAAAAAAATAAATAAATAAAAATAAATAAATAAATAAATAAAATCTAATCTATTGAATAACTGAATTCTAATCTATTGAATTCAATAGAATGGTTAAATATCAAATTAATGCATATTGTACTGCCCAAGATATGAATGAATGGAATGATCTGGAATATTTGCAAACACTTATAACACATAATGTGCCACGTACTGTTCTGTGCTCTTTACATACAATAAATCATACTCACAGCAACCCTATGAGAGGGATACTATTATTATCCTCCTTTTACCCAATAAAAATATGAGGCACTGAGAAGTTGATTAGCTCTCCCAAGGTCACACAGGCTTGAAGCCAGAGAACCAGGTCTCAAAAGCAGGCAGTTTGGTGCCAGAATCCATGCTGTTAGCAGCAAAGCTCCATCATTTTCTTTTTTCTTTTCTTTTTTTTTCAAGATGTAGTCTCGCACTGTCACCCAGGCTGGAGTACAATGGTGCAATCTCGGCTTACTGCAACCTCTGCCACCGGGTTCAAATGATTCTCCTGCCTCAGCCTCCCAAGTAGCTGGGATTACAGGTGCCCACCACCACTTCCAACTAATTTTTGTATTTTTAGTAGAGATGAGGCTTCACCATGTTGGCCAGGCTGGTCTCGAACTCCTGACCTCGTGATCTGCCCGTCTCGGCCTCCCAGAGTGCTGGGACTACAGGCGTGAGCCACTGTGCCCGGCCTGGGTCCATCATTTTCTTCTTGAAGGAAGGCAACTAACATTTATTGAGCAGCTACTACATATCAAACACTATGTTTGGTCCTTCTGCATTCACTGTCCAACTTAATTCTCACAATTACTCAAGAGGAAGCTATTATTATCCCAACTTTTTAGATGAAACAGCTTAAATCCAAACCAGGTCCCACAGTGATTTTATGCATGAGCTGTATTTAAATTTTATTACCTCGGTCTTGCCCTCGTCTTTTCCACTGGTCTATTTCCTGTTCACCTCTATGTCCTACGTCCACAGTGCCCAGGACAAAGTTTAACTAAGTTAGCTATGAAAGGATGGACACATTCTCCCTCACAATACAATAAACAGGGGAGGATGGAGCCAGGTGATCCCCAGTTCTCAAAAAAACTAACACTTTTACCCCAGGTGGTAGAGTTTAATCCCCCCACCCCTGAGGGTACACTGATTTCATAACTCACATCCAAAGAATGGGGTATGGAAAGAGAAAAGGGGTCATTTTATTGTGGAAAAGCCTGGAAAAACATTATCTTGACTGAAGGATCAAAGATAACCCCTCAGCGACATCCTATGGCTACCATACCCCCCATTTGGCATGATGAGAAGGGCGTTTTACCTCTGTGGTATTCTTTCCCCCAGAACTCACAACTGCAGTCTAAACATGAGAAAAATGCATCAAACAAACCCAAATTGAGGACCATTTGAAAAAATACCTGGCTAGTATTCCGCCAAACTGTCAAGGTCACTAAAAACAAGGGAAGACAAAGTATCATAGAGCGGAAGAGACTAAGGAGGTAAGACAACCAAACACAACATGTATCATGTGCTGGATCCTGGAACAAAAAGCAACCTGAATGGAAAAACTAGTGAAATCAGAATAAAGTCTGGGGTTGAGTGAGTATAATGCATCAGTGCTAATTTCTTAGTTTTGACAAATGTACCGTGTCCGGAATTGGTGGGTTCTTGGTCTCACTGACAAAGAATAAAGCCACGGACCCTCGCAGTGAGTTTTACAGCTCTTAAGGTGGCGTGTCTGGAGTTTGTTCCTTCTGATGTTCAGATGTGTTCAATTTCTTCCTTCTGGTGGGTTCGTGATCTCATTAGCTCAGGAGTGAAGCTGTAAACCTTCACAGTGTTAGTGTCTTTTTTTTTTTTTTTTTGAAATGGAGTCTCGCTCTGTCACCCAGGCTGGAGTGCAGTAGCACAATCTCAGCTCACTGCAAGCTCTGCCTCCCAGGTTCACGCCATTCTCTGCCTCAGCCAGCCGAGTAGCCGAGACTACAGTAGCCCGCCATCACGCTGAACTAATTTTTTGCATTTTTCAGCACAGACGGGGTTTCACCAATGTTAGCCAGGATGGCCTACCATCTTCTGACCTCATGATCTCCCTGCCTTGGCCTCCCAAAGTGCTGGGATTACAAGCATGAGCTACCGCGCCTGGCCTGAGTGTTACAGTTCCCAAGACAGCACATCAGGAGTTGTGCATTCATCTCGGTGGTGTACATGGGCTCACTGGCTTCAGAAGTAAAGCTGCAAACCTTCATGGCGAGTATACATCCCATAAAAGCAGTGTGGGCCCAAAGACTACACAGTAAGAAAACATACTACAAAAAGCAAAAGAACAAAACTCCCACAGTGTGGAAGCACACCCGAGCGAGCTGCCACTGCTAGCTCGGGCAGCCTGCTTTTATTCTCTTATCTGGCCCCACCCACGTCCTGCTGATTGGTAGAGCCCAGTGGTCTGTTTTGACAGGGCGCTGATTGGTGCGTTTACTATCCCCGAGCTAGACATAAAGGTTCTCCAAGGCCCCACCAGAGCAGCCAGACAGTGTCAATTGGTGCATCCACAAACCCTGAGCTAGACACAGGATGCTGATTGGTGTGTTTGCAAACCCTGAGCTAGATACAGAGTGCCGGTTGGTGTATTTACAATCCTTGAGCTAGACATAAAGGTTCTCCAAGGCCCCACCAGAGCACCTAGATACAGAGTGTTGATTGGTGAATTCACAGACCCTGAGCTAGACACAGGGTGCTGATTGGTGTATTTACAATCCCTGAGCTAGACATAAAGTTTCTCCACATCCCCACCAGACTCAGGAACCCAGCTGGCTTCACCCAGTGGATTCTGCACCGAAGCTGCCTGCCAGTCCCCCGCCGTGCACTCGCACTTCTCAGCCCGTGGGTGGTCGATGGGACCGGGTGCTGTGGAGTAGGGGGTGGCGCTTCTCTGGGAGGCTCGGGCGCACAGGAGCCCATGAAGGGGATGGGAAGCTCAGGCATGGCGGGCTGCAGGTCCTGAGCCCCGCCCCACGGGAAGGCAGCTAAGGCCCGGTGAGAAATTGAGCGCAGCGCCGGTAGGCTGGCACTGCTGGGGGACCCAGTACACCCTCCGTAGCCGCTGGTCCGGGTGCTAAGCCCCTCAGTGCCCGGGGCCGGCAGGGCGGGCCGGCTGCTCCGAGTGGGGGACCCGCCAAGCCCACGCCCACCCGGAACTCCAGCCGGCCCGCAAGCGCCGCGCGCGGCCCTGGTTCCCACTCTCGCCTTCTCCTCCACACCTCCCTGCAAGCTGAGGGAGCCTGCTCCCGCCTTGGCCAGCCCAGAAAGGGGCTCCCACAGTGCAGCGGTGGGCTGAAGCGCTCCTCGAGTGCCACCAAAGTGGGAGCCCAGGCAGAGGAGGCACCAAGAGCGAGCGAGGGCTGTGAGGACTGCCAGCATGCTGTCACCTCTCAGTACCACAAATGTAATATGAGTTGATAATATCAGCAGAAACTAAAATTGGACAATGGGTATATAGGGATTCTGTACTACCTTTGCAAATTTCTTCTATATTTAAGAAAATTCCAAAATAAAATTTA
The DNA here is from genome assembly GCF_028878055.3 of Symphalangus syndactylus. NCBI lineage: Eukaryota > Metazoa > Chordata > Mammalia > Primates > Hylobatidae > Symphalangus > Symphalangus syndactylus. Next base: position 60,451,629 of record NC_072445.2, read on the forward strand.
TTTTAAAAAAAATCTAATCAGCAGCCCTTACTCAGGCAAAAGCACAGCCTGGTCCCTTTTTGCTCAGGAAGAGATATTTAGGGGCATGGTGGACACAGCCTGCCTTTCAGACCACCCTGGTATCGCTGTGGAGCCTGTGGCCCTGCAGCCAGGTCTCCAGTACAAGCCCCGAGTCCGGAGAGCACCAGCTGGGTTATGTTTAACACTTGGTTAAAGGAGCTTTAAGCATTAACCTCCCTCCAAGTAGAAAACTGACCTCACACAGAAAATAAGGGTCAATGTTCTTTAATTGTGGCATCCCTTGGTAATCTGATTCAATAACATTCCAGAAAAATTTGGGATATAGGGCCAAAAAAAGTCTGCTAATTGGGTTGCCCCACTGGTGAGAAGAGCAGAGTCCTGGTTCCTGAGTGTTAACTGTGTGAACTTCAGCAAGATTCTGAACTCAGAGGAGCTGAGGTGATAGCTAGATGGATGAATGGATGAATTGACAGACGGACATAAAGAGTTTTCTCTCAGCAAACTCCTTCCTTTGCCAGGCATTAGTGGTGCAATCTCAGAATTTTCCAGAATGTTACACCTTTCCTGTAAAATCCTACCAGCCTCACATTCTAACTTCACAGAGCTGACTTTTATTTTGCTTTTTAAAAATTTGTTTGGTTTTGTTTCACAAACAACATTACTGTATCGTAATGAATACTAATAGTTGCCCCTCAGAGAACAGTAGACAGACTTTCCAGATCCAAATAAGAGTGAATTAGGGGCTGGGTGCAGTGGCTCACCCTGTAATCCCAGCACTTGGGAAGGCCAAGGTGGGCAGATCACTTGAGATCAGGAATTCAAGAGCAGCCTGGCCAACATGGTGAAACCTTGTCTCAACTAAAAATACAAAAATTAGCCAGGCACGGTGGCAGGCACCTGTAATCCCAGCTACTTGGGAGGCTGAGGCACGAGAATCGCTTGAACCTGGGAGGCGGAGGTTGCAGTGAGCTGAAATCACACCACTGCACTCCAGCCTGGGTAACAAGAGCGAGACTCTGTCTCAAAAAAAAAAAAAAAAAAAGGTGAATTTGGCCAGTGTAGGATCATGAGGGCTGTGTGCTTGGGAGCAGTTTATGGACCAACTGCTGTGTAAGCCTGTTGCATTTACAAAGTAGGCAATAAATCATACAGTTTAAAAAAATCACTTGAGAGAATGCACTAGAGCAGATCATACACATACGCATGCACGCACACATGCACACGCATGCACGCACACACACGCACGCACATATTCCAGAGAGTAACATGAAGTTTTCAGAATCTAAGGATTCCAGGTGTTTCCTTCTTTCACCGCCAGGGAAATAGAAATGACCGCTGTTAAACAGACATCCCCTGCAAGAAGTCCTCAGTGCTAGTTCAACGCATTTGGTACAAAGCAGAGAGAGAGCATGAGCCCTGGGTGCTATCACAGAACTATAGCCGTGCATGACTCTTGCAAAGGTGATTCCCAAACAACCGAGAAAAGGGTAGAAGCAAGGCTGTACCAGGCTTTCTGCTGACGACCACATGCTTTCAAAAATCAATGACTGCTGCTGTAACAGGCACTTATTAAGACTGGCCCGGGACCTCAATGATCACTAAGATCCTCCCAGGAGGAGCGACTATCACTTGAGTTACCACTAAACTTCATCCAAATAAATTTCCCATCCCACTACTAATGTTTTCATGCAAAGAGCCAAAGACTCTATATCTTTTCAAAAGTAAAAAAACAAAACCAAGCCAAAATCCGACATTGGAGATGCACACACACAGGTCTGAGCAGGTTTCTCTTGTTACCCACTGTGGTTCGGAGCCGCAGTGACTTTGTTGCCTTCTTGCCCAGTTACTTGACTGCAAGGGGGACCGTAATCCTTGACGCCACCTTTTTTCGCTCCTTGTGGAAACAGGCGCTGCCCCCTGACTACATGCTTTTTCCACGTCGGAGTTGGCACAGCAGCTCCAAAGCCTTCCAGTCCTTACAGACTCAGTAGAGCTGGCAGGGCCAGCGGGCACCACTGAGTCCCGCAGAGCCAGGCCCAGTCTCTTTGCTTTACTGACGTAAATGTCTGCAGGACTTTTTTTTGACTTGACGTTTATGGTAAGATAAATGCTACCACCACTAAAGGTAGCAAAGAAATGGCCTGGTGAACTTTTAAAAACCTTTTGCCAGACTTTTTCAAATCTCTGATTTCAATTCGGGTAGAGAGGGAGAGCCAAGATTCTGGGGTAGGCTGCCCAGACCTAAGAGGTAGGAGATGGTCTCTTAATTTTTAAGAGGGGAACATGGAAATGACATTTTTCTCAAGGCAAGTTTTCACTTGCGGCACTATCAAACTTGTGCATGCACTTCACTCAATAATGCTTTTTGCACTATAAGGCAACTGTGGTTGATGTTTCGAGAAAGTGAGACCCTGGGAGTTGGGTGCAGGTATATCTGGTTTTGATTCAGAGTGTACCTTTCTTTCCCCTCCCCAGGGTTCTCAGATACCAGCTGAGGTCTCATCCATCCACACAGCGGTAGGAAACCAAGGTCCTAATGCTCCGAGATCAATGTGAATTTTTTTTTTTTTTTTTTTTTTTTTTTGTGACGGAGTCTTGCTCTGTCTCCCAGGCTGGAGCACGATCTCAGCTCACTGCAACCTCCGCCTCCCGGGTTCAAGCAATTCTCCTGCCTCAGCCACCCGAGTAGCTTGGATTACAGGTGTGCGTCACCATGCCTGGCTAATTTCTGTATTTTTAGTACAGACAAGAGTTTCACCATGTTGGCCAGGCTGATCTCGAACTCCTGACCTCAGGTTATCTGCCTGTCTCGGGCTCCCAAAGCGCTGGGATTACACGCTTGAGCCACGGCGCCCCGCCGTGAACATTTTAGTAATCCATTGCAGAGTTTCATGAAATCCGTTTAACTGGCTCATTGGAATTGATCAGCATTAGCTACTGCATTCAAGACAGACTGAACTCACGGTGGCCACTCAGAGCTACTAAAGACCACCCTGTCTCCTGGTGCGATGAATTTGACCCCCGTAACCAGTTCATTTCAAGCACCACTAGAGAAAATGGCACATTTAAACTTTAGGACTCTTTTTTCTTTCCCCCTTTCCTCACTTTTAGTCTTATCACCCACAAATTTTATCATTCTTTCCAAAAGTATGTAAACATAATTACATGGAGGTGAAGACACCAGCTCACATGACATGGATGCAGCACTGGTACATAAACTTATTTACCAGGCACCAAGGCTCATACCTGTAACCCCAGCAGTTTCAGAGGGAAAGGCAGGCAGATCACCTGAGGTCAGGAGCTCGAGACCAGCCTGGCCAACGTGGTGAAACAATTTTTACTAAAAATAGGCCAGGCACAGTGTCTCACGCCTGTAATCCCCGCACTCTGGGAGGCCGAGGTGGGCAGATCACAAGGTCAGGAAATCAAGAGCATCCTGGCCAACGCTAAGAAACCCCATCTCTACTAAAAATACAGAAAAATTAGCCAGGTGTGGTAGTGGGTGCCTACAGTCCCAGCTATTCAGGAGGCTGAGAAGGGGGAATCGCTTGACCCCGGGAGACAGAGGTTGCAGTATACAGATCACACCACTGCACTCCAGCCTGGGTAACAAAACCAAAAACCATCAGTAAATAAATTGGCTGGGCCTGATCGCACATGCCTGTAATCCGTACTACTTGGGAGGCTGACAGGAGAATCGCTTGAACCCCAGAGACATAGGCTACAGTGTGCTATGATAGTGCCACTGCACTCCAGCCTGGGCAACAGGAGTGAAACTGTCAAATCAAACTGGACCCTCACAGTGTTACTATCACTAAACGTGTTATTTCTTCTGCTCTTCAGGTATGCTTGAAGTTTCTTCCCTGTGGTGGGTTCATCTGTCTTGTTTCTCTATAGCGGGTTACTGATCTTGCTGACTTCAGCAGTGACACTGCAGACTTTGAGTGACTGCATTATGAGCGTTACAAACCTTGCTCTAACTCAAGGAGTAAAGCTACAGACCTTCCCAGTGAGTGCTATAGCTTAATCAGCGTCCCGCAGATTTCAAGAGCAAAGCTACAGACCTTATGTGGTTAACAATAACAGCTCTTAAAAAGCAGCACCTACAGTTATTTAACGCACCCAGGAGACTTCTTATTCATTACTTATAAGTACGTTAATAGTCTTACATGGCTTCAAGACTAAAGCCACAGACCTTCCTTGAAAGTGTTACAGCACACAAAAGTAACAAAAACCCAAACACAGAACAAAAAAACATATCACAAAAGCACAAACCACAGGAGCACAACAAACAAGAAAACTGCAACACATTCCCATTGCTGCTTTGGGCAGCCTGCTTTTATTCCCTTATCTGACCCCACCCACATCCTGCTGATTGGTCCATTTTACAGAGAGCTGATTGGTCCATTTTACAGAGAGTTGATTGGTCCATTTGCAGAGTGCTGATTGGTCCATTTTAACAGGGTGCTGATTGGTGTGTTTACAAACCTTTAGCTAGACACAGAGTACTCACTGGTGCGTTTAGAATCCTTTAGCTAGACACAAAAGTTCTCCAAGTCCCCACTAGATTAGCTAGACACAGAGTGCTGATTGGTGCATTTACAAACCTTTCGCTAGACACGGACAGTGCTGATTGGTGCGTTTACAATCCTTTAGCTAGACATAAAACTTCTCCAAGTCCGCACCCCTCCCAAAAGCCCAGCGGGCTTCACTTACCGATAGGCGCTGGGGCGCTTTGCGGCACCCAACTCGGCACTCCAGCAGCCCAGAGGAAGCTCGTTCCCGCATCAAGCCCAACAGGCGTCAGTCGGCCGTGGAGTGTGGGGCCCGCCGAGACCGTGCTGGCCAGCCGTGAGCGCTGCGCGCAGCCCTGGCTCCCGCCCGCGGCTCTCTCTCCACACTTCCCTGCGAGCAAAGGGGCTGGCTCCGCCTTAGGCCAGCCCCAGAGAGGGGTCCTCACAGCGCAGCCGCAGGCTGAAGGGCTCCTCCAGCGCGGCCAGGGCAGGCGCCAAGAGCGAACGAGGGCTGCTGGCTCATTGTTACCTCTCAGTTCCACGTTACAAATAAGGAAATGGAGGCAGGTGAAGTTAAGTAACTTGCCCTAAACCACAAAGTGAGAGATCTGTTTTGAATCCAAGTCTATCCTAACTTCAATGTCCACGTGCTGTTGATTCACCACGCTGCCAAGTTCCACCCAGCCACCTTGACCTTCCAAAAGAACCTCAGCCCAGGGATGACACGGCTTAAAGAAATCCCACCACTAGGTCGGGCGTGGTGGCTCACGCCTGTAATCCCAGCACTTTGGGAGGCCGAGGCGGGCGGATCACGAGGTCAGGAGATCGAGACCATCCTGGTTAACACCGTGAAACCCCGTCTCTACTAAAAATACAAAAAATTAGCCCGGCGCAATGGCAGGCGCCTGTAGTCCCAGCTACTTGGGGGGGCTGAGGCAGGAGAATGGCGTGAACCCAGGAGGCGGAGCTTGCAGTGAGCCGAGATTGCGCCACTGCACTCCAGGCTGGGCGAAAGAGCGAGACTCTGTCTCAAAAAAAAAAAGAAAAAAATCCCACCACTAGAGGCTCTGAATTCCATGTTGGCATGGGAGTTACCAGTTACGCTGGAGTCAGACTTCTTGAGTTTGTGCCCAACAATAAAGTGTCCGCAAACCTCACTTACCTTCATGAAGCTCTGATTTCCTTATCCATTGAAGGGAGATGTTGGCTAGGTGCAGTGGCTCACTCCTGTAATCCCAGCACTTTGAGAGGCTGAGGCGGGTGGTTCACCTGAGGTCAGGAGTTTGAAACTAGCATGGCCAACATGGTGAAACCCCGTCTCTACTAAAAATACAAAAATTAGCCGGGTGTGGCGGCACGTGCTTGTGATCCCAGCTACTCGGGAGGCTGAGGCAGGAGAATCTCTTGAACCCGGGAGGCAGAGGTTGCAGTGAGCCGAGATTGCACTACTGTACTCCAGCCTAGGCAACAGAGCTACACTCTGTCTCAAAAAAAGAAAAAAAAAAAGGGGGGTGGGGTGGGGAGATGTTACTAGTATTCCACTTGTAAGATAGTTTTGAATATCAGGTAAGATAAAGCATACTAAATCCAGGTCTGTCTTTTCTATACCGCTCAGCTCTGAGCAACCCCTGCCAGTAGGTAATGAGAAACCAAGGCAATTTTCCCTGGTTTTGTGCTTCCAAATAGTCTTTTTATTTTATGGAATCTTTCAAAAACTTCAGGGAAATATAATTGTCTGATTTCTAAAGCCACTTGTTCATTCATTCATTTCATAACACATTGCAAGCCCAGAGCGCCTCCTTTAAACAAAAAAAAAAAAGCCTTCAATTTAACACAGATGAACAAATGAAGTCTAAGGCACGGGGTGGTGAGCGTCTGAAGGTGGGGCCTGGACAGAGGGTCTTAAAAGTAGTGGTCCTCAGCCTTTTTGGCACCAGGGACTGGTTTCGTGGAAGACATTCCATGGATGAGTTACTGGGAGTTGGCACTCCCACAGATGAGGAGGGATGAGGGCAGGGATGGTTTTGGGATAAAACTGTTCCACCTCAGATCATCAGGCGTTAGGTTTTCATAAGGCATGTGCAACTTAGACCCCTTGCATGTGCAGTTCAAAATAGGGTTAATGCTTCTGTGAGAATCTAATACACCATTGATCTGACAGGCGGTGGAGCTTAGGTGGTAATGCTCGCAAACCTGCCACTCACCTCCCGCTGTGTACCTGGTTCCTAACAAGCCACAGACTGGTACCTGTCTGTGGCCCAGGGATCGGGGACCCCTGCTTTAAAGGAACTCAGAGCAGTTGAGAACCCCAGAGGTTGGAGAAGTCTCCACAAAAAAATGTTGAGCCTTTGGGCCTGGAAAGATCTGGATAGAAACACTAACACAAATGTTCCACTCTCCTGATAAACTAAAGTTGACAAACACCTGGGGGATCAGATTAATACTGGGAAACTTGGGCTCATTTCCACCTTGGACAGGCGTCCCCCACAAGAGTTTTAATGCCTTTTCTTCCTGACACATGTCCGCAGGTAAACAGTAATCAATGCTTAGGTTGTGTTTCATTAAGACATCAGCAAACAGCGTCTTTCCTGCACTAGCAAAGCACGAATTTGCAAGGACTATTTCAAAAGCTGAGAGCAACTCTCTCACCAGTGTAAGGCTGGGCTGTGAGAGCTCAGGTCCAGAGGCCAGGAAGCACCCCTTCCTCCCCAGTCAGAATGGCAGTGGCAGGTGGTGTGTGCTATTCCTGCCCACTTTGTGGAGCTGCTCTGTTCTGATGCCCGTGGCAGGGTGGTCTGGTGGCTAAGAGGCCATGAGAGCAAATCTGGCTTCAAATTCTCGTTCTTTGGTCTTTACTGTGACCTTAGGCAAGGTGTATATCTCATCTCAGTCTAGTTTCATCATTCCTAACAGACGGACTGTTATGGACTGAACTGTGTCCTCCCAAATTTCATCTGTTGAAGTCCCAACTCCTAGTAACTCAGACTGTTACTGTACTTGGAGATAGGGTCTTTAAAGAGGTAATTAAGGTAAAATGAGGTTATAAGGGCATGGCCCTAATCCAATAGGACTGGTGTTCTTATAAAAAGAGGAAGAGACACCAGGAGCATGGGCAGAGGAAAGGTCATGTGGGGACACAGTGAGAAGATGGACGTCTGCAGGCTAGGAAGAGAGCCCTCACCAGGAACTAACCCTGCTGGCAACTTGATCTTGGACTTCCAGCTCCAGACTATGAGAAAATAAATTTCTGTTGTTTAAGCCATGCGGTCTGTGGTATTTTGTTATGGCAGCCCAAGGTAGCTAATACAGGGACCAAAACAGTGCCTACTTTCCTGGATCAACGTGAGAGCAAATGAGACCATGTACCTAGCACATAGAAAGCAATGGAGAGATGCTTATCTTCCTCTTCTCCATTATTATCATCATCATCATCAAAATGTGCTACCTCCCAGGAGACATTCAGTGCTGATTTCTCCCAGTGAAGGGGTGCTCCTTACAAGTCATCTTACATAACTTCCATCATTTTTATCAATAGATAGTTGTTACTCGTTAAATTTTTATATATTTATGGATTATATGTATATATACACGTATTATATATGTGGATTTCATATATATGTATATAATCCTCTTTACAAATTTCCTATTATATATATAATTCTCTCTACAAATTCATTTGGCTGAGCAAAGAGTAAAACTCACAACCTCATTAACATGTCAAACAGAAAAAGCTTCACACACTGGCAGTCCTTCGAAGCACAGCAGAAGCAACATGAGACCACAGATTGGAAGTAGGATTCAGGAAAGTCACACAGCTGGCACTGAGGGGTCAGGTACCTAAGCCTGGGATGAGCAGAGTGAATGGAGACCTTGGGGGTTTCCTGAGATCAAAGACTGGGATTAACAAAAGGGTCACCAAGTCTGAGATCAGATAAAGGAAAGATCCCGCATCTTAGAGGCACGCGAAACTGGTAAGAAGGGAAAAAGCCTGGAGATGACGGGGCTGTACCAGTGAGAGGTGACAGCATATTGACAGCCCTCGCACCCCTCGCGGGCTCTCGGCGCCTCCTCGGCCTTGGCGCCCACTCTGGCAGCGCTTTGAGGGGCCCTTCAGCCCTCCACTGCACTGTGGGAGCTCCTTTCTGGGCTGGCCAAGGCTGGAGCCGTCTCCCTCAACTTGCAGGGAGGTGTGGAGAGGAAGGCGGGGCAGGAACCGGGACTGCGCGCGACGCTTGCGGGCCAGCGCGAGTTCCGGGTGGGCGTGGGCTCGGCGGGCTCCGCACTCGGAGCGGCCGGCCGGCCCGCAAGTCCCGGGCAGTGAGGGGCTTAGCACCTGGGCCAGCAGCAGCTGCTGTGCTCGATTTCTCGCGGGGCCTTAGCTGCCTCCCCGCGGGGCAGGGCTCGGGACCTGCAGCCCTCCATGCCTGAGCCTCCCCCTACGCCGCCGTGGGCTCCTGCACCGCCGAGTCACCGACGAGCGCGGCTCCCTGCTTCACGGCGCCCAGTTCCATTTACCGCCCAAGGGCTGAGGAGTGCTGGCGCATGTCGCGGGACTCACAGGCAGCTCCACCTGCGGCCCTGGTGCAGATCCACTGGGTGAAGCCAGCTGGGTTTCTGAGTCTGGTAGAGACTTGGAGAATCTTTATGTCTAGCTAAGGGATTGTAAATACACCAATCAGCACTCTGTATCTAGCTCAAGGTTTGTAAACACACCAGTCAGCATCCTGTGTCTAGCTCAGGGTTTGTGAATGCACCAATCAGCACTCTGTATCTAGTTAATCTGGTGGGGACTTAGAGAATCTTTATGTCCAGCTAAGGGATTGTGAATGCACCAATTGGCACTCTGTATCTAGCTCAAGGTTTGTAAATGCACCAGTCAGCATCCTGTGTCTAGCTCAGGGTTTGTGAATGCACCAATCAGCACTCTGTATCTAGTTAATCCGGTGGGGATTTAGAGAATCTTTATGTCCAGCTAAGGGATTGTGAATGCACCAATTGGCACTCTGTATCTAGCTCAAGGTTTGTAAACGCACCAGTCAGCATTCTGTGTCTAGCTCAGGGTTTGTAAATACACCAGTCAACACTCTGTATCTAGCTAATCTAGTGGGGACTTGGAGAATATTCGTGTCTAGCTCAGGGATTGTAAACACACCAATCAGCACCTTGTCAAAACGGACCAAGCAGCAGGATGTGGGTGGGGCCAGATAAGAGACTAAAAGCAGGCTGCCTGAGCCAGCAGTGGCAAGTTGCTTGGGTTCATTTCCATACTGTGGAAGTTTTGTTGTTTTGCTCTGTGCAGTAAGTCTTACTACTGCTTAGTTTGGGTCCATGTTGTTTTTATGAGCTATGACGCTTGTCACGATAGGCTTGCTGCTTCACTCCTGAAGTCAGCATAGACCACAAACCTGCCATGAGGAATGAACAACTCCAGAAGTGCACCCTTAAAAGCTATAACACTATGAAGGTCTTCAGCATCAGTCCTGAGCCAGTGAGACCATGAACCAACCAGAAGGAAGAAACTCTGAACACATTCAAGCATCAGAAGGAAGAAGCTCCAGACACGCCACGTTTAAGAACTATAACATCCACCTTGAGGGTCTGTGGCTTGCTTCATTCTTGAAGTCAGTGAGATCAAGAACCCACCAATTCCAGACACACCAGCAGCCCTAGAGAAGCATTAGTTTACAAGGACCATTTTGAAAGTCTGAGCCCCTGTCCTTCCAGTGTTTTTTTTCTGTGTGTGTTTATTTTTGCTTGTTTTTTGAGACAGTTTTGCTCGTTTCCTGGGCTGGAGTGCAGTGGTGTGATCTCTGCTCACCACAATCTCTGCCTCCTGGGTTCAAGCAATTCTCCTGCCTCAGCCTCTGCTAGTAGCTGGGACTACAGGCGTGAGCCACTATGCCTGACTGATCTTTGTATTTTTAGTAGAGATGGGGTTTTGCCATGAAGGCCAGGCTGATCTCGAACTCCCCACCTCCAGCAATCCACCCACCTCAGCTTCCCAAAGTGCTGGGATTACAGGCACGAGCTGCTGCACCCGGCCTTTTTCTGTTCTTAAAGATGTATTACTTGGAGGCCAGGCACGGTGGCTCATTCCTGTAATCCCAGCACTTTGGGAAGCTGAGGTGGGTGGATTGCTGGAGGGCAGGAGTTTGAGACCAGGTAGGGCAACGCAGCAAAACCCCATCTTTATTAGTCAGGGTCCTCTACAGGGACAGAACAAATAAGATAGATGTATATATGAAGGGGAGTTATATTAAGGAGTATTAACTCACATGATTACAATGTCCCACAATAGGCCATCGAGGAGCGAGGAACCCAGTCCAAGTCCCAAAGCTGAGGAATTTAGAGTCTGACGGAGAAAGATGTAGGCTGGGAGGCTAAGCCAGTGTAGTCTTTTCAAATTCTTCTGCCTTTTAATTCTGGCCATGTTGGCAGCTGATTAGATTGTGTCCACCCGGATTGAGGGTGGGTTTGCCTTTCCCAGTCCATTGACTCAAATGTTAATCACCTTTGGTAACACCCTCAAAAACACAGGAATAATACTTTGCATTCTTGAATCAAGTTGACAGACCGTCTTTACAAAAAATAGAAAAATTAGGTGGCTCACACCTGTAATCCCAGCACTTTGGGAGGCCAAGGTGGGCGGATCACGAGGTCAGGAGTTTGAGACCAGTCTGACGAACATAGTGAAACCGTCTCTACTAAAAATAAAAAAAATTAGCCGAGCGTAATGGTGCACACCTGTAATCCCAGCTACTCAGGAGGCTGAGGCAGGAGAATCGCTCGAACCCAGGATACGGAGGTCGCATTAGAGTGAGATCATGCCATTGCACTCAAGCCTGGGCAACAGAGCGATATTCCATCTTAAAAAAAAAAAAAAATAGAAAAATTAGCTAGGCATGGTGGCACGCATGGGAGGCTAAGGTGGGAGGATCTCTTGAACCCAGGAGGTGGGGGTTGCCATGAGCTGAGATCATGCCACTGCACTTTAGCCTGGGCGACAGAGTGAGATCCTGTCTCAAAAAAAAAAAAAAATGCAATACTTGGAAGTTAACTTTCATTCAATACAGATTGAGGACCCACCATATACAGGTACTGTACTGTGTCCTAAGAGAATAAGAAGAAAAGTTTTCTACCATACAATGGAACAAGAGCCTTAGTTCAGACAGCTTCACTCCCTGAGAGGTGGGCAGGTGACAAAGTCTGTATGTGATTGTGTGTGTTATGGGACAGGAGAGAATGGAAATTTTCCAACTCTTGAAAATGATTTAACAACATAATTTTTTTTTTAAAGAAAGCTTCTATATTAGTGACTATTACTTACTACCTCAAAGGGTTGTTTTGGGAATTAAGCTCGAGGAAGTGATTAACGCCCAGCTCTTGGTGCACCTCAGCACTCCCCCAGTATCACGAACCCTCCTTTCCCCTACTTCTGGGAAGACAACGGAGACGAAAAGCACAGATGGATTTTCTCTTTTGTAAGAAAGTTCCAGGTATTATCCTCTTAGGGAAATCTACCCTGTAAAAAACAAGTGTCAGAGACAATGAAAACCACCAGACCCGGAAAGATAAACTTTCAAATAATAAGGAATTGAAAACGAAAAAAATATCCACCCACACAGGTTGAATTAAGCACCCATTGCAACACTGGAGAGGAAGCCGGAAGCAGCTGATGCTCAAGGAACACACCTGTGGCGTGAGTTTCCGCGGTCCGAAGATCAGTGAGCAGGGCTGGCCACACATTCGGAAGAACTGGGCACAGCAGGGAAGGCGCGGGGGAAACATGGGCTCCTGTCGCTGGCCCTGTCACTTGCAATGCACCACACTCAAAGAAAAGAAGGAAGGAGCTTCATGCAGAAAGGCTGACAGCTCCTGGGGCAAGATCTGGTCAAGAATGAAGGCTAACCAAACTAGAATGACAGAGTTACAAAAAATAAAATAAAAAGAATGAAGGGCAACTAAGGCAAGTTTCCTTCTTTTTGAGACACAGACTCTTTTTTTTTTTTTTTGAGACAGATTCTCGCTCTGTCACCCAGGCTGGAGTGCAGTGGTGTGATCTCGGCTCACTGCAACCTCCACCTCCCAGGTTCAAGCGATTCTCCTGCCTCATCCTCCCTAGTAGCTGGGATTACAGGCACGAGCCACCATGCCCGGCTAATTTTTGTATTTTTAGTAGAGATGGGGTTTCACCATGTTGGCCAGGCTGGTCTCGAACTCCTGACCTCAAGTGATCCACCCGCCTCGGCCTTCTAAAGTGCTGGGATTACAGGCGTAAGCCACCGCAGCCGGCCTACAAAAAGTTTTAAAAAATTATCCAGGCATGGTGCAGCTACTCAGGAGACTGAGGTGGGAGGATCACTTGAGCCCAGGTGAGCTCAGATTACACCACTGCACTCCAGCCTGGGCAGCAGGGCAACTCTGAGACAGAGTTTCACTCCTGTTGCCCAGGCTGGAGTGCAGTGGCTCAATCTGGGCTCACCACAACCTCCACTTCCCAGGTTCAAGCGATTCTCCTGCCTCAGCCTCCCGAGTAACTAGCTAGGTATTACAGGCGCGTGCCACCATGCTCAGCTAATTTTTGTATTTTTAGCAGAGACAGGGTTTCACCATGTTGGCCAGGCTGGTCTCAATCTCCTGACCTCATGATCCACTACCTCAGCCTCTCAAAGTGCTCGGATTACAGGCCTGAGCTACTGCGCCCAGCCTCTACTCTCAAATAGTTTCTACTTCTTCAGTCTCAGACTGCAGTCAGAAAGGTTTAGTTCAAATGTAAAATACATAAGACATTTTTGAATGGGCTATGTAGTGTATAATCTAAAGACAAAGTGAATTTTGAGATTTTTCAACTATTTCTCTCACAGTTTCTCAGCATTAGTGAATATCAGTGAAAACAAAGGGTAGTTAGACCAATGTATCAGCCAGGCTTCTCTAGAGAAACAGAACAAATAGTATATACTTTCTCTCTCTTCCCCTCTCTCTCTCATCTTTAAAACGCTGTTCCTCTAAAGCTACTCTCAGATATATAAATGTAAATGACATGGAATTGGCTCACATAATTGTAGAGGGTGAGAAGTCCCAAGACCTCCAGTCGGTAAGCTGGAGACTCGAGAGAGCTGGTGGTATAGTTCCAGTCTAAGCCTGCAGGCCTGAGAACCAAAAGAGCAGATGGCTTAAGTTCCAGTCCAATGGCAGAAGATTGATGTACAAGATCAGCAGCCAAGAGAGGCAAAATTCTCTCTTACTTGGCCTCTTTTTTACCTGTTCAGGTCTTCAGTTGATTGGATGAGATCCATCCACATTAGGAAGATAATCTGCTTTACTCAGTTTACCAATTCGAAGGTGAATCTCACCCAGAAACACCCCCACAGACACACCCAGAATAATGTTTGACCAAATATCTGGGCATTCCATGGCCCGCTGAGTCGCTGACATGTAAAATTACCCTTTACACCCAATAAGAAAGTTAAGGTGCCAGGTACGGTGGCTTACGCCTATAATCCCAGCACTTTGGGAGGCCAAGGCGGGTGGATCAGTTGAGGTCAGGAGTTCAAGACCAGCCTGGCCAACACGGTGAAACCCCATCTCCACTAAAAATGCAAAAAATTAGCTGGGCGTGGTGGTGGGTGCCTGTAATCCCAGCTACTTGGGAGGCTGAGACAGGAGAATCACTTGAACCCAGGAGGTGGAGGTTGCAGTGAGCTGAGATTGTGCCATCGCACTCCAGCCTGGGTGACAGAGCGAGAATCCAAAAAAAAAATGAAAGTTAGGGTCGGGAAAGCAGATGCAGGTTTTTCAATCTGCCTGAAATAAAGTGCTGTGGTGTGTGTTTATTTTTCTTTTCCTGACCTGACAGTGTTTGTGGCAATGCTGCCTATAAAACAGAAGACACTTGTTCATCCAGCACAGCTGCCTGCAAGATCATCTAGATTAAAGTCACTACGCCACAGTAGGTAACTAAGATGTGTTCTCTGAAATTATAAAGTGACTCAAGTTCTGAAAATCTGTGGAAAGAAATTAAAGGACAGAAAATCCTAACAGGTCTCAAGAAGCATCTGTTCATTACATCTTTTCCAAAAAGAACTCCATCCTCTCATTTTTTCTTTTTTAACAAGACTTTCATCCTAGCACAAACCTATGACCAAAAAGTCATCAAAAGGAAAGAAAGGAAGAAGGTTGAGGAATGAAAAAAAAAGTCAGATAAGTGATTTTACATACACGATCTCATTCAATTTATTGCTCACCAAGACCCATAAAAATAGATATTAACCTAGCAATTGTACTGTTAGGTATTTATCCCAGAGAAATTACAATGTACATTTACATAAAAACCCATATAAGAATGTTCATAGGAGTCTTGTTCATAATAGCCCCAAATTTGGAGAGAGTCCAAATGTCCTTTAATGAATAGTTAAACTGCATACATCCAAACCACAAACTATCACTTAGCAATAAAAAGGAACAGATTCACAATAAATGCAACAACTTGGATGAAGCTCCAAGGAAGTATGCAGAGTGGAAAAAAAATCCCACATGCCTATATGATTCTATGCATATAACATTATTGAAAATACAAAGTTTTGGAAGTGAACAGATTTGTGACTGCCAGGCATTGAGAGGGGTCATGAAGACAGGTGGGTGTGGCTGTAAAAGGGCAATAGGAGGGGTCAGAGTTCTTTATGGTAGTGGCTGGGGAAGTAAATACACAAACCTACGCATGCGATATAGTTATTTAGAACAAAATACACATAAGTAACAGTGAAACTGAATAAAATTGGTAGATTGTGTACATTTTAATATACTAGATGCAATATTGTATGATAGTTTTGCAAACTTGTCTCTACTGCGGGAAGCTGGGTAAGGGTACATGGAATCTCTCTGTAGTACTTGTTACAATTGCATGTGGATCTACAGTTATCCCCAAATAAAAATTTTAATTAAAAAAATAGACAATATCGGCCAGACATAGTGGCTTATACCTGTAACCCAATGCTTTGGGAGGCTGAGGTGGGAGGATTGCTTGAGGCCAGGAGTTCTAGGCTGCGGTGAGCTATGATTATGCCATTGGACTATAGCCTGGGTGACAGAGCGAGAACCCCTTCTTAAAAAAAACAACAAAACTGTTATCTCCATTTTGTAAAGGAGGGAACCAACTCAGACGTGGTTTTGCTCAAGAACATTAAAATTAGCCATTAAAATTGGTGGAGCTAGTTTTTTTTTTGAGATGGAGTCTCACTCTGTCACTCAGACTAGAATGCCTGGAATGCACAATCTCAGCTCACTGCAGCCTCCATCTCCTGGGCTTAAGTGATTCTTGTGCCTCAGCCTTCTGAGTAGTGGGCAATACAGGTGCGTGCCACCATGCCTGGCTAATTTTTTTTTTTTTTTTTGTATTTTTAGCAGGGACGGGGTTTCACCATGTTGGCCAGGCCGGTCTCAAACTCATGACGTCAAGTGATCCACCTTCCTCAGCCTAGGTCCAAGTTTATACTCCTCCAACCCCTTTTTTCTCTGCAACCTTTCCCAATTTTGATAGAAAAAAAAGCTAAAATTCAGATGGTGATTTTTATGTAGATTAACAAAATAATCTCATAGAATCAGCTGACCTGCAACTGATGGATTCAGAGATGAAAGATAATTCCTGCGTAGAGTGGCCATGACGTGAAGGCTGCTGCGCTGTGATTTCCAAGACACTCAAACCCACCAGCTAGAAAGAGTTTTCTCATATATTACCAAATAAAATGTGAAATGTAACATCTTCTTAGAGATGTTCTGGGAATATTAATTAATAAAAATACTTAGGCCCTTTCACCCTGAAATCCCACAGCAGGGGCTATATCCTATTATCTGTTTTTACTCACAGCACTTCTGATACCAGATCTATGGGTTTCTGCCCCATACCAACCAATTATTCAACTCTCTGGACACTGACCTGGTTTCCTACAATTCAGTTCCATTCTGACAATAACTACCTGGCTTAGCATCAGGCTCCACAAGTTTAAGGGTTCAGTTCAGTTCCACAAGACTGCTCCCACTTTAGATGCCAGCCACATGTAGGGTTGCCAAGGTCTCCACACTTCTGTCCAACTTGGCTGCAAAGTTGGGGGTTCCCACACCCCTTCCCCTTCATGATAAATAATTTGCTAGAGCAGCTCACAAAACCCCAGAAAGCACTTCACTTATTATTAGCACTTTATTATAAAGGACACAGATGGACAACATGAAGAGGTAAACAAGGGCAGGTGTGGAGGGGACCCAGGCCCAGGAGCTTCTGTCCCCGTGGAGCCGAAATGCACCATCCTGCCTGGACATGGATGTCCTTGCCAACCTGGAGGCTCTTCAAACCCTGTCATTTAGGTGTTTTTTGTTTTTTTTTAATGGAGGTTCTGTTATGTAGGTATGATTGATTAAATCATTGGCCAATGGTGATTGAACTCAATCTCCAGCCCCCACTCTTCTCCCTAGAGGTCTGGGGATGAGGCTAAAAGCTCCAACCCTCTACTCACATGGTTGGCTCTTCTGGCAACTGGCCCCCATCGTGAAGCTATCTAGGGGCCCACAGAGCTCACCTCATTCACATAAACTCAGGTATGGCTGAAATGGGCTTGGTATGAGTAACAAAAGATGCTCCTATCTCTCAGGAGGTTCCCAGGGTTTTAGAAGCTCTGTGTCAGGAACTGGGATGAGGACTGAGTATATATTTCTTATTGTGTCATAGGGACAAAAGCACCAGGACTTAAATGTGTGTGTGTGTGTGTGTGTGTGCACCTGTATACACACATACACAAATCTTCGTAAACACACACATATATTTCCTTGTGTGTGTATATGTATGTATGTATATATGTATTCACTGTAGCATCATTCATAGTGGAAAAAAGAAAAAAAAAACAGAATAATTCCTGTTAGTAGGGGAATGACTGAATAAACCATGTTTCATACATATTCTATGGAGTATTAGGCGGTCTATTAAATGCTGATGAGAAAAGCAAGATGAAGAAGCACATAAAATATTATTTCACGTTTGTAAATTGAAAAATGGCAAAAATCTATATATTTCCATAAGTACATGAGTATATACAAGCATATATACATCTATACACTCATGTACCATATACATGTATATACACACACACATATGATTAAATAAATATCATATCAGTCAGGATTCTCCAGAGAGCAAAACAGAAGAGAAAGAGAGAGAGAGAAAGACAGAGAGACAGAGAAATCGATTTTATGGTATTGACTGACGTAATTGTGAGCGCTGGCAACTTGCAGGGCAGGCTGACAGCGTGGAAATCCAGGCAGGGTTTCTCCACTGCAGTCTTGAGGAGAATTCCCACTTCCTGGGGGGACCTCAGTTGTTGCTCTTGAGGCCTCAACTGATGGGATGAGGCCCACCCACATTATGGAAGGCAATCTTCTTTAAAGTCAACTGATTAGAGATGTCAATCTCATCTACGAAACGCCTTCACAGCAACATCTAGACTAGTGTTTGATTAAATAACTATAGCCTAGCCAAGCTGACTCATAAAACTAATCATCACAAGTAAGAAGAAAAATATGCAAGGTCCTATAAGTTTGTTAACATGGTCTGCCCTGGGGGCTTGGGTGGGGAGGGAAAGCTAAGACGGGTGGAGAGACGGAGAAGGGAAGGTGTAACCAAGTAAAAAAAATGGGGAGGCATAGTCTGATCACCTCATACATTTAAGTATATATATGTGTGTGTAAAGAAGTTAAATATTCTTTAACAAAAGAAAAAGGCCAGGCACAGTGGCTCATGCCTGTAATCGGGCACTTTGGCAGGCTGAGGTGCAAAGACTGCTTGAGTTCAGGAGTTTGAGATCTGCCTGGGCAACATAGTGAGAACTCCGCCTTTAAAAAAACAATAATATTACTGGGATATAGTGGCACGTGCCTGTAGTCCCAGCTACTTGGGAGGCTGAGGCGGGGGCATGGCGTGAGCCCAGGAGGTTAAGGCCACGGTTGAGCCATGACCGTACCACCGCCTGGGTGACAGAAGGAGCCCCTGTCTCAAACAAACAACAACACACACACACACACACATAAAGAGAAAGAAAAGTCCTCTTTTTCTACTTAAAAAACCTTAAGTTCACTGTCAAGTTTCTCTTGTCTGGACTGAGCCTTCACACACTCCCGCGAGGCAGTACCCAAAGGAATCTTTGCCCATAGCATCCTGAAAATGCAAGTTGCCCGCTTGAGACAAAGGGGTGACTGCTGGCCGGCTTCTGCAGCACTGTCCCCTACGGGCTCCACCTTGCTGTGTGCCGCATTCTGCCATGGCCCTGGGTCCTCCTCCTCAGACCCCAGGCACAGCGGACTGGAGCATGGCGAACCCGTGACTTGTAGGACTTCCTTTAAAAAGATGAGTGGGTCTTGTCAGATTTTTCCTGGAAACGTCAACCAAGTAATGAAAGCTGTTTCCAGCCCATGGTGAGTCTTACCATTGGAAGGGAAGCTTGTGGGTGTGTGCAAGCGGCATGTCCAAGATGATGTGGAAGACAGAGAAGCCCGACAGGAGAGCGCGGAGCAGAGCAAGTCCCAGGGAGCGGTGCAGTTGAGACCCAGCCGCCCTGACTAAGAAGAGATGGAAGCCTCCTGGTTCCATAAAGCCTGGCTGGGCTTTGCTTCCTGGTCTGGGCCCTATGAAGTCTCTCCCTAACCTCATGAGATACCCACCCCCTTTGCTCCAAATATTTCTCTGGGGTTTCTCTGTTCCTTGCATCTCAAAAGCCCTACCTGGAAGGCCCTTGTGCAGCCCCGGAGGCATTGTCTGCTTTGGTGTAGGATGCCAGCTGTCCTGAAAGGAGGACCCTGGGGAGGAGGACTTCCGCGCCCCCTTCACTGGGGCTGCCGGTTACTGCAGGGGCGGCCCCGGCAGGACAGGACGCTCATGGCCCCAGTAAGCACTGCCCTTTCTCACTCTCTCAACAGAATGCCCCAGAAGGCAAGTGAGAGTGAGATGATTTTAATGACTCCCTGACTCTGTCCTAGTCTCTGTGTTTCTATGTTTTTTTGTTTTGTGTTTGTTTGTTTTTTGAGATGGAGTCTCACTGTCGCCCAAGCTGGAGTACAGCGGCCTTATGATCTTGGCTCACTGCAACCTCCGCCTCCTGGGTTCAAGCAATTCTCCTGCCTCAGCACCGCCCCCCACCCACAAAAGTAGCTGGAATTACAGGCATGTGCCACCACGCCTAATTTTTGTATTTTTAGTAGAGATGGGGTTTCACTATGTTGGCCAGGCTGGTCTCGAACTCCTGACCTAAGGTAATCTGCCCGCCTCGGCCTCCCAAAGTGCTGGAATTACAGACGTGAGCCACGGCGCCCCTGTGTGTGTTTTAATGACACATTTTGTATCTTCAGGCACACCTCACCACTAATTATTGTGAGCCACTGACTCCTACATAATGCCTTGGCTTAGATTCATTCACTGTTTCACTCTCCGTGAGCACTTCGGAAAACCCGGAGGGAACAGCCACTGCACACAACCCTCCTAAGAGTAGGGGCGGCAAGGATTACTGGCCCCATTTCACACTGGAAGGAGCCTGTTTTCACATCAGCCAGGGCAGCTCCCAGGCCCATGCCCCTGACTGCCCCACGGAGCTGCCGGGTGGCGAGGAAGGGCGAAGGGATGGAAGCCACTCAGCCAACTTCTCAACTTGACTTAGTAAGACCTGTGCTAGAACTACTAGAAAAACAGACGTGAAAAATAGCAAACCCATCAGAAGCAGGAAGTGAGGAATAGGTAACTCTGCTGCCACACTGTGAGAACATGTGTCTCTGCCAGGACACCCCAGAAAGGATGCTATTCTGTGACTCAAGTCCCCATCCCATATGTGGTAGAGTGGAGGCCCTACCTCTAGGGCCATTGGGCACAATTCATGTCTGTTTTATTTTTATCTTTTATTACAGACAGAGTCTTGCTGCTCTTACACCTATGCTGGGGTGCAGTGGTGCCATCCCAGCTCACTGCAACCTCTAATTCCTGAGCTCAAGTGATACTTCCAAATAGCTGAGACCACAGGTGCGTGCCACCATGCTGACAGGTGACAACGTACTAGCAGCCCTAACTCGCTCTCAGCACCTCCTCAGCCCCGGTGT
This sequence comes from Symphalangus syndactylus, assembly GCF_028878055.3. NCBI lineage: Eukaryota > Metazoa > Chordata > Mammalia > Primates > Hylobatidae > Symphalangus > Symphalangus syndactylus. Next base: position 60,472,286 of record NC_072445.2, read on the forward strand.
CCACTCTGGCCAAGTTTGAGGAGCCCTTCAGCCTGCCGTTGCACTGTGGGAGCCCCTCACTTGGCTGGCCGAGGCCGAAGCCCGCTCCCTATGCTTGCAGGGAGGTGTGGCTTGCAAGGTGTGGAGAAAGAGGCGCGGGCGGGAACCGGGGCTGCGCACTGCGCTCACGGGCCAGCGCGAGTTCCGAGCGGGCGCGGGCTCAACGGGCCCCGCACTAGGAGGGGCTGCCGGCGCTGCCGGCCCCAGGCAGTGAGGGGCTTAGCACCCGGGCCAGCCGCTGCGGAGGGGGCACCGGGTCCCCCAGCACTGCTGGCCCACTCTTGCCGCGCTCGAAGTCTCACCGAGCCTCAGCCACCTCCCGCGGGGCAAGGCTTAGGACCTGCAGCCCGCCATGCCCGAGACCCCCGCGGTGGACTCCCGGGCGGCCCAAGCCTCCCCTAACGGGCGTCCCCCTCCTCTGCCGGCACCACGGTCTCATCAACTGCCCAAGGGCTGAGGAGTGCAGGCGCACAGCGCGGAACGGAAAGACAGCTCCGCCCACAGGCCTGGCGCTGGATCCACTAGGTGAAGCCAGCTGGCCTCCTGAGTAGAGTTGGGACTCGGAGAACTTTTATGTGCAGCCGGAGGATTGTATATGCACCAATCAGCACTCTGTGTCTACCTTGGGGTTCATGGGTGCACCAATCAGCACTCTGTATCTAGCTACACTGGTGGAGACTTGGAGAATTTTTATGTCTACACTAAAGGATTATAAATGCACTAATCAGCGCTCTGTGTCTAGCTTAAGTTTGTAAACACACCAATCAGCACCCTGTATCTAGCTCAAGGTTTGTAAATGCACCAGTGCTCTGTGTCTAGCTCATCTAGTGGAAACTTGGAGAACATTTGTGTCTAGCTAAAGGTTGTAAATGCACCAATCAGCACCCTGTGTCTAGCTCAACGTTTGTAAACGCACCAATCAGTGCTCTGTGTCTACTTAATCTGGGGAAGACTTGGAGAACCTTTATGTCCAGCTAGAGGATTGCAAATGCACCAATCAGTACTCTGTGTCTAGCTCAGGGATTGTAAATGCGCCAATCAGCATCCTGTCAAAACGGACCAATCAGCTCTCTGTAAAATGGACCAACCAGCTCTCCGTAAAATGGGCCTATCAGCAGGATGTGGGTGGAGCCCGATAAGAGCATAAAAGCAGGCTGCGAGAGCTGGCAGCGGTAATGTCCCCCAAAGCTAACGTGTGCCGGGGGCGGGGGGGGGGGGTTAGATTTTTTTTTTTTTTTTTTTTGGATGATGTGGTTTGTTGATGGTGTTTGTGCTTGTGTTTTCCTTAAGTGCTGCAATAGTGCGTTGTGAAGGTCTATAGCTTCATGTCTGCAGACCAGAAAGATTTAACCTCCCGAAAAGAACGAGTAACTCCAGATAGGGGAGTGAAAATTTCCAGACGTACCACCTTGAAAGCTGTAATGCGCCGGGCGCGGTGGCTCATACTTAGTAATCCCAGCACTTTGGGAGGTCGGGGTGGGTGGATCACGAGGTCAGGAGATTGAGACCATAGTGAAACCGTGTCTCTACTAAAAGTACAAAAAAATTAGCCGGGCGCCTGTAGTCCCAGCTACTCGGAGAGGCTGAGGCAGGAGAATGGCGTGAACCCGAGAGGCGGAGCTTGAAGTGAGCCGAGATTGTGCCACTGCACTCCAGCCTGGGCGGTAGGGTGAGACTCCGTCTCAAAAAAAACGTAACGCTTACCGCAAAGATCTGTGAGTGAAACCTGTGAGAGAACAAACCCACCAACTCTAGATGTACTGCCAGGCTACATTTTACGTTTTTGGGAGTGACCAGGTGTCAGTGTTCCCAGGGTCGGTCTTGAAATCCTGGCTCTTAAGTAATCGTCCTGCTTTGGCCTCTGAAAAGTACTGGAATTACAGAGGTGAGCTACCTTTACCTTGTTGGTCTCATTTTATTGCTGCCTGTCGTTTAGAGGGAAGGCACAGGCCCAGAGTCTCTGGGATTCTAAATGAAACTTACTATTAAAAATGGGAGCTAGGCCTTGGGAAAGGAGGAGGCAGCAGCTGCTGCCTATTTATGTCCACGTTCAACTTTACGAAGCGATTTCTGAAGCTTCTCTGGTTCTCTCTGCTTTTCCACATCTCAGTAGAAAACAAGTTGCTCATCACAAAAACAAATGTGTTATTCAGGAAGGGTTAAATTATGTCTAGTCCACCCTGTTTCAGTGTAAAGGAGACATGGAAAGAGAAAAAAAAACTTTTATTAATTTCCTACAATTCTTAAGTAAACTGAATGGATTAGCTTGTTCCTCATTCCAGCAATGAGATTGACGTTACTGCTTCACTTTTATAGAATAGAAATGGAGGCTTCTAGTGCAGGGCGCCAAGCTAGTAAGGCATGAAGTCTGGGTGCAAATGCAAATCTCTAAAGCTGTTTCCATCGTCCAAAGCTGAGGGTTAGTGAAAGTGGAGTCATTTAAAAAAACTATAAAAATTTTTGGCTGGGCGTGGTGGCTCACGCCTGTAATCCCAGCACTTTGGGAGGCCGAGGTGGCAGATCACGAGGTCAGGAGATGGAGACCGTTCTGGCTAACACTGTGAAACCTGTTTACTAAAAATACAAAAAGCTGGGCATGGCGGCGGATGCCTGTAGTCCCAGCTACTGGGGAGGCTGAGGCAGGAGAATGGTGTGAACCCGGGAGGCATAGCTTACAGTGAGTCGAGATCGTGCCACTGCACTCCAGCCTGGGCGAGAGAGCGAGACTCCCTGTCTCAAAAAAAAAAAAAAAAAAACTATAAAAATTTTTAAATCAAAAGTTTTCAAGTTTAAAGAGTCTTCAATAATCTGTAAAGTATGCGTCTCAAAAGAATACGTACATGTGGCCAAGAAATATGAAAGAAAGCTCAACATCACTATTGTTAGAGAAATGCAAATCAAAACCACAATGAGATACCATCTCCCCTCAGTCAGAGTGGCTATTATTAAAAAGTCAAAAAACAGACGCTGGTGACGTTTCAGAGAAAAGAAATGCTTTGACACTGTTGGTGGGAGTGTAAATTAGTTCAACCACTGTGGAAGACTGGCAATTCCTCAAAGACCTAGAGGCAGAAATACCATTTGACCCAGCAATCCCATTACCGGGTATATACCCAAAGGAATATGAATCGTTCTATTATAAAGATACATATGCATGTGTGTTCATTGCAGCACTATTCACAATAGCGAAGACATGGAATTAACCCAAATGATAGACTGATAAAGACCCATCAGTAATAGACTGATAAAATGTGCATGTACACTATGGAATAGTGTGCAGCCATAAAAAAGCATGAGATCATGTCCTTTGCAGGGATGTGGATGGAGTTGGAAGCCATCATCCTCAGCAAACTCACACACAAAATCAAACACTGCATGTTCTCACTTTTAAGTGGGAGCTGATTGATGAGGACACATGGACACATGGGGGAAGTAACACAAAATGGGCACCTGTCAGGTGTAGGCGGCGGGGGAACATCAGGAAGAATAGTTAATGGATGCTGGGCATAATACCTAGGTGATGGGATAATCTGTGCAGCAAACCACCATGGCATACGTTTACCTAGGTAACCTGCACATCCTGCACGTGTACCCTTGAACTTAAAAATTGAAGAAAAATTTATAAAGTGCATTTTTTGTACTACAGGTTAAGTATCCCTTATCTGAAATGGTTGGAACCAAAAGTGTTCTGAATTTCAGATTTTTTCAAATTTTGAAATATTTGCAAATACATAAGATATCATGGGGAATGGGACCCAAGTCTAAACACAAGAATTGGTCTTTGCTTTTCATATGTACCTTATACACATAGCCTAAGGGTAATTTTATACAACATTTTAAATCTGTGATGAAACAAAGTTTGTATCAGAGTTCTCACGTGTGGAATACTCTACTTGTGGCATCGTGTTGGTGCTCAAAAAGTTCAGATTTTGGAGCGTTTTGGATTTCATATATATATTTTTTTTTTTTTGAGACGGAATCTGGCTCTGTCGCCCAGGCTGGAGTGCGGTGGCCAGATGATCTACGCTCACTGCAACCTCCGCCTCCCGGGTTCAAGCGATTCTCCTGCCTCAGCCTCCTGACTACAGGCACACGCCACCACAGCCAGCTAATTTTTGTATTTTTAGTAGAGGCGGGGTTTCACCATGTTGGCCAGGCTGGTCTTGAACTCCTGGCCTCAGGTGATTCACCCGCCTCAGCCTCCCAAAGTGCTGGGATCACAGGCGTGAGCCAGCACTGCACCTGGCCCTACTAAATTTTCAAAGACTTTTTCCACTTAGCTCTTTTCCTTTTGTTTTTTTTCCCCTTCACCTTCCATAATTAAACTCTTAGGGTCCAACAGAAGTCTGATTGCACTGTTTATTTTTACCTCCTTGTTTGTGCTTTCTCCTAAAGCAGGAGTCAGAAGCCTTTTTCTGTGAAGGGCTATGTAGCAATTTTTTTTAAGCTTTATTTTCCATTTTTTAACTTTTTAAGTTCCGGGGTACAGGTACAGAACGTGCAGGTTTGCTACGCGCCATGGTGGTTTGCTGCATCTATCAACCCGTCATCTAGGATTTAAGCCCCACAGGCATTAGCTATTTGTCCTGAGCATCTTTTTTTTTTTTTCTTGAAGAAAGGTCGCACATCAGACAGTATTAGTAAAAATTCAACTCCAAATGTTTCGGGACTCAGTAACTGTGGTCTTTCCTCATGTGTTTGTCACAGCCGAACAGATATTGACCCACAGTGGTCAGGGAGGTATTTTTTTAAAAAAGAGAGAAGCAAAGAGACAAAGCAATAATATGGCACCATCTGCAGGTTAACTTGTGAATTACAATGATTTGTGTTGCATTTAATGTACTAGCTCTTCATTTAACTTTCCTGCTGGGCGGTCATTTCAGATCACCATCAAAAGCTACAAACTGGAAACAGTAGAGAAAGATACTAGCCCTGTGTTTCTGATTCAGTATCACTGAAATACTTTGGAACCATATAAAGGGCAAAGTACATTCCACATGTTGAAGGACAGTGCCTGGCCCTGTGGGGTGTCATCCCCAAGCTGTAGGCATAGTGGCAACCCAGGGGTTCATCTCAACTCCCATCAGGTCAGTAGCTTTTTGGGTGATGAAGTGTATGGTCGGGATCAGCAGGTCCCGTGGTTATGCACCCCCTGTCTCACCTCGTTCACTTTAGAGTGTCCTAGGCACGGTTACTCTGGATCCCATGTCAGTAAATCTGGTACTCAGTGACCCTTAGGAAAAGCTACTGATGTAGTGGATGGTTGTGATGTGCTGCACAAGGTCCCTAGAGTTTAAATCTCTTTATTGTATTATGACAGAGACATGAGAGTTAACTTAGCCCTGGGACAAAATTGTGAATGTGCACTGTGAACTGCAAAATAAGAATGAATGAAAATGTAAACTGGTTTGGATCATATTTCCTGATGGGGATAGAAAAGAACACAATCAAAATCAAATGCAAAATCAATGGCTGCATACTATGTACCTGAGGCTGCATGAATCTCTTCCAGCCAGCGTGCCATATCTGGCCCAATTTGGGTCTGCTACTTGGTTGAGTTGCATAATCTACTATCCCAAGACAAACCAGGATTCTTCATGATCCAGACTTGTTAATGAAATGGATGGCTGGGCACAGTGGCTCATGCCTGTAATCCTAGCACTTTGGGAGGCCAAGGCAGGTGGATCATCTGAGGTCAGGAGTTCGAGACCAGCCTGGCCAACAGGGTGAAACTCTGTCTCTACTAAAACAATACAAAAATTAGCTAGGCATGGTGGTGCACGCCTGTAGCCTCAGCTACTTGGGAGGCTGAGGGATGAGAATCACTTCAACCTGGGAGGTGGAGGTTGCTGTGAACCAAGATCATGCCACTGCACTCCACCCTGGGTGACAGAGCGAAACTCTGACTCAAAACAAACAAATGGACATGTTACAAGGAGCACCAATCCACCGTGTTTTAGATTCTTACGGGTAGCACCAATTTTGGCCATCTCCCTCCGTCTCCCTGTGTGCATCTCATAATGCCCTCTTCTCCATCCTCCCATGGTCCCCTCCTCCCCCCAGATGAAATATACGCAATATATCTATTTTCTTTGCTATCTTGGCAGAGTGGATAGGGTCAATTTCAGAAATTTCTACTTGGCTTTCCCCATGGAATGCCCTCACCCCACAGGCCAAAGACCCAGTGGGGAGGCTATGCCAACTTCTGAGAATATTTATCCCAGTTATACATTTGTGGACTGGGGACATGACTGCCGGCGGGCCTGTAGTCTTACTGAATCCACTGTGAGCCATCAGGCCATGGACAGGACTCCATGGGTCACCTGGTTGCCATGTGCCCCACAGAAGCAGAGTGCAGGCAGCTGCAATGCTGTCGCAGGTCTCGGTATCAGTGTCACTTCTGACCCTGTTCCAACAGTCCTCCAAATACTTCAAATACTTGAGTATTTCGCCTTCCCTGATGAACAGTTCTGTGAGATCTTAGGTCCCCTTGCAGAAGGACTCAGGAAATCATGACTGCCCATTTGCCAGGGTGTTACAGGGTCTTTCTCTTAGATACCTGACCGTCGTCCCAGTCAGGGGCTTCAGGGTTTGAAAGCTGGCTCATATTCGGAAACTGGGCAGGTGGTCCTGACTTTTATTGGAGCACTCACCCTCAGCCTCCTGATTATCCATCCTGGATTTCTTCCCATGACACAGGTTGAGAAGCGCCCCTGTCTGCATGTACATTTTGCTGCTAGGGATGTGGTCCTCTATGTACTGTCTCCACAGCTCTCTGTGGTCCAGGCTCCCTCAGCTGCTTTTCTGAGCTTTTCCCTGATTGTGGTCATGGCTTCCACCTGGTTTCTCAGGATTAAGTGCCACCACCTAGTTCTCCTATTTTAGGGTCTTGTCATCCCACTTGCTATCGGTATGCCCAGCTCTGTTGAACCTTTCCAACTGTCTGCCCAGACTGGCAGAAGAGAGCCACCACTGAGCTTCTGAGTGATGTGGGTGCTTTACATCTTGGTGGAGGATGTTTTACCAGGACCCAGATGCAGCCCAAGGAAAAGAGAAAACAAAAGGAGACACACACAATAAGTGGTGTCTCATTGTGGTTTGGATTTGCATTTCCCTAGTGATTAGTGATGGGAAATATATTTTCATGTGTTATTGGTCATTTGTTTATCTTCTTTGGAGAAATATTCAAGTCCTCTGCGCTCTTTTTTTTTTTTTTTTTTTTTTGAGTTAGAGTCTCACTGTATTAGTCTGCTCTCACACTGCTCATAAAGACATACCTGAAGCTGGGTAATTTACAAAAGAAAGAGGTTTAATTGACTCACAGCTCCACATTGCTAGGAGATCAGGCCAGGCACCCCAGCCTAACGAGAGTGAGACACTTCTCAAAAAACAAAAGATGTTCTATTAGATTAGAGTGTGCCCTAAATCCAATGACTTGCATCCTTTTCAGAAAGCCATGGAAAGACACAGAAGACACAAGGAAGGACATGGTGTGAAGACAGAGGCAGAGAGATTGGAGTATTGCAGCTACAGGCCAAGGAACGCCAGTGATTGCTGGCAACCACAGAAGCTAGGAGAGGCGAGGAAGGATTCTTCCCTGGACACTTCAGAGGGAGCACGGCCCTGCTAACATGCTGATTTCTGACTTCTGGTCTCCATAACTGTGAGCGAATACATTTCTATTGTTTTAAATGACACCATCTCTGATCATTGGTTACGGCATCCGCTAGGAAGCTAATACATGGCCCTATGAAGCTGGGGCTCAGACCTCTGAGAAGGGCACACGGCTGCTGCTGATCTGTTTAGGGGGAGCAATGATGCTAGCGCTGAGGGGAAACGGAGGCTGGAACCAGGTACTGCTGATGGGGAAGTGCCATTGCAGGGACAGCGCTCAAACCAGAAAAAGGCAGTCCTGGTTCTCCTCCTGCCTTCAGATCTCCCCTAGAATAGAACCTAAGCCAGCCGGCAAGACAGAAGTGCAGCTGTGGAGCTCCCAGGTGCAATGTCGCAGAGCAAAGGGAATGTGCACTGGGGGCCGAGAAGCAACAGTAAGGTGTGGTGCGAGGTGCCTTTGTGTTTGTGGGGATGAGGAGTTGGGTTGTGGGATGTGGAAGAAGAGTTTGCTTGCAGAGATACTAGTTTAAAAGAGTTTGCTGGACTACTGAGCAGGGCTGATTCGACTCCACAAATATTCTGCCTCCCAGGCTGGAGGAAAGGGGGCTCAGGGGCCCCAGAGAGAAAAGTTGATGCTGCAAAACGATCTAAGAAAAAAGATGCAAAAAAATTTAAATGTGTACTTCTGAAAGACACGTAATAATTAGAACACCATTACATTAAAAACATTTAAACATTTATAACAGAAGTATTGGCTGCAATATTTGAGTATTACGTCTTTTTTCCTTGGGTTTGTCTGTAGCTTGAGCTCTGCAAGATGATTTCCACCAGGTGGAGCCGTGGAGCAGGCGACCTCAGTGCCTGCGGCTCCCTTCCACCCTTAAATCGCCCCTCCCCCACCCCACCTCCAGACCCCCGCAGCCCCCTCAAGCAGCTCTGGCTCCCTCCTCCCCTCATTCAAACCTCTGCTCAGATTTGTCTCTGTGGACAGCACCTCTTCTGATCTTTTCCTTCACCCACCTGATACCTGGTTTTCAATCCTGGTTGATTAATTGAATATCATAAACCACTGCGTGCAAAAATGGCAGCTACTGTTTTTTTAATCAACTACTATGTGCCAGAACTACTATGTTCCATTGTCACAAGTCTATTTTTAAATTTTATTTGTTTTATTTCATTTTTGAGACAGAGTCTCACTTTTTCTTCCAGGCTGGAGTGCAGTGGCATGACCTCAGCTCACTGCAACCTCCACCTCCCAGGTTTAAGCAAGTCTCCTGCCTCAGCCTCCTGAGTAGCTGGGATTACAGGCACGTGCCACCACACCTGGCTAATTTTGTATTTTTAGTAGAGACAGGGTTTTGCCATGTTGGCCAGGCTGGTCTCGAACTCCTGACCTCAGGTGATCCTCCCACCTTGGCCTCCCAAAGTGCTGGGATTACAGGCGTGAACCACCGCGCCTGGCCACTTTACTGTTTTCAGAGACGTGGAGTGCATGTTATCAGCTGACAGTGACAGCTGACAGGAGGATGGGTGTTTACAGGCTTGGGGAGGAATAAGTGATGAAATAATTATCTAGGAAACAGGGAGAACGAACAAGGCCTGCATAGGTGAGTGACCACAAATTTAAAATATTCTGCAGGGTTGGATGCTTTTCTATAGGGACAAGCATGGAACAGGCAGAGTTGGATTTCACCAGGGTTGTGGTGGAGCCGCCTGAAATGACGGAGAAGAGAGGGCAAGAGAGCTGAGGGTTCAAGCAAGAAGTCCTGATAATAATTGACCACAGAAGTTAGCTGAATAAGAAGGGAAGAACGGATATGGTAGCATTGAAAGAAGCAAAAGGGTGATAGGCTCATAGGTGAAGTCCCAATGGTGTCAAAGGATTGTTGGAGTTGGAGAAATGACAGGGAGAATGCCAAGATGGTGGTGAGGAGGAGAGTGAGTTGTGGCAATTGATGTTTTGTCAGAGTTGTTGTTAACTTGGTTGCAACAACGTCAAGGATATGGCCACAGAAGTGAGCCGCTGAGGTAGGGTGGACAAAGGGGTCACTGGAGGAGAGGTCGTCTAAGTGGACATTGAAATCACCAGGAATTGGGGCAGAAGTGTATTGCGTAGAGTGGCAGTGTATCTCTACAAGGAATGGGGATGTGATCCCAGCAGACGACTGCTTACGAACTGGAATCATGTGTGGAAGAGTCTGATAATAGCGTGAGATTTGTAGCTGGATGTATCTGTGAAGATGAAAGGGAAGATGGTTTGAAGCAGTGATGAGGAATGAGGAAGAGACTTGCTCCACCCCTAGTTTCAGTGGCACAAAGGTTATAGGAGAGAAAACACCATTTGAGATTCCCAGGGAAGGCCAAGTCCCAGGGAGCCAGGTTTCAGTGAGAAGAAGATGACAGGGAGGTCCCAGATAAGTTTATCGAAGGCTCTCACATTCTCCACCAAATGATGGCCTGTAGGGGGGTCGTTCAGACAAAGCTTTTCAGTTGATTCAGCAAACACAGTCATCTAACCAGTAATAAGAGGTGTCTTTTTTTTTTGTTTTTGGCTGAAGCAGCAGTTTATTTTCTCACAGTTCTGGAGGCTGGTAAAGAGTAAAGTGATCGCAAGTGCCACAAGCTCCCACCAGCACACCTATCTCTGTGCCCATATACGCTCTCTTCTCCCTTGCTGGTGTGGATGAATTGACCCTCTTCCAAAGCCCGAGATCCCTTCCAACCTTCTCCTACTCATGGACATCACTCTAGCAATTCTGTCCCTCCTCTGTGCTATAAAATTTCCTCTTGTTACCGTATTATACTAATCCTCATAAAGCGTACTTATTTCCCCCATCCTAAAAATGATTCCTTCCTGACTCCACTTACCCCTCCATATGCTACCTCATTTATCACCTTCCTTTTACAGCAACATTCTTTCAAAATGATGTGTCTAGGTACTGCTTTCAGTTTATGTTTTCCCATTCATGAACGCATTCCAAAGATGTTCTTTTCTCTCAACACTACTGACAAGTTTTTGTTTGTTTGTTTTGTTTTGTTTTGAGACGGAGTCTCTCACTGTCGCCTGGGCTGGAGTACAGTGGCGTGATCTCGGCTTATTGCAACCTCCACCTCCCGAGTTCAAGTGATTCTCCTGCCTCAGCCTCCCAAGTAGCTGGGATTACAGGCGCCGGTCACCATACCCGGCTAATTTTTTGTATTTTTAGTAGAGATGGGGTTTCACTATGTTGGCCATGCTGGTCTAAAACGCCTGACCTCGTGATCCACCCGCCTCAGCTTTCCAAAGTGCTGGGAGGCATGAGCCACCGTGCCCAGTGAGTTGTTTTTTTGACAGTCTCATTCTGTCACCCAGGCTGTAGTGCAGTGGCGTGATCACGGCTCACTGCAGCCTCAACCTCCTGGGCTCAAGCGATTCTGCTATCTCAGCCTCCCAAGTAGCTGGAACTACAAGCATGCATCACCATGTCCAGCTAATTTTGTTTATTTTTTGTGGAGACAGGATCTCAGTCTGTTGCCCAGGCTGGTCTTGAACTGGGCTCAAGCGATTTTCCCACCTTGGCTCCCAAGTGCTGGGATTACAAGCATGAGCTACCGTGCCTGGGCAGAATGGATTTTGTTTGTTTGTTTGTTTTTAAATCAAGGTCACCAATGACCTCTACATTGCTCATTTTAACTGTTATTCCTGGCAACTCTCGGTGGCATTTGAAACAGTTGATCTCCTTCTCTCCTTCTCTCTCTCTCTTTCTTAGAAAACTTACCTTACTTGGTTTACAGACATCATATTTACCTGATATTTACCCTGCCTTTCTGGACGTTCCCTCTTAGTCTCTCTTGCAGGGTCCTCCTTGTCTCTCATGAACAGAATTAATGCCTTATAAAAGAGGCTCAAGGGACTTCCCTTGGCTCTTCTGCCATGTAAGGACACATAGAAGGCACCATCTGTGTAATAGACAGAGGCCTCAGCAGATACAGAATCTGCCAGTGCCTTGATCTTGGACTCCCAGCCTCCAGAACTGTGAGCAATCCATTTCTGCAGTTTATAAATCACCCAGGCTGAGGTCTTCTGTTGTGGCCGCCCAAATGGACTAAGTCCCAATGGCTCAGATTTTGGAGCTTGCTTTCTTCTATCCACGCTTACTCCATAAGTCACTTCATCTATTTCCATTCTTATGACTTTAAATTCCAAAAATAAGCTGACATTTATTGAGCAGGCTGTTAATAGAAGGGGACTAAATGAGGGTATGGATACCAGGAGACTAGAAATAATGAGGGACTGCCAGTTTTTTTTTTATTTTTCCAGACATGGTCTTGCTCTGTTGCCCAGGCTGGAGTGCAGTGATGTGATCATGGCTCACTGCAGCCTCCCACTCCTGGGCTCAAATGATCCTCCCACTTCAGCCTCCTGAGTAGCTGGAACTACAGGCATATACTGCCACCATGCTGGACTAATCTTTCTTTCTCCCTCTCTCCTTTCTTTTTTTTTCTCTTTTTCTTTTCTTTTCTCTTTTCTTTTCTTTCTTTCCTTCTTTCTCTTTCTCTCTTTTCTTCTCCTTCCTTCCCCTCTTTCTTTCTTTCTCCTTCCTTCCCTCCCTCCCTCCCTCCCCTCCCCTTCCCTTCCTTCCCTCCTTCTCTCCTTTCCTTCCTTCCTTCCCTCCTTCCTTCCTTCCTACCTCTCCTTCCTTCCTTCCTCTCCTTCCTTCCTTTCCTTCCCTCCTTCCTTCCTTCCTCTCTATTTCTCTTTCTCTTTCTCTTTCTCTCCTTCCTTCCTTCCGTTCTCCTTCCCTTCCTCCCTCGCTTCCTTCCTTCCTTCCTTCCCTTCTCCCTCCCTCCCTCCTTCCTCCCGCTTTTTTTCTTTCTTTCTTTTTTTTCTTTTTCTTTCTTTCCTTCCTTCCTCCCTCCCTCCCTCCCTTCCTCCTTCCTTCCTTCCTCCCTCCCTTCCTTCCTTCCTTCTTTCTTTTTCTTGATGGTGTCTTAATATATTGCCTAGGCTGGCCTTGAACTCCTGGCCTCAACTGATCCTCCCACCTTGGCCTCCAGAAGCACTGGGATTACCGGCATCAGGCACCATGCCTGACCTACAGGAGCCATCTTTACATCTGCTTTATGGTATTGTAAACATCTTCAGCTTGTGTCCTGGTAGATATAATGAGAGTTAATAAAAGAGCAGTGAGTAAGTAGAATCACTCTTTGTAGATTTTTTAAGTGCTTGTTTCTAATGCTTCTACTCAGAATATAATCTCCATAACAGCAAGCACCATATCCTGTCCACTGAATCCCCTGTGACTGCAGCAGGCCATTGTAGCTGCCCAGTGCAAATTCATTGAATGAATCAATGCTCATGGTGAAAAAATGCTCACAAAGGTTATATCAATCATTAGTGCTTTGTTTTCCATCCAAATAGAGGAGAACAGAATCACAGATCATAGACAAACTACAGGCCAGGGGTGGTGGCTCACGCCTGTAATCCCAGCACTTTGGAAGGCTGAGGTGGGCAGATCACCTGAGGTCAGGAGTTCGAGACCAGTCTGGACAACATGGCAAAACTCCGTCTCTACTAAAAATAAAAAAAAAGAAAGAAAAAAAATTGGCTGGGCATGGTGGTGCACACCTGTAATCCCAGCTACTTGGGAGGAGGCTGAGGCAGGAGAATCATTTGAATCCGGGAGCTGGAGGTCGCAGTGAGCCGAGACTGTGCCATTGCACTCCAGCCTGGGCAACAAGAACAAAATTCCATCTCAAAAAAAAAATAAAAAATAGACAACAGCAACTAATCTATTTATATTAGTGGCTTGAATTTTGAGGAGTATTACGTTAAGAATGGCTTAGCACAGGACCCTTAGTGAGTCTCCCACACTGTGTCAGTTTACTGATTATTACTGAAAATAGAGCAATCCAAAGACAGTGCAGCAATTAAAAGTTATTGACAGACTGCCCTCAGTCATCACTGGTGAAGAGCACCACCAAATTCACCAGATAAGCATCAACATTTTTTTCTTTTTTATGTGGAAAGAAAGTATAACCTACAGAAAAGTTGGAGGAATAGTCAAACACCCACATAGCCTTCGCTTAATTGTACTCCATGTTGGTTGCAAACACCAGGGTACTTCATCCCTAAATACTTCACATGTATCTTGTGAGATTAAAAATTTCTTTCTGATATAAAACATCATCACATCTAAGAAAATTAATGGTGGGGGGCGGGTCTTCAGTTTGTACAGCTAGGGGCCGTGCAGCAGCAAAGGATGAGCAGAACCTTGGAAAAGGTGCTGTGCCTGAGGAACAATACCATTTTTAAGCAAGCCTTTTCACTCTTAAGGCTTAGAACTTCAGCAGAGAAGCCCATCTATTCTGTAGGTGGTTGTCTACTAAGTACTAGTTGGCCCTACAAGACAAAGCCCACCCCGTGCCATTGGAAAGTACAAGCACCTAATTAAAGCAGAAGAGCCCAAGAAGAAGCGAAAAGTGGAAGTGAGACTCATTACTTTGGGGACAGATGATGAATATGGGGTTTTTTAAACATTCACCTGACTGCATATGACATGACCCTGGCAGAGAGTTATGCCCAGTATGTTCACAACTAATGCAACTGTCATTAGAGTCGAGGAAAGTTATGTGATGCCAACTAAAACCACTGTGGTTGCAGGACCAAGGCAGCAAAACGTTCCTGGACTCAGTGCTTACCACCCATGAGCGAGTGGTTCAGATCAGCGGTTTGAGTGCTACGTTTGCAGAGATTTTCTTGGAAATAATCCAAAGCAGTCTTCCTGAAGGAGTCAGATTGCCTGTGAAGGAGCACACTGAAGAAGCCCTTAAGGGAAGATTCAAAGCTCGACCAGAACTGGAAGAACGGTTGGCCAAGTTGAACTAGCTACTGTAGACCCTTTCATGCCAGCACTGGTCATATTGAGTGCCAAGGAGAAGAGCTTACTAGGTGGTCAGAGTTCGTCAGGAGACCTGACCCTTAGATTTTGTAAGTGCCCATTCCCAAACCCAGTAATGCCTTCACTCCTCGGTAGCATGGCTGTACTTGCCATTTGTTACTGCTTACCTAACCCTTGTTATCCTCCATCTAATAAAAATCTGCTGCTAACGTGTATTTTAGAAAAAGAAAATTAATGTTAATTCAATATCCTATGATAAAATAGTCCCTATTTATATTTTCCTAATTGTTCCAAAAATGCCCTTAATAGCTGTTTTGTTTTTGTTTTTGTTTTTTTAAAAAAAAACAACCAGCACCACCACCACCCAGGATCCAATTAAGGCTCAAGTGCTACTTTGGTCTATGTGTCTTTAGTGTCTTTTAATTTAGAACAATCTCCTCAGATTTTCTTTCATGATACTGAAATATTTTGAAGCATTCAAGACAGTTGTTTCATAAAATGTCCCACATTCTGGATTTGTATGATGGTTTCCACGTGATTTAACCTTTATTTATGTATTTATTTTTAGCTTTGTTAAGAGTATTGAACACGTGATGTTGAGTATCTTATTGAATCACACCAGAAGTGAACAATGTCACCTTTTTTTTTTCATATTGGTGACACTAAGCTTGATCACTTGGTTAAAGTGAATACTC
The DNA here is from genome assembly GCF_028878055.3 of Symphalangus syndactylus. Classification (NCBI taxonomy): domain Eukaryota; kingdom Metazoa; phylum Chordata; class Mammalia; order Primates; family Hylobatidae; genus Symphalangus; species Symphalangus syndactylus. The sequence goes on from NC_072445.2 coordinate 60,487,515, forward strand.
AAGTTCTTTTTATATTCATGAAATATTTTTCCTTCCCCTCTCTTCCTTCTGTTTTCAGTATCTCTACAGTCACCAAGCACTTGTATCTGACAAATCAGCATTTATCTTTTTACCTTCCTGGCATCTGGCCCATCCAGTCCTCACTCCTCCAACCCCCTCTTCTGCACTAGGCTCAGGTTATAAGCTCCAGACCCAGACAAAAGTGATTGCATCTTGTCAAGGACCCCAGCACCCTTTGGGCTTTGCCCGAGTGTTGTAGTTGGCATGACTGTACTGGAGAGCAGGCCTTGTCTTGGCCCTGGCGACCTGAGCACACATTCTCTTTTTAAGATGTGTGAGTTAGGCTCTCCAAAAGATATCCACATCTTAACCCTGGGACCAGGGAGTGTTACCTTATATGGCAAAAAAAAAAAAAAAAAAAGACTTTACAGATGTAAAGTTAAGGATCTTGGGATGAGGCAATTATCCTGGATTCTCTAGGGGTATCCTAAACACAATCACAAGTAAGTGTCTTTGTAAGAAAGAGGCAGAGGGAGACTTTACACAGACAGAAGAGGAGGAAGCCGCCATGTGACCTTGGAGGCAGACATTGGAGCCATGCAGCTCCAAGCCACAGAATTTTGACAGCCAGAAGAGGCAAGGAGTGGATTCTCTCCTGGAGCCTCTAGAGGGACTGTGGCCTTGCTGACTCCTTGATTTCAGACTTCTCATCTCCTGCACCGTGAAAAAGCACATCTCTGTTGCTTTAAGCCACCAAGTGTACAGTAACACGCTACAGCAGCAACAGGAAACAGATAGAGTAAGTGAAGAATTTGAAATGAAAATTGAAACTTGGGATTGAATTTTGATTTTGTTATTTGCTAGTAATGTAACTTGGGGCATATTACTTGATTTCTCTCTCAGGCTTTTTTTTTTTTTGAGATGGATTCTCGCTCTGTCACCCAGGCTGGAGTGCAGTGGTGTGATCTCAGCTCACTGCAACCTCTGCCTCCCAGGTTCAAGCAATTCTCCTGCCTTAGCCTCCCAAGTAGCTGAGATAACAGGTGCCACCATCATACCTGGCTATTTTTTGTATTTTTAATAGAGGCGGGGGTTTCACCATGTTAGGCTGGTCTCGAACTCTTGACCACGCCATCTGCTCGTCTCGGCCTCCCAAACTGCTGGGATTACAGGTTTGAGCCATGGTGCTTGGCCTTCTCTCAGAATTTTTTTTTTTTCCAAAATGGGGATAATATACTTTATTTATTTAAATTTTAGAGACAGGGTCTGGCTCTGTTATCTGGGCTGGAGTGCAGTTGTACAATCATAGCTCACTGCAGCCTCAACCTCCTGGGCTCAAGTGATCCTTCCACCTCAACCTCGCAAGTACCTGGGACTACAGGTGTGCGCCACCACACTTGGCTACTTTTTGTATTTTTTTTTTTAAATTTTTGTAGAGATGAGGTCTTGCTATGTTGTCTCTGCTAGTCTCAAACTCCTGGCCTCAAGCCATCCTCCAACCTTGGGCTCCCAACTTGCTGGGACTACAGGTATGGGCCAGTGCACCCAGCCATGATCTTTTAGAGTTACTATAAGTATTAAGTGGCACAATATAAATGTGTGTGTAAAGAACCTAGTAAGAGGCTTGGCACATAGTAGATACCCAATACATGAGATATCTTGGCCCTCATTAATTAACTCAATAAATATATATTAGTCCCTATTATGTGCAATACTACTGCCTTTAAGGAGCCTACATTCTGGTGAGGGAGACCAAAAAGAAACTAATAATAAGTATATAGTACACTAGATAGTAATAAATGCTTTTAAATTCCTCTTTATTTTTTTTTTTTGAGACAGGGTCTCACTGTGTCCCCAGGCTAGAGTGCAATGGTGTGATCATAGCTCACTGCAGCCTTGACCTCCTGGGCTCAAGCGATCCTCCCACATCAGCCTCTTGAGGAGCTGGGACTACAGGCACATGCTAGCATGCCCAGCTAATTTTTTTGTAGAGATGGGGTCTCACCATGTTGCCCAGGGAGGTCTGGAACTCTTGGCCTCAAGTGATCCTCCCGCTGCAGCCTCTCAAAATATTGGGATTACAGGCATGGGCCACCAAGCCCTGCTGCTTTTAAATTCTTGACTCTGCAAAAGTTGGAGATAAGGCTGTAAACAGTACAGGATACAATTTACCCCTAGGAAATGGCAGAAAATAAACAGTGGCAAACAACCCACTAGGTCATGGCCCACAACTCTATGATAATACTTCTCTACTATTTGTAGTTACTACAAAATAATTTCCATTTGCTTGCTGGAAGTGTTACTTTTTAATAAACCTAAAAGTATTCATTTTAGATGATATAGACATGGGTAGATATGATGAATGAAACAGGTAATGCACATAAACACTTTCTAACTTGTACCATACACAAGACACCTAAAAAGTTACATTTGACCAAACCTTAAATTTTGATACCCAAGTCATAGGATATTTAGAATTTCAAATCAAAGCCAGCTTTAAGATAACTATTTTCATTGGAACCATTATTATGTGTTTTGTTACAGGTTTTATGGAGAACATTCTCAGGCACTGAAAATTACTTAAAATTCCCATAAACAAAACCCTCCGTTTGAAATGGCGTTAGTTTCAGGAATAAATTACTTACAAAACCTACACAAAGTGTTGCTGTCAGGCTTTTACTTCACTTAATTAAAAAAAAATTATAGGCTTATGTGTATCATACCATGTTTAAGACAATGTTGCCAAGCCAACTGAAATAAACACAAAACTATGCTCCTTTAATGTAAAAAAATTTGACCAAAATTTAAACAAAAATCAGCAATATCCATTGAAAACCACAAGAACTCAAGATAGCTCTGGGATGTCACCAGTCAAAAAGTATCCTTTCCCACTGCTAGGGTTCAAAATATCTTTGTGAAAATGTGCATAGGGCTGGGGAAGATGGCTTACACCTGCAATCCCAGCACTTTGGGAGGTGAGATCGCTTTTGCCCAGGAGTTTGAGATCAGTCTGGGCAACATAGAAAGACTCTGTTTCTACAAAAAAAATTTATTTTTTTTTTTTTTTGAGACGGAGTCTTGCTCTGTCACCAGGCTGGCATGCAGTGGCGCAATCTCAGCTCACTGCAACTTCTGCCTCCCGGCTTCAAGTGATTCTCCTGCCTCAGCCTCCTGAGTAGCTGGGGCTACAGGCGTGCGCCACCATGCCTGGCTAATTTTTGTAATTTTAGTAGAGACTGGATTTCACCAGGTTGGTCAGGATGGTCTCAATCTCTTGACCTCGTGATCCACCCTCCTTGGCCTCCCAAAGTGCTGGGATTATAGGCGTGAGCCACCGTGCCTGGCACCCCCGATTTTTTTTTTAATTAGCCAGGTGTGGTGGTGCACGCCTATAGTCCCAGCTACTTGGGATGCTGAGGCGGGAGGAATGCTTGAGCCCAGGAGGTCGAGGTTTCAGTGAGCAATGTTTGTGCCACTGCACTCCAGCCTGGGCAACAGAGCGAGACTGTCTCAAAAAAAAAAGTGCAGAGCAGAAGATTTGGAAAGTTGCAACCCAGAGTCTTGCTAGGATATTGAGTCCAAATCTTTTTTTTTTTTTTTTTTTTTGAGAAAAGATCTCATTCTGTTACCCAAGCTGGAATGCAGTGCTGTGATCACAGCTCACTGCTGCAGCCTCGACCTTTTAGGCTCAAACATTCCTCCTACCTCAGCCTCCCAAGCAGTTGAGACCACAGGCATGTGCCACCATACCTGGCTACTTTTTTTAAAATTTTTTTGTAGGGATGGGATCTGGCCTTGTTGCCCAGGCTGGTCTTGAACTCCTGGGCTCAAGAAATCCTCTCACCTTGGCCTCCCAAAGTGCTGGGATTACAGGTGTGGGCCACCACATTCTTTAGTAAATTAATTTTGATATATCAATACCAAGGTTAATAATGTTTAATAATTCATTTCACTGGCCAAGTGCGGTGGCTCACGCCTGTAATCCCAGCACTTTGGGGAGGTCAAGGCGGGAGGATCAAAAGGTCAGGAGCTCAAGACTAGCCTGGCCAACATGGTGAAACCCCATCTCTACTAAAAATAGAAAAAATTAGCTGGGTGTGGTGGTGGGCGCCTGTAATCCCAGCTACTCGGGAGGCTGAGGCAAGAGAATCGCTTGAACCCAGGAGGCGGAAGTTGCAGTGAGCTGAGATAGTGCCACTGCACTCCAGCCTGGGTGACAGAGCAAGATTCCGCCTCAAAAAAATAACAATAATAATAATAATTCATTTCACTGGTTACCATTAACAGGGCCTTAGTCATACATTCAAATGAAGCCATGGGGCTTCATAGCAAAGAAAGAACAACTACTCAAGATCAGCTGGGCACAGTGGCTCATGCCTGTAATCCCAGCATTTTGGGAGGCCAAGATGGGAGGATCACTTGAGCCCAGGAGTTGGAGACCAGCCTGGGCAATATAGCGAGAACCATTTCTACAAAAATAAAATAAATAGCTGGGCATGGTGGTGTGTGTCTGTAGTCCCAGCTGCTCAGGAGGCTGAGGCAGGAGGATTGCTTGAGCCCAAGAGGTTGAGGCTGCAGTGAGTTATGATTGCACCATTGCACTCCAGCCAGGGCAACAGGGCAAGACCCTGTCTCTGAAAAAAAGACTCCTCAAGATGATCCTTGTGGCTGAATTTGAAAACTAAGTCAGCCATACTGGAGATGGTTGACCAAACCAGCCTGACCCTGAGGTAGAAATTGGTTTTGAGTCACCACAAAGGGATGTTGGTCTGAGGAGGCCAAAAGTTGACCCACTTAGAGCTCCACTGGATTCAGAATGACCTTCAGGTCCTGTTCCTTCATCAGACCTGTCTGCCCTGTTGGTCTGGTGTTCCTTACCTCATCCTGATAATATACACTACTGCCCGGAGAAACTTAAGTCTCTAGTTCCTGCAATCTATAATTTCATAAGTAATAAACTTGCATTCTTAAACTTGGTTTTGTCTTGCCCATTTCTTTTTCTTTCTTTTTCTTAAGATGGAGTTTCACTCTGTCGCCCAGGCTGGAGTGCAGTGGCACGGATCTCCGCTCACTGCAGCCTCCATCTTCTGGGTTCAAGCGATTCTCCAGCCTCAGCCTCCTGAGTAGCTGGGACTACAGGAGCCCGCCACGATGCCCGGCTAATTTTTGAATTTTTAGTAGCGACTGTGCTTCACCATGTTAGCCAGGCTGGTCTCAAACTCCTGACCTGAAATGATCCGCCCACCTTGGCCTCCCAAAGTGCTGGGATTACAGGTGTAAGCCACCACGCCTGGCCCACCCATCTCTTTTTCACTTGAGCCAAAGCTATTTCTAGGAAGGCAGTGGCATTTCCTGAGCTGAAATAATTTTCCCATTCCTGAGTCACATTTCACATGGTCCCAGAGGTGAATTTAGTGGATTACATTTTAAAAAACGAAAACCTCAGAGCCTCACATGGACCGGGTTTTGCCTTCCTCTCCAACTCCCACTATTTCTTCCTTTCCGTGTTTGCTGAGCCATACGGAAGGGCATGGCCAACAGAGAAGAAAAAGATTGATTAGTAGTAAAGAAGACCTGCTGTTGCCTTGAATGTCAGCATGTGCACACACAGGTTCACACACACACACAGGTTCACACACACACAGGTGTGCACACACACACTTTTATACCTGTCTATTGGCAGTTTCTTTTGGTTTTTCAGGATTGTCCTTAGTGTTTGTTTTCATCTGATGTTGCCTAGACCAAAATCCTGGAGGAAACAACCTGATGAACTAGGTCTTGAACTGCCCCATGCATGATCCCTACCTGTGGGGTCTGCCCCAGCTGGATAATAAATAGGTCATTATCAGTCTCATGTCAGTGTCCACAGTGGAGAGATTTTATTCTTCCCCTTGCTCTGGCATTGGCCCCTTTTCTCCTCCAAATCCCAGTCTTGGCCTAGAATTTTGAACTCTGCTTAGAATGCCAAATTGCCAAATATATATGTCAGGAGATCAGACAGAGTTAGCTGAGCAGGGAACAAGGGCGTGCTTTTCAGAAGCATGTGGGTCTGTTTCACAAGAATATGCGATTAACAATATAGACAAGGCTCACCATAAATTTATGAGTGAAACAACTTATTCCAACTGCTCTCATGCCTGGCTTCATACAGTCATCTACTTGTCCTTCCCTGGGCCCAGCCGATGCTGCTCCTCCTTTAACAACTGCTTCTGAATGTCCCCGTGGTGTGGGCCAGAAAGGAGACTCTCTTCTTCCCCAAAACCACCCGCAGTATGGCAGAGACTGGAATTCATGGCTCCTCTCCCAACCCATGCCCATTTCAGCCACTTAAAGAAAACATCCCATAAAGGGTGGGAAGAGAGAGCGTAACAGTAAGGTGTGTGCATTCCCAGAGATGTGATGCAAGGGGTATGGGAGGCATGGCACCGCTTGACTCATGCTGGAGAGCGGGCGCTTGGCCTGGCTTTCAGAGGAAATGCTCCTTGGAATGCAGTCGGCCCCGGCTGCACCCATGCCTGTGAGGGAGGGGCTTATGTGTCTGGCACATCATAGGTGGCTCCTGGGGTTTGCCATGAGTCTCAGCACAGCAGACCTGAGAGGAAAAAAATACAGACTCAACGTGTTTCTTCTATTCTCTCACCCAACAACAATCAACACAGAAGACTTCTGTGACTGCATGTGTGGGTTTTTTTTTCCCCCCACATACCAAGAAGCAAACAATTCTGCCATGGACTCTAGCCGAGACTCTTCCAATTCAATTCAATTCAGACACTAGCTACCTAGAGACAGTGTAAGAAGGCACAGGTTGAGGACTCAGTCCCCAAGACCACCCCTCTCTCCTGATGCCAATCGCAAGCTCCAGGTTGTTTTATCTGCACATCTGACCGACTGGCTATAAATCAGGGGTCCTACGGCCCCCTCCTGTGGCCCTCCCTTGGGTTTGATTAATACGCTAGAGCAGCTCACAGAACTCAGGGAAACACCGATTTATTATAAAGGATATTACAAAGGATAAAGATTAATAGATGCATAGGGTAAAGTATGGGGGAAGGCAGAAGCAGTTTCCATGTCCTCCCTAAGCACTACACCCTCCAGGAACCTCCACGTGGTCAGCTACCCAGAAGTTCTCCAAACATGGTTCTTTTGGGTTTTGATGGAGGCTTTATTATGTAGGCATGATTGATTAAACTCTTGGTCATTGGTGATCAACTTTACTTCAGCTCCTCTTCCCTTCCCAGAGGTCGGGGGATGAGGCTGAAAGCCCCAACCCTCTAATCATGCCTTAGCCTTTCCCATGACCAGTCTCCGTTCTGAAGCTACCGATGGGCTGCCGGCCATCTGTCAACTCATCAGCACACAAAAAAGACATCACTTTGGAGATTCCAAGGAATTTAGGAGTTGTACACAGAGAGACAAGGTGGACGACGAAATATATATTTTCCAATATCGCAGTAGGGTACAGTAATTTCTTAAGCCAATCGTTTAGTCCAGTGAAAGATAACTGGAATGAACAGCTCCATTACTCTTGCCAATATAGGCAAAATAGGCTCATGCTGTCTTGGAGAGTAGCTAAGCAAAAGCCACCTCGGTGTTCAGCGTAGGGACCCAGGTCCTGGGGAGGAGGTGGGCCATGCACATGAGAACAGGACATTTTTTTGGGGAGCGGAGGTAGGGCCCAATCACTCAACCCCTGTTCCCTACAAATCAACTTCAGGATCCCTGGCAAAGTGGCCCAGAGCAGCCCCAATTAAGGCCAGGTGCTGGGAAGGGCAGTAGGACAACTCAAGTGTAGCCACTGTGACGGGAGAGAGAGGCGGGCTACAGGCTAGCCCCGGTGTCAAGGAGCCCGCGGGAAGAGGAGGTGGAAGTGTGGGTGCCATGGGGTTGCTGACGCTGGAGCAAGTTGTCACTATCTCTCTGGGGCTTGCCTGCCTAAAGGAAGTGTCCCATGGAATGAAGGAGGTTTGTCTGCAAGCTGTAAGGCGTGGGACTCAGGCCTTCTGGGGCTCCACACCCTCCCCTTTGAGGCAAACCCCACCAGCCCTGGAAGCAGCCTGCACCTCACCTTCCTGAACATCAAAGCTTTTGATTGGCTATTGCTAAACTTTCTTCCTAGAAGGTTTTACCAATTCATACACCTACCACAAGTGCATCATTCTTTTTCATTTTTACCAACCTGAAGAAGGGAGAGGGCTCTATTGTTTAATTTACATTTGATTACTACTGAGCATGAGTCTATTACCATATGGTTTTCTCTCTTTCTCTTGTCCCTGAAATTCCATTTCTGGGAATATAATCCAAAGAAATTCTCAAAAAGATAGATGTTCAAGAATGTTCATATGGCATAGTTTATTTTTTATTTTTATTTTTTGCAGGAGACCGGAGTTTGATTATTACTCAAATTAGTCTCCCCAAGCATTCGGGGAGCAGAGTTTTTAAGGATAAATTGGTGGGTGGGGGGAAGCCAGTGGGCCAGGAGTGCTGACTTGTCAGAGATGAAATCATAGGGAGTCGGCGCTGTCTTGCTGTGTTCAGTCAGTTCCTGGGTTGGGGGCCACAAGATCACATGAGCCAGTTTATTATCTGGGTGGGGCCAGCTGATCTATCAAGTGCAGGGTCTGCAAAATATCTCAAGCACTGATCTTAGGGGCAGTTTAGGGAGGGTCAGAATCTTATAGTCCTATGACATTGTTTATAATAGAAGCAAAAATAAAAATAATACAAAGTCCATAAATAGGAAGCTGGCTATAGAAATTATGGTGTGTCCATACTGCAGAGGACCATGCGGTTGGTTATAGATTGAAGTTGACCAGCAGGGACAGACAAAGAAAGATCTCAGGAACACGTAGATAAATGAAAAAGATAATATGTATATAATATGTAACAATATACTAATATATCCCACTTAAGTTTTTTAAATGTTTGCATAGATATAATATGTACATAAATTCATAGAAAAGAAACTAAAGGGAAGTGAAAGTATTGATGGTGAGTAACTTTGGTAAAAGAAGGTCCAGGCATGTGGCTCATGCCTATAATCCCAGCACTTTGGGAGGCCGAGGCAGGATAATTGCTTGAGGTCAAGAGTTCGAGACTAGCCTGGGTAACATAGAAAAACCCTGCCCCTAAAAAAATTAAAATATTAGCCAGGTGTGATGGTGCACGTAGTCCTGTCGTCCTAGCTACTTGGGAGGCTGAGGCAGGAGGACTGCTTGAGCCCTGGATTTTGAGGCTACAGTGAGCTATGATTGTGTCACTGCACTCCAGCCTAGGCAACGGAGTGAGACTCCATTTCTAAAAGAAAGTAATTAATTAATAAAAATGAAGAGAATGCTCAGCAGACTTCTGAATTCTTTGAGTGTTCACAAGAAAAATAAATTCATGTATCACGTGTCCTATAAAAGAAAAAGAGGTTGGGGTTGCTTTTGCATATAAAGCAAGCTAGTTTCAACTTTTGTTTTTACCAAACTCTCTGTCCACTGGAGAAAAGTGCTTGCCACAGAAAACTGTTTTTCTGGTTCATTGAGGTATAATTGACAAATAACAAGTACATATATTCAAGGTGCACAATGTGATGTTTTGATATAAGTATACATTGTGAAAGGATTATTACGACCCATTTGCAGTAATTAACTTGATGAATTAACATATTCATGAAGTATATAATACATTATTATTAACTGTAGTCACCATGCTGTGCTTTCCATCTCAGAAAAGTTTGAGTATTACCCTAAAGTTAACTATGACCATTTAGGAGTTTGCTTTAAAGCACTGCTTTTCAAATTTTACTGTGGAAACAGATCGCTTGGGGATCCTGTTAAAATTTGGATTCTGAATCAGTAGGTCTAGAGTGGGGCCTGAGATTCTGTCTTTCTGACAAGCTCCCCAGGTGACATCAATGCTGCTGGTCCCTGAAGCACACTTTTGGTGGCAAGGTTTCCAGGGAGCTGAGGCTCTTGTATTTCTTTACAATCCAGACATCAGTTTCCCCTCCTTGTCATCACAATTCAGTGCATTTACCATTATATGGGGCTTTATATCCCTAGAGAATCAGAACACATATTGTGGAAAATTGGCTGAGTTGCATCAAAATGCATTGGTTTGGCCTCAGACGTGTTGCCTGTATCTGTAGCTGTATTTCAGTTCCAATAAATGCATGCATGTGGGTCTCAGGTAAACATATTGGTTTAAATGAAAATTCACTGCTTGGGAAACAAAAATAGGATTGCAATGAAAACACATTGCATTAAGTATTTTACAAAATTCCCACAAACAGATGCTAGGAAATAATGTTTTGGTTTCAGTGGCAGTTCATTGAATTCACTGTTATGCTATTTGTGTCTCTGAATATGTATGAGTTTTGATGAAAATGCACCGTGGAAAAAAATCAGTCAAGCTCTTCCTATACAGTCCAGCTATAATATTCTTCTAAATTTTATGTTGCTATACCATCTTTTCTCTTGTTTATGAATACATATTCTTTTTAATGTTCCATATTGCTTAGTGTTGCAGTAAATATAACCATTTTGTTTGTATCTTGAGTTTCTCACGTAGTGGATACATACATTGAGCATTAAAGAATATAAATGTGACTAAAATCTGTTATATTAACTAGAAGATGCCTTTACATTTTTTATCTCAAAATATTATTATTTCTGCATTGACTTTTATATAGAAAGATACATTCTAAAAAATATTGAACTGAATCTAGAATCAATTTTGAAATCATAATACCATACACTAAACAGATGGAAATATCGGCAATATTTGATCAAATACTTGGTGTAATTACAGTAAAGCAATTTACAGAACTGATAAGAACAGAATTACGATTTGTATCAAATTAATGCCCTGAAACAAAACTACATTAATTGTTATATCATGTTAGTGATCTCTGTTGCTACCCAAAGACTAAATTGTCGGGGGAGGAAAAGGGGCAAGAAATTGAATTTCGTTTAAATTGTGACAGTGTTCCTCTACAGTATTTTATTCACTCGAGTGGGTCAAAAGAATACCGCATGCTCAGCCAATTATCTGGTATGCAAAATTATTCTTAATTCTATGTGAGAATTGTAGACACTGGGTTGAGAAGGTGGAAATAAAAGCTGCATGCATACAAATAGTTAAAGGTCGTTATCTACATACCAAATCTAACTCGAGAAGAAAATCTTAAGATACTGTTTTATAGCTGAATGTGCTTCACCCACAGAGGAGCTCAGCGTTATCCCTGGGCCTTGGAAATAAGGGTGCAATGAACTGAATGCTTATGTCCCCTCCAAATTCATACACTGGTATTCTAATCCCCAAGGTGATGGTATTAGCAGATGGGGCCTTTGGGAGGTGACTAGGACATGAGGGTGGAGCACTTGTGAGTGGGATTAGTGCCCTTACAAAGAGACTGCAGAGAGCTTCCTTGCCCCTTCCACCATGTGAGGACACAGGGAGAAGATGGCTGTCTATGAACTGGGAAACAGGCCCTCATCAGACACTGAGTCAGCTGAGGTAGTGGTCTTGGACTTCCCAGCCTTCAGAACTGTGAGAAATAAATTTCTGTTTAAAAGGCACCCAGTTTCAGGTATTTTTGCCATAGTAGCCCAAAGAGACTAACAATGGATATCATTTTGTTGAGCCAGTTATAGAATCCAAGTCCAAGTCAAAACTGCAGGCTGATATTAGCTGGGCATGGTGGTGCATGCCTGTAGTTCCAGCTACTCCAGAGGCAGAGGTGGGAGGATGGCTTGGGCCCCAGAGGTCAAGGCTGCTGTGAGTGGTGATCACACCGGTGCACACCAGCCTGGGGGACAGAGCAAGACCCTGTCTCAAAAACACAAAAATACAAAAAACTTGCAGGCTCCAAAACTACCTGAACTTCAACCTACCTTCTTTCAATATGATGCCCAGAACATAGTCTCTCTCAATGACCCAGTCAAGCTTAAAAAAAAAAAAAAAAAGAAAAAAAAAAACATCACCACTTCTCTTTTCAAAATCTAACCTTGATATATATTTTGAGGGGAGGCATTCTGAAGTGTATCAGCATGATACATCATATCATCTGCAACTTACTTTCAAATGGCTTAGGAAAAAAATATGATATCTGCTATCTATTTATCTACCTACCTGTCTATCAAGAGATAAGCAAACATGATGAAATAATAAAAGTTGTTAAGTTCATGTGAGGGGTGTTTGGCTGTTTGTGTGCCATTTTTCAGCTTTTCTGATTGAATTTACTTTTTTAAGAAGGCAGAGAAAAGTATGTGGCCTTGATTTTGAAGGCAGACAAGAAACAGCTGAGCTCGTCTTGTTTCCCGATACATCAAAAATGCGGGACACATGGTCAGTGCTAATACATACTCCTTAAACTTAAGAAGTTCCTAAAATTAACTTTGCTTGTGGAGTGTCAAACCAGAAATCAGTTAAAACAAAGAAAAATTTGAGATTTTTCTGGGGGAAAAAATTTCATCTTGATTTTCTGAGTTACCCCAGCCCACTGTCCCTGGGTGTGCCTCTTGTCCTGGTAAAGGGTGTCACCCTTGTCCCCCCAAGAGCTCTCTGGTTTTTTTGTTTGTTTGTTTGGTCTTTTTTTTGAGACAGTTTCACTCTTGTTTCGACAGCTGGAGAGCAATGGCGCGATCTTGGCTCACTGCAACCTCTGCCTCCCAGGTTCAAGCGATGCTCCTGCCTCAGCCTCCCAAGTAGCTGGGATTACAGGCATGCACCACCATGCCTGGCTAATTTTTTGCATTTTTAGTAGAGATGAGGTTTCACCATATTGACCAGGCTGGTCTTGAACTCTTGACCTCGTGATCCGCCCGCCTCGGCCTCCCAAGGTGCTGGGATCACAGGCGTGAGCCACTGCGCCTGGCCCAGGATCTCTTACACAGTAGAATTCTACTCTGTTATTAAAAAGGCAAGCATAAGCTATTCCAAAACCAAGAAAGAACATAACCCTAAGTGCCCAGAATGGTGAACAATTAAAGAGCTTTAACTGCTTGGCAGAGTCTTCATGTTACTTACATAGAAACCTATAAAAGAGGCTGGGTGAGGGTGGCTCATGCCTGTAATCCCAGCACTTTGGGAGGCTGAGGTGGGAGGATCACGTGAGGTCAGGAGTTCAAGACCAGCCTGGTCAATATGGTGAAACCCCGTCTTTACTAAAAATACAAAAGTTAGCCAGGCATGGTGGCGCACATTTGTAGTCCCAGCTACTCGGGTGGCTGAGGCACGAGAATCGCTTGAACCTGGGAAGCGGAGGTTGCAGTGAGCCAAGTTCAGGCTACCGCACTCCAGCCTTGGCAACGGAGCAAGATTGTCAAAAAAAAAAAAAAAAAACAGGCCAAGGAAAATCAATGGAGACAGGGTCTGTATGTACTACAGGTAAAAGAAATTTTCAAAAACTAAAAAAAAGATTAGCTGGGCATGGTGGCACGCGCCTGTAGTCCCAGCTACTCGGGACGCTGAGGCAGAAGAATCACTTGAACCCGGGAAGCGGAGGTTGCAGTGAACCGAGATGGCACCATTGCACTCCAGCCTGGGCAACAGGGCGAGACTCCATCTCAAAAACAAAAACAAAAACCTATAAAAGGTAATAGCCCTTCAAGTTTTTGAGAAGTAATGCATTTTGGGTAAGAGTCATGCTCGTTTCCTCCATCCTCTGAGAAAAACACAATTGTTCTTCTAGATAGTTCTCCAGTGTTAATTCAAAGATGGCAGTGGTAATACAAAGGTGGCTGAGTCACGTGTCAAGTCAAAAAGCTAGTCTTAGATATGACTTTAGATTTCTCTTTTTCATCCCTTTGGTCCTTTAGAAACATTCACTGGAATGAGTATTAAAGTCTGATAATTTCAGACACTTGTTTATTCTTTGGCCTAAGTATATACCCTCACGGGGTTTTCTGTAATATTCATGTCAGAATCATTCCTTTAAAGTTTCTGCAGTCATTGGTTGAGGAATGTCTTATGCATTTCATTCATTCAAAAAGCTTTTATTGAAGCTCTGTGACATGCCAGTGTTTGGGAAACAAACACAATAAAAGAGCTTTCCATTACTGACAGATTTTTCTCCTTGCAACTTCTCTCCCTTCCCACTGCCCCAACCTCATGGGAATACCTCTTACAGAAATATGTAAGTTATAGCACAAGCTCTTTGTTAGAACTCCTAATTCTAATTCAAGATCAATTTTTTTCAACACTTTATCATAAAACCTTTTAAGCATATCTCAGAATTGAAGAAACTGTACAGTGAACACTCATATGCTCACCAGCTAGATTCAACAATAAACATTCTTCTGTACTTCATTTACTATTTATCCATTTATCCATCTGTTTGTTTACCCACCCACCAGTCCATCTTGTCTTTTTTTTTTTGAGATGGAGTCTCACTCTGTTGCCCAGGCTGGAGTACAGTGGTGTGATCTCGGCTCACTGCAACCTCTGCCTCCCAGGCTCAAGTGATTCTCCTGCCTCAGCCTTTTGAGTAGCTGGGATTACAGGTGTGCACCACCATGCCCGTCTAATTTTTGTATTTTTAGTAGAGACGGGGTCACATCATGTTGGCCAGCCTGGTATTGAACTCCTGACCTCAGGTGATCCACCTGCCTTGGCCTCCCAAAGCATCTTGTCTTTTTAATGCATTTCTAAGTATGTTGCAGTCAGCAATACACTTCTCCCCATATATTCCAACATGCATATATTTTATTAGAGTTCAATGTTGGTTGATTTCTTTCTCTTTTGAGGTAGAATTTAAACACAATAAATGCACAGTTTATAAGTGTGCCATTCAGCAAGTTGCAAGGAAGGCCATGTATACCAGCAAGGCAAACCCCGGCAAGATCCAGTACATTAAGATTGCCCTGAAAGCTCCCCTGCACAGCTGGTCCCCAACCCCATGGCCCAACACCCAAAGGTAACCCTTTCTCTGGATTCCCCTGCCCCCACCTTAGATTAGTCCATAGATTAGTTTTGCTTGTTCTAGGATGATATATATATAAACAGTATGTGCTTTCGTGTGTAAGGCTTCTTCCATTCAGTACAGCATTTTTGGAATTCATCATGATGTTGTATGTATCAATGGTTCCTCCCCCCACCCCCCCCTTTTTTTCTGAGACAGAGTCACCCAGGCTGGAGTGCAGTGGCACAATCTCAGCTCACTGCAACCTCCGCCTCCCAGATTCAAGCCGATTCTCCTGCCTCAGCCTTTCGAGTAGCGGGGATTGCAGGTGCATGCCACCACACCGGACTGATTTTTGTATTTTTAGTAGAGACGGGGTTTCACCATGTTGGCCAGGCTGGTCTCGAACTCTTGACCCCGGTGATCCACCCACCTCGGCCTCCCAATGTGCTGGGATTACAGGTGTGAGCTACCGCGCCCAGCCAGTTCCTCCCTTTTTTATTGTGTAGTATTTCATTGTCTGAATTTACTACAGTTAGTTTATTCGATCTCCTATTGGTTGTTTTCAGCTTTCAGTTATTTACGAATAAAGCTATGGACATTTTTGAACAAGCCTCTTTGAGGACATATGCTTTTATTTCTCCTGGGTGAGTAACCTAGGTGTGGAATTGCCAGGTCATAATGTAGGTGCAGTCAGCCTTCCATATCCGTGGGTTCCACATTCATGGACTCAGCAAATATTCATTAATTCAATAAAAAATCAAGGGGTGGGGGAAAGGATGATCATGTCTGTATGGAACATGTATAAACTTTTTTCTTGTTATTATTTCCTAAACTGTATACAGTATAATTATGCTCACTCTCTGAGTAATGGGATCAATTGAACTCCAAACCTCAGCATCATGCGATACACTTATATAACAAACCTGTATATGTACCACCTGAATCTAAAATAAAAGTGGAAATTATTTTTTTAAATACAGTATAACAACTATTTACATAGTCTTTACCTTGTACTAGGTATTAAAAGTAATCTAGAGATGATTTAAAGTATACAGGAGGATGTGTGTGGGTTATATGTAAATACTACCCTGTTTTAGATCAGCTTCCTGAGCATCTGTGATTTTGGTATTTGCAGGGGTACCTGGAACCAGTCCCCTGCAGATACTGATGGACGACTGTATACGTTTAGTTTTATAAGAAATTGCAGGCTGGGCATGGTAGCTCACGTCTGTAATCCTAGCACTCTGTGAAGCCGAGGTAGGCAGATCACTTGAGGTCAAGAGTTTGAAACCAGCCTGGCCAACATGGCGAAACCCTGTCTCTACTAAAAATACAAAAAAATTAGCTGGGTGTAGTGGCAGGCACCTGTAATCCCAGCTACTCAGGAGGCTGAGGCAGGAGAATTGCTTGAACCTGGGAGGCAGAGATTGCAGTGAGCCAAGATCGCGCTACTACACTCCAGCCTGGGGGACAAGAGTGAGACTCTGTCTCAAAAAAAAAAAAAAAAGTAAATTGCAAAATCCTTTTCAAGATGTATTTTTAAATTGATAAAACACTAACTTAGTATACATTTTGATTAAGATAAACATTACTGTATAGGTTGACCAATGTGATATGGTTTGTCTCCGTGTCCCCACACAAATCTCATGCAAATTGTAATTCCTAATGTTGGGGGAGGGACCTGGTGGGAGGTGATTGGCTCATGGTGGAGAATTTCCCCCTTGCTGTCCTCATGATAGTGAGTGAGTTCTCATGAGATCTGGTGGTTTAAAAGTGTGTAGCACTTTCCGCTTCACTCTCTCTCCTGTTGCCCTGTGAAGATGTGCTTGCTTCCCCTTTGCCTGTGCCATGACTGTAAGTGTCCTGAGGCCTCCCCAGCCGTGCTTCCTGTACAGCCTACAGAACTGAGTCAATTAAACTTCTCTTCATAAATTACCCAGTCTCAGGTATTTTTTTTATAGCACTATGAGAACAGACTAATACATAATGCTAAATGTCTCAACATTCTCTACTCTTTGGGTGAATATTTGCTTATGTAAGCTGTGGAGAGAAGAAAATTAACGAAGCTAGGGAAAGCTCCCTGGGCCACCATCCACTACTAGTGTTGCCTTAATTATTAATCCTACATCATTTTAGAATTTGTACTTCAATGGCAATGGGTATTCCTCCAGGAATGGAATGCAGTTTCATCAGAACTTTCTCCTGACACGCCTTGTGGCTCTGAGTCACAGACGTTTTTCTTAAAGGGAGTGTCTTTCATCTCAGGGCCTCAAGCTACCTGTCATTCCCCCATAATCCAGAGGTCCCCCACCCCTGTGATCGCATTCCAGCTTGCACCCTCTCTCCTCACTCCCTTTCCTTCTAGTTCCTGCAGCCACTGCTGAATTGCCGCATGCCAGCTCTCTGGCTTTCTAGGGTTTGCCATTTCACAAGCCCGTTTCACAAGCCTTAGCCTCAGATTTTATAAGGTTTATCAGTAAATTGCAGAATGAGAGGTTTTATCTTGCGTTACAGGAATTTCAGGCAGAAGCAAGCAGATGGCGTTATAGGCCAGTCCAAGCACAACACAACCCACAGGCCGGGGCTCAAAGCTCATGTGACCTGCCTCTACCAGGCACTGAGCTGACACCCTGGGCACACCTCTCAACCTCCCAGTCTTCCTCTTGCAGGAAAGAAAAGTTAAGCATTCCAAAGTGTTCAGCTGATTTGAGCATTTTGTCCAGGACATCTGATTTCAATGTTTGCGTGTGTGTGTGTGTGTGTGTGTGTGTGTGTGTGTGTGTGTGTATTTAGAGAGAGGGTCTCCCTGTGTTGTCCAGGCTGGCCTTGAACTCCTGAGTTCAAGCGTGGTAGCACACACCTGTAGTCCTAGCTACTCACCCTCCTGAGTATCTAGGACTGCAGGTGTGTGCTACCACGCTGGAATTAAATGTGTATTTTGCATTTGTAAATTTATTGACATAAGTGACAGAGTTCAGGCATATAATAAAATTGGTGAGTCCGAAGAACAAATATTTCATTTTCTTCCATTTTCTCTCGGTTCTTGCAAACTTTCCTGAAATCTTGTCTCAGCTGAGAAACATGTTCTTACCATATAATCATGTGAAGGGTGAAACTTGTATTCCCAGTGATCGTAATGAACACAGCTCATATTGTCCAGGTCTTTTCTTCCACTAGAGGGATTTTACTGCCCTCCACTTTATTCTCCCAAGAAATTTTTAGTTAAAAAGCTTAAATGTGACCAGGTGCAGTGGCTCATCCCTGTAATCCTAGTACTTTGGGAGGCCAAGGCGGGCGGATTACCTGAGGTCAGGAGTTTGAGACCAGCCTGGCCAACATAGCAAAATCCTGTCTCTACTAAAAATATAAAAATTAGCTAGGCATGGTGGTGCACACCTTTAATCCCAGCTACTCGGGAGGCTGAGGCAGAAGAATCGCTTGAACCTGGGAGGTGGAGTTTGCAGTGAGCCGAGATTGCACCATTGCACTCCAGCCTGGGAGACAGAACAAGACTCCGTCTCAAAAAAAAGCTTAAACGTTCTCACCACACACACATACAAATGGTAACTGTGTGAGGTGATGGATGTGTGAATTAGCTTGATTATGGTATCTCACCTCACAACATAGACATATATCAAAACATCGCATTGTACATCTTGAATATATATAACTTTTAATTGTATATATATTTGTTGTATATATATATAGTTGTGTGTGTATATGTATATGTATGTGTATATATATATATATATATATATATAAAAGATATATATATCTTTTAGTGGTATATATTCAAGCTGCAGGGGAGGGAAACTTTTAGCTACAAAGTAGATCCAGCTGGAAAATCTTAACATCAAATGCTAGTTTCTGCATGTAATTTTTTCTCTTTAAAAAATACATGGCCATAATATAAAATTCAAAAGGCAACATGGTAAGTTGCAAAGCTTGTCTCTGTTCTTCCCCTTTCCCCTAGTCATCAGATCTTCCCAAAGACATACTGTTACTAGGTACCTGTGTATTTCTAGACATCCCAAACTTTTCTTAACACATACATATTATATATTCCCCTCATCACATAAATGTTAGCATACTATGAAAGAGACAGCAAGTTGCCTGTCTCAACATCCGTTCTCCCACTTTCTTTCTTTTTCTTTTCTTTTTTGATATGGAGTTTTGCTCTGTCACCCAGGCTGGAGTGCAGTGGCATGAACAACGGCTCAGCACAGCCTTGACCTCTTGCCTCAGCCTCCTGAGTAGCTGGGACTACAGGTACGCACCACCTGGCTAATTTTTAAATTTTTGTAGAGACAGAGTTTCACCATGTTGCCCAGACTGGTCTCAAACTCCTAGGCCTAAGGGATCCTTTCACCTTGGCCTCTCAAAGTGATGGGATTACAGGCATGAGCCACTGCGTCTGATCTCCTCACTCTTTTTATAACAGCCGTCCAAATGTATTTGAAGCTACTCATTGCTGTCCAGCAAAAAACTGCATTTCTCAGCCTTTCTGTTAACTAATAATGTAGGCTATGTAACTAAGTTTTAGATACTGGAGTAGAAGATACTAGAATGTAACATTTGTCAGATCTTTTGCCTTTCTGCTGGCTGGGATGTGGACTTGATGACTGGAGCTTAAGCAGCCTTCTTGGACAGTGAAGCAGCCCACTTGGGATGGCAGAGCAACAAGATGGAGGAAATTAGGTCCTGAGAATGATGGCGTTCCTTTATAAGCCATGGCCCTGTCTATACCTATTTTGTTATTGTTGTTGTTGTTGTTTTTTAGCAGCTGAAACAGCTTAAACACCATAACAAGCTCAATGTTACTTGCAGCAAAATACAATTCTCTTTTTAAACGTATGTAATTTTTATTTGTCAGTTATACCTTAATGAAAAATGTAATAGTCAAAACAAATGATATATTTGGAAATTTTAAAATATACACTTTAAAGCCATGGATTAAAAAATAAGTCACACTGAAAACTAGGAAACATTTTGAATGGACAGTTGTGAAAATGCCACATGTCAAATATTGTGGCATTTCACAAAATCTATTTTGAGTGAAATATATAGCACGAAAGCCTAGAAATGCTGACATTTAAGAAGTGGGAAAAAATTTTTTAAAATTAGCTAGTCATCCAAATTAGAATCAGAAAACAACAGCAAAAGAAATACAAAAAAACAAAAATGAAAAATAAATTGAAGAGCAGAAGTTAATAAATACAACTAAAATTTATGATATAGAGCATTACAAAGACAAGTAACTCTTTAAAAAGCCTAATACAATTGAAAAACCTGTGAGCAAGAGTGGAAAAGCAAAAAAGAAAGGACACAAATAAACTATATTAAGAATGTAAGACGGGGCTGGGCGTGGTGGCTCATGCCTGTAATCCCAGTATTTTGGGAGGCCAAGGCAGGAGGATCACTTGATGTCAGGAGTTCAAGGCCAGCCTGGCCAACCTGGCGAAAACCCATCTCTACTAAAATTACAAAAAAAAATTAGCTGGGCATGGTGGCACATGCCTGTAGTCCCAGCTACTCAGGAAGCTGAGGCAGGAGAATGGCTTGAACCCAGGAGGCGGAGGTTGCAGTGAGCCAAGATCAAGCCACTGCACTCCAGCCTGGGCCACAGAGGGAGACTCTGCCTCAAAAAAAAAAAAAAAAAAAATGTAAGAGGGGCCAGGCATGCTGGCTCACACTTGTAGTTCCAACGCTTTGGGAGGCTGAGGCAGAAGGATCACTTGAGCCCAGGAGTTTTAAACTGGTCTAGGCAACATAGTGAGACACTGTCTCTCCAAAAAAAAAAAAAAAAAAAAAGTAAGAGGGGACATAAACGTAGAAGCTGCAGACATGAAAGAGATAATAACATTTTTCTATTTACAGGCAGTTTTATAAAAATGAATTACAAAATATAGATGAGATATGTTCTATTACAGATATAAGGTATGGTATAATACAGTAAAATACAATTCTTAACAGATGTGTGTACCATACATAGTGCACTACGCCTTGCTTTCCTCCTTAACAATATGTCTTGGAAATGAATCTGTAGAGTACATAGAGAACTGCCTCATTCCTTGTAATGACTGAATGTTATTCCTTTATACGACTGAACCATTATTTATTTAAACGTGTCTTATTGATAGCATTTAGATTGTTTCCAGTCTTTGCTATTATAAAAAAAGGCACAATATATAAACCCATCATTTCACACACTTGCAACTCCATCTGTAGGATAAATTCCAACAAGTAGAATCGCTAGGTTCAAAGGCATGCTCATATTTCTTTGGACTGATTTCACATAGAAGCTATACCATATTACACTACTCCCATTAAAGTAAAAGAATGGCTATTGGGGCCGGGCACGGTGGCTCACGCCTGTAATCGCGGCACTTTGGGAGGCCAAGGCGGGCGGATCACGAGGTCAGGAGATCAAGACCATCCTGGCTAACACGGTGAAACTCTGTCTGTACTAAAAATACAAAAAATTAGCCAGGCATGGCGGTGGGTGCCTGTAGTCCCAGCTACTCTGGAGGCTGAGGCAGGAGAATGGCGCGAACCCGGGCAGGGGAGCTTGCAGTGAGCCGAGATTGCGCCACTGCACTCCAGCCTGGGCGATAAAGCGAGATTCGGTCTCAAAAAAAAAAAAAAAGAATTCCTATGGAGTCTCCTAACAACAGCATCATCAAGGCCAACACATTCCAATGTCTGTTGCGCTTCTTTCATGAAGCTGAGCACCTTTTTCTTGCTGCATAGCCTTCTAACCAACTCTATTATAATAGAACTTGTTCCTCATGATCAGCAAGTGAGCGTTTGCTAGCTTCAGATCTGAAACTTTCATTTTCCACTAGTAGGCTTCTGAAAGTAACCCTCTTGGTTCATGGATTAGGTGAGCCAGAACGCCAAATAACTTATAATTGAGGAATAAAAATAAAATTAATGCGAATGAGAATTTGTCTCCAAAAGTAGAAATTTTTCCATCCATGTCTCTCTTTCCACAACTTGCATTTGTGAAATTTAGAATGAATGTCGGAAGTAGGAGAAGACTCAGTCTGTCATAGTAGAATCTTTGTGTATTTCTTAGAATACTTATTGTAGGATTAAATTGAAAACAAAATCATCCAATTTTACACTTATTAGGGAAGAAAATAATCACACCAACATATAAGATGTTGACAAAGGGCCGGGGACGGTGGCTTATGCCTTTAATTCCAGCACTTTGGGAGGCCAAGGTAGGCAGATCATGAGGTCAGGAGTTCGAAACCAGCCTGACCAACATGGTGAAACTCTGTCTCTACTAAAAGTACAAAAATTAGCTGGGCATGGTGGCGTGTGCCTGTAATTCCAGCCACTCAGGAGGCCAAGGCAAGAGAATCGCTTGAACCTAGGAGGCAGAGGTTGCAGTGAGCCGAGATCGCGCCACCGCACTCCAGCCTGGGTAACAGAGCAAGGCTCCGTCAAGAAAGGAAAGAAAGAAAGAGAGAGAGGGAGGGAGGGAGGGTGGGGGGGAGAAAGAAAGAAAAAGAAAGAAAGAAAGAAAGAAAGAGAGAGAGAGAAAGAAGAAAGAAAGAAAGAAAGAAAGAAAGAAAGAAAGAAAGAAAGAAAGAAAGAAAGAAAGAAAGGAAGAAAGAAAGAAAGAAAAAGATATTGACAAAGAATGAAGTCCAACACATGAGCTTTGACCAAAATTCCAACAGATGGCAGTATTGGCCAACTTTTTCCTTAAAAACTTAGGTTCTTTTCAAGATGCTAATTAAACCTTGTTAGACGCAATAGATATATTTTCTGTAATTTCTCAAGGAGAATTTGTATGTGTAGTTTATTATATGTTGTGCTCTATATTGTAAAAAAATAACAAAAACCCTTAAGTAGTAATATCGTAGGCAATAATAATAGAGTAACCGAGGTATGAATGAACAGTTTTAAGCACTAAAACACACTAAGGGCTTTGTTATGGACTGAAATGTGTCCTCTCCCCAGAGTCACAGGATTATGAAGCCATAATCCTCAATGTGACTATATTTGAAGCCGGGGCCTTTACGGACATAATTAAATTAAATGAGGTCATAAGAATGGGGCCCTAGTCTGATAGGACTGGTGTCCTTACAAGAAGGGGGAGAGTCCCCAGGGAGTCCTCTCTCTCAGCATGGACACGAAAGAAAGGCTATGTGAGGACACAGAGAGAAGGTGGCTGTCTACGAGCTAGGAAGAAAGGCCTCACCAGAAACCAACCCTCACAGCAGCTCCATCTTGGACTTCCAGCCTCCGGAACTGTGAGAAAATAAATGTTTGTGATTAAAGTCGGTGACATTTTGTTAAGGCCATCCTAGCAAATGAATACAGGCTCTTTCCTAACGTTGTCTCTTTAAGAGCTCACCAGCCTGAGGTAAGAATCATTCCATCTGTGTTACTAATGAGACCGCTGAGGATCAAAGGGGTGAGTAAATTGCTTAGTAGTGCCTAGGTTTTATGTAGTGAGTTTGGCTAAAACGGTAGAGCTCCCTGATTCTAACCTCCCTGCAGGTTTTCCACCACACCCACTGACCTCTACATGGCCAAAACCAAGGGTTCACTCTCTTCAGGTGTCTTCAAGGGTCTTCAGGGAGCTCCACCCAGCAGCAGCGTTTGACAGAGCTGTTCACTTCCTCTTCCTGGAGCTGTGGCTTCCAGAGTCCATGCTCAGCGGTTCCCCTCCTTCTTCGGCTGCTCCTCTCTTAGGTGAGCTTTGTTGGTGTCCTTCATTTCCCTGACTCTAAACATTGGAGAACTCCACGTCCAGTCTTGGGCCTCTTCCCTGTTAATCCACAAGCACTCCCTAGGTGACCTCAGCCGTGCTTATGGTTGTTGGCCACAGAGTCCAAACTGGCTTTGCTGCCTCCACACTTGTCCCCCTCCCCTGAGCAGCCAAGATGACTCTGTTAAGATACGAAGCAGATCGCGCCATTGCTTGACTCAAGCCCCTCCAAAGTCTCTGCTCTCACTCAGAGGAAAAGCTAAGGTCATTTTTTTTTTTTTTTTTTGAGATGGAGTTTCACTCTTGTTGCCCAGACTGCAGTGCAGTGGTGTGATCTCAGCTCACTGCAACCTCCACTTCCCTGGTTCAGGCGATTCTCCTGCCTCAGCTTCCAAAGTAGCTGGGATTACAGGCGCACGCCACCACGCCCGGCTAATTTTTGTATTTTTAATAGAGATGGGGTTTCCCCATGTTGGCCAGGCTGGTCTCGAAATCCTGACCTCAGGTGATCCACCTGCCTCAGCTTCCCAATGTGCTGGGATTACAGGCATGAGCCACAGTGCCCAGCCAAGCTAAGGTCTTTATAATGTCTCCCTTCAGTGCCAACAGCTCCATCCCCCAACTCCCTTCAATTCTCAATTTCTCTTTGGCCTCCTCTGTTGCTCCTCTGTCCTTAGCTCACTCATGCCTACCACACAAGCCAGCCATGCTTCTGCCTCAGGGCCTTTGCACTCACTGGTTTCTCTGCCTGGAATGTTTCTCTGGTAATGAAGATGCCACCATATCCTTGGAGACATCCTTATCTCAACTGCAAACCACCCTCCCTCTCAGTACTACCTAACGTCTTTGTTTATGTTTTTCCTTCAGCCCATACCATTCATTATCTACCGTACTATATATTTTACTTACCTTGTTTATTTTCTCTCCTCTGGAATACAAAGTCCACAAGGGCAGAGATTTTTGTCTTTTGTTTTCATGGTTCTAGGCTCAAAACCTGTAACAATGCATGGCACATGGAAGATGTGAGAATTTGCTGAATAACTGAATGGCACCATGTTGCCTCACCTAAGGATAATGACTTAAGAATAGGAAAAATTCACTGTGCAAAGATCAGTTCTTAATAGCTGTCTACATCTCAGAACAAGAAAAATTAGATGTAAACCATTGCACAAAGGATTAGATGAAATTGTTTTAAAAAATCAGACATTGGAGGTAAGTATTGCCATAAGCCATATAAGCAAAACAATCAAATCTCTGGTGACATTGGAAAATAAGATTGATTCTAAATTTGCTGCTGATGTTTACCATTGCTCTGCATAAAGACAAAAGGAAGGGCTGGCCAACTTCTCGTGGTTTTCCAAGTCCAGGTATCTAAAACCTGGCAGAGCTGGGAGGACTGCTTGAGGCCAGTGGTTCAAAATAAGCCTGGGCAACATAGTGAGATTCTGCCTCCATAACAAAACAAAAGACAAAACAACTAATTCTGTTGTTTTTTTTTTTTTAAGAAAAAAAAACACAACAGCAAACTTGACTATAAAGATTATTGCTGGGCACGGTGGCTCAGGCCTATAATCCAGCACTTTGGGAGGCTGAGGCGGGTGGATCACCTGAGGTCAGGAGCTCAAGACCAGCCTGGCCAACATGGTGAAACCCTGTGTGTACTAATAATACAAAAAATTAGCCGGGCATGGTGGTGCATGCCTGCAATCCCAGCTACTCGGGAGGATGAGGCAGGAGAATCACTTGAACCTGGGAGGTAGAGGTTGCAGTGAGCTGAGATTGCGCCACTGCACTCCAGCCTGGGCGACAAGAGCAAAACTCCGTGTCCAAAAAAAAAAAAAAAGAAAAAAAGATTATTATATATAATCATTCAAGGCCTGTATGACTCAGTTCTCTTAGAAAAATGTCATAATTTTTATAATATTACTGAATATCATTGGCATTATTTGTGTAGCCCACTTAAGTGAAGTCAATAACATGACTAAGTGGCATATTATCTTCATGTCAGGCAAACGTTCTTTGGATTTTATAAGTTAGGGTGAGATACAAATAAGTGAAAGTACTTTTTCTAATGAATAATGATGAATCTAAAATAGGACTGACTTGGCCGGGCATAGTGGCTCATGCTTGTAATCCCAACACTTTGGGAGGCTGAGGCAGGAGGATTACTTGAAACCAGGAGTTTGAGACCAGCCTGGGCAACAAAGGGAGAACTCTTCTCTAATAAAAATAAGAATAAAAAATTAGCCAGGTGTGGCAATGTTCACCGGTGGTCCCAGCTACTTGGGAAGCTGAGGCAGGAGGATCATTTGAGCACAGGAGTTCAAGACTGCAGTGAGCTGTGACTGCACTCCAGCCTGGGCAACAGAGCAAGACCCTGTCTCTAAAAAAGTAATAATAATAAATAGGACTGACTCGCATATGTATGCAACTATTTTGTTACCAGTGACAGAATACATGCGACGATGTTTTCTAGTCTTGTGACTGGTTTCTTAGTTGTATATTTTATTTTTACAATCATTGTTTCCAGGCTGTGTTGTTTGGAAACTCAGCTGAGAGATGTATGAATCTGATTCCAGAGTCTCTGAGAGCTGGAAAGGGCCTCAGAGATGGTTGGGACTGATACTCTTGCATTACAGGTCAGGAAATGCAACACAGAGACAAGATGAAACTTGCCCAAGGACATCATAACAGCCAGCCTGTGGCTAGGCTAATACTAGATTCCTGTTCTTCCCATTCCAGTCGCATTCTACTCAGGAAACTCATCAGAATTCCCGAATATTGAGTGTTTCCTACCTGTTACATTAGCAGTTTTTGAGAAGGGTGTATATTGTAGTTAAATTAATCAGCTTTGGGAAAATATGGGTGCAGCATGGGAATAGAGACTGTCATTTGAGAATCATTGCAGAAATGACAAAACCCTGAGAATGAAGAATGGGCCTGAAATAGTCCTGGCACTTCGCTCTTCCACCAAACTGAACTATAGCTCTAAGGACAATGACTTCCAGTCTGTCACTCTAAAGCCTGTTCTAAGATTACATCCCCTCTGGCTCTCCCTAGATACTTCTGATTATCATTGGTAATCATGCCCATTAAATGTCTTTGGTTTCTTGGTACACAGAAGGTAAATAATGGGTTCATGATTTAGGTAGGAATACACAAATATTTTTCACACTATAAATTTGTTTTCTATTCAGTTAAATATTAGGCCATCTGGTAATGGAGAAAATGTTTGAAAATCCCCCTAGTTAACCTAAAAGGTTGCATTTCCTGCCTTTGGGGCTTTGAATTTTTAAGTTACATGTCTTCATAGATGGCGATCAGGATAAAACTAATATCTCTCTTAGATGAATCAAAATTCACCCCCTTGGGCAAGGGAGGGACCCAGCCTTTCTTTAAACACGTGGTTGCCTGAGAATTGAACAAAATTAGAATAGGGAGAGAATGGCTTTGCCATGCCGATCATGGTATTGTGGAGATTTAAGAACTAGTGGCCAGGCGAGGTGGCTCACGCCTGTAATCTCAGCATTGTGAGAGGCCAAGGCAGGTGGATCACTTGAGGCCAGGAGTTCGAGACCAGCCTGGCCAACATGATGACCCTGTGTTTACTAAAAATACAAAAATTAGCCGAGTGTGGTGGCATGTGTCTGTAGTCCCAACTGAGGCAGGAGACTTGCTTCAACCCAGGAGGCGGGGGTTGCAGTGAGCCGAGATTGTGCCACTGCACTCCACCCTGGGTGACAGAGTGAGACTCTGTCTCAAAAAAAAAAAAAACTAGTCAGAGCTGTTGACGTGTTGAGGCACCTGCTACTGATACATACTATAAACGTGGAAGATGATTTTCATTTTTGTAGTCATGAGCAGGATACTGTATAATGTATAATTGTTGGACATTAAAGAAAACAAATTCCTTCTTGTCTCCTTAGGCTCAGAGCCACTCAGACATTGGGAAGCAAGTTTGTCAAGATGACAGAGAACCGAGGTAATGGATTCGAGTGATGAAACAGAAGTTCATTCATGAGTTTTTGGCCACACCTCCAAAGTGACAACTTGGCCAGAAAGGGGATAACTGGATTTCCCTACTTCTCTTTTATCATCCTCAGTGAGAGTGACCAAATATTAGAGCTAGATGGAACCTTAGTGAAAATCTGGCTACTCGTCCCGTCCCACCAGCCTGCCACCCATTTCAAGTTTGAACAGACAAAGACACATGGACCTTATGTAATTACTGGGGATTACCCCAGGAGTCTGTGGCAAAAGTCAGCTTCTTCCCTCCCTGCTTCCCCCGCCCTGTCTCTGGTGCTTTCTGCCAACACTAGGCTGTTTCTGTGATCCTACTTAAGCGTACCTAACCTGTGAATGCTGTATAGAAGGTGCTAATGAACATGATTTAGCTTTAACACTCAGTTTTCTAAAGGGACACGTGGGGGCAGCAACAGTTTAGGGAAAAAAAATTCCAGTTCTAGCCTCTACTGTCTACATATGTGTATACATTTGAGAAACGTTTGGGAAAGGGATATTTGAGAGCTTCTTTTTCTTTTTTGTGGTTTAGTTATTTGATGACATTGAGATTGTTTCTGAGCCATGTGCTTCAACATCGGATTGGGGATTTCAGAAAAAGTTTTAGTCACTGTGATTCAATTTAGCTTCCAAATGTGCCTCTGCTAAGAGACTTAAAAGCACTCATAAACAGCACGTGTGTCTTCTTTGCAGTGTTTGCTAATTTTGAGTCACATCTTCTTTTTAGAAAATCATGAGATTGGGCCGGGCGCGGTGGGTCACACTTGTAATCCCAGCACTTTGGGAGGCCGAGGTGGGCGGATCACGAGGTCAGGAGATCGAGACCACGGTGAAACCCCGTCTCTACTAAAAATACAAAAAATTAGCCGGGCGTGGTGGCGGGCACCTGTAGTCCCAGCTACTTGGAGAGGCTGAGGCAGGAGAATGGCGTGAACCTGGGAGGCAGAGCTTGCAGTGAGCCGAGATTGCCCCACTGCACTCCAGCCTGGGTGACAAAGCAAGACTCCGTCTCAAAAAAAAAAAAAAAAGAAAGAAAATCATGAGATTTGGTGTCACAGAGACTGGAATAAATATAGTCAAACTTATTGGTGAAGATTTCCTTTAGCTGTTTTCATAATCCATTTCCATTGTTATGATTATTGATGAATAAAACATTTCCTTTAGGTAGATACTTCTTTTTTTCCCCCACCTTGATTTAATGTTTCCACTCTTATTGTCAAGTTTCTTATTACTCCCTAATAACTCTCAATAAAATAATGATTCCTGGGAGATTATTCCTGCTTTCCTACTATCACCTGTTGATTTGAAAAGGCAGAACAATATCGTAGAAGCTTCACTAAAGTATAGAAAGATAAAATGATAATACTAAATACTAAAATACAAAAAGTGATACTAAAAGTGGAGTCCTGGCACTAGTATTTTTTTTTTTTTTTTTGAGTCTTTAAATTTTATTTATTTATTTATTTTTGAATTTTTTTAAATTATACTTTATGTTCTGGGATACATGTGCAGAACGTGCAGGTTTGTTACATAGGTATACATGCCTGGCACTAGTATTTTGTTGCCACAAAATATCAAGCATGTATCCAAACTGCTCAAGACACATTAAAGACACAGGTAATCTGTAGGCATATTCAGGCTTGCAGTTTGCATTTTTTGGTTTTCTTGTGGCTTTCAGTGCAAGTTGAGGTAATTCATGGGAAACAGTCACCAAAGAAATGCCAGTATTAGAAATCCAAGAGCCATTTCTCTAGCTTCTTCCAGAATCAAGACTTTAGAGGTAATTTCTATCAACACTGGACATTTCCTGTCTGCAATTAACAATGAACACATAGCATTATGTTTAACTGCAACCTGTTTAAAGCAGATTGGATGCTAAGGTTTAAGAACATTCTTCAGTCAGAAACGTCTTTTAATCAGGTTTTTAATCCTGAGCACAATCTAAGACACAGCATCATAGACTAACTCATTCGAGAATAGGTGTTGTCATCTAATCCTAACCACCCCCACCACCAACGAGCTGAATAGCTCTGGGCTCAGTATATACATTTGTACTAGGCTCAGTACACACACCTAAGCTGCGTTCAGTATATGCCACTTTATAGTGAGGGATGTTTTGTAATGAGAGCTCTAAGGCTCTAAAATTCTGTGTTTCTGCTAGTTTCTTCCTCAAGATAAAACTGTGGAACTCATAGTTTATTCCCTCTCTTTGGACAGTTTGAGCCAGGCCGCTATTTAATCACAACATCACAAGTCAGATTTTTCCTACCTTAGTGTTGGCAGTGGAACACACCAGAACTGCTAAGGCCAAGGAAATCCCATTTTTTGAAGAGGCTTTCCTTTGTTAGCTTCTCTTTCTAGTAGTAAAGGTAAAGGAAAAAAAGATGTTAAAGATGTAAATATCTTAGGGTTTTTTTTTTTTGGTATAAATATTTGAACACAGAATATGTAATGTAAACTGGATATGTATTTTTTACATTTTACTTAACCTGAATTTTACACAATCTTTGCTTGAATGCTCCAACAATGAAAGGAGAAAATATGTATTTAAACAATTTTTAAGTACTTATTCTTTATTCAGTACACTTGAGTTTCATTCAAGCTATAGTTTTAAAATGTAAAAATGCTGAGAAATTAAAAGCAGTCAAATGCTTTTGTCTGAGTCTTTGTTCAAGGAAGTATCTTAGACAATTTTGCCTTAAAAGTTCTTGAGGCAAATGAAAACCAGTTTTTCAGAATTAGAAAGACCACAATTAACTTAGTATCCTATAACTTTGGTGTTTTAAAAAGTAATTCTCAAAGGGGTGAGTCAAGTCAGAAAGGGAACTGTGTGTGTAAATTATCAGGTTTTGACGTTTGTTTCCAGCCATTTCCAGAGAGAAAACTTCATTTTTATTCTTCTCAGCACCACATTTCAAAGGAAAATTGTACAATTCTAGTATTCACAATATCACAGCAAAAATTATCTAATCATAAAGACTGTACAATTTACATCGTAAGATTCAGAAAGAGCACATTTTGAGTTTGAAAACAAATGCAGTGATATGTGCTATGTCAATTTTTTTAAAAAAACCTCATATACTTGATCAGGCCTTATTAAATTGTCAACTGAAGTTTCTAATGCAACTTCCTGTGTTGACATAAATACAGAAAAAACAATACCATTTGAACAGTGCCTTCCCAGGGTTCCAGAGCCTGGAACAATTTAATAAAACAATTAAGTATTGTGTTATTGGGGGTGGGGGGTGGGGAGGCATGAGCTTTTAAAACCAAACCAAACCAAAACAAAACCTCTCCAGACTGAGAATCTTTGAGTTTTGAACATGTGATTGGAAATCCAGAGGTAGCCTGTCTGTCATTTTGAGATCCTTGATAAGCAACCTTGCACAGCCTCAAAAGACTCATGGGCACAGCACTTTTACTGGAGAGCTCGCTTTTCAGCAACACGTGCAAAAGTGGTAGGGTTCCACTATTAAGACATTACCAGCGATTAAAACATGGAAATCTGACAAGTTTTAACAGCAATCGAAGTGTATTCTTTTCAAGTGTGTGGTTTTGAGAAAAAGCAGTGGAGTGTGGAGTCTGCAGGTCCCGTCAAGCATATCAAGAGGATATGCTTCCTTTAGGAAGGCAGGAAAGGCAAAGAGAGTGTCTCCACTTTAAAAAACACGGCCCTACCTCGTATTGCAAAGTTAAAGTGACAAATCCTGGAGAAAATCTCAGAGCACGCATTACAACCAGTCCCTCCATTAGTCAACCAAGACAAACTGAAAGTAAACGGAGCCTTGTCCGAGTCTATCCGCGACCCTGGGCCCCTCCAGGCAGTGGGAAAACCGGGCGGACACTTCCGGGCCTGCACAAAGGGAACCAGGACCGAGCCCTGGCGACTAGCTGCGGCTTTACGTGGCAGAAAGTTTCGAGGCTTCCGGCCCAGACTTTCAGGAGACTTGCATCCATTTAGGAGACTCTCTGTCTCCACCAGCCTCTAAATTCTGAATGGGAATAAACTCAATCGGCTCTTCACCCCCCTGCCCGCCCGGGTTTGGCGCCAGAGCGCCCTCCCGGCAGAGGCCCGAGCGCAGCGGGAACCGCCAGCCCGGCTGGGGCGCCCTACACTCAGCCGGGCAGTCCCCGCCTCCCGCCGCAGCCCAAGGGGGCAGGCCTCGGAGCCACCCAGCTGGGCCACCTGGGAACTGGCTGGGTCCGCAGAGCAAAGGGGCGGCGGCTGCGGCGCCGAAAGCTGGAGCGCTCTGCGAGCCAGCGGCCACCGCACGGCCGGGAAGCGACGCCCACCTGTTTGCTCAGATATTGCCATTTCCAGGCCATGACACCTGCACCCTGAATGGTGACCAGCCTCCTCACCCGAGGCAAGGCCGAGCCCCGGGGCACACATCCTCGGGTTGACTACGTGGCCAGAGGGTCAGCGGCCCAGGCCTCCAGCTGCGTGCGGAGCTGCGAGCCCAAGGCGCGCTCGCCTGGCAGTGGTGCCTGAGGCTGGGGCTGCTGCAGCTCCCCGAGGCCCGCTCCAGGAAAAGACAAACGAGCCTCTCCACCCAGCCACTCAGGGACTTTTATGTACAAATGTAGGACACTTGCCTCTCTGGTGGGGAAAATGTTGGACAAGGCGCTGCCATTGGGTGCGCACCTGGTCAGCGAACTTAATCTAGCGAGTTTGGGATGGAGAAATAGGATGGAGAGGAGAGCGAAATTTCGCTCCCTCTAATTTAGCAGGAAGAAGTCCATGATCGAGGATTCCTGGCTTTTCGGACTTGAGATTCAAAAAACAAGTCCCAGGCGCATGGGCTTAGCGAACGACACTGAGACGTTAAAGTAGCGCGCTGGGAGTTGGGAAGGGGGGAAGGAAAAGACAGAGAGGAGGAACTGGAGAAAAAGAAGCGCAGAGGTGGAGTGAAGTTATGCCCAGTCCAGAATAAACGTTATTTTAACCTAGAGGCTGTCTTGATTTCTTAGATGTAAAGACATCCTATGCTGTGCTTCTAAACCAGTGTCCCAGGCAAACGGTCAACGCCGCCAAGAGATGTCGGGAAACGATGAGTTTTTAGGCTCTTGCTTAGCAGTGCTGTTGTACTTGTTTTTAAGTTGGCTATTTCGAATGCAGAGCAGTTTGAAAGGTTTAGCTTTGCATACCTAGGGCTGAGACACGCCCTGTTTTTCAAAAGGGGGACTGATAAAGCCGGGGTCTCAAGTTTTTCACAAGGCCAAAGATGAGGAATGGCTGCAGTTTAGAAAGTCAATCCCAAAACTCTGCTACAGATCGAGGCAGACTTTCCCTAAATAGTTCCCAAATCTAGGTTTTACTCCCAGATATTCTGATTTCTTTGTTGTGTTGAGCCGCTCAGGCATCACGACTTTACAACCCTCCAGCTGACTCTAATACACAGCAAAGTTTGAAGGCCACTGCCCTAAGTCATCCATTACCCCCAGGAAAGGTTTTTTGGAGAAGGAGCAAGGACCTTCTTCCATTTAGCTCTTGGCGATGGTGCCAGCTTTGGAACTAGCTCCCTAGTCATTGAAAAGTACAATCCCTCACCTTACAGGTTTTTTGTTTGTTTGTTTTTTGCACAGTGACACAGCAAAACATTGACTCTCCACTGGCATCAGCCATACAGGAATTATGAAGGATGAAACCATCTCCCCCAGGCCTTCAATAAGTGCAAGTGATAAGTTAGCATTGAGAATTCTGCCTGCCATGTACAAGGTAAACTGGTAGCTCTTTCAGCCACCCTGACTCAGGATATCCCATTAGGAGCCAAAGTAATCTCTCAGGGCTAGTGATTGCAGAATTTTCAAGCTGGTGTTAAAGAAACAGATTCTCAAATACAGGCTGGATCACACACTTGCATCTAGACTCCCCCAAAATGGATCTGCTACATTAAGACTGGCTGCAGAAGAAGCCTCGCTGGTGTCTAGAATGTCCAGGAGTGGCGCTGGGGAACTGGGGGGATGGTATTGGATGTCCAGGATCGCTCATATACAAACCTAAAACCTGGTTATATTAAGTGGTGAATTACTGATACCAAGACTAGCAAAATAGCCCCTTTTCAGCAGACAGGGGAGGAAAGTTCTCTTGACCTTTCCTAAAGGTAACTCCAGAGGCAGAGGCACCACATAGGACCATCCCCCCCACCCCCGCCAGGCACCCAGCTGTGCTTGGATTTGGCTGCCTAAAGCATTTATCACCTCACTCTACACAAGGCAGGACCTGGAAAGAGATAACTCCCAGTGGCTGGGTCAGGTCAGGATCACTTATAACTTCCTAGGCTTTCATCCTCTCTCTCTTATTTCTGCACCATTTATTTGCAGTGAGAACTGCTTGATGCTTCTTTAACCTCCATCTCTCTAAGAACAAGTGCATAACATGCGAGCGGGGAGACAAGGGATTGGAGGGAGCAAAACCCTCCTCCACTGGTCAGGAATTCCCTGCATACTCCAGTTGCTAAGATGCGAAAGGGAAGCTTACAGTCTTCAAGAACTGGCTTTTTCACTCCCCCCACCACCAACACTTTTTGCTGATCTATTTTGGGGGCCCTTGGGAGCATCTTTGAAGACGCTAGGAAAGTAAATATTGGAGTGGGGGGCTGCAGAGGTGCCCATTCCAAAGATCCAAGAGAGCCATTCTGCACTCTTCCAGGCCCAGGCCCAGCCCTGGACGGGCGTCCGTGTCACACCCGAGCTCCACAGCTCTCGGTACCCTCCGTCTTTCCAGGCCGGTTGGGACACCACGTGTTCCAGCGATTTACTCTGCATAAGAGTTGGGAGAGTCCCCCTTTCCTCCATCCCCCCCTCCCCCAACACACACACACACACACACACACACACCCCGCAGTTCTCCACAAGGGTTTCCCTCCAGGGCAGATTACTTTATGACAGGGTGTGATAAGTGGTGATTTTGTTCCTCTTTGGATGGCAGGATTGCTTTGTAAACAGAAGCGCAAACTCGTTCCGATAGTGGTTCCGCACCAGTGCTCGGCAGCCGCCCTGGCACAGCGGGCAGTAGAGACAGCTGCTGCACCTGTCGGCTAAGGCCGAGAGGGCCGGGAGGCCGCTCCTAGAGGGGGCGCACTGACCGGCGATGCGCTCCTCCAGTCTCCAGGGCATCTTTAGCTTCTCGGCCTCTGGGCTTCCCAGCTTGCTGCACACCTCGGGCCGGCACCCACTGCTGTCAGTTGAAAGCGTACATTCTGGAGAGCCACAGTGGGACACCCCTAATGCACACCCTTCCTTCTTCACCTCTCCCTGGACACCTTTACTAAGAGATTTGGCTAATTTCTTCTCCTGTGGTTGTTAGTAATTCTACTGGTAATTCCTTTGCCCTAATCCAATTGGAGAGTCATGCCACTCAATTTTCCTCACCTTTTCCTTTGAGTAGCCCAATTTTCCTTCTTCCTGGCCCCGACCCTGAGGGCCAGTTTACCACTCCAAGGGGGACCAAGAAGGAAACAAAGTTTAAGTTAGGTTTGCTCTGCCAAGGGCGGGGAATAGCAGCTACTGTGGGAGACAGAGGAAGAGGATAGACGTGAAGCCAGAGGTCACTCCACCTGCCCAGGGATCTTCAACTCCCCAGCGGAAAAGCAAAGCCGAGGTCATCACCCGAATGAATTCATTGCTGACTTGGGTCCAGATATCCAAGTTCATTTAGAGAACGTTGGGTGAAATCGCTAGGGGTATGGTGCTTACGTAAGTGAAGGAGTGGAGTGAAAATGAGGCTGAAGCAGGGCTTAACCCTAACTCGGAGATTACTCCCTCAGAAACTTTTGGGCTGATGGCGCTGGGAGGAGGGTTGTTGGCGGAGAATGGGTTCCACCGGCGTTTCTGACACCACAGGCCTCAGACAGCCTGAGCTCAGCATTACCTGAAGCTGGGAGCTCCGCTCAATCCAACACCAGGTCATCCCGCCCCTCACCGCAGCTCAGGCTTCCCTCACTGAGTGGCGCACAGAAAAGTTTGCGATACGGCTCAGTGTCCCAGGCCCTGTTAGCTACTGAACCTGCTTCGTGGTGGCAGCGCCAGGAGTGGCTGCGGAACTCCCGCGGCTCTCCCTCTCCTATCCCAGGGGGAGGAGCGGGGTGCCGCGGGTCTCTGATTCAAAAGAGCCCCGAGGCAGCACTTTCCGAGGCCTCTTGGGAGCGGAGGTGGGTCGCCAGGTGCAGTTAGTGGCCTTGGGCCTGCCGGCACTGACAGCAGCTGGCTCTCCGGAGTGGTTGTCTGGAACCCGGAGAGCGGATGAAGTTGGGAGGCATCCCCCATCTCTCGCCAATCGTGGCACCCCCGGAGGTGGCGCAGTCTCGCTGGTGCGGAGCTGCGGAGGAGGTCGGGGTGGGGAAAGGCTCTGAGCGGTGCCGCAGGTGTTTGAGGAGCCAGGGAGGGACGCAAATCTGGCAGGACTGGGGTTCTGAGGAGGAAGTCGCGGGAGGTGCAGATGACCAGCTCCCGGCTGCGGTGTGTCTAAGAAGGGCAATGCAGTTTACATCATCTTAAATTGAACAGGTGTTGGGCGGTGTGAACTCATCTTGGACGTGGGGAGGTGTAGACCCTCCTGGACAAGGCTCAGCAGCCTTTCTTGAGAGCACATTGTTGGCCAGGCGCTGTGCTAAGCGTTTTGCGCACATTCTCCTATTGAATTCCCACCAATTAGCCACTTTACAAACCAGGAAACAGAGGAGTTCAGACAAGGTCGGTAACTTCCCCAGGATCACACAGCCCCTACATGTATATATCGGAGCTGAATGCAGACCCCAAGTGACCTCACTGCAAAGCTAAATTCTAGCTCCCGCATTTCACCTCCCTCCGCCTCTCTCCTACATCATCCTCCCACTAGGATGTGCACAGATGCCGACGGTCCTCTCTCCTAAGGCCTGCCTGGGGTGCTTCGCTTCCAGCTCACCTTGTCCATTCCCACCCAACCCTATGCGGCGCCTTAGCTTCGCGCTTAACCCCGCTCTCAGCTCTGCCTCCCGCTTTCCGCACGCTCAGGTCCCCCACCCCAAAAGTACTGAGGGTGGAGACGGCACTCCCTACGCCCCACCCTGGCCCTAGGACGCGCCTGCCAGCCCTTCCTAGGCTCGGCCCGGCCCGTCCGGCTGGGCCCGAGGTCGCCTCCAGCCAGGGTTTCCTCCGCGCTGGCGAGGCGAAGCGGTGGCAGGCTGAAACCGCCGCTCACTTTTAAGAGAGCACAGCGACCCCCGCCTGAATCCCAGAGAGCTGCAGGTGCTCCCTTCGTGCGTGTCTTCCACTCTGAAAAGTTAGTCACCGCCCTATTTCCACCGTCTGGAAAAAGCCAGGGAAGGTGCACTTATGAGTTAAAAACGTCAACCGATTTTATTTAAATTATCACCAAAACAAAACAAACCAAAAAAACTACCCACAGAAACCCCCAGACTTGAGCAAGATTCTAAGGCAGGTCCCAGAAAGTTTTAAATCAACTAAAGGATGGGCACTGGGATGAAAGTCCTGTAGCCCAGGGATGAATAAAATGCGGAACCGATAAGGGGACTCCAATGAGAGGCACCTCCACCCCACCCCTGGGAACGCCGAGAGGGTGCAAAGCCGCCTGGACAGGGCCCAGGGGTTGGAGGCTCTCGGGCACGGTTAGAAAGGGGAGGTTTTGGTGCCTGGGGGACAGGTCTCTGCTCCACAGCGTGGAGCTGACCTTTTACACATATTTGCCTGACATGTCAGAGAAGACGATTTAAAACTGGTTCTTTGTTCGTCTCCAAGTCCTGGCGACAGCAGCCCAGGAGGGTAACTGGGCCTGCCCCCGGCGCCCCAGGCCTAGACCCAGGACAATTCGATCTCATGGCGCGGAATGGGACAGGCACCGTCTCTGGGAGAGTGTGGCCCGAGGCCAGTCTTCCCACCCTCACCTCCCTCCTGGCCAGGTGCGGCTCCTGACGGAGGTGAGCTCCGGGAGCCCCAAATCCTGTGGCTTCTTTGAAAGCTCCCCTCTAATTAGAAGCAGCGGTGAAATCACTTCAGTGATTTTATCTGTCATGGGAAAGCAAACCCTAAACTAAACCTCAGTTGCCCATCCCAGAGCCACCAACGCCCCCATTCTTCCTTTAAAAAGTTCTAAATGGAAAAGATAAAGCGCTGGAAGCCATAGAGGAGTGGGAGAGGGGAAGGGAACTGTGAAAGTAGGAAGAAGGGGATGGATCTTTGTACAGAAGTGCTAAGTGTGAGTGTGTAAGAGAGTGTGAGTGTGTAAGAGAGTGTGTGTGTGAGTGTGTGTACGTATGTGTAGAGTTTCTCTCTCTCTCTACGATGGGAGGAGACTAAACCTAGAAGCCAGAAGTGACACAGAATCATGAACATCTTCACCTATTGAGCAACAGTTTAATGTGGAATCTAACGCTGAAGTGGCCCCGGGGTTGGCAGAGTCAGATCCGCTAAGGCCAAGCTATGCCCTGCACCTCGTGGGCGGGTGGGGAGGCGGGGACGGCGACCCGTCCCCACTGTGTCCAGGTGCGCGGGGATCATGGGGTCTGGACGCTTCTACCGGTCTAGCCCTTCCCCAACCCCCGACCCCCACCTGGGAGTGGAGACTCCCCCAATTCGAAAGTTCCGAGGGGAGGCTAGCCATGGGTCGAGCTTGTCGATACCCCACCACTAGAGTGCGAAAACACACGCACACTCGCATCGCACCCAGCACATCCAGCAGTCAGTCCGCTTCGGTTCCCGGGCCAGGGACTGACCGGGAAAGCGGGTTGGGGCTGTTGGGAAAAGCTGGAGCTGATGGCAAGATTGCCGCGGCTATAAATCCATCACTTCCCAGGTCAGCTCCGTGCGGCGCTGGGACTGCAGCTGGCGGAGTGAATTCCTGGGCCAGCGCGCATGCGTCGGCAGGTAGCAACCCAGCTCTTTATGACCAGGTGAGATGTTGGTGAGCAGGTAAAAAAGGAGGATTTGCCTAAGCGATTCCAGGGAGCGGGCCCGACCGAGCCCTCCAGCCCATGCCCGGCGGGGACCAGTCGCCAGGAGAGCCGAGCCGCGATGTCCATACTTGCCAAAATGGGGGACTGGCAGGTACGGGGGGTTTGCCTTGGCTGGGGTTGAGGTGGGCGGGGGTGGAGTAGGGAGGGGGCCGGAGCGGGGAGGAGGAGAGGAAGCGCCGTGGCCTAGGGCAGGGGAGTCGTAGGTGAGGCGCGCCTGGCAGCGCCCAGGAGAGCTCCCAGGAGACAGCGAAGACTGGAAAAACGAGCGCAGGCAGCGACTGCGGTGCTGGGGGCAAAGCGCGCTGCCCGCGGGGCCCGGCGCCGGGGAAGTCCGGCGCACGCTCCACAGGTGGCCTGGTGGGTCACTTGTGGTTTGTACTGTGGCCGTTTCCTCCACCCCCCTCCCACCTCTAGTAGAAACTTGGGAGGATGAGTAATTCGGAAGTGGGGAGGGAGCAGGCCTGGGGTTGCGGTGCGCGGCGGTGAAGGTTTTCAGCCCGCTGAGCCTGCGGCCTCTCCCTAGACCCCAGGGTTGAGTGTTGGACAGGTTCTGGTGCACCTGTCTCTCTTGGTACCCCCAGATTTCGGGAGATCTAGGATGTGTGAAGAATGGAAAGGGGTCCGGATGGCAGGGTCGCGGCGGCGGCGTGTTTCTTTGAGAGAGAAAAAGTTTGCCCGAAGTTTAGCTACCAACTCACTCCACTTCCTGAAATGGGTTTTTGCCGCCTGGGCTACGGATGAGGGAGTGTGTGAATGGTGGGTGAGGAGGCAGCGGGGTGGCGAATTTGCCAAAACCAACGTCTGCGGAACTTGGCCCTGCTAGGCCGCGGGCACCACAAGGCATCCAAGGCTTGGCTCCTGTCCTTCCTGAGCCCCGGATTCCGACCCTGGCCAAGGAAGCATTTGTCCAGCGCTCTCCTTCCAACTTCCAGACACTTTCCCTTCGGGAAACAGAGCGGCTCTGGCCAGGTTGGTGGCGGTAAAAGGCTCTGCCTGTCGCCGATTTCATCATCAGAACCGCGAGGCCCTGTTTTCGCCCCAACCAAGAGGCCTGGTTAGGGTGAGATTCTATGTGCCCAAAAGCCCGGGGGACAATTAGAATCTAATGCCCTGAACTTCCCCCCCAAAATCTGAGGCCTTGCTACTCCTGGTCGAGTTCTTTCTCTTGTTTCAGACTTGGGCCATTAAAAGTAAAGTTCTGAGAAGTGCAGTATTCACTAAGCTACCCGGAGTTGGAGAAAGAAAGGCCTTTTGCGTTCTGTACTTTTTTCCCTTGTATTTATTACTTTTATCAAGAGTGAGCTCTTTTATATTCTTCTCCCTAGTTAAGCCTCACTAAATGGTATTTCATCCGCAAGTTTAGACGAACCTCGTGGTTTAAGGATGCAAATCCCATACCAGAGACAAATCCCGAGAATCCACACCTTTCCCTCCCTGCCCTTGTGGGCTAAAGGCCCTTCCTCACTCTCTTATTTGGAGGCTGAAGACTGGGGGAGTCCTTTCGGAGCAGTCTTTGGGTTTTCTCCTCAAATTCCAGTGAAATTCGCTGCAGAATTCCTAGGCCGTGAGAAGGTGCCTGTTGAGTAGGTTTGGCCTGGGACTGGGCCTTCTGTGGGTTCGACTAAGGTTTGAAGCCGCGAGACTGCCGCAGGAGGAGGAAGGAGGGAGCCGCGGGCCTGGCTGCTGCGGGCTCACAGTTAGGCAAGTGGCTGGAGGCCTGGATCTCGGGTGGGGCGAGCAGATTTGGGGCCCGGAGGGGCCGAATCTGCGGGGCTGGGCCTGTTGGGCTCCCGGCTCCCACTAGGCATTGACAATCGGAGAAAATAGAGTCATTCTGGCCCCTCACTGTCTCTTTCTCTTTGTAACTCTGTCTGTCACACAAATACTCCCTCTTCCCCGCGACGCCCTTTTTACGCCCCCCAGGTCAGGCCTGGATCTCCGACCCCCAATCCCAGGCCTGGCGCTGCTGTCCCGGGGTTCTGGCCCCACCGGAGCATTGACATGCAATGAAGCGACTTAGCGTGGTAATGACGCTGGCACAAATGCAGCTCGGCTGGCTCCAGAGGCGACCCTGGCGCTCGCCGGGGCCTTTCATCAGCGCTTACACCGGGGGCGGCAGTCCAGAGCCGTCAGGTCCCAATCTGCACCTCAATGGCGCCCTCGGCGGGAATACAACAACAGTTTAGCAGCCCCGGCGGGTGCGGAGCCGGAGATCTGCTGGGCGCGGGGCAGCGGAGACGTGGAAAGGGGGGTTGAAATGGAGTTGCAGAGGATGGAGGGCGGCCTTCCCAGGCCCGTAGAGGGCAAGAAAGCGAAACTTGGGGTTCCCTTAAGCACACCGCGGCGACCTCTACGGAGTGTAAAAACCCATGCTCTCAGGCCTAGGATTTGGCCTGCTCAGGCTATGGCCGCTGCTGGGAGGGTGTCGGTGCTCCTGGCAGCCCAGATCCTGACTTCAAACCACTGCACTGGCGACAGGCTGGGACAGCCCTGCAGGGTCTAGCCCTGGAGAGTCGACCACTTTCTGGACGGAGGGCGGCGCCAAGCCTCCAGCCCGGTTCAGCCGAGGGCTTGTGCTCAGTTCAGGTGGGGCAAGGGAGCGCCCAGAGCATGGGGAGGGCTTCCTGGGGCTCTAAGGCCCTTTGCCAGCTCTGGCTTCTCCCTAGCTTTTTGGAGCCTTCTGCCTCCTCTGCTAGGTTTGGGGAGTTTGCTGAGGTGTTTGGAGGGAGAATTCCCCTTCTGCAGCTTTGGGTGGAATGGGGAGTTCTCCCAGTTCCTGCCTTCCTTCCACCTGTGAGGGAATGCTCCAATCTGCCACGGTTCCCATCCACTTTTAGGGACGCCCGGTGGAAATCTGGGAGGCCTGGAGATTTTCGAGAAACAAGCCCAGAAGAATCAAAGGTCCTTACTAGAGCAACTCTGAGGCGGGACCTAGTGTAGTTAAAGACTTTGTACATATAGCAGAGAGAAAAGACAGGTAACTTTCTTTTGGAGGACAAACGAGGAAGCTCAGCCAGGAAAATTAATTACTCTGTATTTCCTAGTGTCACAATAGGTCCTTTTCTTTTTCTTTTTCTTTCTTTCTTTCTTTTTCTTACTTACTTAAAAAAAAAAATCCCAAAAATGAAAGGGATAAAAGCCCCAGAGGAGCCAGCAGGCCCCGGTGAGGAGTCCAAAAGCCCGGACTGACCAATCTGGACGAGGAGGTAGCTCCCAGGCCTCCAGGTTCCGCGGCAGCAGGGCTCTGCCTCGCGAGCATGCCCGCGTTAGTAGCATCACCAAATCATGAAGGAACTCTCCCTGCTTTAATTAAAAAGGGGAATCTTGGGAAAACTAGAGCAGATTAACACAGCTAAGAGTCGGTTCCCGGTGATTTATTTTGATGCATGCACGAGACGGTATCTAGACTTGCAGGCACACACATATCTGTATTTAGGCTCAACTTCAGAAGCGGGTGTGCAGTTCTATAGGAGTTCTGTATTCGTGTCCACGTTGCACCTAGGAAACCTTAGCCTGAACACCAGGTTGAACTGTCAGTTGGCCCTAGCTTCACACAAACAGGAGGAAAATTGTTTAACCCCTGGAGCTGTCAAGTAACCTCTTCAGGGTACAACTTTTATTTTGCACGCCGCAATTAAGGGATTGCAAACCCCAGCAGAGCCACCGGAGCCGCTTGGCAGAATCTCCAACCTGGGGGAAAGCTCAAAGCCAATAAAACTCCCAAGGCGCTGCGGCCCGAGGGGATGGCTGCCTCGAGCAGAGGCGATCCCATGTTGGGAAAAAATCCTGGAGTGACTTCGCCGGTCTTGGTTTGGTGGTTATGTTTAATTGCGAAAGGGATAATGATTTCTAATAAAATTGCACGGGGCCAAAAGGGCAGCTCGGATCGTGGTAGCAGGGTTAAGGGAGAAGTGCTAGAAGCCGGGCCCCAGGCGTGGCGCTTGGACCTTGAGCAGTGCCGGGCTTTGCAGAAGCCATCTCTGGAGAAAAGGAAACGGAGAAAGAAAGGAAGGGGAATGTGGCGGAATTGGGGTAAGAGGGGGGATGTTGGGGCAGGGCCTCGCGGCGGAGCTCGAGGAAGGTTTTATCAGTTCGCAGGCTGGAGTGCGCTCCAGA
The DNA here is from genome assembly GCF_028878055.3 of Symphalangus syndactylus. NCBI lineage: Eukaryota > Metazoa > Chordata > Mammalia > Primates > Hylobatidae > Symphalangus > Symphalangus syndactylus. The sequence goes on from NC_072445.2 coordinate 60,530,221, forward strand.
AGCAAGTTCGCGGCGTAGAGAGGCCTTTATACCTGTGTCGGAGCGGCCGGCGGCAGATTGTGGTACTGGCGAGCAATTGGACTATTGTTGATATGCTAATGAGGCGATTAGGCTGTTGGTAAAGAGCTGGAAAAGGGAAAAGTTTCTACCATTAGAGGGAGATCTCCGAGCGCACACGGGAGCTCTTTCCCTTCTCTCCTCCTCCTCGCCCGTCTCCTCGCCCTCCTCCTCCTCGCCCTCCTCTTCCTCCTCGCCCTCCTCCTCCTCCTTGCCCTCCTCCTCGCCCTCCTCCTTCTCCTCCTCCTCCACCTCCTCTCCCTCCTCCTCCTCCTCCTGCGCTCACCGCCGGCAGCCAGCACTTTGCGCTTACCCAGAGTAGCTCCACTTGGGTGCGAGACCGAGAGGGGCATATCCGTTCACGCCGATCCATGAAAATGCTTTGGAAATTGACGGATAATATCAAGTACGAGGACTGCGAGGTAAGCGCGACGCCGGCTCGATCATCCGTGCGGCCACAGGCTCCGAGCTTGACCCTCCTTCTCCTTCCTCCTCTCCTTGCAACCAGCTGCGAAACGCGGGTGGCACAAACTTTCCCCAGCGCAGCGCCCGTCCCTCGGATTCGCCCGAAGAACGCGGGGGAGAAGCTGGAGAGGGAGGACGTGGATGCTCCCTTCTTTGGTTTCCCTACTTTGAAGCCCGTGTCCCACTTTCCTCCCCTTTCTGACCAATTTCCGCTGTGCCTAAGAATGGGGCGAAGAGAAGAACATGGGCTTTTGAAGCAATTGCTGGCAACTGGGCACTTGCCTGTGCACTCCTCGTGTTATCTTCATCGAGATTCTGAGGGCCCAAGTCACCAGGAACAGAAAGCAAAGAGAAAACTCTTCTCTCTTCAACTTCCTCTCCGATCTTTAATATTCCTTCTTTCTATTCATTCATTCATTCTTTCTTTCTTTCCTTTCTTCCCCCCACCCCCCTTTCTAAAGCGGTTCCCTTCTCGGCTTTAGAGACGGGCCCCCCACACTTCGCTGTGAGCTGGGCTGCATCTGCCTGTAAGCGGGTTCAACTTAAGACCACTGATCGCAGCTGCGGGGCTCGCTCCAGATCCTCTGTGCTTCACGAAGTTCTAAGTAGCTTCTCCCTCTGAGCTACAGGATCGACGCACCCCACGGGGGTGTGTGGGGGTGGGGTAGGGAGATGTGCTGCGCCGAGCCTGCTGGCCGCTGGGTGCGGGAGCACCAGCTTCTGCACCAGCCCAGAACGATCGTGGGAATCCTTGCGCGGCTGCGGACCACCTCTGGTGCCGCGAGCCCGCTGGGCCGACAGAGCGCGCCGCTTTGGAACCCATTTTAAAACCCAGAGTCCCCTGAGCTCGTCTTCTTGAGGCAGCAAGGGAGACCCTAGCGCGACCTGTCCACCCGCAGGAGGCGCTGGGAACGGTTACAACCATCACTGAAATGAGCAATGAGTCCGAGAGAGGGGTTAGGGTGTGTAGGTCTGGAGATCACCTAAATAAATAGGTGGCAGTCCCAACTTTTGCTGGTTTTTTTTTTTTTTTTTTTTTTTTTCTTATTTTTTGGCATTTGCAGCCGAGAATGTTAGGCAGGAGGTGTGTGTGCAGGCGCAGGGGCGGAGATCTTGACTTCACTCGAAACCAGAAATTGGGTTTATGTGAACGATGTGTCACCCGCTCCCTCCTCCCTTTTCTTTCTGAAGACTATTTAAAATCTTTCTCCTTTCAGGCCCCCCACCTCAGTAGATGGGGACGGGGTGACATCCCACGGGTACTGGCTCTTCCCTGGGGGGTCCTGTCGCGCTGGGTGAGGGGCGCAGGGACCCCACGTCAGACCAGTCGCTTTGTTTTCGAGGCTGGGGGCGAGCTTTGCGGGCAGGTAGGAATGAAACTGAGCCCCTCAGTCCCATAGGACAATTCAAACTGTACTGGTCTGGGCTTTGGCCGGAGGCTTAGGCATTTCACTTTGGCAGAGGCCGAAACCCAGCTCCAGGTGTGGGCGCCCTCGGCGGGCGGGGTCCGAACCTCCGTGCGGCTCTGGGTGCCGACTGGATGGGGTGGGTGGCTAGGTGGCGGATGAACTTTCACCCCTAGAGGGATCCTGTGGGGGCAAGTGTGAATGCGTGTGTAAGCGAGGCAAAAAAGATAAGAGATAGGAGAATAAAGTCAAAGCGGTTTCCACAACTTTGGCGGTGGCGGGCAAGAGCCGGAGCGGGGATTTCGGGTTTCGGAGCTGGCTTGGGGCAGTCTGATTGTGCCGGGGCTCTGTAGGGACACGCAGGAGGCGAGGTGCCGCTTGTTCTGACAACCTGGCGGGTAGACTGGCAAAGGCAACACGCCGGGAAGGCTAGTCGTGTCATCTGGGGGGGCGTCAGGCGGGACTGGCCCAGCCAGTCGGACGGGTTTTTGCCGGGAGCCGCGAGCCCGTGCCAGCGGCGCCCGGGCTGGGCCGCCTAGCGTCTGTGCGCATCCCGGCTCCCGATCCGGAATCCCCGGCCCCAGAGAGCCGAGGGCAGAGCGACGGTGGCCGGGGAGCGCACGGTGCCCCTGTCCGAGGAAAGCTCAAGGAGGCCGAGGAGAGGGCCAGTGCAGCGAGCGGGCCGGTCCCGGGCAGGGCGCCGGGTCATGGAGGAGCCGCGCAGCAGCGGGCAGCCGAGTCCCGAGTCCCAGACTCGGCTGCGAAGCGGCGGAGCCCGCGGCCAGACAGGGCCGGGAAGCGCCTGCCGCGCCGAGAGCCCGAGGAGCGCCCGGACGCGGTCCCCAGCAGCTCCTGCCCGCTACGCACGACCCCCGCTGCATCCCGAGGTCTGCCCCAGCCTTTTAGGTCTGATTGTCCTCGCTCGCTTCCTTTCCCCTTCCCCCTCCCCCGCGGCCTCCCCCTCCGTGCGCTCCGGCTGGGCCCCCTCCCCCTCCCTCCCTCCCTTCCTCCCTCCCTCTTTCCCTCCCTTCCTCCTCTCAGGCTCTCCCTCCTTCCCTCCCTCCCCTCTCCCCACCCCGGGCTCCTCTCCCTCGCCCACACTTTCTTTCTCACACACGCACGCAGACACATTCTCCCTCTCTGCGCTCTCTCCTTCGGTCTCCCTCTCTGCCTCTTTCTCTTTCACTTTTGCATGCCCTGCAACCTTTTAAAATGTTGCCCCTTCCCTGTGATTCGCCAGACGCCGCGCCGCGGCCCCCCGCGCGCTCGCCCGCTCCCTCTCTCGCTCGCTTTTTGTCTCTCGCGCTCCCTCTCCCCACTCCGATTTGCTACACTGAGACTCCCGTCAATGGACTGCATTGAGAGCCGGCTCCGGCGCGAGTTGCCTCTCCGCTTCACGCTCGATTTCCAGGCATTCTTCCCTTATTAAGTATTCGTGTAATATTAATAGTCATGAATATCTGCTATTAGGAGGCTCCAGGAACGCTGCCCAGCGCGGTTATTAGAAGCTCAAGCGAAGCCGCCGCTAAGAAAAGAGGGGGAGACACGGATTAAGGAACACGCACGCACCCACACACTCACACATACTTTTTCCTTTTTCTTTTTTTGGGGTTTTTCATTTTTAAAGAACTTTGAATCACAACCAGTCGCGGCAGGATAGAGACCGTGGGCTCGACCAGCTGAAGGCGCCGCGCGAATCGGTGGTTCAAGTTCGGATGGATCCGAGCCGGGCTCCCGCGCTCCGGGGAGCGTCGGCGCCGTGATTGGAGTCCTGGGTGGCGCGGGGCTCTCGGCGCCTTTTGTGTGGGGCGCGCTCGGGCGGCGGGGCAGCCGGGCGCTACAGGCTTGCTTGTTTTTTTCCACCCTGACTCGTTACCCCAGACTCTTCGCAGATGTTAGTTCACAGTTTTTCAGCCATGGTGAGTCCCACCCCCACCCCCGTTGCTGTTTCTTTAGGAATTCGATTCTGGAAACCTGGTGCCGTGGAGCTGCCCGAAACCTCGGGTTTCACGCCCAGCTTTCCTTCAGGACACCCCCTCCATTTGCATCCCCCATCCCACCTTCCGCCTTTCTCTCGCTCTTTTTCATCCCTAAATCGAGTGCATTACCCCCACCCCAGCCCCCGCTCGACCTATCCGAGCACGCAGACCTACCTCGCCGCGGCTTCCCAAGGCGTGTTTTTCCCCACGTTCATCTTGATTTCCTTGCGTCTTCACTTGTTCCCGAGATGTTCTCAACATTGATGCTTAATCTGTCTGCAGGAAAAGGGCAGCCTGGTGTGCCCCCTACCCTAGGGGCCTGCGGCCGAAACGCCGAGCGTTCGCGGTCCCTGGAATCAACTCTGTTCGCTTGTTTTACAAGCGAATTGCAATAGAGAAACCTAAAGTCAGGCGTTTCTTCTGCCCTTTGGGGCTGGGGTGGAAGGGGCGGGGGAGCCTCCGCCCCGGGGTGCACCTCTCTCTTTTAAACCCAGTAAGGCTGAATCTTTCTATTTTAAACCTTGACTTGACGTCCCCCTTTCCCTATCCAAACCATAAATCGACTCTGTCGAGAAAAAGGCTCCTAACTGAGGAAGCGGAAAAGACAGACCCTGATCCTGCAGTTAAAACCTTCTTTAAGCTGGTAATTTAAACGTGTGTTTTCGTTACAGTCCCTCTGCGTAATATGTTTCTATTTAAGTAGTCATGAAATGGTAATAGTCTTTGAACGTTTATGATTTTTTTCTCTCCAAATAAATGGAAAAGAATAAACAATAACGCAGTGGCAGACAGGTTCAAATCGGGGGAAAAGAAAAGGCCGCTTCTGCTGTTTAGTATTTAGGAGGAATTTTAATTTTGCTTAAGAGAGGTTTCACGCTGCAGTTTAATGGGCTGTGTTCCAGGAGACCCTTTTCTGTCTTTTCCCCTCTTTGAAAGAAACCCCTAAATAGTCTCTTGTTCCCCCTACACATACAGTTCCTCTGCGTTGTTGGGTGTTTCACTTGAGGGTATTTCCTGAAAGGAACTTAGAGCTGATTTTTTTCCCGGCGGCCAGCCAACGGGAACGGGCGATTTCCCACGCAGGCTTGTCAAGTGGATTTTGTGTGGATAGTTGTAGCTCGACGCCTGATTCCTTGTTCTTTACCTTTCCTCTCGCTCTCTTCTAGGACCGTCACGACGGCACCAGCAACGGGACGGCACGGTTGCCCCAGCTGGGCACTGTAGGTCAATCTCCCTACACGAGCGCCCCGCCGCTGTCCCACACCCCCAATGCCGACTTCCAGCCCCCATACTTCCCCCCACCCTACCAGCCTATCTACCCCCAGTCGCAAGATCCTTACTCCCACGTCAACGACCCCTACAGCCTGAACCCCCTGCACGCCCAGCCGCAGCCGCAGCACCCAGGCTGGCCCGGCCAGAGGCAGAGCCAGGAGTCTGGGCTCCTGCACACGCACCGGGGGCTGCCTCACCAGCTGTCGGGCCTGGATCCTCGCAGGGACTACAGGCGGCACGAGGACCTCCTGCACGGCCCACACGCGCTCAGCTCAGGACTCGGAGACCTCTCGATCCACTCCTTACCTCACGCCATCGAGGAGGTCCCGGTAAGAGGCTGCGCAACCCGCGCGGGAGGGAACACAGCCCCCTACTCACCTACCCCAGAAAGGATACCTGGAACATACAGTCGGTGGGCCTGGGTTCTCCCCAATATTTCCTTATAAAGGCATTTTATTCGGGGGCGGGGAGGGGGGGACTTTTTGAGGAACCAACACAAAGTAGTTGCGAGTTCTACCCCAGAACAATGGTTCCTGGAGCTCTCTCAAACAATGCCTGCATTACCATTTCCACCAACACATAAATCAGACGAATGTCACCATTAACAATATCTTCCTCTCGACGACAGTAAACTGTCTCAATTGCTAAAAGATCGACTTCCACCGCTGAGTCTGGCGTGGAGATTTCTCCCTGTCCTGGGAATGATGTTAAATGCAACCAAAAGAGCTCATTAAATGTCCTCAAAATGTAAAAGGAAGTGTAAAAGACACACTAAGATCATTTTAACCGGATTTTATAAGCACAAGTGAAACCTAAAAGTTATGTGTACACCCTATCCTGATTAAAGAAAAACTAAGTAGCAAATCCAAGCAGAGGGGCATTAAAATGCAGCCTTCTTCTTCCTAGGGGTGCTAAGTGGTGACCTCATAAATCATTAGCTAGGTTCCCAACGCCTATCAGAACCTGCTACACCCCATATTAAATTAAATGTTTTGAGACTATTGGGTAATACATTATTTGAGTTCTAATTTAGTTATCAATAAATGCAGTTTAAAATGATTTCTAAATAAGCATGGCATTAGCACATTTACTATTTACAATGCAAACCAGGCTATTGATAATTTGAAAATACTTTCTGGAATTAAACTTAAACCAGTACCTCTGCTTCAATTCTATGTATTTATGGTTTCCTCACAACCTTCCTGAAATGGAATTAGAGCAAGCCAATAATTTTATTAAAGCTGTAAAGGCTTCTGTTAAAGCTGCCTTTCTTTGGAGAGGAAATGTATCTGGATGTGATTTTTACTAAAATGCTATTTCAAATTACTGCATCAAATATTGCAGCAGTATGTCCGTTGACAGTTTAATGATTACTACATTAGATTGTAAGGAAAATGGTCAGATGAACTTACCTGCTTGCTTGGTGAATTTAAAACATCATTTAAGTTCCATAGGAAAATAGAAAATTTATTACATCTCTCATTTGGCCCAGTTAGTCACTGAAATTTGTTGGTTATGTTTAGCAGCCCTTGCATGGAAGGCAGGAAAGTGGGCACTTGATCCAGTATAAGGTTTAGTAAGCAATGTATGTCTGTATGTGTGTGTTCATACTTACATGTTTTTAGAAACTGATACTTCACAGTGCATTTTTTTTGGAAGTGAGAGGAGCACTAATTTATGTAAGAGCAATTTAAACATGAACTGGGAGTTATGATTATTTTAGTTCCCTTTCCCAAAGCAGTCTGAATCTTTTCCTTGCTTGTTCTTTGAAAATGTTTGAATTGCAAAATAATGTTGCAAGCTTTTGGAACTACTGTGAATGAGAATTGCTCTACTTTGCAAAAATTTCAAGATGAATTCTTAACACCTGTATACTCACTCTTTGTGGCAAAATTGGTCAGTAGGAGAAATTAACTAAAAGATTAAACAAAAACAAGGAAACCCAGTTGCTGTTCTCTCTCCCTCCCCCATCTTTTAAGAAAAAAATTCTTTCAAAGGAATTTGGGTCAAGAAAACTGTTGTTTTCAATTTTTTCCCATTGCTGCAACAGTTAACCTTTAGTAAGTATAACTGCTAAATACTTAAGAAAATCAAATCGATGGTGAAAATTATTTAATCATTAATATCTCAGTGGGGTTTTAAACTTAACAGTCTTCCCTGTATGGACAAGGTCTAGAAATAACACAAATAAAAGTATTATGCCACACTACATTTACTTTATGGGTTTAGGGTGCATGCATAAAGGGATCATATTTCCCCATATAGTTAAAACACAAGAACTGCAGCAGTAGTCATTTCTGAACATTTCTCAATTTAATTATACTTAAATCCAGAAGCACTTTAGGCAAGTTACAAATGAGAGCATTGAGTATAATAAAACCTGTAATAAAGCAACTTAGTACCATCCACCCGGAATCATTGCGATCAGGCACAATTAACAGGAGCATAAATCCAAGACAGAATGGAAAATGTTCGAATCAGTATTTTTGTTGGACAAAGACTAGAGAAGGAAGTAATAGTTTTTTAAATGGTAATGCCTGTGTTTGGTAATGATTGCAAAATCTTCTATCTCAGCAGCCCTGGTGCTAATTTGTAAACACAGCCAGACATTATATTGCCTGTCAGTTTCTGCATTAGAAAACATGATTTCATTTTACTTTCTAATCACGTTTTGACTCTAGCGTGCACACGTATACCCATCCATCTGTAAAAAAAAAAAAAAAAAAAAAAAAAAGAAAAAGAAAAACACCCCACACAAACGACAAACCTGCTGCTGGACAACAGGAAAGCAAGCTCAAAGGTTTTTTGTTTTTGGTCATTTTCATATTCCTATCATATCCAGGCTCAGGCAGTAGTCTTTCTAAAAATTTATGTGGAGTTTCCCATAAAGGTGTGTATGTGTGTTTGCTCTTTATTATACTACCTAAACCTTTTCTTTTCCAACACTCTCCTGTTACTCCCGCCCCTGTCATTTCTATTGTGTTTCCCTGGCTTTCGCTGCCTGAACACTGGAATTGCTAAAGTCAGAAGCCGCTGAGGCGCCAATCTAAAGCTAGGTACATTTCTAAATGTTGAACTGACTGAGAATGATTAGGTGCTCCAACACTTGATTTAATTTCCAAAGAAAGTTTTATTCCCCATCTCCACCCCTTTTAAACATGGATTATTTGCTGGAGGAGGAGAAATTGGCCATGGGTGTGCAGTGAAACCTCTTGAGTTGCAAAGCCCCAAATTCCAATAAGCCAAGATGAGATGTTTATATATAAATGTCATTATACGGGAGGGGGAATTTTGATTCTACACCTTCCCCTCCTCCCATCTTGCAGGGAATATTCATTTCCTTTTGTTTTGATTATACACTTACATCCATGTGTATCCTTTTGTTGCAGCATGTAGAAGACCCGGGTATTAACATCCCAGATCAAACTGTAATTAAGAAAGGTAAGCCATTTCCTTCTGCATTCCAAGCATGTCCTTACAGGCAGAGTGCTATTTAAAAGAACTTGCAGAGCTGTGTTTATTTTTTCCAAATAGGATTTCCTAAAGGCTCAGAATTAGCAAATAGATAGGCACAGAACAGCAATGCTTAAATAATCAGCCTTCAGTATGCTGGTAATGCCAACAGGCTAGCTTTGTTCTGACTCATGATTTGACCATTTAATTTAGTTTCATGATATTTGGACAAACACACAAAATGTACAGTAGTTGAACTGACTTGGAAGTGGCATTTCAATTTTGAAACAGTTTAATAGTTTAATCCATTGCCTGGATGAGGGTTAAGAAGTATAATGCTAAAATAGTACAAATAATTTAACATTAATGTAAGGACAGATGATAAAAAGCACTCTTTAGTAGTGGAAAAAAAATTCATGTTCTTCAATTTAGTTTCTTGTTAGCTGTTTAAGGGTCTTAGAACTTTGTGAATTAGGTTAACAAAATTTTAGCTTTTGGTTAAAATTAGTATCTTGAAGATGGGAGGATTATTAGCATACTTGTTAGAGCAGAAATTGTTAGAAAAGTGTCAAGTGATTTGAATGGATTTGTAATTTGTATTGTGTTTAGTGAGTAGAAATAAAGTTTACTGAATTAAATGCTATTCACTCTTGGTAGCAGCTTTTTTTTTGGTTATGGTGGCGATGTTACATTTCAGGATTCTAGGCACCACCAGAGGACGATGCTATATAAAACTGTTCTCATTTCTAACCCCAATCAGTATATTGTTAGCTAGTTTAAAGTTTCATTTTTGCATCTGTGAAGTCTTTGTCACGTCAAATTAGATGTGCAAGGGATAAATCTTAAGAGATGCTCTTTCCAACTCGACATGATAATTGGCTCTTTTATTAGTAATCTCTCAAGAGTTCGTTTAACTCCTATTGTCTCTATTAGCCTCCCCAGAGCTATTAATGTCACAAGTGATCTATCCAAAACCTAGAGCCCCCCACCTCCCTATACGTCTAGCATATCCCCATTAAAGAACGCATAAGGAGCAGTGATGAGATTGTATGCATATTATGTCTCCAAATGGAATTTTAAAATACAAAGCATACTGTACTTAAATGGTTGTGAATGCATCTGAATTACACTGGTGCTGAGAAACGTAATGCATTAGTACACTTTCTGCAGGTTTTCTATTTTTTTTCTAACAATGGTGAGTCCAACAATAAAGAGCTTATGGTTTTAACTAGGAAGTATATATATCCACTTTCCCAATAAAGGCGCTTTAGCAGAGGACTATTAAGTATTTACTTAACAAAAGGGCACATTGCTAGTATTCCACTGTAGGCCCGTTCTTCCCTCCCCACTCCGCAGTTCAAAACTGGCCTTGGAATGGATCTCCAAAACTGAGACGTTTTCAAAATTGAACATAGGAAAGGGCCTATTTATCAAAAAGACGGGACGTGTGGTGTGGACAACAAAATCCACCACTTCCCAGCGTGGTGCCTCAATTAAAACGCTCGTTTACAGGGTGCTTTAGCCATCTAAATTGTCGGCTGATTTTAATAATGGGTCTTTGAAGCAGTTTTTCCCCGACACTAAACCCCCCACCCAGCAAAACCCCTAAAGTAGAAGTAACTTGCTCTCGGTTTGCAAATGTAACTCCCTCCCCTGCACCCGTGGTCCTGGACCTCATCTGGGGCCCACTCCGCTCGGATGCTCAGAGCCTCAGGGGTCACCAATTTCACCACCCATAGTCTAGAGAGCACCCTTGACGGCGAAGGGGAAAGGGTCAAGGCAGAAACGCGGGCCAGGCTGGCTGGGGGAGGGCAGGGCCGCCTCCCGGCCGCCGGGTGAGGCAGGGAGGGGCTCGAGGCCGAGGAAGGGAAGTAGCAGAGCCATACAATTTCAGAGCCGGCGGAAAAGGGGGACTGTGGCCCAAAGCCTGGGATCCGGCCCTGGCCGGGATGAGGGCCGGGGTCGGGCAGGATTTGGGGGTGATTCACGACGCCCAACACGCGGCCTCCCCTCTGTCTCCGCAGGCCCCGTGTCCCTGTCCAAGTCCAACAGCAATGCCGTCTCCGCCATCCCTATTAACAAGGACAACCTCTTCGGCGGCGTGGTGAACCCCAACGAAGTCTTCTGTTCAGTTCCGGGTCGCCTCTCGCTGCTCAGCTCCACCTCGAAGTACAAGGTCACGGTGGCGGAAGTGCAGCGGCGGCTCTCACCACCCGAGTGTCTCAACGCGTCGCTGCTGGGCGGAGTGCTCCGGAGGTGAGACCCGGCACAGCCCCGCCCGCCCCGCCCCGCCCCGCGGCCGGGGGAACAACTGCGCTTGCGCTGGGGCGGTGGCGGCGACGCAAACCGGCCTCGCGCCGCGGCCTTCCCTACGCGGGAAAGGAAAGGGGGCGGGGAGAAGAGCGTAGAGCCAAGTGGGCTGGATGTGGGGGGCGCGGGGGCGGGCGATGCGGCGCGCGCCTGCGCTCTCCGCTGCCTTCCCGCAAGCGCGTTCTGGTGCACGCCTCGTTCGCTGCCGCGCGCTCGCGGAGTCCTCCGCCCCGCCCTCCTTCTTGCGCAGGCGCAGCTCGCTCCGCCGCGGGCTCAATCCCGGCCACTGCAGCCGCGGGGCGCCGTGCAGCCACCTTTTCCCTCTTCGCGCACACCTTGCAAGCCCAGGAAAAGTTCCTCTCAGGTTCTTCGCTTTGCCTTACCTCTCTGAGTAGGGTCTCCGAGGGTAACCGGTCGTGCCTTGTATAGAGTTTTAATAGAATGGCTTTTAACTAAAGGAAGAGAATGGTGTCCTCTTGAGTCCGCACGCCATTGCCACCAAGTCGCTGTCACCTCCAGACCCCCGTATTATAGGCGTTTGCATATGATGATGATTCCCAATTTACTGGGGCCCTGATGTGTGCCAGGCTGCGTGCGAGCATGTTTACGTGCATTGTGTGTAGTCACTACCAAAGAATGCATGTGTTACATACATGGCCAGGGATTCTTACCTCACCCCTGCGAGGTCTGAGTGATTCATTTAGTAGATAAGATTTTATAAGGGTCAGCAAGGTAAAGCACCTTCCCTCGGGGCAGTTTTCTCCCTGCTGTGGGCTTCCTACCCCTAGGATTCCACTGCACGTTGTGAGTCGTGGAGCTTGTGTTGAACTTACCCGGATAATACGTTTCTTCTCTTCTTTAATAATACTGAGAACTTCATTGTTTTGACTGTTATTCATTTAGCTATCTGTTGATAGACCCACAGTTCCGTTCTAGTGGCTATATCCCACACAAAGCCTATAAAGATCATTTTTTGGAAGGTTTTAACATCAGCCATTCTAGTCTTTTCTTCCTCCTGCAGTCATTTTGCTTTCCCTTTGTAATCTTTCACTGACACAGATCTTTTCCTTGCCCTTTGCTTTTTCCTTCCCTTCCCCCATCCCCAATATTGGAGACTGTTTACCTAGGGGAGTATAATCTAATCCACACAATTAAAGAGCACTTGAGTAGGGAATAAAATCTGAAATTAATTAATTTGCTGTTTTATTTAAACAATTTATCTTAACCACTTTCTGATTATGGGATTCTATTTAGACATCTGTTTAGAGCTGCCTCCATTGTCTCTGAAATCAGTGAAACTTTTAAGGGCTGATATCAGCCTTTGACATTTCCAGTTAGGCTGGTGACATGGCACGTAAACAGTTGGTGAAATGAATTTCCCTTTGGGGCTAGAGCCAGAGCAAGAAATATGAGAGTGATGATAACTTTGGTTACTCGGAACAACCTAACAGCATATCTTGCAAAGACAGTTTTAAAGACCCCATTGGGATTGGTGTGATTGTAACAGCAGGGAAAATATACAGTAATCAGTTGAACTCAAGAATACCTCAAACCCTAGAGATGGGGCTGTGTTTGTTTGTGGTTCTTCTTTAGAGAGTTGGGAAATCAAAACCTTCCAACCTGCCACAAGAGTTGCAATAATAACTGAACATAGGGGGTGCTTTACAGTTTAACAGGCGTTTATCTCCTATGAACTTCTGTACTATTCCTAGGTTTCCCTCCTTTAAATGTCTTGGGGCCAAGCTTCTGAGTTTTTGAAAGCACATTTTAGGAAGCTTTCAAAGTGATTTTAATGTGGTGCAGAGCAACCCAGTGTTTTCTAAATCCCTTTCTCGCATATATTTGTGAAACAGGGCGAAGTCTAAGAATGGAGGAAGATCTTTAAGAGAAAAACTGGACAAAATAGGATTAAATCTGCCTGCAGGGAGACGTAAAGCTGCCAACGTTACCCTGCTCACATCACTAGTAGAGGGTAAGCGAATCCACTTGCTAACTAGAAGGAGCTTCCTTCCTGGAAAATGTATAATATTTAGTGGCCAGATGTTTGGTTGTATTTTATGTCAGTTGGGCAGTTTCATCTTTGCAGAGAATAGAGCCAGATGTGAATGGAATTCTTTCATGGCAAAAAGAAACGTTTGCATATACTCCTATACCTATACCTCCATCCTTCCTCCTTCTTTTCCTCTACCATAAAGTTACACCTCCCCAGCCTAATTCTGAGCTAAACAATGCACAGGTTTAAGAACTGCACATTCTCCAAGTTTCTGTCTCCTTTAAAGGGCTCAGCAGTAAATAACTTAAGTTATTCTGACATCTGCGTTTGAGAAATGCGTGACCATTACTTCCTGAATTAATTTGGGAATCTTTGACCTGCGTCCTGATTTAAGACCATCCTGAAAGCTCAGGGTTATGTGCCCTTTCAGGTTTTTGTTTTCCAAACATATGCTTCCTTATCTCTTTAATTGTGCTTTTCTCTTGGAGAAGAAGAAAAGTGAGCAATTTTTGATTCTGGATGGTGCAGATATGGAAAGATAAAAGAAATATAAGCATTGCAAAAAGTTTCTCCTGGTAGCTTTAAACACACATACACCCTTCCAAATGCCTCAAAACAAAAAGCCAACCCTTATCCTCACTCCTTGCTCTAGATAACTGCCACCAGAAGCCACTCATATTCCTGCTGCCTCTAGGTTAAGTTTTTCTGATACAAGATTGGCCTAGGTTTTGGTGTACTGGAATGAATCTGTAGCTCTCCTGTGTTTTTCTTTTGTCCTATTGTAAATGTCTCATGCTAACAGGGAAAAAAACGTTACTTTAATTACCAGACAGATTTTAAAACTAGCATGTATATTTAAAGAAGTCATTTTATTTTATTCACATCTTGTATTTGAGGAGATATATTACAATTGAATTTAAGTTATAGCTTTGTAAATTATTTTTTTAAATGTTTCAAACCATATATTTGAGGAGGAATCCTATGAATTCTGTTTGTTGATGATGTCAGAGATTGGTAGTAATATAACTGTTTAGAAAATCAGCAATTGTTCACTGCCAGAAACTCAACTACAGTAGCATTACATTAAAAATCATAATAGTCCTTAGAGAACCCACTATTCATACTCCAAAAGAATTATAAGCCAAGAAAATGGTAGTGGTGGTTTAAGGTATAGCGTGGAGTTCGTCTGGGTTTGGGGGTTGAGTTCTGTAGCAGGGAGGCAGTTTCTGGAGAACTGTTATTGTTTGTGATCCGCTCCATTTTATGGAAACAAGCTCTGCGGAGAGGGCTTTGATGCTCTAATTGGCGCATGCGTTCTTCCGGAGCTGGAGCTAATGGCAGGAAGCCCTGCAGTAAAAACCAACTGGTTCAGGAAATTAAAACCAAAGATTCGAAAATCAACAACACAGACAGACTCAGTGGAGTGACCCTCAAATCCTCTTGGTTAATCGGTTTGGATGAACAGATAATTTATGTGATCAAGTTAAAATGTAACCCCTCAGTTGTTCCCTTGCAGAAAAGCTCAAAGAGTAGTTATGAATTATCATTTATGAATGTGTTGATAGGTGTGAAGTTGGAATACAAGAAGCATTTTAAAAGAGAATTTGGAGAAGTATCATTTAGGGTGGGGGATGGGACTGGAGGTTGGTGGATGAGATTTACATTTTCAAGTCTTCTTGGCCCTCTAGGACAAGTGGTCCTTTTTCCTGATAAATGCATCCACCAGATCCTACAGAGAAGGAAATAAAATGCCTGAAATGAGAAAACAAGTAGTTTGTGTTTCCTGCAACATCTGGGGTGAAGGGAATTAGGGAGTTGGTAGTGGGGAGGAAATTAGGATCCCCACTCTTCATTCTCTCGCACTGGCTCCCTCCTCTCCCCTCTTGGCAGGAGAAGCTGTCCACCTAGCCAGGGACTTTGGGTACGTGTGCGAAACCGAATTTCCTGCCAAAGCAGTAGCTGAATTTCTCAACCGACAACATTCCGATCCCAATGAGCAAGTGACAAGAAAAAACATGCTCCTGGCTACAAAGTAAGGCATTTACCTCTACAGGGTCTCTGTGTCTGGTTGTCAAGAGAAACAAAAATCGTTTTTGCTCTTCTCCTTTGGTTTCCTTTTGTGTTAATCAGCTTTGTTGCAGTTATAACACCATCTTATATATAGTCAACATAAGGAAGAAATACAGGTGGGATTGTTAGGCGCGCCCATCTTTTTCCTCTCATCTGTCCCATTTTCTCATTTTTTTTTTTAGTGAGTGTGTATGGGAGTGGGTTGTAGGAGGTATTTGATTGAAGTTGAGGGTGGATTTGTGACTATGTTGTTTCAGAAAGACCAGAATCAAATCCTCAAAGGGGTAACAGGCTTACCTATATCAGTTTTTGTATCCTATCAATATGTTCTCCAAGGGCAAAGATTAAACAGTGGCCTGCAAAATGTGCAAGCCAGAAGCTGTCCTAGTTTCAACCCTAATCCATTATTCCATTTCTTACCTTCCTTTCACAACCCCTTCTCGAAAGTGACACACACAGAGAGAGAGAGAGAGAGAGAGACCCACACCCCACAGAAGTTTTAGCCCACAGGCGAGAAGTCAAATAGATTTCAAAATGGCCCAAGTTATATTCCCGTCGATGCCTGGGCTGAATAGGCTTCTCCGGGTGATGTGTGAAAAGAAAATGACTGTTTTGATATGTTTTCTGGAAATTAAAAGGCTTGTTTGGAAGCCCTTAATTATCAAAGTTGATGTCACAGGAGGGCATGGAAGCAGAGGGCAGAAGCTAAGGCGTTGGGTGGGACCCTGTTTCTGGCCTGGGGACATCAGCTGGCCTTGGAGAAGGGAGCCAGCCCAGGCTCCTCATTCCTCCCCCTCCCCAGCCCCCCAGGCCAGGCTGCTGCTGCCCCTGGAAGGCCCCAGCTAGCCCTTGCTTCCCAGATTCAGAGACAGAGCTTCCTGAGTGCAGGCCTCATCTACCTCTGCGAAATTTCAACTTTTCCTTTCCCCAGGCTTCCTAAGCACACCCATCTTCACAATTTCCCTGCAGTATTTTTATTTTGAGCTATGTGGGGAAAGAGGAGGAATGGGAAATTGAAATGTCTTTTTCTTCTTCCCAAACACAACTTTGAATTATCTCCAAGTAACAGGGCTTTTTTGTGTGGGCCCATTTTGTTTTTTTGTTATTGTTGTTTTTTAAAGGCAAAATAATCCCAAGTAAAGTTTTGTCTTTCTGTCCACATTCACCTGAATTTGATTTGAAGGTGAACGAGTGGGGACTTCATTCTACAAACTGCTGCTGAGGTCTCTCAAGAGGAGCAGGGAAGAGGGTCTTCATGACATTTTGAATAGGAAGGCCGATGGCTGCAGCATAATGTTGGCAAGATGCTACTGTTTCTGACTTCCGGTCTGCCTGCCTCCTTTCTTTCTCTTCCAATGTGTGAAATGGTTTCCTATGTCTAGGATGTTTGGTGTGAGGGAGAAAGGTGGGAATAGAAGTTTAACGTATCTGAGAGGAAAGAGAGAGAGAGTCATTTGTGAAGGTAGGAAGGGCTTGCATTTAACTAAAGAGAGATGGTTTAGTTGTCACTGAAAGGTGGCTGGGTCTCCCAACTTGTGGCCACACTGTCTGTCTCTGGGGTCTTGGGTCATGTCAGGTGCCGGCTGGATCTCGGCAGAGGTAGCTGCAGGGAGGGAGGTTTTCTCTTTGCTGCTGGTGCTGCCCAAAGTGGAGCCTTATGTCTCTCTCTCTGCTCCACTTGTGCTGCAGACAGATATGCAAAGAGTTCACCGACCTGCTGGCTCAGGACCGATCTCCCCTGGGGAACTCACGGCCCAACCCCATCCTGGAGCCCGGCATCCAGAGCTGCTTGACCCACTTCAACCTCATCTCCCACGGCTTCGGCAGCCCCGCGGTGTGTGCCGCGGTCACGGCCCTGCAGAACTATCTCACCGAGGCCCTCAAGGCCATGGACAAAATGTACCTCAGCAACAACCCCAACAGCCACACGGACAACAACGCCAAAAGCAGTGACAAAGAGGAGAAGCACAGAAAGTGAGGCTCTCCTCCCGCCCTGCCCCTCCCACGCCTCACCAGCCCCCGCGCGCCCACCCACCGGCGGGTGACAGCTCCGGGATCAGCAACCCTTCCTGCTGCTGCTACTGCTGCTGCTGCTGCCGCCGCCGCCGCTGCCCTTGGGTACCCCCGAGTCTCCAGGACTGCTCTCTCGACTGTCAGTGGGGCAGCCGCTCCGACTCTGCGCCTGCCTCGACCTCCCCAATCGCTCCCACACCCCTGTGCCCTCATGTGGAGCCTAAGAGAACAGAACAGGCCGTGAAGCCAGCAGAGAAAAGTTCTGCCGAGTTTGTGAACCCTTTTTTTTTTTTTTAACAAAGCAACAAATCAACAACAGCAACAAGAACAAAAATTAAAAACTTTTTTCTAAAAAAAAAGTAAAAATAAAAAAAATTATATGCGCTTCATGGGACTGAGTCACCACCTTCCCTTACATACTTCAGTTCAGATTGTAGCCATACTTAAAAAAAAAAAAAAAAAGCCAAAAGGATGATGACAACATTTTTATCAGTATTGTGAATAAACTTGAACACAAATACACGAAGTTCCATGTCATGTCTTCAGTTGTAGAAGTTTTTTCCTCTTTAAGGTAAAGCGACCAACTTGAACTTTCTCTGGCAACACGATTCGCAGTTATATAAGGGAATCAGTGTTCACGTCTCTGTATATATTTATTTATGTGTAATTTAATGGGAATTGTAAATATGGTGAGTCTGTTTTAAGCCTTTTTTTTTTTATTTATCTGATCTTGTTTACCTCTTGTTTAGTGGGTTTTGAATCTTCCCTATTAGTTCTTCATGTGGTTCATGGTACTGATTTAGAAATCCAATGTTTGGGGGATTTTTTTCTCTGGGATTCATGAATTTAGCCCTGTTGTAGCATGTTAAAGGTGACAATGAAACAGCTGGACAAATTTTAAAAAAGTAAAATAAAATTTTATCTATAATTAGTATTATTACATTTAGCTTTTCATTGAACTGAAAGAAAAAAAGTGATATTGGACCCTGGAAAGATTTTTAAACTTGAGTGGTTTGATAACCCTTCTATGTATTGTAGGGAGAAAAAAAAAAGTTTATTTTATTCCGCTGTCCTCCCTTAAAAGCATCATTTGAGCAATAAATGAATATTGTCTTTAAACCAAGGGTTAGGGAATTTTCCTCTCTCTCTCTCCTCTCTCTTTTTGTTCAAAGAACTTCAAACATTTGGGACCACCTGGTATTCTGTATTTTCACTGGCCATATTGGAAGCAGTTCTAGTTGCATTGTATTGAGTTGTGCTGGCAGTAGTTTCCATGCCTGTCAATGTATCATAGTCCTTTGTTGCCCAGATAAATAAATATTTGATACGCTTTATGTCGATTTTTTTTTATTCAGTGGCTGTCTTTACCCAGGCGTATTTTTGTTCTTGGCAGTATTTTTTATTCAGTATGGTTACAGTAATTGAGTTTAACCCTCCCTTGGCAATTGCTCCTTGCAATAAGCAGCTGAACCCATTGTTTCCCTCAAGTATAATAAAAACTTACTTTCAACTTGGAGTTCAGAGCAGGGTATCATTTAGATATTCCACTGAGTCTGTATTCAGACAAATGACACAATAAAACCCAATGTATTCTTTTGGATAAAAGATTGTTTGTACTGCTAAAGGAATGACATACTGTCTTTTCCTTACTAGAAACATTAATTTTATTATTAAAAATAAAGTTTTATTTTATTTATGTTGATCCTTTAGGTTTTCATTTGTGTTTTGGAAACCAAAATATAAAATCTCCGGGACTAAATGTTAAGGATGACAAGGAAGATGGAGAAGAGAAGAACAGAAGAACCTTCCCACCAGCAGGCCCCCCCTTCCCCCCCCCCCCCCCCCCCGCCTAACAGCGCCCCCCATCCCCTCATAACTGCTTTGGAATTTGTCTCAGAGGATAACTGAGATTTAAATTGTTAGTTCATTAGCACAAAGGAAATACCGACTTCAACCTTCACTTGCTTGCTCACGCTACTCAGTGGCTAAGACGGGCAAATGAGCTCAGACCAGCTCTAGTTTTCTGGCGGGAGAAAAGGAATAGTGGCAGAAATATACATGGAGCAGGGAAAGAGAGGGCAAATTGTCTCCCGTTTATTTTCGTATTTTATTTAGAGATGAATTTACTACTGTGCTGTTCTTCAGTAGCTCTCGAGGTAGAGAGGGGAGTGAGAAATGATGTTGATCCCTGGAATCCTTGCTGCTTGCCCCTAAATGCCAGCCCACCCCTTCCTATCACCACAGAGCTCCTCTTAGAACCCTTTAGAAATACAAAACGTTCTCTGAGGTGGGGTGGGGAGGATGGGGGAGGGCTGTGAAGCCTGCCTCTCCAGACCTCTCCTATCTGTCTTCTACAATAAGAGGACTGTGTGCTGAGCTCTGAGAGAAGGAAGGACTTCCTGTGCATAAAGATGGCGAATCCAGAGCTTTTGTAAACTGATTTGGAAATTCTTTGCTTTGGAAGTGAAGAGGATTTTTAACAAGCTAAAGGAGGTGGTTAACTGGAAGGTTTAGAGGAAAGGTCACAGAACAAGTGTCCAGGTAGACAGACTGGTAGGATTTCACATTTGTTCCTGTGCTCTGACATTCCGAAGGACCAAGGAAGCAAAGCATGAGAGAGTGTCCATTTTGCAGCCTTTTGCTTTCTAATCTCCTTATGGAAGGCAGTGTAAAATCAATCTCGACAAACGAACGAGAGTTGGTGGAGTCTAAATTCTATTTTCCGAAGCCAGAGAATTCATAACAATGGTGGGTTTAAAAAAGAATTCAAATGGAAAGGGTATTCTCAGAACGCAACGCAGCAATTGTTTTTTAAAGCGGTTATTTATTATTTCCTAGAGAGACTGGTTAACTGTAACGTAGATGTAACAAAATAATGAGGCGAATGAACCCTAACTGTACATACTCTTGACAGAAATGAAATGCACACAGCATTGTAGCAGGTGAAGTGAAGCATTGTCTATCAGGGCTGTTTTTCTTGGCTGCATCTCAGATTGTGTGGGGGATCCTAACCTCAGGCACAATAGCATTCATAAACAGCCATACATTGCTGCTCTGTCTCCAACGACACATAAATACTCATTTTAAAACGAAAACAATCTTATTAAATACCATTCATTCATATCTGGATTTACAGATGCTTGTTATGTTGGAAAACCTGAACCCAATATAATCCTTGCATCCTGAGAAAGACAGAAAGGAAATAGTGGGTTAGAACATTACAAGGTCATAATAAACAATGGTTTCCAAATGCAGAGAATTAGTTATTTTTATTCGGTAGTTGGACATTTTGAAGATCATGATATTGTCACCCTCTCTTTTTCTTTTTTTTAAACAAAAAAATTTTAAAAAGTTACATATATTTTTAAGAAATGGGAGGATTAGAGAGATTATATTAAAAATAACTTTTATTGAGCTAACCAAAGGCTATGTGGATTTTGGCTTTCTCTGTGGTGACCAATGTATACTTTCTAAAACACATGGTGACTAGTTGACAGGACAGGTGTTTGTCAACTAACAACAGTGATTTTTTTTTTAATAAACTAAATTAGGATACATAGTTGAATTATAAGGATGCTTGCCAGGCTATGCTAATTACCACACCCAATTTTTATGGAAACACAATGCTCCTTCAAGTTTGGTAGTCATCATTACCCCCTCTATTCTCTAACACCCTTTAAAAATTACAATCCCATCCATTCCTCCCCAAAATCGAATATTAATATAATTTGCGTTCTTGATGGAACTACCATCAGGACTGCAATGCCCCGCAGCTGAAATAATATTTAAAATAGAAGGGATTTGACATTTGAGAAGTCAGTGGCTTGAAATACCCAGTTGTACTTAGCTAATTCAGTCCTTAACCTCTGGTTTCAAATAAATCAATTACAGTCGATTCCACTTCAGTTCAGAAGTGCACAGGGTTTTAGTTAATTGAATACATTTTATTCACTTGCTAGGAATATTCATTTATCAAAATTCCAAATTTCATGTGCATTTCTTTACAACTCAGGTTATGTTAGACTGCACAATCAGATCAAATTTGCCCTGGTTTCCCCAAATCGTGCTTAACATATACATTTTACCACTCTCTGAAAGAGACAATGTCTCCCCATTCCTTTTGTCAGCTAAAAGTAAATTCACAATAATTCCATGTCAGGCAGGAGAGCTACTTTCTCCTACAATGAGAAGAATCATCTGTGGTCATCAGCCTTGCGTTAAGTTTAAATAGGTTAAGAACAAAGCTGGATTAATTAAGTTTTTTAAAAGTATAAGACTTGAAATAAAAAAAATTATGCATGATTTCCATTAGAGCTTAACTTTGCTGCAGCTGACAGGTATGACAGCACTTTGTGGTCTTAAAGCCACAGGCTCCTTTTCTTAACCCTCTCTCTTCCTCTGCTTCCCCCTTTGGCTTTTGGAGAAGTACTTGAATAAATACCCAATTGTTAACTGAAAGCAGTACAGTTAAATGTGCCCAAATGAAGTTGTGCTTTAAACAGATATTGATGTATGCAGTGTTTTATATTTATTGTTTGTAACATCCTGCTGGCAGCAGTTTACTGTTTGGAAAGGAAAGGGGTTAATTAGCGTCATTATCAATCACTAATGCTTGCCTAACGTGTCCAAAGAATAATCAAGTTAGAGGACGGCATGAAGCCAACAGCTGCTTCATCCCAGTTACAGATCTCCTAAGCCACTCAGTTATAGAGTTGAGGGGTGGGGGGAGGTAGAGTGGGGAAGAATCCTCATTGCTTGGGTAAAAGGGCTGTAAAAATCGGGTCAACTCACGAGATCTGAGAGGCAGAAAGTACAAAATAAATAACCAGCGTTTTCACTGTCTACGTTACAGATGCAGAGATGGCAGCGGTTCTGAGGCAAGAGTACTGAAATTTGCTCTTTAATTTACTTGATTATCCAAGTTGTGCATTTGAAGAAACGCATCCATGTTTTCCTATTGCTTAATGCTATGGGTGAAAGAAATCTTAAAGTCAAGCAGAGAAGAAAAAAATAAAACCCACGCATACCACAGACAAGCCCAATTCAACTCCTAACATCACCCAACCACCCCATCCCAGAAGAATGAAACCATGGAGCACAACAGGTAATATCAGTTCTCACACCTCTGCATCCCCTTTTAGGATGCTCCGGGATATTTTTCCTTGTGAATTTCAGTGAACGATTCTTTTCTATAGTAAACTTGACTTACTACCTGAGTTGCACAGGTATGCCATCTCAGCTTCCTATTATTATTACTACTCCCCCGCCCTGGCCCAACTGACGGAGCCTGGCTCTGTCACCTAGGCTGGAGTGCAGTGGTGCGATCTCGGCTCACTGCAACCTCTGCCTCCCAGGTTCAAGCAATTCTCCTGCCTCAGCCTCCTGAGTAGCTGGGATTACAGGCACACACCACTATGCCTGGCTACTTTTTGTATTCTTAGTAGAGACGGGTTTCACCATGTTGGCCAGGCTGGTCTGGAACTCCTGACCTGGTGATCCACCCACCTCGGCCTCCCAAAGTGCTGGGATTGCAGGTGTGAGCCACCGCGCCCAGCCTATTACTACTCTTCATGATACGGTCCTCCCTGTGACCCACCTCAGGTGGGAAACTGAAAAAGTTTGACCCTGTTATGGGTTCCTTCTTTCAATGTCTTTAAAAACATTATTTGCCAGGTTAGCCATGAGTTCAAACTCATGATCCCATTAATGATCAGAATTTGGTCAACTGTTTTTCTGAAGGCAAGGATGAACTTGTCTGAGGTGAAGTATTTATTCACAGTGAGCCCTTGTTTATTGAACAAGACATTGATTTCTTTCTGCAAAACTAGTAGCCCAAACTCATCTTTGCCTGTGTGGACACAAATGAGAAATATTCACAACCACATTATGCACCGAGTCTTACCCTCAAGGAAGTAACTGATGTTTCCCATGGAAAGCATGAGAGTGGAAAGAGAGAATGTTGGGATGGAAAACTAGATAATTCATATATATGGAAAGTTCCTGTGTTTAAAAAATAAGGAAAGGAAGAAAGAAAAGTGATTTCAGGCTGAATTTGGGAGGCCTAAAACGAAACTTTAAGTGTTATTCATGTGTAAAATTTTATTTCTTTTTCATCTTTGATGCCCGAAAAGGACAGCGCAGAACCATCTTAGTTTTCACAGAGATGTTTATTTCTTAACAAAAGAGCAATCCTTAATATATTGCTGGAGAAGTCTGTAGAGAAGCAGTGGCCCAGGGAGATTACCTCTCCACATTGGACACTTGCAACAGATCGCCCTTTTTCTCTCTCTCACCAAAAAAAAAGGGTCTCTAGGACTTTGAGGAAACTTACTAGTCTTACTTTGACTTTCCTTTAACGCTCATTTAAAGGGGTGGGAATATTTTCATCAGCAGGGCGGGAGCTTTAAAAAGTGACCCAACCCATGCTATGCTTTTGCTGCACGTGATTTTTCTATGGCAATAAAGATCACGTCCTTTAAATTCCAATAACAAACCTAAACACACGCCCTCAACTGAAGGTGGTCCATAGCCCCTGTATGAGCAATCGATCTTGGCGTGTCTATCATGACTCTCAGGTTTTACAAGTCAAAAAGCCCAGGCCCTCCGGGTTTTTGTTTTTTTTCTTTTTTTGTTTTTGGACTGGGAACAAACCTCTCCAAACTCTCTCTAGAGTTGGTCTCATCACCGTCTTAAAATCCAGCCTATCCTCAGGATATGGATATACACACACTTGTGGGGTGTGTGTGTGTGTGTGTGTGTGTTTGATCAAACTAAATTTAGCTAATATACCTTAAGATAATTTTCCCCCCTGGGGCACCGAGTTAACTCTAGGATCAAATTTCCTTTTGCTTTGTCAGCTACCATACCCTATTTCAGGATTCCCCCGTCTTTTTGGAGTCCCCAAGTCTGGGTTGCGCCTTTGTCCACAGCATGGAGTCAGTCCCCAGCGCCAGAGCTCAGCTCCGGTCTCCTGGACCCCTGCCTGGGAGGAGGCGGGGCGGTGCGCACCCCCTCACTGGGTCCCACCCGACCCACCCAGAACCCCATCCGCTGGCAGGGCGCTGCCCTAGCTGAATTCCCCGAAAATATCCTGCCGCGCGCCCCTTTGTATTAGGAGCTTTTCGCTACTTGATTTGGACTGTCTGGCGTTGGGCGTGGGGGGATGGTAGAGATTGGGTGGGACGTGAGGTTCGAGTCTTGCCTGGGTTTGGGCGACGGGGAGAGGAAAGACTGGCAGGGGCTGGAAGGACAGCCAGGCAGGGAAATGCGGACGGCCTGGGCGGCGGCCGCCACCGGCACTCGCGTCCAGGACAGACCCAATTAAACTGCAGTAAAACCCTGAGAAAGAGGCTTGGGACTTGCTTGTGCCTCCCGTCTCCTTTAGCGCGCTTGCGGGTGCAGTGAGCAAGAGCCGGGAGGCTCCAGATCAGAGTTTTAAGGGCCTTTTTTTTTTTTCCACGGGAAGGGCGCTTTAATTAATGACTGGAGGCAGGATCTGGGAAACTTTCTGGCTCCAAACTCCCAAAGCTGCGCGAAGTTTCAGCATCCCTCGCCCGGGTGTCTAAGCAGATAGAGCTGCGTGGGGATCCGACTGACGCACCCGCACCCTTTCTCTCCCATGCGGCCTGTCCGAGCTTTCCAGCCTCGACCCAGTTCGTCAAATATCTCACTGTGGGACTCGTCTCCCAAGGCCTTCTCCGACCTGGACCCAAGGCATGGCTGGGAACCCGCGCTGCCCTCCCAGCTCTTCCTGCCCAACGCAGCCTTGACCATTAGGCACTTGCATCTTTACAGTTACAGTTCTCGTTTCATTGCGACAATTCGGTTGACCTTCCAATACGCGTTCGAGCGGACATCCCGGACTGAACTACCTTAGTAGTGGGAAATTCCATAGGGGAGCATTTATTTGACCCCCTCTGGGTTTCCACACCCAAGCACGGACGCCCCCTCGGGATCGCCAGAGAGGAGAGCCTGGAGGGCAGCTCCTGGGGGATCCCAGGACCATTTGCACCTCTGGGCACCTACTCCCCTCCCTGCCCGCTCCTCCCTTAGCCCTCTCTTCTCCTCCTCTCCTCTTTGTAAAAATGCACTCCGACTTTCCCGGGGCGGGGGCGGGGAGGCTGGCGGGGTTGGGCTAGAAGGGGGGGCTTCGCAGATAGTTGATATTCCGGGTCCAGCCGCTCTCCGCGCTCCCATTCTCTAAGCTCAGCCGGGGGGAAGTGTCGCCCCGGGCCAAACATATGCTTCTTTCCAGCGCGCTAATCCACCTTCAGCGTGGAGGCATAATTGCTCGAGTGTCCATGGATTCTCGGCGCTTTGTCCCTCGCTGGCTCCCATCAGCCCTGGCACACGCCATTTCAATCAAATCTTTTCAGAAAACTGTCTCCTTTTATCAAGTCCCAGCCCCTGCGAACGACGGGAGAATTTAACAAAACACCCTCCGTGTTCCACCCGCCTCCCTCGGCCCTGGCGGAGCAGAGAGCTGCGATTATTGCAACAACTTTTCACTTAGTTCAGTCTCCGAGAAAGGGGGTGAGGGGGATTCAGAGAGAGAGCGAGCGCGAGCGCAAACGAACAACAAAAAAGCAACATCAGCACCCCATACCCGAAATGGGTCTTTTCTAAGCCCTTTGTGTCAGGTGTATTGGAAAGAAAGGTCAAAGGTCACCCTCAAAGAGAAAACATGTTTCATCTGTTATTTTTTTTTTCTTTGAAACCACAGAAATCGACTGCTTCTGTGGAGTGTTTGGGCAGTCCAGTGGGATAAAAAGGCAGAAACAAGCTCTGTGAAATGGGCCTAGCACCCAGAAGGATCCTGTCTGGAGGATATTATTGGTGGTTTCTGACTCAAAGTGCTATGACAAAAAATCCCCAGCGCTGATTTCCATGTACATATCCAATCTCTCTTTTCTTGCTGGTGACAGGCGTAAATAAAAGTTGGATCTGAAGATTTCTGCCTCGGTTAATGTGGAAGTCTCATGCACTCCTGATTTGATATTTTGGCTGAATTCCTAGCTTCAGGAGAAAAAGCTTTTAATTGCTTAGGAGAAAAAGAAAGGAGGAATGATAGTGAAAAGATGAATTCTCAAAAAGATCTTAGAAGCAGATAGAGAAAATATTTTTGATGCTGGAGAAAAAAAGTCAAATGCAAAATACTGGGAGTGAGGTTTGATTTTGTGTAGCAATTATTATGCAAATAACACAAACAGAAGAGATTGTAGTTCCATTATGAGAACACAGCCTTGCTGCTTGTTTATAAAATGAGAACGTCAGGGTAATATACGGTTTTCTTCAAATCCACAAACACTCCATATTGAGACTGGTTTAAGTGACTCAGGTACTTTCTTCTGCAGCATTTTTTTTTTTCATGATGATCAAGGGGAGGAAGGCAATGTAAATGGACACAGTTCCTTGTTCTACAGTACTAGAGCATAGTGGGCCTTTATGGCATAAAGCTCCAAGTAACTTCTTAGTGATTCCTCTCCCTCCTCATATGTCCAGGCTAAGGAAGACTGCGAAGGGCTTGAAAGTGATCAGTTGTTTCCTGCTCAAATGGATCCTTCAGTGCCAACCCCTACCGGCCTTGGTCCACTTTCAGATTCAGATGAAATCATTGCAGTCTCCCGGATTAACTAAATGGATGAGCCAAATTCACTGTTGACGTTGATGCCCAGGTGTTCAAGTCAAACCTCCGCTATCACAGTTTTAAGATGTGGTTGGCAACATGCTGCCTTAAGTCCTCTAAAGTGTTCGGGCTGTCAGATGAGAAGTGATAGGACTGTGGAGCAAAGGCTGTCCTGACTCATCCTGAAAACTGGAAAATGGGGTACATTTCATAGCTCAGTAGCTTCATGTCTTAAGAACAAGAAATCACTTTGTTATGGTTATAAAACAGTAAAGGATGGATAACATCCTTCAAAACCCCAACCACGAGAATTGCCAAGAGAAAGAGTGATTTTTAAATTTTTATTCATTTGCTTATATTATGATCTTTTCGTAATTACAGAACAAAAGAAAGACTCAGTAACACCAAGACCTCCTCCAGCCCTTATTTCCACATCCCTACAGTTACTTGGGGGTGAGGGTGGGAGTGGGCAATGCATTCAGAAGGAAATAGTAATCTTGAAAGGAAAAAAGAAGTTAAATACTAACCACCAGAATGGCAAGGGCTCTGAGAAGCCTCCGCTGGGGAAGACTATACTCAATAAACATAGTTGTTGCATATTCTGTTTCCTACCCCCACCCTCCATAGCCAGTTGAATGGAAGCACCCAAGATAATGGTTCCAAAAAAGGTAACTACTTCCATGGAATATCAGGGAGCATGGGAGTGTTGAGTCTTAACCTTGAGGATGTTGCTTCAAGTCAGAATGATCTTGGAGATTCCCATGAAGTTCGGAGACTGGGACACTGAGTGGGTTTCTCTTCTTGCGACATGAGACATGCATGATCAGGTGGTTCCAGCTTCTTGGATCCATGAGAACAAGGTGAGCTTGGGGGAGACCCATTATTAGGAGACAATGAGTTATAGGGAACCTCTAACCAGTCCTGGGACTGCACCCATTAAACCATAGGTTAAAGTTCTGATGAGAAACTTCTAAAATTAAACCAGCCTCATTATTAAATGAGACCATTCTTGGAAGGCTTTTTCTTTTCAAACAAAGAGACGAAGATCTCTCCAAACCTCACCTCCACCACTGCTTTCCATCTCTGCGCTCCATAAGGTTCTGCAGCATCTTGCTAGTCTAGCTCAGGAAAGCCAGGGGGAGGGCTGGGAGGGAAGGCTGGAGTGGCACTCCCTTACACGCTCTGGGAAAGCCTGTGTTCCTCAGTGACATAGCTTAGAAGTGGGGAGAATCCACCTGCCTGTTCCTGCAGGGAACTTTTGCAACTAACTTGATCAGGAGATTTGAAAGGAAGGCTGATGCTAACTGAACAGGGAGGTGCCTCAGGGAATCCTGGGACTGGAAAATCCCTTGCTATACCCTCTAGTATAACTCCCAGCCCTTGGAAATTAGTGCCATATCAAGAGAATCAAGTCACTGGTCTGTGACTGGGATGCTGGGCTACTTAGGAAAAGCATCTCAATTGGTGTTACTAAGTTTGAAGAAAGCTCTTTCAAGGACAGGAATCTAGAAACGAGCTGAGAGAGCCCTCTTGAATTTCCCTCCTACCCATCATCTCCCCTTCTCCCCTTACTGAGCATTTTGGCTGAACTTACTGTTTCTTTGTTTTTCCCTCTTTGCTGAGAAAACTTTAAGAACCTTCTACTCGGCTTAGATTTAACCACAACCTTTACTGAATCTGGCTTATGAAAACCAGACTTCTCTGAGACGGGTCTTCTGGCAGCAATTAGTCTGACTTCTTTAACAAAATTCTTTGTAATGCCATTCAGAAAACAGGTCGGTTGGTAGGAGTTTGTGGCAGGGAGTGTGTATGTGTGTGGGTGAGTACAGGACGGAATAGTTGGGGCAGGAGGATGATGTTACAGAGGGCCAATTTGTATGATTTGGTGGAAAAAAAGTCCCAAAGTTAACAGATTAACTTTGGGAGCTGTGAAATATTTAATTAGTGCACGAGTTGGGATCCTATTAAAGCTGGCTCTATTTCTGAAGGCTGCCCTGAAAATCTGCTTGTCCCTTTTCCTATGTGCAAAGTATAAAACAGCATTGCCATCTCTCCTTGCCACCGAATTATTTCAAACAGTTTAACTACAGTAGTTTGTCTTTAAATGCAGAGCTGCCTAGAACAAACAAAAGAAAGATCCAGTGAGTGAATTTTCGAATGTAGAGGATTCCAGGGGTAGATATGAGGCAAGGGAGAGAGAACTTGGAGGAGTAAGGAAACAATACTGTCATCAGCCCAGAAGCAGCTTCTCAGTGTCTGACTCCTGGGGCAGCAGCATAGCCCTAGAGATGCCCTCCTCCTCCCCACATGTATTTAAAAATCCAGCCCCACAACACACACACAACAAACAAGAAACCTATTCATTGAGTCTGCAAAGCCACCTTCTTCTCGTGGTTATGCAAATACTAAATTGAATCAGCCGGCTATAACTGTTAGGTCCATTGCTGAAATATGGTAGAAAAAAAAGTTGAGTATTCCAAGGAAATTGATTCCAACAGTTCATTTTCAGTTAGTGTGGATGTCTGTGTGTCTGAAGGTGGAGACACAAACACATTTTGTTAAAGTTGAGGCTGCCATTTTGAAAAGCAGCCTACAATTTTACATTCCCCCACTGCTTTCTCTCCTGGGGAGATAAGAATTTGAGCCATTTGAGATGCAATGCAACAAATTCTGGGCAGCCCGTACCTGGGGGAGAGGACTCCTCTCTGAACTCCCTCCTCCTCCTCCTCCTGGTTTCCCTTCTTTGACAGGACCCGAGGTCCAGTTGAATTGAGAGCCCACCCCAGGCGGGAAGACAGCCAGCTCCTGCATTCAATTCTGCTTGTAGGAAGGAAGGGTTGTGGAGACGGCCGGCGACCCCACTGGGAGCAAACACAGGCTCCCCTTGGCGTTCAGACCTGGGGCGCAAGTACTTTCTTTAGGCTACGGAGAGATCTGGGTCTTGTTCTGGAAAACCAGGGGACACCCAGGGCGTTCCCTCCCTTCTCTAGGCCTCTGGAGTAGCTGATTTAGCAAATGTATGGACAGCCATGTCAGCAGTACCTCAGTTTCCCTAATGCGGAGACCAAGGAGGGAAGTTTTTGAGAAGACCTGGGACATGCTTGTTTCTCGGGAAATCAACGTGGGGGCCGGCAGCAGGAGAGAGATCAGCCTCTTCCCTGTAGTCCAAGGTGGTGTTTCCTGGCGCGGGACCCTGGGCAGTACCAGTAATCTAATCCCAGCCCAGAACAATCAGGGCAAGACGCGGCGCAAGCTCTCCGCCACCATCTCCATTTTACACATTGTCAAAAAAAAAAAAAGAAAAAAATCCAATCTTTCTGCACACCCAATACATCATTTCAATAAGCATGACTTCACTTTAATAAAGATTTAATACGTTAAATCTGTCTTTGTCGCTGATTGATGCTCCTTTGTCTTGAAAACGATTTGGGTTTTACTGATCAGGAATTCTGGGGGAAATGCTGTAATTCAGAGTCGCGGGTTGCTATTATTGTTTGCTAACACTTCCCAAGGAGGAAAACACCCCCATGTGCGCGCTGACACGCACACGCGCTCACACGCTCAGAGGCCTGCTGGCTCCTTCTCCTTGGGCTTTCCGGCGTGGAAACCTAGCAAGCTTTCCTGAACTGCCCGGGACGTGGGGGCCGGGGAGCGCGAGGACAGGAGGGGGCGCGGGCTGGGAGGGGTGGGATGTGGAGCCGAGCGTCTGTCGGAGAATCATTTGCCCTGAATCGCAAATTTTCACGGCTTAAAAAGAAAAGGTAAAGCTAATGTCTGGTCTGGCTCAATTAATAAACATGGTAATTTCACACCCGGAGAAGGACATAATTTCATCCGAGCGCTATCGGCGCCATCACAAAGGGTCAGGGCGCAGCTGCGGCGAACCCGGGTCATTACGGAGTCGCTGAGCGGCTCCCGTGCCCCGGCCCGGCGCGCGCCTCGAGGCGAGGAATGGCTGCGGGCGAGGCCGGGGCTTCCCCCGATAAAGGACTTACCCACCGTGCGGGAAATGGAGCCGCTTTCAGACCAGGAGTAATCAGCTCGCAGACGTAGCGCCCGCCACGGCTCCCCCTCCTTCCCCCTTCCCTATTTACTTTTAAAAATAAAAGATGAAACAAGCAAATACCATCTCCCCATCATCTCAGTCTTTCTCTTCCCTTACGTCTTTTTAAACAAAACCACGACCAACACAATATGCAGACGCATACATACCTATTTTTATTCTTTAGAGGTTGTCTTTGATTCGCTGTCAATAGAAACCTATTGTATTTGTAAATTTGAGGACAGTTGTAGTTGATAAATTTCTGGTGTCAAGACTTGGGGCCAGGAGCTGGGAGACAAGATATTAGCTTCAATCTCATAATCTCTTAATCACATTACACTTTAAGTGAGAATGTGTAATTTCACCCATCAATGATTTATTTAAGCATTTGCAGCACAATTACTTGTCTCATACACAAATAGTGACTGGAGCATTGTTTGCTAGAAAGACACCCTGAGATTTGGGAAACAGATCATATCTTTTCCGTTCCATTACGTGCCCCACCTCGGAATAAAAATTGATCTGTAATCGAGACCCGCAGGGCCAGTCTCCTCAAAGGAAAGGGTCCCAAAGGCAAACCCACCCGAACCACAAGAGGGGCGCCCCTCCCCCCTTCTCTGGGTTCAGATTTTTAAGATCTTCAAAGCTAAAATAAATGCCCATTAAATAGCCACATGCAAATAGGATGGAGCCGGGCAGCTAAACACACAAAGCCCATCTCACATAAAACAAAAGCATGATTGATGGCAACCCGAATGCTCGTGTGTTTGGAAAAAAATTATACTTGTCCAGTCTCCCAGTTGTCTAAATTATTGAAGAGCGATGTGCATATTTCAACGGGAGAAAGTGGCCGAGGTTAGGGACCCATGGTCGGCGCGAGGAACGCCACAGTGTGGTATATTTGGGCTGGGAAAGGCTCCTGTGCAAAGAATTTTAACACATTCTTCTCTGGGCGGCCGAGGAGGCCACGCTAATCTGACAGCTCTGGGGCAAATGGTTAGAGAAAATGGATCGCTTTCCTCGGCCCAGGATCCCCCACAGCCCCACCCGTCCCGGCCCGGGGCGGCGGGTCCCTTGGTAAGGCTGACCGCGACACCACACACCCCGCCTAGGCTGCAGAGGGCGGCGGGCAGGGCCTGGGTGGTGCAGCCTCTGGGCGGGGCCTGCGCAGCAGGCGGTGCTGATTCCGCGGTGCCCAGCCCAGGCGGGAACATCCACCCGCGACGTGGCTGGGAGCCTGGGGAGCTGAGCTGAGTCCGGGGTTTGCTTCGTCAGCAGGGCCCAGGGTGCTCAGTCCCCGAGGGAGGCGCTGGGGGAGTCGGCCTTTGTTCTGGCACTTTCAGGGCCTAGGAGTTAGGCAACTCTGGGGAGGTGCGAGGGGAGGCCCCATCGGGCGGGGGAGGCTTGTACAGTGGGGGCCGCGCTCTGAACTCGAGGCACGGTTAGGGGAGAAAGTGCAGGAACCTGGCAGCTCTTGGGGATTTACTGAAGCAGAGTGTGGTAAAGTAAGTGGAAATTGAGGGAACTTTGCAGTTATCTCACTTTAAAAGGAAATATTTGAAAATAAACAATAATCTGTTCTCTCATTCTCTCTTCATCTTTGTCTTTTTCTCTGCGCTCTTCCTTGTCCCTCTAATTCCGTTTCTTCTCTATTTCTGTCTATTCTCAACTCTCCAGCCCATCTCTCTCGGTGTATGTTTTTTTCTCCCTCCCTTTCTCCGCCCCTCTCTCTGCCTTTATAAATATGCTAGAGAGGAAAACAACCTCGGCAATTCATGCTCGTAGCCACGCGGAGAGTGTAACTGTTCTGCGGGGATCAGGCGTGACCGCCTGTTGTCCGCCAGGGCACCCCCGGCGCCCCCTTTCTTGCTGGGCTGCGGGGAAGAGACGCGTGGGCCCCTATATTGTCCTACGCATGGGGAGAGGCCAGTTTTTCCCACGCATCAAATCCTAACTTCAAACTTGAATCCATCTTGCTGCTCAAGAGCCAAGCTCGGTGGATTCATAATAGCAACGACAAAGAGTAATTACATATTAGAAAACAAAACAATAATTACACCACCAAGTTGATACACCAGTCAGCGAAGCACAGTCGCTTGGGCTGGAAACAGCAAAGCCCGCGGCGCCCGCAGCTGACTCAGCAAATCGGAAAAGCCCCCAGCCCACGCCCACGCCGGTCCAAGCTGGACAGCCGACGCGCTCCTGCCCCTGCCGCAGTCACCTGCTAACAGGCCTTCGAGGTCTCAATAAGATCTGATTTTGGGAGCTGTCTGGCAGAAAATCATCTCACAAGTACCATAGAACCGGTTTCTTGGAGAGATGTTTTGTTTTTTAATCAAAATGAACACACAGATTCTTCAGTTTGAACTCTTGTTTTACATATTCACATTTAGAACAGAAAAAGCTGGTCTTTGCATGTTAATTTCTCCCAGCACCTGTCACTCGGTTCCTGGTTACTTTATGGAGCCCTCAAGCAGGAGTCCTCCGGTTTCCTCTTTCTCCCCCTAAGAATCAAGGCGGCAGGGGCGTTTTTTAACTTCCTGGGTGGGGGTGGGGTTGGGGAGGAGGAGGTTAGAGGCTGGTGATTGGCCTGGCCTTGGGACCCAGCGAGAGGAGCGTGTCCCTAACCTAAGCCCCTCGCAATCGCTGCCACATCCCCGGTTCCTTTGGACTGGAGGTCGGGGAGGCTCCCTTTTCGGGCATTGTTCCCCCTGATCCCCTTCAGGGGCTCCAGCGCGTCCTCGGGGTCTTCCCAGGGCCCGGGCCTGGACGGTGGATTAGAGATGGGGACGGCTGGCGAGTGTCTGGGGCGACACCCGTCCGGATTGCGCAGCTCGCTGCTCACTGAGGCGGACTCCGCTTGCCATCCCGGTGTGAAAGCAAACACATTCTGTTTGGGCCAGGAGCCCGCGGCTGGAAGATGCAACTGAGCTGGAAGGCCTCCGTCTGGGAAAGACTGAGCCGGAGCCTCTATTCGGGCCTCTCCTCCCGCTTCCCCCAGGCCTGTCTTCCCAGGGTTGAAGCCCGCCTCAAAGGCAAGGGGGGTTGGGCGGAGGGCGCCAGTGCGCTTGTGCCAAGGGGGCGTCGAAAGATAAGAGCCTATCTTGGGACTGTGCCTCGAAAGGCGCTAGCATGCCGCGCACCCTGGGCCTGGGAAAAAGCCCAGAGCGTCCTCTTAGGCCCCAGATAGGAGGAGTGCTCAGGCCCGGGGACCTGCCGCAGGCTGCCCTTAGCCAGGCGATGCCATCTGCAGGCGGCGAGGTAGTCGGATTTGGCCAAGAAGGGGAAAGGCCGCAGCGACGCACGGTGGGCACCTGGGCCTTGGGGAGGGTGGAAAGCCGGCTGGTACAGTCAGGAAAGCGCGCGGGGCCCAGCGCCCTCTAGGGCACACAAGCCCCGCGCTGGGTGGAAGGCTCTCCTTTCATCCCCCAGGGCTTAGGGAAGGACAAAGGACCTATAAAAAAATCTAACAACAACAAAAAATATCAGCTTGACCCCCAAAAGAACACTGTTTAATGAGGTGGAAAATTCTTCCACACAAATTGCTTTTTCTACTACTTTATGAGAGTTCATAAATGTTAATGAAATCCAGTTACCAAAAAGTAACATACATCATTGCAGCTGAAGGGAGGCAGAGGAAGGAAGGTGGTGGTTAACGTACAATCATAATTAAAATAACAGCAGCGGCAGCAACAATGCTGCCTATGGCTAATGTGGTTGGAGGCTCAGTCCAGAGCTTCACCATTGTATCCGATCTGGGTTGGCCACTGGTGTTTCCCTGGACAGGAACAACAGTGGCAGCAATGGCACAACCTCAAATGTAGAAGTGCAGGAGCTGGTGGGTCGGGAGTGGAAATAAAATCACAAAACGCTCCTGTTTCTTTTCTTTTGAAATAGAAACTTGTTACAGACTCAAACTTCTTCAAAATCTATGCAGAAAGAAGAGCCCAAGGCAATAACTGGGAGAAGTGGAGGGGAGGGGCAAGCTCATTGTCCTCCACACCTGCCCTGCATGTTTGCTTTTTCCTTCCTCTCTGCATATCAGAGGTACACTCCTATAGCAGGTGATCTTATTCTGGCATTTTTTTTTTTTTTTTTTTTTTTTTTTTGAGACAGAGTTTCTCTCTGTTGCCCAGGCTGAAGTGCAGGGGCAGGATCTTGGCTCACCGCAACCTCCACCTCCGAGAATCAAGAGATTCTCCCGCCTCAGCCTCCTGAGTAGCTGGGATTACAGGTGACTGCCACCACGCCCGGCTAATTTTTGTATTTTTAGTAGAGATGGGGTTTCACCATGTTGGCCAGGCTGGTCTCGAACTCCTGACCTCAGGTGATCCACCCACCCTGGCCTCCCAAAGTACTGGGATTACATGCATGAGCCACCACACCTGGTCTTATTCTGACATTTCTATGCCCAGCACCCAGCCCAGAGTTTGGCACATAGTAGGTGCTTAATAGGTGTGTATTGAATAAGTGAACGATTGAATGGACCAACAGCAGAAAGTTAAATAACTCAATGAACAATCTCCTTGATAATATCTGAAAATGAATTAAGATGCTCAAGCACTTGGCGGGGCACGGTGGCTCACGCCTGTAAACCCAGCACTTTGGGAGGCTGAGGCGGGCAGATCACGAGGTCAGGGATTGAGACCATCCTGGCTAACATGGTGAAACCCCGTCTCTACTAAAAATACAAAAAATTAGCCGGGCGTGGTGGCGGGCACCTGTAGTCCCAGCTACTCGGGAGGCTGAGGCAGGAGAATGGCGGGAACCCAGGAAGCGGAGCTTGCAGTGAGCCAAGATTGCGCCACTGCACTCCAGCCTGGGAGACAGAGCAAGACTCGTCTCAAAAAAAAAAAAAAGAAAAAAGATGCTCAAGCACTCAATATTTTCAATATTTACCAAATATTTTCTGATAACATACTATGTGTCACGAACTGTTCCAGGCCCTGAGGATACAGCAAGCAAACAAAACAGACAGAAACCCATCTTCTTATGAAGCTAATATTTTGAATTGGCCTGTTTTGGCTGATGTATTATTTTACATGGCTGGGCAAATGGCCTCTTATCTAACTTTGGGAAAGTAACTGTTACCCTCCAGATTCTTCTTTATGAAATGGAGTTGAGGAAAGCAGATGTGAAGTCTATTGATGAAAGTCATATAAAGAATATGGTTTTAAGGAAGATATTTTATATTTCCTTAATGGGATCATTTCTATATGTCTCTGTTAGAAGTTAAAAAAATATTTATATATTTTTGTAAATAGCTAGGACAATTTGAATATTTTTCTTTTCCCCTTGAGAGCTGCTGGAATCATATAATTTCAGCTTTGCACATATTGCTTAATATTTTATGTAATCTAAATGCAAGTGCTTTCTTTTTGTTGTTTTTGCTTTTTGAGACGGAGTCTCCCTCTGTTGCCCAGGCTGGAGTGTAGTGGCGTGATCTCGGCTCACTGCAACCTCTGCCTCCCGGGTTCAAGAGATTCTCCTGCTTCAGCCTCCTGAGTAGCTGGGATTACAGGCACACACCACCACGCCTGGCTACTTTTTCTATTTTTAGTAGAGACGGGGTTCACCATGTTGGTAAAGCAGGTCTCAAACTCCTGACATCGTGATCCACCCGCCTTGGCCTCCCAAAGTGCTGGGATTACAGGCGTGAGCCACCGCGCCCAGCCACGAATACTTTCTTAACAAAATAGGGAATAAAAAAATAAATACAAGTACTAATACTAATAACTATTTTTTTCTTTTTAGCCATTATCTTTTGCCAGTTACTGCACTCAGTGCCACACAGGCTTTACCTCATTTAAACTCTTGGCGACCCTTTGAGATAGGTGCTGTTGTTCCTATCTTTATTTTTTAAGTGAGGGGAACAAGGTTGAGAGCAGGGAAGTGATGGGGCTTAGGCCACCAGTGAGTAATCGGCAGTGCCTCATCTGGAACTCAGGTATCTGTCCCACTAGAATGAAGAGCCTGCGACCCTAGGAGTTCCAGTCATTTGCCCTCAGCTTTCTTGTCTATAAAATGCAGTTAATACCCGTCTAGTCTATATTGTTCACGGTGTGGTGAAGATAAAATTCCATCCATTTATGAAAACACTTTGTAAATGTTAGAATGCTCCATGAATATACTGTGGTTTTTGTTGTTATTATTATTATTATATGCTGTTTCTTATCTGTAATTGTTAGTAGCTACAATAACCTATTCTGCAGCAGCAACCGCTGAAATTGATTGAACTTTGGCTGAGTGATTGTTTTGGAACGTGAGCAGTGATGGATAGAGAGACTCCTGGTTTAATGGAGGAAATACTGTTGGAGACGATTGGGCTGTTCCCACTGAGTCTCCCTGCATCCTGTGGGATCTCAGGGTCTGGCAGGAGTGGGTTGCTGGCATCCCCCACCCCCATCTTCTTTAGGGATATCCTTCCTCCTCATTGCAGGGTACGCTGTTCTGCCTTGCCTGGACCATTAGCCCTGCTCTCAGCCAGCACTCTAGGCAGCCAGTCCAGGCACAACAGTGAGAAAGGTCAAGTGTTCATTTTTGTAAGTAAACTTGCAATGCTGCTTTGGGACAACATAATTACTACTTCCTACACCCTATTGTATCTGGTAGAGAAATGGTCACGAAGACATCAAACAAACATCAAGTCTGTCACTGCCTCCTGCACCTGTTATCCTCCAAAAAGTGGGCAAGACTTTGTGGATGTTCGGAAGCCTAGTGCCATTTCACAGCAGTCACTTGTCTGAGGCAACACCTGGAGATGCCTTTACTCTTTGAACCTTGGGTTAGTTAGTAAAGGAATGAAGAGGCAGAGCTATTAAGAACATACTGGCTTCTGGATTGTGCCAATCAATCTTTATATTTCATTTATTCATCTGTTCATTTATTCAACACTTTTGAGCTCTTTTCTAGGAAGTAAAAAAAAAATCCCATTGAGAATTTTATTGCCTGGTGGGAGGCAGATGAGTACAAATATAATTACAGAACAGTGAAGTAAGTTCCAATAAAAGATTTATACACAGAGTGGGGCTGGACTGGTTACTCATTTTGATATACAGAATTAGGCCACAGCATGCATTCTCAACTGGGGTGATATTGTCTTCAAAAGGGCAAAAATTGGTTCCTGGGAGATGAAACAAATCTCAGATGTTACAATGGTCTGTGGTCCTTCAAACTAACCCTACGTGACAAAATGTAACTCCTTCGTATTCAATTTCTCTTGTTAGACTTTATATTGAGGGAGTGATAATAGTGAGAAATTAAGAACCACTGGGCTAGGTAAGAGAACTTGACTCAGTAACTCAGGCTGAGTGTGCTTAAGACCACTAGTTTAGGCTGGGCGCGGTGGCTCACGCCTGTAATTCTAGCACTTTGGGAGGCCAAGGCAGGTGGATCACCTGAGGTGAGGGGTTCGAGACCAGTCTGGTTAACATGGTGAAACCTGGTCTCTACTAAAAATACAAAAATTAGACGAAGGTGGTCATGTATGCCTGTAATCCCAGCTACTCGGGAGGCTGAGGCAGAATTGCTGGAACCGGGGAGGCGGAGCCTGCAGTGAGCTGAGGTCTCGGCCACTGCACTCCAGCCTGGGTGACAGCAAGACTCTGTCTCAAAAACAAACAAACAAACAAACAAAAACTACTAGTTTAGCTGTCATGGTTGACTTGCTCAGTTGGTTAAAAAGCAGCAACTGGCCTGGCGCGGTGGCTCAGGCCTGTAGT
This sequence comes from Symphalangus syndactylus, assembly GCF_028878055.3. Classification (NCBI taxonomy): domain Eukaryota; kingdom Metazoa; phylum Chordata; class Mammalia; order Primates; family Hylobatidae; genus Symphalangus; species Symphalangus syndactylus. Next base: position 60,568,627 of record NC_072445.2, read on the forward strand.
CCCAGCACTTTGGGAGGCCAAGGTGGGCGGATCACGAGGTCAGGAAATCGAGACCATCCTGGTTAACACAGTGAAACCCCATCTCTACTAAAAATACAAAAAAATAGCTGGGCGTGGTGGCGGGCACCTGTAGTCCCAGCTCCTCGGGAGGCTGAGGCAGGAGAATGGTGTGAACCTGGGAGGCAGAGCTTGCAGTGAGCTGAGATCACGCCACTGCACTCCAGCCTGGGTGACACAATGAGATTACGTGTCAAAAAAAAAAAAAAGCAGCAACTACTTTGACTGCTTTGTCCACAAATCTGTTATTATTTTACCGATTAAAAAAATCCCCCTGATTCATGGCTTGATGTAGGGAAACCCCTCACCCCGTACCTCATAAAATAGGGAAGTGAATTCTCAAATATTCCTTTAGTTCCCTCAGAAATTAGTTAACCCTGCAGAAGCACGGAAAACCAACGTTTGGCCTCAGTTTCCCTGCTTCAAAACAAAGCTGCTAGATCAAACGACACCTCTAGAAGGGTGAGCTTTTGGACAGATGAATTTCCATATTATTAATTACAAGTTAATAATATGTTGATTTATTGTTGAATTTGCAATCATCTTACCTTTTATTTATGCAGAGGTTAAGATATCTACTTTTAAAACACAGAGAAAGCAATAAAATCCCTTCACAAGGTTGTCCTTAATTTATTCTTTTGGTTTGCAGTTTTTATCCTTTGGACTAACTGTAATTACCACTTCTATATCTTGCCCAAAGCTTAACCTGAAAAATTGCTGAGCCAACGATCTGAAAATTTAGAGACAGCTTTGGAAGGAATTTTTCACTATATAAAGACATTTAAACAGTAGAACATAAGACAAGTTGGAAAATGTACTAATAGTTAGACTCTAACAAAGGAGAAAGCAGAAATGATAATAATTACTAAACGAGTGAAGAGGGGAAGGAAAGGTGGCTTGAGGGAGAAAAGGGGATGAAAATGGTCACAAAAATAGCTTTTCCTGAAATGGCCTCATTTACAAAGAATAGTAGAGTCCCCTTTTCCCCCTTCCACCAAAATTTAAAAAATAAAAAGCCCTGCCACCCACAAAGACGTCCTGGGTAGTCCTAAGGAGCCAATGAGCACATTAGGGTGTGCTAGCAGAAAATCTGGCTTGGGACTCATTGCCGACAAAGGGCAAAGCCCAGTCAACTGGAGTTAGTGACTTCCCAAAACAGGGCCAAGGGGGCAGGGGTGGGAACCAAACCACAGTACTTCTCAAATAGCATTTCATTCCATCTGGGGCAGAAGGCTCTGTCTGGGGACATGGGTAGATATAAACCTTTATATATAAACCCTTCTTGTGTGAAGTAGCCGCTTGTCCAGTTACATACCGTAGTCACATAGACAGGGACACAAAAGCCATTTGTTAATGCTTCAGACAAGGCTGTAGGGGAAGCATGAGAAGGTTGACCCACATTCCTGAGTGAACGTAACAAACAATTCTTCTCATTCACACCATATGAGTATTGACTGTTTTATTGTAGTCTTGTTATTGTGGCTGTTATTCCTTTAATGACACCATTTCCAAAAGTTTAAAAGTTGACCGCTAACATTTGCTTCGCTCTAAATCTTGGTGCTCAAGTTTTGGGGTGTGTGTGTGTGTGTGTGTGTGTGTGTGCATGTAAAGAGGCAATTTTGTTAAAAGGAAACTAGTTTTTAAACTCCCAAATATTTCTATCTTTTCATTTACAACATTAAATATCTTCAAGGAAATAACCCCCACTCTAAAGTAAAGATGAACATGCTTGGAGTTGGCTGTGGTTTAGTGGAAAGAGGAGTGGGTTTGGAGGCTGAGGAACTGGCAGTTTTGGGCTGTGGGTGAGCCACTTACAATGGGTATACTTCCATTTCCTCATCTGTAAAATGACCATTGTAATACACACACACACACACACACACACACACACGCAGACCATAGGGATTTTGGGTGGATTAGGTGAAATAAAGGCTACCATAAAACTGCAGAGTGCTGGCCGGGCACGGTGGCTCACGCCTGTAATCCCAGCACTTTGGGAGGCCTGGGCAGGCGGATCACGAGGTCAGGAGATCGAGACCAGGGTGAAATCCCGTCTCTACTAAAAATACAAAAAATTAGCCCGGCATGGTGGCGGGCACCTGTAGTCCCAGCTACATGGGAGGCTGAGGCAAGAGAATGGCGTGAACCCGGGAGGTGGAGGTTGCAGTGAGCAGAGATCGTGCCACTGCACTCCAGCCTGGGCAACAGAGCAAGACTCCATCTCAAAACAAAACAAAACAAACAAACAAAAAAACTGCAGAGTGCTTTGACAATGTAAAGTGGTTTTATAATCAGGCTAGAAATGAGCTAACACCAAGACTTTCCCTCTGGGAGCCTCATATCCAGGTGTTCTTCCCTCCAGTCCATTTGCCACACTGGGTTAATGCTGAGTATTTCATTGTGGCCTAGAATTATATTCCTAAACATGAGTCCACTTATATAAATTTTCTCCTCGAAAAACTGCAGCAGTCCTTCTTTTGTAAAAATTAACCTCCTCTTAGCCTGGCAGGTAGGCTCTTCCCCGATCTTACCCCAAACTGCCCTTCTAGACTTTTGTTCCATTAAATTCCTGCAAACACCCTGTGCTTTGGCTGCTCCAGGCTTCCTGCTTTGCCTTGAATATGTCAGGAACTTACAGGACTCCTGACCTTTGCTCAGCCTAGAATGCCATTCCTCTCACTCAGAAAACAAAAAAAACTTTCTTACCCTCTAAATCCCAGCTTACAAATTCATCTCATAAAGCATCTCCAATCTCCCCAGTCAGAAGCAATTGTCTCTTCTCCTGACTTTTTATCGCATATTTCTTGTAACTTTATTTAACCCTGCTATAACTCTGTTTAACCTCTGCTGCTGTGATCCTGGCATCATCATCGTTATTTATCGAACATCCTTTATAATAAAGTTAATAAATGTAATGTTGTTCATGCTTCAGCTACAATGAGGCCCTGTTTAATAAAGCATGGGGAAAAATTCTCATTCTGTTTTGTGTTGGGTTAGTTGTGTATGTCTGTTTCCTTTACTGGGTGGGATGACAAGTTTACTGAGGGTAGGGCCTATGCTTTATTTATATCTGTGTTCTCCATAGTGACTGGCAGGGGATCTTGCATCTAAAGTAACTAAAATAAAATTAAGTTAATCAGATACATTTTGTGAAGGTTTAGATCCCTTGGCTGGAAAAATGTTAAGAGACAGTAATCAAAGGAGATTTGGAAATGGGTGCATTTACAGAGAAAAATGTGTTCTTAAAGAGCAGTGACTAAATTCGGTCTCCTGATTTTTTCAATTCAATAGATCTTTTTAAAGAAAACCAAGTGTTGAATTTCTGTCAGTGAAGACTTTGTGCTGAGTTTTCATGCTGGGTTTTCTGTGAGCAGAGGGTCCTCATCAGCCTTCCGACTTCCCTGAAACCCCTCAAAACTCTGAATTTTTGCCAGCAAACACATTAACTGTTTTTTTCATTCTGACAAAGCAAATCCTCCAGAATTTTGCAGTAGAAATATCAGCCACTTCGTGGATGATGGCTTTTTCGCCCTGAAATCTCCTATGGCATTCTAAGTGAATGGGTGTCATCTGAATTAATGATGGCGCCGTTAGGTTTTATTGATTAGTTAATAAATGCTGGGGAAGGGAATCCTGGGTGATACATATTTGCTCCTTCCTATATTTGCTGGAGAGAAACTAAACCCAAAATGAAGTATGCTTTGTGCCAGTTGTGTTAAAGTGACTGTGTTGGTGGGATCCCTCTATGACTGTCCCAAGGTAATAAAAATATGAGGGCTTGGGCCAGGTGTGGTGGCTCACGCCTATAATCCCAGAACTTTGGGAGCTGAGGCAGGAGGATCACGAGGTTAGGTGATCGAGACCATCCTAGCCAACTGGTGAAACTTCATCTCTATTTAAAAAAAAATTAGCTGGGCGTGATGGTGCATGCCTGTAGTCCCAGCTACTTGGGAGGCTGAGGCAGGAGAATTGCTTGAACCCAGGAGGCGGAGGTTGCGCCACTGCACTCCAACCTGGCGACAGAGTGAGACTCTGTCTCAGAAAAAAAAAAAAAAAAGATCAAGGCTTGTGTAAACATGCATATATTTGTCTTGTATATTTTTTACTTTCCTTTTGTATGCTGGGAACGTGCTAAAAGTAAAGTCAACCCCAAAGCAAGCACACCCAAGTGCAGGCAGAATTTTCCTACAATAAGATTTCAGAATACAGCCTGAACACAGAACGTCCCTTTTCCAACCATGCACTCATTTGTGATCGCAGTCTTTTAAAATTTTAAATGTTATGCATTTCTTTTTTGCACATGGCATGAAAAAATAAAACAGTGTAAAAGGAAACAGTGCAAAAAATTTCCGCACCCTGTTTATTACAAGTTGGATGGTGTCTCCCCAAAAGATAGGTTGAAGTCCTAACCCCCAACACCTCAGAATGCAACCTGATTTGGAAATTGGGTTGTTGCAGGTCTAATTAGTTAAGCCAGGGTCATACTTGAGTCGGGGGTCCTTGATGCAATACGAGTACTGTCCTTACACGAAGGGTGAAATTTGGACACAGACACAGACAGGGAGAACACCTGTTAAAGACAGAGGCAGCACGCAGAGTGACGCACCTGCAAGCCAAGGAGCCCCAATGACTGCCAGCACCCCCCACCACCAGAAGTTAAGAAGAGGCAAGGAGGGATTCCACCCAGAGTTTCAGAGGGAGCATGACACCTTGTTTTTGGTCTTCTAGGCTCTAGAACTGTAAAATAATAATTCTTTTTTTTGTTGTTTTGTTTTGTTTAGAGACAGGGTTTGCTCTGTTGCCCAGGCTGGAGTGCAGGGGTGGGATCATAGCTCACTGCACCATTTTTTTTTTGAGTCAGAGTTTCGCTCTTGTTGCCCAGGCTGGAATGCAATGGCACGATTATGTCTCACTGCAACCTCTGCCTCCCGGGTTCAAGCGATTCTCTTGCCTCAGCCTCCCGAGTAGCTGGGATTACAGGTGCCCACCACCATGGTCAGCTAATTTTTGTATTTTTTATTAGAGACCAGGTTTCACCATGTTGGCCAGGCTCGTCTTGAACTCCTAACCTCAGGTGAACCACCCGCCTTGGCCTCCCAAATTGCTGGGATTACAGTCATGACCCCCCGGGCCCACTTTTGAACTCCTGGGCTGAAGCAATCCTCCTGCTTCGGCCTTCCAAGTAGCTGAGACTATAGGTGTATGCCACCATGCCTCACTAATTTTTCTATTTTTAGTTTTGTAGAGATGGGGCCTTGTCATGTTGCCCAGGCTGGTCTTAAACTCTTGGCCTCAAGTTAGCCTCTGGCCTTCCAAAACACTGGGATTACAGGCATGAGCCACTGCTGCCTCCAGCCTAAATTTCTGTTGCTTTTAGTCACGTGATTTGTGGCACTTGGTTATGGCAGCTGTAAGAAACAAATACATAATTTTTCTACCTTTTGGTTTCTCTGTTCAGAGGCAATCAATGTTAATATTTCTCATGGTTTTATATATATACATATATATATATACACACACACACAGATATGTATTTTTTAATTTAAAAATCAACCTGTTAGATTTTTTTTTTTGAGTCTCGCTCTGTCGCCCAGACTGGAGTGCAGTGGCTCGATCTTGGCTCACTGGAACTTCCACCTCCTGGGTTCAAGCAATTCTCTGCCTCAGCTCCCGAGTACCTGGGATTATAGGCACCTGCCACCATGCCTGGCTAATTTTTTTGTATTTTTAGTAGAGACAGGGTTTCACCATCTTGGCCAGGCTGGCCTTGAACTCCTGACCTAGTGATCCACCTGCCTCGGCCTCCCAATGTGCTGGGATTACAGGCGTGAGCCACCGCGCCCGGCCTAGATTTTTGAATAGATAATATATTCTCATGGGTCAAAAATGAAAATATACAAAACATTATACCATCAAAAGTCTCTCTTAGTCCATTAGTTGTCTGCATATTTATTTATTTATTGAGACATGGTCTCGCTTTGTCACCCAGGCTGGAGTGCAGTGGTGCAATTACAGCTCATTACAGCCTCTAACTCTCAGGTTCAAGTGATCCTCCCACTTCAGCCTCTGGAGTAGCTGGGACCACAAGCGTGTGCCACCACGCATAGCTAATGTTTGTATTTTTTGTAGATACAGGGTTTCCCAATGTTGCACAGGCCGGTCTCGAACTCCTGACCTCAAAAGCAATCCTCCCGCCTCAGCTTCCCAATGTGCTGGGATTATAGGCGTCAGCCACCATGCCCGGCCTTACTGTAAATTTTTTATTATACAAACCAAAAAAGCTTTTTTAACCTTTCGGTCCATTTGTAGTAATACTTAGCTTAAAAAACATATTGTACAGCTGTACAGTATCCTTATTCTGTAAGCTTTTTTATATTTTTATAATTATTTACTTTTTTTCTTACCTTTTAAAACATCGTTAAAAACCTTACGACACAAACACACACAAATCCTAGTTCTACACAGGGTCAGGATCATCAATATCAGTATCTTCTGCCCCCACATCTTGTCCCACTGGAAGGTTTTCAGGGGAACTGTCATCTCTTGTGGTAACAATCTCTTTTTCTGGAATCCCTCCTGAAAGACCTGCCTGGGCTGTTCCACAGTTGCCTTTTAAAAATATAAGTAGAAGGGTACACTCTAAAATGATGATAAAAAGTATGGTACAGTAACTACATAAACCAGTAATATAGTCATTTATTATCACTATGGAGTGTTATGAGTCATGCTTATAATTGTATGTGCTCTACTTTCATATGACTGGCAGTCGAGTAGGTTTGTTTACACCAGCATCACCACAAACACATGAGTAATGCATCGCACTAAGACATTGCAATGGCGACAACGTCACTAGGCAATAGGAATTTTTCAGCTCCATTATAATCTTATGGGACCACCATGGTATACGCAGTCTGTCATTGAGCGTCATTTTGTGTCACATGACTGTACATGCTACAGATTTTTATCTTCCTCTTCATAATAGAAATCTATTATACACATTGTTCTTCACCTTGTCTTTTGTTTTGTTTTGTTTTTGAGTCTTGCTCTATCACTCAGGCTGGAGTGCAGTGGCGTGATCTCGGCTCCCTGCAACTTCCGCCTCCCAGGTTCAAGCGATTCTCCTGCCTCTGCTTCCCGAGTAGCTGGGATTACAGGCACCCACCACCAGGCTCAGCTAATTTTTGTATTTTCGGTAGGGATGGAGTTTCACCATGTTGGCCAGGATGGTCTCGATCTCTTGACCTCATGATCTGCCCCCCTCAGCCTCCCAAAGTGCTGCGATTACAGGCATGAGCCACTGCACCCAGCCACCTTGTCTTTTTTTTTTTTTTCCTGATGGTAAAAGTATTTTTCCGTCATTTTCTGTTCAAAATTTCTCTAGCATGGAAACTGATGAATATAGTTTGTGCTTCATGGTTAATGAGAAAGGAAAGTGAGGACTTCGTCAAGATCACCCTCTATCTCAGTCTCAGAATTAGGCTTACTTTCTTTTTTTTTTTTTTTTTGAGACGGAATCTCGCTCTGTTGCCCAGGCTGGAGTGCAGTGGCGCAATCTCGGCTCACTGCAAGCTCCGCCTCCCGGGTTCACGCCATTCTCCTGCCTCAGCCCTCTACGAGTAGCTGGGACTACAGGCGCCCGCCACCACGCCCGGCTAATTTTTTTTTGTATTTTTAGTAGAGACAGGGTTTCACCGTGGTCTCGATCTCCTGACTTCGTGATCTGCCCGCCTCGGCCTCCCAAAGTGCTGGGATTACAAGCGTGAGCCACCGCGCCCGGCTTACTTTCTAGGTGTCTGTACTTAAGGGGTCATAAGTTGTAGAAGAATATGTCAGCCAAGGCTGGGAATGCCTAGAGCACTGCTTCTTGTGTGGGAAAATTCATGGAAACAGATTCATGGAAACCAGGGTGGCCTGAGACTGAAGCTTCCAAGCCCAAGTAGCCTCCTGGGGTTGGTGGCATGGAAGAGGGTGAGTGTAAATGGGTTGGCCTTTTGTGTCTCCATGATACCGAGGAGCATTTATGGTCCGGTGGGGTGCTCAGAGGGAGATGGGCATCTTGATATCTGATAGCCATGCAATTCTGGTGGGCTAGAGGTTTTCTGATTTATGGAGGAATGGTTCAAGAGAGCATGAGGTTTAATTAAAAGCACTGGCTTTGAAGCTGGTTGTTGGGATTGGAATTCCTGTTAGCAGCTGGGTGACTTGCCCTTGGTACTAAACCTCTCTGTATTTCAGATTCATCATCTGCAAAACGAGGATTGTGATGAGGAGTGAAGGAAATCATTTGCTTGAGTGTGAACAGCCTGTCTGGCACTTTAATGTTAAGATGGTGATGAGAAGAGGAAGGTGAGGCCGGAGATGATGGATTGAGACCCTTGGCAGTACTGCAGGATGAACTTAGAGAACTACTGCCTTAGATTGGGCTAAGCAGGGATTTTTTCTTTTTTCTTTTTCTGAATGGGTTAGCCTGACCTCCTTCAGCAGAGACTGGTGGGAACTGGGGATGCATAAGATGAAAATACACGGGCCGAGGGGAATTTATGTTCATTTTGACCTCAATTAACTTATACAACATATAAGAAATTATATGCAAATAAGTACCAATTATTTTCTGTCAGGATCTTACGTCATTTTTTGCAGTCTTGGCATCTACATTATGCCAGGTCACTTGATCCTCAATGTCCCACGCCGGGCCATCACCCCCAATTCATTTTGTACCCACCAATTTCCTGACAGCATTGCCAGTTTCCAGACTATCTTATTTATTCTTTGTTCAGATCCTGACTGACTTTGTAAACTTTATTGCCTAGAACTGGTAAGACAGCACTGCATAAATTAATAAAAATGTTGCCTTTTAATATATCAGCAAAATGACTGCAGAGCTGTTGAATTCATAATATGTATTCTTAGAGATTTTCAAAGCATCTCCTAGGGTTTCGGTGCACAATCCCTATTAAAGCTAAATATGATTGGAGTACAACCCCTCAAAAATCCTTACCTAACAGTTCTCCTTGGATCTCTATTAGGACAAGAGCCCTCCTTCAAATTCAGATATTTGGAAACATCAACTTGAGCAAAGAACTCTGGAAGCACAAGCAATGTTTCATTTGTCTGCTCGTCCAACAACTGTTCACAGACTATCTACTGTGTGCCAGGCGTCTCAACAATGACAGCTATATGAAGAAAAAGCTACTGGCATCTCTGATAAATAGAATATATTAAAATAATATACTGTTAAAATGAGCCTACACTTATATAGATCAGTGTTTTACGTTGTCAGTGTAGCATGCTTCTGTCCCATTCAAGGTTGTAGTTATCAACACCATAGGTCCTAAGGCGTGGAGAAATGGAGGCATTTTTATGTCAAATTCATCTTATTGACCTCAATTAACTTATAAAACATATAAGAAATTATATGCAAATAAGATGAGAGCATCTCTGAATGGGGTAGCAGAGACAACGTAAATAAAAGCTGAGCCAAGAAGCCTCTTTCTGAATAAGAATGTTGAGCCTCCTCTTGGTCAATAATGTTGAATCAAGAAGAAACTGAGGCTGGCAGCAACCCTTAGCCAACTGTTGAAGGCTGAGGGGGTCTTCTGTACTTCGAAGGACAATCTACCTACAGGAAGTAAGTATTCCTGGGTAAGTTGCTCAATGAAGTTTGACTTACCTAGAACTATATTACCATCCAGCTTGTAATTCTTCATCAATGCCACAAGAATAAGAAGGATTTCCTTAAAAAGCTTTTAAAAAGTCAAGATATTGATGTTGAAAAGATTCTTTAGGCTGGTAATCTTTTGTAAAAAGGAAATGAATGTAGTCCTCTCTTTGATGTTCTTAGTGGGCCCTTACTGACTCGCAATCTCATCTTCTTTTTCTTCTGCCCACAAGATTTTTTTCTCCCTGTGTTGACTCTTCTAAAATTTTGCCAATGAATGATGTCAAATCGGCTGATCTAAAATGTTCAGAATGTCAGCTTTGGTAAAAACCCGAACTATGTTTTGATCTGAGCTTCCAGAATCTCACGTAATTTGCAGTACTCTTCAAAGGTTACCACCTGACATTCTGATGGAAATTTGTTGCCTTATTGTTTCATCCTTGCAACTGACTTTCTTTTCTTTTTTTTTTTTTTTTTTTTTGAGACGGAGTTTCGCCCAGGCTGGAGTGCAATGGCGCAATCTCAGCTCACCGCAACCTCTGCCTCCCGAGTACAAGCGATTCTCTTGCCTCAGTCTCCCGAGTAGCTGGGATTACAGGCATGCACCACCACGCCCAGCTAATTTTGTATTTTTAGTAGAGACAGGGTTTCTCCATTTTGGTCAGGCTGGTGTCGAACTCCTGACCTCAGGTTATCCACCCGCCTTGGCCTTCCAAAGTGCTGGGATTACAGGCGTGAGCCACTGCACCCGGCCATGACTTTCTTTTTTTTTTTGAGACGGAGCCTTTCTCTGTCCCCCAGGCTGGAGTGCAGTGGCGCGATCTCGGCTCACTGCAAGCTCCGCCTCCCGGGTTCACGCCATTCTCCTGCCTCAGCCTCCCGAGTAGCTGGGACTACAGGCGCCCGCCAACACGCCCGGCTAATTTTTTGTATTTTTTTTTTTTTAGTAGAGACGAGGTTTCACCGTGTTAGCCAGGATGGTCTCAATCTCCTGACCTTGTGATCCGCCCGCCTCGGCCTCCCAAAGTGCTGGGATTACAGGCTTGAGCCACCGCGCCCGGCCGACTTTCTTTTTTTTAAGCCACAAAACAGATCTCAATGTTTTTCTTATAAAGAATACTTTTGACCATGAATGTCAGTCTCTGGGGTATGACAGCAGTAACTACTTTGAAAAACCACCAAATACACTAGAAAGATGGCGGAGCAAGAGCAAAGAAAAAATTCCTTTGGTTCCAGAAAATCTCCTGAAAAAAAGGAAGGCTTATCAAGCCCTCAAAGCCATTCAGGCAAATCAGGCACTTTTGACAAAGGAGGAACAGAGAAAAGAAAAAGGGCTCAGGTTTAAGTGACTGGAATTTTTTCTACATGATTCCTGGTGGCAGAAACGTGACAAGGTGCATCTCAGACAACTAGAAGTGAAACCTCATGCCTTGAAATTGACAGATAAACATTCCTTGGCCTCTCTCTCTCCCTCCCTCCCTCCCTTCTTTTTTTTTTTGAGACAGTCTCACTCCGTTGCCCAGGCTAGAGTGCAGTGGCGCGATCTTGGCTCACTGCAACCTCCTCCTGGGTTCAAGAGATTCTCCTTCATCAGCCTTCCCAGTAGCTGGGATTACAGGCACACACCACCACGCCTGGCTAATTTATGTATTTTTAGTAGAGATGGGGTTTCACCATGTTGGCCAGGCTGGTCTCAAACTCCTGACCTCAGGTGATCCTCCCACCTCGGCCTCCCAAAGTGCTGAAAGTACAGGCTCCTTGGCTTTCCTTGTACTCATTGAAGGGATTAATGGTGTGAGTTACCTGTGCAGAGAACCATCGCAAGACTTCACCTGAAGGAAATTTTTAGTGGTGTCTCTGTAAAAGTCACCCCCCAGAAACAAAAAATGCTGCATATAGTGGAACCTTATGTGACCCGGGGATTTCCAAATGTGAAGTTTGTCCGGGAACTCATTTTGAAATGTCGACAAGCCACAGTCAAGAATAAGGCCATCCCTCTGACAGACAACATAGTGATTGAGGAGTACCTGGGGAAGTTTGGTGTCATTTGCTTGGAAGAGCTCATTCATGAAATTGCCTTCCCGGCGAAGTATTTCCAGGAGATCTCATGGTTCTTGCACTCTTTCCACCTCTCGATGGCCTGTCATACTGCCAAGAATAGAATGGGCTTCCTCAGGGCCGGGCACGGTGGCTCACGCTTGTAATCCCAGCACTTTGGGAGGCCGAGGCGGGCGGATCACGAGGTCAGGAGATCGAGACCACGGTGAAACCCTGTCTCTACTAAAAATACAAAAAAAAAATTAGCCGGGCGTGGTGGCGGGCGCCTGTAGTCCCAGCTACTGGGAGAGGCTGAGGCAGGAGAATGGCGTGAACCCAGGAGGCGGAGCTTGCAGTGAGCCGAGATTGCGCCACTGCACTCCAGCCTGGGCGACAGCACGAGACTCCGTCTCAAAAAAAAAAAAAAAAAAAAAAAAAGAATGGGCTTCCTCAGGGAGATGGGCTTACCTGGCTACCAGGGTGAATGCATCAATCAGCTCATCCACCAGCTGAACTAGAGACAGAATATCTGAAAGCACAGTGCAGGGGAAGCACGTGTTTTTGTTTTTTTGGGAATTATTATCAAGTATCTTCAGAGAAGATTATTTCCTGTTTTATCTTCAAAAATGGAAAGGAAATTTCAAAGAAAAGACAGTAGGTTAGGTTCATGGCAAGCACCTCTCATTGCAGTCCAGTTCCAAGGAAAAATTCAAGTGTTTTCTACACTGGCTGCCACCTCGTCTGAAATCAGCACATGCCATGGAGGAAGGAGTCCTGCTTTGTTGCATCTTCTATCCTAGGGTTTAGTTGTTGCTGAATAACTCGAGCATTTGTACAGGCTCCCTAAGACTCCTGTAGCAATGGACAAAGCCCAGGGACATAATTGAATCTGGAGATTTCTGGGGCCTTGTTTTGAAAAGACTTGAAATGCATGTAGGAAGAAAGGCACAAAAACAAATGTTCAGTTGTCTCTGCTGTGGGAAAAAAAAAAACACACACACCAGGTTTGGGGGTTTTAGGATCTACCAATAAATCATTATCTTAAAGGTCAACAGCCTTGATCTAAAAATCACTAGAAAAATGAGATCAATGAACCAGTAAAATGGACCAGATTCTTTCACTGTGAATATGAACTTTCAATGTCCCACTGAAACATGAGATATTTTCTGGCTCTGTCCCTTCATGTTCTAAAAGATATGAAGCCTTTAGCATGCAGAAGGTAACCTAAAAGCCTGAACCATTGAAGAATAGTCCTTGAAGTAGCCTCCTGCCTTAAATCACAGATCACAGCTATCAATGAAGGCTTTATTCTGCACTTCAGCCTTCACTGGTAGAATGTGTCACACTCTTGTAGGCACCCAAGAGTCCCATAGATTTTTTTTTTTTTTTTAGATATATGAACATAGAAATTGACACTTCTGGTCATAAAGCTTGAAACAATTTGTTTTATCTGAGTTCCTTTCTCAGGAAAGTATCCTCAGGCTCCTCAAAAAAAGTATCAAAGAGCTGAAACTCACCAGATCACCACAATGAGATGCCAGACCCCTCATTTATCAGGATTGCTAGCTTGCCCCTTCCTAGTTCTTGTTTTCTTACACATTGTAACATTTCTTCCCTCCTACACAAATCTCTAGTTTTAGTAGTTTTAGTTGGTCAAGGAAATGGATTTGAGACAGATCACCCATATCCTTGGCTGCAACACCCAATTAAAGCTTTTTTCCTGGGCAATACTATCGTCTCCACCACTGGCTTTCTCTGCGGCAAGCAACAGGGGTTTTGGAAACACAAAGAAGAAAACTTCCCAAGTGTATTGTTTCAGGACTGAGTACCATGGGAGGAATGGAGAAGATAGACATCATCCCTGGATGAATCAGAAATGACATGAATCACATTGCCAAGACCTGTTGGAGGAGTTTGGGATCACGACAGATGAACTACTCAGAGCCTTGGGAAACATAGATAGACGATGATGAGCCCAATTTCTCTACCTCTGGCAGAGGGCGATGGGGTTGTTACAACTTGTGCTGACAATAAGGAAAAGTCTCCCCTCCTCATCTGCCCCTCAGTGATGGGGTGAAATTATAGCACATTTAGTTGCTGTTTTAACTGGGGGCTTCTGTGTGGTGGAAGCATTGCAAACCACCACAGCACGTCTGTTTGCTGTGCCTTTTCCTTTCCTCTTTGCTTGTGCAAACTATGCTGGTTTTTGTTTTGTTTTGTTTTAGATGGAGTCTTGATCTGTCACCTAGGCTGGAGTGCAGTGGCTCGATCTCGGCTCGCTGCAACCTCCGCCTCCCAGGTTCAAGTGATTCTCCTGCCTCAGCCTCCCTAGTAGCTGAGATTACAGGGGCATGCCACCATGCCCAGCTAATTTTTTGTATTTTAGTAGAGACAGGGTTTCACCGTCTTGCCCAGGCTGATCACAAACTCCTGGGCTCAGGCAATCCACTGGCGTCGGCCTCCCAAAGTGCTGGGATTACAGGCACGAGCCACCGCGCCCGGCCGCAAACTGTGCTCGTTTTAAAAGATTCCTCCCAATCCATAATCTCGTACATGAATATTCCAGCATCTACTAATCTTTCCCTAGTTTGATTCTAGAACTAATGATCATGGTACCCCTCACCATGGCTATCTGTTTTATCATCTGTGTGTCCCATCTTTTCTAGCCGGTTTGCAGTTTCTACTGGTAGAAACTATATTTGAATTTAATTTTTGCTTGTTAGGTTTTCCTTTCAGGGCCTTTCCCATAGGATGAGTGAGTTAAAGAACTGATACATGCTTGATTTTTTTCTATATGTCACCCTTGGAAATTCTATTTTCTTGATGATCTGAGACAGTCCCAACTTCTTCCCTTGAATGTTTTTTTTGAGACTCTTTTAAAACAAAACAGAACAAAACTCATGTCCCGGTTTTTTTGTTTTGTTTTGAGACAGTCTTGCACTGTCACCCAGGCTGGAGTGCAATGGTGCCAACTCGGCTCACTGCAACCTCCGCCTCCTGGGTTTAAGCAATTCTTGTGCCTCAGCCTCCTGAGTAGCTGAGATTACAGGCACATGCCACCACACTTGGCTAATTTTTTTTTTGTATTTTTAGTAGAGACGGGGTTTCACTATGTTAGCTAGGCTGGTCTCAAACTCCTGGCTTCAAGTGATCCTCCCTCCTTGGCCTCCCAAAGTGCTGGGATTACAGACGTGAGTCATTGTGCATAGCGAAGTCCCAGTTTTTGATTCAGAAAGCATGATCATGGTGTCTTATCATAGCAATTCTCCAATATATCAATTTTTTTTTTTTTTTTTTTGAGGCGGAGTCTCGCTCTGTCGCCCAGGCTGGAGTGCAGTGGCGCAATCTCGGCTCACTGCAAGCTCCGCCTCCTGGGTTCACGCCATTCTCCTGCCTCAGCCTCTCTGAGCAGCTGGGACCACAGGCGCCCGCCAACACACCTGGCTAATTTTTTGTATTTTTAGTAGAGACGGGGTTTCACCGTGGTCTCAATCTCCTGACCTCGTGATCCGCCCCCCTCGGCCTCCCAAAGTGCTGGGATTACAAGCGTGAGCCACCGCGCCCAGCCAATATATCAATTTTTATCAAAGGATTGATTGCTGAACAATTTCCAAGTGTGTTTTAACGGCCAATAGCTCTCCTCTTACAGGAAAGGCAAACACTATGGTCCACACTGACCCTTGCTCTCCTAGTCAGCAAATTGTATTATCATCATCTAGAAAGGTGAGTACCACAAGAATTAGTTTCTAACAAGAAAAGCCTGAGGTCGCCTTAAAAGAGTGTGTTACTGTGTTGGTTTCTGTTGATCAGCAGGACATGCATTTTCAGTTGTTCCCAGGAATGTTGTTGGGTTTTTTTGCTGATGTGGTTTAACTTATGATCAATGACTCTTATGTCTCAAGGATGCAGCCAGAGTCTGGGGTCTGGAGCTTTGGGTGACCCCACCTTAGGGTGAGGCCCCTACTACTCAACTGAAACTTTGACCTAATTTACACTGACCTTTGTATAAAGCAGAGGCTGCTGCTGGCTGCACAAGAGAATGCAGGAATAGGCCAAGAAAGCATTTCTTCTTGGTTCAAACGTCTTGAATCCACCTGGCTGTGAAGGTAGACATGTGGATAAAGTTTTATACAATGGGTTTTAATCTTGTGCAAACTAGAATCCTTTTGAGACTGAAAAGAGATACTAAAAACAATTTTTTAAAAAATTAGTTGACCTATAATAGGAGCAAGCTGGGACTATCCCAGGAAATGTAACATTTGAAAGCTCAGAACCTTCTCTAAATAACAACTCACAGATGCATTTGTTCACAAAATTGTGCACTGAAGTCTTGAGGTTTCATAGAGACCTCCTGAAACCAACTGAGGAATCCAACTGGACTGGAGAGAGGAAGCAAAGACAAAAAATCCCCGAATTGAAAATTCTGTAATTTACTTTGTGCCAGAAATCTTGCTATCTGTAAACATTTTAGCCTAGGCAACATAAGCAAGACTCTGTCTCTACAAAAAAATGAAAACATTGGCTGTGTGTGGTGGTGTGTACCTGTAGTCCCAGCTACTGAGGAGGCTGAGGAAGAAGGATTGCTTGAGCCTGGAGGTTGAGGCTGCAGTGAGCCATGATAGTGCCTGTGCACTCCCGCCTGAGCGACAATGCAAGACTGTCTCAAAACAATAACAACAAAAACTTTTGTTCATCCTTTCCACGACTCAGCATTGACTGATTGATTGATTGATTGATTGATTTATTGAGACGCAGTCTCACTCTGTTGCCCAGGCTGGAGTACAGTGATGTGGTCATAGCTCACTGCAGCGTGGAGTTGCTGGGTTCAAGCGATCCTCCTGCCTCACACTCTCAAGCTAATGTTTTTATTTATTTTTATTTTGTAGAGACAGGATTTCCCTATGCTATCTAGACTGGTCTTGAACTCCTGGGCTCAAGCGATCTTCCCACCTCCACCTCCCAAAGTGTTTGGATTACAGGCATGAGCCACCGCACCCGGCCAACATACATTTATTGATCACCTGCAACTTAAGCATTTTTCTGGATCGTGGAAAGACAAAAATCATTAGAGTCCTTTCCCTTGAGGCACAATCCTTGTTTGAAAGGCGGATAATTGCAATGCTTCACTAGGAGTATTAGTAAAGTACTGCCATGGCTTAAGGAAGAACATCCTTCCTTAACTGAATTTCTGGATTCTCTTTTTCAGCCCATCTTATTTCTGGGGCTGGCAAAGGAGATGACACCTGAATTGAGTCTTGAAAGTTTAGAGATATGGGCCAGGCGCAGTGGCTCACACCTCTAATCCCAGCACTTTAGGAGGCTGAGGCGGGCGGATCACCTGAAGTTGGGAGTTCGAGACCCCCCTGGCCAAAATGGAGAAACCCTCTCTGTACGAAAAATACAAAATTAGCCAGGCATGGTGGTGCATGCCTGTAATCCCACCTACTCAGGAGGCTGAGGCAGGAGAATTACTCAAACCTGGGAGACAAAGGTTGCGGTGAGCCGAGATTGCGCCATTGCACTCCAGCCTGGGCAACAAGAGCGAAACTCCATCTCAAAAAAAAGAAAAAAAGAAAGAAGGTTTAGAGATACATTGCTAGTGACAGAAGACTGATAAAAATATCCAACGGGTGTGAAGCAACCAGTCCTTTGCATTTGTTCCAGATGCAGAAACGAAACTAAATCTCACAAGCTTGAAGACCAGTACTATTGCTAGGCAGCATAAGACAGGGGTTAAGAATGCAGCTTCTTCTTCTTTTTTTTTTTTT
Organism: Symphalangus syndactylus; assembly: GCF_028878055.3. Lineage (NCBI taxonomy): Eukaryota > Metazoa > Chordata > Mammalia > Primates > Hylobatidae > Symphalangus > Symphalangus syndactylus. The sequence goes on from NC_072445.2 coordinate 60,586,147, forward strand.
TTTATTATACTTTAGGTTTTAGGGTACATGTGCACAATGTGCAGGTTTGTTACATATGTATCCATGTGCCATGTTGATTTCCTGCACCCATTAACTCGTCATTTAGCATTAGTTATATCTCCTAATGCTGTCCCTCCCCCCTCCCCCTCTTCTTTTTTTTTTTAGAAGGATTCTTGCTCTGTCGCCAGGCTGGAGTACAGTGGTGCGATCTTGGCTCACTGCAACCTCTGCCTCTCGGGTTGAAGCGATTCTCCTGCCTCAGCTTCCCAAGTAGCTGGGACTACAGGTGCATGCCACCATGCCCAGCTAATTTTTGTATTTTTAGTAGAGATAGGGTTTCACCATGTTGGCCAAGATGGTCTCAATTTCTTGACCTCATGTTCCAGCCGCCTCTGCCTCCCAAAGTGCTGGGATTACAGGCATGAGCCACCGTGCCCAGCCAAAAATGCAGCTTCGTAATCCGGTGACCAGGTGTAATGGTTAGTTTTATGTGTCAACTTGGTGAGACCATAGTACCTGGCTATGTAATTAAACACTAGTTTAGATGTTGTTGTGAAGATATTTTAAAGGTGTATTTAACATCTGCATCTGTGGACTTTTTACGTAAAGCAGATTATACTCCATACTCTGGGTTGGCCTCACCCACTCATTTGAAGGCCTTAAGAGCAGAAACTGAGGGTTCCTGGGAAAGAAGAACTTCTGAGCCTGGCCAACATAGTGAGACCCTGTCTACACAAATTAAAAATGAAAAAAATCACCCTGATGTGGTGGCATGCAGTTGTAATCCCAGCTACTCAGGTCGCCGAGGCAGGAAGATTGCTTGAGCCCAGGAATTCAAGGCTACTGTGAGCTGTGATCACACCACTGTACTCCAGCTTGGGAGACACAGCAAGACACCAGGAAGGAAGGAAGGAAGGAAGGAAAGAAGGAAGAAAGGAAGGAAAGAAGGAAGAAAGGAAGGAGAGAAGGAAAGAAAGAAGCTATAGGACTGTAGCATCAACTTCTGCCTGAATTTCTAGCTTGGTGAATTGCCCTACAAATTTCAGATTGTCAGCCTCTACAATAGCATGAGACAATTTCTTAAAATATATCTATCTATATCTATTTTCTATTGGCTCGGTTTCTCTGGAGAACCCTCTGTTACATCAGGGTTGGGGATTGTGTTTGGATCCTGGATCTCAATTCTGATTTCCATACTTCCTAGCTGCATGACTTTAGACAAATTACTTCATTTGCCAAAATATCAATCTCTTCACATGTAAAATTAGATAATAGTAATTCCCTTACAGGGTTGCTGAGGGGATCAAATGAGCTAATGCATTTAAAGTACTTAGCAAATTCCTTAGCCTGGGTTAAGGCTTCAGAAATGTTAGCTCCCATTCTATTTTTGGTGAAACTTTTTTTTTTGGCCTTATTTTCATTAATCAGAGGTATGGAGATAATACAAAATTGTGCATCCTGATAGCCTGAGTTGTTCTAGGGGGCGGAGTGTCATGTTTGTTTTTGGAAGTGCCTTTGACCCAGCATTTTCCATCCGCCATATGAACAGCCGCAAGATTGTTCTGCAGCTGCCACTTCACCAGCAAAGTGGGTCACCCCCAAGTGGGCTGAGGAAGTGATTCTGGGAAGCACAGTCTGGACACCGGGACTGGTCGCTGGGGAGCAGCAGCTGTAGATAGATTGCTGCAGTGACCCACGGCTCAGGGGACACACTAGGATTCTGTTTGAACCCACACATTGTGTAACCTAGGAAGCAAGAAATGGTGCCCCAAACAGCACTGGACTCAGAATACATTAAGGCTACTCACCATGTGCTGTCCCTTGGCTGAAATGGACTGCTTTGCAGAGGTGCCCATCTAATATGTACTGTGTTGAGCCATTCAGTATTTTTGGCGGGTCATCTTTCTGCATTTGTTTGTGCATATGCTTGAAGTGTACAGAAGAGTCTGTATGGCATAAGTTCGCTGAGTGAAAAAGCCCAATGTCCAGTCTATGATATCAAGTGCTGTGCCATTCCTGGTCATTACAGAGATCTATGCCCACTGGGCAAATGGAGGGGCAGGCCCCAGGTGTACGTTTATACAGAGTAGAGTGATTTGGTTGGAATGGAGACTTCGTCAGAGAGGACAATTAGAGAAACAGTTCAGTGATGCCCCTGCATATGTGCTGGCTAATTAGCATGGCCCTGGAAGGGGTGGCTGATTGTTTTTGACAGTGGTGATATTTGTTTAAGGTTGCTTGAGTATAGATCAGGGAGGCTGTTGTTAGCTGGAAAGGGAACTAGTGAAACCACAGTTTTCAGTTTTTGGGGGATGGTTTTATATAACAGGGACTAACTTGGCAAAAATGGGAGGCCAAGTCTCTCTTCCCCAGATACATTTATTTATTTATTTACTTACTTATTTACTTTGAGATGGAGTCTTGCTCTGTCGCCCAGGCAGGAGTACAGTGGTGCAATCTTGGCTCACTGCAAACTCCGCCTCCCAGGTTCAAGAGATTCTCCTGCCATAGCCTCCCAAGTAGCTGGGTTTATAGGTGTGTGCCACCACACCTGGCTAATTTTTGTGTTTTTTAGTAGAGATGGGGTTTCACCGTGTTGGCCAGGCTGGTCTCGAACTTCTGACCTCAGGTGATTTGTCTGCCTCAGCCCCCAAAGTATTGGGATTACAGGCATGAGCCACTGCCCCTGGCCCTCAAATACTTTTAAAAGCACAAATGCCTAGTAAGTAAGTAAAATTATGATTAGTGGAAAATCCTTTTTTTTTTTTTTTTTTTTGATACAAAAAGTTGAAATAAGGTGACCAGGTAGACCAGGTATTTATTTTTTTTTTTTTTTGTTTCTTTTTTGGAGACAGTCTTGCTCTGTCACCCAGGCTGGAGAGCAGTGGCATGATCTCAACTCACTGCAACCTCTGCCTCCTAGGTTCAAGTGATCATTTTGCCTCAGCCTCCTAAGTAACTGAGACTACAGGCATGCGCCACCACACCTGGCTAATTTTTGTATTTTTTGTAGAGATGGGGGTTTCATCATATTGGCCAGGCTGGTCTCAAACTCCTGACCTCAGGTGATCCTCCCGCCTTGGCCTCCCGTAGTGCTGGTATTTCAGGCATGAGCCACCGCACCCAGCCTAGGTATTTACTTATATTCCAGCCCCCAACTCCTTTTGGCCTAGAGCCTGGCCTGGTACTGCTCAGAATCTGATTGTGATTGAAGGGATCCACTCCAGTCTGTATGGGCCCAGGGCCACACATCCTCCTGGGTCAGACTGGACAAGCTTAAGATCAGTCTTGGGCCAGCTGGTGATTTTAGGCCTGTGCATCAAACACTTCAGCTCTCCTACTATTTGAACACACAGTAGGATTGCACTTCTCAGCTCCCTTGCAGTTGGAGAGGGCCATGTGGCCAGTTCTGGCCAATGAGACGGAATGGAGGTGACCTGAGTCACTTCTGAGCTGGACAGCATAATTACCTCTGTGATACCCTCTGGGATTCACTTTTCCTCTGGAATAGCCACTGGCAATGTTTAGGATGGTCACTTTTCCGTTGGTCTGTGTTCCTAAGTGGTTACAGCGAGAAGACGCCACCAGATGACCAGAAATGGACCTATGGTATGCTCAAAGAATAAATCCTTTTCTGAACCATCCATGGAGATTTTGGGATTGTCCATTGTGCAGCATAACCCAATCTGTCCTGACTGATCGGGAAGCCTGATCATTGAACGATCATAGAATGTCATATAACCAAACTTTCTTGCATTTCTTAGTTGTATTTGCATCCTGAAAGTTAGTCTCACATTCCCCTAAAAATGTTCAGTGGTCCTTTCATCTGGAGCTTCCTCAGAATATAACAGATACAGACCCCTGATAGACCTCTTCATCTTCTTCTAGAAGTGACTGTTTGAGAACTTGTTTGGAATTTGGCCAGGCTCTAGAAGTGAGAAGGCAAAGTAATTTTCCAGTTACCAGTTATCAGAACTTGATGGGATCCTTGCAACTGATTGTCCAGAACTTTAATTTTACCAAGAAGAAAATCAAAACTCATAGAAACGAGGAGAGTATTTTAACCAAGGTCACTGCTTGCTAGTTGGTTATTAGTAGAGACAGGACCAGGACTCAGGGCCATTGGTTACATTTTATTTTTGGTGTAATGAAGGGACTATGTATAAAGGTCAAAAAGGAGTTTGCTGGCCTCATAGTCAGCTCTGCCCAATAGAACCACAACGCAAGCTATCAATGAGCTATTTTTTGGTAGCTACAGAGAAAAGTATAAAGAAAAAAATAAAATTAATTTTAATAATCTATTTTATTTAAACCAATATGTCAAAAATATTATTACCAAAGGGATGATTTTAAAAAAGAAAAAAAATTAAAAAGCCAAAAATAGTATTACATTTTAATATGTAATCAATATAAGAATTATTCATCAGATATGTCACTTTGTTGCACTAAGTCTTTCATCTGATGTGTATTTTTTTTTTTAATTTTTTTTTCGAGACAGAGTCTCAGTCTGTTGCCCTGGCTAGAGTTCAGGGGCGCAATCTCAGCTCACTGCAACCTCCCCCTCCTGTGTTCAACCGAGTCTCTTGCCTCAGCCTCCTGCGTAGCTGGGATTACAGGCACACACCACCACGCCCAGCTAATTTTTGTATTTTTAGTAGAGATGAGGTTTCGTCATGTTGGCCAGGCTGGTCTCAAACTCCTGACATCAGGTCTGCTGCCTTGGCCTCCCAAAGTGCTGGGATTACAGGTGTGATCCACTGCGCCCAGCCCTGATGTGTATTTTACACTTAAAGCATATCTCACTTGGACTAGCCACATTTCAAACGCTCAACAGCCACATGTGGCCAGTGCTTATCCTGTGGGACAGCACAACTCTAAGTTCTTGGAGGGCAGGGGGATTTCAACTCAGTTACTTTTGTTAAATACCTGACTTTGTGTCACACACGATGACATATTTCTCATTACCTTCATGTGGATACCAGACACCATGATACTTGGCCCCTTGTCACTTCATAGGGATGTGAAGGCAATTAATGAGATCATGTCTGAATTCAGCAGAAGGTTCTGTCTAAATTCAAGGTGCTATTCTCTTTTATGCATCTGTGGGGAAGTCCCATTAGCACCCATGGGAACTATGCATGTTACCGTAATGGAAAAACAAACATTCCTCATCAGGCAAGGAAAAATACTAGGTTACTAACAGGGGTGCGCTCTTCCGTGTGGGTGGGGACTTTCTGCTGAGAGGTGGTGGAGTTATAAGATCTTGTTGTGCTATCACATGGGTGAAGAGCCAGATCTCGGCAGGCTGCTGGGCAGGGGAGGTGGGAAAGGTAAACCAGTGTGCCGTGGGGGAGTGGGATGGTATAGACTATTGTGTTCAGACCTCACCTGTGCCCACTGTCTCCTCTTGTGGCAGGGCACTAAAGGAACAACAGGCAGAATGCTGCTTTTCTAGTGTTCAGATGGGGCTAGGTCAGGTTTACTTTTCTGGCTCAGTTTGGACAAGCTCCTGTTAATCAAGCTGTGGGATGGAACTTCCGGGGACAGCAAAAGGTGCTATTTTCCCTCCTGCAGGAACGCTCTTCAAATTGCAAAAAGTACAAGTTACCCCTACAGAATGCTTGGAATCATGCTTGTTACCTTCTTGCTTCAATCCTCTAGTGTATTTGGTAAGCACTTTAGAAGGTTAAATGGTGTGCCTGTAGTCCCAGCTACTAGGGAGGCTGAGGCGGGAGGATCACTTAAGCCCAGGAGTTTGAGGCTGCAGTCAGCTATATTATATCTGTGAAGAGTCAACACACTCAAGCCTGGGCAACGCAGGAAGATTCTCTCTCCACAAAAATTAAATTAAGTTATTTTAAAGAGTGCTCTAAGCCATGGGTGGGCGTAGCTTGCCTTTTCAAGCTAGGCTCTGTCTTTATATAAATGAATTGAGCCACACCTCAACACTCCACTATACCCAATCAGCTTTTCAGAGTTATCACATACACACACGCACACACACACACACACACATTCTTTTTAGCCTTAGAGCACAGGTAAGGCTGGAGAAGAAAGATTTAGGGAAGTCTAATTGTGTATGATTTTTGCTCCTAATAGCTACTTTTAATTTAACACCTATTCTCTGCCAGACACTTTGCATGTACTATTTCTCCTCCATATAACTGCCCTTAAAGGATATTATTATCTCTATTTTACAGATGAAAAATCTGAGCTCCAGAGAACTTAAGTAACTTGTACAAGGAGATAAGAAAATAATAATCTGAAACTTGGAAATAAGCAAAAAAAGAATGACTGCCAGCATATCTTTTTAGTATCATCAGAAGCTCTACCTAACAGGCCATCTTACTTCCAAGGATTATTTAAATCTCTAGGGAGGGTAACTTTGATTAATTATTTCTTATGATTAGAGCCTATATACTCTGTGAAACTACAGAGTCCAAGTTTTAACTTTGTAGATTATTAAATTATAAATTATATTTCTCCCATAGAGATGCAAATTATTTCTTTCTATTATAAAAGATAATCCCAAAGGTCATAATTTTATTGACCAGTAAGACATTACCCAGTTTTTTATCTAACAAGCTCCTTTCAACTTTTTTTTTCTGATAGGATAAATAAATACCCATTTTCCCCTCACTCCCTCCCTCCCTTCCTTTTTTCTTCTTTTTTTCCCGGAGTCTTGCTCTATCTCCCAGGCTGGAAAGCAATGGCATGATCACAGCTCACTGTAACCTCAATCTCCAGGCTCAAGTGATCCTCCTGCCTCAGCCTCTGTTAAGTAACTGGGACCACAGGCGCATGCCACAATGCTCATGCCACCAGGCACAACTAACGGAAAAAAAATTTGTAGAGAGGGGACTTCCTATGTTGCCTAGGCTGGTCTCAAACTCCTGGGCTCAAAAGTGATTCTTCCACCTTGGCCTCCCAAAGTGCTAGGATTACAGGTGTGAGCCACTGTGCCCAGCCAGTAAATGCCCATTTTCTTTTCTTTTCTTTTTTTTCTTTTTTTGGAGACAGAGTCTAGCTGTATCGCCCAGGCTAGAGTGCAATGGTGTGATCTCGGTTCACTGCAACCTCTGCCTCCCGGGTTCAAGTGATTCTCCTGCCTCAGCCTCCAGAGTAGCTGGGATTACAGGCTCCAGCCACCAGGCCCGGCTAATTTTAGTATTTTTAGTACAGATGGGGTTTCACTGTGTTGGCCAGGCTGATCTCAAACTCCTGACTGCGTGACCCGCCTGTCTTGGCCTCCCAAAGTGCTGGGATTACAAGCGTGAGCCACCACGCCCAGCCGGCCCATTTTCAGATGCTATTAGAATCACCTTTGCCATCTTATTTGTTCCCTCATTAATTAGTTAAACAAATATTTTACATGTGCTCATTATATGTTCATATGAGGGTGAACGTAAAGAATTATGAAGGGTTGAAAGTTTTACCCTACCTGTAAGTTAACAAGTTAGCCTGTCATCGTTTAATGGATGCTGGCAGAAGACATGAAACTCCTGGGTCAGAGACAAAGGACTTTATGATGAATGGTACAGCAAGCAGCATGAGCATCAGTGTATTTGTGCCAGTTCCCCTTTCCTCTGCAAGTCCCATAAGGGTGATGTGGGTAGACCTAAGTAAATGCCTATACATTCAGTGTGTCACATTATACTAAACTTAAGGAACTTGAATCTTTTCTAATGTTTAGTAAGCCTGATTCCCCTTTTCTGCAGAGTGAGACACTATCTCTACCATCTATGGCTATTTGTTATGTAAACATCCTTGTAAGGGCAGCTTGGAACAAAGTATCTTGCTTGTAAGATATATAAAAACTTAAGAGACCCATGGAGAATTGTCTCCCAACGGTCAATTTAAAAAAATTATACTCTGGCCAGGGTGTAACAGCCCGTAAAATGACCACACCTGGATTCTTCCTGGCTGCAATGTCTGAGCTGTTTCCACCATACTAAGAAAACCCAAGTCCCATTGCATGTGACCAACAAAAGAATCCCCCACTACTATTAGCTCTTTTTATCTTTTCCAACCTAGGGTGGAAGTGGCCTTGGTTTGAAAAAGATGCATCAAAGCATGAAAGAGATGGTAATTAATCAGTTTTATTACCAAAGCCCTACATGTCTTGAGATGCTTAAAATACTTATTGTGATAAAATTTTAATAGAACCCTAAAACTACAAAAACTTTAAGGCAATTAAAACACTAGTCTGTGAGCAATTTAAGAGCAGGGACCACGTTTTATTTGTTTTTTTAATGGTTGGAACCTAACACAGTGTCTGGTACCTAGTAGGTGTTCACCAAAATTTTTGTCAAATTAGTGAATAAATAAATTAAGAGGGAGGAACACTCCTGTTTACCTCTTTCTTATCCAGTTTCTCTTTGGTCCTTTCCTCTTCTAGCAAACAAAGCAGATATCTGTTGAACTCATTTATGCCCTTTGCTTCAGCTGCTTGTTCCAATAACTTATTCCATATGTTTATTTCCTTTAGTGTGAAAAGATTTGGCTCAAGTTTTCTTTTTTATTTATAGTTTCCTGAGTTTTCAGTCCTGCCCCTGCTCGCCTGTTCCCTTTCCCATACACACACACCCAGGAGTGTGAAGGAGCAAGTGCCGACAGCTACAACCGCGATTCACAGGTTCTTGAAAGGGTTGCTGTTGTTTCTGGACAGTCATCTTGGCTGCTGTCCCCAGGCCAGCGAGGCCGACTGCTTAGCCTGCAGCCTGGGCCACACTCCTGAGACACTCTGCCCCCATCCGACTGGCCACATGCCCTCTCGCTCCTCAGGTGAGTGCAGCCCATATGGTGATAGAGCGAAATGGGGACAGACCCACTGAGCTCCCACAGGGGCCTAGAAGTACTTGACAAAAGGCGGAGCTTGGAAGGGCAAGGTGAGTCAATCTACTGGCCCAAAGGAAAACCAGAGATTAGAGATCTACGCTTAATTAATAGGTGGTGAGGAAGCCATTTCCAGACTCATTCTGTACTTTCAGAAGCAAATTATGAATTATTGCCTCGAGAGATTGGCTTTAGAGTGTAAAGTCCATTTTCGTGTCAGTTGAGTAGCCTAAACAAATGTTGAATGGCACGCTTTCTCTTTTTCTTTATTTCCTTTATTTATTTATTTATTTATTTTTTTGAGACAGGATCTCATTCTGTTGTCCAGGCTGGAGTCCAGCGATGCGATCATGGCTCAGTGCAACCTTGAACTCCCGGGCTCAAGCCATCCTCCCACCTCAGCCTCCCAAGTAGCTGGGACTATAGGCATGCACCATCACAACTGGCTAATTTTTAAGTTTTTTGTAGAGAGAGGTCTCCCTATATTGTGGAGGCTGGTTTCGAACTCCTAGCCTCAAGCAATCCTCCCGCCTCGGCCTGGGATTACAGGCGTGAGCCACTGTGCCCAGCCTAATGACACATTTTCTGATTGGACATTAGAATGCCCAAGGGTGGAGCCTAGCAGTGTGCTCCTTCTGGGTGGTTTAAGGCAGGCAGATGCTCTGTGGCTTCAGGGATGTGTAGCACACCTAAGAGCCACAGAGTCACCCTTTCCCAGTACCCCACTGAGGCCACATGTAAAGTGCCTCAGTCTGGGGTCATCTTGTCTTCTCTCTCTCTCTCTTTTTTTTTTTAATCCCCATTTAGCTCCAAGCAAGAGAAGGAACTGGCCCTTCTTTTGCTTGTGCAAGGGTGGATAATGACTTGCATATTCCAGGAGAGTGGTGAGGCTCACCACCTTGATAGCTACATTTTGTCTGGGCTTCCCAAAGGAGGGAGGACGAGGAACAGGTTTTTGGCAGGTTTTGTTCCAGTTAGGGCTGGGCAGCAGTGAAACAGGCTGCCTGTCAAGTCCTGAGTTGTCCAAGCTACAGAAGGAATTCTGCTTGATACAGGAGGCTGGAATAGATTATGTCTAAAGTCTTTTCTAAAAGCACGGCTGAGGGTTTCCCCACATTCAGCTTTCTTACAGGAGTGCAATACGGTGTGTTGATCAAAAGCAGAGGCTGAAGCCAATCAGTCTAGATTTCAGCTCTGCTACTTATAGCCTGTGCTGTGTAGCCTTAGGCAAAAGTCTGTGCCTTCGTTTTTTCATCTGTAAAATAGGCACAATGACAGCAGAATCTATTTCTTGAGAGCTATGCTGCCTCATCTCATGGAGCTGGTATAAAAAATAAGTGGATTAGGCTAGGCACTGTGGCTCACGCCTGTAATCCCTGCACTTTGGGAGGCTGAGGTGGTTGGACGACTTGAGCTCAAGAATTCAAGACCAGCCTGGGCAACATAGTGAAACCCCATCTCTACTAACGGTACAAAAAATTAAGCCGGTGTAGTGGCGTGCACCTGTAATCCCAGCTACTTAGGAGGCTGAGGTGAGAGGATGCTTGAGTCTGGGAGGTGGAGGTTGCAGTAAACAGATCGTGCCACCATACTCCAGCCTGGGTGACAGAATGAGACCTTGTCTCCGAAAAAAAAAAAAAAGAAAAAAGAAAGAAGAAAAAAAGAAATAAGTGAGTTAATACACAGAATGTGTAGAACAATACCTGGCCCAGGGTCTGAGATTGATAAAGAATCACTATTATTAACTGTTTAAAACAAACGGGAGCTGGGCACAGTGGCTCACGCCTGTAATCCCAACACTTTGGGAGGCCGAGGCGGGCGGATCACCTGAAGTCAGCAGCTTGAGACCAACCTGGCCAGCATGGGGAAACCCTGTCTCTACTAAAAATACAAAAACTGGCCAGGTGTGGTGGCAGACCCCTGTAATCCCAGCTAGTTGGGAGGCTGAGACAGGAGAATCACCTGAACCCGGGAAGCAGAGGTTGCAGGGAGCCGAGATTGTGCCATTGTACTCCAGCCTGGGCGACAGGAGTGAAACTCCGTCTCAACAACAACAAATGAACAAACTAAAAGGTTCTGAGTTCCCATCTTCCTTGTGATAAGTGGTGGGGTGCTTTCTGTCTTTTCTCCTTATAACGCATCCCCCCAGATTCATGGAAACTGAGCAGGGCAGCTAGGCAGACGAGGGAGAAGCAGACATGTGATGTGACAGCAGGAAAGTGGGAAAGAATCAGCTCTATCCTCCTACACAGTGCAAGTCACGGCTGCAACCATCCTTCTTGTTTGCAGTGGCAAAGGAGGAAGAGGCAGTGAGATGGCAAATAGGCAAGGCCACCATCATCATTGTCATCACTGTCACCATCGTCTTGCAGATCAGCCACAATACTGCCTGCATAGAGCAGGTACTCAAGAAATGCTGTTCTCTCCCCTGAGCTGATAATTCCCCAATCTCCACTTTTCAGCTGGCTTCTCTTTTACCTATTCCGGGGCTGCTGTTCCAAAAGCTCTCCAATGCCCTCACTCCACTCTTGGCTTCACTCTTAACAGGTTACATCACCTCCCTATGTACAGAGGCCATAGAAACCACTGGTAGAACCACTCCATGTCCCCACTTTCTTTGTCTTTTTCTTTTTTTTTCTGAGATGGAGCCTCGCTCTGTTGCCCAGGCTGGACCACAATGGTGTGATCTTGGCTCACTGCAACCTCTGCCTCCTGGGTTCAAGCGGTTCTCCTGTCTCAGCCTCCTGAGTAGCTGGGATTACAGGCATACGCCACCATGCCCAACTAATTTTTGTATTTTTAGTAAAGACGGGATTTCACCATGTTGGCCAGGCTGGTCTCAAACTCTTGGCATCAGGTGATCCGCCTGCCTTAGTCTCCCAAAGTACTGGGATTACAGGTGTGAGCCACCTCGCCTGGCCAGTGTCCCTACTTTCAAACCTGGTTTTCCCATGCTGTAACTCGTTAATCCATGTGTCTGAGAAAATAGCAAGTCCCCTCCTCTCTGAGGCTAAGCTTTCTGCTACCTGGGCACGGCACGTGAATCCCTTCTGTTTCATTTGTCACAGTCACTCCCTCCTATGCTAACAGTGAGAGCCCGCTTCTCTGAATATTCTATTGTTTCCTCTCCTTTAGCTCCTTCCTTGGAGCTGAGAAACATGTCCATGTCTCTTTAAACCTAAAATCATCTACATGCCCATACTGTCCTATCTCAAGATGCTACTCTGTCTCCTTTCTATGTGGAGAAATTTCTTGAGCAAGGAAGTCCTTTCTCTTTTCGTCCTTGGGTGATTTAATGCACTTATGTGGCTTTGACCAACATTCAGATCTCCAGTTGTGACCTCTCCCTGTCATCTGCTCCTGAAGTTCCATGGGCGTTTCCAGTGTGATGCATCCCAAACCAAGCACATCGTGTTCCTCCCTGAACCAGGTGATCTTCCTCCTGCCCCCTCTTCCATTTGGAATAATGCCGTCACCACCTGTGCAGTCTCTCTGACCAGAAACCTCAGTGTCATCCTGATTCATTCCCTCCCTCAGCCTCCACATCGAATGAGTCATAGAGAGATTTTACTGGGAGATAATTCCCAGCACGTGCTTGCTGAGTCCTCTCAGACTCGTTTCTCAAATCTGACTTCCTACTCTTCACTCCCTTGCCCCTCTCTGTTCAGCTCCTCACCTTTCCCTTGAGCTACTGCACCAGTCCAGCCACTCTCTCCCTTCCACCAACCTCTCCCCTTGCATGGGCCTCAATGTGTCCTGCTGAAACACGTACATTGACATCCTAACCCCCAAGGTGATGATGTTAGGAGATGGGACCCTTGGGAGGTGATTAGGTCGGAAGGGCAGAGCCCTCATGAATGCAATCAGTGCCTTTATAGAAGAGTCCTCAGGAAGCTGCCTTGCCCCTTCCACCATGTGAGGGCACAATGAGAAGGCACTGTCTATGACACCCAAGAAGTGTGTCCTCACCAGACAACAAACCTTGTTTTGTTTTCTTGAGACACAGTCTTGCTCGGTCACCCAGGCTGAAGTGCAATGGTGCTATCTTGGCTCACTGCAACCTCCGCCTCCCAGGTTCAAGTGATTTTCCCACCTCAGCTTCCCAAGTAACTGGGATTACAGGTGCCCGCTACCAGGCCCGTGTAATTTTTGTATTTTTTTGTAGAGATGAGGTTTCACCATGTTGTCCAGGTTGGTCTTGAACTCCTGACCTCAAGTAATTCATGCATCTTGGCCTCCCAAAATGCTGGGATTACAGGCATGAGCCACTGCGCCCGGCCACCAATCTATTGGTGTCTTGATCTTGAACAGCCCAGTCTCCGGAACTAAATTTCTGTTGTTTATAAGCTACCTAGCTTATAGTAGAGTTGACTCTTGAATGACATGGGTTTGAACTGCCTGGGTCCACTGATATGTAGATTTTTTTCAATAAATTTACTGAAAAAGTTTTTAGAGATTTGCAATAATTTGAAAAAAGTTGCAAACTCCTGTAGCCTATACAGCAAATATAGGCAAAAAAAAAAAAAAAAAACTGAAAAAATTAAGAAAAAGCTATGTCATGAATGCATAAAATCTATATAGATACTGGTCTATTTATTTGTTAATCAACTTTATGTTATGGGTAAGGTGATGTGGTTTGGATCTGTGTTCCCCCCAAATCTCATGTTCAATTGTAATCCCCAGTGTTGGAGGTGGGGCCTGGTGGGAGGTGATTTGATCATGGGGATGGTTTCTAATGCTTTAGCACCATCCCCCCAGTGCTGTTCTCATGATAGGGTTCTCACGAGATCTGATTGTGTGAAAGTATGTGGCACCTTCACCCTCTCTCTCTTCCTCCTGCCTCGACCACGTGACATGTTGGCTCCCTCTTCATCTTCTACCATGACTGTAGTTTCCTGAGGCCTCCCTAGAAGCCAACAGATGCTGCCATGCTTTGCTCTGTCGCCCAGGCTGGAGTACAGTGGCACGATCTCGGCTCACTGCTACCTCTGCCTCCTGGGTTCGAGAGATTCTCCTGAATAGATGGGATTACAGGCCTGCACAACCACGCCCAGATAATTTTTGTATTTTTAGTAGAGACGGGGTTTCACCATGTTGGTCAGGTTGGTCTCGAGCTCCTGACCTCATGATCCGCCTGCCTCGGCCTCCCAAAGTGTTGGCATTACAGGTGTGAGCCAATGCACCCGGCCAACCTCTTTTCTTTATAGGCTGGTGTCAAACTCCTGGCCTCAAGCAATCCTCTTGCCTCAGCCTCCCAAAGTATTAGGATTACAGGTGTGAGCCACTGCACCTGGCCAGAATCCATGTTTCTAATACTGGTTGATATTTCAAAGAAGCAAATTGGGAGGACAGTCCAAGTGGCCTTGACACACCCATGCTAAAAATGTAGCCAGTGTGTGGTGTGGCTGGCACCGATCCTGAGAGTTTGGGTAAATGCTGGGGCCATTCTGGGACGTTGTGGGGTGAGCGGTGTGTACCTAGGATAGTGAGAAATTGGTGAGGGGTGATCAGTAGGTTGTGATCACTGACGTGAGGTGCACATTTTTTAGAATCAGAAAGTGGAAGTGTTAGGAAAGCACAAATATTTCCTATATACACAATTAGTTTCCTGGCTCCACTCTGAAAGCAAGACCTTAAGTTAAAGCAACAGACCCATTTGGAGTGGCAGAGCAAGTGTGTATTGTATGAGGTGCTAGGCAGCCTTTGCTAGGTGGAAAGAAATCAGCCAAGATTGAAGTACATCTGAATCAAAACCAGGGTGACCATAAAACCCAGGGAGAGATAAGATATGCTTGGTGGCCTTAGTCTTTTTCTTTGCTAGGCTCTATTTTGTTTTCTCAGTATTGCCAGACACTGGCATAGAGAGCTGGGGTTAGAAAAAGCAAACATTTGGGCTGGGCGTGGTGGCTCATGCCTATAATCCCAGCACTTTGGGAGGCTGAGACGGGCGGATCACTTGAGGTCAGGAGTTCAAGACCAGCCTGACCAACATGGAGAAACCCTGTCTCTACTAAAAATACAAAATTAGGCCAGGCACAGTGGTTCACACCTGTAATCTCAGCACTTTGGGAGGCCGAGGCGGGTGGATCACCTGAGGTCAGGAGTTCAAGACCAGCCTGGCCAACATGGAGAAACCCTGTCTCTACTAAAAAATACAAAATTAGCTGGACGTGGTGGCACATGCCTGTAATCCCAGCTACTTGGGAAGCTGTGGCAGGAGAATTGCTTGAACCTAGGAGGCAGAGGTTGCGGTGAGCCGAGATCATGCCATTGCACTCCAGCCTGGGCAACAAGAGCGAAACTCCATCTCAAAAAAAAAAAGAA
Source organism: Symphalangus syndactylus (assembly GCF_028878055.3). Lineage (NCBI taxonomy): Eukaryota > Metazoa > Chordata > Mammalia > Primates > Hylobatidae > Symphalangus > Symphalangus syndactylus. The sequence continues at coordinate 60,601,306 of NC_072445.2, forward strand.
AAAGCAAACACTTATTGAGAGCCTATTATGTACTAGGCTCTTTACACATATAAACTCACTTTGTTCTTTTTTTTTTTTTTTTTTTTTTTTCAGATGGAGTGTTGCTCTGTTGCCCAGGCTGGAGTACAGTGGCAGGATCTCGGGTCACTGCAACCTCCCGCCTCGGCCTCCCAAAGTGCTAGGACTACAAGCATGAGTCACTGCACCCAGCTGAACTCGCTTTGTTCTTACAAACATCCTGTGCAGCAGGTTACTAATATCCCCATTTAGTGATGAGAAAAATGAGTCTCATTATATTCAAGAAAATATTGGCAAAACTGGAATCTAAAACCAGGCTTGTGACTCCATAGCCCCCTATTTTTTTTATCATGATGATGCTAAATAAGAAAAAGAGGAAGATGAGTGATGGCAGATAATATCCCATACCTTCTAGGACATCATTCATTGGTGAAGCATTATTCATTTTATTATTGCACTGTCACACATATAAAATTGTCATAATTGTGATTCCATGCTGTGACATTTAGAATCCTTGGCAGAGAATGCCTTCTTCCAATCAACAAAATTGCCAGTAATTACTCTGTCATGCCATCTTCTTACCTTCACCTCTTTTGCTAATCCTGGATATACTTTCTCATCATTGCCTGCCCCTGTTATCTTTCAGATGTCTCATTATGAAGCCAGCTACGTCAGAGTTTATCAGACATCGTCTCCTATTCATCTTCAGAGCTCCACCCAATTCCACCTTTAACTCTATCCGGATTCTCATCTTGGGCTACACTTTTGTGACCACTCCCGTTCTGTTCCCCAATCCTTATTCCTGAGCTCTGCTCTGTCCCCTTTACCATTTATGCTGTTAACATCTTCTTCCCATTGGTGACTTTAAGCTAAAGTACATGTAACAGACTAGTGCATGTTAAGTTATAGGTCTTTAAAATCCCTGAAAACATACACCATGAAGATTTCAGCAAAGATGACATATCTATGACATCATCTGCTTTAGCTTCTCTGACCCTGGCTTAACCTCATCCAGGCGGTTCTTCACATCTCTTTAGATTTTTTATGTAATTTGGAGCCTCTCTACACATTGTTTTGCCACCTTCCCACCGCCGCCCCCCCTTTTTTAACCTAGGCTGCTAACAACAATCTTTTACACTGCAGTTTTTTGTACTTCTATAGTTTTTCTTGTGTATAAGTACCATTAATTATTTAACCAATCCATTCTTATTATGCATAGATGTTGCTTCCCAGTTTTTCCTACTATAAATTACCCTGCTGTGAACATCTTCATGACTAAATCATAGTGTGTTTCTCTGATTACTTTTTTTTTTATGAGACAGAGTCTTGCTCTGTTGCTCAGGCTGGAGTGCAGGGCTGTGATCTTGGCTCACTGCAACCTCCACCTCCTGGGCTCAAGCAATTCTCCTGCCTCAGCCTCCTGAGTAGCTGGGATTGCAGGCATACGCCATCATGCCCAGCTAATTTTCATATTTTTAGTAGAGGCGGGGTTTCACCACGTTGGCCAGGCTGGTCTTGAACTCCTGACCTCAGGTATCCGCCCACCTCAGCCTCCCAAAGTTCTGGGATTACAGGTGTGAGCCACCACGCCTGGCCCCTCTGATTACTTTATGGCAAGTTCCTAGAAGTAGAATTTCTGGGTCAAATTATATGCATATATTTAAGGTTGTTGAAGATTGCCTAAATTGCTTTACAGAAAGGTTACCTCAGTTTGCTACCCTAGTGGTAGTATGGGGAAGGTTCCTGTGAATAATTCTAAGAAGTATGATATCACAGGATTCACCCCAGAGCATCACTAATTAGTCACATGATCTTTGACAAATCATATAATCTTTAGCACTCCCAACTGAGTTCTATTAAAAACAGGGAGTTGGTTTAGACCTTTATATTCTTCCTCCACCTAGTCCTTCTGTTGTGCAGCTTTCCCATTATGGGGAGCAGTGCATTCCTGAATGTTCTCTGGGGCTCTTAAAGGGAACTTAGATAGTGAAGCCTTAAAACAGGTGAGGCACAGCAGATAGGTCACCGGTACATGGTGTTTGATATGTGCTTGCTGAATGCCAGGTTGTGCCAGGAGGTACAAAGATCAATAAGTCACAGGTCCTTCCCTCAAGTACCTTACAGTCCAGCAGAGGAGATAGACAAGAAAACAAACACAGCAGTAAAGTCGTAAATAGAAATTTATACAAAAACCAATGTAGCAGAGAGGAGGGAGTGATTAACTTGAAAGTTATACCAGAAGAAAACTTCAAAGTCTGCAGCATCTGATGGATTGCAGGTGCAAAGCCCCTTGAGAACAGCTGCACTCCTGAACTTTTCTCTAACATGAACTTGTATGTATTAAAGCCTATATCATTTCATTATACAACTGGATGTATGTGTATTAAAATCACATTTGATAATTCAACTCATTAAATGACCTAATGACTCTTTTGCTTTGCTTTGCTCCCTTTCTCAGCAAGCAAAAAAGTTTCTTAACTGGGCAGTCACATTGGATTGAAGAGGCATGTGTTTCTAACAAATTGACACTTTATTATTTTCCATTGGGAGCAAATGTGCACCTCCTTTTGATCACTTAGCGCTTGTTACACAGAACAATAAGAAGGCACTGTGCTAGAATGACCAGGCCCCTCTGAACTGGAGAAAATGCAGAAATCCCGAAGAGGTTGAGCCTAATTATTTCAGTAAATGAAGCAAGAGGGTGGGGCATGTTACTGTAATATAGGACTGAATGTAACTTGAAAATTATATAAAAGAAGCTTTGGGATAAAGTGTATCGAGTTAGTTTGCTAGTTTCTAAATTCTGTAATAGTGAATTTCAGTGTTATCAGGTTTCTATGTAACGAGGTGTGTATGTGAGAGCTACATATACAAATCTACTTCTTAAGTATTTCCCAAATGATTTGTGACATTTGGGGGAACTCCATGGGAGATTAGTACTAGAAAACTCTCTTACCTGTATAGAAGAAAAACATTTTATAATGTTAATCGTCATAATATTTCTCTTGTAGAAAATAGTTGGCGAAATCTAAGGTTGAAAACAACATATGTTCTCTATATTAAAACGTCAAGAGCTGTACTGAGGAAGTTTGTGGAGAGGGTGGTAGGTAAGAATTGCATTTGAAAAGAAGTCTGAAATATTTCTGATTTTTATTCAGTTTTTTAAATTTTCAAGTACTTAAACATTTACTGATTCCTTCAGAGTACCAAGTAGAGGCAATCATTTACTAATGACTGGAATATTCATCAGATAAATAAACGCTTTTAGAGTTTTTTGTGTGCGTGTGTGACACAAAGTCTCACCCTCTGGCCAGGGTTGCAGTGCAGTGGTGTGAACACAGCTCACTTCAGCCTCGACCTCCCTAGCTCAAGCAATCCTCCTGCCTTGGCCTCCTGAGTACCTAGAACTACAGGCGCACACCACCACACCTGGCTAGTTTTTTTGATTTTTTGGTAGAGACAAGGTCTCACTGTATGGTGCAGGCTGGTCTAGAACTCCTGGACTCAAGCAATCCTCTTGCCTTGGCCTCCAAACTGATAAATGCTTTTGTTATGAAACTGCTACTCCAAAAGAAAAGAAAACTGCATTTGAAAGAAATTAGTTATCCATTTAAAATAAATGTATAATGCTATGGGGTAAATAAAAACCATGAGTACTGCTGTATGCCTTAGCTTAGAACCTTTAAAAAAAAAAATAGAGTGATGGAGGCTGGGCACTTATAATCCCAACATTTTGGGAGGCTGAGGTGGGTGGATCGCTTGAGCCTAGAGCTTGAGACCAGCCTGGGCAATATGGCAAGACCCATGGTGAAACAAACAAAGAAAAAAACAATTTAGTTGGGTGTGGTGTAGCTGTAATCCCAGCTACTTGGAAGGCTGAGGAGAGAGGATCTTTTGAGCCCGAGAGGCAGAGGTTGCAGTGAGCTGAGATCATGCCACTGCACTCCAGCCTGGGTGACATAGCAAGATTGTGTCTCAAAAAATTAAATTAAATTAAAATAGAATGAAGAGTTCTTGAAGACAAATGCAACTCACTGTGGTGGATAAAAATGTGTGCGAGTTCTTCTGTCCCAGATGCCATGGAGCTGGTGAGCAGCTCATGGTGAACGTGGTTAGAATTCTCCTAAATTCACCCCAGACTGAAATGGGGGCACTGGGGAGGAAGTGACTCACCTGGACTGACAGGCAATTATCCATGCAGAAAAGAGGACCCCAACATTCTGGAACTTTCCTATACTAACCCTTAGAAGCAAGAAGATCCCTTACTCCACCCGTCTTACCCCACAAGACCATCTGACTTTTCTTTCTCTTTTTTTTTTTGAGACAGAGTTTCGCTCTTGTTGCCCAGGCTGAAGTGCAATGCTGTGATCTCGGCTCACTGCAACCTCGGCCTCCTGGGTTCAAGCAATTCTCCTGCCTCAACCTCCTGAGTAGCTGGGATTACAGGCACACGCCATCATGCCCGGCTAATTTTTTTTTTGTATTTTTAGTAGAGACAGGGTTTCACCATGTTGGCCAGGTTGGTCTCGAACTCCTGACCTCCGCGCGCCTCGGCCTTTCAAAGTACTGGGATTACAGGCGTAAGACACCGCACCCAGCCCACCTGACGTTTCTTTTTTTTTTTTTTTTTTTGAAACAGAGTCTCACTCTGTCGCCCAGGCTGGAGTGCAGTGGCTTACTCCAAGCTCCGCCTCCCGGGTTCATGCCATTCTCCAGCCTCAGCCTCCCGAGTAGCTGGGACTACAGGCGCCCACCAACATGCCCGGCTAATTTTTTTGTATTTTTTAATAGAGACGGGGTTTCACCGTGTTAGCCAGAATGGTCTCGATCTCCTGACCTTGTGATCTGCCCGCCTTGGCCTCCCAAAGTGCTGGGATTACAGGTGTGAGCCACCGCACCCAGCCCCATCTGACTTTTCTATATTTTATTTATTCATAAAAATAGACAGATGATGGCATTTGTCTCTTAATGTTTTGTAGGCAATTCTGTGGGAAAGAAGCACCCGTTGCTCTGTTTTCACATGCTTCCTTTTCTTTTCAGTGACAGAGACATACTCAGGAAGGCTGGACCCACGGAGGCTGCCCACCTTCTTCATTGATTTCTACTTGATTGATTCCTTCTTGATTGATTTCCAGGATCTCTGAAATGAGAAGCCCTCCCTTTTATATGTTTAATCAGATATTGCAAAGTGGACCTGAGAACGAGCCCGTCGGCAGCAGATTATGAAGGGGCCTATGTTTTGAACATGCTGAACTGCTTTGGTTTGTGACTGGGGAAGATTAAAGGCCTACAACAAAAACGAGTGCTGGATATTGCTGACAACAGGGGCTTCCTGTAATTTCTCAGGCCATAAGTATTTAGTGAGTATTTACAAGGTATGGGTTATTTTCAGAAACTCTTAGACCAAGAAACTCAGGGACTGGTATGTCCCCAGGGACACTGGTATCCCTGTCTCGCTTACTGGAGTGTCTCATACAGGGACTGGCACATAAATACAGAAATGCTAGACATAAATGCTAGTTAAATGAAGGCACAGGTGAACAACTGAGTGAATGATCAAGCGAATCTACTCGTTCAGTCCCTCCGGCTTTGTAACCCCAGTAACCAACAACAATGCCTGCCATGAATTAGGCAATCAATAAAGGTTTGGTCACATGAGTTAATAAATCCAATCAAGCATTAGTAACTTACCCAAGTATTCTGTTTGACTATTAAAAATTTTCCAATATAGTTGCTATCTAATAATTGTCATACTCTTTCTGCACCCCACATCTACAGACGGTCCACTGTTGACGCCAGCATTGCATTTCCCATGTTCCTGCTTGACACACCTGTGCAGGTGGCATGGTTTTAGCAGACAGATCCAGAGAGAAGTATCTGCATTACAGTTAGACTGGAAGAAAAGTTATTGAGACTTTAAGGTAAGCAGCCTTACCTGAGTCACAGAAGTGTGTACGGAGAAGAGCTCCTGCCAGCTCAAGTATTGTCTCCTCTGATCAGAGTTCTCCTTGCACAGCTTATTTCTGCTGTGACAGAAAAACAGTCTGGGTGTCACGGAGAGAACTGAAGACAGGAAGTGGGAACTCTCCCTTCTGAATACAGCACTAGAGCTAAGGTTAAGAGTGAGGGAAAAAAGCTAAGAGTAATTCCTATTGGTGAACTCATTTAGTATTCACAGACACCTAGGAGATAGATGTTCTTCTTCTTCTCCTTCTCCTTCTCCTTCTTCTTCTTCTTCTTCCTCTTCCCATCTTCTAAGAAACTGAGGCCCAGAGAGGTTAAGTAAATTACTCAAGATTAAATAGCACAGATGGCAGAACAAAGATGCAAACTCAGAAAGTCTGGCTCCATTCTTTCTTTTCTTTTCTTTCCTTTCTTTTTTTTTTGAGACAGGGTTTCACTCTGTTGCCTGGCTGGAGTGCAGTGGTGCAATCGTAGCTTATTGCAGCCTTGACCTCCTGGGCTCAAGCGGTCCTCCCATTTTAGCCTCCCAACTAGCTGGGACCACAGGCATGCATCCCCACATCCAGTTAATTTTTGTATATTTTTGGGGGTAGAGATGGGGTTTCACCACATTGCCCAGGCTGGTCTTGAATTCCTGGGCTCGTGATCCACCTGCCTTGGCCTCCCAAAGTGTTGGGATTACAGGCGTGAGGTACTGCACCTGACCCTGACTCCATTCTTAACCACTATATTACATTGATGTATGTGTCCTCGTCACTTGGCAAAACTTTATTTCTGGAATTTGGAATAAGGCAAGGATATACTGTAATAGGATGTTGTAGCTGGACTTTTTAAAAAAGTGTCTTTGGCTGTAAGACAAATTCCATAGCATAAGAACTCAGAAACCATGATGTAACAAATCTCTGATGACTATTTGCAAATTGTTTTTCCAGTGTCCTAAAGAATATGGCTCTGCCCTGAGAGAGTAAAATCACCTGCCACAGTGGTCCTGTGTGCTAGGACTTCCCACTCATTCTCTCGCCTTTAGGGATGGATAGCTGAGAAGGGCCAAGCGGATTACTTGGGAACGTGCCACATTGATGGGAATTCAGGAGGTCTTGCTAGGCTTCTACCGGGCACTGCTTTCTTTATAATGCTAAGTGTATATAATCTGTTTTATATGCTTTGAGAATGCACTGTAATTGGTACACTCTGATAAAGCAAACTTAGTCACATATATTAGACACCACAGAGAGGTGTGCAGTGGAGTGAAACTGCAGTTTATTTGCCGTGTTACACTAGTTTCAGCTCCAGTTTTTATTTTATGCATGAAATGTAGGATAAGATTGCTCCTGTTGCAGCTTTTAGAGTTACTTCTTTGACCATGTTTGGTTTGGCAGTTAAGAAAAAAATCAACAGCAGGATTACATTTCAATGGCACAACACCTAATCCTCAGGCAAATGATTTGTCCACGCTTAATATAAAGTACTTAGGATGTATTGTTTGATGTGAACACTAGTTCTAATAAAATGGTGCCTGAGGTACAGTTCTTTAACTTGTAATACCCTTATTTGTGTTGGCCTGTACACATTGGATATAAAGCCATTATGATAAAATACATCCTCTTTAGCCTGATAAAAAGGAAAATCAGAGTAGAGGACCCATACCAGGAGAGAGAAGATGCTGTAAAACACAAAGCCCTTTATGATGTTTGTAGTTGGCCTTGAGGACACGCCCTTCGACACTTCTCTGATGGGCATTTTCCCACTGTCTTGGAGGAGCAATGGAGGTACCTTATTTGAATCTAACATTGCGCTGAACCGAGCTCCATTTAGCTGCTGCATTTGTGAAGTCTTTCTAACTGGAAGGAGCAGCTGCATCAAAATAGTGGATGGCAAGCACAAAGGAAGGTTAAAGGAAGCAAATACAATTCAGCCTACCTCTGATAGCAATCTGTGCCCTCAAATATCCACTTGTTATAACCTTTTTCTCCAGGACCCCGTGCTACTTAGAAGCATGCAAGGTTAATAATAGCAGGCAAAAAAATGCGAGGCATTTCAAGACGCAACATTCATCTTACCGTTCCACTAATGCGGGGATGACAGAAAGTCACTTGCAACTTCCTTTCCTGCTGCTTATATTCCCTGCGTGTTGTGAGCTACTACTCCTCTAAGGTATTGGAGAATGATTGCTGTTCATATGGTGTTATAAGAAAGCTAGGCATATTTGCCATTGTCCTCATCTGCTTTAATGCTTATAAATCAGCAAAAACTCCACCTCAATCCACTTCTCTCTGTCTCTGAAGAGCAGACACTCAGTAATAGCTTCATTCCCAGTTCATCTGATGACTCACTTCCAGAATACTGGTGATTGAGAACCTTCTCTGTAATTGTAGCTTTAGCTAAAGGATGACAAATCACAGAATCTGAATTAAAGCGACTTGAGTTTTCAGCTTCCCGCCTTTCCCTGACTCATCTGCAACTCTTCAAAAGTTGTGGGAGAGGTGAGCTTTTCAATGAGATGCTGAGCATTTCTTTTTTTTAATTTGAGCTGTAGTTGTAATTTCCATCCTGCTAGAAAATGACTCATGGAAGAGCTAGTCTTTGAAGGTTGCTTTCGGCTTAGATTTTTATTTTGAGGCCAAGTGCTGAAATCCATGAAAGTATCTTTCCTTTGACTGAAAATCTGGAAGTAAAAATTAAAACAAGGATGGCAAGAAAGCAGAAAGAGGAGGTAGCATAGGAAACCAATGCCTTCCTTTGCCTCAGCTAAGTGGCATTGCTTAGCCATCCCAGCACTCCTAGAAAGCCACAGGGGCTAGGCACAGTGGCTCACACCTGTAATCCCAGCACTTTGGGAGGCCGAATCACCTGAGGTCAGGAGTTCGAGGCCAGCCTGAAACAACACAGAGAAACCCTGTCTCTATAAAAAATACAAAATTAGCCGGGCATGGTGGTGCATGCCTGTAATCTCAGCTACTCAGGAGGCTGAGGCAGGAGAATTGCTTGAACCCCAGGAGGCAGAGGTTGCGGTGAGCCAAGATGGCGCTATTGTACTCCAGCCTGGGCAACAAGAGCGAAACTCCGTCTCAAAAAAAAAAAAAAAAAAAAAAAACCACTGAGGCAAAAGCAGCCAGAGCACAAAGAGGCTCCTGTCCAGGGTTGGTCATTGTCCTGGACATTATGGAGAGGGCAGTGCCATCTCACTGCTCCCACTCTGCCTTCCTGATCCATCTGCCTGGAGGAAGTGCATCTCCACTCCAGCTGATTGAGGGAAGCTCTGGAAAGAATGGCTGGCTTATCCTGGAACTCGACTTTTAGTGCCAGTTCTAGAGAACCTATACCCCAGAACTTAGCAGAGCTCCGTAGCCATGTGCTCAGGTACACAGACCAGACCAGGGACTGTGCTTGAGGCTTCCCAGGGCTTTTTCCAACCAGGACAAGTGAGATTTCTCCAGAAGGCCTTTTCCCGGATCAGGTTCCCTCCTGTGGAAAAGAAGCTGGAAGCAGATTCCTGGGTAAGAGGTAGAATTGGAAGCATAGGTTAAAAAGGGAAAATAAGGTATGCTTTTAATGATTGGAAAAGAGGACCTCCTTTGCTCCTACGAAAACTTCTCTCCAATCAAATCCCCAATGTTTTCCTATATCCTTTCTTTTCTTGTTTTTTTTTTTTTTTGGACGGAGTTTCACTCTTGTTGCTCAGGCTGGAGTGCAATGGTGTGATCTCGGCTCACTGCAACCTCCATCTCCTGGGTTACAGTGATTCCCCTGCCTCAGCCTCCCAGGTAGCTGGGACTATAGTCATGGACCACCACACCCGGCTAATTTTCTATTAGTAGAGACGGGGTTTCACCATGTTGGTCAGGCTGGTCTCAAACTTCTGACCTCAAGCGATCTACCTGGCCTCAGCCTCCCAAAGTGCTGGGATTAGAGGCTTCAGCCGCGGTGCCTGACCTATCCTTTCTTACTTTTCAATATTTAGTCTGAGGCCCAGGAATGAAGCTGAGGGGATTCTCCTTTATCATCTCCTTGCCCTGCCCCATGTTTCCGTCTATTCTAGAGTTCAAATCCTTTTTCAATAGGCTCTAAGATGCCATGCCATTTCGTTGACTTGGAATTTTGTTACTCCATATACACAATCTCAGTTAAATGAAGAAAGAGATGGATTGGGTTTGGGAGTCTTTCACTTACACAGAGTTTTTTTTTTTTTTTTTTTCAAAAGGTAGTTTTTGTTTTTTTTTTTTTTGAGACAGAGTCTCGCTCTATCGCCCAGGCTGGAGTGCGGTGGCGCGATCTCCACTCACTACAAGCTCCACCTCCCGGGTTCACGCCATTCTCCTGCCTCAGCCTCCCGAGTAGCTAGGACTACAGGTGCCCGCCACCACGCCTGGCTAAATTTTTTTTGTATTTTCAGTAGAGACAGGGTTTCACCGTGTTAGCCAGGATGGTCTCGATCTCCTGACCTCGTGATCTGCCCGCCTCGGCCTCCTAAAGCGCTGGGATTACAGGCGTGAGCCACCATGCCCGGCCTACAAATGGTAGTTTTAAAAATGAAGCTGTTCTCTTTCGTTTTTCAAAACTCCTTCAAGAGGGGTAGGAAGGGAATTTATTCTTACGCAGCTACCTGGGAGAGTGCCTATTTTTAGCATCAAGACCCCTATTACATGAGCATTCGAGAATTTAAAGCCACTTGTGTAGCTATTCTTTATTAGAAAAAAAAAGGCTCATATTGAGAATTCAGAATCTTTCCCAGGGAAGGAGAAATTGGCTGTCTAGGATATTATGAATAAGGGAAAAAATGCAACTAGAAACCTGATAAGATACTTAACTGTGCCTAGAGTTGTTATTGATAAGAAATGCCCTTGCTGTTGATATTTTATAATTCCTAACTTACTTTTAGTCTCAGATAATAAAATTTTACTTCTAGAATTTTCAAATAGATTTAAAATTCTCTTTCTGGGTGACTATTCTGAGGCTATCGGTAGCAGGTCTCTGAAGTCAGTAACTCCCTCATCCAAATGTTTATCGTTGCCGTCACTAAGGTGGGAGTGGGGTTGGGGAGGGTAGAGGAGGCTGGAACGTCAGACTCACTCTGAGAGAAGAATTTTCTGTGGTTTTAGGGCATTGGCCTTCAGAGTTCAATTTGGTTTATCTGATCACTACTCATGCTATTTGCGGAGAATTGAATAAATATGATTTCTACTCTTCTCCAATGTAACAAGGGAGAAACTTAAGTCTGGAGAAGAGAATGAGCTTTGGTAGAGCCTCTCAGGTGCCTCCTGGCCCCGAATGAAGAGTGAATTGTGTGTGGCGTGGGAGTGCAATGCTCCTGTATTTGAGTAGGAGGTGGGGTGGGTGTAGGTTGGGATTGTAAAGTAAATCGGATTGCTGCCTAAGGTCTCTTTTGGCTCCAAATAGGTGCGAATGGGCAAGTGTGCAATTTCATGATACAGAGGGAGGGAGGGAGGGAGAGACAGACGGAGAGAGAGAGATATTAGATAAGAAAATGTCCTCAGCTGGGTCTTCTTTCAGTCAGCAGTAGTGCGTGCCACAGTTTCACCCCAACTTACTTTTCCCAAACTCATTAAGTTTCAGACTTCTTGGGCTTAAAGTCACTAGACAAAGCAGGATTGAACGCTTGAAATATTGAAGAAACAAATCTTAGTTGTTCTTCAGGAGAGTTCCACCGTTCATTTTTCCTTCGTCTTAACACCTTCTGAATGCCTCGAAACCCCGCCCACGTCCCTCCATCCCCACGGAAAACCGCCCACGTCCCTCCATCCCCACGGAAAACCCGCCACGTCCCTCCATCCCCACGGAAAACCACCCACGTCCCTCCATCCCCACGGAAAACCCGCCGTGTCCCTCCATCGCCACGGAAAACCCGCCAAGTCCCTGAATCCCCACGGAAAACCGCCCACGTCCTGCCATCCCCATGGAAAACCCGCCACGTCCCTCCATCCCCACGGAAAACCCGCCACGTCCCTCCATCCCCATGGAAAACCCGCCCACGTCCCTCTATCGCCACGGAAAACCCGCCAAGTCCCTCCATCCCCACGGAAAACCGCCCACGTCCTGCCATCCCCATGAAAACCCGCCACGTCCCTCCATCCTCACGGAAAACCCACCACGTCCCTCCATCCCCACGGAAAACCTGCCCACGTCCCTCTATCCCCACAGAAAACCCCCCACTTCCTTCCATCCCCACGGTGGCCACTCCCGTCCAGGTTGCCATCATTTCTCACTAGACCTCTGCAGGGGCTGCCTGATGAATCCCCCATTCCCCATCTTACCTCTCTCTAATCACACCCCAACCAGAGAGCCCTGTAGAGAACAGAAATCTGAGTCTTGAACGCACCTGTTTAAAACTCGTCTTTAGTACTTCCCCAGTGTCCTTGGGACACGATTGAAATTTTTTTCTATGGTGTACAAGGCGCTCCCTATGGAGATCTCAGTGACTGGGTGAGCTGAGCTTCCACTCCCTTTCCATGCTCCAGCTGTGGACATTTTCCTCCTCCTGAGGAAGGGAGCATAGCTCACTCATTTCCATCTGCTTGGAGCACGTCTAGCCTTGTCATTCTTCACGACTAGGCTTAAAGGAACTTCATGCACGTTTTGTGGGATGCTCCCACCTCAGACCATAGGAGTCCTTTAGACCATAGGAGTCCCTTCCATTGCAAGTTTCCATGGTGTGTGAATATCCTTCCTCCACACCAAGTTATTTACCTCTCTAGGCTTGTAATAGCTTGCCGAGGTTTTGTCTCCCCAGAAGACTAGCAAGCTTGATCTTTGCTTATAAATAAGAGTAGGTGCCCGGAGCACCCAATGTGTGCCCAAAACACAGCAAGTGCTCAATAAACATGTGTGAATTAATATGAAGTCCGAAGGGCTGGTGATCACAGTTTTTTTGTTCATGGTGCAGCTATCGTGTTAAAGAAAATCCAGGCCTCCCTGTCTAAAAAACTAATTTACCTCACAGAGACCCCAGGACTATCTGGAATTCCCCTTCCCCAGTGTTTTTGGAAGGAATGAAAAATAGACTAATTAGATCAAACAAGCAGCTGTCCCTTTGATGTCCCCCTCTCCCTGTCCCCACTCCTCATATATGCAAATAGGTTGCGGAAAGGGAGAGAGCCAAGAGCAAAAACACAAGAGGCAGCACAGGGTCACTGTGCTGACCCTGGGCCAACGCCATGGCAGACTGAATGTGATCAAACAAGATCTTCCAAATAGATTGATCTCACCTTGAAATTCCTGACATGCAATGCAGGTTACACAGGCAGCCTCTGCCTGCCTCCTTCCAGTTGACCTTCTGATCATTTCTATAAGGCGAACCCAGCTGCTTTGACTCAGGCCAGTGATGGCCCTGGGCCCCTTCCTAGCAATCCTAGAGGTTGTTTGCACCAGACGCATTTCCAATGGGTCACCTGCTGAAATACCTTTCAGTAGGATAAACTGCACATTAAATAGATATTTCCGGCCAGGTGGGTGGCTCACGCCTGTAATCCCAGCACTTTGGGAGGCCAAGGTGGGGGGATCACCTGAGATCGAGAGTTCGAGATCAGCCTGACCAAACTGGAGAAAACCCGTCTCCGCTAAAAACACACAAAAAATTAGCTGGGCGTGGTGTCGTATGCCTGTAATCCCAGCTACTCGGGAGGCTGAGGCGGGAGAATCCCTGGAACCCAAAGGCAGAGGTTGTGGTGAGCTGCAATTGCGCCATTGCACTTCAGCCTGGGCAACAAGAGCAAAACTCCATCAAAAAAAAAAAAAAAAAGATATTTCTTTCATGCACATCCGTGTGAAGGGACCACCAAACAGGCTTTGTGTGAGCAACATGGCTGTTTATTTCACCTGGGTGCAGGCAGGCTGAGTCCGAAAACAGAGTCAGCGAAGGGAGATAGGGGTGGGGCCGTCTTATAGGATTTGGGTAGGTAAAGGAAAATTACAGTCAAAGGGGGGTTGTTCTCTGGCGGGCAGAGTGGGGGTCACAAGGTGCTCAGTAGGGGAGCTTTTGAGCCAGGAGAAGAAATTTCACAAGACAATGTCATCAGTTAAGGCAAGAACAGGCCATTTTCACTTCTTTTGTGGTGGAATGTCATCAGTTAAGGTAGGAACCGGGGCCATCTGGATGTGTACGTGCAGGTGACAGGGGATATGATGGCTTAGCTTGGGCTCAGAGGCCTGACATTCCTGTCTTCTTATATTAATAAGAAAAATAAAACGAAATAGTGGTAAAGTGTTGGGACGGCAAAAATTTTGGGGGATTGTAGGGAGAGATAATGGGCGATGTTTCTCAGGGCTGCTTCGAGCGGGACTGGGGGCGGCGTGGGAACCTAGAGTGGGAGAGATTAAGCTGAAGGAAGATTTTGTGGTAAGGGGTGATATTGTGGGACTGTTCGAAGAAACATTTGTCATTTAGAATTATTGGTGATGGCCTGGATACGGTTTTGTATGAATTGAAAAACTAAACGGAATAAGAGAAGGAGAAAAACAGGTATTAAAGGTCTAAGAATTGGGAGGACCTAGGACATCTGATTAGAGAGTGCCTAAGGAGATTCAGCATAGTCCTGTCAGCAAAGATTATTTATTTACTTCAAGAGTTAAGAGTGGCAGTTTGGGGATAGCACCAGGAGATATCAGCTGTGATGGCTTGGAGAAACAGTGTAAACCGGCAGTGTAAACAAGAGCAGGGCATGTGTGAGTAGTTGAGAACGGTGAATAGGAGTATGACTAGGCAGAAGGTAGTAGAGATGACAAGTTTTTTGGGGGCACAGACTAAGTTAGTCTGGTGTGTGGAATGAGACTGGGGCCTAATAAAAAGGAGCGTCTATACAGGAGCTCAAATAGGCTGTACCCTGTAGCATTCTGAGGACAGGTCTGACTTCTGAGAAGGGAAAGTGGTAAAAGGATTGTCCAGTCCTTTTTAAGTTGGTGGCTGAGCTTCGTGAGGTGTGCTTTTAAAAGACCTTTAGTCTGTCACTGAATACTAAGATCCTGAAAAAATGCTTGGCTGATTTGACTAATAAAGGCTGGTCTGTTATCAGACTGTATAGAGGTGGGAAGGCTAAACTGAGGAATTATGTCTGACAGAAGGGAATGACAAGGCTAAACTGAAGAATTATGTCTGACAGAAGGGAAGAAATGACTGTGGTGGCCTTCTCAGACCCTGTAGGAAAGGCCTCTACTTATCCAGTGAAAGTGTCTGCCTAGACTAAGAGGTATTTTAGTTTTCTTACTTGGGGCATGTTGAGTAAACCTAATTTGCCAGTCCTGGGTGGGGGCAAATCCTTGAGCTTGATGTATAGGGAAGGGAGGGGGCCTGAATAATCCCTGAGGAGTAGTAGAATAGCAGATGGAACACTGAGAAGTTATTTCTTTGAGTATAGATTTCCATGATGGAAAGGAAATGAGAGGTTCTAAGAGGCGGGCTAGTGGCTTGTACTATAGCATAGCCTGCCTTTGCTGGTGTGTGGCGATTAGGCCTGGTGGAACTGCCATCAATAAACTAAGTGTGATCAGGGTGACAAACAGGGAAGAAGGAAATGTGGGGAAATGGGGTGAACATCAGGTGGATCAGAGAGATACAATCATGAGGGTCAGGTGTGGTATCTGGAATAATGTGGGAGGCTGGATTGAAGTCCGGGGCAGGAACAATGGTAATTGTGGAGACTTAACAAAGAGTAAGTACAGCTGAAGGAGCCGGGAAGCAGAAAGTATATGTGGCAGGTGTGAGTAAGAAAATAGATTTTGGAAATTATGAGAGCTCTAGAGAGTGAGTTAAGCATAGTTTGTGATTTTTAGGACCTCTAAAAGTATTAAAGCAGCGGCAGCCGCTGCACGCAGACATGATGGCTAGGCTAAAACAGTAAGGTCAAGTTGTTTGGACAGAAAGGTTACAGGGTGCGGTCCTGGCTTTTGTGTAAGAATTCTGACCTCACTAACCATGCGTAGGAAGGAAAGGAGTTGTTGTTTTGTAAGGGATTGAGGTTTGGGAGATTAATTGGACATGATCAGCAGGGAGAGCACGTGTGTTTTTATGAGAATTATGCTGAGATAGGTAACAGAAGAGGATGAAATTTGGGCTTGACTGAAGTAATGGGGGCTGTCTGTGAAGCCTTGCAGCAGTACAGCCCAGGTAATTTGCTGAGCCTAATGGGTGTCAGGGTCAGTCTAAGTGAAAGCAAAGAGAGGCTGGGACAAGGGGTGCAGGGGAATAGTGAAAAAAGCATCTTTAAGATCGAGAACGGAATAGTGAGTTGTGGAGGAAGGTATTGAGGACAAAAGAGCGTACGGGTTGGGCACCACAGGATGGATGGGCAAAACAACTTGGTTGATAAGGCGCAGATCCTGAACTAATCTGTAAGACTTGTCCCGTTTTTGGACAGGTAAAATGGGGGAATTGTAAGGAGAGTTATAGGTTTTAGAAGCCCATGCTGTAGAAGGCGAGTGATAACAGGCTTTAATCCTTTTAAAGCGTAATGTGGGATGGGATATTGGCGTTGAGCGGGGTAAGGGTGATTAGGTTTTAAAGGGATGGTAACGGGCATGTGACCGGTTGCCAGGGAAGGAGTAGAGATGTCCCATACTTGTGGGTTAAGGTGGGGGGATACGAGAGGAAGACAGGAAGGAGGCTTTGGGTTGGGGAGAAGGGCAGCAATGAGATGTGGCTGTAGTCCAGGAATAGTCAGGGAAGCAGATAATTTGGTTAAAATATCTCGGCCTAATAAGGGATCTGGGCAGGTGAGGATAACTAAAAAAGAGTGCATAAAAGAGTGTTTTCCAAGTTGGCACCAGAGTGGGGGAGTTTTCAGGGGTTTAGAAGCCTGGCCGTCAATATCCACAACAGTTATGGAGGCAAGGGAAGCAGGCCCTTAAAAAGAAGGTGATGTGGAGCGGGTAGCCTCCGTATTGACTAAGGGAATGGACTTACCTTCCACTGTGGGAGTTACCCGAAGCTCGGCATCTGTGATGGTCTACGGGGCTTCCGAGGCGATCGGGCAGCGTCAGTCTTCAGCCGCTAAGCCGAGAAGGAGTCAGTCAGAGGGCCTTGGGCCAGAGTTCCAGGGGCTCTGGGAGTGGCTGCCAGGTGAGTTGAACAGTCTGATTTCCAGTGGGGTCCCACACAGATGGGACATGGCTTAGGAGGAATCCTGGGCTGCAGGCATTCCTTGGCCTGTTGGTCAGATTTCTGGCACTTGTAGCAAGCTCCTGGGGGAGGAGGTTCTGGAGGAACGCCTGGCCGCTACAGTTCAGGTGTTTGGAAGTTCTTGTGTGCTGGAGATGTGGCTGGGGTTTGTCTCACAGTGGAGGCAAGGAATTGCAACTTTTTTCTATTATTGTACACCTTGAAGGCGAAGTTAATTAAATCCTGTTGTGGGGTTTGAGGGCCAGAATTTAATTTTGGAGTTTTATTTAATGTCGGGAGCAGATTGGGTAATAAAATGTATTTTGAGAATAAGACGACCTTTTGACCTTTTAGGGTCTAGGGCTGTAAAGTGTCTCAGGGTTGCTGCCAAATGAGTCATGAACTGGGCTGGATTTTTACATTTGATGAAAAAGAGCCTAAACGCTATCTGATTTGGGATAAAGAAAAAGGAGCATTAACCTTGACTATGCCTTTAGCTCCGGCCACCTTTTTAAGAGGAAATTGCTGGGCAGGTGGGGGAGGGCTAGTCACGGAACTAAACTGCAAGCCGGACCCGGTGTGAGGAGGGGAGGTGATAAAAGGATTATAGGGTGGAGGAGCAGAGGCTGAGGAAGAATTGGGACCTAGCTCGGCCTGGCGAGGAGCAGCCTGGGGAGGAGGGGAGAGGTCAGATGGGTCTGTAGAAAAGGAAGATTAGAAAGACTCAGCGACGCTTGGGGGTGGGACTGAGGGGACAGGTGGGAGGGAAAGAAGAAGGATTTGGGATGAGTTGCACTGGGCACAGAGACTAGGAAGGGACTGATGTGTAAAAGAATGCCTGGACGTCAGGCACCTCAGACCGTTTGCCCATTTTACAACAAGAATTATTTAGATCTTGCAGGATGGAAAAATTGAAAGTGCCATTTTCTGGCTATTTGGAACTACTGTCGCGTTTGTACTGGGGTCAAGCGGCATTGCAGAAGAAAATAAGGCATTTAGGTTTTAGGTCAGGTGTGAGTTGAAGAGGTTTTAAGTTTTTGAGAACACAGGCCAAGGGAGAAGAAGGAG
The DNA here is from genome assembly GCF_028878055.3 of Symphalangus syndactylus. NCBI lineage: Eukaryota > Metazoa > Chordata > Mammalia > Primates > Hylobatidae > Symphalangus > Symphalangus syndactylus. Next base: position 60,619,463 of record NC_072445.2, read on the forward strand.
GAATGGAGGGTGGAAGGTTGCCCATAGTGAAGGAAGCAAAAAGAGTAGAGACACAGAGGGAAGGGGTTCGGGGGTTCTTACCTTCCAGAAAAGTGGGAAAGGGGTTGGGGCACGGATATAAAGGATTGGGGCGCAGAGATAAGAGGTTGGGGCATGGAAATAAGGGATTGGGGCACAGAGATAAGAGATCGGGGCATGGAAATAAATGATTGGGGCACAGAGATAAGAGGTTGGGGTGTGGAAATAAAGGACTGGGGCACAGAGATATAAGAGGTGGGGGCATGGAAATAAGGGATTGGGGTGCAGAGATATAAGGCTGGGGTACTTGCCCTTCCTCTAGAAAAGTGAGACTTGCCGCTCAGGGTGAAGGAGAAGGGGTTGGGGGTTTCTTGCCCCCCAGAAAGGTGGAGAAGGGGTAGAGACACGGAGAGAAGGGGTTGGAGTACTTGCCCCTTCCCCAGAAAAGCGGGACTTTCCGCTAACGGTGAAGGACCAAGGCAGGCGTCCCTGCGTGGTCTGACACCTCTGAAATCTGGGCGAATAATCAGAGAGGCGTCCCTGCAATGATTAAACACCAAGGGAAGCCTGCCTTCCCAGTCCGTGACCGGTGCCGGAGTTTTGGGTCCACGGATAAAACGTGTCTCCTTTGTCTCTATCAGAAAATGAAAGGAATTGAAATTAAAAGAAGGGAGAGATTGAAGTGTGGTACCAAGATTGAAAGGAGAAAGATGTTAAGGGATAGTAAGGGAGGTTGGAGAAGAGAGTAAAAAATGGGCCACTTACTGGATTTGAAATTGGTGAGATGTTTCTTGGGCTGGTTGGTCTGAGGACCTGAGGTCGTAGGTGGATCTTTCTCACCGAGCAAAGAGCAGGAGGACAGGGGATTGATCTCCCAAGGGAGGTCCCCCGATCCGAGTCATGGCACCAAATTTCATGCGCGTCCGTGTGAAGAGACCACCAAACAGGCTTTGTGTGAGCAACATGGCTGTTTATTTCACCTGGGTGAAGGCGGGCTGAGTCTGAAAAGAGAGCGAAGGGAGATAGGGGTGGGGCCATCTTATAGGATTTGGGTAGGTAAAGGAAAATTACAGTCAAAGGGGGGTTGTTCTCTGGCGGGCAGAGTGGGGGTCACAAGGTGCTCAGTAGGGGAGCTTTTGAGCCAGGATGAGTCAGGAGAAGGAATTTCACAAGACAATGTCATCAGTTAAGGCAGGAACAGGCCATTTTTACTTTTGTGGTGGAATGTCATCAGTTAAAGCGGGAACCAGCCATCTGGATGTGTAGGTGCAGGCCACAGGGGATATGATGGCTTAGCTTGGGCTCAGAGGCCTGATAATTTCCTCCTGCCCTGCCTTGATGTGGATTTGGTAGAATAAAATGTAGAAGCTGTGTTTTCTTCCCTCCTTCTTCTGGTGACATTCTTTTTTGTTGCCTCCATAAAAGGTCACCATTGAAAGGACTGAAGAATATGAAAAATGATGTCCTAATCTCTCTCTTGGAAGCACTATAGTCTTAAACAATTTGATGAAAGACGACGAGGAGGAACACAGAAGAGAGGGAGGAACAGGAACCAGAGCAGCAGGGCTCTGAATTTAGAAACCTGGCTGTGCTCTTTGGATCTGATTTGGCCTGAGAATGCAAGCATCAGATAAAAATAACAAGTCACACAGTAGAGGACGGATCTCCGGCTTCTCCTGCGCCTGGGGCCGCACATGCCCAGTGCGTGCCTCTTTGGTCGAGAGGCGCAGAGCAGCCTTCCCAGCAGAAGGCTGGAGTGAGAGAGGGCCTGTGTTTGATGTATGAGCTTTGGCTTGCCGTCGTGAGTCACCCCAGAACTAGCTGCAGGCAAAACAAAAATCTTTTGTGATTAATTAGAAAAACTGGACAATTATGAATTGACTGCACACAGCCAGGGTATGGTAATATAAATAGTAATGACTCCAGCGGAGGCTGATGAGCTCTAGTGTTTATGTGAGATCACTGGAGAAAGGCACATTTTTAACATGGAATCTGCTGAAATAGGATGATTTCTGATCTCTGATAATTTGAAGATCTTGACCAGGATTCCAGGGGATACCTTCCAAAGGGGTCTAGTTGCCTTTTCCCATCACCCTTCCAAACATGGGTCTCTGTGCCAAATGGACTGTTCTTTCTTTTTTTTAAAAGAATTGAACTCAAACATCCTTTTCAGCAGTTCTATGAAATTGCTTACATCTTTTGCTAACCCCGCTGCCAGGACATAGAGCTGTTAGCTGGTTATTTTGCCCTTTGGGGGCATTTGCCTCCACTGTGACACTCTCAGAGGACTTGAACACAGATACCATTTTTATTCGGAGGCACTTGTTGGTTTTTATCTTCGAGGGAAGAAGGAACCACTATGAGTGAGCTGTTTTACCCAGGAAAGGAAAGATCAGCATATTGTAGTGAGTTATTGGATTGATGACTGATTCTGCTTAGGGAGGGTGAAGTAGAAAGATCTCCACAACACACAGTCGAGCAAAGCTTTTAAAAACCTTTGGGTGTTAACGCTGTATTTCTTGGCATGATTTAATTATGCCACCCAACCTCCCCACCCCATGAGCACATCTTACATAGTGGAACTAGGGAATGATTATTTTTCAAGGAAGTTTACAAAGAAAGATAATTAAACCCTGACAGTGCCTGCAAATGTCAAAATACAAATTTCCTCCAGTGATCATTTCTTTAACCACTGGGGTAAGCAAGTTATCCTTTGTCCTGGGGCAACATTGTGTAGCCAGCAATGGTCACAGACCCAAGAGTCACAAAGGAAAAAAATGTGATCTTGCTGATGCCTCCCCAAGCATCTACTCCGCTTCCATAAAACACCTTTCAAAACCTTTGAAATTTGGTTTCTGCCAGGCAATTAACTCATCTTAACGTGCATTCTACATATCCAAATGCCTTTTCTGGCCCTCTGTTTGCACTTGCCGGCATTCACATTGTTTTCTATTATTATTCAAGCAGCGCCGCCTCTGTAGTAAACCCATTGACCATTCAATCAGAGCAGTGGCTGCTGTGGATAATTAAAAGTTCCCAACCTCTTACCCCAAGGCCAGGCTAGAGCCAGTCAGAGAGGAGCCAGGTCCCGGCTGCTCAGGGACCAATCGATCAGCTGATTAACCCTTCTTACTGATTGGTTAGAGCTGATTGCATCTCCAGTAAAGAAATCTCTTCTGGCCCTGGGGCACTGGAGGCAGCTATACATTCAGGGTGGCTGAGGGAGCGGCTAGCTGTGGCAGTCACTGTCCTCACACAAAGTAAAGGGAGGAAAAGAGAAGAACTCCTAATGCAACATTTTAAAGATTTTATCTCTCCACCACTGTTTTTTCCCCTAGACTCTCTTTATTTCTAGAGAGAGAAGTGTCTGTCTGAGATTCAGGAATGGCAGAAAAGATATTTGGTATGGCAGTTGCTGCTATGTAGCCCGTGAAACGGAGGATTCTTTTTGACAACAGTGTCCCCAAGTGTCCCCTTGCAAAATGGCTGACGTCAGAAAGTACACACCCTTCATAAAATGGGTCCCTCTCCTGGAAGATTGCTTGTTGACCGGTCGACTTTGACAGGGTTTGTATTTGCTGGCTCGTAAATATTTATCCTTGGGTCGGCATAAACAGTCTGTTTTCCATTGTGCTGACATTTTGGTGCAGTGAGTAAAACATACTGTATTGTAACAGAGGCATTTAAAAAAATTGCTACCCCGTTGTTGTCTTTGAAGGGAGTAGCTGAGATGCTATCAGACAGGTGTGGTGGCCAGGCCATTATGAGCGGCTCGTCCGGTTTTCTTAAAGACTGATTTCCGCGAATTTGGTAGGAGGGTCCAGCCAGGGAATCCCCTGTGAAAACGTTATCTCTGCTGGTCCCAGGCTTATCATTCAATCTGCAGCAAAGGGGAGAAAAGCTGAATTTTGCAAAGCTGACTTTGCAAATATTATCTTTGCCTCTGTCTTCGAGAAGGCCAAGCTCCCACTGACGTCAAAGGCAGTTGGCCTGTGGGGAATGTGCGGGCTCGGTCAGAGTGCGTGTCCAATGCCTTGGTGGAAAATGCAGCCGGCAGGTTGGAAAACAAATGTTTTCAAAATGCTCATGTTTTGCCCTTATTTTGGGATACTTATTCGTGGAACTGCAAGAACAGAAAATAAGGAGACATTTCTAGGAACTCAAACATTATTTACCCTACAGTGAAACTGATGGCAACAGAGACTGATCTTAGATTCTACCGAGGGTGAATTACATGGGAGTGGCTTTATTTTAAGGGCCTTCCTCCGAGTGGTGTTTAGGGATTGCACGCTTTGTGAGTTGTTACAGGCACCGTGGGGATGTAGTTGTTTACTTGGAGGGATCTGCTCCGCCACCGAGGCTGAGGGCAAACAAGCAGGTGTGAAACACTCTTGGGAAAGAGCTCTGAGACCCTGAAAAGTATTGTAAGAACACAAAGAATGATAGTTATGTTTTCATTATTAGACGAACCAAAGTAACCAACAATTATATGACCCTGGATATATTTATTAAAATCTCAAGGGCCTCAGTCTGCTGATCTTAAAGCAAGTTTATGAGAGTGCACACACAAACACACACAGATTTTTTTATGGACTTGCAGCTATTTAATTTATTCTTAAACACGTACATTTCTGAAATCAAAACTAAAATTGTAAAAATCATGTGCAAGCCAGATCTGTAGGCCATTACAGAAAAGGAAAACATTGTCAAACCTAAGGAGGCACTAGATAATAGCATGGGTCCTGTTAATGCAGTCACTATTTAGTAATAACTTAACTATATGACACTGTTAAATATAATATAGAAACTAATACATCTGCTTATTCTTGGTCTGCTAGAAGCTTACAGTCTGATTTGTCTTATAAATGTCGCTTATTAAAATGCCCATGAGGCCACTTAGAATTTAAAATATTTTGAATAAAGTGCTTCAGTGTGAAACTATTTCTCTATACAAGATTTCTGTGCATGAAGAGAAAAGGAATACAATTGGTCTTAGAAATGAGTAAAGTAAGTACTTCTTAATATTTTGAGGCTGTGCTACTCCTGGGGACACTGCCGATGGGGTAGCCCTGTCCCATAAAGAAAAATAAAAAAAAATAAGTAAAATAAAATAAAAATATTGAGGCTGGATAAAATTGACTATACTTGAAAAACTGGGTCATTTCTGTTTTTTTGTTTTTGTTTTTTTTTTTTGAGACTGAGTTTTGCTCTTGTCGCCCAGGCTGGAGTGCAATGGTGTGATCTTGGCTCACTGCAACCTCCACCTCCCAGGTTCAAACAATTCTCCTGTCTCAGCCTCCAAGCGCCCACCACCACGCCCGCCTAATTTTTTTGTATTTTTAGTAGAGATGGGGTTTCACCATGTTGGCCAGGCTTGTCTCGAACTCCCAACCTCAGGAAAGGGAATATAGCATCCTGTACTATCAAAGCAAAATGTAAAACTTTATTTAAAATCAGGACAGGCTATGAGGTGCTTCCTAGTCTTGAGTAGTATGTGGCGTTTCTGAATATGGAAGCCATGTCAACAAACAGCGGTGACAGTTCATGCAAATTGAGCACCAGACTAAAAGCAGGTAGGATTCCTGGGAAGGAAGCGCTGTAATTCGAAACTCAGATTAGCCAGTTTCTCTGTGGTAAAACAGAGACCACACAGTAAACCTACTCACTCAGCAGACTCCCTGGCTGCGGCAGCTCCCTTTGAAGATACATTTATTTTCTAAAGAAAGCTGGTAAAAACCACTGACTATATTTAGTGTATGAAATGAATGTGATTGATTTTTGTTTCAGTGATTCTGCTTATAGAACATTTCTTTCTTTCTTTCTTTCTTTCTTTTTTGAGACAGAGTCTCTGTCACCCAGGCTGGAGTGCAGTGGCGCGATCTCAGCTCCCTGCAACTTCCGCCTCCTGGGTTCAAGCGATTCTTCTGCCTCGGCCTACCGAGTAGCTGGGACTACAGGCATGCACCACCACACCTGGCTAATTTTTTTGGTATTTTTAGTAGAGGCGGGATGTTGGCCAGGCTGGTCTTGAATTCCTGACCTCAAGTGATCCACCTGCCTTGGCCTCCCAAAGTGCTGGGATTACAGGCATGAGCCACCGCACCCAGCCTAGAACATTTTTAAGTGTTGCTCAGAAATGTCCCAAAGGTGGGAATTTTTCAGACACGTGAAACAGAAGTTCAGTTTGTCTTTCCTTACCCTCTTTTTTTTTTTGGAAAGTTTTCCTAAAGTACCCTAGAGATCATGCAACAATAAACACAACCAAATATTAAAGTTCTTTTTTTTTTTCTTTTGAGATAAGATCTCACTCTGTTGCCCAGGTTGGAGTGCAGTGGCATGATCACTGCTTACTGCAGCCTTGACCTCCTGGGCTCAAGTGATCCTCCTACCTCAGCCTCCTGAGTGGCTGCAATCACAGGCACACACCACCACACCCAGCTAATTTTTAAAATTATTTGTAGAGATGAGGTCTTACTATGTTGCCCAGGCTGGTCTTGAATTCTTGGGCTCAAGCGATCCTCCAGTTTCAGCCTCCCAAAGTGCTGGAATTACAGGCATGAGTCACCGTTCCTGGCCTGAAATTTCATTTTGTATGGAAATCTGTGAAACAAAACAAGCGTAGCTTCTCACCTTTCTCAGCGCCCACTTCATGCTCCGATCAATTAATTCAGAGTAATAGAAATGCAAGTGATTACTGGAATGCATTTGTTTGGAAACAGTACATCCAACTAAATGTTTCCGATTTTTTTTCAAAGTCCCAGATACGGGACGTTAAAAAAACAAAAAGTGTACCTTGCGTACAAATTTTCTTTTAAACGGATCCAGAATGCTATGTTTGCCTTTTGCTGTCTCAGTCTGCTTAGGAATTCCTAATGAGTAAACCATAGCATTTAACAGTAAAATATGGTTATGGCTCTTAAATGTGGGCTACATTTAACAACCATATATTGATTTTTTTCTTGTAATTTTATTTCCATGAACATTTCTGGTTTCTTAATTAGTAGCCTTTTAGAGAAAGATTTAACATTCTATCAGAGAATTTGGCTTCTGTGATACAGCTTCTGAAGGGAGAGAAAGCTCTAGACTCGTAGCCCGTGTTGGGGAGGAAGAAGGCCAACACGCTATGCATACGTGTGCAGATGTACACAGACACATGGCCCTCCCTCCCTTGCCTGCCAACACAATTAAGACAAAATCGCCGTGGTGAACCTGGCGACAAAACTCAACAATCTCCAATTGCACACTCACCCTGTAACGGGAAGAACTGTGTACCCCATGTTCCTTATTAAACCGAAGTATTTTATTTAATGAGCATGACTCACGCAAGGTGTTGCCATAAATCATCGGCTGGTTTACAAACTCAATAACTAGGCTTCCTGCTATAACTAGGCTGTGCACACCTTAAATTATTAACACGCCAGGGCCTTAAGGCAGATCTTTGATGATGATGATATAAACACTGTGAAGACAAGGTGCTCTCTCAGCAAAAGATTATTGACTCTAATTACCATTTACCACAGGAAAAAGAAAAGAAAAGACAATAAAATATGAGGGAGAATTTAAACCTAAGATTTAATTTTATGAGGAGCTTTAAATGCCCTTACCCCACAACTTTTTTCCTTTCATTTTTTTTCTTTTTTTCTTCTTATTTGTGGCTGCTGTACTAACCCGACTGAACTGCTGGTGTATAATGATAGCCCATGGTTGGCTAGCCTTAAAAGGGTGACAGTTGTTAAGAGGAAAGGAGGGAAAAGGATGGAAACAGGAGAGACTCTGCAGTGGATATGATGTAAATTCTTTGAAATGTGATGGAAAAAGGCCGGGGGAAGAGAAAATGATAATACACTGGAAAGAAATCCCAGCTTTAATTGTTTTCATGTATATACGTAATGAAAAGGTTAAAGGACTAATATGCCTGGCTCCAGTCATTTTGGTTAGTAAACTAGAACTTCAGGTCAGCTTTTTAAAAGGAGTAATTTGCTCTTATTATGTGCTTGGGTTTTACTGCGTCCTCATTACACAGTTGTTGGAAGGATGCAAAGAAGTTAAAATGAGAGAGGCTTAATGATAAGAGAGCTTATTAAAAAATGAAAATCCAGACAAATGACACATGGCTCGTAGTTGCATACATGATATATGTTTGCTTTCTGGGTATTTGTGGAAGGTGGACATATCAGCTGGGGAAGGAATGCCTAGGACGAATGAAAAGTGGAAAAAGAGGCTCAGTTTAGCTTCCTGCTGTCAAAGGCTTTTGTTCTGCCTTCCCCTGTGGTTTTGCAGATTTCTCATTTCAAGGGCTGACTCTCTGCTCAGGTCATTGTCTCTGTAGGCTAAATTGTTGGCTCAAATTTCTACCATTAAAACAACTACAAGTTGTCATCTAATATTTATTTATGGAATCATTCTGGAATGTTGGAGTTGGAAAGGACTTTGGAAATGATCAACCTCTTTATTTTGCAAAGGTGAACATTCCATCCCTGAAGGGTGAAGTGATTTGGCCAGCACCTCTCCCAGGTCTGTAGACATCTGAATGAAGGTGGAACCCAAATCAGCCTCTTGCTGTGTCAGAAAGTGGTGTCTGCTGGAACTCATCTCAGAAAAAATAGGAATGTGGTCAGTGATTGGGAAATTCACTATTGGCCTCATACATAAAATAGGTGACACTGATTACTGTATCTGTCCTGGGGATATTTAAAGCAGGTCTTACAATCCAATGAAACTGTTAAAATATGACCAGAATGTGGAAAAAAGAATCTGTGATACAGGTTTAAAACTCTTTGCTTTTAATTTAAATAGCTTTGCTAGATTTTGGGATCATGTAAGATTTTTGGTAAAGGACAGATTCAGGGACATAAGAATCTGCTCCCAAGCCCTATTTTCTCTAGTATTTCTTGGAGGTCACCTGTGCATCTATTCTAGTCTATTCTTAGACTGCTAAGGGACAGAAATGAGGAAGCTATTACAGGCACTTCTTCAAGAGACCTTTTGGTGCACCTATGCTGGTTTTGCCATCTGGTAAAGATGTTGTGTGAGTTGTGGCTGTCTTACCCAATACAACACACCAGTTGCATCTGGACCAGGTCTTGCTACAGAGCAGCATTTGGGGACCAGGCATCATGCCTTCCTTCCCTGGATAGAAAAAGATGAATCTACATGTAAAGGGAAAGACAAACAATGCCTTTCAATATTTTTGGGAGAATACTTCATGGTTACTTCTCTCTCTGGTCATTCTCTTCCTCTCCATGCTGGATCACCACTTGAGATTGGAAGCCCAAGACTGACCACTCATGATCCTCAGACTATCTCTGATGCTTCCCAGGAGCAAGAGTATTCTGGTCAACTTCCACTTGGGGTTTTCCAATTGTCTTTGTAATTATAATATCTTACACGGGGCTTCCAAAACACTTTTATTGTACAGTCTTATTTTTCTTCATGTTGAGGAAAGGTAATGTAATTTTGTCCTTCCTCATTAAATAATGGGTGTAATTCAACTTCCTAGTTGAATTATGCCTCAGAGGTAACCACACATAAATATTGTGAGAAATAATTTCCTATATGAGGTATATCATACAGCCTCATAAAAAACCTAGAATTCCTAGGGCCAGGCATGGTGGCTCATGCCTATAATCCCAGAACTTTGAGAAGTGAAAGTGGGTGGATCACTGGAGGTCAGGAGTTTAAGACCAGCCTGGCCAACATGGTGAAACTTCGTCTCCACTAAAAATTAGCTGGGTGTAGTGGTGCACGCCTGTAATCCCAGCTACTCAGGAGGCTGAGGCAGGAGAATCGCTTGGACTCGGGAGGTGGAGGTTGCAGTGAACCGAGATCACGCCACTGCACTCCAGCCTGGGCGACAGGGTGAGACTCTGTCTCAAAACAAAAAACAAAACACCCTAGAATTATTTTTGAATGACCAAGTGGGTATGTAGTGTTATTTTGCAGGAGACAAAATATTCGGCCGGGTGAGGTGGCTCACGCCTGTAATCCCAGCACTTTGGGAGGCCGAGGCGGGCGCATCACGAGGTCAGGAGATTGAGACCATCCTGGCTAACACGGTGAAACCCTGTCTCTACTAAAAATACAAAAAATTAGCCGGGTGTGGTGGCGGGCGCCTGTAGTCCCAGCTGCTGGGGAGACTGAGGCAGGAGAATGACGTGAACCCGGGAGGCGGAGCTTGCAGTGAGCCGAGATTGCGCTACTGAACTCCAGCCTGGGCGACAAAGCGAGATTTGGTCTCAAAAAAAAAAAAAAAAAAAAAAAAAAAAGACAAAATATTCTAGCGTTCATGAAATACATGAATACTAGAAGACCTAAAATTACATGTGTGTATATATATATATAAGATGTTAGTATACAGTATTCATTGTAAAACACAAAATTTACACATCGAGACCATTTTGTGCTCTCTGCCTTGGGCTGATTGTAATGCAAAGAGCCACAGTTGGGGGCTCTTCTTGAGTAGCTTTTAAAGGGGCCTGGCCTGGCGTGGGTTGACAAAGCTCTTCTTAGCCTGAGCGTCTGGGCTGTTTGCTGAGAGATGGCCTGGGGCAGAGCCTGGCTGATTGCCCCGACTGGCTCTGCTCCCAGAGGTCAACCCAGGGCTTAGTAGCATCCCCTCATCAATCTAACCTGGGGAAGGGGAACTAACAGAAGAATGTGTCTCTGTGCATCTGTCCTAAGAGCACAGGAGGGTAGGAGCTGGAGTGGCAGCTGGGTGCGTTCCAGGGTTCAGGCTGCTCGCTGCTGCTGCTGCTCCCCAGAACCAAGGCTTTCTGCTCCAGTTCAGGACCAGAGCCCACGAGAGCCCACACTGCCACTTCTAAAATTGCCAAGTGTTATTTTGTAACTTGTGTAACTCTTAAAAAAAAAAAAAAAGCAACCCGTTGTTTTATTTAAGTAAATAAAACATTACATTTTATTTAATAAATTTTAAAGAAATAATTAATTTAATTTTCATTTCAAAAGTAACGCATGCTTATGCAGTCCTGTTCTGTGCATACCTAGTCAGATAATCTTTCAAAGAAAACAAAATTGTGATCATGCTGTATATTCTGGGGTTCTTTTTCTTTTCTTTTCTTTTCTTTTCTTTTCTTTTCTTTTCTTTTCTTTTCTTTTCTTTTCTTTTCTTTTCTTTTCTTCTTTTTTTTTTGAGACGGAGTCTCGCTCTGTCGCCCAGGCTGGAGCACAGTAGCGCAATCTCGGCTCACTGCAAGCTCCGCCTCCCGGGTTCACGCCATTCACCTGCCTCAGCCTCCAGAGTAGCTGGAACTACAGGCGCCCGCCACCACGCCCGGCTATTTTTTTTGTATTTTTAGTAGAGACAGGGTTTCACCGTGTTAGCCAGGATGATCTCGATCTCCTGACCTCGTGATCCGCCCGCCTCGGCCTCCCAAAGTGCTGGGATTACAGACGTGAGCCACCGCACCCGGCCCTGGGGTTCCTTTTCTTAAACTTAAAAAAAAAAGGAACATTTCAAACATACACAAGAGAAGCAAGCAGCATATAATCAAACCTCTTGTGCTATCACACAGCTTTAACAATGAGCAAATCATGGCCAACTTTATTTTATCTCTACCTAACTCCCTCTCCCACTACTATTTTGAGGCAAATTCCAGTTATCACATCATTTCACTGTATACATTTCCATTGCCTTCTGTTTCTAAAAATTGTGATAAAATACGCATAACATAAAATTTGCCACTTTATCTTTAAGCATACACTTCAGTGGCATTAAGTATATTCATATTGTTGTGTAACCATCACCGCCATCCGTCTCCTGAAATCTTTGAGCTTGTAAAACTGGAACTCTCCACTCATTAAACAATAACTCCCCATTTTCCTCTTTTCCCAGCCCCTGGCAACCACCATGCAACTTTCTGCTTCCGTAATGTTTATTAGTAAAAATCATATGAGAGTGCCTCATATGTGTGGAATCATCAGTATCTGTCCTTTTGTGTCTAGCTTACCTCACTTAGCATAACGTCCTCAAGGTTTATCCATGTTGTAGCATAGGTCAGAATTGCCTTCCTTTTTTAAGGCTGTGCATTCTGTTTTATAACTTGTTTGTCGAAAGCAGTTCGGATATGTTTAACTCTCAGGCTTACATATTTCTTCCCTAATAGGTATTATTGTTTGCTTTTGATGTGTATTTGGAAAGATATTAAATAATTGATTACTGGAAAGAAAGTCTTCTTTTCTGCTGCAAAAGCCATGAGTCACAGCAGGAAGAATGTGAGTGAGCTCTGTGCCTTCAGTAGCTTAAAATCACAAATGTGTGACACTTACCTTCAATGTGTGCATTTGTGCAATTTTGCATCTGTATGCTGCATATACTTTGCGTTCTCTGTATGACATGCTAAATGCATCCTGAGATCAGAAATCTTTACAATACTTAACCGTACATCTTCTGTGGATGTAAAAGGCAGACAACCTGAGGATTCAAGTACACATGATGATACAGAGAGGAGGCTCATTACACCACGCCCAAAGCTTGTTTCTCACTGGAGCCCCAAGTATTTTTGGAATTAGCTAATTAGTCTTCAAATGTCATTCAGGAATGATAGGTGTGCTTAATACCCTTAAATATCATTCAGGAATGAATATTTAAATATCATTCAGGAATGATAGGTGTGCTTAATACCCTGATTTGGTCATTATACATTGTATACATGCATCGAAACATCCCACTGTACCCCAAAAATATGTACAATTATCTGTCAGTTAAAAATAAGGTAAAACCTACAAATTAAAAACAAGACTCTCCAAAATCCAAAAACCCCAAAATACTTCATTTGGGTTCACAATCAAATACTAGATTACAAAGCATGAATTGCTTTCACCATTTGATAAACAAGGAAGGTATATATGAGCAAAATTAATAGGCACCTAGAAAAAGACAAAGAGAGGCATGGCAGGACTCTCCTTTTGTCTCTGCACTTACTATATCTGCTGTCTTTTTTTTGGTGGGTGACGGGGAAGGGTCTCACTCTGTCATCCAGGCTGGAGTGCAGTGGCGCAATCATAGCTCACTGCATCCTTGAACTCTTGGTCTCAAGGAATCCTCCTGCCTCAGCCTCCCAAGTAGCTGGGACTACAGGCATGCACTGCCACACCCAACTAATTTTTTATTAAAATTCTTTTTCATAGAGACAGGTTTTTGCTGTATTGTGCAGGCTGGTCTCAAACTCCTGGGCTCAAGTGATCCTTCCTCCTTGGCCTCCCAAAGTGCTAGGATTATAGGTGTGAGCCATGGTGGCTGGACTATATCTGCTGTCTTAATTCCTGTTCTACTGTGAGCCACAATGTCTTTTATTAAGACTAAGAAAGAATAGGAAGGCCGGGCATGGTGGCTCACGCCTGTAATCCCAGCACTTTGGGAGGCCGAGGCATGCAGATCATGAGGTCAAGAGATCGAGACCATCCTGACCAACATAGAGAAACCACGTCTGTACCAAAAATACAAAAATTAGTTGGGCATAGTGATGTGCACCTGTAGTCCCAGCTACTCAGGAGTCTGAGGCAGGAGAATTGCCTGAATCTGGGAGGCAGAGGTTGCAGTGAGCCGAGATCACGCTACTGCACTCCAGCCTGGGCAACAGAGCAAGACTCTGTGTCAAAAAAAAAAAAAAAAATAGGAAAGCCCCATGCCTGTCACATACTAGGCAGTTCTTATTTGTTGAAGGAAAATTAACAATGAATTAGTCTAAAAGATGTGGCCGAGGCAAGGGGACTGAAGAATGATCTGATGCCTCACAGGGACCTTTCCCTGACTCAACCGTTCTCCATTTGCCTTCCCCCTCGTGGTGTGGTGAGCCAGCTTGCTGGTCTACCACCCTTCCTGTGGGGAGAGATGCTCTGAGGAAGCCCTGCCCGAGTTCTCGTGGTGCTGCCAGTAGGAACCCGCCTCAGGCTGATCTTTTTCCGCAGCTGATGTCCTGGACTAGCCCTCTTTGTTCCCTTTCTGCCCAGGCTCTGGTCATACCATTTTTATCTTTTCCCTTCCTTTTGGGAAAACAAAAGAGGCAACATGTATAAAAGATAGGAGAAAGCACTAACGAGCTTAATCTAGTGCTTTTTTTTTTTTTTTTGCACATGAGTAGTATGTGGCCACACGACCACGGGAGTATGATAATAGCTCTTTCTCCTTTCTGTGGGCTTCAATCCTGCCTACCTCCAAGTCACCTCCTCCATAAAAGCTTCTTGTCTGAGCCACTCATCAGTCACTTAGTCATCTGCTTGCTTTTTGTCGCCATTTGTAGTTGCCTTTTGTGGTTATTTTATTCTGTATTGTTTTTTAACCTCTCATGATTTACTGTTACTCCCTCAATCTGATGGCCACTTCCTGTGCAACTGGAACAGGACTATGAGTTATGCATTTGTGTAACTACACACAGGGTAGGCATTCAGGACATTTGTACTAAAGGAACAATGGCTGTTCATTGGAGGACAAATGGAGGGACAATGGCCTTAGCTTAATCACATGAGGTCACACAGATGGAGGTGGGAGTAAGACAGAAAGCAAGCCTTCACTTTTCCCACCTAGAATCCTTGGTGACTTTTCTCACCTAGCATCCCGAAGCAAGACAGAGCTGGCATGAAGATTGCACGGTATGGAGCGGTGCTTTCTGTTCCTTTAGAAGCTATTGTTAGATAGAAAAGCCATACAAATTGGCCACAGCCTGTGAATCTACTTACCTGGCGTACTCAGCTGTTGCCCAGATGCATACTGGGTTTTCTGAGTTTTGTTTGTCTGCATTTAATTTTAGTAGAGGAGCAACATTTCACCTACAGCCCTGTTCTTTCTAGACTGTGTACCACTTAGCTTTGGGCTACTGATGGTTTAATAAAAAGGCCTTGAGAATGTTGACAGTCTTTTTTTGAAAAAAAGCTGCATGGCATAAGTAGCTATGATATTACTTAAGATAGTTGACAACCCACCAATCTTATTTGCTAAATGTCTCACTGAAGCATGCCAAGTGGGTCATAAATTAGACATGATAACTAAATTTTTTTTTATATCACCAGAGAAGCTTAATCTGAATGCAGTAGTACATAAAACATTTCTGTAATGAGGAATTCACAACTTAAAATATAATGCTTTTGTAACTCTGGACCTCTGGGGGAAAAAATAAAATGAGTCATTAAGTCCACGAGAGACAATATACGCATTCAGCTTTAAATGTGCTCACCAAATAAGCTCTTTTCCCTGTGATGTGACTCTTTTCCTTTATAGAAGAACATATTCATTCTATTGCAGAAGAGTTTATTCCATTGGGTAGTACGAGCCATCAGTTTATACCTGTTTTCATATATTTGTCTGCTGAAAATGATATTTATCTTTTTGTGGTAGAGTTTACATGCCCAAATAATCTTTTACATATGAATGTGCCGACTCTAGAGCTGCTTCCTGAAACTTCAGGCTGATTATTGGCTTATAAGATCAAAGAAGGGCAAGAACACCAACTCCCACCTTCCCTCCACTAGGTTACATTTATGGGGATTAGCTACGTACATTATTCAATGTATTTCTTAAGAATTAAATTAATTATAATGCATTTGGATTCCCTGAGCATTCTCACAATTAATTTGTGCTATTGAGTTATCAAATATCCCTTTCTTAAGGGATTAGCTCATTTCTGATATTTTGCACTGGTGTCCCAAGAAGTAATTTTGGACGAAAAAAATTGGATTCTCATTCCAAGGATTTGTTTTTAATCTCCAAAGGAATTCTTGGAACACTGAAATAAAGTGGTACAACAGTGGCTAATCCCTTAAGCGAGGATATATGATCACCCAATAACACAAATTAGTGAAATTAGTGGGCAAAGAAAATGCTCTCATCTTCTCATCTTCTCTTTGCATACTAAGCACCAAGAGAGTGCCTCTGTGAAATGCATAGTTCCTGGTTCCTAGAGAGCTTGTTAAATTCAGTTCTTAAAAACTGCATATTTTAATAGCTTGTTTTAGGTAATCAGATATCCAGAAAATACCCCAAATTTAAAAAACATCTTAGTTTGAGTTTTAAAAATTCTTTTTTTTTTTGAGACAGAGTTTCGCTCTTGTTGCCCAGGCTGGAGTGCAATGCTGCAATCTCAGCTCACTGCAACCTCGGCCTCCCAGATCTGAGTAACTGTCTTGCCTCAGCCTCCCAAGTAGTTGAGATTACAGGCACGCACCACCACACCTGGCTAATTTTGTATTTTTAGTAGAGATGGGGTTTCACCATGTTGGCCAGGCTGGTCTCGAACTCCTGACCTCAGGTGATCTACCTGCCTCTGCCTCTGCCTCTGCCTCTGCCTCTCAAAGTGCTGGGATTACAGGCATAAGCCACTGAGCCCCGCCCAAGTTTTAAAAATTCTTATGGTAGTGTCACATAACTTCCTTTCTAACATCAAATCTGATCACATTAAACACATTGTGTCAGGATGCCATGTGGCAAAGGGCTTTTATTTCAGGTAGATGGTGAGAGTGTTGGTCTTTTTATTGTTTTAAAAACTTTTTATTTATTTATTTTCGAGGGGCAGGTGAGTGGGGGGGTCTCTTATTCTAACACCCAGGCTGGAGTGCAGTGACACGATCATAGCTCTCTGCAGCCACAAAATCCTGGGCTAAAGGAATCCTCCCGAGTAGCTGGGACTATAGGGGCACACCAATTTTTAAAAAATTTTAAAAATTTATGTAGATTTAAAAAAATTTTAAATGTTTAAATTTAAATTTAAAAAAATTTATGTAGAGATGGGGTCTTGCTATATTGATCACACTGGTCTCAAACTCCTGGCCTCAAATGATCCTCCTGCCTCGGCCTCCCAAAAAATTGGGATTATAGGCATGAGCCACCTCGCCTAGCCTGGCTATCCTTTTAAGTAAATGCTAGGTAATCCCTTTAAACACATTTATTTACTTGAAGTATTCTAATTAAGGCCTCATTTGCCTATGAAAGTTAGAAGGTAAGTATTAGCACTGTGATGTCATTAGCAGGAAACAGTTCCTAGCAGAGAAAATATAATTATGAATTACTTTAAAGAGCAAAACAAATCTCAGGAGATGGAACATTTTACTCATAGCTTCAAAGATTTCGAGGAAATGTTTTGGATCCGTTTTGAAAAATATTGGGTTTATGTCTTTGGAAATGCCAGTGCCAATGGAAACTAAACCTAAGCTAATAAAATCAAACTAAATTTAAATGTATCAGTAAGACATTATTCTATATGTGGCAATTTTGCATTTATATAAGAGATTTGTTAAGAACTATACATTGTATGGCAAAAACACACCTAGATTTTTTTTTTTTTGAGAATAGTTGTGAGGCTGGGCGTGGTGGCTCACACCTGTAATCTTAGCACTTTGGGAGGCTGAGGCAGGTGGATCACGAGGTCAGGAGTTCGAGACCAGCCTGGCCAACATGGTGAAACCCCGTCTCTACTAAAAATACAAAAATTAGCCAGGCATGGTGGCACGTGCCTGTAATCCCAGCTACTCGGGAGGCTGAGGTGGGAGAATCACTTGAACCCAGGAGGCGGAGGTTGCAGTGAGCCGAGACCACACCATTGCACCCCAACCTGGGTGACAGAGTGAGACTCCATCTCAAAAAAAAAAAAAAAACAGTTTTCTTTTCTTGTCTGTTTCTTGTTTGATGGCGGTTGTCATTGTTGAAAGGGTTTGAAAGCAAGACAGGAGACAGTGTCAATTCTGCATACCAGGCATCACAGCAAGCTGAACTGTTCTCTGTTGGGCCACTGTTAGGCTCTATAGGGCCTCTGGGCCATTTAGAAATCTAGGGCAGTCCTTCTCTGGGTGGTCACTGCACTGAGCACATGTGCTTGGCCTGGTAGGTGAAAGGCGAGCTGTATTTCTGTTCCCATTTATCCCCTTAGCCAGAGGTGCTTGTGCAGTGCCCAACCTGCACGTCCATCTTTGAGGACATGAGTCAGAGCTAACAAAACCACGAAGTTTGTTTCCCTCTCACCAGCGGGTATGTGATCCTTTTTGTTTGGGTGATTTTCTTCTTTGGCGACTCAGCTCTTTTCTCTTGGCTTTTTTCTCTCCTGTCATCATGGACTTGGTAATTCTGTCTTGGTGTCTTTGATTCGAGCTCCCTGAAAGAGAATTTGGTAGGTGTGGCCAGTGACCTATTGATAGAGATTGTGTGCCAGGCAGTTTGTTAGTTCTGTAAACCCACTCCTGAACCAATCAGCCCCACCCAGGGCAGGAATGTCACAAACCCTAGCAGAGAATACACCCACTGAATATCAATATGAATAATATAATCTGCAATAATACTGTTTGCTCTGAATTACATCTTGGGTAAAGTGGCCTGATTTATAGTAAAAATATCAAATAGTATTACATGAGAGTTTTCTCTTTTGATACCCTGGGAAGAAACTGAAATATATGAATAGTGTTTTTGCTTACCGAAGGGAGGCCATTTTAGTGTACTGATTAGTATTGAATAAATGGAACCAACGAATGGCATCCTTGTGCCATGACTAGTATTACTTACTCACTGTATGCTATGTCAATTCCATATCCCAGTCAATAGTCTTATCATCTTACTTTCTAAATATGTATGTTTCGGCCTTTCTGGCCTTTCTTTTTTTTTTTTTTTTTTTTGAGACAGAGTCTCACTGTCGCCCAGGCTGGAGTGCAGTGGTGTGATCTCTGCTCACTGCAGGCTCCACCCCCCGGGTTCAGGCCATTCTCCTGCCTCAGCCTCCCGAGTAGCTGGGACTACAGGCGCCCGCCACCTCACCCAGCTAATTTTTTGTATTTTTAGTAGAGACGGGGTTTCACCGTGTTAGCCAGGATGGTCTCGATCTCCTGACCTCGTGATCCACCCCCCTCGGCCTCCCAAAGTGCTGGGATTACAGGCTCGAGCCACTGCACCCGGCCCCAGCCTTTCTGTAGTCACTATGGTTCACATGCCTTTATCATCTGTTATAATTATTATTATAATTTTCTTACTGCTATCTCAGTTTGTACCTTCTCCTCTCTTTAAACCATCTCTCCATTGCCACCAGAATGACATTTTCAGAATACAAATCTGATCCACGGTCACTTACTCTGACTTACTGTGTACTACACAAGGTCTCCACGATTTCGAGGGTTCTTCCTACTACTCTTTTGAATCTTGGTTAATACCTCACGTTTTCTTAAACCTCTGTGCATTTTTATTTGATGGAAAGACCTTTCTCCTTTTCTTCATTTGACCAACTCCTACTTGACATAAAGGGTGAAGTCTGGCTGGGCGTGGTGGCTCACGCCTGTAATCCCAGCACTTTGGGAGGACGAGGTGGGTGGATCACGAGGTCAGGAGATCGAGACCATCCTGGCTAACACGGTGAAACCCCGTCTGTACTAAAAATACAAAAATTAGCTGGGCGTGGTGGTGGGCGCCTGTAGTCACCTGTAGTCCCAGCTACTCGGGAGGCTGAGGCAGGAGAATTGTTTGAACCTGGGAGGCGGAGCTTGCAGTGAGCCGAGATCGTGCTACTGCACTCCAGCCTGGGTGACAGAGAAAGACTCCGTCTCAAAAAAAAAAAAAAAAAAGAAAAAAAAATAGGTGAAGTCTGTGGGAAGCCTTCCTCACTCCATCTACAGAGCTACGGACTCTCTTCTGGGAGCTCTTAGGATTCTGCGTATCTTTGTGTTTGAACACAAGGAGCTGAGTAGTAATTCATGTTTTTCATATTGTGTCATCTACTGCGTTGTGGGCTTCTTGAGGATAGTGACTCAGCCCTCATCCCTATAAGTCCAGAACCAGCCAGGCATGGTGGCTAATGCCTGTAATCCTGATACTTTGGGAGGTCTAGGTGGGAGGATCACTTGAACCCAGGAGTTCAAGACCAGCCTGGGCAACAGAGTGAGACCTCATCTCTACAAATGATTTAAAAATTAGCCAGGTGTGGTGGTGTGCACCTGTGGTCCCAGCTACTCGGGAGGCCGAGGCAGGAGGATGGCTTGAGTCAGGGAGGTTGAGCCTACAGTGAGCTGTGATTGCACCACTGCACTCCAACCTGGGTGACAGAGAGATCCTGTCTCAAAAACAAAACAAAAAACCCAACACCTATCAACCGGCCTGACTCCTAAAGTTGCTCCATTGTGTGCTTAGTTAAAAATTTTTAAATTGAATTGAATGGAATGGACCTTGTTTTTAAAGGTTCCTCTACAAAAGACACTGAGGTTTTTTGAGTAAAGTTCACTTCCCTTTGCACCCCATCCCACAGCCTCTATTTTAGGAAAAACAGGATAACATTCCTTCTCTTCCCCCTGTCTTTTATTCTATTCTTCAAGTCTTTTGAGCCAAGAGAAAACTCTGCCAATTCTATTCTTCAAATCTTTCTTTAATATTGATTCTCAAACATGATCTGGTGATTGAGAATCATTGAGATAAAAGGAAGTCTAAAAGCTTAGATGACTTTTTTTTTGAGAGTGTTGCAGCCTTTCAAGTTTGAGTGATCTCATATCTTAAACACTGAACTCGCTTTAGCTTCTTGGCGAGGCCAACTTAAAAACGATTTCCTGTTTGTGAAATGCTGTCTAGTTTGTCTGAGAGTTAGGAAAGCCTTAATGGCTTTCAGGCCAGAGAGGAGAGTCTCTCATTGCAGTCTGGAGACAGGAGTCTCGCCCAGGTGGCTGTTATATTTTGAACATGCTCCCAAACATGGCCAGTCACCAGTTGGAAGGGAGTCATTTCTTTTGCCTTTCAACAGTGCTTTTTCATTAGATCTCAGATGCCAGGATAAAACCAGTTCTATGGTTAACTATCCAAACCTTCCCTGAGGTCCTACCTCCTTTCTCTCCCTCTAGCAGGCAATTCTCTTATACCAACATTTTAAGGTGTCTACAAGGTTACCTTTATAACTCAGTTCAATGGTCACCTACCACAAGAAGTTGATGGGCTGTTTGGGTTGATTAAGAGTGTTTCTCTCTTTTCCATACCTCTTAAGAAAATATTCCACCAATGTGTCACCAATTTGAGATTCTCATTTGTTATTTTACTTTAAGCAGGCTCTACATTATAATTTAACAGCATAATGGAATCCCTATTCTAGTTGACAAACACTGTGGTGCGAATGATTTAATTTACTAGCTTAAGCATTAGGCTACATATTATTGTACTGATCAGTCATTGCATACTAAAATCACTCATCCTTAATGTAATGATTTGGTATCCCTACAGAGAATTCCAGTCATCAGAATGTCATTAGATACAGTAAAAAATGAAAATTACTATTACACAGCAGTAAACACTATTAACTGTTAGTTAAAATAGCATTTAATTTAGCCATGCAAGAGTTTACAAATTTCCACAGTTTACTTGGTCCTCGAATAATTGTCACCACAAAGTTAATGACACTTCTGCCAATGAGATGACAGAATGAGGAGGGACCAATGCTGAACTGGTGTTTTCATATGGCAGATGCCATATGGTGACAGTGCAGATTGCATGGCTATCTGGGGCATTTCATTGATCAGGAAAGGAAGCACGCTGGTGTCCTGAAAATATAAAGCAGGGTAAAAGGGTTTGTGAACCTCCCATATACAGAGGGGCATCAGGCATAGTTTGGAGGAGGAGGAAATTATTCCTTTTGGGCTTCCCTTCTCTTTCTCCATCAGCCCAGGTTTGCACTCAGGGGTTCCAGAGGTCTACTGCAATGCTGATAACCTGGGGCTGCCATAAAATTCTTACAAGTATCCCTAAGTGTTGGCTCCAATAAGTCACCAGTTGTTAGGGACTGTGGACCTGGTTGGAAAGTGTGTATTTTTGCACAAGGCTTGCCATCCCCACACTTACACATAGCACCAGCTTAAGTTGCAAAACATGCATTTGCCTTCACATGGTCCTTCCCTGTTGCAGCCTGAGTCCAGCATTCCCCAGCTTTAAATAAAATCAGCAGCAACATCTATGATGCCTATAAATGTGGGCACTCTGTGGGTTACTTGGCTCCAGAGCTCTCTCTTTATCCAAGCTATTGTGATTCATTTTCTTGTTTATTCCATAACTGCATGTTACTGAATAAAATGTTGAACTTAGATATGGAAAGGGACACCAGGGACCCCTCTGTATATGTAGAAGGCAATAAAAACAGAAAAACAGACTGCACCACTTTCTGCTTTGTGTATGCTTCTCATGCCAACTCGAAAGAAAATGATAGTTGGAAATGACCAGCCCTGGTAAGGCAATGGTGGAGGAAGGAAATGGTGCCCGGTTTGTGGGATCTTGAGAGAGAGCTCTAGTAAATGCCAATCCTAAATCAATGAAGTGGCAGTAACAGGGCAGGGTGTGTGTTCATACAAAGGGTTTCCAGTTTGCAGTGTGGTGCCCGCCAGCTACTTTTCATCAAGAATATGCAATGGAGAATTGCCTGGAAATGGATTCTTTATTACATGTGGCATGGCAGAGTGAAAATACTTGGCAGCCAACAGAGTACAGTGTGTAGAGAGACAAACACTCCTACAGAGGTGACAGTCCAGAGGCCTGGGCGGTATATGCTTGGTCCTGCTCCACTGACCACTCACAAATTACACAGAGTCCCATTACCATGGGCCTTGAAATGGTATCACTCAGAGTAATTGCATCTTTTTACCCTAAAAACAAAACAAAGCAAAACAGAAACGTGAAGAGATACAAATAAAAGTTACTGCTACTCAATAAGAAAAATAGAACCAAAAAAAAAAAAAAGGAACATGCATTTGCCATCCCCACCTGGCTCAGGGATCACCTGAACTTATTTTTCAAAATGCGTGTGTCTATACCAGGGGCCAATAGGATCCTTTTGCCACTGCTAGGGTTGAAAGCCCAAGTGTGAATTATTCATCTGTAAAATGGACACACTTACTTCTGAGTGATTTTGGGGGTCGAAAGACTGAAAGCATACTTCCAAAAGTGTCACAGTACGAAGGGCTCCTGAATTCTTTTCCTTTACAACTGCCCTCATCCTACCTTTTGAGAAAGTCAGTGAAAAGGAGTGTGAAAATCATATTGATTGCGACATTTCACCCTGCTAGTAATACTGAGTAGGTCTCGGCTAGAGTCAGAATTCACCTGAGGCGCTTCTGTCTCTTTTGGGGAAGACTGTCCAGGACTGGCCAGAACCAATTCCAACTAGTCTAGCCTGACAGAGTTATAGCACTCGAAAGATCATACGTGTCGGCCAGGCACAGTGGCTCACTCCTGTAATCCCAGCACTTTGGGAGCCCAAGGCGGGTGGATCACGAGGTCAGGAGATCGAGACCATCCTGGCTAACACGGTGAAACCCCGTCTCTACTAAAAAATACAAAAAAATTAGCCGGGCATGGTGGTGGGCGCCTGTAGTCCCAGCTACTCAAGAGGCTGAGGCAGGAGGATGGTGTGAACGCGGGAGGTGGAGCTTGCAGTGAGCCGAGACCTCACCGCTGCACTCCAGGCTGGGCGACAGAGCGAGACTCCATCTAAAAAAAAAAAAGATCATACTTGTCTTTGGTTAGGTTTTGACCTGTAACAGATGGAAATCCCTTTGCTGACATATCCCTAACTAAATTTTTCTGTCATGCATTGAATACTCATCAGAAATATGCAGATCCAATGATTCAGTCAAGCCAGGACCAATTTCCATCTATCTAATGATAGAAAATCAATTGAGAATGAAGAGGGCTTGCAAATAAACCAAACTGTTAATCTTTACTAATTGGTTTTCGATGGTATAAGCCTGACTTATGAGGTGCTTTCTTGGCCCTCAGTATTAATTTAAGTTGTAAAGTGAGCTCAGAAAATAATGCATTTATACGTATTATATAATAATGTATTATTTTTTTAATGTGGCTTACAAGATAGATGTTTATTATATGAGATAATAAATGTATAAATGCCACAAAAAGTTTAAAGCACAGTATAAGTTACAGTAAAATATTATTACTATTTTTTACTGTTAAAGAAAACTGCTTTATAATATAACTGTATAGCAAGGTTAGGCAATGAGTCTACAAAGATTCTTTTTATTTTATTTTATTTTATTTTATTTTGAGACAGTGTCTCCCTCTGTCCCCCAGGCTGAGGCTGGAGTGCAATGGTGCCATCTTGGCTCACTGCAACTTCTGCCTCCCAGGTTCAAGCAACTCTCGTGCCTGAAGCCTCCTGAGTAGCTGGGATTACAGGCACATACAACCACGCCTGGCTAATTTTTGTATTTTTAGTAGAGATGGGATTTTACCACGTTGTCCAGGATGGTCTCAAACTCCTGACCTCTAGTGATCAGCCCACCTTGGCCTCCCAAAGTGCTGGGATTACAGGCATGAGCCACTGCACTCAGCCATCTACAAAGATTCTTTTTGTTTTTGTTTTTTTGAGATGGAATCTCGCTCTGTCGCCCAGGCTGGAGTGCAGTGGCATGATCTCGGCTCACTACAAGCTCCGCCTCCCAAGTGCACGCCATTCTCCTGCTTCAGCCTCCGGAGTAGCTGGGACTACAGCTGCCCATCACCAGGCCTGGCTAATTTTTTTTGTATTTTTAGTAGAGACGGGGTTTCACTGTGTTAGCCAGGATGGTCTCGATCTCCTGACCTCGTGATCGGCCTGCCTCGGCCTCCCAAAGTGCTGGGATTACAGGCATGAGCCACCCTGCCTGGCCACCATCTACAAAGATTCTTAACCACATAGAAATGGAAAGAGAAGAGCGCAGACCCGAGAGGGCTACAGACCTGGCATAGCCTGGGCTATTCCAGATTTTCATGGTTTGACCGCCGCCTGCCTTTCTTTGTTTCTTCCCATGTACTTTCCAGCTAGAATCTTCCACTCCAGTTGGCTTTGTCTCCTTATCGTCCCACAGGACTACTGTATTAGTCCATTGTCATACTGCTATGAAGAAATACCCGAGACCGGGTAATTTATAAACAGAAAGAGGTTTAATGACCTCACAGTTCCACATGGCTGGGGAGGCCTCATAATCATGGTGGAAGCTGAAAGAGGAAAAAGGCAAGTCTGATACGGTGGCAGGCAAGAGAGTGTGTGCAGGGAACTGCCCTGTATAAAACCATGAGATCTCATGAGACTTATTCACCATCGAGAACAGCATGGGAAAAAACTAGCCCCATGAGTCCGTTACCTCCCACCAGGCCCCTCCCATGACATGTGGGGATTATAGGAGCTACAATTGAAGATGAGATTTGGGTGGGGACACAGCCAAATCGTATCAACTATCTTGGCTCCTCCTGCTCTTCCAGTACCTTCAACCGATTCCTGCTCCTAAAATGCCTTTCTCTAATCTCTCTGCTTTTCCAAATTTCACTCCTCATAGGAGGCCTCCTTAAGTGTCTCCTCCTTTCTAAAGCCTTGCTTGTTTATTAACTCCGTCAATATTAATTGATGTCCATTATGGGCTCAGCTCTGTGG
Source organism: Symphalangus syndactylus (assembly GCF_028878055.3). NCBI lineage: Eukaryota > Metazoa > Chordata > Mammalia > Primates > Hylobatidae > Symphalangus > Symphalangus syndactylus. Next base: position 60,644,848 of record NC_072445.2, read on the forward strand.
GAGACACAGGGATGAATCAGGCATGGGACGTCTACCCAGGGATAACAGTAGCTAACATGGCATTTACCGTATGCCTAGCATGGCTTCAAATTGTTATGAAGATATTAACTCATATGATCTTTAAAATGACGTAAGTGCAACTATTCTTCATTTTATTTTTATTTTATTATCATTTTTGAGACAGAGTCTTGCTGTGTCTCCCAGGCTGCAGTGCACTGGTGCAATCTCAGCTCACTGCTACTTCCACCTCCCAGGTCAAGTGATTCTCCTGCCTCAGCCTCCCGAGTAGCTGGGATTACAGGTGTCTGCCGCCATGCCCGGATAATTTTTGTATTTTTAGTAGAGACGGAGTTTCACTATGTTGGCCAGGCTGGTCTTGAACTCCTGGCCTCGTGATCTACCCGCCTCAGCCTCCCAAAGTGCTGGGATTACAGGCATGAGCCACTGCGCCCAGCCCTTTTCTTCATTTTATGAAATGGGAAACTGAGAGGCCTAGAGATTAGGTGACTTGCCTTTGGCCACACAGCTATTAAGTTGCAGACCAGGGCCTTGGAACCTGGCAATCTGCAGAAGGAGTATTGACAAGTATTGACAAATTCATCTGTCTGAGTTCCAAAATAAAGGTTCTGGATGATTCAAAGATTCTTATAAGGCCTGATTTTTCCTGCCACTGGGAGCTGGCCTCTGTACACCTGGGCTTGCTGGGTCTTGAGGATTTAGGGGTGGGATAGTGCAGCGGCTCTGCCCACAGTTGGCAGGAGGCCCAGGTTTGGGTTTTTTCTTTTTTTTTTTTTTTTTGAGAAGGAGTTTTGCTCTTGTTGCCCAGGCTGGAGTACAATGGCATGATCTTGGATTACTGAAACCTCTGCCTCCCAGGTTCAAGTGATTCTCCTGCCTCAGCCTCCCAAGTAGCTGGGATTACAGGTGTGCACCACCACACCTGACTAATTTTTTTGTTTGTTTTTTGAGACGAAGTTTTGCTCTTGTTGCCCAGGCTGGAGGGCAGTGACGTGAGCTTGGCTCACCGCAATCTCTGCCACCCAGGTTCAAGTGATTCTCCTGCCTCAGCCTCCCAAGTAGCTGAGATTACAGGCATGCACCACCACGCCTGGCTACTTTTGTATTTTTAGTAGAGACGGGGTTTCTCCATGTTGGTCAGGCTGCTCTCGAACTCCTGACCTCGGGTGATCTGCCCATCTTGGCCTCCCAAAGTGCTGGGATTACAGGTGTGAGCCACTGTGTCCAGCTGAGGCCCAGGTTTGAATCCCAGCTACACACTCATTAGCTGTGTAAACCTAGGCCAACTAATTCATCTTTCTGTGCCTCAGTTTCTCATCTGTTTAATGAGAATAATGATGATAATGCGAATACCCTCATTTGTTGTAGGAATTAAATTAGGTGATATATTTAATAAGCAGAATAGAAGTGCTATATGAGTGTTAAGTATTAATATCACAGAGATGGAATTATGTAAAATATTTATTTCTGCATGTGACTCATTTTGTAATGCCTTAAGAAACTTAAATGTTCTGCACTGGAATCGTCTTTTGGACATCTTTGTTACAAATGCCACAACAAGGCTGTAAATGTGTCACATGGCTCAATTCTGTTTTTAACTGCAATGCAAACTCATTGAACTGTCCTTTCATGTTTGACGATCCATCAGTTGACCACCTTACACAATTTTCATACAAACATGATTTCCTCTGAGGACATCTGCAACAGACTGGAAGATTTGTTCCCAGCACAAATCTGTAAACGTACTCTTTAAGACAGACCCTTTTCCATAGCTCCTGTGCTCTTAGTAACATGGAGAACAAACTCATTATGCTCAATCACAGTCAAGAGGAGTTAGTAATTTTATTAGTGTTGCACATGGGTAGATTTCAGCTCAGCAAATGCTTGGGGGAAATAAACTGGAGCCACTTTTTCCCCCCTCTGAAATTATCTAGAGCAGATAAGGTCTTGGGAAGAAGTGATTGAATCTTTGGGGTGTGAGAGACCTCTGTTGTCTATCTTGTCTCTTTTTCCAGGTTCTTTGCCATTCCCTCCATCACCAGCTAAACAGAATACGATCCTGTTTTCAGTATTCGTGACTCGAATTTCTTCACAAGGAAATTTTCTTTTTTTCTGCTGTTCCAAGGAACTTGACATAAGGTAGGTGTATCTTGGGCGTTTTCCAAGGGAAAGGGGGGCACTTCTGGAAGTATCTGAAAGTCCTTACTCTTTTACAACATGATTTGGCAATAGGGACCCCAAAGATAGTGTGTAATGAATCCATGGAAACTCTATTCGTGTGCATCCCGAATGTTCCCACAACTATTTCATTCACTTTATTTTCTCTTGATGTTTGGTTTTCTTTCCGAATAAGGGTGACTTTTCAGACTGTGTTTTTCCAATAGCGTTTTTACTCTTGATGCATTTCCCTTGATGAATACATTCTTTGGGAATGGAGTTTCTTTCTTTTTTTTTTTTGAAAATACTGTTTTCAAACAATTGGGAGTCACATCAGGGGTTAGGGCTTCAACATATAAATTTGGTGGGGGTGGAAGCTGGGGCACAATTCAGTCCATAACAGATATCTTTGTAAAAATTGTACACAGAAAATTGTTAGTAGACAGTAAGAGTTTTAGGGGATAATGGGATGCATGCAATGCCGCTTAGACTTTAAAGTTCAAAGATCCCCATGAATCCCCTGGGCATCTTTTTTAGATGCAGATTCTAGTCCAGTAGATCTGGGTGTGTCCCGAACTCCTGCATTTCTGCAGCTGAAACAAGCTCCAAGGTGATGGCATTGCTTCTGCTCCATGGACCAAACTTTGAGGAACAGGATGTGGAATATATTTGAAATCACACTAGGCATTGGGTATTCTGGAAGTATGAAAACATAGGGCCTTTGCGATGTTAAAATTATTGACAAGGTTGGGTCAGGCAGAAGAAAGGAGAATGTAATAGGAAGAAAGAGTGATAGCCCCGGGGGTCTCTGGAGTTGACTAGATGTGAGTAGGTTGGTGACTTGTGGGCATCGAGTTCTGTCCTCTTCTGACTGTGGATTCTGTTCTGTCCTGAGCAGGGCCTTTCCTGGGGCTGTCTGGGCGGAGCTCTTTCCATTAGGTACTGGGGATGGGGAGAAGTCCAGGAACAGAATGTGTGGTTTGGCTCTTTGTTTCCACCTAAATCTCATCTTGAATTCTAATCCACACACGTCCAGTGTGGGAGGTGATCGGGTCATGGGGCAGTTTCCCCCATGCTGTTCTGGTGATAGTGAGTTCTCATGACAGCTGATGGTTTTTAAAATGTTTGGCAGTTCCTCATTCATTCACTCACTCTCACCTACCACCATGTAAGATGCGCCTTTGCTTCTTCTTTGTCTTCCACCGTGGTTGTAAATTTCCTGAGGCATCCCCAGCAATGTGGAACTGTGAGTCAATTAAACCTCCTTGGATAGTATCTTTATAGCAGTGTGAAAACAGACTAATACAGGCAGGGATTGGGGACGGGGGGAGTCTATTTCATACATTACTTGATAATTTAAAATTGTTAAGCATTTTTCTGGTGGTTCATATGATCATGTCACAATGTTCCCACATGGAGTGCATGGGTCAGTGTGACCACGCCAGGGTGTCTTCCTCTGCTGCAGCGGTACCAATGGGCTGTTGCAATGCCCCCAAAGCCGCTAGCCAAGCCCTCTCTGTTGTCCTCCTCTATTCTTCTCTGTCTTGTATCTTTCTCTATGACCTAAATTCCCAGATTTATGCTTTATGATCTTGTCATGTTTGGTATCAGCTTGTATTTAATGATGTGTTTATGTCCCTGACACCCTAAACTATACCCCTCTGCTGCCTAAATTACGTCTATCCCTGGCTAAGCAGTTTATGAAGGCAAAGAGTATCTGGGGACAGCATTCTCTTTATTAAAAGAGGTGTTGCCGTAAATGTTAACACTGCTTGATCTGCTTTACTTAAACAATATTTTCTTGTTATTTCTTAGTTTAGGGTCTGATTTTCCCTATTTGTGTTTGTTAGAATTATCCTCTGGGTCAACCTTAAAAACGACATCTATTAATCAAAATGTTATTCTTTCTTTTTTTTTTTAAACCTCTCTCTGTGTGTTTTCAGTATATTGTTAAAAGATAAGAGAGAAGGAATTATCAATAGAACGAAGAAAATTCAAAAAATTTAACTTTACCAAGGTGAAGCTTATAGGCTAAAAAAACAGTATTAGGAAAGCAAAATGTAAAAGGAAGTAGAAATAAAGAGAGACCAGAAGGCCAGCATTGAGTTTGAAAATCAATTCTTACTAATAACAGGAAGAAAAAAGAAAACTTATTAATTGATATTTAAAATTTACTTACATCTCTTAGAGATATTTAAATTGAAGTCCTTAACACAGTATGGAACATAATAAGTAGGTGCTAAGGAAATGTTAGCCACTATTATGATTATTCTGACAATCTGAATTTACAGCAGAATCAGTAATATCAGTGGTTATCAATTGTTTATGCAAATGAAGATCCAGGCATGGTGTTAAGCACTTTAAATTCATTACTGTGACCTTTTTAACAACCTTATGGGGGCAGTATTTTACTCTCATCCTGTGTGTTTTTATCTCAGACATTGCTTTTCATCTCTAGAAGTTTCACTGGGGACTTTTTTTTTTTAAATATATATCAATAAGGTCTCGCTCTGTCACCCAGGCTGGAGTGCAGTGATTCAATCATGGCTCACTGCAGCCTCCATCTCCCAGGCTCAGATGATGCTCCCACCTCCCGAGTATCTGGGACTACAGGTGTGCACCACCATGCCTGGCTAATTTTCGTATTTTTGGTAGAGATGGGGTTTTGCCCTGTTGTCCAGGCTTGACTGGGGACTTCTTAATATTGTTTCTTCTGCCATGTTTTTTGGCACGCTTATGTTTTCCTCTGCCTTCTTGAATGTACTGTATAGAATATAATTTCAACAACCATTTTAATATTCTTGTCTATTAATTTAATCCTCAGTATCATTTCTGGGCCAGGTTTAATAGATTTTTTTTCCTGATTATGGGTCATAGTTTCCTGCTTCTTCACATGCCTGGTAATTTTCAACTGGATCTGTGACATTGTGATTCTACCTTGTTGGATACTGAACATACTTTTTTATTTTAAATAATCTTGAGCTTTGTACTAGGATGTAGGTAAGATACTCAAACACTTTCGTCCTTTTGAGGTTTGCTTTCAAACTCTGTAGGCAGAACCAGAGCAGCCTCAAGTCTAGGTTAGCTGTTTCCCACTATGGAGGCAACACCCTTCTGACATGCTATCCAGTGCTCTGTGTATTATGACGTATTTCTACTCTGGCAGGTGGAAACTTGAACTATTTCATGAAATGTGTGAGCTCCTAGGTTTGCTCAGCCTGCTTCTTTTGAGTGGTTCTTTCTTGACCTCTAATAGTTTCCCCATAGGCATGCACTGGTTGATACTTAGCTAAAGTTTCCTTGCTTCCTTCCCTCCTTCCCTCGTTCTTCCCCGCTTCCTCCCTTCCTTCCTCTCTTTCTCCCTTCCACCCTTCCTCCCTTCCTTCCTTTCTTCTTTCCTTCCTTTCTTTTCTTTCTTTTTGAGATGGATTCTCACTCTGTCACGCAGGCTGGAGTACAGTGGAATGATTATGGCTCAGTGCAGTCTTGACCTCCCGGGCTCAAGTGATCCTCTCACCTCAACCTCCTGAGTAACTGGGATCACAGGCATGCACCACCACACCTGGCTATTTTTTGTATTTGCTTGTTTGTTTGTTTTTGAGACACAGTCTCGCTCTGTCACCAGGCTGGAGTGCAGTGGTGCAATCTTGGCTCACTGCAACCTCCACCTCCTGGGTTCAAGTGATTCTCTTGCCTCAGCCTTCCGAGTAGCTGGGACTACAGGCACACGCCACCACACCCAGCTAATTTTGGTATTTTTAGTAGAGATAGGGTTTCACCATGTTGGCCAGGATAGTCTCAAATTCCTGACCTTGTGATCTGCCTGCCTTAGCCTCCCAAAATGCTGGGATTACAGGCGTGAGCCACCGCACCCAACCTGTATTTTTTTTTTGGTAGAGATAGGATTTCACCATGTTTCCCAGGCTGGTCTCAAATTCCTGAATTCAAGTGATCTGCCTGTCTCTGCTTCCCAAAGTGCTGGCATTTCAGGTGTGAGCCACTGCACCCTGCCTCATCTTCTTATTAAACATTTATTTATGAGAGAAATTTAAAAGAAAAACAGAATTAGGTCTAAAAATTACAGGTCATAAGCACATCAGTAATGTGGATTTGCCACAGGTGTTCATGGCACATAGGTGATAGTTGAGGAATAGAACAGTAAGCTTTACCTTATGCACAATTTGCTTGCCAGCAGTAATTCTACCCCTTTCTCTCCATTCAAGGAAACATCAAGACAAAAAAGAATGACATTACAATAGGGATAACCAAAGATCTCTAGTTTCAAAGTTAAAAATAAAGTCAATTCCTCTGGTACTTAAAATTACAATACACCATTAGTGTGTTGCTGGGATGAGGGAGCTGCTAGCCCCAACTTTAGCTGTAGGACTTGATACAAACTTAAATTTGGTCATTGTATTAATTTGCTAGGGCTACCTTAACAAAGTCACAGTTTGGGTGGCTTAAATAACAGAAACATTTTCTCGCAGTTTGGGAGGCTGGAAGTCCAAGATCAAGGTGTCAGTAGGGTTGGTTCCTTCTCAGGCCTCTCTCCTGAGTTTGCAGATGGCCTTCTCCTTCTTCTCTTTCTCCTTCTCCTTCTCTTTTCTCTTCTCTTCTTCCTCCTCTTCTTCTTCCTCCTCTTCTTCTTCCTCCTCTTCTTCTTCTTCCTCTTCTTCTTCTTCTTCCCTTTCTTCTCCTTCCCCTTCTTCTCCTCCTTCTCCTCCTCCTTGTCTTCCTTGTCCTCTTCCTCCTCCCCCTCCTCCTCCTCCTCTTCTTTCTTCTTCTTCTTTTCTTCCCGTCTTCTTGCTGTGTCTTTACATGGTCTTTGCTGTGTGTATCTGTGTCCTAATTGCCTCTTTTAATAAATACACCAACCCTATTGGATTTGGGCCCTCCCAATGACCTCATTTTAACTTAATTACCTCTTTAAAGACCCTATCTCCAAATACATTCACATTTTGAGATACTGGGAGTTAAATCTTCAACATATAAATTTTGGGAGAAGACAATTCAGCCCTTAACAGTCATTAATATCTGGAAAAGTTAGGAAGGCTATTGAAACTTTTTGATCTTCAACGTGCCCCTCTAACCAACATAGTTCCTTTATAGAAGGCTGACTGGTTTGTTAATCTGCACTTATTAAGGACTGGGCTGGCTTGTTCAGGCCATTAAGCTGTTTCATCTCTGTTTCGGCCTGCTTCTGTGGTCAGTTAAAAAAAATATATATGTAGATATACATATATATATATATATATACACACACACACAAACACACACACATTTATGTATATATTTATATATATACACACACATATATCTATACATAGACATATATAATACATATTTGACTTCTCACTTTATTACTCCAAAAATATACTGTAATTTTGATTTTTGGTTTTGTATTTATTTTAACCACATCTACAAATGTAGCTCATAAACATTAGTGAACATAAATTTGTATTCAAAAATCTATTTATATATATTTATTACTTTATTTATTACTTTTTTTTTTATCATTTCGATGGTACATCAACAAGTAAAGGGATATTTCTGTTGTTCTTCCACATAAGATAAATCAGTTCTACCAGGGCACCAAGACCCCTCTTAGCCAGTGGAGTCTCCTGGTGTACTCAGCAATACCCTCGTGCTTGGAAGGGGTTCATCCGTCCCAAGTCAGGGAGCAACTTATTTCTGGTCATTTCCTTACCTACAATCAGCTGAGGAGTGTGTGCAGTGCTGAGCATGCAAAGGATTTTGCAGGGAAGCTCCAGCAGCTCCCTGGTCTCCTTCATTCACCCTGGTGCATGGTATTCCATAGGAACTGCAGCTAGATGCAGCAGGGCATGAGACGGCAGGACCAGCAGAGAAGCTGCCCCGAAGTGCTTTTCTCAGAAGCCCTCTGACTGCCAGCATACCCCAAACATCAGGGCCAAGTAGGACAGTGTGGAAGCCTTTCTCAGTGACATAGCATATGGAAGTACCTGTGACCCTGGGCTTCTTATTTTACAATTTTCATTTTGGGTGGGTCAGGAAGAAAATGAGATCTATTTACTGTGAGACAGAATTTGGCTATGCCTGCCATCTCTGGTAGGCAGTTTTCTTTGTGAATCTGCATATGGTATTTATTTCTGCAACATATTTGAATTCTCACTTTATTACTCTGAAAATATACTGTAATCCTGATTCCTGGTTGTGTATTTATTTAAACCACATCTACAAATATAGCTCATAAACATTAGTGGAAATGAATATACATTCAAAACTCTATTAATCTAACCCTACTCATTATATAAGTGAACCGATAAATAGCAAATAAATCAAATTATGTGAAACAATAAAACAAATTAACCAGTATCATTTAAACAATTACCATCACTAACAGTCATGACAAAGCCTAACAAATTAACACTTTAAGGATGTTCTTATTTTGGTCCCATCCTTATAGAAATAGCAGCAGACTTCAAATGGATTTTGGAAACCATTTGAGGAAAACAATGGAAACCAAGGTTGTTTGGGCCTCAGTTTTTCCAATCTCCTGAGGATGTTAAATGTTTAAATCTCTGAAGGAAGGTGGATCTTCTTGAGTCCAGGCTTGGGTTCTCTGAGTTATTCTCCTGTCTCTTGGTTTCACGGGTCCGAGGACCTCATGGCCAAAGGTCTGACAAGGTCATTTTCTTTTTCTTTTCTTTTTTTTTTTCTCTTCTTAGGAGATTGCTGATTTTATTTTTTAACTTTTATTTAAAGTTCATGGATACATGTGCAGGATGTGCAGGTTTGTTACATAGGTAAATGTGCGTCATGGGGATTTGTTGTACGGATTATTTCATCATCCAGGTATTAAGCCTAGTATCCATTACTTATTTTTCCTGATCCTCTCACTTCTCTCACCCTCTACCCTTCAGTGGCCCTGGTGTGCATTGTTCCCCTCTATGTGCCCATGTGTTCTCATCATTTAGCTCCCACTAGTAAGTGAGAACATGTGGTATTTGTTTTTTTGTTCCTGCATTAGTTTGCTAAGGATAATGCCTCCAACTCCCTGCAAAGGACATGATCTGGTTCTTTTTTATGGCTGCATAGCATTCTATGGTGTGTATGTGCCACATTTTCTTTATCCAGTCTGTCATTGATGGGCATTTGGGTTGATTCCATGTCTTTGCTACTGTGAATAGTGCTGCAATGAACATACGTGTGCATGTGTCTTTATAATAGAATGATTTACATTTCTTTGGGTATATACCCAGTAAAGAAATTGCTGGGTCTAATGGTATTTCTGCCTCTAGGTCTTTGAGGCATTGCCACACTGTCTTCCACAATGGTTGAACTAATTTACACTCTCACAACAGTATCTAAGTGTTCTATTTCTCCACAGCCTCACCAGCATGTGTTATTTTTTTGACTTTTTAGTAATTGCCAGTCTGACTGGTGTGAGCTGGTATCTCATTGTGGTTTTGATTTGTATTTCTCTAATGATCAATTATGTTGAGCTTTTTTCAAATGATTGTTGGCCACATGTATGTCTTCTTTTGACAAGACAGCAGGGGGACCATCAGCTCTCCTGACTTCATGATCCACCCGCCTCAGCCTTCCAAAGTACTAGGATTACAGGCGTGAGCCACCCTGCCCAGCCGACTCTCAAATCAGGGTTTGTTCTCTTGCTTGGCCATTTCTCAGCTGGGTGATTAACTTCTACAGGCTTCAAGTTCTTCATCTATAAAATTGGGATATTGACAAAATGTACTTGGCAATGATGCAATGAGACAATGAATGGCAAGCACTTCACTGGTGGCTATTGCAAGTATTCAGTAAATGGTCAATGCTATTACCATGATTATTACTACCACATCCCTGAAATGTATATATTTATCCTTCTCCCTGCATTTTTTTGCTTTTTGTTTTAGTTTCTTTTGACACTCTGCTTTGTGCTTGGGACATAAGGGTGTTTGTGTATATGTGTGTTTGTGCACTTCAATATTTTGATGCATTTCTATGATACTTGAAAATGGAGGGAGAATCAATTCTAAATAATCTATCTAACTTCCCATTAAGTAGAAATATAACACCTTTTCAAAGACTTTGCACCTCCACTTCCTGCCAGTGCCTTCTCCTATTTCATTTTTTAGCTTAATTCATTTTACTTAATACTCATATATACCAATTATTATGTAGCAGCCACAGTTATTATGTTTTTAAATTGAACTTCTTATTTTAGGATACCTGTAGATTCACATGCAGTTGTAAAAAACAATGCAGAGATCCCATGCACCCTTTATATAGTTTCCTCCAATGGCAACATCTTGCAAAACTATAGTACAGTATCACAATCAGAATATTGACACTGATATAGTCAAGATAGAGAACATTTCTGTCATCAGAAAGATCCCTCCTGCTGCTCTGTTATAGCCAGATACACTTCCTTCCTTCCCCTCTCTCTTCTAACCTCTGGCATGCACTAAACTGTTCTTTACTTGCATAATTTTGACAAAATTATAATAAATCAGATCATACAGGGCTGAGTGCAATGGCTCACGCCTGTAATCTCAGCACTTTGGGAGGCCAAGGTGGGTGGACCACCTGAGGTCAAGAGTTTGAGACCAGCTTGGCCAACATGATGAAACCCTGTCTCTACTAAAAAGACAAAATTAGCTGGGCATGGTGGCCTGCACCTGTAATCCCAGCTACTAGGGAGGCGAGGCATGAGAATCGCCTGAACCTAGGAGGCGGAGGTTGCAGTGAGCTGAGATTGTGCCACTGCACTCCAGCCTGGGCAACAGAGTGAGACTCTGTCTCAAAAAAAAAAAAATTTTAAATCAGATCATAGAGTATGTAACCTTTCAGCACTGTTTTTTTTTTTTATTTTTCACTCAGCATAATCCTTCAGTGGTTTTGCATGTAGCAACACACACACTTATATTGACATATATGTGAGTATATATATGTGCGTAGTATTCCATGATGTGGATTGGCTACAGTCTGTTGAATCATTAATCTCTTCAAGGACATCTGGATTGTTTCCAGTTTTTAGCTATTATAAATAAAGCTGCTCTAAACATTTGTCTAAAGCTTTTTCCTTTTTTTTCTCTCCACAATAAATGCCCAGAGTTCAATTGTGTGGTATTTGCATGTTTAAAGAAACTGCCAAGCCGCTTTCCAGAGGGACTGTACTATTTTACATTCCCACAGCGATGCATGAATAATCCAGTGTCTCTGCGTCCTCACCAGCATTTGGTGCTGTCACTATTTTTTATCTTAGCCATTTTAATAGGTGCGTAATGATATCTCATTATGGTTTTAAGTTGCATTTTCCTAATCACTAATGATGGTGAACATCTTTTCATATGCTTATTTGCCATCTGATATGGTTTGGCTGTGTCCCCACCTAAATCTCAACTTGAATTGTATCTCCCAGAATGCCCATGTGTTGTGGGAGGGGCCCAGGTGGAGGTACTTGAATCATGAGGGCTGGTCTTTCCCATGCTATTCTTGTGATAGTGAATAAGTCTCACGAGATCTGATGGGTTTATCAGGGGTTTCTGCTTTTGCTTCTTCCTCATTTTTCTCTTGCTGCTGCCATGTAAGAAGTGCCTTTCATCTCCCACCGTGATTCTGAGGTCTCCCCAGCCATGTGGAACTGTAAGTCCAATTAAACCTCTTTTTCTTCCCAGTCTCAGGTATGTCTTTATCAGCAGTCTGCAAACAGACTAATACACCATCTGTATATTCTCTTCCCTGAAATGCCTGTGCATATCTTTTGCTCATTTTCTAACCGGATTGCTCAGTTTTTGTTTTTAAGTGTTGAGTTCTGAGAGTTCTTTATTATTCTAAATTCTAAGCTTCTGTTGGATATGTGGTTTGTGATATTATTTTGTAGTATTTCTCCCAGGCTGTAACTGTCTTTCCATCCTTCCATCCTTTCTTTTTTTTTCTTCTTCCTTTTTTGAGACGGAGTCTCGCTCAGTTGCCCAGGCTGGAGTGCAGTGGCAGGATCTCAGCTCACTGCAAGCTCTGCCTCCTGGGTTCCTGCCATTCTCCTGCCTCAGCCTCCTAAGTAGCTGAGACTACAGGCACCCGCCACCACGCCCGGCTAATTTTTTTTTGTATTTTTAGTAGAGACGGGGTTTCACCGTGTTAACCAGGATGGTCTCGATCTCCTGACCTCATGATCCGCCTGTCTTGGCCTCCCACAGTGCTGGGATTACAGGGATGAGCTACCGCACCCAGCCTGTTCTTTTTCAAAATTACTTGAACTATTCTAGATCCTTTGCCTTTCTATATAAATTTTGTTGTACTCTTGTCTATATTTACAAAAAATCTTGCTGGGATTTTTGATGGGAATTGTGTTCAACTTTTTGGTGGGTTGAGTAGCATCTTCCTGAAATTAATGTCCACTCAGAACATCAGAATATGAACTTATTTGGAAACAAACCATATTTGATATGGTTTGGCTCTGCGTCCCCACCCAAATCTCATGTTGAACTCTAATCCCCAAAGTTGGAGGTGGGGCCTTTTGGGACGTGATTCAATTGTGGGGTGGTTTCTAATGGTTTAACATCATCCCCTGGTGCTGTTGTTATGATAGAGTTCTAACAGGATCTGGCTGTTTAAAAGTGTATAGCCCAACGCCAGGCGCGGTGGCTCAAGCCTGTAATCCCAGCACTTTGGGAGGCCGAGGTGGGCGAATCGTGAGGTCAGGAGATCGAGACCATCCTGGCTAACACAGTGAAACCCCGTCTCTACTAAAAATACAAAAAATTAGCCGGGCGTGTTGGTGGGCGCCTGTAGTCCCAGCTGCTCGGGAGGCTGAGGCAGGAGAATGGCGTGAACCCGGGAGGCGGAGCTTGCAGTGAGCCGAGATCGCGCCACTGCACTCCAGCCTGGGGGACAGAGAAAGACTCTGTCTCAAAAAAAAAAAAAAAAAGTGTATAGCACCATCACCTTAACTCTCTTCCTCTTGCTCCAGCCACGTAAAACATGCCTGCTTCCCTTTTGTCTTCTGCCATGATTGTAAGTTTCCTGAGGCCTCCCCAGCCATGCTTCCTGCACAACCTGCAGAACCAGGAGCCAATTAAACCTCTTTCTTTTTTTAAAAAAATAAATTACCCAGTATCGGTAGTTCTTTATAGCAATGCAAGAACAGACTAATACAGCATCTTTGTCAATGTAATTATTTAACCTAAAATGAGGTCGTATTGGATTAGGGTGGGCACTATATCCAGTGACTGGTGTCCGTATAAGCAAGACACATGGAGAAGAAAGCCATGTGAGGATGAAGGCAGAGACTGGAGTTTTGCTGCCACAAGCCAAGAAAGACCAAGGATTTCTGGCAGCCACCGAAGCTGGGAGAGAGGCCAGGAGCAGATTTGTCCCTCAGAGACCTCAGAAGGAAGCAGTCCTGCTGATCCCTTTATTTCAAACTCCTGACCTCCAGAACTGTGAGAGAAAAAAATTCTCTTGTTTTAAAATACTCAATTTGTAGAAACTTGTTTCAGCAGCCTTAGGAAAGTAACATGAACTCATATCAATTTGGGGAGAACTGACATCTTTATTATGTTGAGACTTCCAATCTATGAAGAGCATATGTCTCTTCCTTTATTTATAGCATCTTTGATTTCTTAAATCAGTGTTTCATGGTTTTCAGCATGCAAAATCCCATACATGTGTTAGACATACACATAAGTATTTTTATTTTATTTTTTTAGAGCAATTGTAAATGGTCTTGTATTTTTAATTTCAGTGTCCACCTGTTCATTGCTAGTATGTAGAAATATGATTGATTTTGTATGTTTATCTTATATTCTGGACCTATCTGACTCATTTATTAGTTCTATGAGTTTTTTGTTTGTTTGAGACAAAGTCTCACTCTGTTACCCAGCCTGAAGTGCAGTGGTGCAATCATGGCTCACTGCAGCCTTGAACTGCCGGGCTTAAGCAATCCTCCTGCATCAGCCTCCCAAGTAGCTGAGACTATAAGCTATGCCACCATGCTTGGCTAATTTTTTTTTTGTAGAGATGGGGTCTTGTTTTTTACCCAGGCTGGTCTTGAACTCCTAGGCTCAAGTGATTCTCTCGCCTCCACTTTCTACCATACTCAGCCTATTTCTATGAGACATTTGTACATTTCTTAGGATTTTCTATGTAGACAATTACGTTTTCTGCTAGTTTTGTTTTGTAGTTTAATTTCTTCCTTTTGATATATATATATATATGTATATATATATATATATATATGCCTTTATTTCCTTTTCTTGCCTTATTGCACTGGCTAGAACTTCTAACATTATGGTGAATAAGAATGATGAAAGTGGAATTCCTTGCCTTGTTTCAGCTCTTAGAAGGAAAGCATTGTCTTTCATCATTAAATGTTAGCTGTGGTTACTGTTATAAATGTTCTTTATGAATTTGGAGAGGTCCTACTCTATTCCTATTTTTCTGAGTGTTTTAATCAAGAATTGGTGTTTATTTTGTCAAAGATGTTTTCTGCATTAAAATATATAATCATGTAATTTTTCTTCTTTTTTTTTTCTTTAGCCTGTTTGATTGATTTTCAAATATTATCCAGCTTTGCATCTCTGGAATGAATCTCACTTGGTCATGGTATATACTTTCTTTTCATATTGCGGAATTCTATTTGCAAGCATGTTGTTAAGGAATTTTGTGTCTATATTCATGAGGGCTATCAGTCTGTGGTTTGCTTTTTTTCACAATAGTCTTTGGTTTTGGCATCAGGGTAATATCAGCTTCATAAAATGAATTGGAATAAGTTCCCTCTTATTCTATTTTTTTGTAAATGTTTTGCAGAATTAGTGTTAATTCATCTTTAAATGTCTGGCAAAATTCACCAGCAAAATTGTTTGAGCCTGGAGATTTTTATTTTGGGAGTGTTTAAATCACAAAGTCCATTTTCTTAATAGTTTTAAAACTATTCAAATTATTTGTTTCATGTTGAATTAGTTGTGGTACTTTATACTTTTAAAGAATTAGTTCATTTCATCTAAGTCTTCAGATGTATGTGTTAAAGTTGTTGGTAGTACACCCTTCTTATACTTTTGATATTTGTAGGATTCTGTCAAAGACAAAAAATTATTCTTGACATTTGTTAAAGAATGATAAGGCAGTTTATTCAAAGGGGGCAACTACAATGGAGTTTTGTAATAGGAGAGAGAGATCAGGCTCAATTCTGAATACAACAGGACAAGTGGAGATTTATAGCCCCGGGAAAAGGGTGAGGAGTGGAGGGGGGAGGTCAGTAGATGGAAAATTACTAGGAGGAATCATCAGGGTTAAGGAGGATTCTGGCTAAACTGACTTGACAGAATTATTGCCGAAGGCATGCCAGAGTGATAAGATATTATGGGTAGGGGATAAGGAATTTGATCAGCTATTATGGGTGGGGGATTTTGCCTAAACTGACCCAGCTGGATTCTTGCTAAAACTGGACTAAACACGGATGAGCATGGAAGCCCCCAAATTAGGGCCTAGTCAAGAAGAGAGTTCATAGGAGCCTGACTATAGTTAGTCAGGTCAAGGAAGAGAGTCTTTCTCAGTCTATAGTGATAGCCCCTGTTTCATTCCTCATACTAGTAATTTGTGTCTACTTCCTTCTATCCTTTGTCACTCTTGCTAGAATTTTGTAAACTTTATCAACCTTTTCAAAGAATCATCTCTCTTTTTAAATTAATTTTAAAAATTTTTTCTTGTTTCAATTTTACTGATTTATGCTCTATTGTTTCTTGCTTTGGGTTTTTTTTTTTTTATCGTTTTCAAGGTTCTTGGGGTGGGAACTTAGAAAATTCACTTGAGGCTTTTGCTTTTTCAGTGTATGTATTTAGTGATGTAAATTTACTTCTCAGCACTGCTTTAGCTGTGTTCCACACATTTTGGTATACTTTATTTCGTTTTCATTCAGTTTAATGTATTTTTAAATTTTCTTAATGTTCTCAAGACATTCCTTTTGACCCAAGACATTCCTTTTGACCACAGAAGTATGATGTTTCATTTCCAAGTGCGTGGAGATTTTCCTATTACTGATTTCCAGTTTGATTCCATTGTGCAGAAAATGCATGCTGAATGACTTCAATTCCTCCAATCTGTGGAGGTATGTTTTATGGCCCAGGATATGATCTATCTTTATGTACCTTCCCTGGACACTTGAAGAGAATGCGTATTCCGCTATTGGTGGGTGCAATAGTCTATCAGTGTTGATTGGATCCTGTCGTTTGACAGTGTTACCGAGTTTCCTATATTCTTGTTGATTTTTTTGTGTTTAATTGCCCTCTGAACTGTTGAAAGAAGATGTTGAGTTATCAAACAATACTTGTGGATTTGTCTATTTCTCCTTTCAGTTTTATAAGTTTTTGCTTCACATATATTGTAGCTCTGTTGTTTGGTACATATGAACTTAGCATAGCCATGTCTTCATGATAAATTTACCCTTTTTATCATTATAGAAGGTCTTTTTTTGTCTTTGATAACTTTATTTTTTTTTGCTTTCAAGTTTACTTTATCTGATAGGAATACAGTCGCTGCTGTTTTATTTTGATTAATGTTTGCATGGAATATCATTTTCCATCTTTATTTTCAACTGCCTATATTTTTATATTTGAAGTGAGTTTCCTGTAGAAAGCATATAATTGAGTCACGTTTTTCATCTACTCTGCCAATATTTGTCTTTTAATTGGTATATTTAGACTACTGAAATTTAATGTAATTATTGATATGTTAGGGCTTAAGTCTACTGTGTTTTTTTGTTTGTTTGTTTTCAGTTTGTTCTATTTTTTATTTTTCTGTTTCCTTTTCCCTGCCCTCCTCTGCATTACTTGAACATTTTTTAGAATTCCATTTGGATTTACCTATAGTATTTTGAATGTATCTCTGTGTATATATTTTTAGTGGTTTCTCTCAGTATTGCATTCTATACGTATAACTTATTGTAGCCTGCTGATGTTATCATTTTACTGGTTTCAGAAAAATATAAGAAACTTGCATCTCTTTACGTTTCTTTACCGTTCTTCTTTACAACAGAATTGTCTTACATATTTCCTCCACAAACACTTAGTACCATATGAGACAGTGTTATAATTTTTGCCTCAACTGTCAGACATAATTCTGAAGATGCGAGGAAAGCCTATTGTATTTACTCATATTAATACTTAACCGTGTTCTTTCTTCCTCTCTGTTTGTTGGTTTCCTTTCTGCTTAGAGAACTTCCTTTAGCCATTCTGTTAGGGTAGATCTGCTGGTGAAAAATTACCTTAATTTTTCTTCATCTGTGAATTTCTTGATTTCCCTTTCATTTCTGAGGGACATTTTTGATAGTTATAGAACTCTGATAGACAATTCTTTTCTTTCAGCACTTGTAAAATGTCGTGCCACTTTATTCCGGCCTCCATGATTTCTGATAAGAAATATGTTGTCTTTGAATTATTTGTCCACCTATAAGTAAGGCACTATTTCTCTCATGCTGCTTTCAATCATTTTTATTTGTTTTTAGTTTTCTGAAATTTGACTTCAATATGTCTTGGTGTAAATTTCTTTGGGTTTATCCTGTTTGAGAATGTTGGGAAGTTTTCAGGAATTACTTCATTTTTAACTCTACCCTCTTTCTCCTTATTGTCTGAGATGCTCTTAACACAAAATGTTATGAGAGTTAACATACATGTTAACTCTTTGGTTATAGTCCCACAGATTTCTTAGTCTCTGTTCATTTCCTTTTTCCAGCCCGTTTTTTGTTGTTGTTGTTCAGTTTGGGTGACTTCCATTGTTCTATTTCAGTTCTCTAATTCTTTTCTTTATCTCTCTCATTCTGTTATTGAGCCTGTGCAATGAGTTTTCTACTTGGGTTATTGTGTTTTTCACTTCTAAAATTTCCATTTGGGTTTCATTTATATTTTCTATTTGTTTGCCGAGTATTGTATTTCTTACTGAAATTTCCTACAACTTCATCTGTTCCAAGTGTGTTTATTATTGCTTATTAGAGCATTTTATGATGGCTGCTTTAAAATTGTCATCAGGTAATTCTAACGTCTCTGTCACCTTGATGTTGTTATCTGTTGGTTGTCTTTTTTTCATTCAATTTGAGACCTTCCTATTTCTTGGTATGATGCATGGTTTTCAGCTGAAACCTTGCCATTTTTTGGTAGTATGTCATGAGACTCTGGATCTTATTTCAACATTCTGTTTTGACTGGCTTCTTCTGACACTGTGACAATGGGTGTAGGGGTGACTCCTTCTGTCATATAGGGGAAGAAATCTAGAGGGTCCTTGTTAGTGCTGACTGAGACTGGGTGTTTCAGCTCCCCACTAGGCATCCACTGAGAGCTCTGTGGTGGGGACCATAGCAGTGCCTTGTTACTGTCCCTGTGGCCTCCACTCACATTACGTCCTGATGTGAGTATGAATGTTCTCACATTCATGATGAGATGAATGTTCAGCTCCCTATTTGGCCTTCTCTGAGGCCTACCATCCTTGTAGGTATGTTTGGGCACTTGTTACACCCTTGTGAGAGTGGAAGTCTAGGCTTTCCATCTGGCCTTTGCTGGTGTGGGTGTGGTAGTGCTTCAGGTGTTCTGTAGGGTTTCACTGGAGTAGAACGACTACTGTCTGCAAGTTTTCCTGTTGTTAGGCTGTTCTTCCTTTCCTGATTCTTGATGTTTTTGTTTGTTTGTTTTTCCTGTGCTTGTTGGAATTTCTGGGTTGACTGCTTAGCTCCAAATCTACGATTTAGGAGGCAAAAATAAAACTTATGGAATTCAACACTATATTATTCCTCGCCTCCTTAGGTTTCCAGCTGGTCTGCTTTCTTCTTTTTATCTTTCAGAGCCTTCTTACATTTCTTTTATATGTAATGCCCAGGGTCTGTAGTTGTACTTAGCAAGAAGAATAGAAAAAAATATATCTACTTCATTTACCCAGAAGTAGAAGTTGTAATTGGCTCCTCCTGTTTTAAGGAAAATGTCAAGTCCTTCAACATTTTTCATTTTTCACTTCAGTATTTCTTTTCATTAAGTTCGTCTTCATTTTTCTATTGCCTCAGCAGAAGAAATTCTATTGAGTTCTCTGAAGTGATAGTCTTCCAGGCCATTACATTTCCTCTTGTTTGCTCTGAAAAACTTGCCCCACCAATTATCTCTTCCTACTTGTGTCTTCAATCTTTTATTTTATTTTTATTTACTTGTTTTTAAACTTTTTCCCCCCCTCTCATACTGCCTTGTCTAGGAATCTGCAATCTTATTTGATAAATACTCTCCTTCAGTTTGAGGGACACTTGTCTTAAAGAAACTGACCTTTGACCTGTTCTTTCCTAAGACAGTCTCCTATTTTTTTCCTTCTCCTAAAGGCCAGCGTTCTTGAAAGCATCATCTGTATTCTCTCTTCCACTGATTTATCATCCTTTCCACCCTTAATTCCTTGTAGTTGGTTTACTGACCTTACTAGTCTATGGAAATTGCATTTTAAAGGTCACCAATCATTTCTTGGTGATCAAATCCGATAGCTTTTTCTCAGTTCATATATACTTTCATCTCTCTGCAGCATTTGGCACCACAAGCTTCGGAAATTCTCCTTTTTGGATTTCATGGCTCTGAATCACCTTCTTCCCTCCCTAACTTCCTTTCTTCCTCCTACATTTAGCCAGTGTTCAAGGTTCTATCCACACTTTTCTTTTCTCTCTTATTCAATTTCATGGCTTCAACCACATGCTGATTCTGAAACTATACACAGAGGATCCCAAAGTTTTGTTTTTACATTTAGTTTAGATGTCTTTCTTGGGCTTTAGTTTGACATTTCCAGGTGTTTTCATTTGTCACCAAATATCCAATCATTCTTTAAAAGTAGTACATCTAAAACCAAAACCTTCATCTCATCTCTGCAAAATGCTCTTATTTTTGTGGTACCAATTTCTGTGAGTAGAACGTGCACCTCCCCGGCCACCAAGCATCGAAACCTTGGTGTGTTGCTTGGCATGGCCTGGCTCTAACTTGTCAGCTTCTGCTAGAAATTCACCAGTTTCTTGACTTTTACTCCTTGTAAAATTGGCTTTACCCAGCTCAGGTAACCTTTAACTTGTGCGTGGACTGTCCCAATAGCTCCCTAATTGGTCTCTCTGTTGTCAGTCTTTTTCCAGTCTGATCAGTTTTACACTCCCCTTACTGGCTTCTCTTTCTGAGCTTACTTTTCTTTGGCAGGCATTCAAGGCTTCTGTGATCTGCTATCACCTACCTTTCCAGCATTGTTCCAACATTATTCCCACTGAGAGACACCACGTTCCTGCAAAACTGAAACACCTATTGTTTCTGTCATCCTAACTCTTATCTTCTCACTCCAGCACTTAAAATGGAATTATGTCTCCTTTCTCCAGTAGCACTTAATGTGTCTCTTTTTTAAATTATTATGATTATCTGCCCATTGAACTTCTGACCCAACTGTGTCTCTTTCTTATAGTACTCATCAATTTAGAAGTTGTATGAGATACATTTATATACTGACTTTACTCCTAGGCTGTCAGCTTGTGGAGGTGTTGATCATTGATTCATTCATTCATTTCACAGATTTCTAAGACATGCTAGGAAGAATAGGGATATGATAGTGAAAAAAAAGCTTCTCATAGCGTTTACAGCCTTGGAGTCCTTATTTTTTTCATTGTTACTAGTTTGTTTTTATACTGTAAAAAGTGCCTAGTCCTGTATCAACGCCAGGCACACAGTAAGTACTCCTTATTAAATGAATGAATTAATTAGCAAGTATGTAAGATGATAATTACAAAAGTTGCACATGACTTGTTTTTAAATTATCTGGCATTTAAGCCTTTCTGATGAAAGAGAAAATAAACATCGAGCAACAGAGACATAATATTTATTAGAAATAAATGCAAATGCAGAAATATATCATCTGGGTCTTTGGATTAAGGCTACAATACAGCAGACATTTTTAACCAGTTTTACAAATGATAGCAATATTTAAAGAACATCGGTCTCAAAAGATGGTTTTTGTAAGAAAGAATAAAAACTATGACTATGGGAACTGTCTGTTCCAAGTAGCTCTACACAGTTAATTTGAGGCTTTTTAGCATAATAAGACATTTGTCCTCTTTGTATTTGAGACAGGGGTTTCATTTTACTTCCTACTGAGGTTTCCAGTGTGAATTTTTCATTGCAGCTTGCCCCATTATAAAGTGTGTCTTCTATCTTACTGAGGTTTCTTTTCTCAGCTTTTTGGGATGGGCGTCTGAGCTTGAACAAAAGAATTGCTGGGAAAAGGAAACAGCAAACCAGGAAAGTGACTAGCTTCTATGAATGCCTGCACTTTCTATAGACCGCAGACTGTTGGCACGTTAGCCAGTTCTTGGGGACTCTTGCTTTTCATTGCTCCTATCTTAGCAATGTTGTTACAAAGTTGACTGTAGAAATGTAAAGCTTAGCAGGGCGCGGTGGCTCATGCCTGTAATCCCAGCACTTTGGGAGGCCGAGGCGGGCGGACCACCTGAGGTTGGGAGTTCAAGATCAGCCTGATCAACGTGGAGAAACCCCACCTCTACTAAAAATACAAAATTAGCCGGGCATGGTGGTGCATGCCTGTAATCCCAGCTACTTGGGAGGCTGAGGCAGGAGAATTGCTTGAACTTGGGAGGTGGAGGTTATGGTGAGCCAAGATTGCGCCATTGCACTCCAGCCTGGGCAACAAGAGTAAAACTCCATCTCAAACAAAAACAAACAAACAAACAAAAATAAAAGAAAAAGAAATGTAAAGCATAGGCAATTGCTTTCTAGCCTTCAAACATCACACTCCAAATGTTTCCTCTGCTCCTTAAAACACATTCATTCCATGATCAATGGCCAATGAAAATAAAACAAATCCTAAAGATTTTATTTGCTTTTCCCTCATATTGTTTCTTAAATTCTTAGATGTTTCATACTTAAAGAAAATTTCCTTATATAACTTCTTTCAAAGACATTTAGAGTTTTAGAGTTGCTAACTGGGTTTCATTCTCATAATGAGTCATTTCTAAAACTGTGCCAAGGACTTTGGGGCCTTAGATGAATATCTAGTCAGTGATATCTCAGACTGCACACTCCGACAGGCTTTCATCTATCTGGGATAGAGACAAGAGATTGGCAAGTTAAAGATTAACTTTCCAGTAGGGGATTGAAGACTACTTGCTCTATTTTCCCAGCTGTTTTACCCACAAATCTCTATGTATTGAGATGAGCTCTAGGGTACCTATAAATCAGGTTAATAGGCAGTACATGCTGGAATAGGTACTTCCCACTTAATACCAGGCAGCTCTGGTGCCACATTCTATCTAGACCAGTTATCAGACTTGGGCTTGATACGAGGTGGTACAGAAGGATCCTCAACCTTCCTTCCTTCCCTGACTTCCTTAGAGAACTGATGCTTACTGCAAAGTCCCGGTGCAGCAAACCACTATGGCACGTGCTTACCTATGTAACAAACCTGCATGTGTATCCTGGAACTTAAAATAAAAACAAACAAACAAAAACAACAAATGATGTTTAGTCCTTAAATCTGGTCTTGGTGACACAGAAGACACCTAAATTTTCTAAAGTGATAGAATACTCTTATTTATTTTTATTTTTTGGCAGGAATACTTTTAGAGCATTTTTCCAGTAGTCATTTATCCTGGTATTGAGTATTTTTTTTTTTTTAATTTTGGCTTTGGATAAAGGACTGAGGAAGACAATTCTCTTTTTCTTTTGGTAGGAAGCACCGTTTCGCATGCAAATTGTGTGGATGTGCATGACAAATTTGGTCCTAACACTAATTTATTTATATTTTAATGTTAGAAAAGGTGAAGGTGGTGCTAGTGAGAAGCTTTAGCTAACACACAAAATGGGGAAGTTAGTTAGTTTTACCACACAGCTGAACAACTTTTCGCACAAAACCAAAATGGCAGCTGGTTCTGAGGTTTCATGAACACATAAAAGCCCAAATGCCAGAAACCAAAAAATTCTCTTTAAGCAATTTTTTCCCTCTCTATAGGAACTGAGGCTGTCAGCAGCATAAACACTTGCAATCCTGCCCTTCCTAGGATGCATGTGCTATCGAAAAGGGAGGTGTTAATTGCTGTGCTAATTACAACATGATTGCTTTGCACTTGTTTTGCACTTGTAGGTGATTAAATTTTTAACGAAGCATATTACTTGGCACTGTTAGCACAGTTAACACATTTCTCTCTCTCTCTCTCTCTCTTTTATGCCTTGGGAGAAGTCCCGCACTGCAGACCCTTCTCTGGCTGTGATGTGCTGTTGTGTTTGGAACAAGCTTCTGTTTAGCCTGTCAGTTACAGGACTCCAGCTTCCTGCTTGGGAAAGAGCAGCAGCCTATTATAATCATACCCAGCATGATGGCACTGGCCAGATGCGAGCGCAGAACCCACAAAGGTATTAGCTAAAAATTAGGCAGTGCTGCCAATGCCAGTTTCCAGCCTTCATTTAAAAACTATGGCGACTCCAGCCAGTCAAGCGGCAGTGTCGAAGGGTTTAGCAGGAAGGTAGAGAGATGACAGCAAGTTCCATGTGATTTATTTCGGCTTTACAGCCTGCATTCCCAGCTGAACCGGAGCACGGGAAACTTGCATCTGTTACATGGGCAGCCTTGTATCTCTTGGTCCCCACTGTGCAGCAGGCTGCTGTCCTCCGTGGAAGCCGCATTTTGTGTTTGTGCGCCTGTGCGTGCATACTTTCTCTCTCTTTTTCTCTTTCTCCCTAGGCCTCCTCATTCAGAAGTGCCTGGGAAGACAAGTTTGGTTGTAAGAGAACTGGACATGTCTGAGGGGTTCACAACCTTGAGGTGCGCTGTCAGAGAAATGATATGTAGCTAAATTGTCTTTAATGCTGTGTATCTGCAAACAAACCTATCTATAAAGCCCGAAAAGTCAAGTGTTCAACTTTTTATGACTTACCTCTCATGACTTGGCAAGTTTTGCAGCAAGGAGACTGGGATGATGGTTTTGGGAGAGCAGAGTGAAAAAAGGAAAGAAACTGACCAGTTTGAATTTGAATGAGAAGCGCCTGCTCTTGCCACGGGAGTTCTTGTGAGCCCATTAACCCCCACCAGTGGGCTGAGCAAGACAAAGGGGCAAAACTGATTCTCCAGAGGAGCATAAATTCCTCAAAGGCTGAGTTAAGCTTTAGTTACTGAGCCTCAATGAATGCATCTCCAGAACATCTTATAAACTTTTTCAGCCCACTTGAGGTTGCCTGAAAAAAAAAAGAAAGTTGCCTCTATACCACATGGCTTATACGTATGTGTCAGCTCAGCATGGTGAAGAAATGCACAAACCAAGTGGAAAAAGATAGCTAAAAGGATCTACTGAGGCCGGGAACAGTGGCTCACGCCTGTAATCCCAGCACTCTGGGAGGCTGAGGCAGGTGGATGACCTGAGGTCATTGAGACCAGCCTGGCCAACATGATGAAACCCCTTCTCTATTAAAAATACAAAAATTAGCTGGGTGTGATGGCACACATCTGTAATCCCAGCTACTTGGGAGGCTGAGGGAGGACAATCGCTTGAACCCAGGAGGCGGAGGTTGCAGTGAGCTGAGATCGTGCCACTGCACTCCAGCCTGGGCGACAGAGTGAGACTCCATCTCAAAAAAAAAGAAAAAAAGATCTACTGAACATATCCAGGACACTGTAGACTGTGACCTTACCAAGAATTCAAAATCAACTTCTGTACTGGTGCTCTGTTGACAATGGTATTATCTCTTATCCATTCCATTTCTAAATGTCAGTTTCATGATATCCTTTCATTAAGAAAAACCTTTTCTATTCTAATGAACTATTGGCTGGGGTTTCTTTTTTTTCTCTGCTTTTGACTAATGAGTGTAATTACTTCCATTTGCAAACTCCACCCTTCTCATCAACTTTGTATTTTAGACCTATCTATTGACTGCCTGGCTTCCCTTGGCTGTCATTGTGATGATCAAGGTAGATGAATAGGTGATGTTCCAATGGAAGTATTTCAGGGCATCAAATTCATACCCCAAATGGAAAAAAAGAGAGCACTGCGGGACAGAAACTTTAATATTATTATAAATGTATTTTTCTTATTTGTAGTGGGGCAGTGATTTGGGTAGATAGAAGAATTATGAATATGTGTTAAAAATAAAGCCAAATGTTCTGAAAATAACACTATTTATTTAATGCTATTTCAAGACAATATTTGAAAATGCTTTTAGAACGACTGACATGTCCAAGCTCCTATGGATGGAGCGTCCGTTTAGAGAATTCGGCATCAATTTTTCAGCTGATCTTTGTCCTTAAACTCTTCAGCCATCACAAGGGACTGCTAATCCATTGACTTTTCAGCAAATATTCACTCTGTCCTGAGTCTGCTTTTACCATCTTCATTCTTCTTTCTCCATCCCTTTCCATTCCCATCCCCTACCCTGTCTCTGCCCTGCCACCTGCTCAGCTGCTGCTTCTGCTGCCAATTAAGGGCCAGCCACCTGAGAGGCTCCCACAGACCTCCGAACATGAACTCCAGGCAGAATGGGCCTCAGCACAGTCCACTCACTTGAGATGGAAGATTTAAGATTCTGCTACTTTAGCAATCACCAGGCTTGCTTTCTTGCTTTGCTTTCCTTTCCTTTTCTTCTTTCTTTCTTTCTCTTTTTCTTTTCTGCCTCTCTTTTCTTTCTTCTTTCTCTCTCTCTTTCTTTCTTCTTTCTTTCTTTCTTTCTTTCTTTCTTTCTTTCTTTCTTTCTTTCTTTCTTTCTTTCTTTCTCCTTCCTTCCTTCCTTCCTTCCTTCCTTCCTTCCTTCCTTCCTTCCATCTTTCTTTTAAAGCAAAGTAGTTTAAAAATTATTTTTAGCCCTTATGGAAATACTAAACCCTCAAACTTTTTTTGTTTTGTTTTCCAGTTTTGTTTCTGATAGACAAGCTAAGCCTCAGTTCTCTCTGAATGCTGAGAGGGAGAGGAATTCCTTGAGGCCTGATTCATCTTTTTTCTGAGCAGGTGTGTAAAGACATGTACACCACACAAGATTTCCCAGAAAACCACTCCAGGTGTGGGCAGGATAAGGTGTTCATTCTCTGTGTGAACACAAGTGAGTCAATTCTATGTCTGAAGAGAGCTCCTTGAGAATACTTAAAAGGCATATGAGTTCATGGATTAAAAAGGTGGAATACTCTAGAAGAAAACCTTGGAAATACCATTTTGGACATCAGCCTTGGCAAAGATTTTATGAATACGTGCTCAAAACAATTAAGACAAAAACAAAAATTGACAAGTAGAGTCTAATTAAATTAAAGAGCCTCTGCACAGCAAAAGAAACTATCAACAGAGTAAACAGACAACATACAGAATGGGAAAAATATTCACGAACTGTGCATCCAACAAAGGTCTAATATCCAAAATCCATAAGGAACTTAAGCAAAAACCAAATAACTTTATTTAAAGGTGGGCAAGGACCCAAGGTAATTTATAGATTCAATGCCATCCCCATCAAGTTACCAATGACTTTCTTCACAGAATTGGAAAAAACTACTTTAAAGTTCCAAACTACTTTGGAACCAAAAAACAGTCCACATAGCCAAGACAATCCTAAGCAAAAAGAACAAAGCTGGAGGCATCATGCTACCTGACTTTAAACTATACTACAAGGCTACAGTAACCAAAACAGCATAGTACTGGAACCAAAACAGCATAGTACTGGTACCAAAACAGATATATAGATCAATGGAACAGAGCAGAGGCCTCAGAAATAACACCACACATCTACAACCATCTGATCTTTGACAAACGTGACAAAAACAATAAATGGGGAAAGGATTTCCTATTTAATAAATGGTCCTGGGAAAACTGGCTAGCCATATGTAGAAAGGTGAAACTGGATCCCTTCCTTAACACCTTACACAAAAATTAACTCAAGATGGATTAAAGACTTAAATGTAAGACCTAAAACCATAAAAACCCTAGAAGAAAACCTAGGCAATACCATTTAGGACATAGGCATGGGCAGACTTCACGACTAAAACACCAAAAGCAATGACAACAAAAGCCAAAATTGACAAATGGGATCTAATTAAACTAAAGAGCTTCTGCACAGCAAAAGAAACTGTCATCAGAGTGAACAGGTAACCTACAGAATGGGAGAAAATTTTTGCAATCTATCCATCTGACAAAGGGCTAATATCCAGAATCTACAAAGAACTTAAACAAATTTACAAGAAAAAATCAAACAACTCCATCAAAAAGTGGGCAAATGATATGAACAGGCACTTCTCAAAAGAAGACATTTATGCAGCCAACAGACACGTGAAAAAATGCTCATCATCACTGGTCATCAGAGAAATGCAAATCAAAACCACAATGGGATACCATCTCATGCCAGTTAGAATAGTGATCTTTAGAAAGTCAGGAGACAACAGATGCTGGAGAGGATGTGGAGAAACAGGAATGCTTCTACACTGTTGGTGGGAGTGTAAATTAGTTCAACCTTTGTAGAAGACAGTGTGGCAATTCCTCAAGGATCTAGAACTAGAAATACCATTTGACCCAGCAATCCCATTACTGGGTATATACCCAAAGGATTATTAATCATGCTACTATAAAGACACATGCAGACACATGCACATGTATGTTTATTGTAGCACTATTCACAATAGCAAAGACTTGGAATCAACCCAAATATCCATCAATAATAGACTGGATAAAGAAAATGTGGCAGATATACACCATGGAATACTATGCAGCCATAAAAAAGGATGAGTTCATGTCCTTTGCAGGGACATGGATGAAGCTGGAAACCATCATTCTCAGCAAACTAGCACAAGTACAGAAAACCAAACACCGCACGTTCTCAGTTGTAAGTGGGAGTTGAACAATGAGAACACATGGACACAGGGAGGGGAACATCATACACTGGGGCCTGTTGCGGGGTAGGGGGCTGGGGGAGGCATAGCATTAGGAGAAATACCTAATGTAGATGACGAGATGATGGGTGCAGCAAACCAACATGGCACATGTATACCTATGTAACAAACCTGCATGTTGTGCACATGTACCCTAGAACTTAAAGTATAATTAAAAAAAAAAGTGGGCAAAGGACATGAACAGACACCTTTCAAAAGAAGACATACAAGTGGCCAAAAAACATGAAAAAATGCTCAACATCACTAATTATTAGAGAAATGCAAATTAAAACCATAATGAGTTACCATCTCACAGCACTCAGAATGGCTATGATTAAAAAGTTAAAAACTAACAGAAGCTGGCGAGACTGTGCAGTAAAGGGAATGCTTCACTGTTCCCTTAGGTGGGAATACACTGTTGGTAGGAATGTAAATTAGTTCAGCCACTGCAGCAGGCAGTTTGGAGATTTCTCAAAGAACTTAAAACAGAGCCACCATTCAATCCAGCAATCCCATTACTGGGTATCTATCCAAAGGAGAATAAATTGTTCTGCCCAAAATACACATGCACTCATATGTTAATGATAGCACTATTCAAAATAGCAAAAACATGGAATCAACCTAGGTGCCCAACAGTGGTGGACTGGATAAAGAAAATATGGTACATATACACCATGGAATACTACACAGCCATAAAAAAGAATAAAATCATGTCCTTTGTGGCAACATGAATGCAGCTGGCCATTATACTAAGCAAATTAACACAGAAATATAAAACCAGATACTGAGACCAGGTTCGGTGGCTCAGGCCTGTAATCCCAGCACTTTAGGAGGCTGAGGCAGGTGGATCTCTTGAGCCCAGGAATTCAAGACCAGCCTGGGCAACGTGGTGAAACCATATCTCTACAAAACATACAAAAAACAAAACAGAACAAAGCCAAACAAACAAAAAAACTTAGCCAGATGTGATGGCATGGCCTTGTAGTCCCAGCTAATTGGGAGGCTGAAGTGGGAGGATTCCTTGAGCCCAGGAGGTTGAAGCTGCAGTGAGCCATGATTATGCCACTGCACTCCAGTGGGACCCTGTCTCAAAAGCAACAAAAAAAGCAAAACCAAATACTACATGTTCTCACTTGTAAGTGAGAGCTAAACACTGGATGCACATAGATACAAAGATGGGAACAATAGACACTGGGGACTACTACAGTACAGAGAGAGGGAGGGGGACAAGGACTGAAAAACTACCTCTTGTGTACTATGTTCATTACCTCGGTGATGGGATCATTCAGACCTCAAACCTCAGCATCATGCAGTGTACTCATGTAACGAACCTGCACATGTACCCCCCGAATCTAAAATATAAGTTGAAATTATTATTAAAAAATGGAGGAGAGCTGAGAGAAACACTGGCCTTCTGTCATGAGCAGAACTCGTGTGAAATGTTGCTTAGGAATTGACACTTATGGTTTTCGAAAGTCTTATCCTAAAGACTCCTTTTTGTCTTTTTATACATGCAGTTTGCTTTCTCATGTCTTCCTGACATTGAACCGTGTTTTTCCCCTCAAGACTTTCATCCAACCTTTTCTGCTATAAAGCCTAAGAAAGAATAAGCTACCCTGTCCACTGTATGTACACAGCATCTTGTGGATACATTTTAGGACTGGGCCATTTTTTAGATATATGACCTTAAGCATGATTAGTGCTTTGGTAAATAACAAAGGTTTGATAAATGCTGACTATTACCATATAGAATTGTAACTGATTTTTTTTTGAGATCGAGTTTTGTTGTATCACCCAGGCTAGAGTGCAGTGACGTGACCACAGCTCATTGCAGCCTTGACCTCCCAGCCTTGAGCGATCTTCCTGCCTCAGCCTTCCAAAGGAGCTAGTACTACAGGCATGCACCACCACGCCTGGTTAATTTTTTTTAGTTTTTGTAGAGACAGGGTATCACTATGTTGCCAGGGCTGGTCTCGATCTCATGGGCTCAAGCTATCTTTCCACCTTGGCCTGCTAAAGTGCTGAGATTACAGGTGTGAACTGCTGTCCCTGGCCTTATTATTGTTAGAAACAGGATCTCATTACGTTGTCTGGGCTGGACTCCAACTCCTGGACTCAAGCGATCCTCCCGCTGTAGCCTCCTCAGTAGCTGGGACTACAAGGTGCACACCACTGTGCCTACCTTGTAACTAGTCTTAAAAACAAAAAAACAAAAAAAAACTCTTATAAAAATTTTCAGACACAAAAAAGTTTAGAGAATAATAAGCCTCTAAGTCCCAGAAAATTCGACTGCTTCTCAGAACATTATGCACATTATAAGAGGAAGGCAGTGGGTCAATTTTGAATTGAGCTCTGTACTCTGGGAACTGCTAGCAGATATGGGCACAAGCAAAAGGAAGTGTAACCTTGCATATAATATATGGTGGGGAGAAAAGATCATTGTACTTACTGTCATGAAAAACTACAGGTGGGAGAGATGAGTTGATACATTTAAGATCCACTTAGGTCCTGTCCCACGGTCCCTTTTCTGTTCTGTTCCAAGATACTTATAAGCCTCGGAGAGCCATAGTGGTTACAAATTTGGAACCTGGAGATAGACAGGCATGGATTTGACTCAGCTCTCTTACTTAGGAAAAATTTAAGCCTTTATTTCCTCATCTGCAGAAAAAAATGGGTCAAATAATAGTGTCTATTTGTTTTAAGAATAAACACCATTAGGTACATCAAGAACTCGGTATATACCGTTTTTCATTGATTCTGAGATTCACACTTTAACATCTCTGAAATATGTCTTAACAATCAATGATGTAATGATTTAATTGTTAGCATTTTCTTTCTCTGTTGCAGGTCCACAAAATAATGGTGAGCCTTATGACTAGTGGGTCTTAGATTCCATGAAATATTATAGCAAGTGATTAATAAATATTAACAATCAAAATAATGATGATTGTAGAGTTTCCTTAATTCACCCAAATCAAAGTTCATATGACAGAAATTTGCTCTATTTTGTCTGCCATGGAGGAAGCATGTAATCTTGGGCAAATCTTTTAACTTCTGTTGGGATTTTGTCTCAAATTTGAATGAGATGATCGCTATGGTTCATCTGGCATTAAAGTCCTAAGATATGATTGGTTCTCTGGAAGTCAGTGAAGATGAGACCAATGTAAGTGTGTGAGAATGTGGAGGGCACCTCCTTGTGCTCATAAGCAGTCTGTGGGATAAATCGTTTTGTCTCCATGAAGCAAATAACTTTCACACTGCTGCTCTGGCACATCCGGGACCTCTGGCCACCAAAGGGGATGTGTGGAATGGAAGTCCCTGGCTTTCTGTCTGTTTTGCAGATACTCATGTAGTTCTGGGAAATTCTTCTCTAGGGGTATAGCCATGTGGCCAGCATAGCAAGATGGCAGAGTGGACAAAAACAACTCTAAGAGTGATCTGAGACATTCACTGGGCATTGGCTCTCTGAAATGCCACCCTCATCTTGTTGCCCACTTGTCATTGTTTTAAACTTTTTAAACTAAGGTTTCTACCCTTAGAATTACCCCTCTGGGTTATACAACAAAACTGGGAGCTTAGTAAGTGTTAAAAAATATTCAGTGTGGGATCACTGAAAGGGCCTGAGAAGGATTGTCATCTTCAGCCATCTCCATGGTCACATGGACATGAGACCATTCTCTGGCTAACAGTCTCCATAAAGAGTTGGAAACCATGGAGGTTCTAGTCTTGAGGGAGTGAAGAGGATTTAGTGATCATGGGGTGATGAGTAAAATGATAGCAGGAGAGAGGACACATGGTTGCGACAGTTCCTGGGATATTTGACAAAGGAGGGAATTCTTTAAGAGACGCTAGTGAGAAAGTGAATATGCTTAGGCAAATGCCACCTGCGTCGTTATTTTGCATAGGGCCATCCTGGATAAATCAAGGTATGATATGTCTACTACATGTGTGTTTTCTCAGAGTACTGTTATTTATAGTACCTCATTTTACAATAGTTTTGTGAGGAATGTAGGGCAACTATTACCAGGGCTGATTCACAAGTGAGGAAGTAAATGTGGATCAGCACCACAACACCCCTAGGAATGGAGCCAGGATTGACACTCTGCTCTCCCCACTCCCAATTCCATCCTTTTTCCGCTTTTTTTAAGCGTCACTCTTGCAGAAACAAGGCAGGCAAGGCACCTTCCTCACATTGCAATCCAGGTCTCCAAATGCAGAACTGGTCTAATATATTTCCATGAAGTCAGCACTATAAATTTATTTATGTCCACATTGTCATAAATTTAGTCCACATTGTCATTACTTTGTGTTGTGATGATATTTTTCTTTCTTTTCTAGAAAATGCACTCTGGTCTTTAACATAGAGACTAGATTTGCAGAAAAAAAAAGAAAAAAAATTTAAAAATATCAGAAAGGACTAATGCTTTCTGCCTTTAGAATATGCTGAATCTAATTTTCTCCTGAAAGTTTTTGTAGAATGATGGTTTATTTCTGGCATGGAATGTAGCCAGCGTTCCAGTGGGAAACAGAGAACTCTGAAATGAGTGAACTCTCTTCCAGAGAGAACGTCAGAGATAGAAAAGGTTTGCCAGCAGAGTGGTCTCTCCAAAGACATAATTTTGATCTTGTGTGTGTCTCAACTTTGGCTGTTAACCTCAAACTGAGAGACAATGGCATAACCTGAAAACCTATGGAGAACTGGGCTGAGATTTTCTTCTTCTAAGCAGGTCAAATCAATTTCAAGTGTCATTGTTTTCCCTCCATTCTTAATATTCAGAACTTTGGGAGAATGATGACTTGAACAATAATTAGTGGTAATGGGGCCACTACACCCTTTGCTGGCCATCAGCATTCCTGGCTTGTTAAGAATGCTTTAACTGGATATTAATACAAAGGAGGCTTTTTTGGTTTTCTTTTCAGGTTCTCTTAGGTTTTTTAAATTATTATTTATTATTGTTATTAACCCTTTGTAGAGTAGTTTTAGGTTCACAGAAAAATTGAGCAGAAAC
Source organism: Symphalangus syndactylus (assembly GCF_028878055.3). Lineage (NCBI taxonomy): Eukaryota > Metazoa > Chordata > Mammalia > Primates > Hylobatidae > Symphalangus > Symphalangus syndactylus. Next base: position 60,677,901 of record NC_072445.2, read on the forward strand.
TACAGAAAGTGCTTGTATATTCTAGTCCCTCCACCCTTCCCTGCAGCCTCCCCCACAATCAACATCCCCCACTATGTGGCATATTTGTTAAAATTAATTAACCTACATTGATGCATCATTATCACCCAAAGTCCTCAGCTTATATTAGGGTTCACTCTTGGTGTTGGACATTCTATAGGCTCTGAAAGTTGTATACTGATAAGTATCCACCATTGTAGTATTATACTGAATAGTTTTACTGCTTTAAAAATCCTCTGTGGGCTGGGCGCTGTGGCTCATGCCTGTAATCCCAGCAAACTGGGAGGCCGAGGCAGGCGGATCATTTGAGGTCAGGAGTTCAAGACCAGCCTGGGTAACATGGTGAAACCTTGTCTCTACTAAAAATACAAAAATTAGCTGGGCATGGTGGCAAGGGCCTGTAATCCCAGCTACTTGGGAGGCTGAGGCACAAGAATCGCTTGAACCTGGCAAGCAGAGGCTGCAGTGAACCGAGATTGTGCCACTGTACCCCAGCCTGGGTGACAGAGCGAGACTCCGTCTCAAAAAAAAAAATCCTCTGTGTTCTGCCTATTCATTTTTCCCTGTCCCCCAATCCCTGAAGACCACTAATCTTTTTATTGTTTTCATCGTTTTCCCTTTTCCAGAATGTCATATCGTTGAAATCATACAGTATGTAGTCTTTTAAGATTGACCTCTTTCACTTAGTTATATGCATTTAAGTTTCCTTCATATCTTTTCATGACTCGATAGCTTGTTCTTTTCCTCAATAATATTTTGTTGTCTAGATGTACCACAGTAGTTTATTTATCCATTCACCTCCTGAAGGACGTCCTGGTTGCTTCCAAGTTTTGGCACCTATAAAGCTGCTATAAATACCCACATACAGGTTTTTGTGTATACATAAGTTCTCAATTCATTTGGGTAAACAGGATGTGGGATGTTGCTAAATCATATTGTCAGAGTATGTTTAATTTTGGAAAAACTTGCCACACTGTCTTCCAATGTGGTTGCACCATTTTTCATTTCCATCAGCAACGAATGAGAGTACCTGCTGCTCCACGTCCTCATCACCATTTGGTATTGTCCTTGTTCTGGATTTTGGCCATTCTAATAGATATATAGTGGTATCTCATTGTTTTAATTTTCAATTCCCTAATGACATATGATGTTTTAATAGGCATAAGAATCTTTTATTATGCTTACTTGACATCTGTATAATCTTCTTTGGTAATGTGTCTGTTTCAGTCTTTTGCTCATTTTTAAGTTGGTTGCTCATTTTTTTTTTAACTGTTGAGCTTTAATAGTTCTTCATGTATTTTGGAAAAGAGCCCTTCATCAGACATGTCTTTGTAAATATTTTCTTCAGTCTGTGGCTTTTCTTTTCATTTTCTTGATGCTGTCTTTTGCAGAGCAGGAGTTTTTACTTTTAATAAAGTTTAATTTATCAATTTTTTTCATGAATTTTACCATTGGAGCTTTATCTAAAAAGTCATCACCATACCTAAGGTGATCTAGGCTTTCTCCTATGTTATTTTCCATGAGTTCTATAGTTTTACACTTTACATTTAGGTCTATGACTCATTTTGAGCTAATTTTTGTGAAGGGTGTAAGGTCTATGTTTAGATTCATTTTTTTTTTTTTTGCATGTAGATGTCCAGTTGCTCTAACATCATTCATTGAAAAGACTATGTTTGCTTCATTGTATTGTCTTTGCTCCCTTGTCAAGGATCAGTTGATTCTATTTATGTGGGTTTATATGTTTGTTCTCTATTCTGTTCCATTGATTTATTTATTCTTTAATCAATATTACACTATCTTGATTACTGTGTCTTTATGATAAGCCTTGAAATTGGGGGTAATATTAGTCCTCTGTGTTTGTTCTTCAATATTAAATTGGCTATTCTGGGTCTTTTGTATCTCCATTTAAATTTTAGAATCAGTTTGTCAATATCCACAAAATAACCTGTAGAGATTTTGATTGAGATTGTATTGGATCTATAGATTAAGTTGGAATAGTGCATCTTCTGCATCTTCCTATCCATGTTACCAATAGTGCATCTTCCTATTCATGAACATGGACTGTCTCTCCATTTATTTTGTTCTTCTTTGATGTCGTTAATCATAGTTCTATAGTTTTCCTCATATGGATCTTGTACGTACTTTGTTATATTATATCTAGGTATTTCATTTTTGAGGTGCTAGTATAAATGGTAATGTGTTTTTAATTTCAATACCCCTTGTTCATTATTGATATTTAGGAAAGTAATTTACTTTCATATATTAACCTTGTATCACGCAACCTTGTTATAATTGCTTATTAGTGCCAAAAGGGTTTTTCTGCTGATTCTTTCCAATTTTCCTACATGACAACCTTGTCACCTGCAAACAAACACAATTTTATTTGTTTCTTTCCAATCTGTGTATCATATATTTTCCTTTTCTTGTTTTATTACAGTAGCTAAGACTTCTAGTATGGTGTTGAAAAGGAGTGGTGAGAGGGAACATTACTGTATTGTTCCTGATCTTAGTGGGAAAGCTTCAAGTTTTTCGCCATTAAGTATGATGTTAGCAGTGGCTTTTTCATAGATTTAAAAAATCAGGCCAGGCGCGGTGGCTCACGCTTGTAATCCCAGCACTTTGGGAGGCCGAGGCGGGCGGATCACGAGGTCGGGAGATCGAGACCACAGTGAAACCCCGTCTCTACTAAAAAATACAAAAAATTAGCCGGGCGTGGTGGCGGGCACCTGTAGTCCCAGCTACTCGGAGAGGCTGAGGCAGGAGAATGGCATGAACCCAGGAGGCGGAGCTTGCAGTGAGCCGAGATTGTGCCACTGCACTCCAGCCTGGGTGACAGAGCGAGACTCTGTCTCAAAAAAAAAAAAAAAAATTCAAGTTAAGGAAGACTTCCTCAATTCTAGTTTTTTTTTGAGAGTTTTTTTTTAATCATAAATGAGTGTAGAATTTGTCAAATGTTTTCCTGTATCTGTTAATACGATCATGTAATTTTTCTTCTTTAGCCTGTAGATATGTTGGATTATATTAATTAGTTTTGAATGTTGTATCAGCCTTGCATACCTGGGAAAAATACCAGTCAGTTATGGTGTATATTTCTTTTTATACATTGTTGGATTTGATTTACTAATACTTTATTGAGAGTGTTTATATCTGTATTCATGGTTATAATTTTCTTTTTTTTGTAATGTCTTTGGTTTTGGTACTAGTGTTAAGCTGGCCTCATAGGATGAGTTAGGAAAGCTGGAAGTTATTTCTCTTCTCCCAGGTTAGCTGGGCTGGGATAAGACTCTAGCAGGTTAGACTCTCATAAAATAGCTTCTTCTGAGGGCAGGCCTTGTCAAGAACAGAATACTCTGGCATATTTTTATATTTAAAAATAGTTCCTTTTCTCCTCCCCCTGGTGGAGGCTTGAGGGAATTTTTCTCTGATACTCGTTACGAGAACCTGGCTGATCTCTTGGAGGTAAAACTCACAAATTACGGAAGCCCCTCGTGACGGGGTCCCCTAGAGTTTAAACTCTTGGACTTGTCCTCACTGAGCCTCTAGTGATTTATGGAATTCCGTTCAGGTTTACCTACCACAGCACTACTTCCTGAGATTCTGCTGTGGGTTTCTGTTCTGGTAAGTTGTAATTCTCTGTATCTGTCTGTTAGTTGCTCCAATTTTAGGGGCAGCAGTTTACCCTGTAACCTTACTTCTCCGACAGATCTAAGCAGTTTGTTGACATTCAGTTTGATCAGCTTTTTACCTGTTTTAGGATGGAGTAAAGACTTCCAAGCTCCTTCCTTATACACCAGACTGGGAAGTGGAAGTCTCTGTCAGTTCATGTGTTTAAAAAAACGTTTTTCAAACTATATTTATTGTAACATCAAACACAGATATAAAAGTCTCCAGCATATAGTATCTCCACCCTACAATATTAATTAAAACCGGAGAAAATTCTCCGGTGGAATCATTGGAAACTTTCAGGTGTGATTCTGTGGAGGAGAACTTGAAGTTCTGCTTCTAGCAGAGCCTATTTCTATTCTTTTTTAGGAGTTTTGTTCTAATTTAAAAAGCTTCTTTTTCAAAGTTGTTAACTGAAATGTCATGAATGAGTTATATTGTTAACTGATCTTTTGAATCCATAAACAAAGAAGAACTTGCTACTTGGAGGCCCCTGATGAATCAGTAGAGCTTGAAGTGCAAGAATGGAAAGTTGCCGACAGTGAGATGTTGTTCCTAGGCCTCCAAAGGCTTTGCAAGTATCTTCACAAATATAGTTAAATAAAATATGGAAAAAGATGTAGTTGCCTTGCTGTTTTTCACTGTCTTTACTTTTTTTTTTTTTTTTTGAGACGGAGTCTCGCTCTGTCGCCCAGGCTGGAGTGCAGTGGTGCGATCTCGGCTCACTGCAAGCTCCGCCTCCCGGGTTCACGCCATTCTCCTGCCTCAGCCTCTCCGAGTAGCTAGGACTACAGGCGCCCGCCAACACGCCCGGCTAATTTTTTGTATTTTTAGTAGAGACGGGATTTCACCGTGGTCTCGATCTCCTGACCTCGTGATCCGCCCGCCTCGGCCTCCCAAAGTGCTGGGATTACAAGTGTGAGCCACCGCGCCCGGCCTTCACTGTCTTTACTTTGGATGTAATTAAAAAAATCACTAGTGTATGATAATCTTACATAATTGAGTTTGATAAGAATGACTTAAAAATGCTTCCCAATCCAAAAAAGTAATCAAAGTCCAATAAAGGCCCAGAAGATAATAAAAATTACTAAAAGTTACAGGTTTTTGAAATTTAGTCTCAAGATATTTATCTGAAAAATCATAGATCGATGTAGATAAAAAATTAATATTGTCGGCTGGGAGCTGTGGCTCACGCCTGTAATCCCAGCACTTTCAGAGGCCGAGGCAGGTGGATCACGAGGTCAAGAGATTGAGACTATCCTGGCCAACATGGTGAAACCCCGTATCTACTAAAAATACAAAAATTACCAGGGTGTGGTGGTGCGCACCTATAGTCCCAGCTACTGGGGAGGCTGAGGCTCGAGAATCGTTTGAACCTGGGAGGCGGAGGTTGCAGTGAGCCGAGATTGCACCACTGCACTCCGACCTGGCGACAGAGTGAGACTCCATCTCAAAAAAAAAATTAATATTGTCCTTCCATATTAACATTTGGTATTAGCACTTGATAGATACTTGAATGTTGAATGCCTAATGAGAATTTACTTCCTAATTAGATTTTTTAGTTAAGTTTCTTTTCACATTTCTTGAGGCAAGTAGTACATAACATAGTGGCCAAGGTCATAGCTCAGGAGTGGTTTGAAACCCTGTTTCTCTATTTACTGTGAGTCTGACCATGAGCAAATTACTTAACCCCTCTCCTCCTCAGTTTGCTTATCTGTAAAATGATGATGATAAGAGTCCTTATCTCTTGGGGCAATAAGGAGGGTTCACTAGGATAGTTCACATAAAGCTCTTAGAATGGGGACTAACATTTAGTAAGAGCTCAATAAATATTAGGTATTTTTATTTTATTTTTTATTTTACTTTAAGTTCTGGCGTACAAGTGCAGAATGTGTAGATTTGTTACATAGATATACGTGTGCCATGGTGGTTTGCTGCACCTATCAACCCGTCATCTACGTTTTAAGCCCCACATGTATTAGCTATTTGTCCTAATGCTCTCCCTCCTCTCACCCTCTACCCCTGACAGGCCCTGGTGTGTGTTGTTCGCCTCTCTCTGTCCATGTGTTCTCATTGTTCAACTTCCACTTCTGAGTGAGAACATGTGTGATGTTTGGTTTGCTGTTCCTGTGTTAGTTTGCTGAGAACGATGGCTTCAGCTTTATTTTTATTTTAAGAAGAAAAACATCATGCCAAAATGAAGATTATTGTGATTATTGATCAAACACATAGGACATTGGAGGAAAAATAAAATAAACTCTCAATGTTTACAGAAGAATGTAGGGAACTGCTTTTCTTAAAATATATTCACACTGTCTTTCATTTCTAAAGAAACTGGTGTTGGCCAGGCGCGGTGGCTCATATCTGTATCTCTGCACTTTGGGAGGCCAAGGCAGAAGGATTGCTTGAGCTCAGGAGGTCCAGACCAGCCTGAGCAACATAGTGAAACCTTATCTCTACAAAAAAATTAAAAAATTAGCCAGGTGTGGTGGTGCATGTCTGTAGTCCCAGCTGCTCGGGAGATTGAGGTAGGAGGATCTCTTGAGCCCAGGAGTTTGAGGCTGCAATGAGCCATGGACTGCACTCCAGCCTGGGTGACAGAGCGAAAGCCTGTCTCAAAAAAAGGAAGCTGGTGGTGCAGGGTGCAGTGGCTTACACCTGTAATCCCAGCACTTTGGGAGGCTGAGTTGGGTGGATCATCTGAGGTTGGGAGTTCAAGACCAGCCTGACCAACATGGAGAAACTCCATCTCTATTAAAAATACAAAATCAGCCGGGTGTGGTGGTGCATGCCTGTAATCGCAGCTACTTGGGAGGCTGAGGCAGGAGAATCACTTGAACCCAGGAGGCGGAGGTTGTGGCGAGCTGAGATTGTGCCATTGCACTCCAGCCTCGGCAACAAGAGTGAAACTGTCTCAAAAAAAAAAAAAAAAAAAAGTTAGTGTTAATCTCCGCTTCATGGTACCCACTGCACAGATGTGTGCAGCTCCAAGTGCACATAACCTTCCAACTCTAGGTCTAATGAAACAGGAGAGTGGAACTGGGGGAATTACAGGCAATTTCAACAAAGGGGAGTAGGTAGGAAGGAAACAGCTGGAAATCCCTGGAGTAACCTTACTCTTCTGACCAAAAGTACAAGTCAGGCTGGTAGAACTCTCACTCACGTTTGAAGCCAGAGGTTGGCAAGCCTTTTCTGTAAAGGGCCAGACTGTAAATAGTTTTAACTTTTGGGCCATATAGTCTGTATCACAACTGCTCAGCTCTACTTCTGAAGCACAAAAGCATCATAGACAATAAGGAAAAAACGGATTGTGGCTGTCTTCCAGTCAAACGTTACGTACAAAAGCTAGCAGTGGGGCCGGGCGCAGTGGCTCACACTTGTAATCCCAGCACTTTGGGAGGCCGAGGCGGGCGGATCACGAGGTCAGGAGATCAAGACCACGGTGAAACCCCGTCTCTACTAAAAATACAAAAAATTAGCCGGGCGTGGTGGCGGGCGCCTGTAGTCACAGCTACTCGGAGAGGCTGAGGCAGGAGAATGGTGTGAACCCGGGAGGCGGAGCTTGCGGTGAGCCGAGATTGCGCCACTGCACTCCAGCCTGGGCGACAGAGCGAGACTCCGTCTCAAAAAAAAAAAAAAAAAAAAAAAAAAGGCTAGCAGTGGATCATGGTTTGCCAACCCCTGGTCTAGAATACACCTGAATGTGGTGCATAGCCTTAATTACTTTTCTTGTAAAATTCTCTCAGATTGAAGTTGAAGGTCCTTTCTACCCCTCTGATATCCTTTCTTCCACTCTTTCCCCACATTTTCTACCTGCAGCTTTATTCTGGTGGTGACCCAAAAGGTCAAGGCATGGCCCCATCATCCCGCAGCACAGCAGGATATTCGCAGAGGCTCAGCCCTCCCAGAATCTTAGAATGGAGTTCATACAAAGCTAAGCCTTTTGATTATATTGACAACCTCATAGAGCTCAGTGCTTAGTATCTTTTTTTTTTGTTTTTTTCTCTGCGACGGGGTCTTGCTCTGTTGCCTAGGCTAGCGTGCAGTGGCACAATCTCAGCTCATTGCAACCTCTATCTCCCCGGCTCAAATGAGCCTCCCATCCCAGCCTCTGGAGTAGCTGGGGCCACAGGCACATGCCACTGCATCCGGCTAAGTTTTGTATTTTTTGTAAAGATGGGGTTTCACCACATTCACCTTCATCACATTTCTTGAGCCCAGTCTGGTCTTGAACTGGGCTCAAGGGATCTTCTGCCTTGGCCTCCCAAAGTGCTGGGATTATAGGCATGAGCCACTCTGCCTGGCCTAGCTTTAATATCTTATTTCATTAAAAGACACGCTTCTCTATTAAGGTTCAAAGAAAAGTGAAGGGGGTGAGAAGTACAGAAGGTTCTAGAAGCTGGAGCTTAATCTAAATGACAATACCTGGCATCCCATTCAAAATATTTTTCACCAAACATAAACCTGTGTGCTCACAGAGAGGCGAGGTCCATGTCGCCAAATTCTCCTGGACTTTCCCAGTCCGCCCACTGTTCCTGCTTTCTCTAGGGTCCAGAGCAGGATTCATCTCTCTTTTTCTTGTTATAATGTTTTATTCCGATTTCTTAGGATTTATCCATCCACTTACCCATTTATCCATTTTTTTTTACTACACTTAGTTTTATTAAAGACATGAGAAAAGCTAATATCATTAAGTTCCTTAAATGATAGCGAGACAAACCTTCCATGAAGCCAGAAGCCCTCTCCACTGAGGATCAGTCAAGTGACATCCTCCACTCCCAGCCACTCATCTGACACTAGGTAGAGAAAGAAGGTCTTGGTGCCCTTTACCCATGACTAGCCCATGACAGAAAGATCCCTTGGACAGAGCCCTCACTCACTCCAAAGAGGCCAGCAATGCTAGGTGGGGAGGAATTTACATGCTGAGCTAGCTCTGGACCAGCCCCAGGCCTATGGTATGGAGAAGGACAATAGCAGCTGAATAGTTTGGAAGAATCCATATCTCATTTACCATTTCACCCAAGAATGCTAGCATCCTCTCAGAAACCTGTCCTGGAGTCCCCACATTTATCAGATGGACATGAAGAGTGAGCTCCACTGGGTGCTATGAGTAATTAATTTTTTTAATGGATAATGAGTCTGTGTCTTTTAAGATCTTTGGAAAGAGATCCATTCTTCTTCCCTCATGGCAGCTAGCACAGTGTCTTACACCCAAGTATTTGTTGATGTTATTTTGAGGTCATGGCAACTGTGACTTTATCCCTTTGTATATAAGTTTGATGAAGACCTGACTTTCTAGTTCCAGAAGCAGAACTGAAGCACATTCCTTCTCTTTTGAGAGAACAGACCTTTTGCAAAGAGATATAGACTCTCACAAGAAAACAAACCTGTATTCCTGAGACTCACTGGGGAATGAGTGGGGAGGTGTCGAGATCCTTGGAGGAAATTAAGGGTTATGGTTTCTTTCCGCTCTAGATAAGGGTTGGGTGCAGGCAGATCCCGGAAGAAGTGGAGTCCTTTATTGCCCAGTGGGAGGAGAGATGACATTTCCAGGAGCAGTGCTGGCTGGTGCAATGGTGACTGCTTTTGCTGTTTCTATAGGCTCTTGTAGAGAGAGATCCAGGGCACCTCCCTGAAGGAACCAGCTGGGTGGAATCCTTATCCTTATCAACAAGGATAGATCACAGGGGCCAGTGGCCTTATCATATCAGGGCAACCAGTGATTTCACCATGTCACCAACTAGTCCTTTAGAAACCAACTACGTTGTTACATTTCAATCATAACACTAATGCCCAAATCCATTCTGCCATGTTATAATTCAGCTGCATCAGCAAGTTTATTGCTAAAAGCCTGAAGTCTCAAATACTTTATGGGACAGCCTGAAGACCTAAGGAAGAAAGTCTAATTTCACAATAGCATTTACTTGGCTGTGTGTACATGCACATGCCAGGGCCCAGGAAAGAGGAAATTTTCCCCCAAAAGTTCTAACCGATTCACTTTAGTAATTTCTTGTTTGTTTCACTCTGATCCTGAGTTTTTTTCTCAAACATTCATTCATTCATTCAAATGTTAGTTGAGTGTCCTCTATGTATGCATTGTCCTAGGTACTGTGGATACCACAGTAAAAACGTGCAAAACACTTGCTTTCACAGAGTTTATATGGAAGAGTCTGACAAAGAAATATGCAAGTGAAATAAGCAAATGTCAGCTGTTGATAAGTGCCATGGAGAACAACGAAGCAGGGAAGCTCATGAGTTGCTGCAGAGATGGAGACTGGTTGGGGGGATGCTGTGCTGAGCCTGGAGGGTGGGGAAGAGCTCACTGCTAAGTTGTTGGATTTCAAGAGCCCTGAAGGAGCTCAGAGGATGAACCATATGGATGTGGTGGAAAATGGTATTGAGCCCAAGGGGACAGAAGGTGCAAAGGCCCTGATGTTGGAATGCTGCTTAGTGTGTTTGAGAAACAGGAGTCAATGTGGCTGGAGGGGAGTGCATAAGAGGCAGAGAGGAAGAAGAGGAGACTCGAGAGGCAGAGAGGTCCAGGGTACCCCTCAATCATTCAGCCATTTGAAGATAACATATGGAGCCCCTGGTATCTGTAAGACACGTGTGCTAAAGGGTTTCTATCTGTTGGAATAGGATGTTTAAAAGTGTGAACTAATTAAGGGAGAAGGGCAATGTTTTAGGCCTGCTGGGCGGAGACGATAGACGGAAACGAAGTAAAGATGTCACCTGGTGTGTTGAAAATGTAGGAGAATTCTGATGGGCTCTAACTTGCACACACTGGTGAGAAAGTCATCAGTACAGACATGAGCAATGATTTTGGTTTGACTTTGGAAGACAGCATCTAAATTTTAGGAAAGACTTTTGAACTTCTTTTTTTTTTTTTTTTTTTTTTTTTTTTTTTTTTTTTTTTTTTTGAGACGGAGTCTCGCTCTGTCGCCCAGGCTGGAGTGCAGTGGCGCAATCTCGGCTCACTGCAAGCTCCGCGTCCCAGGTTCACGCCATTCTCCTGCCTCAGCCTCTCCGAGTAGCTGGGACTACAGGTGCCCGCCACCACGCCCGGCTAATTTTTTGTATTTTTTAGTGGAGACGGGGTTTCACCGTGGTCTCGATCTCCTGACCTTGTGATCCGCCCGCCTCGGCCTCCCAAAGTGCTGGGATTACAAGCGTGAGCCACCGCGCCCGGCCTGAACTTCTTAATTAGGTCTTGTTAAATCTGTTTAAATCTGTTGGTATTTCCCAGTGTGACATACACTCTTGGTGGCAGGATATAGCTCAGAAGCTTGAGGCAGGAGGGGGACATGTTACAGTAGATAATCCTCAGTAGATCAATAAGAGGTGTTAATAATAGCAGTGGGAATTTGCTTATGCTTTTTTCCTGGGTTTTCATGTAATTGATAGGAGATGACTCTTAAATTCTGTTTCTAGGGGCAGGAATAATTTTACAACACATTGATATCTGAACAAATGAAATCAACTTATGGCAAATACTGTTTTCATAATTAAGAAATAAAGTATGTCCTAAATAAGGAATCCTGATCAGGTTCTAACTCATCTGTAAAATAGGTACAGTGTCCTTGAGCATGTGTTTGAACTTTGTGTGTCCGTGTATTTGCAGATTTTTTTCCAACAAGTATATTAAAAAATTGTTTTGAGATTTGCAACAAATTGAAAAAACTTGATGAATCACATAGCCTAGAAATATTGAAAACATTAAGAAAATGTTAGGTATGTCATGAATTCATAAAATATATGTAGGTACTGTCTATTTTATAATTTACCAACATGAAATATACCCAAATTTATTATAAAAAGTTAAAATTTATCAAAACTTGTACATACACTTATGGACTGTATATGGTGCCATTTGTAGTTGAGAGAAATGTAAACAAATGTAAAAATGCAGTATTGAATTATAACTGCATAAAATTAACTGTAGTAACAACCCAGGAGGCGGAGGTTGCAGTGAGCTGAGATCGCGCCACTGCACTCCAGCCTGGGAGACAGAGTGAGATTCCGTTTCAAAAAAAAAAATGCAATGTGATGCTAATCATTTCCCCTTGAGCAGTTATTCTCCCTGGTAAATTTCGTATCACACTAAAAAGTGATCTCTTGGCCGGGCGCGGTGGCTCACGCTTGTAATCCCAGCACTTTGGGAGGCCGAGGCTGGCGGATCACGAGGTCAGGAGATCGAGACCATGGTGAAACCCCGTCTTTACTAAAAAAAAATACGAAAAATTAGCCGGGCGTGATGGCGGGCTCCTGTAGTCCCAGCTACTCGGAGAGGCTGAGTCAGGAGAATGGTGTGAACCCGGGAGGCGGAGCTTGCAGTGAGCCGAGATTGTGCCACTGCACTCCAGCCTGGGAGACAGGGCGAGACTCCGTCTCAAAAAAAAAAAAAAAAAAAAGTGATCTCTTGAAGTTCTTGCATATTTTCATCGTGTTTAGTGCAGTACGGTAAACCCTACATAACCCAATGGAATGCATGTGAAGTGTGCTGGAAGTGCTCCCAAAAAGCAGGGGGAAGTCATGACATTATAAGAAAAAGTTAAATTGCTTGATATATACCATAGACTGAGGTCTGTGCACTGTGGTTGTCGCCCTTTTGGCAGATGATTCATCTTGTAGACAGACCACAAGAAACTTACAATATTGATAAATGCAGCACAGTACTGTAAACGTATTTTCTCTCCCTTATGATTTTCTTAATAACATTTGCTTTTCTCTAGCTTACTTTGTTGTAAGAATACAGTATACAGCACGTATAATATACAAAATATGTGTCACTTGACTGTTTATGTTATCAGTAAGGCTGATACAACAGTAGGCTACAGTAGGCTACTAGTAGTTACGTTTGTGGGGAGTCAAAAGTTACCTAACAACAACCCTTGTGTTGTTCAAGGGTCAACTGTACCTCCATGTGTCTGTTACGCTGATTTGATCCTTCAGTATTTAGTGCCAAGAAAGGCAAAGAAATTTCTTCTAAAGTCAGCCAATTTCATTGTTGATAGTAAGATTTTTCTGAAGCACTTTCGGTGCTGCTTGTTTCTTTGCAAAGCTTCCCTGATGCTTGTAGTTCATCCTTATCAAATTTTAGTCTACAGAAAGAACACTTTGCTTCCTTCAGAAACACTCAGCACATCTGAGTTTTCCCCACAGCTCAGGAGGACTGCAATGCTTGGGTTGAAACTACATGCAGTTTCTTCACTGGTCCAGTGTTCCTGGTCTGGTTGCTTGGCCTTCATCCTGCCTGAAATTCTAGTCCAGGAGCAGACAACAGCCACCACAACATGATTGTAACTTGATTGCCTGAAACACGTGACCTCATCCCCTCTTCACAGCAGCCCTGTGTGACGTTGAAAACAATGGCAAAAACAGCAATTACTTTTGCAGCAACATAATCCCAGCCCTAGCTCCAAAAGCTTCCCCCACACTATTGGCTTCTCTGACCCCCTTTACAACCAATGGCAGAGGTCTTTGCCTGCACTGTTCCTCTTCCTAGAATATATTTTCTTTTGTTTCTCACTTAGCTCTCCTTTGAAACTTAGTCTAAGCCTCATCTTCCCCAAGACTCCTCTGACAGCTCTGGCTCTGTGATTCCACATCACACTTGTGTTTGCCACTCTAGCAGAAGACCACATTGCATTGACATGGCTATGTCATGGTTTCTGCTTCCAGACATGGAGAGCACAGAAATCTAAGTCTGGCCCAATCCTGTATTTCTAAACTGGCAAAACTGCCTCTATTCCATTCATCCCACCATGAGTGAGCTTTGTCATTGTTGCCTATTTTGCTGTCTGTGTTGCGAATCCGTCACTCTTTCTTGCACTCTCTATTCTTCTCCTTGGCTTCTGGCTTCTTGTCTTGTTTTCCGACAGTGGCTTCTCACTTAACTGAAACTGGATATTGTGCCTCTAGTCTTGGGCTTGACTTTCTCTTGGGTCTGATTTCTAATTCCCACTTCCAATGAGTCTACTTTTTTTTTTTTTTTTTTTTTTTTGAGACAGAGTTTCACTCCGTCTCCCAGGCTGGAGTGCAGTGGTGCGATTACAGCTCACTGCAACCTGTGCCTCCCAGGCTCAAGCGATTCTGGTGCCTCCGCCTCCAGAATAGCTGAGCCTAGAGGTGCGCGCTACCAGGTGTGGCTAATTTTTGTATTTTTAGTAGAGACAGGGTTTCGCCATGTTGGCCAGGCTGGTCTTGAATTCCTGGTTTCAAGCAATCTGCCCGTCTCTGCCTCCCAAAGTGCTAGGATTACATGCGTGAGCCACCACGCCTGGCCCAATGAGTCTACTTCTAACCCCTCTGACAACAACGCAACCTAACACAGAAGTTCCTTGGTTCTTCCTGCAGCACTAACTCATAGGCTAACGCTCAGGCCTTGTTCATCTCATGTTCGGTGGCAATGAACTGAAGAATTTACCTAGAAAATGCATGTACTGTGTTAAGATTATGGAAAACAGTGAGAATATGGGAAGGTGAGCTATAAACAGAAAGCAGGATTGTGTGTGATGTTAATTTTGTTGTGTAGACAGCAAGCAAAGATTTTGTAAAAAATTCTGGACAAATATTGGCAGGAAGGTGATCAGAGTCCAACTTGACTTGAACCAGAAAGCCTGGAGAGACGCTGCAGGTCTAGAAAATCTCCAAATGTGCTCACATAACAGCATGTGGAATGTCAAATTCTTAGGTGGTCATGTTGGTGTTATAAATATCAGCTACATCCAAATACAGTGAAACTTCCAATTTCTAGTAACAACCATCACTATTTGAATTCCTCACTTTGCCTTCATTGCTGTCATCAGCCCTGGACAGTGACTCTATTTTAATTAATTTATTTTTTTCTTTTATCTAATCAGCTGAATTTAAGATCCATGGTGACTCTATTTTGGGGGCCATTTTTCACAAAGAAAATTTGTGATAGCTATGAAGAACTTGGGATCTGGATAACACCTAGGACAAAACCCTTGCTCCTCTGCTTACTGCTTGGGTGACCTTGAGTGGGTTCCTTAACCGATTCATACTCATTTCCTTTCTCCATGAGATGAAATACTGCACAGAAAGCTCTTAGCACACACTGCTTGGTACAGAGTCAACAATAATCAAGCTATTATTATTGTTATTTCTGAGGATTACTGTGTGAAAGACAATTAGTGGAGTACAACATATTTCCATTGAGAATTCTTTTTTTTTAATTTTTTTTTTTAAGACAAGGTCTTGCTCTGTCACCTAGGCTGGAGTGCAGTGGTGTGATCATGGCTCACTGCAGTCTTGACTTCCTTTACTCAAGCGATCCTCCCATCCCAGCCTCCTGAGTAGCTGAGACTGCACATGTGCGTCACTACACCTGGCTAATTATTTGTATGTTTTGTAGAGATGGTATGTTGCCCAAGCTGGTCTCAACCTCCTGGGCTCAAATAATCCACTTGCCTTGGCCTCCCAAAGTGCCTAAGCGATTCCAGACCCAGCCCCCATTGAGATTTCTATGTTGGATAGTTGAATAGACTCAGTCACTGATCATCTCAGGGCTCCCTGCACACACCTGTGGTTAGAATTCGTGGCTTAGAAAAAAAATACAAATTATGACATGTCATGAACCTCCAGAGTCACGCCCAATGATTTGAAACCTCACGTGTCAAATCTGCCAGTGATGAGGGTCTACGATACTTTCTTCTCTTTTGTCAGTTGGAAGGAACAGCTGGACACCAGGCTGCATGTGCTTGTAAACAATGATTTAATTACCCTGTAGACTTGTCTTCTCCAAGCAGGATGAACCCAGTTCTTTTAACGTTTCCTAAGCATGGTTTTGATTTTCAATCTCTTTAATCATCTCTGTGGCTGTCTTCTGAACCTTCTCCAAGTTCTCCATGTCCTTTATTTTGCTGTGGAGCACCTAATTGCTCAAAATTCTAAGCTAGAAATTTTCACAGCATGGAATATAATTATACCATTTCTAGATGCCCTACTGTCCAGCAAAGGTAATTTTCAAAGGGTTTCTTTACCTGTTATTTGCTTTGATCTACATTATAATCTAGTGAGGTAGGTACTATCACCCCCCTTTTTCAGTTGGGGAAATTGAGATTCAGAAGGATTCAGAGACTTGCCTGAGGCACAGAGCCAGCACATATTATGGCTGAGACTGGAACTGAAGTCACTACTTCCAATGTTCTTTCTACTGTATCCAAGCTCACGCCTATAAACAATTTATAAAGTCCAGGGCCATCTAAATAATTTTCTGCTCTACTTCACAAGAGCTTTTTTTTTCCCACCATAATTGGATCAGTTTCGTTAATTCATTGATTTCCCCCTACCAAACTTTTCCAAATTCTTCCATTTGACTCACTGATCCCTTGTTATTTGGACCACTGCATGATGAAGTTGAGTCGCTGGCTGGTGAGAGAGTAGACTCATGGCAAATGTGTCCCATGAGTAAGGACCTTAAAGTGATGCTTTTGGAAACATTGTTATTTCAAAGATACCGATTGGTAGTTTTACTCCTAACGACCCATGTTGCAAGGAGAAACTTTTGCCTATAGAGTTTTACATTTAATTTAATTTAATGTAATTTAATTTAATTTAATTTAATTTAATTTTTTGAGACAGAGTCTCACTCTGTCGCCCAGGCTGGAGTGCAGCGGTGTGATCTCGGCTCACTGTAATCTCTGCCTCCGGGGTTCAAGCAATTCTCCTGCTTCAACTTCCCATGTATCTGGGATTACAGGCATGTGCCACCACGCCCGGCCAATTTTTATATTTTTAGTAGAGATGGAGTTCCACCATGTTGGCCAGGCTGGTCTCGAACTCCTGACCTCAGGTGATCCACCCACCTTGGCCTCCTAAAGTGCTGGGACTACAGGCATGAGCCACTGCACCCTGCCGCCTATAGAATTTTTTGCTTGCTGTTTCCATTAAAAAGAATATTTTATTGTTGGGGGAAAAGGTGCTTACAAACCCTCTCCAGTGCATTCTCCTCTTGTACAGCCCAGGATGCTTGGTGCTCTTTCTGAGCACATGCGGCTTCTCATGTTTGTGACCGAAGTCTCTGGAGGGTAGACTGGTGCAAGGCCAGGGCTCCACCTCTTAGTGTTCATGTAGATTGGTTTTCCTATCCCATAAAAGTATAAATACCCTGGCTCACACCTGTTGTCCAAGCACTTTGGGAGGCCAAGGCGGGTGGATCACAACAAGGTTAGGAGGTCGAGATCATCCTGGCCATGTGAAAACCCATCTCTACTAAAAATACAAAAAAATTAGCTAGATGTGGTGGCATGTGCCTGTAATCCCAGCTACTCCGGAGGCTGAGGCAGGAGAATCGCTTGAACTGGGAAAGTGGAGGTTGCAGTGAGCAGAGATCAAGCCATTGCACTCCAGCCTGGGTGACAGAGTGAGACTCTGTCTCAAAAAAAAAAAAAAAAAAGTATAAATATCCTCCAATTCTTTTTTTTTGTTTTTTTTGTTTGTTTGTTTTAACATTAGACTTAACTGGCTGCGTGTTTTGGTATTTATGCAGATGAAAATATAGTACAGTCTTTGCTCTTCATCACACCACCGTTTATTTCAATCCTCTTATTTCATCTTCAAAACATCACTCCAGCCATCAGATGATTTTTACATTATAATATATCTAGTAAATATTTGTGTGCATAAACCTGAATTCTAAAGAGGAAATCACATTTATAATTCTAGCTACAGAATTTTTTATGATTTATATTCCATCATCAAGGAAGGATTTTTAAAATGCCAATTCACCTATATGTTGTATATTTTTAAAAAATGAAGTGGCTCATGCCTACAATCCCAGAGCTTTGGGAGGTCAAGTCAGGAAGATCACTTGAGACCCGGAGTTTGAGACCAGCCTAGGTAACATAGTAAGGCCTTGTCTCTACAAAATTTTTTTAAAAAGTAGCTAGGCAAGGTGCTGTGCAGCAACTCAGTAGTCCCAGCCGCTCAGGAGACTGAGACAGGAGGATTGCTTGAGCCTAGGAGTTTGATGCTGCGGTGAGCTATGATTGTGCCACTGTACCCTGGCCTGGGTGACAGAGAGAGACCCTGTTTTTAAAAAAATAAAAAATAACCTTAAAAATATGAACTCACTAGTTGACTGAATTAATGAGTGACTTAAAATGTTTTAAAGTATTTCCACGCAGATTTGCAACAACAGTTAAAGAGATGCCTTTTCAATAAGAATGCAGAGCAGGGCAGTTGATAGCAGAGATGAAGGAAGAAAAGTGGACACAACTCACAGTGTTTCCCAACTATGGCTGTGCACAGAGCCATCTAGATGGGGGTGATGGGGGTAATAAACACAGCAGTCCCCCCTGCCCCCGTCATTCTGATTTCATTAGTTTGGGTGGAGCCCTACATGGATTTTATTAAAGCTCCTCAGCTGACTTAAAGCAGCCATAGTTGAGATCTAATCATGAGACAGCATGAAATGCTTGGAGTCTGATGGCTGCTGCAGGCAAACACCTCCTGTGCCCTGGCTTCAGTTTGCCCGGCTTTGGGCAGCTGGTCCCAGTGTTGGGTAGCATTAGCAGATCCAGGCTTGCACCTGGCAGGTGTGGGAAGCCCATGGATGGCTAGCTTCAAGTTCACCATCTTGAAGGACTTAGAAGCAAGTCAGCCTCTCCAGATCTTGGATCTGATGACTTCGTTACATCTTCCAGTGTCACATGGGCCTCCTGTACACAACTTCCCAGCAAACCTGGGATGTGGGAGCCCTTGGGCTCTGGTGCCAATGGATTTCCAGTACTCTCTAGGGAAAATTTATGAACTGAATATATCCTCCCCTCCAATTTGTATGTTGAAATTTTAACTCTCAATATGATGGTTTGAGGAGGTGGAGCCTTTGGGAGATAATTAGGTCATGAGGATGGCGCTCTCCTGAGTGAGATTAATGTCCTTATGAAAGAGACCCCATAGAGCTCTCTTGTTCTCTTTCCACCATGTGAGGATATAAGAAGGCAGCAGTCTGCAACCCAGAGAGGGCCTCTGCCAGAACTCAACCATGCTGGCATCCTGATCTCAGACTTCCAGCCTCCAGAGCTGTGAGAAATAAATTTCTGTTGTTTATAAGCCACCCAGTCTATGTTACTTTGTTATAGAAGCCTGACCTAAAGTAGGAAGCATTTCCTAAACACTTGATGAGAAGAATTTCCTGGGGTGCTTGTTAAATGTGAATATTCCTAGACCCTTCCCCTGGAGATTCTGATTCATGAGTTCTGGGGTGGGGAACTGTAGTCAGTGTATTAACAAGTCTCACAGTCAAGCAAATTTGGGAAATTTAGAATGCATCAGATTTAGTTGAGGAGGTTATAAGAGGCGCAGATTTCCAAAGGCCACCTAGAATCAGATGCAGTTGGCCAGGTTGAAGCCTAGGAATCTTCATTCTCAACAATTCCCCTGTACTCTTCAGGTAGATCTGATGTGGGTGGTTCTCATGTTCGCTTTTACCAATGTGGCCTTGAAGAGAACTGCTATTTATTAAGGGCCTACGAGCAGCCTGATCCAATCCAAGATGTTCTAAACCTCTGAGTGCACTTGCTGTCTGTTTGAATCTTCTGTCCTCCCAAGCATATCCAGGGCTCCTGCCACTCTTTGATGCCCAGTTGGGGTTGGGGACCCTGACAACCATGTTCACAGCTTCCCCTGTCTTCCTGTTTTTACACATTGCCAAGGTCCCTGCAGTGCTTGTGACCAAACCTGCCAACATCATGTATCTTTGCTTTCCAGACAGTTGAGGCAAAAAGGAAATTATGTGGGTATATAGATCTAGTTTGGAAAATGATAGCATGTAGATTCTCTAGAAGTAAGCTCTGTTCCCCTCTAACATTAAATTCAAAGAGTAAGTTCACCACATGGATTCATGTTTTTTAAGTTATTTATTGTTAGAGATGGGGTCTTGCTGTGTTGCCCAGGCTGATGTTGAACTCTGGCCTCAAGTGATCCTCCCCTCTCATCCTTCCAAGTACCTGGGATTATAGGCGTGAGCTACCCCACTTAGCTGGATTTGTTTTTTAAAGGACAATGGTAGTATAATGCCTTGAAGACTGGTTTTCCAGAAGATGCAGAAACATATATAATGGGTTTTGTATATCAACTCTTGATAAAGGGTGGTGGTATAATAGTGCAGCACAATAAATCATACAGTTAACACACATGAGGCCACACATACCAGCTAACCCAATTCTAAATGGGCTTAAAGGAATTTATTGGCTCAAGAAATTGAAAAGTTCAACATTCTAGGAAGCCTCAGGTGCTTTGATCAGCTCCCCGGCTCTGTTTCTTTGAGATTGTTTTTGCTTTGCCTTCTTCTGGTGGTTGGTTTCATCCTCAGTTTGGATTCTCTCAGAGAAGGAAGTGGCTGCAACAGCTCCAGCTTTTTATGGGCAAGCCATGCCTTCCTAGAGGAAGAGAGAATTGCTCTTCCCTCAACCACTAAACAAAATCCTGGACATCCCTAGGATTAACTTAGCATGGGTTACACGCCCCTTCCTGAACCGATAATTAAACTGACCAGCACAAGACCATTGGGAATCACTCTGGAGATGAGACACCAAGATATCCAATCTCCACGACTGAAAGTGATGGGATGGGAGGGAGGCTTTGAGAAAAATTGACAAGGTCCATTACAAAAGCAATATATTTTATTCTATGACATAAATAAGACATTCTATTCCAGATGCATTGCTTTCTAGTTTACTACATTAATAGAGGATGAGGAGGGATATCTTTGAGTGGGGTCAAAATTATCTCCCTAAACGGTTGAACTCACAGTAGACTTAAGCCAAACATTTTATGCCACTTAGCACGTCCAGTCAGTCAATTACAACGGAATGACTGGTTGAACCAACTGTGTATAGAGCTTGCCTTCCTGACTCTTTTGGGCCTCATAATAGTTGCTATTATCTATTAATATTATGCTAGTAATTCTCCACAATTTATTCTGTTGACCTTTGACAAGGTAGATACATCGACTGAGGAAGTACAGGCGTCTCAGAGGAGTTAAGTAACTTGCCCACAGTGACACATCTAGGGAAAGGCTGAGCAAGCCTGGACTGGGACCCAGGTGCTCCTTCTTCCAAGAAAAAGATGCCCATCCTCTTCCCTCTTTGTGCAGGTGCTGCCTCTTAGGGAGCTGTGAAACAGGATTCAGGAAGAATATTAATCCTGAGTGCCACCTAATCTCTTATTTCCTTGTTTCTGAAGCAGAAATGAGAAAACCCACCAGTTTCTTAGAGATTCAACAAATGATGAGCGATATTTAAACATCTACAATTAAGAAATGTTTCTATAGCAATAATAAAAATATTAAAATGTTGAGCAGCACCGAACTTAACAGCTAAAGTCTTGGAGGCCAGGGAGGGTATCTCTAGAGCTATAGAAGGCACTGTTGATGGGCTGTTTCTCCACATCATCTTCAGAGGACAAAGGTACAGAAGCATCACCCACTGATGAGGTATGAATACAACTTCATGTAACTTTTTTAAACTTAGGGAGTGGGGAACACTGGCTAAAGAAATGGACAAGAAATAATAGCAGCTAATGGGTTTATGTAATTAGCAAAGCAAGGGTGCTAGTTATACACTAACAAGTTTAATGTGAAACCCTAGGGTTGGGCACCCCTTCTGAGAATTCCACTGAACTGCCTGCCGCCTTTCAGTAGAAAAATCTTGCCAGCTGAGTGGTCATAACTTCTCTTCCAGGGGAATCTGTCCTCACTCCTTACCCCTCATCTTTACATTTCCTAGATCATGGTCTAGAAAATGTGATGAGGCAATTTAACCAATGGATTTGCAACTAATAATATTAATGGCTTTCGGTAGAGTGATTGATGGGTGGGGGAAAGCCTAATTCTCATCATCTTTTGAATGTGATATCTGCTTTGTGGTAACTTCAGAGTTTTAAAAAAAGCCTGCTTTATTTGTTTATTGAAGACTTTCCTTGTCAAAAGCTTCTCTACTCAATGAATATAATATTTTGGGGGAAGTGGGAGAGAAATGAGATGTTATTCTGGCCTTTCAGTTTTCCAGAATACCTGGCATAGTTAAGGAAGAATGAGAGGAAGGGCTTCAGAACATCTTGTCACCTTCCAGAGAGGCGAACCAAATTGCAAGTGGGCTGAGTGACTTCTAACTGCCACTAGGCTAGAGAGAGGAGGCACTTTTTTGCCTTCTTCAATAAGTTATCTAATCTGTGCAATATTTTCCCTGCAACCACAAGACTGATGAAGTAAATTAGTTAATATGTTGTCATTAGGCTGAGACATGGGACAGCCAGGAAGGTGGGGATAGGGCAGAGTGCAGAGGTAACGCGCTTTCAATGAGCTGATCGAAAAGAGCTTGGATTTCAGAATGTTGAATCCTAGGAGCTGGATTGGCTGACAGTGGAGGGGTTGTATCTGTGGGCCTGGTGCAAATGTGAAGACACAGCATCAACATACTTAGATGACTTCATGTCATATGTCTGTTGTTTAATTTTTCTGAAGTAAAAGTCTTGCACTTAAACATGAAGACAGTAGGGGCCAAATTGGCTGGAACTTGCAGGGCTTCAAAGGATAATGTTAAGAACTTGGCATTGTTTGAAAATGCTTGCAAAGGCCCTACGGCTTTTTTAGGACGTTAAAAAAAAAACCATAAAACAAAAACAAAGGCCAACTTTAACATATATATGTTAAACATATATATTAAACATGTGTATATTAAACATATATTGTGTTTATAATATAATATATAGTATAGATATGTTAAATATATATGTTAAGCATATATAATACATATATAATATGTAATATATAATACTTTAACATATATGTCAAGCATATATAATATATAATATAATGTATTATATATTATATATGTTAAACATAAAATATATAATATATATGTTTAACATATATCTTAAAGTTGACCTTTGTTTTTGTTTTATGGTTTTTAAATATATACGTTTATGGTGTGTGTATATATATGTTTATGTATATATAATGTATGTATATGTTTATGTTTTTATATACATATATGTTAATTGTTAATTTGGCCTGAGATGCAGGTATTGTAAAGCTTCAAAAGAACAACCAAACCCCAAGCTAAGTTCCTCGGGTCTTTCATTTTCCCTAGAAAAAAAATGGCACAGTCTTCAGTTTAGGACTGGGCGTATTCACCCCACCCTTCAGATTAAGCTGGAGTCAGCCAGAAGGGAAAGGTGTGACTCAGTGATTTGGTGACTCACATTGAAGTTGTGCTTGCCGTCTGGCACTCCGAGGGGAGGGGAGGCCTCTGTCCACGCCCTGCTCATCACTGGCCACTCCTCAGCCACGGCCTCTTGTCCACTCAGGCTCTCAGACTGTGCTTAGTGTCCATGCCAAAGCGTGGCTTGTGACATTTTATCTTCTGACATTTGATATTGTCCCTTGTGATGGGGATAGGTATGATTTTGAAGAATTAGTTTCACCATTCCCAGTTGCCTTTTTGGAGTGGAAAGAATTGAAAGTACAGACCGTCTGGTACTATTGAATACACGACTTACGCTCAGAAAGATTTGGCTTAATTCATGGCTTATTAGCTATGTGACCTCAGGCAAGCCACTTAACATCTCTGTGTCACAGGTCCCTGTGTATAAAATTAGAGGTTTGCACCAGATGGATTCTAAGTTCCCCTCTGGCTCTAAAGATCCTGACCCAAACCCAACAGGAGGTATGTTTTATTTTTATTTTTATCTATTTATTTAGTTTGAGATGGAGTTTCGCTCTTGTTGCCCAGGCTGGAGTGCAATGGCACGATCTCGGCTCGCTGCAACCTCTGCCTCCTGGGTTCAAGTGATTCTCCTGCCTCAGCCTCCTGAGTAGCTGGGACTACAGACACATGCCACTGGGCTAATTTTTGTATTTTTGGTAGAGATGGGGTTTTGCCATGTTGTCCAGCTGGTCTCGAACTCCTGACCTCAGGTGATCTGCCTGCCTCGGCCTCCCAAAGTGCTGGGATTACAGGCATGAGCCACCGCGCCTGGCCCCCGTAGGAGATACATTTTAGACCAACAGAGTCCTGCGCATTCCTGCCTTAATGGAAGACTCAGTTTTGCATCCTTAAGAGTAAAGAACAGCACCTGTGCAGGAGACAAAGGCTGGGGAAGGAAGGGATTTTAGTCTTCACTCTTGAAGAACATGAGGAACTTGTTAGAAAAGACGAGTTTTATACACTTTAATTTTTCTGGATTCCTAGGAACACTACATTTTTCACTGATCTTCGTACCTTCACTTTTTTTCACAGAATCAATAACCTTGTCCATCTCCCTCTATCAATCCCACATAGAAATCCACTCTTAAAAGCTCACACATGGAGCGATTTCTACTTCATTTCCTATATACTAAGTCTCATCTTTCAAAGACACCCTCCTAAATCCCTTTGGTTCTTCTCTGGCCCCTCGACCCACATTGTAATGGTTGGAAGCCACAGACAAGCCTATTTTCTCTCTTCCGTTCCTATGATAAGCCTCTCAACTACTCACTCGGTGATTAAAAGTGAGTTAAGATTTGGATCTAAGAATCAGCTAACATTACTTGGACATGTATGCACTTCTAATTGCACATGTTTTGCTATTTATTTGGCCTTGATTGACACCTGAATCATTTTGCTTCCCAGGGATCCCTGTCTTCCCTGCCCAAGTAGGGAATGCAACCACATTTATATGAGCTTTAGATGCCTCTACATAAATTTGGGTTTCTATATGGGATGCAGTGTTTGGAGAAATTAAAGGCCATCTCAGTTGTTGTCGTCGTTGTTGTTGTTTTTAATGTAAATCGTCCATAGAACCTTGAGAGCGATTTCAGACACTGTACAGTTTCACCAAGTCCTCACCAGTATTTGTGTCTATGTGGGACACTGTGCCCCGGGAGCATTTGTTCTGAATGACTGGGATTTCTGAAAGCAGATGCTGTTGTAAAAATGTGGCTCAGGATAGCTCTACTTATTTATCAATGCTTTCATGCAAAACAAATAATTCAGTTAAAGACAGCATGCTTTGGGCTTCTGATTAGATCACAGAAGTATAAATATCACAGGACTTTTATGCGTTTGCATGATGTGAACCAGCAAAGTTCTTTCCTCTGACCCTTCATTTTTAACGTAAGCCTGTTTAGAGAGGCACATTATTTCTCGCCACTGTTCTTGCTCAATATACTGCTCTCTGGTTTGCATTATTTGAATAAGTAGGAGGTTTACAGATCAAATAAACATAAAAATAAAAAACCCACCAACCTTCGACAATTCTGCTCTTCATCGTTGATGACAAAGAATGCTTGTTTTCAACTGGACTTCAGGGATGTGTAGTGTGGAGGAATTTTTCGGACGGTATAAACTCAGCCCGCCAGCTTCCCTTTCCAGGATTCAGACCACTTCACAGTCTAGCAAGCTCTTCTTTAATAATGGAAGTGTGAGACTCCCAGGTCGGATTTAAGCATTTAAAAAATATAATGGTTTACATACTGTGCAGTGATTTGTAAAATGTGAATGCCTACAAAAGCCGTGGTTACCCAGCATAACATTATCTTATTTTTAGTTACACAACCAGTAAAACAGCTGGAGGTCTAAAATCATGGCCTAGCACTAAATGCATTACTACATTTTATCCATGCAGTAAGGGCCTGTCCTTTTTCTAGACGATAGGAGAAAGTGGAGTGATTACTGGCAAATTAACACTTCCAATTTTAATAGGGAAGCAAGGCCTACATAAAAGCATCGGAATTAGAATCTATGCCAGTTAGATATTGTACCACATATAATATGCGCCAAGATCACACTAATATACTACTGCATTTTATAATCAAATGAACCTTTATTCATTAGTCAAGAGATAATATCTGCTCGAGTTGACTAAGAAGTAACCAGCAAAATATTTTGCTTTATAGCTTCTTAACATAGTTAATAGAATCATATTGGCAATAGTAGCAAAACATAATTGCCACTTAGCCGTGCTTGTTTTTGTTTTTTTGCTGTAAGAGCATAAAGTAGTGTGATAACACTCCATTCCCTTTATCTATAAAACCAATTTTTTCAGCTTGGTCAGTAATTTTCATATAGCAGACCCAGAAAATATGAAAATATGCAATTGCTGATATTGACTTATATGACTACAAAGATGGCAATTTTCTATAATCTGATTTAGAGTGTTTCCCCAGAAAACATACACACAAAAACGCAAGCATGCACATGTTTGTAGTTGATACATTTATTTGTTATAAGAATTGTGAATTTTGAAATTAAATATTCCTGATTTTTTTCCAGTAATATTTCCTGGGTGGTTGTGTCTGGGAGTTGCATGCTCCATCTGCCGCACTCTTAAGCCAGATGATCATACAATAAATACAAACAAAACATGTTTTTATTTGTTATAGAAAAATGAGAATGAAAGCATTTTTGCTACATTTATTGATCTGAATCAAAACATACTAAAACAACCTCTGGACAGGACCTACGGACTCTTCTCCATGCCTACAAACAGATTCTCCCATCCAATACCTCTTAGAAGGAAATGATGAAGTTACTGGTACCTCTGCTTCCGTTCAGCCATTTGCTGAATGCCTTGGCCCTTGTCATCACACAGAGTGGCTTCACCTCTGGAATCTTAAATTCAATTATCCTGTTTAACCACAACCTTTTATCATGGCAACTCAGCCACCTACCTTCTTGCGTGTCTCATCTTCTTTGAGACATTCAGTGCCTCGTCCACACTGCTTGTATTTTCCCCATCGTTTTTACTACTGTAAATAATATCATTTAAAAATTTTAATTTCTACTTATTTGTTTCTGGTGCATAGAAATGCAATTAGCTTTTTTAGTTGTTTTGTTTTAGTAACATTGCTGAGCACAAATGCCAAACATTTACTATAGGTTCTTTGGGGTTTAGAATGGAGAACACTAGTGATATTTTTTCTATTCATACTCCTTTTGAAGCTTTTCTTGTTTCACTCTCCTATCATACTGGGTAGGCCTTCCAGTACATTGTGAATAAGATGGTCATGTATGTCACTTTTTTCTAATTTTAAAGCCAGTGCAAGCTGGGCATGGTGGTGCACAAGTAGAATCCCAGCACTTTGGGAGGCTGAGGCAAGAGGATCACTTGAGGCCAGGAGGTCAAGACCAATCTTGGCAACATAAGGAGACCTTGTCTCTACAAAAAATAAAAAAATTAGCTGAGTGTGGTGGCATGTGCCTGTAGCCCTGGTTTCTTTGAAGGCTGAAACACAAGGATGCCTTGAGCCTAGGAGTTAGAGGTTACAGTGAGCTATGATTGTACCACTGTTAAATATAGTGTTTGCATTAGTTTGTTTAAATTCTCATTATGAGGTTAAGATGTTCCTGTCAATTTTTAATTTGCAAAACGTGTTTTTTTAATGCTCTATTCCCCTTGCACGTATTAAGATAATCAAATGGTTTTCTCTTTTAACCAAAGTGGTGAATTAATCGATTTTCTAACAATAAACCAATCAATTTTCTAACAATAAACCGATTTGGCCTGTATGTATTAACTTTTAAAAACACATTTGTTTTCTTAATATCTTGTTTAGGTATTACATCTGTGTTAACATGTGAAATTTGCTTGTAATATCCCTTTTTTATACAGTTGCTCTATATAGGGTCCTATATATATTATCAAACATCATAAAATAAGTTGAAGAGTATTCCCACTTTTTTCTGGAAAATTGGATAACATTGGATTGATAAGTTCTTTAAAAGTTTGCTGAACTTGCCATAAAAGTCTAGGCCTGCTGCATTTGTGAGAAATTTGGATTACATTAATAGTCATAGAACTAATTTGGCATTCTGGTTCTTTCTGAGTCAGTTTTGGTAAGTTAAATTTCTTTCTGTGAATTTCTCCATTTTGTATAATTTTTGAAAATATATTGGTTTCTTATTCATAATGTTTTATTATCTTTTTAGATCTTTATAGCATCTGTGGTTATGCCTTTGTATTCATCCCTAATAATGTTTCTTTATATCTTCTTTCTTTTCTCTGGATTAATCTTGCAAGAGGTTGTCAATTTAACTAGTTTTTCCTAAGAACTAATTTTGGCTTTGTTGATATTTATTGTATGTTTGTTTTCTGTTTTATTAATTTGTTTTTCTTTATTTTTGCCCACTTTCTGCTTTCTTAAATTTTTCTTGCCTTTTATCTAACTTCTGAAGCTGGATGTTTTGTGCATTTTCAACCGTTTCTTTTCTAATATAAGCACCTAAAACAAAAAACACTTTTGTTAGTAACATTTCAGTTCAATATGTGTATTTTCAGTATGTTTTCATTTTGACTCTCTTCTAATTTCTATTTTTTTTTTTACTCATAAGTTATTGGAAAGCATGACTTAAATTTCCAAATGATTTTTTAAAAATCTAGTTTTCTTTTTGTTATTGATTTTTAACCTAATTTTATTGTTGTGAAAGAATTTGCTCATATGATATGAATTGTTTGAAATATGTTGAGATTTGTTTCATGGTGTAGCATATGGCCTATTCAAAAATATGCTGGGTATTTGAAAATAAATATATATTCTTCAGTTGTTGGGTAATATATAAATCCAAACTTGTTAATTGAGCTGTTAAAATGTCCTGTCTTTTTATTTTTCATTGTTTTTGTTTGCTTGATTTAACTATAATTGATAAGGTTGCATTAAAATATTCTACGAAAATAGTTGATTTGTAAATTGTCCTTATAATTTAGTTAATACTTTTTCTACTCTAATGCTAACCATATTTTTAGGATTTATTATTAAGTATGTAAACGTTTAGAACTATTACAGCTTTTTTTGTGGATTGAAGATTTTGTTAATATAGACTGACCATGTTATCTTTACGAATACTTTTTTCTTAAAGGTTTTTGTTGTTGTTCGGTGGTAGTATAGCCTAGCCACTGTATCCTTCTGTTGGCTAGTGTTTTCCTGGTATATTTCCCAACCTTTTACTTTCAACCTTTCATGTCCTTGTGCTTTAAGCATGTCTTTCTTTTTGTTTTTTGAGATGGAGTCCTGCTCTGTCACCCAGGCTGGAGTACAATGGCATGATCTGGGCTCCTCTGCCTCCCAGGTTCAAGCAATTCTCTTGCCTCAGCCTCCCAAGTAGCTGAGATTACAGACTCCAGCCACCACTCCCAGCTAATTTTTGTACTTTTAGTAGAGGTGGGGTTTCACCACGTTGGTCAGGCTGATCTCGAACTCCTGACCTCAGGTGACCTGCCCGCCTCAGCCTCCCAAAGTGCTGGGATTACAGGCATGAGCCATTGCTCCCAGCCGAGTATGTCTCTTTTTTTTTTAAATTTAATTTCAATAGTTTTTGAGGAACAGGTGGTTTTTGGTTACATGGATAAATTCTTTAGTGGTGGTTTCTAAGATTTTGGCGCACCCATCACTTGAGCAGTGTACACTGTAGCCAATATGTAGTCTTTTGTCTCTCATTCCCTCACTACCCTTCCCCCTGAATTCCCAAAGTCCATTACATCATTCTTACGCCTTTGAATCCTCATAGCTTAGCTCCTGCTTATAAGTGAGAACATATGATGTTTGGTTTTCCATTCTTGAGTTACTCCACTTAGAATAATGTTCACCTGTATCAAGGTTGCTGTGAATGCCATTATTTCATTTCACTTTATGGCCGAGTAGTATTCCATGGTGTATATATACTACATGTTCTTTATTTACTCGTTGCTTGATGGACATTTAGCTGGTTCCATATTTTTGCAGTTGTGAATTGTGCTGCTATAAACATACGTGTGCATGTATCTTTTTCATATAATGACTTCTTTGCCTTTGGGTAGATGTCCAGTAGTGGGATTACTAGATTGAATGCTAGCTCTACTTTTAGTTCCTTAAGGAATATTCATACTGTTTTCCATAGTGGTTGTACTAGCTTACATTACCACCAGCAGTGTACAACTATTCCCTTTTCATCACATCCACACCAACATCTATAATTTTTTGACTTTTAAATTATGGCCATTCTTTCATTATGGTTTTAATTTGCATTCCTCTGTGGTTTAATTTGCATATTTTCATATGTTTGTTGGCTGTTTGTATATCTTCTTTTGAGAATTTTCTATTTATGCCCTTTGCCTACTTTTTGATGGGATTATTTGTTTTTATCTTGCTGATTTGAGTTCCTTGTAGATTCTGGATATTAGTCCTTTTTTGGATGTACAGTTTGCAAGTATTTTCTCTCCCACTTCATGAGTTGTCTGTTTACACTGCTGATTATTTTTTTTGCTGTGCAGAAGCTTTTAGTTTAATCAGGTTCCATTTATTTATTTTTGTTGCATTTGCTTTTGGGTTCTGGGTCATGAATTCTTTGCATAAGTCCATGTCTAGAAGAGTTTTTCTGATGTTATCTTCTAATAGAATTTTTGTGGTTTCAGGTCTTAGATTTAAGTCTTTGATCCATCTTGAGTTGATTCTTATATAAGGTGAGAGATGAGTTAAGAATTTCTCTTATGAACAGCTAATAGCTATGCTTATATTTTTTACTCAGGCTATCAAACTTCAGATGCGTTTGGATTTATTTCTGCTATTTTGTGTTCTCAAATATGCCATATGGCTCCACTTTTCTTTTTTCATGTCTTACCTTCTTTTTGATTGATTTTTCTCACTCTATTAATTTTCACTGTACTAGTTTGAAAGTAATAAATTATACTTTTTGTCTGAGTTACCCGGGATGTTTAGCACGCCTACTTAATAAATCAATTAGTGTTTTTACCCTTCTCACAGATAGTGCAAACAATCTGCCTACCCTGTTTCTACTCAAGTGCTATTTTAATTCTTCCTATATTTTTGATACTACAAATTAGATACTTCATTCTTTTTGTTTTATACATTCAGTGTTTGTTTTAGAGTTCATTAAATGTTAACAATGTTTTTTGCTTGACATTACTTATGTGTCTTATCTTTACTCTGGGATTTTCTTTTTTCCTACTGATATTCTTCTGTAGTGTTTTGATTAATTGCCTTTAATAAGGACTTGATTGTAAAATTTCTTTTTTTTTTTTTTTGGTTTGTCTAAAGAATGTTTCTATTTGGCTTCGCTCTAAATATAATCTACATAGGCTATACAATTTTAGGTTGGCAGTCTTTTTTTTTTTTCTTAGCACTTTGAAGACACTAGTCCACCGTCTTTTGGTTTCCATTGTATCCTGTCTGTGTAATAATTGTTCTTTTTAATGTACATAGGTCTTTTCTTTCTCTGATTCCAAGATCTCTTTTCCAATTGCTATTCTGTAGTTTTACTGTAATGGTCTAGATGCAGACTCCTTTGTATTTATCCCACTTAGAAAGCATTTTAATTTCTGGATCTGAGTCTTGTCCATCAAAGCTGAAAAATTTTCAGCCATTTTGTCTCCAACTATTGTTTTCCCCAACTCCCCATTCTTTTATGATTTTGTAGAGCTTTTATTGTGTGTCAGGTGCTCTCGAGCACCTATTCCTTGTCTTTTCTCTCTACAATCTAGTTGTCTTTCTGTGCTGCATCTTGGTATAATTTTAACTTTAAAATTATATATGAATCCTGCTTTCAGATGTGTCTAATCTTCTATTTAATCCATTTCTTGTGTTTTAAAACTTCAATTACTATAATTTTTTATCTCCGTTAGTTCTATTTAGTGTTTTTTCAAAACTGCTTGGATATTTTTATTGTCTTTTTTTCCCTCTTACTCATAATTTCAATGCCCCTTTTTATTTCTTTGAACATATAATGAAACATTTGCAAATCACAACACCTTTCTTTAACCATATAGATTTTCAAAATACACCTACTGAAGTCTATGCAGATCTGATTCTACTGTCTGTTATTCCTGCTGACTCTTGCTCATGGTGCCTTTTTTTCTCATGTTCTTAAGGATATTCAAATGTGAAGTCAAGTTTAACGGAAATTTACGTATGGAAATTCTTTGCAACCTGGCTGAAGTAGCATTCTTCAAGAGAAATTTTCTTCTGTCAGGAATCTGGGGGTCATTACCAACCTGAGACCCTTTTATTTATTTTTAGAGATGCGACTCACTCTGTTGCCCAGATTGGAGTGCAGTGGTAGGATCATAGCTCACTACAGCATCAAACTCCTGGACTCCAGTGATCCTCCTGCCTCAGTCTCCATAGTAGCTGTGACTACAGGTGTGCACCACCACACCTGGCTAATTAAAAAAAATGTAGAAACTGGGTCTTGTTATATTGCCCAGGCTGGTCTGAAACTCCTGGGCTCAATGATCCTTCCACCTTGGCCTTCCAAAATGGTGGGATTACAGGTGTGAGCTACTGCACCCTGCTCCATGACTCTTTCAAAAGAAATTCTTGGCTTGAGTATTCTTTGAACCACCATTTTTAATGAAAGTGTCTCCTATCAGTAACCTCCTTAGTAAGGTCCTGTGTTTTATCTGTTTTTCGTCACACTTCTTGTGACTGTCCAAATGAAAGCTCATGGTCATTAAAGAGCACAAGATGCTCTAAGGACAGCAGTATCAATGAATATTCTAGGTGGCTATTAATTTCCTTCTGATATTTTCAGGGATATCCCCACTTCTGGTTTTACCCTATCTCAAACAAAGCCTCTTTATTCCTTCTCATCTTCTAGACCTTTTATCTTTGGAATGCCCTCACTATTGATCAAGTACTCAAGATCATTGTGGAGGTATTCATTCAGCATGATGTTTTAAGCCCTGGAAAGGTATCTTTTATTTCTCCCGACTGTATCATGATCTTAGTTATTTTTCATTTCTTACATATTTTACATACAGACTTTTCCTTCCTTCCTTCCTTCCTTCCTTCCTTCCTTCCTTCCTTCCTTCCTTCCTTCCTTCTTCTCTCTCCCTCCCTCCCTCCATGTCTCTCTCTCTCTTTCTTTCTTTCTTTCTTTTCTTTCTCTTTCTTTCTTCTTTCTTTCTTTCTTTCTTTCTTTCTTTCTCCTTTCTTTCTTTCTTTCTCCCTCCCTCCCTTCTTCCCTCCCTCCCTCCCTTCCTTCCTTTCTCTTTCTCTCTCTCTCTTCCTTCCTTCCTCTCTCTCTTTCTCTCTTTCTTTTTTCTCTTTCTTTCTCCCTCCCTCCCTTCTTCCCTCCCTTCCTTCCTTCCTTCCTTCTTTCCTCTTTCTCTCTCTCTTCCTTCCTTCCTCTCTCTCTCTTTTTCTTTCTTTCTTTCTTTCTTTCTTTCTTTCTTTCTTTCTTTCTCTCTCTCTCTCTCTTTCTTTCTTTCTTTCTTTCTTTCTTTCTTTCTTTCTTTCTCTCCCTCTCTCTCTGTCCTTCTTTCTTCCTGTCTTTCTCTTTCTCTCTTTCTTTCTCTCCTTCCTTTCGTTTTTTTGACAGAGTCTTGCTCTGTCACCCAGGGTGGAGTATAGTGGCATGATCATAGCTTAGAATTCTTAGAATTCTTTTTTATCTATGCTCATTCCCTTGATGACCTTGTCTAAATGCCTAAGTCCAAACCCATTAATGCATAGATTGTTCTCCATCTACGTCTTCAACCCAGGCCTATGCTGAGCTCCTTACCTGACTTTTCTATTTGGATGTCGAACAGCTCACAGTGTCTGGTGTTTGCCCCCTGCCTCAAATTGATTTCTTCTTCAATTTTCCTCCTTTTAGCTAACAGCAATTGCATCCTTCTAGTTCTTCTAATTCAGAGTCATCTTGGATTCCTTTTTTTCCCCACCCCACATTTAATCCATAAATAAATCTCACTAGTTTTATCTTCATACTGCATCCAGAATCTGACCATTTCTTTTCCCCTCCATGGCAACCAGTCATATCCATGCTAATATCAACTCTCACCTGATTTACTGCAACTGTCCTAAATGCTTCACCTGTCTCTGCCATTGGCCCCTTTAGTCTATTCCCACTCCAGCGGCCGTGGTGGTGCTATTAGGATGTCATTCAGATAATGTCATCCCTCTGCCTACAGCCCTCCAGAGTAAAAGCCAAAGTCTTTGTAATGGTCTTAAGGTCCTACACTCTGGTTTCCATCACTTTCTGACTTCACTTCCTTTTACTGTCTCCCCTGTATTCTTTGTGCTCCACTGGTCTCCTTGCCCTTCCTTGAACACACAAGACATGCATCCCCTTCAAGACCTTTGCACTTAATGTCCGCTCCACCAGGAGCACTTTCCCCAGATCTCTGCAGAGCTCATTTCCTCATCTCCTTCAGGTGTTTGCTCAAGTGTCACCATCTTCGTGAGCTCTGATCAGACCACTGCATTTAAGATTATTACCTCTCCCTCTGCATTCCCTATTCCCCTCCTTAATTAATCACTCTCCGTAGCACTTATCTTCTAACATATT
Source organism: Symphalangus syndactylus (assembly GCF_028878055.3). Lineage (NCBI taxonomy): Eukaryota > Metazoa > Chordata > Mammalia > Primates > Hylobatidae > Symphalangus > Symphalangus syndactylus. The sequence continues at coordinate 60,711,869 of NC_072445.2, forward strand.
CATTTTGTTGAGTATTTGGCACTCTTATTAGCTTCCTCAGGTAGGACAATTTTTTCTCTCTTGTTCACTGATGGATTCTCAGAACCTAAAACAGTGCTTGGCACATACCAAGCATTCAATACATAGCTATTGAGTGGATGAATGAATAAGTGGAATAATTAGCCTGATGACAAAAATGGACAAATTGAGAACATGGAACAGAAAGTGATCATTAAAGGGTTCAAATATTGCTTTCTTTCCATGGAAGAAGGGGAAGAATGAAAAAGAAGAAAACCATAGGTGATTTTGAAAATTCCCTAAAAATGAAGCTATTTATTAAAAAAAATTATCAGGTGCTCACTGCTGATCAAGTCCTCAAGATCATTGTGGAGGTATCCATTCATCTTGATGCTTTAAGCCCTAGAAAGGTATCCTTTGTTCCTCCTGACTGTATCATGATCTTAGTTATTTTTCATTTATTATATGTTTTACATATCAACTTTCTGTTTCTTTCTTTTTTCTTTTCTTTTCTTTTTTTTCGAGACAGGGTCTTGCTCTAATCACCCAGGCTAGAGTGTAGTGGCATGATCATAGCTCACTGCAGCCTTGACTTCCTAAACTCAAATGATCCTCCCGCCTCAGCCTCCTAAAATGTTGAGATTACAGGCATGAGCCACCGTGCCTGGCTCAAATGTTCTATGTTTACTTTGTTTTCATTTGTGGTGCTCAGATCAAAATCATTTCGTGTTAACAAAGATCTGATCATTATAAGAAAAATGTAATTACTGTGCGATGTCTATATGCTTGCTTCAATTTTATAGAGCCTCTTTCATAAGCGACCCTGAGAGTGACTACCAGCAATAATCTACCCTGGCTCGTCAGGATATTCAGATTTTTTTAAACGTTCCTTGTCATGTGACAATTGTGGATTATTTTCATATTTTCCTGTTACCACAATGTAGCATAAATATCATTTTCACTGTCCACAAACTTGAGTGCACAAAAAACATGACTTTAAGAACATAAGAAAAGTTACGCCATTTCATTTCTAACTTAAGCCCTTATTCCACTGGTGACAGGCACTAAAACTTAGTCAATGAGGGATAACTTCTCCCTGGGGCTGTATCTGAGACATAGAGGAGAGCTTCATGCTGTCAGTGAATTGGAGGGGAGGGGCATCTGGTCTTCTGTCTTCACCGTCTATTCATCCAGTGTTCCTTGAGCCATTTATGGTCACACCATTGTCTCTGGTTGTGGTCCACAAACTCCAAGTCCAACTCATTTTGATCCTGCGGCCCCTCCTGGTTCCCTGGTTTTCTCAGCCCTTTTGCTCCCTCATGGGAAGCGGGAGGGTGTAAGACTGTGTGCTGCTTTCCCACTCCTCTCCAGGGCAGAGACTCAGGGACCTGCCTTAGACCGCCTGCCATTTCACTTCTTTAGTCGCCACTTCAAACTGGCTAAGATGACTTCTTAAAGTTTCTCAATGTCCTAGGCTTCCTTGAGGAATTCCAGTCTCCCCTGATCTCAGATTCCTATCTGGAATTTCTACCAGTTCCCTTCCCTCCAGAGCCCATCTTGGCTGTGGACATAGGGCAGGGTCTGGCGAACTCTCTTGCAGGCCCACATCATCATCTGACTTGACTGTTTTCCTTTCCTAATTGTTTACCCTAGCCGATGGAGCTACAATTTAATTTTCAGCGATACTCTTTCCAATCTATTGTTTATGTCATAAACTTTGTGTGTTATCAATAGGCTCAGTCTATTGAAACTCAAAAACCCAGTTCTTAAAATTGCATCTTTGGTATGCATTCCTATCATTTGTGTAGGAGTCTCACCGGTCAATTTTGAAACTCAAACCTGAGTATGATTGGGTTCTTTCTCTTTGCATTTTGATAGTCCTAACAATCCAGGAGGTAGTGGGTGTTCTGATTTGATGAATGTTCATGAATGTGGATAGAGAAGCTCAAAGGCTATTGGTGAAAAGGAAGTATGGGAAAGAAGTCCTTCCCAAATCACAGTGACTTAAAAATAATTATCCATAAGACTCCAAACATCTGTATTAAAAAAATTCTCACAGAAACATTTTGCATTTTCACCCTACTCTCTAAGGGGCAATTTGTTTCTTCAGCTGCTGCCTCTCTTTGCATGGTCTGAAAATAATATTGATTTATGATTATTATTTGTTGTTTATTTTTTGCAGTTTGTGAAATAACCACAGAAACATTTTTCCTTTTCATCTGTGATTTTTTTTTTTAATATCAAAGGGGGTATGAATATCATCTCAATCAAAGGGGGTAGGAATATCATCTCAATCTTTGTCAAGAAAAATGTAGAAGTATCATAAGGAGATAAAAACCATAATAGGTAATCAACTGTGTATTAAAAAAATTGACTAAGTTTTTAAAAAAAAAAACAACTTTGGGCCCCCCCAAAGCAGAAAAAAAGTGATACAGAGGTAAGCATACACTTCTATTGCTATTTCTTTTGGAGCAGATGACTTGATTTTCTGCTTACTGGTCATGAAACTACTAAATATGTAACTTCCTAGGCTGAAAGAAAAGACTAAGTGCCCTTTTTGTATCGTGCTCTGGATCTCTGATGACAGCCAAGAGAGTCACAGTGAAAGAGTCACGCTTAACTCCTTGTGGTTCCATTAAGCTATCTACTGGCTCAGAACCTCAGACTTGCCTGAGAACATATGAGTTCTGCGGAATGCCGTGGCTAATCAGCCCTCAATAATCCTCTGGAAGCTCAAAAACCCTCTTCACTCTAGGCTCCCTTTAGCACCCCACTTTCCAGATTTGCTGCCCTAGAAGAATAGACGGAAACTATCATAGCACATGGGTTTTTGAGAGTAAAGGGCAGGGTGGAGGTGGGGTGGAGGCTGGGGATACAGAATAGAAAGCTGTTCATTCCATCTTTCATGTATGTACTTGCTCCAGAGATTTTAACACTTGTTAGGTCAAACCCATTTCTCCTTCAATGGGATGGATTTGAATGCTTCCCCAACACTATCGTATGAGAAACAACAATCAACATAGAAATAATTCTCAAAAGTCAGTGATTAAGCAGTAAAAGGTGTCATATTTAACTTTATTTTATTTTTTATTTAAATAATGGTTAGATGCCACGAAGTAGGTGGCAATGCCTTAACTAAATGCTTATTGTCAGGCCCGAGGGCCTCTTCCATCCTTGTCAAATGGAATGCCAACCTTCTCTCCTTTCATACAACACTGAAGTCAATTTTAAATTTTTCTTTAGAGAAATCAGTTCTTTGGGATTCTCCAATCACTACCCTTTGTTCGTGCCCAAAGCCTACTCTTGTATTCTGATAGTATGAATAAGACCAGACATACTTTCCTCATTACAACAAAAAAGTTGGGACAAGCATCGCTTTGGTTTAAATACTTTCAGAAACTGTGCAAATACTGGAGGAACAATTGATAGTAACAGTGAAAGCAAATAAAACTTGGTTTAAATATAGTTATCCCTTTCTTCCCGTCTTTCTTTCTCTAATAATAGAGCATTTATTAGATGAAACAAAGTAGGATCTGGTGTTTCCAGGGTGGGTAACATACACAAGTCGAATCTCCAGTTTCAATGTATAAATGTGTGGTCTCGCTGTAATCTTTATGAAGGCCTCAGCAGCTCAAGATAAGAGTTTACGTTTCAGAATCCGTGAAAACAAACTTAAAAATAAGAAAAAGATGCCAAAGTAAATGCAAATGCAAGCTGCCTCTAGTTTCTCGTTTGGAAGTTATATATTTGGTATTATAAGAAGACCAAAAAAGACACCTGAAGGGGGCTTATCCTCCACGCACAGAGACATGTTTATGACCCCACCGGAGTTGCTCCATCCCAGCTGTCTGCAGTGTGGTCTGGACATCTGTTTTTAACAGTTTCCAGGCGTGCCAGTGAGAACATTATCACGAATGGGTTGCATATGATTTGCACAAGGAGTGGAGGTTGTGTGGGAAACAGACAGCTAATAGAGGTTCAATAGTTTGGATAGTTCTTAATTTTCATTAACAACTCCTGGAGTGTGATGCTGAGCGCGATATAATTCAACTGCATGGTGCTTTGTTAAAAGGGGTACCTTGTAAAAACTTTCCATTCTATATTTGTTACACAGAGAACACCTATTTTAAAGTCCTTTTGTTTCTTGACAAAGCAAGATTACCAGCTGTGGGGTAGATAGGTAGAAAAGGGCGTTATCCCTCTCATGTCATTTACCCATGTGCTTGTCAGCTGACCCTCTTAATACCATGGCCAGCACCCGAAAACAGGCCCTTCTTCAGGTAAAAAGGCGAACAGATCCAGAGGGGTATATAGGAGGGAAATGGCATTGAGACGGGCTCTGCTGACTGTGCAGGCTGACTATGCTTAGCTCTGTTCCAGGCATGGCCAGGGCATGCGGCCTTTCAGGACACCCCACAGACTCTGCTATTGGTCATTTTCTTAGTGGGCAAGAAAGCATCAGGGCCATTAGAACCAGAGCCTATTGAATGCCAAGCCTGATTTTTTTTTGTTTTTGAACTCAAATTTAGTTCTAGGTTAGAAGCAAATGCAGGAGGAAAGAGAAGCAAATCCATTAGAAAGGGGAGAGAGTCAAGAATTATTTTGGAATAGCACTGTGCATTATCCATTCACCTGTATTCTTCCTATCATTCTTATCATCTGTGTTTACAGTAAAGATTTTCTAAGTTGTCATTTTATCAAGTATCCTAAAGAGTAGAGTTCCCCAACCCCTGGGCCAGAGACCAGTACCAGTCCATGGCCTGTTAGGAACCGGGCTACACAGCAGGAGGCGCACAAGTGAGTGGAGCTTCATCTGTGTTTACAGCCACTTCCCATTGCTCGCATTCCCGCCTGAGCTCTGCCTCCTGTCAGATCAGCAGCAGCATTAGATTCTCATAGGAGCATCAACCCTATTGTGAACTGCGCATGTGAGGGATCTAGGGTGCGTGCTCCTTATAAGAATCTAACGCTTGATGATCTGTCACTGTTTCCCATCACCCCCAGATGGAACCACCTAGTTGTAGGAAAACAAGCTCAGGGCTCCCACTGATTCTATGTTATGGTGAGTTGTATAATTATACAATTATTTCATTATATATTGTACTGTAAATAAAGTATACAATAAATGTATAAATAAAGTGCACAATAAATAGATAAAGTGCACACTAAATGTAATGCACTTGAACCATCCCAAAACCATTCCCCCACAACCCCGTTTGTAGAAAAATCGTCTTCCATGAAGCCAGTCCCCTGGTGCCAAAAAGGTTGGGGATCGCTACTCAACAGGACAAGAGAAAAATAAAAATTTGGCATCTATAGTTTTATCTCTATTGATTCCTTAAAACTGTATCAACAAATGTATTATTTTTCAATTAGTTATTCATTCACATGGTATCAGATTCAAAATTATAAAAATATGTACATAGAAAAGTATTTTTTCTTGCCCCATCTGTTAGGCAACTCATTCTTTCTTGGGGTCACTAGTGACTTTATCCCTTCAGAAATATTCTCTATAACTCACATTTTAGACATGAATATTTTTCCTGGCAAAATGAAGAAATACCAAGACAATTTTTGAGTTCTAATCTTTTATTGCAACATTCAATAACGTTACGTAAGTATGTTTCAAAAACCAAGTTACGTGCTCAATAAGCTTATAGGGACCACAAAAGAAGTCCATGGTATAGTTTCTGGCCTCAAGGAATTTAAGATTCTGACAACCAGAGAGATCATATGCATAACATAAATATATTTTATTGAACTGAGCACAGTGCATTGTAATTTCCTTCTCTTTGATTAGGATTGCCTTGACAATAGACTCTTTCACACTTATCTTTCTATACATGGGTCCTTGCATGGTGCCTGGCCCAAAATAGGCAGTCTAAATAAACGATTGTTGAATGAAGGCATGGATGAATGAAAGAATGAATGGAGAGTGGATCGAGAAGTCAAGAAAATGCTTGAGAGAAAGAAAATCCTACTAACGGCCGGCAATGGCTGGCGACAGTGAAACAGACAGTAGCCAAACATTGGAATTCTGAGAGTCTCCCTCAGGACAAAGAGAGGGGTGAGGTTCCATGGAAAAGGTGGAGAGAGGAAAGAGGAGACGGAGGGAGTGCGAAAACCATTGTAGGTGCGGTGAGCTGGGTGAACAGGAAAAGCAAAGTTATGGTGGCAGAAATGCACAGTTTGCTAACCAAGACCAGAGAGGACATTGACTTGATGCAAGCATCATTTTTCTTTTGAGATTTGGTGAAAATTTGGAGAGGCATGATGTAACTGAATTGTGATGAGCCCTGAGTGTCAGCAGAGGGATTTGAACTTTATTCCAAAGGCATTAGAAAGTGATTCAAAGCTTTTGAGCTGGTGAATGCTTAGGAAGAGTAATCTGATAAACCAGAAGCTAGGAGACTGGCTTGATAGGTATTGTGATATTGGCGGCATTGGATGATAAATTTTAGGAAAGGGTGTAGTTCTGGGAATGGGAAAGAGAAATTGATCTTAAAATATTTCCGGGGGATGTACCAAGGGCGTTTGATAGTTGATGGGACAATAGAGGAGAAAAAAAAGGGACAGTTTTTGTTTAACCTCAGTTATCTAGAATGCCACTAATCCAATGCACTCACATTTACTGAACACCTACTGTGTTCTAGGCCCTACCCATTTCGTAGAGCAGATCCCTCAGATATACAACTGGACCTCATCAAGAACTGAATCAATACAAACGTCCTCATTGGGATATTAGCTAACTATAAGGTTTTCTGGATATTGATCACATTTATTGACATGTTCTACTTATTTGACTTTTTCAAAGGGGGAAAGAAGAGCTGTAAAATGCTCTTGAAATCAGGTTTGATGGCAATTAGAATCATCCATCTGCAAGGAGGGCCCCTTTTGTTGTCCATCTTTCTCTCCTCCTCCTTTGGTTCTCACATGTTCACAGTCATCCCAACCCCATGATTTTTTCAGTCCCTGGCTGGGGCTCTCTGGACTTGTTTGCTCATAAATCCTGTGCTCTTTTAGAACTTGTGGTTTGTGAAAGATTGATAACTGGTGTCAGGTCCCCTCCCTCCCCAGCCCACCCTCTATAGTCGTTCCATAGTGGTATATAATGTGACACTTCAGAAGCCACAGAAAGAACTGGGAGGATTTACTTGTTAACAAAGAAATTATTGCTGCCGAGTGCAAATGCCATTCCAAGCCTGGGGAATACGCCGCTTGGCATTTGCTCAGGGTTCTTCCTAATCTGCTTCAGTCAGTTTTGGTTTTATGAATTTTTTGCTTTTTGGGGTCTAAAAACCAGTTTGGGATGCGTTCCTCTTTCCAAGCCTCCCTTATTCCATCTTAAAGCACACACATGCACACACACAAACACACGCCCCGTTACTATGTGCCTTTAGCACATGGTTGTCCATAACAAAAAGTGGAAATTGCCCCAGAACGTGACATGACTTAAAAAACAGTAAAAAAATTTGGATAAGGCTGAACAAAAGCAAGAAAGAAGAAAGGGAGAAGAAACACTCCCCCTTAATCAAATCTTTCATTTCCCCTAGAGCAAGCAGTTCTTAATTATATTGAATGAACAGACACAACAGTGTGCCATGAGCTGCTCCAAACAGCTGTGGGAAGGCTCCATTTTCGGGCAAACGTGGCCGGGGAGGAAGACTCCACCGGCCAGTCTGCACATTTAGATCAGGACTATTTCTGAGGTCTGTTCCTGGGCCTGTTTGGGAGGAAAACCAAGGCTCAATTCCCTCCAGCTGTGTTTTTCTGTTGATGTTCTTTTGCAATTAAAGATTTCAACCAGGCTTTCAGTGGGTTCTTCCAGATCTGTCATCTACTCTACTTTACTAATAGTCGACTGTGGATGGATTGGCATTTCCGTGAGTTCACTCTTTGGTCCAGAAACCTGCTGAACTTGTCTCCAGCTGCAGAACAAGAGTTTTCTTCTCTTAACCTGTCACTTAACTACAGGTTTGTGAACAGAAAAGAGAACAAGCCCACTCCATCGTCTTTCCCTGGTCACCTACACCCAATTCCAGTTCCCACTCCAATTATAGCTGCTTATTTTCTTCGCTTTACCTGTCTGGTTTTTATGTTAAAAAAATACGAATGAATGCAAAAGAGGACAACTATTTAAAAATAAATGTTACTGCCTGATTACAAGATACTTGTCATCGAGAAGACTGCTTGTTCTTCTTTTCCTATTGTATTTCTTTATCTCTATTTATCATATGTAACAACAGCCAAATTGTAGTATGGAAAGAAACACATTCTGTAATTTGGGTTTATTAAATTTCCTATCATCTTCCTTTTATGTTTCTTTCAACAGACATTTTATCATCCCAGGGGATCTGAAACATTTTCCCATGTAAATAGGCATCTAAACCACCAAGTTTTCCATTCTTGTTTCTTCTCATGTAGGTTTATTGATTGTTTTCCCTTTATAAAATTGTAAATAAAATAAACTACTAGTTAAACTTTAAGTCACTGAATCAATTCTATTCATTAGCTGATAAACTTCTAATATATTTACAGCATTAGAACTTTCTTTTTGGTCTCATAACGCTTTTGACATCGGGCCGTATGCTTTGTTAATGATAGTTTTTGTTTGGGTTTGTTTCTGATAGAATTTTCACTAGTAAATCCATGTCTAGTAATTGTCTTTAAAATGCTCTTTAGCACACTGAATTTCTCTTGTTATTTCTATTGGCTTAACAGGTAGTCAAAGATGTTTTCATTTGTTGCCATATTAAAGACCCATTACAAATTAATAATGAGAGTAGCAACAAATTTCCCCCTAATATTTTCTCAATCTTCCACTGATTTAACACTATTCCTCACATATACCAATTCCATTAAAAAGCTCTTCCATTCCAAAGTAAACAATATTCTATTAATAGCAAGGACGTTAGGGCTGTGGCTTGTGGCCTTAGGGTTCCATTATATTATTCAATCTCTCTGTGCCTCATCCTGTATTAGTGAGGGGACATTGGGCAAGATACTGTAACCCTTTCTTTGCTGCCTTTGACAATGGGGAAGAGGGTTATACATAGAGATGCAAGATGGAGATGATGTAAGATGAAGACATGAAGTGATGTAAAAAGTACTAAACCCTTGAACTGAATTACACGATTACAAATATTCCAGCTCCCCCACAGGTACCGAGTCTGTTTCTCAAACGCTTCATTTGGATTTGACTATCTTCTCCTCAATCGCTTTAACTCATCGCTTTTGCCTAGAGATTCCCAGCTGCCTGCACATTAGAATCACCTGTGGTGCTTTTTTAAATCCCTGATGCATTAGTCGTTTGTAAAGTTCCTCATGTGATTCCACTGTGCAGCCAGTGTTAAGAACCAGTGCCATGCCCAGTCATGTGCGGATTAAAATTCTTTTTCTTAACTCCGTTTCTTCCTTTCGAGGAACATCATGATTTTTGGAGAAATGCTTTGAGTTCAGCAATCAATTCACAAAAAGGATGCTCGTGGTCATGCCATAAGGTCAGTGGTTCTCCTATCCCAAGGGCACTCATACCCTGAGAAGGTAAAACCTCATCTGGGGAAGACAGTCAGAAAACTAACTTATATCCACTGAAAGGATGTAAGTGGCCCTCCTTGTGCAGTCAGCTAACTAGCTGCCTGGATCTTTCTCTCCTTTTTGCAGCTGCGTGGCTAACAGCTGGCAGAATGGGGTCTGTGTGTACCAGCTGCTGTCCCACCCCTCCAGGCCTGTGGGGTAGGGCCCCTGGCTGCCCTTCAGCAGCAAGTCTAACTGCCCTCAGCGAGGAATTAATCGAGAGTCCTCAGGTCCTGGAACTCAAGCCCATCTGTCTTGTGTTCTGGGGTTCCATGGGCCCCTCTGGTTTGTGAAAATACCTGGTCCAGGCCACCCCTGGTGAGAAGCAGGAAAACTGAGGGAAGGGAGATTGTCTGGTGCCTCTCCTAGGTTTTGGAGCAAGATATGCAAGTGTGAGAAGTTTATTAGGGAATCTCTCATACAGTTCAGCAAAGTGAAATGCTGTATAGAAGATCAGTTTTGTACTAGCCCCCTCCCACCTTTTTTGGTTGTTTTACAATGCCTTTTTCTCCTTTTTCTTTCTCTTCTTCAAGTTTATTTCTTCTTTTCTGGTGGAAAATACTACTGTTCTACAAAAAAAAAAAAAAAAAAAGAAAAGAAAGAAAAAAAATCAATGAAAGACCCAATACTAAAAATCATCACTGTTAATAGTTTTTCTTCCAGTCTTTTAATATGAATATTGTTTGTTTTTATCATACTGAACATCCAACTTTTTCCAATATTTTCTTGTAGTACCACGAAATAAACATTCCCCCATATTATTGATAACTTTTCAGAAACATTTTCTTCAGTAAATAATATCCCATGAAATGAATGTAACACACTTACTGTTTCCCTTTTAGAGTTAGCATGTTTCCAAATTTTTATGTTTATAAATAATAAACAAAACACTTAAAAATATAGGTAATAAAAAGTGTAAATGGAATAATAGCTTTAATATACAGAGAGCTCACATAATCAATATGTGAAACACCAATTTTGAGAAAAGGACATGAATGAGGAATTATACAAAAAACAAATATTGAGTGGCCACTAGATATATGATACATGTTTATATCTATTAATGAACACAAAGTGACAAGACGGCAACAAGAGCCTTTTTTTAAAAGATTAAATTAGCAAATGTTTTCAATAATGATATTGGTAGGGTAGAGGTTGTCAGATACCCTTAACAAGAAAATGAATTGCTAAAACATTTTCTGAACAAAACTTTGAAAATATAGCACCTTTCGGCGGGAACCGCCGTCTTCCAGTAATTTGCCAAGATGATGAACACAAAGGGAAAGAGGAGAGGCACCCAACGTATGTTCTCTAGGCCTTTTAGAAAACATGGAGTTGTTCCTTTGGCCACGTATATATGAATCTATAAGAAAGGTGATATTGTAGGCATCAAGGAAATGGGTACTGTTCAAAAAGGAATGCCCCCAAGTGTTACCATGGCTAAACTGGAAGAGCTACGGTGTTCCCCAGCATGCCGTTGGCATTGTTGTAAACAAACAAGTTAAGGGCAAGATTCTTGCCAAGAGAATTAATGTGGGTATTGAGCACATTAAACACTCCAAGAGCCAAGCTAGCTTCCTGAAACACGTGAAGGAAAATGATCAGAAAAAGAAAGAAGCCAAAGAGAAAGGTGCCTGGGTTCAACTGAAGCGCCAGCCTGCTCCACCCAGAGAAGCACACTTTATGAGAGCCAGTGGGAAGGAGCCTGAGCTGCTGGAACCTCTTCCCTACGAATTCATGGCATGATAGATGTTAAAAAAATAAAAAAAGACCTCTGGACTGTAAAAAAAAAAATGGAAAAATAGAACATATGTCAACTGTGCTCTTGCACACACATGTTTATAGCAGCACAATTCACAACTGCAAAAATATGGAACCAGTCCAAATGCCCATCAGTCAATGAGTGGATAAAGAAAATGTGGTATACATATACCTTGGAATACTACTCAGCCATAAAAAGGAACAAAAAAATGGCATTTGCAGCAACCTGGATGGAATTAGATACCATTATTCTAAGTGAAGTAACTCAGGATTGGAAAATCAAACATCGTATGTGGGAGCTGAGCTATGAGGATGCAAAGGCATAAGACTGATAAAATAGACTTTAGGGACTCCGGGGGAAGGGTGGGAGGGCGGTGAGGGATAAAAGACTACACATTGGGTACAGTGTACACAGCTTGGGTAATCGGTGCACCAAAATCTCAGAAATCACCACTAAAGAACTTATTCATGTAACCAAACACTGCCCGTTCCCCAAAAACCTATTGAAATAAATAAAAACAAAAAAAGATAAAAAAGAATAAAAGCAAAGTAATATCAAAAAATATGTCAAGCATCCTTAAAAATTGTATACTTTTTAAGAAAGGCGTTTGTCCTCAAAAACAAAGTTCTGTTTTCAGAAATCAAAAGTTCAGACAAAGATTTATGTATAAAGCTCTTTAATGCATTGAATATAGTAATTAAAAGTAGAGGCAAATCAACTGGCCGTATACCTCTATTACATGTATATCAGGTGGAACACAAGTAATTGTAGAAGAGAACGGAAAATTCTCGAAATATTTTGTTGAATAAATGCAGCATGAGATGGAATTGTGTAATAGGATTTTACAAATGCTTATCAAAATAACTGAAAGGAACTAACTATTAGTTACCTCTGGTTATTACGAATGAATTTAAATTTTGTTATGTTTACTTGTCTTTTGTAAGTTCTCTACAATGAAAATATTATACAATGAGACAGGGAATATAAGTGAGTAATTGAAAATTAGCTCCTGATGCCAGTTCTGGCCCTATCACTTACTATTTAACCTGGGGCAAGTTATTGAGCCTCTCTGTGCCTTGGTTTCCTCATCTGTAAAATTGGATAACAATAGTACGTCCACTCAATAGGGTTTTTTTGACAGTAAAGGATTCAATCACATAAACCTTTAGGACAGTTTCAGGGACAGTGTAAGTGCTCAATAGTGTTAACTATTCTTAATTTTTTAGTAATCACACAAAATTTTAAATTATGCAATCTGTCTCTTCCTCAAAGAACACTTTAGTAAACATGTATGCATAGAACTCCCCCTTCCCAATTTTAAGTTTTTTCCTTGGGATAAATTCTCAGAAATAAAATTCCTAGATCCTTGATAATTTTTGCTGAAGTTCTTTCCAAAGCTGCTATAAGACATTTTCATGCCAAAAATATGTGACGTCACCTGTTTTAGAAAACTCTTACTAAGTTATTATTTAAAAAATAGGTATGTGACAAGGGAAAATGGCTAATATTTTAAATTTAAATTTCTTTGATAATTTTTGAGATTAATAATTGTTATGCTTACTATTGCTAAACTTTCTTTTTTGTAAAATCATTCCTATCCTTAAATTACTTAATTATTGGTATCTTAGCATTTTTCTTATTGACATGTATAAACTCCTTATATGGTAGAAATATTAAACAACTTTCTGACACAGCAGCTGTGAAGATTTTTCTCATTTGTGGAATTATTAATATTTTTTGGTTTGATATAAAGTAATTTAAATATCTTATTGTCAAATCTATCCCACTTTTGCTTGGCAAATGTTGGGATTGATTTTAAAATTTAACAGCTTCAGATGGGAAGATTTTTGACATAATTCTATATTATTATATTAGCCCTTAAAAGCTTTTTGGTGATCGCTATTGGGAATGCCATTTTTTAATTATGGAGGAGAACTTTTGCTCACTAAGGTGACTGACCAGGAAGCATGAGTGAGCTTGGTTCATTAATCAGTCTGAAAGATTTCTAAAAATTCTGCGTCATCAGGCAGAATCTTCAAGGTGGTAGCTTACACCCTCATCCCCTTCAAAGTACAAAAACATAGGTTCCTCTCACTAATCACTAGGTAAATGTTGTCCCCAGGGTAGGCAAACTATGACTGAGGCCACATTGACCTCTACCTTGTCAGATTAGGCTAGAAACCACGTGGCATACCTCCTTTACAGTGGTTTGATCAAATGGTCAAGTCCCACAGCATAAAACTGTGGCATGTGATGTTTACATGATCCTAGGAAGAAAACGGATGAGCCGATGTTGACAAGAGCTTAAGTAAGTCTCCATGTACATCAAGTACTTTGGAGATGCCAAAGGTTTAACTTTAAAGGGCAAAGACCTTAGGACAAAGCAACTTGAAGAAGCCAGGAACTAAAGACGGGACATTTGGTTCAAAACTTCAAGTGGCTCTCCGCCCACTGCCCCAAGATTGCATGACAGGTCAGTTTGTGTTCTGATTCCTCAGTTTCTCCATGCTTCTTCTTCTCATCGTCATATCCTTCTAGAAATATCCTGAATTTTCAAAGCTAAGTGATAGTGACTGTATGTTAGAGAGTAGTCCCTGCCAAAATAAAAGGTTATTTATAACAACAAAAAGTCACTTAGTTCATCAGTATCTAAAGAAGTGGCCACTTGCCTGGACATTTTATTATAAATGAAGGCACTTTCCTTGAATGTTGACCTTCTGCCTTGCTTTGTAGTGGGCTACCTCATCTATGTTACCTTGTTTTTTTTTGAGACGGAGTCTTGCTCTGTTGCCCAGGCCGGAGTGCAGTGGCACTATCTCGACTCACTGCAAGCTCTGCCTCCCAGGTTCATGCCATTCTCCTGCCTCAGTCTCCCAAGTAGCTGGGACTACAGGTGCCCACCACCACACCTGGCTAATTTTTTGTATTTTTTAGTAGAGACGGCGTTTCACCATGTTAGCCAGGATGGTCTCGATTTCCTGACCTCATGATCCGCCTGCCTTGGCCTCCCAAAGTGCTGGGATTACAGTCGTGAGCCACCGCGCCCGGCCGTTACCTCTTTTCTAGCTATTGTTCACTAAACTATATGAGCAAACTTGATCTCTTGTTAGGCATTTTGTATGATAATGACAACACATTACGCAAAAATGGTCTAAAAAATATTTTTTTTGTCTTGAAATATTCTCCCCTGACACATTCATGAATCTCTTTGACAGCACTATTGTGGGATAACGTTGACAGTCAGACCATAAGAAATGAATGGAAGCTGACAACATGCTTTAACCTAAATTGTAAAGACTGTTGTCTGGCTATTCAAGTCAAAAACAGAGTTTACATAACCACCTAGCATGGTTTCTGGTTATGTAAAATGTGACTGGGTATCTGAATCCTGGATCAAAAGCTTCCTCCACATGAATGGTTCAGTTAGGAGGGGGAAGAAAACCCAAGATTGAACTTTGCCAATGAAAGCATGGATCATTTCACATTTTGCTTTGTGAAAGAGCAGAAAGTAAAGACAAATGAAGAATATGCACGGGGCACATCAGAACACCAGGTCAGTGGAAAAAATAAGCCTGGAAAATGTGGGGGAGAGAAGCGAATGACTCAAAGGAAAGTCACGAGGACCTGGCAAGCTTTCAAGAGAAGTTGAATAACAGGGGAAGAGAGATGCTTGACTTGGGGACAAACAACTCAAAAAAGCTGTAAGTTTAGTTCCTCAAGGGTTTGCTGAGCATTTTCTAGGAGCTATGCACCTTGTAGGCCCAAAGTACTGGGCATGGGGGACATACAAAGAAATATGTGTTTTCATCCTTGACTTCACAGAGCTCCTGCAGGTTTGAAGCACAAAGCCTTCATGGGGGATAAATAAACATAAGAGGGGGGGTCCGATTGAAAACTATAAATGCCCAACATGCAGGGCAGTGAAAACCTATACTATGGGCTATCAGGGATAGGAGAGATAGACGTTCACCTGGAATCTGAGACGGGCATTGAAATAACGGGGACAATTTGGGCAGATGAAAGACACAGAGTGTCCCAGGAAGGAGTGAGCCTAGGCATAGGTTTAAAGATGGGGACGAGCTTAGCAAGTGTGGGTGCACGGCCAGAAGACCTGCCTGGCAGGGATGAAGGGTCTGCACTGTGGCCAGACTGAAGATCGTGTGGAGCGATAGAATGAACGGTTTGGCCATGAAACAATTGGCAGCAGAAACCAAAAAGTCACAGTTGTAGTGACACTTGATGCACACCATAAGGGTACAATGTCAAATGATGAAAATTGAGCTGAAAAGTGGCATAAAAACAGGTGCTTGTCGTTTTAAGAATCAGTGGGCACCGAATGCATCATGTGATCAACAGCAAATCATTAACTTATTTGGGCCTAAATATTCTCACCTGTAAAATGGGGCTGGTAACTTCTAGGGTTGTTCAATTAATAAAACTGGGTTAATATATAAATGTGCTTATAAAATGTAATGCAAATATAAATAATTAGGGCAGGGCTGTGGTGAAATGTAAAAGTGTGGGCTTTGAAGTCAGATAACCCTGGGCAAAAATTCTTGCTCCTCCACTTTTGTCCTTGGGCAAATTATTTAACCCCCTGAAACCTCAGATTTATCCATTTAAAATTGAGACTAATATTACAATATCTATTTGCAGAATGGTGAGTGATTAGAGGAAACATTTAGAAAGTGTCTAGCATAAAATGACCCCTTAGCAGAGGTAACTCTTGTTGTAATTAAGCCCTTGGTAAAGGGAACCTGCCTCCTTATTAGGAAAGATTAGTCCCCTGGCTTTACATGAATGGAGGGAAATTGAACAGAGGTTGGATAAAGTGTTTTAGATGGTGGAGTGTCAGTGGGGAGTGAGTCAGGTTAGTACGTGTCCCTTAAACAACTGGATGAAGAGAGCTGAGGCCAGCTGGGGAGGTCAGAGCACAGATGACTCTAGGGTCTCTACGTTGAAAGAGGGTGGGATGGCAATTTAATTAGAAAAGGGAGTAAGAATTTGAGGACTTCTCTTGAAGTAGCTTTTATGTAGAAATCATGTTGACTTGACTTGGATGTATATTTACTTGGGGGGCGGCTTGGAAGGCTGACAAAGATGAAAATTCTAAATTCTCCAAGAGATACCTTTGGTCCTGACACCTTTCCAGAGTGGAAATGTATACATGATACATTTCAGTTATTGGGAATATGCCTTTTACCAGTATCAAAATACAGTTAACCCTCGAACTGCACGAGTGTGAACTGCGAGGGTCCACTGATGCATGGATTTTCTTCTGCCTCTGCCACTCCTGAGACAGCAAGACCAATCCCGCCTCTGCATCCTCCTCCTCAGCCTACTCAACGTGAAGATAATGAGGATGGAAATCTTTATGGTGATCCACTTCCATTTCGTGAATAGTAAATACATTTTCTCTTATGATTTTCTTATCCTTTTTTCCTTGAGTTTACTTTACTGTAAGAATACAGCATATAATACATATAATATATAAAATATGTGTTAATCACCTGTTTATGTTATTGGTAAGGCTTTTAGTCAACTGTAGTCTATTAGTTGTTAGGTTTTGGGGGCGTTATGTGTGGATTTCCAACTCTGTCAGGGGATTGGTCCCCCTTGTCTCCCCATTGTTCAAGGGTCAACCGTAATACGTGTATATGGTAACAATATTGTGGTATCAATGGTAACAATGTAAATGGTATCTAAGTGCTTGAGACTCCTAAGATCTCAATTCAGCAGCCTTCTGCTCCTTTGCTTCCTTCCTTTTTTTTTTTTTTTTTTTTTTTTTTTTTGAGACTGGGTCTTGCTCTGTCATCCAGGCTGGAGTGGAGTACAGTGGAGGTGCAGCCTTTAACTCCTGGGCTCAAGTGATCCTGCTGCTTCAGCCTCTCAAGTATCTGGGACCACAGATGTGCCTCACCATGCCTAGCTAATTTTTAAATTTTTTGTAGAGACAGAGTCTCACTATGTTGCCCAGGCTGGTCTCAAACTCCTAGCCTCAAGTGATCCGCCTGCCTCGGCCTTCCAATGTGTTGGGATTACAGGCTGAGCCACCGCACCCAGCCTGCTCTGTTTCTTTGTTCCTTCTTCCCTGAGGTGATCTATTAAAATATTACTGGTTTCTGTTTTTTCCGCTGGTTGTTTTTTTCAGATTCCTGTTAGTTAAATGTTAGATCTCCTGAGTTACTTTTCTAGTCTCTTATCTTATTTATCTTAACGTGTATATTCTGGGAGAGTTCCTCAACTTTATTTTAGAAGCTTGACTTTCTTTTTAATCTAAGCAATTATACTTTTAAGTCCTCAAATTTATTTCTTGTTCTCTGATTGTTCCTTTTTCATAGCTTCTTATCATCATTTTCTAGATGTAATAGTATCTTTGATCTCTCTTTATAAGAAATGGATTCTTTAAAAATGTCTCTTCTGCTTTTGGAATTTTCTGTTTCCTCTGGGTTATTTTGCTTAGTTATCTTGATCTTTTGTTGTTGTTGCTGTGTTCTTTTTCTAGACCCAGTGGTCCTTGGTTGTATGTCTTCACCTAAGAAAAAACTTTGGGTGGTTGGTTTGGATTTCATTCATCGTGTAGATGTGCAATGGCTTCTCATTGGGAAGCTGGCATACTTCTTTTGTGGGAAGGTCTTATTCAGGTATTGTATTAGTCTGTTCTCATACTACTATGAAGAAATACCTGAGACTGGGTAATCTATAAAGAAAAAGACGTTTAATGGACTCACAGTTCCACAATGGCTGAGGAGGCCTCACAGTCATTGTGGATGGTGAAGGAGCAAAGGCCCATCTTACATGGCAGCAGGCAAGAGAGCGTGTACAGAACTGCCCTTTATAAAACCATCAGATCTCGTGGGACTTATTCAATATCACGTGAACAGCACAGGAAAAACCTGCCCCCATGATTCAGTTACCTCCCACCAGGTCCCTCCCATGACATGTGGGGATTACGGGAGCTACAATTCAAAATGAGATTTGGGTGGGGACACAGCCAAACCGTATCAGGGATGTCAGAATCAATCCCCCTAGTAAAGCATTAGCTTTCCTCAGATAATGTGTTCACTGGCTTTGCAGAGTGTTGATATTTTACTCCAAAGAAAACTTGCTCTCTGAAAACAAGGGAGGGAAGAGGAGGATGAGGATGAGGATTTGGGCTGGTGCATGTGCACAATTTCGAGATATCCCATTAATCCCTCACCTCTCACTCTCACCTGGGTAATATCTGCTGACTCGACCTAGAGCCCACTTTAGGGCTTGAGGTTCTACTGGGCAGACTCTATCCTAATCCTTTTCTCCTCCATTAAATGTAGTGGCTTCCTAAACCTCTTTCTTCTGTCTACCCATCGCTATCTGTGTTCCATGTTCTAGAAATTTGTTGAAATTGGTTGAACTCTCTATATTGGTGAGTGTCCTATTCTCTTCACTTTTATGACAGATTCCTTTCTGTACCTATACACTTTTATTCAGGGGTCTTTGGGAGGGGCCCGAGGCAGATACATTTGCATGGTCTGCATTTGGAATGATAGCCACTGCAAGAAATAGTTGACATCCACACTGCAGCCTTGCCAAGAAGGTGCACCATTTTTATTTCACAAATGAAGACACAAAAGGATCAGCATGATTAAGTAACTGATCCCAACCTTACATAGCTAACAAATGGCTAGGCTGATATTCAAACTGGTTACAACACTTTAAAATACTCTTATTTCTCTCTCAAAGGGCAGATTTATGGTGATCACTTCCTCAAAATGTGTAAGTAAGAGTTACCTTTTCATTGCAATCATTGAGAGACCGGGTGAGCATTGAGAGAGAGCACAGATCGGGGGCTGTGTGGGTGGCTGTGGCTCCTGCATGCTTCTTTTCGGGCAAAGACCTAAATTCTAGTCCTCTGGACTAGACATTCCGCTAAAGCACAGCCTTTGGCACATTTTTAGCTTTGTTGCTTTACCTAGAAAGCAAGAAGTTTTGGTAACCTAGTTGTTAATATTTCTTTGACATGGAATATTCTAGAATTCTCATGAGTGTTGCTGCAGGTTTTGAGAATTTCCTAATGGTTGGTTTCTAAGAGCAGCAGAGTAATCTCCCTTTCTTCTATGCAAAAGCCAAAATAGAGCAGAGAGAAAGGTATAGCAATGAAGATAAAGCTCCATTCCTTGGCAGTCAAAGGTATTTGTGAAGTAGTTACAGGTGCAAGGTGCTCTATGCCTTAGGCTCCCACCGCTTCTTGGATAGGGGCAGTGCTAGATTTCCCATGAAGCTAATGAAACTTAAGCATGAGGGCTTCTCTCTCATATGGGACACTTCTAATATTTTATTTTAAATTCTGTATTCTGAAAGAGGGACCTCCAAATGGTATAAACTTCAGACCGTACAAAGCCAGGATCCTCCCACAGTTGGCAGGAGGGTGGTGTGTCAGCGATGGAGAGAGAGTATCAGCTTCCTTTTGGTGTGGGGTCTGAGAAAGCACAGCACAAAAGGAAATGGGAAACTGACAATCATCTGCTGAGTGTGATGCCAAGTCAAATAATTCAGATGCAGCATCCAGTTCAGTCTTGATTTATCTCCGTGGCCCAATGTTCTATTACTCGGGCTAACTTCACTTCCATTTCTACAGGCCCAGTTTGTGCTGAAGCCAGGAGGCTGTCCACACCAGGGGAGAACTGGGAGGTGCTCCTAAGGAGCTTCTTTCTTCTTTATTTTTGGGAAACATGCTTAAAGCTGAGGACCAGGCAGAATAGTTTAAGTTGGAAATGTAAAGTGGCAATTCTCTGTATTTAGTTGATCCTGGCCCTGTGGGAGTAGCTTAGCTGAAATGTGGTAGAACATTTTCTCTTGGTAGATTACAAGTTTCAAAAATACCTTCCATGCGTCAGAATTTTCTAAATGCATCCCTGCTTACGGTGAGGCTGAGGGAACACATTTCACTCAGGAAATTCCAGTCATTTGAAAAAGAAACTCTTAGGGGACTTGCTAGAAAATTGGAAAAGGGGAAAGGTAGATCAATGTATATATTAGAGTCTGCAAGATTATCAGGTTCCAGGCCCATGATGTAGTGTGATAACAACCGAGGAAAATATCGAAGTAAGGGCAGTAGGTTTGGTATTAAGCCATGCCGAGCAAAAATTGTTTTTCTCAACATTTCCTTAGGTAAACCACCCATGCTAAAGTCAAGTATTAAGATTTTAGCACAATGGTCCAGGGGTATTTTTACATAGTTCTTGAGGCTTTAATAGTTGTGCAAGTCATTCACTACGATGTGAGAGTCTCTGGCATTGCCAATATCTTGGTTAGAAATCTTTTGGTTACAGGTGACAGAAAAATGAACCCAAATCAGCATATGCATACACGTAATTGGAGAATGCAGGGCAGCACTAAGATGGATTTAGCAGCTCAAACAATGTCATTAGGAGGGGATTCTCTCTTCCTCATCTCATGTTTTTTTCCATGTGTGGGGACTGGTAGTGGCTGGATGGCTCCAGCAGCTCCAGCTCAAGTTTATTCACTGAGGTATCAAGTTTAGGAGATGCCACTGAAGCAATCGTATTGGAGAGTATATCAGTTAGGATTCTGCATGATGAAAGTCATAGAAAACCCAAGTCAAACTAGACTTGGCAGAAACAGTGTGTTGGCTCACATAACTGGAAGCCTACGGAAGCTCTGATTTGGGGTAGAGCCTGCTTTAAACCTCTAACAATATCCCCGAGATTTCTGTCTTGTCTGAGCTTTCTGTGGGTGCCAGCTGCCTTCACCCCATGACTCCTTTCATGGGCCAAGAAGGCTGAAGCAACCTACACCCCTCTGCCTCTTGTCCTCCCACTACCAAGTCCAAAAGAAGAGTGGTAACTTTTCTTTGGCTGGGTTCATGTTACCCTTGAAGAAACCATCTTGCCAGGCAGATGGCCGAGCTGGACTGAAGTAAGACTATCATGGTCTATTGGTTGGAACTGGGACAACACCATCCAAACTTCTCAACTGAAAGCTCGGCTCTGTAACCAGAAGGAACAGGTGTGGATAGTGGGCAGCAAACCACAAATGCCTGCTATTAAACAAATACCCATGACAAGAGTTGTGTTTTGTTAGTGATCAGAACATTAGCAGAGGAAAAAAGGCAAAGAAAAGGTGTATTTATCATGATTCTGCAGAGAAACAGAACCAACAGAATATGCTCTATAGATCTATTGCTCTATCTATCTATCTATCTATCTATCTATCTATCTATCTATCACATGAGTTTTACAAGGAATTGGCTCATGCAATTACGGAGACTGAGAAGTCCCACGATCTGCTGTCTGCAATCTGGGGATGCAGAAAAGCTGGTGGTATTAATATAATTCCAGTCCAAGTCCAAAGGCCTGAGAACCAGGAGTGCTGATGGTGTAAGTCCCAGACCAAGGGCAGCAAAAGACCAGTGTCCTAGCTGAAGCAGTCTAGCAGAGAGACAGAATTCCTCCTTTGTTTGTCTCTTTGTTCTGTTCAGGCCCTGATGGGTTGAATGAAATCCACCCACAATGGGAAGGACAATCTACTTTACTCAGTCCACCAATTCAAGTGCTAACCTCTCCCAGAAACACCCAAACAGACACATCCAGAATAATGTTTAACCAGACTCTGGACATCCCGTGGTCCAGTTACACTAACACATGAAATTAATCATCCCAGAATGTGTCCTGTCAGACCCCTATTAGCTTCAATAGCGATGGCACCAGGTTGAAGAGGCCAAAGAAGAGACTCAGAGCCAACAAATGAGACATGGAGTTTGATTAGCAGGAAACTTACAAACAAGGTGGTCCAGTGGCAGCTGGCTAGACAGGAGAACCACCTTACCTACAGTCCAGTGGTGGCGGGCTAGACAGAACCGCCTTACCTACAGTCCAGTGCTGGTGACTGTACAGGAAAATGGCCTTACCTACACTCCAGTGGCAGTGACTGTAGAGGAGATCTGCCTTACCTACAGTCCAGTGGCAGTGACTGTACAGAAAAACCACCTTGCCTACAGTCCAGTGGCGGTGACTGGACAAAAGAACCACCTTATCTACAGTCCAGTGGTGGCAGACTGTACAGAAGAACTACCCTACTACAGTCCAGTGGCGGTGACTGGACAAAAGAACCGCCTTATCTACAGTCCAGTGGTGGCAGACTGTACAGAAGAACTACCCTACTACAGTCCAGTGGTGGTGACTGTACAGAAGAACCACTTTACCTGCAGTCCATTGGTGGTAACTGTAAGGAGAACCACCTTACCTACAGCCCATTGGTGGTGACTGTACAGGAGAACCGCCTATGTACAGTACAGTGCGGTGACTGTACCGGAGAACTGCCTTACCTATAGTACAGTTGTGGTGACTGTACAGGAGAACCGCCTTACCTACAGTATAGTTGTGGTGACAGTATAGGAGAACTACCTTACCTAGAGTACAGTGGTGGTGACTGCACAGGAGAAACACCTTACCTACAGTACAGTGGTGGTGACTGTACAGGAGAACCACCTTACCTACAGTCCACTGATGGTGAATGCACAGGAGAACCACTTTACCTACAGTTCATTGGTGGTGACCGTAAGGAGAACTACCTTACCTACAGTCCATTGGTGGTGACTGTACAGGAGAACCACCTTACCTACAGTCCAGTGGTGGTGACTGTATAGGAGAACTGCCTTATCTGCAGTCCAGTTGTGGTGACTGCACAGGAGAACTGCCTTACCTACAGACCAGTGGTGTTGACTGTACAGGAGAACCACCTTACCTACAGTCCAGTAGCAGCAGCCTAGGCAGCACCACATCTGGTTGCAAAGAGCATGTGGTTTATACAGCATTTTTCACTCAGCACCCTCCCTCTAACAACCACCTGGCAACCTTCATTTAACCCAAAACAAAGGGCTTCCATCCCCTGTACACCCATGTTTTATGGGATGGGATGGCCCTGGGGCTCAGATGTTCCTCATAGATAAGGAATGAAACTCTGTGTTGGCCACTCCTGAATTCCTTAGCTTGGAACTCTGAACACACCTTCAACTGCATCGGCCATGCAGGGTCATTATTAGGGTATGCTTAAGTTAACTTATCGCTGTCAGGTGTGTCTACCATACAGAAAGGTGAGAGAAAAGGAAAGAAAATGCGCATTTATGAAGTGCCTACTGTATTACCTAAGAATGTCAGGCATTCTTAGATCCTCCCAACAACTTCAGTTACAGATGGAATAAAGTATCCTGTCCAAAAACACGTAGCCAGAGGGATGGAGGCAGCTTTCAAATGCAGGATTGCCTCCTTCAAAGCCCATCAGTGAAGCTCTGCTGAAGTAAGAACACAAAAGCCTGGATTTGAATTACACAATGAGATCTGTGTCATATGTATAGCTATATCACCACCCCAGTGGTTCTCAAAATGTGCCTTTCAGAGCGTTGCCAAGGTCCTTCTTTTTTCAGCCGTATTTGTGTGAAGCCAAGTTTTCTTCCGCTATTTCAGCCAAAACAACACATCCCAACAGATTAAATGCAGAGGCAGATAGGAAAATCCAGCTGTCTTCTATTAAGCAAGGTATTTCATAAAGATATATAAGATTTGCAAAAATGTAAAACAATGACGCTGCAAATTTTCTTTGGTTTTGGAAAACAGTTATTTTTTAAAATATATGTCATTTGTGTTAATATGTAATGTATTCACTATAGTCATTTTGGGTTATTTAATGGATGAAAAAATTTTAAAATTCCTCTTTTAATTTCTAATATGATAAGTATCAATAGGTATAATTTCCATAAACAAAAGTTCTTTGGGGTCCTGTATACATGTTAAAGAGATGCTGAGACCTAGGCCGGGCACGGTGGCTCACGCCTGTAATCCTAGCACTTTGGGAGGCCGAGGCGGGCGGATCACAAGGTCAGGAGTTTGAGACCATCCTGCTGAACACAGTGAAACCCCGTCTCTACTAGAAATACAAAAAAATTAGCCTAGCGTGGTGGCGGGTGCCTGTAGTCCCAGCTACTCAGGAGGCTGAGGCAGGAGAATGGTGTGAACCCAGGAGGCAGAGCTTGCAGTGAGCCAAGATGGCACCACTGCACTCTAGCCTGGGTGACAGAGTGAGACTCTGTCTCAAAAAAAAAAAAAAAAAAAAAGATGCTGAGACCAAAAGATTTGAAGATTGCTGCATATAAAGATGGCAGGTCTCAAAAAATAATACTCAGGTAGAGGTTTTCAGGTATCTGATCTTAACATCACATTCTCTTTCATGGACTTTGCTTTTCAAACAGTTGGACTTTTGTCTTTTAAAAATGACTGAGTCTATTTTCCAAGGTAAAAATAACCTGGAAAACTAGGGCATGAATTTTTTTTTTTTAATTTAATTTTAAGTTCAGGGGTACATGTGCAGTTTCGTTATATAGGTAAATTTGTATGGTAGGGGTTTGTTGCACAGATTATTTCATCACCTGGGTATTACGCTGAGTACCCATTAGCTATTGTTTCCAATCCTCTCTCTCCTGCTACCCTCCACTCTCCACCCTCTGACAGGCTCCAGGGTGGTGTTCTCCTCTGTGTGTCCATGTGTTCTCATCATTCAGCTCCCACTTACAGGTGAAAACATGTGGTATTTGGTTTTGTGTTCCTGTATTTGTTTGCTAGGGATAATGGCCTCCAGCTCCATCCATGTTCCTGCAAAGGACATGATCTCTTCCTTTTTTATGGCTGCATAGTATTCCATGGTGTATATGTACCACATTTTCTTTATCCAGTCTACCACTGAAGGGCATTTAGGTTAAAAGCAAATTAGATGCCCGAGCATGAATTCTTGATAGCTCTTTATCATCCACTGTGTTAAAATCACATTCCCACCCAAGCTTACTTTAAAAATAAAAGGCAGAATGCTTGATTAACACTTTGGGAATGGAGTCACTGAGACATGGAGTCAGCAGAGTGGGTCAATAACATCGTGTGCCCCAGTGGAATAGCATGATCTCAGCGGGAAGTGTTATGTGGAGTGCACTTTTTCAGTGAAAAACGCCAAGGAAGAGTTAATGTCCATAATGAAACTAATGACTATCATCCAGCATGTTTTCAATTTTTATTTAATTTTTCATCTCATTTTGTTTTACTCAGCCTTTGCCAGAAGGGGTAAAAGAAAGAAAGCAAGCATGAAGAAAGAATATGAAACTGAAGACCAGGAAATCCATAAGTTAGATAATAGTTTCTTTTCTTTTCTTCTTTTTTTTTTTCTTTTAGACAGAGTTTTGCACTGTCTCCCAGGCTGGAGTACAATGGCACCATCTCGGCTCATCTCAACCTCTGCCTCCCGGGTTCAAGCAATTCTCCCGCCTTAGCCTCCTGAGTAGTTGGGATTACAGGTGCCCACCACCTGTATTTTTAGTAGAGATGGGGTTTTGCCACGTTGGCCAGGCTGGTCTTGAACTCCTGACCTCAGGTGATCCACCCACCTCGGCCTCCCAAAGTGCTGGGATTACAGGCATGAGCCACTGCACTCAGCCTAGTTTCTTGAATAATCAAGAATTGTGGACATTTCCAGATCTAGAAGACTGGAGGACACTTTACTGTTTTATGAAAGCTCTGTCTAATGGTAGAGGCTCGTTTAAGATTTTTTAACAATTGGGAATATTATTTTCCAGCTTAGTAATTTAAAATTATTAAGACAAGTTTAGCCTTCAAAGCAAATTCCAGATTGTCTGATTTGTCATGCAAAGTGCTGGATGTTTTATCATATAAGAAACAGAACTATTTATTGGTTTTTGGACTAAGTTAAGCCCATTTCACATTTTTGTGAAAAGGCAAAAGTTCATTTTATTTTAAGTTTGCCTCTGTGGCAAATCACATGTACAAGTTTTTCTGAACAAAAAGCCCAAATTTAGGAGCTTAGGAAGCAGAGGCTCACTGGATTTTGCTGCTAAGGAAGCTTAAATAGATACGGCTATGAGCTGATCTCTAGGCCCTGGAGATCTTGACAGCCTGGTTGTTCCAATTGAAATCTAGGCATAGTGGTTGGGGCTTTTAGACAGAGTAGGATAGAGTAGCCTGAGGGATTTGGGAAAGAACTGACTGAATCCTGGAGGAAGTAGAGGGACTTGAAATCTGCAAAAAAACACACACTGTGATAGAAATTGGGTATATTTTAGGGACAATTTGGGCTCACTGGAAAGAAGTCGAGGGCAATAGCTAACTATATTGCATCTCCAAAATTGTTCTTACAACTTAGTAACCATTTGGAATTAATTTTACTTTTTATTGAATATCACTATTTTCAAGCTCTCTGTGAGGTATACTGTGGGAAACAAAATATAAATGCTATGGTCCTGGCCTTTAAGAAACCTACAATCCAGAAAAAAAACCAAGAAACATCTCCAAATGTTTACCATCTAGGATAGTGTGATAATACTAAATTAAAGGCACCATGTACTTTGGGATTGCGTAAAAAGGAGAGGTTTATATCCATTTGGAGATTTGGGAAAGTTCTCATAGTGTAGGTAATATTTAAATTGGATTTTATTAAGGACGAAGTTTCAAATGGAGAAAGTGGATGGAAGGGCATTTCAGATGAATGATCGATTAAACAGTGTCGGTAGGTATAGTGTTTGGGGCACAGTTTGGACAATTGTAGGGTGCCTGACCTAACCCTGGCCTCAGTTAAGGATGACCAGCCCACTCATGATAATATGGATGGACCAAGGCAGACATGTGGCCCTTACTGGCCAGGCTGGTTGGACCAGAGAGGGGCAGCTGATCCAAAAGCAGCCAACCTATGGCTGGCCTGGGTCCTGACCTGGAAAGCTTTGTAAAAATAGGGAAGTACTGGGTTGGTTGGAGTCTCACTCCTAAAAAATTGCATCCTGAAATGAAGAAAATCGGCAGTTAGGTTTGGAAAGTGAAGCTGAGAGGATGTGTGCACTAGGAGAAATGAGGTAGAGAAGGACATTATGAGTAAGAGATGTCATGAAGTTGAAGTTATTACAAATCAGAAACCATGTATTAGGAAAAAGTGTATATAATAGACAGTGGGGAAGCCAGAGGGTAACTGTTATTATGTGTGCTGGTCTGAGTAAATCCAAAGAGACCCCAACTAAGCTGTCTTACACGGCCGGAACAGAGGAACAATGATGGGTGTGCAGAGTGGTGGAAATGTAGGTTGGTGCCAGTTTGTGGAGGTCAAGGCATTCTATGCACATCTTGAGTGCTTTTGTCTGTTTCTCAGCCAGGGATTTTTAATTAAAAGATGCATACGGCCAGGCGTGGTGGCTCACGTCTGTAATCCCAGAACTTTGGAAGGCCAAGGCAGACGAATCACCTGAAGTCGGGAGTTCGAGACCAGCCTGACCAACATGGAGAAACCCCATCTCTACTAAAAAAATAAATATAAGATTTATCTAGGCATGGTGGCACATGCCTGTAATCCCAACTATTCGGGAGGCTGAGGCAGGAGAATTGCTTGAACCTGGGAGGCAGAGGTTGCGGTTAGCAGAGATCGCACCATTGCACTCTAGCCTGGGCAACAAGAGCAAAACTCCCACTCAAAAAAAAAAAAAAAGAAAGAAAAAAGAAAGAAAAAAGGATGCATAAGACAGCTCCATTCTCAAGGAATTTATAATACAGAATCAGGTGGAGAGAATATAGCCATACAAATATCTATCATTGAAGATTGACAGATAAAATACTGATCCACCAAAGAGTATGGATCCTGTGGTGGAGGAGAGGGGCTATCTAGGAAGACTTCACAGAGGAGACAGCAATGTTAAGGACTATAAACATTATTTTGATTCCATGAAAAAGTTTTGAGCAGGAAAATAATGAGTATATAAATGTTAGAGAAAAGTGACTCTGGCCTAAGGATAATAGGATGAAAGGGAGGCTGTAATAAAGGAGACTGGTTTCAATGGTTGGGAGGATAATTCAGTAGGAGGGAGACATGGTTATTTCATCTCGCGGTTGTGAAAACCCAACACTGGCCTGTTCTAATGGAAAGCATCTGGCTTATTGAGATGTTTTCCGCTCTGGGCTCAAATAACTAAAGGAAAACTCAGTAGACGGAGAAGGCAAAACAGCAAAATTGGCCTTACTGAGACAGTACGAGCTGTTACCTATGTAATGTTTTCAGAAGCTGTATGGAAGCTGGAAAAACTTCCTGCCTGTAACTATCAGCTTCATTAATTTGCCGCAGGTGCCTAAAATCCCCTCAATGGGAATCTCTTCCTTTGTGGTTAAGCCTTGTTCTCTTCTGGGAGTGGTGGTGATGTTGAGAGAGGGGGTGGGGTAGGAGGGATGTTTATTCCGAAGAGGTTAAATTAGTATAGTGCTCTATTTGTCAAGACTCTTGGTTGCAAGTGACAGAAAACCCAGCTCAAAGCGGCTTAATCAGAAACCTGGATCATTGGAACCAGGTACTGGAGTGATGTCAAGAGGACACATCTCCCCATCTCTGGAATCTGTTTTTCCCTCTGCTCACTTCATTTAGGCTGTCTTGTCCCCAAATGGTGGCAAGATGTTTCTCTCAGCAGCACCAGTAGAAGGAGAGCAGTGTTTTCCTTGTGGCCTTTGGAGAAGTTCCCGAGGGAACTGCTTACTTGGTTGACTTCGTTTACATGCCGTTTCCTCACCTGTCACTGTGGCCAACAGATGGAACACGTGGCTTGGGCTCCCAGTCACGGGTCCACCCTGGATTCTGAAGGTGGAGTCAGTTCCACCTCAACCGCAGGCAGAGAGTGAGGAAGGGATAGTTCTCCAGAGAAAGCAGGCTACTACCAGAAAAAAGGAGAAGGTTTATAGAGCAGGCAAAGAACAGATTCTACTGCAGCTGTTAAAGTTTATGGGCAAATGTGCCTATTGGATTGCCCTTCTAGGATAGTGAATGCTAAAGGCCCAGAAAGTAGTGGGAAGCTGCTAAGAAGTGTGAGGGGCAGAGGGGAGCTGGAGTACCAGTAAGGAGAGTTTGGAGCTGCCAAAGACACCAGTTACGATTTTGCCTCTGGCAGGTCAAAGCCTAGGTGGGTCCCTGAGAGTTACTGTTACCATCATGGGAAAAGAATACCTTTAAGAGTGCACAGGTAGAATTAAAAATGACTAACTGAATGGAGAACTCTTACAGAATGTATCAGCTGCTCAATGTTCTGAATTGAAATGTGTTTCTTGGTTCTCTTGGGTTTTGGTATCTGTTATATATATGACTTGCGTTTTTCTTGCTGCAGGTGTGATTTTATATTTAAAAGGACAATAATTTTTACCTTTGAAGGTTATTTATTTATTGTTTGTTTTATTGTTTGTTGTTACTCTGTGAAAATCAAGGGATTTTTTTTTTCCTTAAGGCATTGTTTCCTTATTTCAACATCTTTTTTGTTTGTTTGTTTTTGGTTTGCCTGCAGTTTTGGTGAACAGAATGTAACATGGCAGGATTTGGTGTGCTTTAATGTTGTTTATGCTTGCCAATGATGAATGCCAGTCATACCAATTTTCTCATAAAGGCAAGTCACCCGAGAACCCTCCCCCATCCCAAGCCCATGCCTGTGGCTGGAGTCCCCCAGGAGCTTACAGTGGCTGAGCTGGGAGTGGGGTGAACCTGCACACACCTTGTAGCAAGTCACATCCACAAATCTTGCTACTCTTTTTCTTAGCTGAGGAAAAACGTTCCATTAAGCTTTGGCTGCCAATGTTGTCCACAAACTTTGGAAACTGACAGTTGGGTTTTGAAGACTAATTATTTTCCCCTAAGCAGTGTGTCATCAGTTTCCCTGGCTGCCTGCAGGTGAACCTTGGCCTCTGGCCAGGCTTCTTCCTAGGGTAACTGCTTTCTACCTGAAGATCAGGCTCTTGGCTCTAGCTCCACAATTCTCAGTTTCAGAGTTGCTCTGACTTCTAAAGCCAATAACCATTTATTGAGGTCAGGACTGTCTAAGACAGCAGCCAGAATCCACTTGTGGCTATTGAACATTTGAAATATAATTAGTCCAAGCTGAGGTGTGCTGCAAGTGTAAAGTACACATCAGATTTTAAAGACTTAGTATGTTATAAATTGAATTGTGTCCCGCCACCCCACAAAATCCGTATGTCGAAGCCCTAACCCCCAGTGGGAGGTTTGAAGTAAGAAAGTAATTAAGCCTAACTGAGTTTATAAGGGTGGTATCCTTATAGGAATAGTGCCTTTATAAGAAAATACACCAGAGAGCTCTCTCTCTCCTATGTGAGCACACTGCAAGAAGGCGGCTGTCTGGAAGTTAGGAAGAGAGCCCTCACAAGAACCTAACCTGAATGGTACCTAGATCTGGGACTTCCAGCCTCCAGACTTTGAGAGAATAAATTTCTGTTGTTGATGCTACTCAATCTATGCCATTTTATTTTGGCAGGTGTAGCAAACGAATATATAGTATGAACAAATAATGTAAAATATCTAGTTAATATTTTTATATTGATGACATATTAAAATAATAAAATACATTATTACAATTAATTTTACCTGTTTTATTTCACTTTTTAAAAAGTTGCTATGAGAAAATTTTAAATTATACATGTGTCTTCCATTACAGGACACTGGTGACCTAGACCCATGAGTTATTAAATTGTCTTTAATTGTCCCATCAGATTATTATTCAATCTTTGTTCATGAGGGATCTCTAAACTTCTCTTTGGTTTATGTAATTTTCTATTTCTTTTTTCTTCAAGAGCCAGAAGATCAAAATAAAACGAAATAAAAAAGAACAAACACATAGAAACCAAAAGAACACAAGCGACATAAACCCTGCTTTATTTCGTGGTGTTAATATTTTTTGATTAAAAGGATTTATCTCCTTTTGATCTCTTTTCTGCCTTATTTCTTGCATATTGAAGCCAACAGTGGAACAAATTTTAACATTCATAGTATAAAATGACAAATCCTATGGGAAAAACAAATCTGAAGGGAGTTGGGGGAGTTTCTGCATTCTCAGCACTAAGTCTTTCGTGGTGGATGGGACGGTTATGGTTATGAGATAAGGCAGAGGGTTTCCTGTTTTCTTTTCAATAGGCCAGGGCTGAGCTCAGCTTTGAGGAGGGTTACCTGTCAAGGCATCTCTGGCTAGAAGTAGGGAAGGTTCTGCCAAGCTCTGTTGGATGAATCCTTAGCCACACCAAATGGGCCTCTGAATAGGCCCAGAAAATTGGGGACTCCTTGCTCATGTCACCTGTAGTGAGGGGAACATCTTGCTAACAGCAGAGCAAAGTGCAAAATGTTCTGGGCTAATGCCTATGCTTTGGGCAGGTCTACCTTCAGTAAGAAAGCTTCTGGTACCAAATTTTGCTGCTGGAATTTATGGTCTTCACAAATAAAGGCATTTCTGTTTGTTCTGAAGTCCAATTTGTTTAGTGTATTTCCTGCTTTTCTTGAATTTTATCATTGGCAACAAATATTGCCAGTTGTGTACCTTGATCTGACAGGTTTATTTGGTTGACTTTTTGAAAAGTTTCTGCCAAGTAACCAAATCAGAATAACCATGATCTGCTGTCAGTCATTCTTCCAAGTACCAATGATGTTCTATGAAGAATAGTGACTAATGTGACTTGCAACTCGAATGATCCCAGAAGTCAGGCATCATTCTTTGTCACGCAGTTGATGCACTTTATGTCTGACTCCCATTTCTTCAAATATAATACAGTATTTTTAAAATGTATATGCAAGTGTTCAGATTCAGTCAGTTCATTTTTATTGCTGCATCAGGGCCATCAGTAAGTAAAACACCCCCTCCCACCTCGCCCCAACCCTCCAGTGGCTGGTAGTGAAGAATACAATGACTGCTAGTTGAATTTAGTACCATTCCTTGATTTGTGCCGAGTGGCCAGTAGTTTCACCCATTGCTTTTGCACCATGAGTGCAAATGTCAACACAGTAAAAAACGAAAATAGTATCTTTGTTTTATTATGAAAATAACTTTGAACACCAAGACCCCTGAAGGGTCCTCAGGGACTCCTTGGGGTCTGAAATTAACACATTGAAAAGTATTTTTCCAAAGTGTATTACAAATGGAGAGTACTGCAATTCTCCTTCTAAAAGTTAAAAATCATATTAAGATAATTCATTGTTGGAAATGCTGAAGCAGACTTCAGAACACCTGGGTGGGAATGTTGTCTAGGGAATGCCTGCATCTCTCAGAAGACGGAACCCAACAATCGTTACAGTGTCCTTCAGTTTGACGATTTTTGTGCTGTGTGGTGACAACTATTTCCCAAGGCTGGTTCGGCATAATGGGTCAGTTTCCTTCCTACTTATGATGGAAAGGTGGAGATTACTCTTTAGAATCCCTGAATGACTGAAAGTTCTTCTCTATTCATGAGAAATCTAATAGGTCCTGCAGCCTCAAAATCTGAATTAGCTTGGATGATTTAGATCAGCTGTAGTTACTTTGGGGCTGCTAATGGACTCCTTGGCTATTTATAGTTACAGGCAAAGTAGGGGATTCAACCTGGCACAATTGCTTCATTGGGATTGGAGCGTGGGCTCTGTAAAGACTGAGAAGAGATGCAAGGGCCATGTTCTCCATTCTTTCACACGTGAGGCCAAGAGAGCGTTTGTTTTCTCACACATTTTTTTGAATTAAAAGTACTAATTGATGACATTGCTTTGAGAAATTGTTTGATATCTCAGTAGAAATCCTAACACATTTTGGAAAGTACTCACCTACATCATATTTTAGAGTAAAGAAGTAAACAGGCAAAATGGAAATTATTTCCATATTGGTATGATACTGTACATTGAATTTGTACATTGCCCTGCATGTACAATGAAAGGAAGAGTCTAGAATTCAGTCTCAACAAACATATCTATCTATCTATCTATCTATCTATCTATAGATAGATATACACACACACGTAACTATATTAATACAGCTCTGTGACTTTTTCAATATGCTTTTATAAGATATATTTCTCCTGGTATAAGAATAATTTCACACTTTTCGTTTAGGTGTTCTTAGATCAGACTTCTGCCTCATTTTGCCACCAGGGATGCAAATATGTGTCAGTGTCTTAACATAAGTCCTTTAGGTGTCCTCAAAATGATCTTTATTCTGGTGTGTCCTTGGAGAGATTGCCTTTAAGATTTGATTTAAAATAAGAAAATAGGTATAATGGGTACAGATACTATTAGTGGGAAGATTACCTAAGTCCAGAAATTGGACCAGCCTAAAATCTCACCTTTTAGAAATAATTTTTTATCTTTTCTATTTATTTTCATTGTCATAAAAAGAAGCACATAATACTTAACCTTTGCTTTGCATTGTATCAGATGACAAGCCTTCTGAATTTCACACAACACATAATATTATTTCCTTCACACACCAGTTTCCCACGTAGCTATTCCTAGGTGTAATTAGAAAATATTATTTTTATTTACCAGATTATGTCCCCCCAAAAATAGATGGGTAGTAAGGAGGAAGTTTTAATAAGCTTTCCATATTTCTGTTTGTTTTCATACACTCCCAAACCTAGATATGCCATGTTCAAATTAAGTAATATCTGCACAAATGGAAAATATACATGCCTTGCTGGTCCTAGATCCTCTACGTGGTACCACGCTGACACCAAAACAACACTCTTTAGAAGCTTGGCCCTTTGTATCCAACTTAGCCAGCCAGTGGAGCTTAGCACCATCGAATTTCCTACCTGAGTTGTTCCAGGTACACAGGATTTTGATTCATGCTTGCAGAGTTCACCTTAAAATGGCCAGGACTTTATCTCTCAATTTTCCCTCCAGTCTAATTACTGGACTGTGTAGCTGGAAGTCTTTTGAGGGCAGCATTAATACATTCTTATTTAGATGAATTTATGAGTCTTAGCTCAATGTAATGTTTTAAATCTAATAAGAATCCATAAAAGAAACCTCTTGTCAAGTTAAATTACTTGTACAGACAATTGAACAGGAAGCTAATTATGCCAGTTTTGCAAAAGAATAACTTTATAATTTTAGGTAAGATACTGATCTGTGGTAATAGTTTTATTATCTATACACTGAGAGGTTTAGTGTTTAAGACAAATCCTCAATCTCATATGTTCATAGACATTATCAAGCAAAACTGTATCTATTTTCATTATCACCATTATGTTGCCTTTGGCATTAAGTGGTACAGTTGCCATCCATATAATGATAAAATAATCAGCAAATTTAAATGAGCAAATTCTGGGGTTTAAATCAGTTATTTGGTGGACTTACATGATTATTTGACTGAATTGTTTCAATAGTCTAGCCAATAATATGAGTTAAGTACTTTCAGAGAAAATAGTCACAGTATTTCTCAGTGGGTTTATTCAATGCCCTCAACCCGTTTTGGGGAGATGTTGATGTTATACGTGATATTTCTTGGACGTTGAAGCTTTTAGTTCGGAGGCTGAGGGTGATGAATGGACCTTCTGAGTGGAGGGCTAGGGAAGAGGACACCGTGGATTCTGTCTTCCTCTCTTAGGTTGGAAAGTATGGCAAATTAAAGAGAGAAGGAAGCATCTGTAATTGATTAGAAATGAATCTGGTATGCAGGATGACAGGTCCCTGAATGGCCTTGGCTGAACCAGCTCTTCCATCTCCTGTTTGTAGTTGTCAGGATAATTGCAGAATGTGCTGAGAATGCAGTATCCTGAGATAAGGAGGAAATTTCTGCAACAGCCCAAGCTTTCTCCTATTCCTTCCTAGGACAGGATGTCTTGCAACACTTTAGCTCAGTGATCTGTTTCCTTGGGGTCCGCAACACTTCAGCTCAGTAATCCGAGTTCCCCCAGGGTATAAAATCCAGTAAGATTACATCTTCCCTAGGCAGTTTTCCTGAGCCCTAGGGAGCCAGCTCACCATGGATTTGAGACTTCTGTTGATTCATGCTGCCTGTCTGTGAGTGATAAAGTTGCTCTGCATGACTTCTTGTGTAAGTGTTCTGTCTCACTAGACTCATATGTTGGAGGTTGGGTTTATGTAAAGCCTCTGGTAGCTGGGTTTGTGCAAAACCTCTTGCCAGATCTAAAAACCTTAGCAGAAATTGGCAAGGTATTTAGAGTTCTCTGGAATTGATGCTGCTGGATGGTATTGGTGAGGTGTTTAGAGTCCTTCCCTGGGATTCATAACTGATTCATGGTCCCAAGGGTTGATACTGGTGCATGGTATTCTGCTTAACAAGGAAAGACTTAAAAGACAATAAGAAGGTCCACATCTTCTGACTGGGGATACCTGGATTAGATCTTTCCATTTCTGAGAAAGGGAGCTTTGACTGTTTCCAAAGCACTTAATTTATTCTTCATCTAATGCTCTATAAGAGTAGTAGAATTGAAAGTGTACGTGGAATAATGATGTACATGATATTGAGAGAAGGGACATATTTTCATTCTCAGGGAAACCTGTTAGCCCATGGAATTCATAATGGAAAAATCATTAATTTGTCTGTTTCTTGTGGTGACACTTGTATATAAAACCACTGAGTAGCTGGATGGGGAGATGGAATCTACTGACTTAAATGAGGGCATGGATGGAAGGCTAAATTTACTCAGCCTCTCTCATTTCCAAATGGATAACAGATAATTGTCTAGAGACAGTAATTTCCTTTATGTGAAAATTTATAGCTTGAATTGGAAAGAGGGATTGAAGGCAAAAAGAGTACTTGGAGGTTTATTATGATTTCAAAATTCAAGTGCACAATTTGAGACTCTGGAAATAAAAAAATTTAAATCATAAATTAGTATATATTAATTTGTGAGTACATTGGGCAAATGCAATACAATGTTCTTGAGTGAGTGTTGCTACTAAAATGATTAGAACAAAACTACTTATTCTCATTAAGCTCAATAACACCATTCTGCTGACTTATTTCATTCATCAGATCTGTTTTTTCTCTCTGTGTGTCAGGCACTGTACTAGAAGCACAGAGTTTAGTTGGAGAGATGGATATGTGAACAAATAATTGCATTACAGCATATAATTATTACAATAGATAATATTTCTATGTTATATAATGTAGTATATGGAGAAGATGATTAAGTGAAAATATAGAGCAGAGCACAGGCTTCTTAGGGACCTGTGGAGACCTTCCCCATAGGTGGAGAAGGTGTCATGTGAGATCAGTCTAGAAAAGTAGATTGGGCCAGAGTTATCTTCTGTACAACCATGAGCAGCCATGGAAAAAGGAAAATGACCTACTTAGGTATGAGTTATTCCTGTTTTTCACTTGGAGAAGGGGTTGCAGGGAGGGGAAGTTAGAGGCAAGGAGACCAGGTGGAAGGCTCTTAATAGTAATTCAGGCAGGAGAAAATACAGTGTGGGGTTCCGAGTCTGCTGACCGGATGAACTTACTGCCTGTGTGACCATGGGTAAAGCTGCATGCCGGTTTATTTCTAGGTTAAAGGGGGCGGGAGTAATGATATCTATCCTGGCTCCAAGCACCCTTCAGAGTCAGGATGGATTCCCTACCCAAAATTTGGTTTGGATGTGACATACTCACAGGGGGTCTGAGAAGATTTATGACTTACATAATGAAGTTTTCTGGAAAGAGCAGGGCATGCTTTCCAAGCAGTTCTGAAAGCCGTGAGTAAACAGAGAAAAGAGGCTATCTTGGGGTTTTTATTGTGGTTAGAGAGTGGGGCTGGGGGTAAGAATTTCTGTATATAGATGCAGGCTTGTGTGGTTTGAATCACCCGTGGGTGCCACAGAAGGAAACACCCAGGCTTTCTTATCAATTTGTCTAAGTGTGGGGCACAAGAGGAGGATGAGGGATCACCATTTAAACATCAAAAACATGCAGTCAGATTCTCTATTACAACCCAATTTTTTGAAGACTGAGTTAAATACTTCAGGTGAGGTGCTTAGCATAACATAGTCTGTCTAGAATAAATGCTCAATAAGTGTCAGTCAGGGTCACGCTGATTATAATAACAAAAAGGTCACAACAAACACAGTGGCTATATGGATAATACAGATGAGGGTTTGGATTTAAAGAAGTTATTATTTCTTTGCTTGGTGCCTCAAACTTAATGCTAATTGTGCTTTGGGACAGCTCTCTATATCCTGTAGTTGTCTAATTATTTTAACACACCTATATGAAAGGTAAACTAATCAATAAAGATGAATTGAATACCTACTATATTTAAGGTGCTAACCACAGAAGATGAGTTGGATGCAGCCTTGTCCCGTAAGCATCTTACATCTCCCGAGATTTGGCTGCAGTTAGAGAATGAAGAACATTGCATAGCAGACCAAGAGCTTCTTTGGCGGGAAGAATAGATTTCCTTCAGTTTCTTAAGAATTGCCTATTCTATTTGTCTTTTGGTAGCAGTAATTGCATTTTTTACACAACCATTGTTGTATCCACAAAATGGGCTTAACATTGGGATACTTTATAATACCCTATTTTATTTTTTTTCCAGTTACTATACATTTATTTATTTTATTTATTTTACTTTAAGTTCTGGGATACGTGTGCAGAACGTGCAGGTTTGTTACATAGGTATACATGTGCCACGGTGGTTTGCTGCACCTATCAACCTGTCATCTAGTTTTTTTTTTTAATTTTATTATACTTTAAGTTCTGGGATACATGTGCAGAATGTTTTGTTACTATGTTTGTTACATAGATATACACGTGCCATGGTGGTTTGCTGTACCGTCATCTAGGTTTTAAGCCCCGCATGCATTAGATACTTGTCCTAATGCTCTCCCTCCCCTTGTCCCCCACAACAGGCCTCGGTGTGTGATGTTCCCCTTCTGGTGTCCATTTGTTCTCATTGTTCAGCTCCTACTTATGAGTGAGAACATGCGGTGTTTGTCTTTCTGTTCCGGTGTTAGTTTGGTGAGAATGATGGTTTCCAGCTTCATCCATGTCCCTGCAAAGGACCTGAACTCATTCTTTTTTATGGCTGTATAGTATTCCATGGTGTATATGTGCCACATTTTCTTTATCCAGTCTATCATTGATGGGCATTTGGGTTGGTTCCAAGTCTTTGCTATTGTAAATAGTGCTGCAGTAAACATATGTGTGCATGTGTCTTTATAGTAGAATGATTTATAATCCTTTGGGATAATACCCTATTTTCTTGAGTGGAAGATATTATCCATTGCAAAAGTCCCTGCTATTTTATGTATCATGAAGAAAGAGAAAAATATCACTCATCAGTTTAGTGATATTTAGGACATCATTCATTGTAAGATGCTTTCTGATTTCAGAAGTGATAAATGTGAAAAATAGTCTTAGAATTCATGAATTTAGTAGTTATGTAGACTTCTGTTTTCTGTATAATCTAATTCAGTTCAGCCTGCAAGTATTAAGTGCCTACTATTTCCAAATGCTACTATGGTGGGCTCTGTGAGGGATGCAAGGAGTTCTGCCCTTACAGGGTTGTTTCTTCCTCCCAACCCAAAATCCAAGAAGAAATGGAATAATATTAAAATAACGCTATTAAAAAAGTGCTTTGTAGGATTTGGGATTAGTTACTTCTTGCTTAGACTTCATAATTGAGTTGAATTTTAGGTGACAGTTAATCAGAAGAGCCTGGAGGCTAGAAGCATTAGTAGGAAGTGTAGTAGGAAGACACAGTGATGAGATGCTGAGATGCAGTGGTTGGAATTAAAATGAGTTATTGGAGTAGTTGGAGGTAAGAACGAAAATGCAGTAGAAGCTGAGTTGTAGAGGACCTTGGATGAGGGGGACCTTGGAAAGAATTTGGACTGTGGACAAAGAAGTTATTGCAAATTTTTGAGGAGAAAATGATGTGATCAAGCTGCCCTTGGGGACGATTACTCTAGCAGCAGTGTGTTGGGTGACTTGGAGGAGCAAGAACAGAAGCTGAGAGAACAGAGCAGAGGGTCCTGGAAATGGTGAGACAGGCAGTGACGAGGGCTGGATTCAGGCTGTGGTCCCAATGAAAGAGGAGGGGTGATGTCACTAGAGATGTGGTCAAGGTGGAATGAACAGGGCTTAGCCATTGTTCAGCGGCAGATGGGAAGAAGGGATCAATGAACACCTTGGGTTTTAATCTGGGTGACTGATAGGATTACAATACCATGAATGGCAAAGGATGGGGAGATGGGCAGGAGTAGGTTTGGGGTGGTGAATGGAAGGGTAAGAGGAACAAAAATTTCAGCTTTGGGAACAGGTTTGAGATGTTGGTGGAACGTTCAGCAGAGTGTTGGAACATGCAGGGAGACTGGGCCAGGAAATACAGATCTGGGGTGGAGTTGGAGTGGAAACTGACTAGAGGGGACTGGCCAGACACCGAAGATACACCACATGCCAGGCATTGTGTGGGGCTCATTGTTGAGTCAAAGAGGCTAATAACTAAGCCAATGGTTAGAACTCAATGCTGTAGGCGCTATACTTCAATGTACATGGGGAATGACTATGGTTACACAAGAGAGGAAATGGCTGGGGAGAGTCAAGTCTGTCTTTAGCTGTGTGTTAAAGGCTGAGCAGATGTCTATCAGCTTCCCAGGGAAAGAAAATCATTGTAGACAGAAAAAAAAGCACATCCAAATGCACAGATCAAAACTGTGCCCTGGGCTTGGGGAGCAGCAGTGGTTTGGTTTGCTGGGAGATAGGGTTGGGATGGGAGAGAGATAAGGAATGGATCCTGCAGAATACCCTGCTTTAGTGTCAGGAAGAGAAAGAGAACACAGTGGTAGGGACAGAGAGGAGGAGGGAAAAGGAAAGCCAACCAGTCGTGTAGTGTCTCGAAAGGCAGACTCAACTGATCAGAGACAGGCTTGTTCATGAACCTGGATTTCTCTCTTCATTTCTCTGTGCCT
Organism: Symphalangus syndactylus; assembly: GCF_028878055.3. Lineage (NCBI taxonomy): Eukaryota > Metazoa > Chordata > Mammalia > Primates > Hylobatidae > Symphalangus > Symphalangus syndactylus. Next base: position 60,751,926 of record NC_072445.2, read on the forward strand.
CATTTCCTTCATCTGTAAAAGGAGGGTTTTGAACCAGATGATTTCGAAAGCCCCTTCCTGTTCTGAGGTTCTGTCTGCTTCACCAACTTTGGGAAGCTTTATTTTCTTTTCGGGTCATGTTGAACAATTTAGCGTTCTAGTAATTAGAGTCTAATTGGAAGCCCTGTGACCTGCAGGGGTAGCACACATCCTAACAGGCGCTGACTTACTTGCAGGGCAGAGTTCCTGCACTGGGAGCATTTCCTCATTAGACCTCCCCAGGGGGCTGCACCCAACAGTCATTGACTCCTTGGAGTGGGAGAGACATACAAATATTTATAAAGGTCATGTTGGAAAATATTTTAAAACAATTGAACTGCAAAACATGTGTTTAACATTTATAGTGTTTGGACTGGAAAAGATACTTTTAATCATCCTTGTTCTTCCTGGAGTTTTACCAGCTCCTTCTATCCCTTAGAGAGCTTCTTCCCATCAGCAGCAAATAGCAAGAGATTTCTAGCAAGAGAGGCTTCTGCACCATTCCTTGTGATTTAGGTGAAGGCTCAATTGGAGTGCATGTTTTCAGATTCTAGTAATCTTAAATAAATAATCCAGGCCCATGACATTAATAAAAGCAGTAATTCTGTCAAGTGTCCTTGCTAACTTCCTAAACTTCTGAGGGGCCAGAGCTGGTGATTTATGAACACTGCCAGAATCTGAGCTGTGGTGTTTTTTAGGGGGATTCACTGGGAGGTGTACTTTTAAGGGTAATTACCATGTGTCAGAAAGATGCCTTAGCTCCCTTGACACCGTGTGCTCCATTTTATTTCAGAGGTCAAATGGCAGGAGAATTATATGTGAAAGGGTACCCTTTCCACGTTTACAAGTAGAAAGTAAATGTTGTAATATGCTAGGCTTAATTCCAACTTTACGTGGTAGTCAATTAACTCCATGTGTACCTTGCTGCCACAGGTTGGCTGAGATTAGCAGCCATTGATCGCAGTCTTCCCATACTCCTATGGAAGAGAGATGTGCACATCTGCCATCTGTACTGTATGATATCCTGCTGGAGTGTTATCCCAAGTTTCTATGGAACTATGAAGGAAGGGCACCCGGCCCAGTGTGGGAGAGGTAAAGAGACACATGGAGGGCAGGAACATCTTTATGAATGAGGTCTTGCATGAGCTGGGTCTTAAATAATCAGTTGTGGTTACCTAGGTGGTACGCAAAAAGGGCGACAGTAAGAGAAAAAGCAAGAGGCATGCGATCATGCAGGGGGCACTAACAACAGGCCTCACATTTGGAGCATGACGGATAACGGGGAGCTGTTGGAGATGAGGCTGTGAAGGTAAGGGACGGTGGTCAGCCTGACAGTAGAATGGAAATTCCTTCTCTGCTAATAATCTGGTTTTAAAATCTGTTGCCGCTCCATCTGATGAATGTAGATGTGAATATGGGCCCTTAATAACTGTATCAGTCCCTTATCTTCCCAAGTTAAACTAGGCATGGCCAGGCTGTCTTACTGACTCCAAGCTCCCAATCCAGTTCTAGAACTGGCTCTTGGATCTGCACCCCTTGTCGATCTGCACCCCTTGGTTTGTTTCTTTATGGACTGGTCCCAGATTCTAATATCCATCTTGTCAGCTAAGATGGGTGTCCCTGGTCCATGATCCAGACACTCAAGTACAGTTAGGAAGATCTCACTGTAGGCCTCCCTGCCACCACATAATCAAATAGATCCCTTATAGACTGAGCCACTCTAGTTCATGCTAAATTTTGCTAAATCTCTTGAGTTTGGTATTTTGGACACAGCTTCTTTTCTCCCCCTTTTATCCTGATTACTTTTCCTTGTTCTTCTCTGCAGCCAGCCTCAGGAGGCCCTCTTCTTTCAGCTCTGAACCTCTTGCTGCTAGCCAGCTGAGGTTGAGTTGGTGAATATGTCATATATCTTAGTGTATTCAGATGGTTATAACAGAATACCATAGACTGGGTGGCTTGTAAACAACAGAAATTTATTACTCACAGTTCTGGAGGCTGGGAGGCCCAAGATCAAGGTGACAGCAGATTTGGTGTCTGATGAGATCCCACTTCCTGGTTCATGATGGCTCCTTTTCACTGTGCCCTCACATGGTGGAAGGAGAGAGGGAGCTGTCTGGGGTCCCTTTTATAAAGGCACTAATCCCATTCATGAGGGCTCCCTCATGACTTAATCACCTCCCCCAATCCTCATTTTCAAATATCATCACCTGGAGGGTTAGGATTTCAACACAATAAATTTTGAGTGGACATAAACATTCAGCGTATAGCACACCAGATTAGGGCAAAGTTCTCCAGAAGCCAGTTTTCAGCAGTTCCAGTGTCTACTCATTCGTTTGCCCTGCCTCGACTTTCCAAAGTCTGTGTCCCATTAAGTGCATGTCAATTTAATAATGAAGCATTTCCTAATGGGTGTTTGGAGGAATGGTAAATACTGCAGATTACACGATCATTCTTGGCGATTCACAAAGATTATTAGCATATTAAAAGGGCCTGGAAACTCTTGTGGTCTAGAAATGTGTCTAATTTGAGTTGAGCATTTCCAAAACAAAACAAAAGCATTTCTTGTACCACATAATCCTTTTTTTTCGATAACATCAAATCCCACTTGGAGCTAATGTTTAATGGAACACACTTAGGGAATATGGTTTGAAAGCATTAAAATTCCTTTCTAGTACTATTGACTGAGGGTGCTAACCTTCCACATGCTGGCATTCCTGAGGGACTGGAAAGAGTATCTTAAATAGAGTTGTAGCAACCTCATTTCAAGATTCACTGGGACATTGTCTGCAGAAACAGGAAAGGTTTGGCAAACCTTGTTATTTTTCTTGCCCAGCATTAATTTTCCCCTCCTTTGTGAACAGCGTCCTAATTTTCTTACAAAATTTAACTTCTAAGGCTGATTCCCCCCCCCAAATTTATATGTTAACGTCCTTATTTCCAGTACCTTGGAATGTGACTGTATTTGGAGATACAGCCTTGAAAGAGGTAATTAAGTTAAAAATGAGGTCATTAGGGTGGGCCCTAACCTGACTGGTGTCCTTATGAGAAGAGATGAGGACTCAGACACACACAGAGGGAAGACCACGTGAGGACACCGGGAGAAAATGGCCATCTGCAAGTCAAGGAGAGAGGCCTCAGGAGAAAGCAACCCTGCTGACACTTTATCTTGGAGTTTCTGATGCCAGAACCATGAGAGAAGAAGTTTCTGTTGTTTAAACCCCTCCAGTCTGTGGTACTTTGTTATGGCAGTCCTCACAAACACATACATAAGGTTAAAGTGAGGGTGACTCCATTGCTTGGGTCTACGGGTAGAACAACCTATGACAGTGGCCACAGTGATTGGCTTTGGGTTGGTCACGTAACTGAAAATAGGCCAGTGAGATCCAGCCCCAATTTTCTTGCACTGCCGGAAAGAGGTATCCTCTTACTACCGGTGTTGCTAGTGGATAGGAGGCTAGCTGGAAGCCATCTTGACCACCATGTATGGAGACAGCCTGCTTGAGAATAGAGCCGGAAAAGAAAGGGTGGAGCTGAGAGTAACGTAGAGTCACATTCCCCATAATAGCATTTGAGTGCCTCAATCTAGTCGTGCCTGAAGTTTTCTACCCCCAGGACTTTTCAGTTATGTAAGCCAAAACATTCATTCCCCATCCACCTTTCCACCTTTTTTTTTTTTTTTTTTTGGCCCAAGCCCATTTGAGTCGTTAAAGAACCTCAAATGATGTATAAAAATAACAAACTAGCCTTTGCGAAAATGTCCATTAGTGTTACACTGTTACTGCACTTTTCCTTTCCTTTTTTTTTTTTTGGAAGCAGTCTCACTCTGTTGCTCAGGCTGGAGTGCAGTGGCAGATCTCAACTAACTGCAACCTCCCCCTCCTGGGTTCAAGCAATTCTCCTGTCTCAGCCTCCCAAGTAGCTGGGATTACAGATGCGTGCCACCATGCCCAGCCAAATTTTGTATTTTTAGTAGAGACGAGGTTTCACCATACTGGTCAGGCTGGTTTCGAACTCCTGGCCTCAGGTGATCCACCCGCCTTGGCCTCCCAAAGTGCTGGGATTACAGGCGTAAGCCACTGTGCCCGGCCTGCACTTCTCCTTTTCAAATGTCTCTGAAATAGTCTCAGAAACAATGATCTTTGCTCCATGAAATGTATGAGACTTTGATCAGATGAAACTCCCAATGGATTCTGTTTTGATGTATGTTTATGGTCAATGCTACTGTGTCTGTATTGGTCTGGGTTAGTCTGAAGTGACACTGCCAATCATAATTTGCAGTCAGGCAAGTCACTTCACTCATTGCCTCACATTTATAGCATGTGTCTTTAAAATATTATGATGTCATGATTAATACATTGAGTCATCATTAATAAAAGTTCTTTATAAACAATTTTGTAATTACCTATAGACTCTTGGATAAATAGTCTTTCAGGACTATATTCTAAGTTTCATGATGCCTTAAGGGATATTTGAATTTAAGCCAAGGCATCCAAAGATACACAGCTCTAGGGCATAAGAAAGGGTCGTCTAGAATGTAAATGCCCGGATGGTGGAAGTGAGGAAAGCGTCTGTGAACCCACGGCCCTGGTGCTGAAAGCCCACCATGGCTCAACCCTGCTGCTTGCATTCACCTCATCCTGCCAGGGCACATGGTTGGCTCCTGTCAGCAGGTGTGGTGCACCAACTTCAGAGGATGCATTTGCAAAATCTAAGAGAATGGAAATTCATGCAAAAATGTTTTTTTTTCCTCTGAAAACATCATCCTTTAGTGAACATGGGCCAAAAACCTTGTCACAACAAGCTTCCTTTTGAAATAGATAGTGTTTACTCTCCTCTTATCAGTCTGGCAACCTGGCAAGCACCTTTCGTTCATGTGGTGTCCTGACACTTCCCCATGGCGCCCGGCCAGTGCTCCGAAGTGGTGAGGTGCACACCTGCGGCCTTGCACAGACCACAGAGAGATGCTGTGCCTCCGGTGCTCACCTTCCCTGCCACCACATCCGTATCAAGGGTGAAAAGCCAGAGTGGCTGCGGATGAGCGAGAAAAACATACATATTTTTTCTAGTGGTTGTACTTCTTTTTTAAAGACCTTCCCCATGGATTTTCATATTCTCAATTCATTTCTGCCCTTGGTGACAATTTAGCAGTAGAAAATGCATTAGCTAGATTTCCTCCCTTCTCACAATTAAGAAAGGGTATGCCAGAATTCATGGGAATGGTTAATAAGATTTCAGATATTCTGAAATACGATTTAATAAATACAGATTTGAGTGTAATATGAAGTATATGACATAGAGAAAAAAATTTCAAAGCTCATAATTTGCTTTTTTCTTTGTGGTCTTTTTCTTTCCTTCTTTCTCGCTTTCTCTTCCCTTCTCTTCCCTTCTCTCTCTTCTCTTCTCTTCTCTTCTCTTCTCTTCTCTTCTCTTCTCTTCTCTTCTCTTCTCTTCTTTTCCCCTTTTATTTTCTGGTCAGGGTCTCACTCTGTTGCCCAGGCTGAAGTGCAGTGGCCTGATCATGGCTCACTGCCGCCTTAATCTCCTGGGCTCAGGTGATCCTCCCACCTCAGCCTCCCAAGGAGCTGGGACTACAGGCACGTGCTGCCATGCCCGGCCTTTGTTATATTATTTTTAAAAATATGAATCAAGTGATTATATGTCTTAAAATTCTCTCCATAATACTGGGCTACTCTCTGGAAAACAAAAAAGAAATCACCTGTGTGTAGTTTTATTTATTTGTTTATTTTTTTAGCTCCATTTGTTTTGTTTCCTGTGCTACCTCCAGAGTAAGACAGTGATGGTCAGGTGTATAAACACGGACGGTCTAGTTGGGGTTACTTGAGCCCAAATTCCAGCTCTGCCAGTTTTTAGTTGCAATACTCAGGACAATAGATTTAACCTTTTCTGCCTCAGTTTCCCCATCTGTAAAGTGAGGCTTAAAAATAATATCCAGCTCATAGGATTATGGTGAGAATTAAATCGTAGAGTCAACATAAAGAATGTACCACAAAACTTAGTATAGTGCACTCATGGTAAAAACTTGCTTTTCTTACCATTATTATTATTATTCACAGTTCCTGGCACCTTGTAGGTACACAATAAATGTTTGCTGAGTTAATCAATTTTATGTAGCATTCATGATCTCTATGTGTTTGCATTCTCACAAACTAAACAGAAGTGTGAAAAATATCATTTTCATTCTATTTAAAGTCAAATGTATCCTTTTCCTGTGAACCACAAGCAGCATAATGCTAAAAAATTCCCGTGGCACATTCAAAAGTGTGTATGGAAGTGAGGAAGGCAGAAGGAAATGGCCAGTTTGGGAAATAATTCGTATACGTGGAAAAACAAAAGCGCTGAAGAAAACAGAAAGTTGAATCCTTTATAAAGAAATGCCCAGGCCATGCATAGACAGAAAAACTTACTTTATAAATTAGTTTTGTAGAATTTTTTGCAAGGTGCTAAAGCAATTTAGTGTCAGGATAAACACTGATTCTAATAAAAATAAATTAATAAATTTAAAATGTTCAGGGACCTATATTCAAAGGCCGCTAGGCATTTTAATAGGAGATAAGTAAGAACCATTAATCATGGTTTCCACACATTTTCGCATGTTACCCTAGGCGACTGTGGCCAGGCCGAGGAACGGTGCTGTGAGGGTTCTGCCGGTGCTGGATAAAATAATGATTTTATCTGCGTGTTCTGCACTCCACGTTGTCTACACTTTCGCTCTCTTACAAGTTAAGTACAGAATTGTACCTGTTGACAACTTAATTTTTTCACCTTTTGGCCCTACCCTTAGGAAAAGGTAATAAAATCAGTGAAATGCGTATTTCTTTTCTACTTGCTTGGCATAAATTAGTGTTCACATTGAGAGAGAAACTTGGAAAAGCCCAACTGTGCACTGGTCTCATTTGCCCATTGACCATGTTTCTATCCATGAAGTGAGTTCGGAGTCACAAAGTTTATTTTTAGAATCATTAAGTTTTCTAGGGTCAGAGACTTCCTTGAGAATCTGATGAAAATGATGGGCCCTCTCTCCTCAAAGTGGACACTGGGAGTATGGTACATTCAGAGACTCCCTAAAGATCTACAAATGCCATCTTGAGATCTTCTGTGCAGAGTACCTTTCAGATGTCATGCCTACATTCCAAAGCAGTGATGACTACATGCAGAAAAATTACAAGAAATGCCAACTGGGGAACAAATTGGTAACCTCTCTTTAGTCTCAACTCTTCTAACTCATGTTTCCCATGAAATCTCTGATGCATTCACACTCACACAGAGGTTACAAATGAGCTAGATTTGATTCTTAGATTCAGAGACTATTTAGTCATAGTTGCAGCAGAATTCTGTGTTTCTTATTCTAAGCAGGGCTTTAAAACAGAGCATGTTGCATTATCAGAAAAAGTATTACAATTTCTTCCTTAAATGTTTTAACTGTAGAGTCAATCCCTGAATCACAGTTACGGGTACAGTTATGATGTGGTGTCTATATGTTTGTCTTTCAAAAACTAAACAGAAGATGGACAGCTCTGCCCATCTTCATTCTTCCATGGTTCCAACCAACTACTGCACTGGCCCCTCTACCTCAATAACAGATGGAGTTCTATTTTCTTTCTCTAAAATTCTCTCTTTCCAAGGGTGCCAGAGAGTCCACTTTCAGTCATGATTTGATGACTCCTATATAATAAGCCTCCTGTATGAGTGAAATAATTGAACCTAACACATTTGCTAGCTTTATAATCTTAACTAAATCACTGAACCTTTTTGGGATTTAGTTTTCTACTATGTCAAAGAACAGAATTGGACTTTAATATCTAAGCTTGAATTAAGTTTAAGATTCTATAATTTTTCAAACACGTGTATATATGTGTGTATACGTGTGTTTGTATATGTTGCTCAGACCTAGTATTTTCTAAGCTGCTGATACCTTCTGAAAGAATCTCAAATACTCAAACCTACCTTTTTCTTTTTAGCACACATTAAACATGCAGAACCATTTGAATGACCATCCAAGTAAGTTTGTCACGCAGTTAAAGTATCTAAAGGTCACTTGCCAATTATTTCCTTGCAGTAGCAAGTCTGGAATGTCAAGTTTTGAAACATTAAAAAAATTGTGATTTCTTCATATACATTAGTTTCAGCCACATAAGTATAAAATTCAATGCATAAATAGCTACCCTGAGATATCATTAAAGAGGGAATTTTTGAGGTTCTACAGCATCAGATTTACCAGACAGGGGACCTCACTGGTACACTGCCAGCACCCCACCCTTCATATGGTAGCACATAGTAGGTGCTCAGTAAATATTGAGCAAAGGAAAGGGTCTAATAACTGATAGAGGATGGATGTAAAGTCCAACAATTATTTCTGGGGAGAAGGAATTAGAAATTGAAGATCAAGTGTTAGTGGGTGGCACTCCGGGTGAGAAGGGAAAAGACAAGCTGAAAAAGGAATGGTAACTGGGGGTAGGGGGAAGTCATGAAACTGATGAGGTATACCATGAGGGAAGGAGCAGATAATGAATGTATTTTGCATATATTTTATTTAACAATGTGTAATTTTACTTATAGCAAAATATAGAATGCCTTGTGTCCTCCACTGTTTAGATTAGTACCCACTTTACTGAATGAAACAGTCTTTTGAGTAAATGGAGGCTTGTGTGTTTTTAAACACCCAACAGAACCTCAGGAAAACTGCCTGAAGCCACAGGGTAAATTTCACAAGCTGAACAAATCTATGCATGTATGTGTGTAAGGCCCATCCACTTTAGCATCTCTCCTCATCTTCAAATCTGATTTTCTGTTAAATTTATCAATATTAATCTGCAGGTAAAGGTTTTCAGCAAAAATTATGATATCAGTTAGGAATGTATTTGGTTGCAGGTATTGAAAAGGCCTGACTTAAAGAATATAAACAGATGTCTAGAAGTAAATGGCTGCTGGCATTGATTCAATGGCATCCTGCAATGCCACTAGATGCCCAGGCTTCTTGCCTTCTTCCACTCTGTAATCCCGTGTTTGTTTGATTCCATTTTCATGGCTGCAAGATGGTTGCTGTAGCTCCAGTCATCACGTCTACATTCAAGATGGGAAGAAAATGTGTGTGTGTGTGTGCGTGCACACGTGTGTGTGTGTGTGTGTGTGTATTGGGGGTGGTGGTGGAGAGATATGCTAACTACTCCCGTTTCCTTTCATGAGCAGGTGTTAAAGGTTTTCCGGAGCACAAGTGAGCTTTCATGTGTGTTTTATTAGCCAGATGATTTTACAAAGCTATCCTTAGAGGTAAGAGAGAGTGAGAGAGTGAACATCTCATCTGGGGCTGGGCACATTGCTGTTCCAACATCATTTGGGTTCAGGTGACAAGGATGAATCAGAGAATGGAAATACATTGAGAAATCAATGGCACTTGCCCCCACGACAGTGCTGGAAAGACAGTAGAAATCAGAAGAGTGAAAGCAAAAACAATAAATTTCTCTCCTATTTGGTGTTTAAATCCAGTCTTATTTCCTACAATTGCCTTGAATAGGTGTTACTGCTTGCTTGCTTACCTCAGGAGAACATTTAGTGAATAATGATGTAAGTTATGTTTAAGAGTTTAAATAACAATGAGTCAGATGTGTACTGTGTTGCAATTTGTTTGCATACATGAATTTTAAATTTTCCTTAAAATCATTGAATATATTAAACTTGTACATAAACTCACTGATTTGCACATAAACAGTTTTGGAATTAAATTCCTGCTTTTTGGTTAATAGATAGAATTGAGAATGTGGCAATATTTTACATGTAGAAGTGCTCAGGGAGAAATAAAAATTTTGTCTACTGTACATAAGTCAGAGAAATGGAGAAGAAAAGGCAGGAAGGGGAATAGAAATTGTTTAGATACCAAAGGATGAGAAGGAGAATGGAACTTAAACTGTCAATAACAAAGATTGTAGCAGGAGAGCAAAGGACAGAAATTAAAAATGTATTGAAGTTCTGTTTATTTTTTAAATTTAACTTTTACTATGGAAAATTCCAAGCATATACAAAAAAGAGAGAATATAGTGCAATAAACCTGCTTGTACCTATCACTTGGCTTCAACAACTATCAACGTATTGTCAGTTTTGTTTCATGTACACACTCCCCCACCCCCACATATATTGAAGCATACCTCAGACATCATGTCATTTCATTAGTATCTATGTAGCTCTTTTTAAATAAAACAATCTTTTTTTTGTTTGTTTGTTTGTTTTTCTGAGACTGAGTCTCTCGCTCTGTCGCCCAGGGTGGAGTGCAGTGGCACAGTCTTGGCTCACTGCAACGTCTGCCTCCCGGGTTCAAGCAATTCTCCTGCCTCAGCCTCCTGAGGAGTTGGGACTACAGGTGTGCGCCACCACGCCGGGCTAATTTTTGTATTTTTAGTAGAGACAGGGTTTCACCATGTTGGTCAGGCTGGTCTTGAACTCCTGATCTTGTGATCTGCCTGCCCTGGCCTCCCAAAATGCTGGGATTATAAATAAAACAATCTTTAAGCATGTAGTTATCTTTGGAATCAGATAGAGCTGAGTTCAAATTCTACTCCAGGCACCAACAATTGTGGGGGCTTGGGCAAATTCGTTAATTCACCCCATACATATTTATTAATCATAATCTGTGAACAAAGAAGCAAACAAATAGATAAAATAATTCCAGGTAGAGATAGACGTAATGAAGGAAATCAAACAGGACAGTGGAACCAAGAATGACTGGAGGTTTACTTTACACCGAGTGGTTGAAGAGGGATAAACCCTTATCCACTATACTGGGGCTTACTCATCTATAAAAATGGGACACTATGACCTGCCTCCTTCAGCTCTTGAGAATAAATTAGTATTTGGGAAAGTGCTTAGCAAAGGCCTGACACATGGCCAGCTCTCCATGACCGTGGAAAGCTCCCTGATTCCTGAGCATCAGAGCATGGAGCAGGGAGGGCAGCAGTGATGGTCTGGTCTTCATTTGGATTCAAGGTGCATTTAGTATGCTGGGCTGATTGTCATGCTCTAGACTGGGGCCCTGTAACAACTCTATCACCTCTAATTTTACTCCTCCCCAAGGAACCTTTTTCTAGAACTCCAGGAATCCTTGGAATTGCCTCCAGAAAATAAGGTTGCATTGGACCTGTCTTCTGTTTCTCCTTCCCCCACAACTTTGTGGGGGAGTAGCTGACTTATAAATTGACAGAATTTTTATGTAGAAAATACTGATTTGTTTACTAAGGTGAATATTTGAGGAGAGCTGCTTAGAGTCTTCCATTAAGTTTACAAAAAAAAAAAAATCTTTTGAGATTGAATTTTACAGTTTCCAATTTGGCAGGCACTTAATTCTAATCCAAACAAGGAGCTGCTGGCAGTCTATCAGAAAAACAGAAAATTTTAGGTTCTAGAAATGGCTACTTTCTTGGGATTTAATGATCTTTTTCATAATATTTTAGCAGATCAACTTTTATTTATATTAAATGCAGGCTTTGATCCAAATTTCATGTAATGAAGCAACAAACAAGAAAAAAAAATTCAATACAGTCATTCACTTTCTTTAGATTTGGGTAAATGCAAGACCAGTAAGCTGCTGCTTACACAAATACTGCCTGTGTACGGCAGAGTAAATTCGAAGAACACAGGCTCTCATTCTGAAGGAACGATTAAATGGTTTTAGCCATTCCTCCTTGCTGAATCCTAAACTGGAACAATAAGAAGACTGAGGCTGAATGAGCTTTGGGACTAGCTTATCATTTTTTCCCTGCATGCTTTTACCATGGCTTTTTACCAATTCCATCAGTGGATGAGGCTCACCCCAGCAATTGGCTCCTGGAGCAATGAGTGCCGTTGGTTCAGCCGAGCACAGATTCCTTCTGCTAGGGCTTGCAGCTGACTGGCCACCTTTTAAATTAATTTCTCTTTAGCTTTCCAGACTACCAGTGCCCATGAGGGGCTGCTTTAAGCCTCTAGAAAATCTCCTCCATATTTCCCAGGGAAAGTTTCTTCCTCCCTCCCCTACCCCTCCAGCAGCCTTCCATTTTGTTTTCTGAAGGCAGCTTCTTCCTGGTGCAGCCCTCTAAGGTTGAGGAGAGCTGACATGCACCACCTCGATCTTCTCTGACTTCCCTATCATCCAGATTTGCGCCTCTGGCTTTCTGTAATCTGGATCTTTCCAACTTTGTCTCTTTCCCTTCTCTTCTATTAACCTTTGATCCTATTGAATCTCTCATACATGGTGTATTTCTACTGAGTCTTCCTCATTTGTGAAATTAATTCTCCTTGTCCTCTCTGCATTTCCAAACCCTTTCTGATGGTGTTAGTTGTCTCTTGCCGCCGTAACAAAGGATCACAAATGTAGAGGCCTAAACCAAGACAAACTTATCATCTGGGTTCTGTAGGTCAGAAGCCCCACACGGATCTCACTGGACTAAAATCCAGGTGTAGGCTGACTCTGTTCCTCTCCTACAGGCTCCAGAGGAGAATTTGTTTGCTCTTTCCTGGGGTTGTTCACAGAACTCAGTTCCTTGTGGTTGTATAACTGAGGTCTTCATTTCCTTGCTGGCTATTAATTGAGGGTCGTTACCAGCTTTTAGAGAGCACTGCATTCTTTGGCTTGTGGCTTCCTTTTTCCAACTTCAAAGCCAGTGAAGGCAGGTGATACAGTTAGGCTTTGTGTCCCCATCCAAGTCTTATTTGAATTGCAATTCCTATAATCCCCGATTGCCACATGTCAAGGGAGAGACCAGGTAGAGGTAATTGAATCATGGGGGAAGTTTCCCGATGCTATTCTCATGATAGTAAGTGAGTTCTCACGAGATCTGATGGTTTTATGAGGGGCTCTTCCCTTTTCGCTTGGCACTTCTCCTTCCTGCTGCCTTGTGAAGAAGGTGCCTTGCTTCCCCTTTGCCTTCCACCATGATTGTAAGTTTCCTGAGGCCTCCCCAGCCATGCTGAACTGTGAGTCAGTTATACCTCTTTCCTTTATAAATTGCCCAGTCTCAGGCAGTTATTTATAGCAGTGTGAAAACAGGTTAATACAACAAGTGAGTCCTTCTCATGTCCGTCTCTAATCCTCTGCTTCTCCTTTTAAGAACTCATGTGATTACATTGCACCTATCCAGGATAATATTTTAAGGTCAGCTGATTAACAACCACAGCCCTATCCACATTCTTAATTTTGCTTTGCTGTGTAACACACCGCACCACAGTTACAGGTTCCTCGGATCAGGACATGGACATCTTTAGAGAACCATTATTCTGCCCACCACCACAACAATATTAAAAAATATATATACACACACACACACACACACACACACATATACACACATTGTTTCTTAAGAAGACAATTATAATACATATTTGTTGTAAATATACATTAGTAGAATTAATAATTAGTTAATAGAGACATAATGGCTAACATCTGTATACACATACACATTTCTTATTTATAAAAATGGCTTCATTATATATGTTCTCATTTGTATATATACACAATTGTATATATTTGTACATATTTGTATATATTTGTAATGTATATTTTTATAACATCATTTATATATACTCATTATATATATACATATATATGTACTCATTTGTAGACCTTTTTTCCACTCAACATTGTATTGAAAAGACTTCCTCATGATGTAAAAAATTTCTTTACATTATTTTTACAGATGTGCAGTATGAAGTACTATAATTTGATTAACTAATCTCCTTTTGTGGTTTCTGTTAGTTTCAGTTACTGTAAAATTGCCACAATAAACATATAATACTCATTTAAATACCTGTGTAAGTCCTATTTCCTCTGTCACTTTCCTATACCTTTAATTTTCAGGGAAAGCTTTATTATTATTATGTTTTTTTTTTTTTAGAGCTGGGGTCTTGCTTTGTTGCCCAGGCTGGAGTGCAGTGCTGCTATCATAGCTCACGGCAGCCTTGAACTCCTGGGCTCAAGTGGTTCTCTCACCTTAGCTTCCTGTGTAGCTGTGACTATGGGCATGGGCCATCCTGCCGGGCTGAGTTTATTTCATTTATTTAGTTAATGAATTTATTTATTTTAGAGATGGCATCTCACTGTGTTGCCCAGGCTGGTCTCAAATTCCTGGCCTCAAGCCATTCTCGCACCTCAGCTTACCGAGTTGTTGGCATTATAAGCATGAGCTGCTGCACTCAGGTGAAAACTTTATTTATTTAAATTTTAAGGAGCTAATTATTTGAAATTGACTCAAAGAGTTCTTGATTTTCCTATTTGATTTTTAAATATTTGCATTTTGAATCTCTCATGTATTGATTCATTGATTCATTGATTCATCCTTTGAATACTGTTCAAATCATTCTACTGAGCCTTAACCCACAGGGCTAAAATTTCCTGCATCTTCTGTCTAGCCCTTTGCCTAGAATCTTACAGTGACACATCTGATATCTACTAATAACTAAACAGGTGCTGAATAGCAAACGACAGTACTGGCTTCTTCACCTTAGTTTACGTTGGCTTTGGCTCAACATCCTTTGCCCTGGCTCCCGAAGGAAGAAGTGTCCCCATTCCTCTCCTTTACCTGTGCCTGGTGAAGAAGTTAATAGTCTTTCAGCTGTATTTGTAAACAAGCATAGAATTATGGGAACCAGAGCAGTTCAAATGATTTATGCAGGGTCATGGGCTCAGTTCACAGGCAGGAGATTTTAGATTCCACTCTAGTATTTATATGATCTGCAACAGAAAATTGGAAATGCTTTTTCTTTATGAATTTCGAAGTCTTACTTGAGAACCCAAGAGTTGTCAAAATCTGTCTGATATTTTTTACCACCTGATAATAAATTTAACAAAGTACATCTGTGCCAAACAAAATAGTAGAAGTTATACTGAATGCAAATATAGAGACATAAGATCTCAACCACAGGCTGGGCTCGGTGGCTCACTCCTGTAATCCCCGTACATTGGGAGGTTGAGGTGGGCGGATCACTTGAGCTCAGGAGTTCCAGACCAGCCTGGACAACATGGTGAAACCCCATCACTGCAAAATAAATAAATAAAAATAAACACACAAATAAATAAAAAATAGGCTGGGTGTGGTGGCTCACTCCTGTAATCTCAGCACTTTGGGAGGCCCAGGTAGGTGGATCACTTGAGGCTAGGAGTTCAAGACCAGCCTGGCTAACATGTTGAAACTCCATCTCTACTAAAAATACACACACACACACACACACACACACACACCAGCCAGGTGTGGTGGCACATGCCTGTAATTCCAGCTATTCAGGAGGCAGAGGCATGAGAATCACTTGAGCATAGGAGGCGGAGGATGCAGTGAGACAAAATCGTGCCACTGCACTCCAGCCTGGGTGGCAGAGACTTTGTTTCAAAAACAATAAAAATAAATAAATAAAAATTAGCCAAGGGTGGTGGCCCGCACCTGTAGTCCCAGCTACTCAGGAGGCTGATGTGGGAGGATCATTTGAGCCCAGGAAGTCAACACAGAGTGAACTATGATCACACCACTGCACTTCAGCCTGGGAGTCAGAGGGAGCAGCTGTCTTAAAAATAAATAAATATATAAATACATAAATAAATGAACATTTAGAGGTGAGAATAATAGAGAAAGTGCTATAATTATGTCTTCTAGCTTTTAGAGGCATAATTTAAAAAATACTTTCTGTTCTGCAAGTGTCAGTGAAAAAGTTATTTAAATTTTTAAAAACCAAAATGAACATTCCATTTGTCAACTGGAGACCTCAAATTTCTCCGTCTCATGATATGTTTTCATTTTTTTTCCTATCTCACATTTTTTCTTTGAGATTACAAAAAAAAAAAAACCAAAACTGAAGTATGACTGTTGATAGTGATGGTATATAAACTAATAACAGCATTTAGGAGGATCATTTTCCAATGTAACTGATTAATATATTAACATCTCCTCTCTTCCTCTGCTTCTTTCTTCTCTTTCCCCTCTTCTCACTGTTATTCTTTTGCTGGTGTGGTGGCAGTAATTCATGGTGAGATGACCTTTTATATTTATTTTTGTTTTTCTAAGGTTCTCTCTTTTCAATAGACTGCTTAATGAATATAGTTAATCGATGATTGCTTGTTAGCAATAACTTGCAAATTGAAAAAGAAAATCTCAGTTATTGGTGGCAATGTAGGGATTGGTGGGAAACAGATATTAAAAATTCTGAGCAAAAGGGCTAAAAATGGTAGACTGAGCTGTTCATGCTATTTATTGCCATCGTGGCTTTTTTTTTTTTTTTTTGGTGATAATAACCTTAATGTAACCCCTTACTTAATTGTACTGGTAATATTTGAACTGGCCTGAGGTATGGAGTCTATGGGTAGATAGAAATTCACAGTATCCATAGGCTCTGTTAGAGGTGCTTGGGAAAATTAGGGAACATGAATAAACAAAACAAATCAAAACAGTCTATCCTCTTGTGGTTGGGAAGAGACAATAAATGAAAACTTAATAAAAAAGCACATGATCTAGTGTAATAGAGTATAGAGTTAGGAGGTGATGAGTAGGTAGTAGAAAGAAATAGGGAATCTATAGTGGAGGACTGAAGGGTGGTTTGCAAGGTTAAATAGCACAGTCAAGGGAGGCCTCATCAAAATATAAACGTTTTAGCAAAGACTTGGAGAAGGTGAGAGTATTTTATAACCTAAAACGGAGAAGAGGGTTCTAGGAAGAGAAGCCAGCCAATGTAAAAGCCCAGGAGTCAACCGCCCATTCAGATGCTCCCTCCCAAGCGCATAGCGAGTCCGCTGTTGAGATCTCCGTGTCATACTCCCCACTGCCCATTTGGTTTTAGTCTTTATTCCAGGGTTCAAACTCACCGTTCAAGAAATACATTCTAGTTTTTCCCTTGATGAATATGGGAGCAGGAAGGGTGATCATCTGCACCGTTTTGAGTGAAAATCTACAAGACAAACTGTCCTTTCTCTTGTTAATATCAAACAACTCTTATAACTTTAGTTATTATGCTAACAAAGCCTTACCAAAGACATCTGATAAGACTGTGGCCTTTTTAATCCTAATTAGCATGTTCCCTGGCTTTAGGAAGAACATAGGCAAAGCCACAAAGAAGGGGAAGGAAAGGAATTCTGGAAATAAATATTTATAGTGAATCCTGCTTTAGGATTTTTGTATTTTTCAATAGGTGTTAAATTAAGTTTAGCCTAAAGCTGCCTCCTTATGTATTTTAAGTTCAGCCTAAAGGTTTCTTCACCCATAGTGAACTGTAACCTAACTGGATGTGTAAACAGACTGTAACCTGCTCTCATGCCAATCACTGAGTTTTGGCCAATCAAAGGCAGCCAACTGTTCAAACCGTGTTCAAATGAGGCAAACACCCAGCTGCAACCTCACTTCCTTTTTCTGTAGTCAATTCCCCTTTCCTGTCCATAATTCTTCTTTGACCAGGAGGCACTGCTGGAGTCTCTCTGAACCTATTCTGGTTCAGGGGCTACCTGATTCACGAATCATTCTTTGCTCAATTAAACTCTGGTAAATTTAATTTGTCTAAGGTTTTTCTTTTAACATAGAAATGGCTTCCATTATAAACTGTGTTTTCATAATCTTGGCTCTCAGATTTTTATGAATTTGAATTTGTGATCAGTTTCAGTGTGGAAAGTCTGGCGCTCCCTCACCCTTTTACTAACGGTGTGATTATAGCTGAGGTGAAGAGATGGGTTCTGAGGCTGGAAAGATCAGAGACCAAGGTGGTCTTGGTGTGGGAAGTAATAAATACATCCAGCTGAGGGTACCTGGGTGAGAAGGAGCGCAGACCCTTCCCCCAGGCCAGGAGAGTCCAAGACTGAAACTAGTCTTGGACTAGAATAAACCCAAATTTATATGAGAAGACAGAAGCAGCTGCTTTATTACAGCCCTACAGTTATGACAAATGAAGACACATCCGAGAACAGATAATGAAAAATTTTGAATTATTGCCATTGTTTCTCATATTCCTGAGACTCTTGAATTAATATAGCAAACCAAGTCTGAAGATAAAAAGCCAGAAGCTTTATCAAATACATTATGTCTGGCAGAAAGTCTACACTGAACTAACTCAATGTCCAAGTAGTGGCTTGGGTTTTGTGTAAGAAGTGGCATGGATTTTCCTGGGAGGTCTTAATTTGCTTATCTCTTCATCTGAAGCCAAAGTGTATAACTACAGATGACTTCTGTACTTTTTCTATTGAGTTGTTATATTTACTTCTTCTTTATTTCTGGTTTAGTTTTCTTTCTGGAGGAAGCAGGAAGTTCTTTTCTCTAGATCTCAAGAACATTTATCCATGATGGAAAGGGAGAAGGAATAAATTTAATGATAAATCTTAAGTAGCAGTGTCTCTAGAAAGTAGCTTTTAAGTATCTATCTGTGCAGAAAGCTCAACTTGTGCAAGAGCTAGGCATTATGTAGATTATAAAATATATGCAGTAGAATAAATGCTTTAACTTTACATTGAAATTGCTTTAAAGACCAGTTTTAATTCCAGATTTATTCTGTTGTTTTCATTGCTATACAAATAAGAATATAATTTTTCTTTCTCATTTGATTCCCGTTGTATATAAATCTCCACAATAATATGAATTGCTATTTTCATAGCCAATTTTTAATTTTTAATATTTTTTAAAATATAGAATTATACCTTTGCTAAAGAGTTAGGATTTATATCTTATAGACAAGGAACTGTTTCCTGATTTTGAAAAAATTTCTTCTTCTGGCTATTTTTATATATTGATGTATGGAAAATGTAACTTGCTCTTTTTCTGTTTCTAAGTGTCTTCATATTCATGGTTGTATTTTTATCAGTAAAATATAATTTGCTTACAATTATCTAACTTCCGATTCTCATGATCCATTTCTTACAGGAAAGCTGTCTATCAACAAAAGCAAAAACACAGTATATCGAAAGCATGTAATCAGTTTATGTTTGAAGATAAAGTTAAGGTTATGGAAGAGTTTTCTAAGATTCTGCTAAGTGTAGAGTAGAGAAAAAATAAAAAGGTGCAATAACCCTATTTTAATAAAATCTTTTTCCTTGCTGTTAGTATTGTGGTTATACAATAGGTTAATTCAACATACATGGAGGCTTATGGTTCTTAAATATAGAAATTGTTCCATTGCTAATTTCCCCAAAGAGATTTCTGCAGTAAATGCTGCGAAATGTATATTAAAAGCAATACATAAAACAGGTCTACCCCTTAATAATTCCTCTCAAACCTGAAGATCTTTAAGTTCTGTTGTTATACTGTTGAGCTTGCAAAACAAACAAACAAAAAACAATCACCACCTAAAAATATTATTAAAGTAAAATGAAATGATAATCTGAAAATGGCAATCTATTTTTTCCCCTTTTCCTTTCCTTCCTTAAACTTAACCTAAACTGTTTTTTTTTTTTTTTTTTCTTTCCTGGTAGTTTTAAATACAAAAGGACAACTAAGTACCTTCATTTTAATATTCATTATTTCTCTTATAGTCTCATAAGGAAATAATAATAGATTCATTTTTTAAAGCCCGAACTCTGATGTGATAAAGTTAAAAAGTCACTGGTATTTTCCAGGTTTAAATGTGGTCTTTAAAATAATTTAGATGTGCATCTGTGTGTTTTGTTGGTATGCAACATATTTTCCATGAACAACACAACAGCTAAATCAACTCTGCATGATTTTACCTCCTTTCGGCACTCATGCATTTATAAATAAATTATATCAGCTGTGTACCTACTTTGTCACTTTCCACCATGAGCTCACGCAACTCACCGTATAGCAGACATTTGCAAAAGCGGGTGTTAAATTTAGACCAAGTTCCAGGAAAAGCAGTTGACTTTCTTACCTCAAGTCATAAAAACATAGGCCCTTTGCCAGGTTTGTGGACACTTCATTCTTTACTAAGCTAACTTCCCTCTCCGCTCAGCTCTGTTCTTTGCTCCCTCTCCCTGTCTCCCAGGGCCACTCTGGAAGAAGAAAGAACCGCCCAGGTGAGCTGGTCATTCACTTGTAGGCATTAGAATGGCAGAGCTGTCACCTGTGGGCTGTTTAGGCTGCAAACATTACTAAGCTACTTTACAGAAAGTTATGTAAAGAGCTGTTAATGTTCCCTGAAGACTTTCCTGCCATGCCGGCTGTACAGGCGTTTGGAAAGAGGCAGGTCGAGACGTGTGTGGACGCTACCCCTTGCTATTTATGAGCTGAGCAGCTTGCGGTGAAAAGCTGTCATTTTCCCCCTGGGTGTGTAGAACCAGTTTCTCCGGCATGCCAGGCCACGAAGCTGAGGCTTATCCAAAAGGAGGGGCGGGGAGGAGGGCTGCAAGGAAAGCCAGAGATGTATCACTTGTTTAAACTCTGAGTGGGGAGAGAAAGTGAGGATAAAAAGAAGAAAGGAAAAGCTATCTTAGAAAGTTCTCTCAATTATCTGTGGTTTCCTATGGCGGAAACATCTTCTCCTTTCATTCAATGGAAGTGGAGGGAAATGTGGGACTTAAGTTATGTGGAGAAGAAGCAGGATTTACTCACAGCTCACTGGCTGGACCAAGTCATTGGCAGAGATAATTCCCGATCGACTTTCATCCCTTACAGATTACATTTATCTAGAAAAATCTCAAAGTTATCCAAACTGACTAAAAATGCCCTTTTCTATTCTGGAAAAGATTTGAATCATCCAAAGGGAATAAAAATGCCCTTTCCTGTTTTGGAAAAGATCTGAGTCAACATCTAAACTAACCCCATTTGAATTTTTAAATGGTATATACAGTAGTACGTTGGTATCTAACCAGGGACCCCAAACCTGTGCTGTCACCATAAGGTAGAAAAAAATGTACACATAACAGGTTACAACAAAAAACCCTTCTTTTTCACTTGCCTGAGAAGTCTAGGCAGTTGGAATTCTTTAGCAGGCCTGCCTGCACTTTTCATAATGCTGTATATAGGCAAATAGGCCAGGCATTGATCACAAAATGGACTTGTAAATGACTGCGCCTGCTGGTATAAATCAGTGCCACCCAACAAAACAGAGGAGCCAGACCATAGTGTGGTTGTTGCTTTTCTTGAATTTTCTTAATATATCTGTTTTTTTTAAATGATTCTAACTGTCAACTGGGATTATTAGACTGCATAATGATATTTTTTATGTCCAAACACATGAATAAAATTACTTTTTCCCCATGTATATTATGGTTATACATGCTTTCTGAAAGTAAATTAACATAGAAATAAATCTGTGATGTCAAGAATATGCATTAACCTGTTTGGGCCTTATAAATATGTAA
Organism: Symphalangus syndactylus; assembly: GCF_028878055.3. Lineage (NCBI taxonomy): Eukaryota > Metazoa > Chordata > Mammalia > Primates > Hylobatidae > Symphalangus > Symphalangus syndactylus. Next base: position 60,773,203 of record NC_072445.2, read on the forward strand.
AAATAGCACCTAGTGCTTTGCCTCTCTGTGGTAGGGTAATATCTTATCCTGAATCTAGAACTGGACATTTTATATATTAGAATATACAAATTCTAATTCATTCATGTGTTGAAGCCCTGATCCCTCAGTGTGAGGGTACTATATTTACTCAATGCAATTTAATAATAATTTAAGAAAATATTGCGTGTTTGGTTTTGTACCTGGTGTTCAAGGGAATACAATGAAGACTGTCATGTGATCTTACCTTTTTGAGGCTTATCGTCTTGCCTTAGATGTGACTAGTGTATTGTTACCTGAGCTGTTGCATCCGATTCTACTTTGCCTTTATTCTACTTCCAAACTCTTCTTCACACGTCTTCTAAAGAAATTCATCTTAGCTTTCTTCCCTCTTCCCCTCTGATTGGTAGAGAAGATCCTCATTGTCACTCCCCTTTGGGGCCCAGCGCTCTGGCCACACAAGCTGTCACAGTGGCTTTCACACTCGCGGCTCACTCATCTCCGAATGTTTGTGTGTGCTGTTCCCCCTGCCTGCCTTTCCACATCTAGCTCCATCCACCTGGGAAAAGTCTTCCTCATTCCTTAAGGAATCTGCTCATGCAGCACTTGTTTTTTGAACAAGACCTTTCCTGCCTGCCTTCCCGCCCCGGCTGGGCTCGATCTTCGGAGTCCTCCTCCTCCTTAACTACCCTTCTCAGAGCTCTTCACGTGTTCTTTGAGTGTCTTTGGTGTGCTTGTCAGTATCCTTGACTGGCCTGAGTGCTCTTGGTGGCCAGGGTTTTTGTCTTATTCAATCTTTGTGCCACCACCACATAGCACATCTGGGTAGACACTCCACAAATGTCTGCTGAATGCACAGTCCCTTCATCACCTGAAAAATGATTTTCAAACAACACTAAGTCTACATATAGTTTTCTAGGATCATGAAGGCTAGAAGAAAACTGATTTACTCAAAGTATCTAAATTGGTTCTGGCTTCGTCTTTGTCTCTTCCTGCCTTCTTTACCTTTATCTACTGACTGCTTCTCATGACAGTGAATAAGTCCCATGAACAAAACCACCTTTCCCCAGCTTATGCTCTATAATAGCTCCCATCATCCTTAGAATAAAATGAAGGCCTTACCTTGGCCTACAAGGCCCCCTGCAATCTTGTCCTCCCAATCCCCCCAACCTCATGCTGTGCTCTCCCCATCATACACTGCATTCCAGACACAGGAACCTCTTTTGGTCCCTAGAACATGCTAGCTAGCCTCTCTTCTGCCTGGAGGTCTTCACACCTGCTGTTCCATCTGCTGGAATGCTCTTCCATTTTCCACAGGGCAGGCTTCTTATCTTTCAGGTATCAGCTTCAGTGTCGCCTTTTCAGAAGCCTTTCCTAATCACCTCTTCCCCATCCTTTTCTCTAGGACTACATCTGTTTTTGTCCGTCAAAGCCAAATCACAAGTGATTGATTTGTTTGTATTTACTTTCTTCTTTGTTTGTTTGTTTATTCATAGTCTCTTCCTTTCTCCTATTAAACTGTGAGCTCCTTGAGGACAGGGACCACATCTGTTTTTTCCTGCTGAATTCTCCAAGGCCTACGACTGCACCAGGCACAGAGTAAATGATGAGAAATATTTCTTGAATGAAAAGAAAATAATCGATCCAAAGCAAACTTGTAAAGGGCTTCCTGATATACATAGATTCTCACAACAACCAAATGAAATAAACATGTAAAGTGCTAAAATTACTCCAGTGTTATTTTGGGCTAAATATTTGTGTCCCTTCCACCAAATTTGTATGTTGAAGCCCTGATCCCTCAGTGTGATAATATTAAAAGTCCTTTGGGAGGTAGTTAGGGTTAAATGAGGTCACAAGAGTGGGGCCTTCATGATGGGATTAGTGCCCTTATAAGAAGAGGAAGTCAGAGAGAGATGGATCTCTCTCTCTCCACAATAGGACACCATGGAAAGCCTACATTAGCACACAGCAAGAAGGCAGCTGTCTGCAAGCCTGGAAGAGAGCCCTCACCAGAACCCAACCATGCTGGCACCTTGATCTCAGAAAATAAATGTCTGTTGTATAAGCCAGCCAGCCTGTGGTATTTTGCTATAGCAGTCCCAGCTGACTAACAGATGTGTTTACATGAGCAGACCTCAAGCATTTTGGCCAGTCCTTGTTTCTATGATGATTTTGATGGTTAACTTGATAGAAAATGTCTTTGGTAGCTTCCTTTCCTATTTCAAACTTGCAGGCATTCTCCAGCCTCTGTTGCTATGTTCTGTGTGCTCATATTCACTTCCCTGTCTTCACACAAACTGATATAACTCACCCAGCACACACAACCATCATGGAAAGACCTGAGCTCCCACTCAACCTAACACAAATGTTATGTCAAATGAGATCTTGTAGTGATATTTTAAAAGGAGAGTTTTACAGGTATCTTGGGCTGTGAAAAAGGGGTCTCTAGGTCAATTTGTTGGAATAATCTGCCAATCTTGTAAACAAATATGATGAGCAAAGGGAGCAGCACACATTGACCTGGATATAGTAGCAGGAAGAATATCCTCATGTTCTTCAACTCTGTTTACACAAATAGGCATTATCCCAAAATGAGTAATGCTAGGAAATATGTAAATAAGTTCCAATTTACAATTGGTCATTCTTCCCCTTCACTCCAATTTTTTTGTATTTATCAATAACTCAGGTATTTTATTTTTAAGAAAATAGTCAAATACCTTTAACCTTTCTCAGGCCATTCAAGATTAAGCAAGGTTTGGGTCTCAAGTGGTCTGGGTGACCACTTAACTCATGTGGCCTTTCTGCTATTAATGCTTTCCAGAAAAACAACAACAGAATCAATATGACTACTAAGAATACATTTTTAAAAATTAACAGGACATCTTGGATCTTATAAGAGTCAAGCCCTTCAGGAAATAAACCATGAGGTAAGTGATCGCCCAGTGATTCCATGTTCGTCTCTCTGGGATCTGCTGAGAATTAAAGGTGATTCTTAGGGCAAACATACAGCATTATCAAAAGGCTGTAGCAGCTAGAGCAGGTGAAGGAAACAAACAAAAACAAAAAGCAAAAAACCAAAACCAGCCTAGGCCATGCGGCATGCACCGTAAACTGAGCTTTAGCTTTGCTTCCAAATGCCAGAGAACACCTGTCCACACTGGGGACCCGGCACACATTTTCTTCCTGGCGCAGCACACCAGATGCCCAGCTCTCATTAAGGAGAAGTTTGTCTGACAGTCTTTGCCTTGCTGTAATTCTTATCCCACTCTGAATTCCTCTAGCAAACATTGATTGAAAGCTCTCCATATGCCAGGCACCACACAGCTCTGCAAACCTCCCTTGGATCCTACCTTTGGAGTAGGAGAGGCAAGGTACAGAGACGGTGAGAAGACAGAGTATTCGCTGTTTAACCAATTTTTGGTTGGAAAGACTTTCAATCAGGCATTAAATTTATCAAGCTTTTCTATGGGTCTGACAGGCACTGGGTGAGTTCATGTGGCCCTTGCTCTTGAAAGGTCACAGTCTGGGTATAGACTTACCTGTAGGATGTATTATTCAAGGAAAGAAGCAAAGTATAGAACAGCATGGATGCTCCCATCTGAGCAATAAAAAGGTATGTGATACATACATGAGCACGCACACATGCACACGCACACACACACACGCATGTGCACACGCACGCGCACACACACATGTGTGGCTAAATGCCTAGACTACCTGGAAACACTGGTTGCTTTGGGGAGAACTGGTTTTGTTTTCTTGGAGCACTTATCACTCTCTGAAATTGTCTTATATATTTGTTTATTAACTTATTTATTGTCTGTTTCTACACTGGCACGTGAGTGCTTGCTTACAGCTATAGCTCCAGTGACTACAATAGGGCTTGGTATATTTTAGGTGCTTGTAGTTAAGAATTTTTTTTTTTTAAATGAATGAGCTGGAAATGAGAGGATGTAGGGGTAAGAGTTCAGAGATGGGACAGAGTCTTGCTTTTAACTCTATGCCATTCTGTAACACTTGAATATTTAAGTTTTTATTATGAAAAAAATATAATTAAGTATTTTTAAGTATATTAAGCAAAAGTAGAGATGACAGTGTAATAAACTTCCATGCACTCACTACCCCAAAACAATGGTCAACTCACAGCAGATTATGTTTCATCCATATCTCCCTCACTGCCCTTCCCCTGCCTCGAGATTGTTTTGAAACAGACGCCAGCCATCGCTGTGTCTTTAAGTAGTTCAATATGTAAATCATAACTGCAGTGCATTCCACACCTAAACAAACAAGCAATATTTTATGAATAACATCAATTATTCACCGTTCAAATTTCCCTAATGAGTCTCATACTCTTCTTATAGGTTGTTTGAATTGTATTTGACAATGTACATGTATTACTTTTTTCAGAATGTTTATTTGGGATGTTTACAATCTAGTTATCTAGTAGGGAATATGGCTCCATCCAATCATCTGTCCATCTACCCATCCATCCGTCCATTAAATAAATCCATATTAAGTGCCTAGTATGTGCCAGGCGTTGTTCCATGTGCTTGTTATGTATCACTGAACAAAAAGACAGAAATCCCTGCCCCTGTGGAGCTCTAGCCTTCTAGCTGACAGAGACCACTAACAAATAACAAGGTATGGAAAGCCTTGATTATGATTCAGTAATATGTAACATGTATGATAATGGAAAGGGCACAAACTCCTTTGTTAAAAACACTGTCATTATATGACCAACGTAAGAGATTCAAAGTATTGAGGCCCTCATTTTAGCACTTAAAACTTGAGATGTGGCTGGGCGCGGTGGCTCATGCCTGTAATCCCAGCACTTTGGGAGGCTGAGACAGGCAGATCACTTGAGGTCAGGAGTTCAAGACCAGCCTGGCTAACATGGTGAAACCCCATCTCTACTAAAAATACAAAAATTAGCTGGGCGTGGTGGTGTGTGCCTGTAATCTCTGCTGCTTGGGAGGCTGAGGCAGGAGAATCACTTGAATCCCAGATCCAGGAGGTGGAAGTTGGAGTGAGCTGAGATTGCACCACCACACTCCAGCCTGGGCAACAGAGCGAGACTCCATTCCAAAAATAAATAAATAAATAAATAAATATAATTTGCAATATTTTTGCAACACCATTCACAATAGCAAAGACATAGCATCAACCTAAATGCCCATCAATGATAGACTAGATAAAGAAAATGTGGTACATGTACACCATGGAATACTATGCAGCCATAAAAAGGAATGAGATCATGTCCTATGCAGGGACATGAATGGTGTTGGAAGCCATTACCTTCAGCAAACTAATGCCAGAACAGAAAACCAAACACCACATGTTCTCACTTATAAGTGGGAGCTGAATGATGAGAACACATGGACACATTGCTGGGAACAACACATACTGGGGCCTGTTGGAGTGGGCAGGTGTGGGGAGAGAGAGCATCAGGAAGAATAGTTAATGGATGCTGGGCTGGATACCTAGGTGGTGGGATGAGCTGGGCAGCAAACCACCATGGCACACATTTACTTATGTAACAAATCTGCACATTCTGCATGTATACCCCTGAACTTAAAAGTCGGAAAAAAAATGTGCAATGTTTAATGTTTTGATAAAACCTTGTAAACAGAATATATTGATTTCTTTAAATAACAAATAATTAAGACCATCAAAGCTTTTTTTTTTTTTTTTTAACTTCCTTACAAACACATTGACTGGGCTCTGCCATTATAGATAAAGTCATGACAGCCAGGGGCCAGGTGCTAGTTGTCAGGGTTTGAGAGGTCAGACTTGGGCGTTTATGAAACAGAGCCAGTCTGATCCCACGTTCTGGCGCATACTCTAAATATGATGAGCATTTACACAAACCAAGCCAGTGAAGTGCACTAATGCTTCTTGAGCAGGTCTCCTCAGAGAGAGCCTTTTGTGGTTGGAATTCGAGCACCACTCATCCCCAAGTCATGAAGCACCTTTGGCCTGTTATCTGGATGGTCTAGGGAAAGTAGAGTTATTGGTAGGCTCTACCAAACCTAAGAGTATTTTTGACTCATGCTTGAAACCCACATTGAAAGGTGGTATTTTAACTCGTGAAAGGAAATGTCAGCAGTCTGAAAAATATATTAGAACTGAAAAGGGCCAGTATAATGTTTTAACACTTTTATGCTGTCATTAAGACACTAGACACTAGTACATCTTAAACATTTTGGTTAAATTGAACTTAACAACAACAACAACAAACAACAACAAAAGGCAGGGAGAATAGGGCTATCTCTTACCAAGACATTTCAAAGACTATAGTGTAGCCGGAGTAATTTTTATACAAGTTTCCCAGAACTTACGCATCCAAATGATATTGTTTCCTATGCAGTGGTTGCTTTGGAAGGTATACTCTACATTCCTTCAGTGGTGCAATTGTGCAAACCATTTCTTTTCTTTCCTTTTCTTTTTTTTCTTTTTTCTTTTTCTTTTTCTTTTCTTTTCTTTTCTGTTTTTTTTTTTGAGACAGAGTCTTGTTCTGTCGCCCAGGCTGGAGTGCAATGGTGCAATCTCGGCTCACTGCAACCTCCACCTCCTAGGTTCAAGCGATTCTCCTGCCTTAGCCTCCGAAGTAGCTGGGATTACAGGTGCCCGCCACCACGCCCGGCTAATTTTTGTAGTTTCAGTAGAGACGGGGTTTCGCCATGTTGACCACACTGGTCTCGAAGTTCTGACCTCAGGTGATCCACCCACCTTGGCCTCCCAAAGTGCTGGGATTATAGGCGTGAGCCACTGCTCCTGGCCAGACATGCTGATTTTTTTTAATCCTACCTCATCTTCCTCCAATGTCCGTTTTCTCTCTAAATCCTGACTGTGCTCAGATTTCACTTTCCTCAAGATTCTGAATGCCTTCAAAAGAGGCAAGAGAATAATTCTGCAACCAACAAACTGATGACTTTGAGTCTAATTCTGGGTAAGATGTTAGATCTATCTACTGAACAGATGGTTGAAAAGTATAGAAAAGAAGTGATGATTTTCAAAAGCCTCATGGGTTCACCAAGCATGAATCATGTCAGAACAAGCTCATTCCCTTGTGCAGGATTGTATGACCTCCAGATACACGGGACATGGTATGGTAGAAAGCAGCTTGGACTAGGAATTAGGAGATTGTCTTGGAATCTTTCTTCTTGCTACTTTCTAACTACATATTTGGGGCAAGTCACTTGCCTTCTGTTAACCTTTGTATAAAGTTATTGTTGCCCCATGTATAAAACAGGGATAATATTAACGTCTAGAACAAAGTAATAAATAAATTAGTAATACCTCCCTTGTAAGGATTGGTATGAGAGTTAAAAGAGGTAATAAATTTTAAACAGATTAGAATACTCTCAGTCAGATAACTCAATACATGTGTGTAATCTACAAACAAAGAAAAAGACTAAAAACAAACAGACAAATGTCGTGCATGGTGGCTTATGCCTGTAATCCCAGCACTTCGGGAGGTCGGGGCAGGTGGATCATTTGAGGTCAGGAGTTCGAGACCAGCCTGGCCAACATGGTGAAACCCCATCTCTACTAAAAATACAAAAAATTAGCCAGGTGTGGTGGTGCACACCTGTAGTCCCAGCTACTCAGGAGGCTGAGGCAGGAGAAATTGCTTGAACCTGGGAGATGGAGGTTGCAGTGAGCCAAGATCACACCAGTGTACTCCAGCCTGGGTGACAGAGCCAGACTCTGTCTCAAAAAAAAAAAAAAAGAAAGAAAGAAAAGCAATTTTAGGCTGGAGTAATGAAGAAGTGTTACCATGTCTTAAAATAAATGGCTAAAGGTACCAGGAATATTTAGACTGAAGAAGGGAAAATCTCAGGAGTTGGCCAACAATAGTCCAGGGGCTGAATCTGGTCCACTTCCTCTTTTTGTATGGCCTGTGAGCTAAGAATGATCTTTCCCTTTTTAAACAGTTGGAAGCAAATCAAAAGAAGATTACATAAAATTCAAATTTCAATGTCTATATAAGCAAAGTTTGATTGGGAACCCAGCCATCTCATTCATTTACCTATTGTCAATGACTGCTTTTGTGTTACAACAGCAGATTTGAGTGGTTGCAATAGACACCATATGGCTGAAAACTCCAAAATATTTACTCTGACCATTCATAGAAGAAGTTTGCTGACACCTGAAATAGTCAAAAGCTGTCATGTAAAAGAGGAAATAGACTTGTTCTGTAGGCCCCAGAACTTAGAACTAATGGGTAAACCAATGGGTAGATTGGTAACTAATGGGTAAAAACTATAGTTGAGGTAGGTTTCACTCAATGTGAAAAAGAACCTTCTAATAATCAGAGTTACCAAAAGGTGGAAAGGGCTGTTTTGTAAGGAGGTGAGATCCCTGTCAACAGAAACATTTAAGCTAAGCTACATGAATGCTTGAAGGGGGTATAGAAATAATTTAGGGAGAAGATGATGGTTGGGCCAGAAAACTTTTCAGAACCCTTCTGAAAGTCTGATTTTGTAATTCCAAGCTTTTCCCAATCTATCTCTGAAATCTCAAATAAGTACTTACAGGCAATAATTTACAACTTAGACTATTGAAATTGCTATGAGGGATAATGACCTGCGTAGGAGTTGCTTGATGGATCTAATAGACTTTCACAAAAGACAAAAGTTAAACACTTGAACACTCAAATTTCACCCAAAATTTTAGGGAACTTTTGGAACCCAATTGAAGTCCAGTCATAGACCCGAAGTAAAGAGCCCCAATTTACATAAACTCTGAGGCCCTGAAACATAAAAATTCTGAGTTAGTTGATGTTTCATTAGTGCATCCATTTTTGGATCAATCATGCCCTTTGTTCTTCAGTTTCTTTTATAGTTTATGAGCGGACTAACCTACTTCATGTGGAAGACTGAAACAGCTCTTCCATGGAGCATGTGCCATTCTAGAAGAAAACTTCAGGCCTTCTTAGTTGTTCTAATACTTACAGTTCACAGGCAGATCATTCAGTACATAATTTTCATTATATAAGGGTCCAGTTGTGGTCTAGAAGATCTTCCTTATATTATTGCAATAACTAGCATGAATGGTTGATTTAAACAAGTTTATCTTTATTCAAATTTTTCCTTCCTTATATGCTTTAATTTTTTAATGTTGAGATTAAGATTGACTTTTAACAAGGTCAAGAATCCAACTGACCACCAGATATTGGGTTAATTAATGTAGCATTTTATAGATAAAGTCATTTGTCCAACAAGTAATTTATATGCTTGAAGAAACAGACTTGATGTGAAGCTAACTACAAGTGACTTAATCATAAATGATTAAGCCATCTAATTCTGTTCTTAGTGGTAGTTTTAGAGAGTAGTTTTAAATAAACATAGTAATCTATGTATAAAGCAAATGATTTTAAGACATGTTTTCCTTTATAGAAGCCAGCAAACTATGGTCTGTGGATCAAATATGACCTGTTGCCTGTTTTTCAAGTAAAGTTTTATTGGAACATGGCCATGTGCAGTCATTTACATATTGTCTATGACTACTGTCACACTACAATGGCAGAGTTGAGTAGTTGCTACAGTAACTGCATGGTTTGCAAATCCAATCTTAAAATATTTACTCTCTGACCCTTTAGAGAGTTTGTTCATCCCTGCTTTAAGCTGTGGATAGCAACCTGCACAGATAAAAAGTGTGAAAAGAATAATGAGCTTTTTCTTTAAAAAAAAAATAACCTGCAGATTATGGAGCAATATATTTTTGTTGACCACAGATCAGCAAAGATTTTCAGCTGAGCTGGAAAGCCTATTGAGCTTTAAATGGCTATGCTTACAGCGGAGTAGATTTATTTGTGATGGTTAATATCATGTATTCTGAATAGTGAAGAATGACATGTAGAATTCAACTTGTGATTCATCGAAAGAATTTCGTATGTATGCATTAAGATAAAAACAAAACCCAACCTCTGAAAAAACATATTTTCACATGTAAATCATTCAATTATATTCATTTTTTGGGGCAGGTGGTCAAATTAATTTTGCCTCTGTGTTTTCATTTTTGGTGTTCATGGGTTTATCATGCAGACATTTACGTTTGACTTTGTCCTTTACAAATATACTTTGAATAAAATGCTTATGTGAAAAGGATTGAAAATGGAATCTACCAAGAATAGTTCCTTACTTTAGCTTTCTACCCATCTTCCCCCACATTTTTTGTTCAGTTGCAGTAAGTACCATTTGCTCTTGAAAATTAATTTGCTAATCTTAGGTGCCAACAAGTCAGTTTCTCAAATGTTTCATGTTTAATTTGTCCTAAAGCTACCCATTCCTGAGAAAATCTGAGCTTTAAAGATTGAGTGGGTATATGGTCTGAAATAGTGAGCAAATTAATACAGCATTTGCTTCTGGGGTCTTTTATGGAAGATGATGCTTAGTAGGCTGCTAGACCAAATGGAATGATGTATTAATCAGTTTCTTCCAAGTCTACTTCTTTGTTATCCATATTAGGACTGAAGTACCATTTAAACTTTGGGAGGAGTTTGAAGCAGTTCCCTGCATACATGGTAACCATATTTCCTGAACCAAAGATTGGGATGTTTGTATACCCTGAAGATGTTTTGGCACATAGTCTGATACTGGGTCAGAATATTTAAAACCATGTATGCAATGGGAAATGCCCTACATATTTTTCTTAAACCACATTTTTCTTAAGTTGACCTAACGACCAAAATATTCTGGGAATGCATTTGCTTCTCTATAATAAATTAGCTGAGATGCTCCTTATCATTCATTTGCTGGATGAACAGAGTGACTTTTATTTCATTTAAATAAGCATCATTCTATTGCCTAGCATGATTAATGTAAAATGCAGAAACTATTGAGTGGTATAATTAATATAATTAAAGTAATGCTGGTAGAGCCTTTTCTTTTGGATCATTACTGTTCTAAAAAGCGCAACTATAATGCAGAGAGTTCACTATCATGGTATGATGGAGCCTATGGGCAGAAGGCTAGCTAGTCTTCCACAAGAGAGATAATTAAGAGACAATGGTACAGAAATGCATGTTGTAGCATGCACGAATGCTCCTGTGTGTTGACCTTACAGCTCCAAGCAACTCAGAGAATGGCTTGGTTTTCAAAATTACAATTCCTCCCAGATTCTAGAGGGAGGGGTGGATGCGATTATTCAGGTTTATGCAATTTCAAAAAGGTAAAATACCTAGTTTGGGGAACACTGCTCTCTCCTTGGAGACCTGCTGGGATACTAAAATTTCAGGTGCTTCAAAAATGCAGGACACAGAGAGGAATTTGAAATGCATCCAGAAGGAAGCAATTTATATTTTTCTGCAACACTTTTATAACAGAAAGGCAAAGAGTGAGTGGAGAGAAAGGAAATGGGAGATCCCCTGACTGGAAGCTGTACAGTTCACCTAGAAGACAGGCTGGGCTTACTCTTTCAGTGAGAAGGAACCTCTTGGGCAGTAAGGGTCTCAGTCATTAAAAACCTTTTATCCAAAGGTAAGGAAGAATTGAGGAGTATGAGGTGAGGTTGGCAACATTTGAAATATTTGAAGTACCCTGCTGTCGAAAGTTGAGAAGCGGGGACTTATTCAAGAAATTTACAGCAATGTGACCACTGTGAGAATCTCCTTGGACATAAAAACTTGGATGAGGTAAGGTTAGGAAGTTTTGAAAGACACCCCAAACTCAGTGAACCAAATAATAATGCCTTGTTAAAAATAACTGTGAGAACCCACACTTTTCCCCCAAGAGTATCATCAACCATCTGGAGCATTGGGTTGAGTGCAGTCTGTGTGTACACATGTGTGTGTCTAAGCAATAACTCCACCAGTCTTTTTTCTGTGCAGATTATTCTGGGATCAGTTAAATGGAAATAAATAACATTTCATGTGTAGAACCTCCCCGTGTGTGCTTCTCTCTCAAAATATTGATTTGCTTTTATTCCATTCGAAAGGAAGACCCACGAGGAATAGAAAGAGGAGGGCACTGTTTCTTTATGAATACTAATAAGGAAATCAAGAGAGACAGTGGCACTTCAAGTTTCATCTCTCCATTTCCTAGAGGCGCAAACCCTGCCAGTTGTCACCTTGGTGTATTCAGTGCCTTTTGAAGCACTAGACTCCTCCAGAGAGAATGTCAGCCCCAGCCCTGGGCAGTTTTGACAAACAGAGTATATATTGATACATGATAAAGTATGCTAGAAATCACCCCAGCGCTAAAGGCTACTATAGTTTTAATATCATCATTTGAATTAACAAGCATTCTGTGGAGAAATAATGAGCTTTCATTATTCAGAACATCATCCTTACCCGGGGAACTCAGAAACCATTAGCTCTTGAGAACTTAATGAAAAGATGATAAAGAATGTTTTAGATAAAAGTTTGAATGGGCACACTTGATAACTGAGGTAAAATATTAATGTTTGCCTGGATGATGGATCAGGGTTGCTGAGCTTGGCTCATCAAAGTGACGGTTACCAAGTGTGTGGTCAGCTCATGCGTGTGCAGGAGCCAGACTGGCCCAGTGGACGATGTGAGCTGTCAGTCTCTGGCGACTGTGCTTCTGAGAAGGCTGCCGAGCTCATAGCATGGCGAGGGCCCTTTTAGACTTACAGACAAGAAGGAGTGGAGGTAGATAGGAAAAAGAAGGAATGCAGAAAGATAAAGTGTGATCAACAGGTATTGATGTACATGTTCAGGACTGGCACCTCAAATCACTGTTTCATAGTCTCTCATGTAAAACATAAAAACAAAACGCTTGAATTTATCTGGTAAATTTTGTTTTTCTTATCTTAGTCTGACCAGTGGACTCAGAAATTTTCAGTTAGCATTCTGGTTTTTAGTTTGATATGGTAAAATTGCATCGTGGCGGGAAAGGAAACAAAAAGGAAATACGAGTAAAAAGATGACATCTTTAAGGGTTGGGTGCCAACATCAACCACTTGTAAACTAATAGATGAAAGTTGAGCACGTGCAGACATAGAATAAAAGTCATGCTCATCGTAAACATTTGAAAAATACAAACAGTAGAAGACAGCAAAATATCACTCTCAGTCCCACTATACAAAGAGAATCTCTGCTAGCCCTTTGGTATATTTACTTCCAGCCCTTTTGCAGTGTGTATGTTACTTATGTGGCAATGATCACATAGCATATGCAGAATTATATGTGTTGTCATTTTTAGAGCATTTTCATGTTTATAAAACTAATACACGATGATTGCCTAAGATTGGAAGATAGTGGAGAGAAACTTGGATGTCCATGACAGTGGCCCTGGAGAGCTTATTAAAAAGCAGTCTCCTGGACCCCACCTCAGACCGACTGCATTAAATCCAGCAGAGGGGCAGTCTCTAGGGTCAGACTGTCTGGGTTAGAATCTTGATTCCATCACTTAACAGTATGTGGCCTTGAGCAAATTAATTCACCTCTTTATGCTGCAGTTCTCTCAGGTGGAAATTAAGGATAAAAAGAGTACACACCTCAGGGCTGTTATAAGGATTAAATGGCATAATGCTCATACAGCACATAGAATATTGGTTGGCACATAGTGTGAAACCAAATGTTAGTGATGATGATGATTAATATTATTATTGTAACTCTTATCCTTAGTTACAACAAGCTCCCCAGATGCTTCTAATGGACCATGAGTATTATGGCGTCTCTTTTCCTATACATTTAAGAATATGATTAGATTGGTAGTGGTGTGGAGATGATGGACTGGTGCTCCATGTCTTTCCCAACATTTGTCTGGTATGCATTCCTGTACATTTCCCAGAATTCCTTTTGTCTGAGGTTCTGAGTATAATTTAGGTTCCAAAAAGTAGATGAATTAGTCGCACTCATGAATGATTTGGAAGGTGGAAGGGAGGCAGAGACTGCAGCTGCTTGATTTTGTTAGTAAGCAGAAACAGGTAGGAACTTGGTTTTTCTGCTATGACACCAGTGGACGTCTCAACAGCTATTGAACTGTGGAGTTAGAGTGTGGAGAGGGGACCTGTTTTGCTGGTACAGATTATAGCAGCCTTCTTGATTGGGGCAATGTTGGTAAAGTTCAGGAGGTGGCAGCTTTCTTATTTCGCAAGCAGCTTCCAAGTGACAAAAGAAGCTCCGTGGGTGGCTGAATTTTGTGACTTTGGGAGCCATTCTTGAAATCTAACCTAGAGGCTCTTTCCTCAGCCTTCCTAACAATCCAATAACCCATTTCAAACTTGTAATAAACTAGCTTCAGCTAAACTAGCTAGAGTGGATTTTGTTCTTTGCAATATAAATCTGACAAATATCATTGCATATAATGTTTTAAAAACATATTTAGACAGAAATATTCTCCAGTCTTGGAAGATGATAAGAGGTGGGGATTTGTGTCAAATGAAATATATCATAGGGCAGTTTATTGATCTTTGCTAATTATTTAAAACCATACTTAGATTTCTCAACGTATGTTTCAAAGATGCAGAAAAAAATCAATAACCAAGAAGCTCGACAATGAAAATGGCCTTTATGTCGGTTTCAGCAGTTCTGCTATTGTGGAGGGCAAAAAGAGCACTTTTTGTATCAGCCCTGTGAAAAGTCTGGCCATTGTTAGTAAGTGCTGGCACAGAACAGCATTATTTCTTGTTTTAAGTGTTCATCGAAGAAGTCAAGTATTTAGAACAGTAAGTTAAGGATGTGATCCAAGAAGCATTTCTGATGCTGGAAAATTAACGGCATCAGAAGCATAAAAAGAACATTTGGGCAAGGGACTGTAGAGAAAAGCTCTGTTCCTCGCTGCCCAATCGATTTGAAAACAACATTCTTGAATAATGGTTTTTCTTGTATATTTGAAATGTATATTGAAAAAGCCAAGTTATGCTTTTGTTTAATTAGTAAAGACCAATAAACTGCTCTATGATAGAAGGTTCTTTCTGTTGCTTTCCTCCCATCAAATAACACTTGGCTGGGTATAAATTCAAGGGTTTTGTTTATTTTTTTCTGTCTCAAAATTCTGTAAACAGTGTTCCACTGTGTTCTGGCATTTAGGGCTGAAGGCAATAAATCCAAAAACAAGCTTACTTTTATTCCATTGCAGAAGATAGTTCTGCCTTACATCCATTTAGAAAATGTAACTGAAAAACAAAACAAAACAAAACGGTGCAGGCATTTGAGAAGACCTGCTGAGGTGCATTGCATCCTGGGAGGTGTAGTTCTTGCAAAGTACAGTGCGTCCTGGGAAATGGAGTTTTTCATGTGCTCACAGTCTCAGCATGGGCTGTACATTGGTGGAGGCTGGTGGGTGGCAGGGGCGAGTGGGAGGAGATGGGGGATGGAGGGGAGAATAAGATTCTGTTTCTTACTGAAAAGATTTGTCTTTTTATGACAATGAAAAAAACCCAGAAAAATACCAACAGAAGGCTTACAAGAAAAATATTGCACAATTAGGGGAAAAGGTCATCATCTTGAAGTCTCAGAGATAGATTATTACCTATTTCAGGCAACAAAAGAAAATTAGAAAATGTTTGGCATTCTCACTTGATACTATGGCTGGACCTTGGTTCTCAGGTAAGATTAGACAAAGGAGAGGTGATTTATCTCCCCACTAATTTTGCGAGGGTGGGTGGGGCA
This sequence comes from Symphalangus syndactylus, assembly GCF_028878055.3. Lineage (NCBI taxonomy): Eukaryota > Metazoa > Chordata > Mammalia > Primates > Hylobatidae > Symphalangus > Symphalangus syndactylus. Next base: position 60,788,783 of record NC_072445.2, read on the forward strand.
GTGCTACACCTGATATGAAACATAGGCAAGTTAGTGGTTGTTTATTCTCAAAAGGATTCCACTATTCTTATAATCAGGCATTTTCTTACAGCTTTTAGGAATCTGTTGTCCATTGAACTTAGATTTCAATATTGTTATGGACTGAATTGTGTCCCCCCAAAATTTGTATGTTGAAGTCCTAACTCCCAGAACCTCAGAGTGTGACTGTGCAGATGCTCCCCAACTTATGATAGGGTTATGTCCTAACAAATCCATCATAAGTTGAAAATATCATTAAATAAAAAATGCATTTAATACTCCTAATGCACCTAACTTACTGAACATCATAACTTAGCCTAGCTTACTTTAAACGTGCTCAGAATACTTATGGTAGCCTACAGTTGGACAAAACCATCCAATCATCCAGTCTATTTTATAATAAACTGTTGACTGTCTCAAGTGATTTATTGAATACTGTACTAAAAGTGAAAAACTTTTCACTTTTTTCGGTTGTATGGGTACCCAAAGTACAGTTTCTACTGAACGGGTATTGCTTTTGCACCACAGTAAAATTTTAAGTTTTGACTATTGTAAACTGGGGACTGTTTGTATTTGGAGATAGATACGACTTTTAAGAGGTAATTAAGGATCAGTGAGGTCATATAGGTGGGCCTTAATCCAATCCGACTGGTGTTCTTATAAGAAGAGGAGATTAAGACACAGATGCGCCTGGAGGAAAAACCGTGTGTGGATACAGCGAGAAGATGGCCATCTATAAGCCAAGGGGAGAGGCCTTACAGGAAGCCAACCCTGCCAGCACCTTGATCTCGAACTTTCAGCCTCTGGATTTACGAGAAAATAAATTTCTGCTGTTGAAGCCACCTGATCTATGATATTTTCTTATGACAACCCTAGTAAACTAATACAAACACTATTTCAAATATTGTCTTTTTATTTGTCTTCGCATCTTTATGTTAATTGGAAACTGGGAAAGGCCTCGTTAGGGGTTATGAGGCAGATGCCATTTTTATTTTTAAATTATGAAGTATTTTTAAAAAAACAAATTATGAAGAATATATTTAATAAACACCAAAGAACTAGCCACCCAGCTTCAAAAAACAAAAAACATTATAGGTACAGTTAAAGCCCCCACACTCTTATCCTGTTCCCCTCCCTCCCAAGCTGAGATCATTAGTTTCCTGAATTTAATGTCTATCATTCTCATACATATCATTATATTTTTATACTATATGTTTGCATTAATAAGCAATTCATGGTGCTCTTTTGCATATATTTAAAACTTCGTAAAAGTATTATTAAACTGTATTTGTCCTTCCAACTTGCTTTTTTCTTTTAGTGCTATGTTCTAGGGATTTATTCATGCTGATAAAAATATAGATAGATATAGATATCTAGTTTGCATGTTTTAACTATTTTTATTTATGAATACATCACAGTTTGCTTACACATTTTATCCTTGAAGGTGCATGTGTAACATATTTTCAGTTTTGTATTATTTAGAAATAAATAATGCTGTGAACATTCTTAAAGAGATCTTCTTGGGCATGTAGACAGGAGTTGCTTCAGGTTTGGAGTTGCTGAGTCATAGTTCGTGAGTAGTTTCAAATCATACATATATATATATATATATATATATATATATACTGCCAAATTTTCTCCAAATTGATTGTACAAGTTTATACTTCCATCAGCTGTGTTACTTCATATACTTGCCAAAATGATGTGTTGCCAGAATTGGAAAACTTTAATGCATTTGATGGGTATGAAATCTAATGGTTTTATTTTCATCTCTGTAAGTATTTTGAGGTTAAACTTGTTTTCTGAGACTAAGCCTTGCACTGTTGCCCAGGCTGGAGTGCAGTGGTGTGATCTCAGCTCACTGTAAACTTGGCCTCCCATGCTTAAGCAATTCTTGTGCCTCAGCCTCCTGAGTAGCTGGGATTACAGGCGTTTGCCACCACACCCAGCTAATTTTTGTGTTTTTAGCAGAGACGGGGTTTTGCCATGTTGTCCAGGCTGGCCTCAAGAGATCCACTTGCCATAGCCTCCCAAATTGCTGGGATTATAGGCACGAGCCACTGTGCCCAGCCAGAGGTTGAACATATTTAAAAATGTTTTGGAGTATTTGAATTTTCTCTTTCATAGATTCTGTGTTCACATACTTTGCCATTTTTCTATTGGGCTGCTTCTCTTTTTCTTATTGATTTGTGGGAGTTCTTTATATATTCTAGATATGAAGCCATTGGGTTTGTATGTATCTTCATCCTAGTTTATTGTTTCTCTTTTCATTCGTCTTTTGATGCATAGAACTTTTGTTTTCCTAGCGCTGTTAAGCAGGCTATCCAGTAGAGTGTTTTAAATTCTGAGCAAAGCTGTTTTTTCACTTGGAAAACTTATTTTCTAGTATGTAAGTTGGCAGGTGCCTTAAAACAAACTAATTGTTGTCTTGGTTGTCTTAATATGTAGATTATTGTAAGTTCTGGCTAATAACTACAGTAAGCATAATTTATCCATAAGAAAATTATTTGTAAAGATTACATTTATGTCTTTAATATAAACTTTAATAATTTTGTATTAATCCTCTTACTGTTTTAAAGAACAATTTCATATCTCTTGTGGGTTAAACACTGTTATCTGGCTATGACTGGACTCACTTGATTTTCTATGACATCGATTTTTATTTACTCATTTGTTCAGCTAATAGTTACAATGAAGAAGGCTGAGGATTTATTTGAATATAAAATACATTACAGTTCACAACGGTATTTTAAAAAGGTTCACAATTAATTAGTTAATATAGGTAAATTAATAGCAGTTCTTATTTCCTTATATTAGATCAGCTGTACATTTAGTTCACATTGTTTCTTTCTCGTTTAAAAAAATACTTACTTTTTAAGAGCTTTTAAGTTTACCGCAAAATTGAGAGGAAGGTACAGAGATTTCCCACATGCCCCCTGCCCACCCCATGCGCACAGCTCCCCATTATCACCATCCCCCAGCGGAGTGGCACATTTGTTACAATTGAACCCACACTGACACATCATTATCACCCAAAGTCCACAATTTACATTAGAGTTCACTCTTGGTGGTGTACATTCTATGGGTGTGGCCAAATGCATAATGACATTAAACCACCATTACAGGACCACACAGAGTAGTTTCACTGCCCTAAAAATCCTCTGTGCCCTGCCTATTCATCCCTCCTTTCCTCCTAACTTCTGGCAACCACTGATCTCTTTACTGCCTCCAGGGTTTTAGTTTTCTAGAATGTCATAGAGTTGGAATCATACAGTATGCAGCTTTTCCAGGTTGGCTTCTTTTACTTAGCAATATGCACGTGAGTTTCCTCCTTGTTTTTTCCTGGCTTGATAGCTCCTTTATTTTTAGTGCTGAATAATATTCCCTTGTCTGGATGTGCCACAGTTTATTTATCAATTCACCTGCTAAAGGACATCTTGGTTGCTTCCAAATGTTGACAGTTGTGGATAAAGCTGCTATAAATGTCAGTCTGCTGGTTTTTGTATAAGCATAAGTTTTCCGCATTCTTAAGCCATTTAGTGAAATATAAAGAGATGTATATCTTATTATTAAGCTTCCTTACAGACTACATTTTCAGTTGTTGTCCAATCTGCTATTGTCAGATGGACTTTGCCTTGGCTCAGAATAAAGTATATTGGTGTCTGAAAAAGCAAGCAAGTTATAAAATTATTAACAAATAATTTTTATATTATTGAAAATGTTAAAATCATAAACAAACCAAACTATAATAGTCCAGTTCACTGACAAATTTTACAATGTCAGTTTTATTTTAAAAGTTCACTTATATTTTAATAACAATAATTCCTTACTAACTCCTGTTTTTAGCTCATTTAAAAAAATGCAGGCTGGGCATGGTGGCTCATGCCTGTAATCCCAACACTTTGGGAGGCCAAGGTGGGCGGATCACCTGAGGTCAGAGTTTGAGACCAGCCTGGCCAACATGACAAAACCCCATCTCTACTAAAGATAAAAAAATTAGTCAGGCATGAGGCTGAGGCAGGAGAATCACTTGAACCCAGGAGGCAGAGGTTGCAGTGAGCCGAGATCGTGCCACTGCACTCCAGCCTGGGTCTCAAAAAAATAAAAATAAAAAAAAATGCAAAGTGCTTCAAAATTTAATTTGTATCTGAAAACCCTCCATTACGATTTTTCTTGGCACTGGGGCATGCAAAGAGGCTGCTTCTACATGTAGATTTTATCTCTCTATATACACATAGCTTTGTGGGAAAGTTTTCAGTTCCAAATTATTTCCTTAAACATCCTTAAGTATATGAACGAATATCATGTTTCAGATAAAGTATAAATTGTTTAAAAAATGTATGCATTCTCTTGGCTTAGAGAAATTATTTTATTTACCAAAAACATATAGGTTGAGAGATTTATTTTTAGGAATATAGTCTATTTGCTATGAATGTGCATTTTGGTGGATGTGATGGTGATAACAGTGACGGGAGGGGACAGAGATCAGGATCTAGAGAGAGCAAGAGATGGAGCCAGTCAGGAGAGAGAGAGAAAATAAGCAGATAGGCTTGAAATGAGCACACACAGATTTGAGGTATTGAGGGAAACAGCAGTCACCGCTCTTACAAATTCCAGCTGGGTGGTTTCCTACATGTCTGCAATAAAGCTCTTGCACAATAAATGAAGAAAATAATACATAAAAGTTTAAATTTTATTGGGTGTGAAGCTCTTAAAGAACTGCTATTCACTAAGAGTATAAGGAAGACTCAGTTTGAATAAATGAACTCCAACTAAAGGAGTACCCACCTTCCGTTTTCTTTTCTTCATGATATCTATGAGTTTGTCTTCTTGATCACATTCCCTTGTCATGATGGTCCACAGCCAGCTGGAGCAGAAATTCACCTGCCCAGACATGGAAGAAAAGGTTATGCTGGGAACCGAAACATAAATTTCACTCAGTAGGAGTCACTATCTACCAGAAATGGGAATGACACAATGATCATAGGAAAAGAACTGGGAATAAACCTTCACATCAACGCTCTTGTCAGTGCTATTTGCTAACAGATGCATTGAGGTAAATGCTGTTACCTCAAGAAGTGTTATCTTCTGGGGATCCTTATCATAATTTTATTTTAAATTCGAACAGCTGTTGTTTAACTGCCACAGACCACAATTTATCTACAGCTTGGGGCCATAAAGTTAGCTTTAATGCACTCTGTTTCTTTTTTCTCCCCTGTATTTGATTTAATTTCCATGAATCTGACACTCACGTGCTATATATCATTTGCATATTTCAATATGTACTTTTGCAGATCCCGTAAGTATTCAGGTGCTAAATGTGAAAGAATAAATAAAAATGGAAGTTCCCAATGACAAATTATAAAAGGAAGGAAGAAGAACTCTCAGGTTTCACTTACATGTAAAATATTCTGAACAATAATAGCTCCTTCAGGACAACAAAGCAGGTTTTTCTAGGGTTGTTGGTTTATGGTGACTGTAGAAGAAAACGGATGTTTTTTTTGGCAGTGAAACACAGCACACTTATCTGAATTGAGCCCTAGGGCTTACCATATAGCAACGGAGAGAGAACTTCAGCTTTATTTAAGAAATCAACAAATGTGGCCACTTCCATAACCTGAATGTTTTCTAAAATATTCATGGTTTTTCATTCACAGAATTTCAAAAAACTGAGTTTGTGGTTTCAAACAAAAGAAAACTGTAGGGAAGACAGGAGGGGAATAAAAAGTCACTCTTGGGGAAACCTTTAAAAAGATCCCTGTGGGCTATTGTAGCGTATTTAGTGAAGGCGCTTTGTCAGACAGGGCATGAACTAACCTAGAACTCGGGCAGTTACTGGACAGAAAATCAATTTTGGTCAGGGTTAGACGGGCCCAAGACTTGTTCTTTGGTCTTAACTACAGTATCTGAAAACTTCCAAGTAGACGTCAGAGGTCTAAAAAAGCTTTTTCTTTACTTAGCTCTTTAGCCTGGTTTGTACAGATTTCTGCAAGTCTGGGGAACCTTAAAACTTCCATCTCCTTTTCCATTCTTTGAGTTAACAGCAACATATCGGTAGGTGAGCTTCACAATGTTGAGCTCTCCAAGTTGTTAAGGGTGATCTTTAGGCCTCAGCCCTTTTTGGATCCTTGCTTGTTGTAATCAAGTTCCAGAAGGAAATGAGGTGCGATCCTTATTGCAAAAGAATGAGGCAGGCTCTGGGGCTCGGTGATTCACTTACTTGATTTGATTATTAGTTTTCTGGTAACAAATAGTTGGTGCTGGAATGCTGATTTCACAGGCACTCTCACACACATTGGTAAAATCAACAAGTGTGAGAGAAGCATCCTCAATTGTAAGTTAACAGTAAGAACATGATGCTCACACGTCTTGAAGGTGGAACCCAAAAGCCAAATTATAGTGTATGTTTTATTTCTGAGGCAGTATTGCTCATGGAAATGGGAATAGTCCAAACAGAAACAGAGTAACAGTGAAAAAATGGAGAGGATTTGCAGGGCCTGATTTAGGAATTTGATTTTGAACTATGAAAATGATGTCACTATAATCAAGTTTGAATAGTGAGTACATTTTTGCCTCAAATTTTCATTGTATCTGCTTCCTATAGACCCTAGAATTGGAAATCATTGGAAAGGGGATTAGTTCCTTTTAAGGAGAGTTGCTTGATCCCCCAAGTTTCATGAGGAAGTTCTAAGCTGATTTGCCAACCAAAGAGGGTGAGATAAGCTACTGTAATCACCACCTGGCACCTTTCCTTCGAAAGAGTCTGACAAATGTTAATTAAGGAAACCTCAGGATGCTTGCCCAGGACAGATAAGGGATTAATTTCAGCACCTCTGGGAAGAAATGCAAGAGCACCTCTATGTCCTTTCTTCCCTTCTGAACAGCTCTCAGGTTCTTGACACAGAAAGTCTGGGGACAAAAGGAAAGGGAAAGGGAGAAAAGAGCCATTCATCAATGTTCGAAGGAACGCGGGCTGCTTCCCTGAGAGCGATGTGATTTGACTGTGGCGACGTCTCTTCTCTCACCCCAAGCCCAGGAGGGTTATCAGTGAGCAAGGCAGAGGGAGGATCTTGGTTCTATTTTATTCATTCTGAACAAATGGAATCTAGCATAAGAGCTAGTTGCATGGTCTAGCCAACATAGTGAAACCCCGTCTCTACTAAAAATACAAACACTAGCCGGTCACGGTGGCAGACACAACTAGCTGGGCGTGGTGGCAGACACCTGTACTCCCAGCTACTGGGGAGGCTGAGGCAGGAGAATTGCTTGAACCCAGGAGGCGGAGGTACCATGCAACTAGACCACTAATTTTCCTTTACTGCTTTCTTTTTCATTAAGCTAATATTTTCTAATGTAGCATTTTAATTTCTTTAAGAATTTTTTCACTAATTATTTTTGAAAAATTTTAATGGTTATTCTTGCTTACAATATAGATCTTAACTTATCACAATCAGCTTCAGATTTATACTAAATTAATTCAAGTGAGATATAGAAATATCATTCCTTTTTCTTCTTATGGTATTTTGTTATATATATTACATCTATTTTTCTTTTACCTCTTTTTGTGGTATTGTTATAATTATTAAATCCACACAAGTTACAAATTCAAAAGGACTGCTATAATTATTACTTTATATAATTTTGTCTTTCAAAGGAGCTAAGAGAAGAAAAGAAGGCAAGTTTATATTTACAGCTTTTATTATATTAGCTTTGTATTTATTGTTTCTGGTCCTCTTCATTTGTTATTCTGAATTTGAGCTATCATCTGGAGCCATTTTCTTCGCCCAATGCAGCTTTGTATCTATCTATCTCCTTTGTGCTGTTTTTGGCAAATATATTGCATTTCTATATATTATAGGCCCAATAACACATTATATACATAGTGTTCTGTATACTTATTTTTAAAATAAGCGAAGGAAGTAGAATAAATATGCATTTATATGGGTTTTTTGATTACACGATTGTCTTTACCGGTGCTATTTTTTTTTGTGTGGATTCTAATTACTATCTGTGGTCACATCAGCCTGATGAACTTCTTTTAGTATTTCTTATATAGCAGATCTGTTAGCAACAATTGTTTTTTAGTTTTTATTTGTCTGGGAATGTTTTCAGTTTTCTTTCAGTTTTGAAGAGTAACTTGCTGCATAGTTTTTCCTTGACCACTTTGAATATATTCTCCTATGCTTTCCATTGCTTCTGCTCATGAGTCAGTTGTTAATCTTATTGGGGCTTATTTGTAAGTGACAAATTGTTTTTCTCTAAATGCTTTTAAGAGTTTCTCCTTGTCTTTGATTTTCAGTATTTTTACTATGATGAGACTGCTTCTGAATCTCTTTGTGTTTATTCAACTTGGAGGTTGTCGAGTTTCCTAGATGTGTAGATTATTGCTTTTCCATACATTTGGTAAGTTGTCAGTCACTATTTATTCCCATATTTTTTCTACTAATTTCTTTTTTTGTCTCTCCTTCTGGTACTCCCAGTATGGATATGTAGATGTGCTTAATAGTGTCTTACAGTTCTCTAAGTCTATCTTTATTTTTCTAATTTTTGTTTTTTTGAGACGGAGTCTCACTCTGTTCCCCGGGCTGGAGCGCAGTGGCGTGATTTCAGCTGTCACCCAGGCTGGAGTGCAGTGGCATGATCTCAGCTCACTGCAACCTCCATATCCCTGGTTCAAGCAATTCCCCTGCCTCAGCTTCCCAAGTAGCTGTGATTACAGGTTCACACCACCATGTCTGGCTAAATAAAGATTTTTAGTAGAGATGGGGTTTCACCATGTTGGCCAGACTGGTCTCGAACACCTGACCTCAGGCAATCTGTCCACCTTGGCATCCCAAAATGCTGGGATTACAGGTGTGAGCCACTGCGCCTGGCCTCTTTTTTTTTTTTTAATTATTTGGATTTCATACCATCTACTGATATATCTTCATGTTTGTTAATTATTTCTTTTGCTTCTCAGATCTACTCTTAAGCCCCTCTGGTGATTTTTAAATCTTAGTTACTGTATTTTCAACTTCAGAATTTCCATTTGGCTTTTTAAATATATACATAATTTCTACCTCTTTACTGGTATTCTCTATTTCATATGACATCGTCCACAAATGTCCATTGTAATCATTCTTTCATGTCTTTAATTATGGTTTCCTTTAGGTTTTTGTGTATATTTATAATGGCTACCTTGAATGCTTTTTCTGTTAGATCCAATATCTAGTTTCTCTCACAAGCAACTTCTGTTGTCTGCTTTTTTCCTGGTGTACTACCTTCCTGTTTCTTTGCATATCTTGTAATTTTTTTGTTGTACACCAAGCAGTTTTGATAATAGAGCAACCGTGGATGCTGGTGCTCTATCCTTCCCTCTCTCCCCCTGGGCTTGTTATTTTTATTTTCTTGTTTATTTTTTAAGTGATAGCTGGATTATTTTTTATGGAGTCTGTTTCTTCCTGCAATATAACCCCTCTGACATTTATCCTCAGTGAACACAGCCTTGGGTATGCCCACAGTTACCCTGCGCTGACAGTGGTTTTGGCCTATTTTTGAGAGCCTCTTTCTTTGACGATACTCAGCTGTTAAGTTCAACTAATTGCTGGATGATTGCTCTATTATTTTCAAGACTATCTTGACTATTAGCTTGTTGAGTGGCTTTGGTAATAAAGGCGTATTAGAATGCAAATGCTCCAGAGAACCAAAAACACTGTGACTCCTTTTAGTTTCAAGAGCCACAATATTGTGGCTAGATTCTGCTGATCAGACTGGAAAAGTAACACCATAATCCCCCCAAAATGTCAGTAGCAGTGAGGTACCACTGATTGCTCTGAGAAGGGATTGAAAGTCTGATGTGCTCTATTTTCCAGGAGTGGATGGCAGCCATACCCTGTGTTATGTTGCCTCACTCACTGTAAAATAAATGGGTTGACTTGGCAAGAGTCAGAAGCCTGGCTTGTCATGATAACTCAGCATCAAAAAACATATGATCCTTTACTTTTTACTTAGTCTATGGTGGGCATGTATTGCCATATTCAGTATAAGGACAGAGCCAGACAGCACCAGTGGCAGTCCGGGTGGTACAGACTCAATCAGCAGTTTGATTCCAGCTAGTTCCATCACAGAATAGGCCTTCACCCTGGACTCATGTGTGAGTATCCCAGAAGATTTCATTATCAGTTGTAATTTTTTTTTTTCATTTCATGAAGCAAAATAACGATATCTTTCATCTGCCAGCCTACAGTTTTCAAGTGGCAGACCAAACAATTAGACCATTGGTCCTAGTCCAAAAGCCAGTCAAAATTTAACATAGTTTATTGAGGGGAATAGTGGGCAGAATAGTGAGAATGGACTTGAGTTCTATTCACTGATTTGAGCAGACATCTGCATTTTTGGTTGTGCATAGCTGTCACTAAGGCTAGACAGTTGCAGCGACTGAACAGACACTGTTGGTTTCAATTTAGCTCAGCTATGTGTGAACCAGGTCCAGGCCCAGGTTCAGGAGTTCCATTGAACAACAGTTTTGTTTCAGGCAATGGAGTGAAGAGTAACATTTTCCCTAAAGAGATAGCTGGTGTTTTTCAGGTAGGACCACAATGCTGTTAGTGTCTGCCCATGATTGTTGAAAATTTCCCACCTTGTATACACACTATAAATGGATGTCTCTGTAAGTGTTGTCTGAAAGAAGACAGCATCTTCTGCCTCCTCTAGGATAAATCTACCATTAATTGTTACCATGGGATAGACCTGAGGCTGGCTGCTGGATTGGTGAGAAAGTTCTCCTTCTTGGAGGAGAGTTAGAAACAACCAGGGTACTGCCCAGCTAGCAGTCTGAGTCTGCTTCTTGGGACTTGGCCTGAACCCATTAAATTGGGGAATTAAGGAAAATTCCTCCTCATTAACAGGCAATAAAATGGACAACCACTTATTGCCCAGTTAACCACATAATGTGGTCAACATGTTTACCGATAATTCCCATGGATTACCCTCAAAGTCCATTAATTAGTCTACAAGGCCCTTATCTTTCTCCTTCCTGAAAGCCATGTGTCTGTCAGCATCCCATCCTTGCTGCCAAAACTGCTAAGAACTATGAAGGGTCTGAGATTTCACCCTACTTGCAAAAAAATTACCAAGTTTGTCTCTGTATTAATTATGTGTTGTTTAGTAACTATGTTATGAAACATTTAGCAGCTTAAATAATACCCCTCAATTATTTCATAGTTTCTGTAAGTCAGGAATTCAAGCATGGCTTAGCTGGGTCCTCAACAAAGCTGCAATCAAGATGTTAGTCAGGACTGGGTTCTCACCTATGGCTTGGCTAGAAAAGGATCTGCTTCCAAGTGCACGTACTTGCTGGAAGAATTTAGTTTCTTTTTGCAGGCTGTGTACTGGGGCTTTAGTTTGTTGACGGCTCTTGGCTAAAAACTGCTTTTAGGTCTTTGCCACGTTGGCCTTCCCAACATAGCCACTTGCTTCCTAAGGGCCAGTAAGGGGAAAAAGAGTCTCCTCGCAAGATAGATGTTACAACGATCTATAATGTAATCAAGTATGTGTAGTCACATACATCCTACAACCTTTGCTATATGCTGCCTGATAGAAACAAGTCACAGGTCCTCTTCAGACTCAACAGGAGGCTAGTCACCCAGGGCGTGAATATCAGGAGGTGGGAATCATAGGGCCTCTTTAGAGTCTCTCTATCACAGTTTCAGGAGTGCTGGCAGAAGACATGAGACTCCTGGATCAGAGACAAAAGACTTTATTATTTACAAAAGCAAAACCCAGAGTATCTGCATTTGTGCTGATTTCCTGAGTGCCATTTCTCAAAGTGTGATGTGAAGAGGGCTAGATGGGATCTGCACATGGAGTAGGGTGTGCTTTGGGGAAGGAACTCTGACCTTAGACAGACTAGATATTTTATTAGAATCAGTTAAGCATGCCTGACCTATGCCCTGAAGGAAGGTATAATCTTTATTGCTGTGAACCATAAGCAGACCTGCCTTTGCTCTGAAGGGAGACATTACCTCTATCTTCCAAGATTGTTTGCTCTGTAAACATCCTTGAAAAGATAGTCTGAAACCAATGCAGCCCGAACCTCTGCTTGGAAGACATGCAGAAGCATAAAACTAACGGAGAATTATCTCCTGGTAGGCATATCTTGACTCTGAGGAGCATACCTATGTATAATAGGAAAATATAGATATGTACATAAATAACTAATGAATGAGTGAGTCTGAAAAGAGAATTCAGTGTGCTATGAAAGCTCAAAGGAAGGCAAAGTTATTTCTAACTCCAGCAAAGAGGCAATCCTTCACAATATTAATTTTGAAGCATAACGAGGATTTCAACTGGTGAGGAAAGGTGGAAAGAAAGGAGGAAATGAAAGAAGCAGCACGGGTAGAAGAAGGAGGGAAGGTACCACATAGATTCCCCATGTGGAGCAGTTAGTTTGACTCACCATTGGGTTAAGAAAAGGGCAGCACGGTATGGAGAAAAGTCGGAAAATGTAGAATTAAGTTGGCTAATTGTGGACATTAAATACTTATTTAGGTGCCATTAAAGTGTCTTGAGGAGTCCAGTTGGTGTCATGAAGGTGTTTTGAGTGAATGAGTGTAAGGGAGCCATTAATTCAGTATTATGCTTTAGGGGTTACAATCTAGAGATGATGGGATGACTTGGAGTTGGCAAAAGACTTGAGGCAGGACTCCTAGCAAAAAAAACTGTTTTAAATGGTACAAGCCAGAAGGTGATACAAGTCTAATGTATTTCTGTGGTAGTGAGAAGAAAGAGGTGCAGTTGGACGTAGACCTCTTTCATTGGTACAGCTGGTTTGACTTGGTAGCTCATTGCTCCCATAATGCAAGAAAAAGGGAAGAATCAAGGAAATCCTAGGTAACTGAGAGGCTGGTGGCCCCAACAGGAGAAATAGAGAAACTATGATAAGGTACAGATACCAGGGAGAATTTGATAAATTTGGTTTGCAATCAAAAAGAAGCCCTTTGTAAATGAACCTATTTAAATAGTTGGGTGATATCTTAATGCACTTAGACTTAATTTATTTGGTACAATACAAATTAGATGTCAAGAAAAGTCTAAAGCATTGTGACTCAAATTCAGGACCACCTTGCTAAGTTTGGGTGGTAACAATTAGGTAGATGGAGTTTTTCTTCTTTCATTTGACTGACATCATGCTTAGGGAAAAGAACAATCCATTTAAATAAAGATTTGTTAAAAACTATCATTTCCATACATTTAAGGTCAGAAAATGTGATTATATACTACAGTTCATTTAGGAGAGAGGAGGCCATTTTTAAAGGCTAAAATTTATTATCTAAGAAGTAGGTCACAATTTTTAAACTCATTGACTTCATAGGTGAAACACACACACACAAACTTTTCTCATTTAAGGAGAGTTATTTTGTATGTTTTTACATAATTTGATCTTACTCTTCGATGCTGAGTACCTGGCATAGCCACACACCATTGCTCCTTCAAGAGTAACCCCTTTCTAAACAGTGTGTATTCACCAGGAAGTGCTAGAATAATTTTTGCTCCCACTGTCATTTTTAAAGTTTTGTTTCTGAGCCAGCTTTCATGGTATTTGTTTCACACTCAAAAAAACCAGAGTTATAATTAAGGCAGCTGTCATATTATAGTGCTAGGCACCTGGACACTTGGACTTACCTACCAGGGAAGAGAGACGGAGCAGGAAAGGAGAGAAAGACAGAAAACAGAGCCCTGAAAGTGCCTTCCTTCTTGTTCTATATTTTGAGGTCAATAAGATAACTTTATTAAATAAAAGAAGGAGGCCAGGTGTGGTGGCTCACGCCTGTAATCCCAGCACTTTGGGAGGCCGAGGCGGGTGGATCACAAGGTCAGGAGATCAAGACCATCCTGGATAACATGGTGAAACCCCATCTCTACTAAAAATACAAAAAATTAGCCGGGCATGGTGGCACAGGCCTGTAGTCTCAGCTACTCAGGAGGCTGATGCAGGAGAATTGCTTGAACCCGGGAGGTGGAAGTTGCAGTGAGCCGAGATTGCGCCACTTGCACTCCAGCCTGGGTGACAGAGCGAGACTCCATCTCAAAAAACAAATAATAAATTAAAAAAAAAAAAAAAAGGAAATACTTACTGTGACTTTTATATACGCAGTTTTAAAATCTTCAAAACAACTCCATTTATTTATTTATTTATTTGAGTAGAGACAGGGTCCCACTATGTTGCCCAGGCTGGTCTCGAACTCCTGGCCTCAAGCAATCCTCTCACCTCAGCCACCCAAAGTGCTGGGATGGCAGGCATGAGCCACCGTGCCTAGCCCATTCCATTTCTTTTTATTCTCATTTTACAGATTGGAAAACTGAGGCTCAGGAACGTTTAATCACCTTCCCTCAGCTATAAAGTTGTTTTTTAGTGAAGTTTGACAGTTCTTTCTTATTCTTTCCACTACACAATGAGTTTTTCTCCGATGGCTAAATGACCAATATCACCAAATGTGATTTGAAGTGACACATGTACAGGGAAATTTCAAAAAATAAACACGACTTGGTATCTTTCTCAGTAAACCTTAACTTAAGCCAATCCTGATTTGATACTTGAACTTAATGAGAAACTTGCTTTCTTACTTACCTAAATTCTCTTTTTTTTTTTTTTTTTTTTTTTGAGATGGAGTCTCACTCTGTCGCCAGGCTGGTGTGCAGTGGCACAGTTTCAGCTCACTGCAACCTCCACCTCTCAGGTTCAAGCAATCCTCCTGCCTCAGCCTTCCAAATAGCCGGGACTACAAGCACATGCCATCACACCTGGCTAAGTTTTGTATTTTTAGTAGAAATGGGGTTTTGCCATGTTGGCCAGGATGGTCTTGATCTCTTGACCTTATGATCTGTCTGCCTCGGCCTCCCAAAATGCTGGGATTACAGGCGTGAGCCACCACTCCCGGCCTTTACTTACCTCAATTCTTAACCTAAAATTTAAACACTTCTACCTACATCATGTTGGGGCATTGTCCATTCAAATACTCTCTGGCTTTCTATCTCTGGAAACTCCTGTGCATTTTTCTTGTCCTAGTAGCAGTTTCTAGGCACTTTGACTGTTTATTTTCTCAGTAGTTCCCACTTTCCACAGTATGACAAGTCTTTCTGGTGTCTAGCTTACCTACAAAACGCATTCCTACAGCAGAATCAAGAAATAAAAATTACAGGCACTAATGGGGTACTGCTACTCTCCAGTATTGATACCCATGCAATTACTTTTCTCCAATCAGAATGTGATAATACTTTGCTTTTCTTCCTTTAAATGCTATTTAAGAAATTAAATATATGACATTTTTTGCAGCTGTTTTCTGTGTCTAGGTATTATTTGCATTGGAAATGTCATATAATAACTTTTTCAGAAGCAAAGTTTTCTTCTTCAGAAACAAACACCTTTATGTTAAGACCTCTGCAGATCAGTCTTAGTTTAAAGCTTATGTTATTATAAAAAAATACAGTTTAGGCCGGGTGTGGTGGCTCACGCCTGTAATCCCAGCACTTTGGGAAGCTAAGGCGGGCAGATCACGAGGTCAGCAGATTGAGACCATTCTGGCCAACGTGGTGAAATCCCGTCTCTACTAAATATACAAAAATTAGCTGGGCATGGTGGCGTGCAACTGTAGTCCCAGCTACTGGGGAGGCTGGGGCAGGAGAATCGCTTGAACCCGGGAGCCGGACATTGCAGTGAGCTGAGATCACACTACCGCACTCCAGCCTGGTGACAGAGAGATTCTCCGCCTCAAACAAAACAAAACAAAACAATTTAGAGTAGCATTTTAAAATGAAAGTATTTTAAACAAAGATTTAAGATGATTTTTGCCCTCTGCCTTCCAGTCTGTGAATTCACATTCCTAACAAATCCTTAGTCCTCCATCTTGGTATGTCCCTGTCAGTCATATATTGTAAGAAGGTGGATAAGGGCAAGCATGGTCATTTATATTGCTGAAGTTCAGGACTGAATACATACAGATCAAATCCACCCTAAAAGAAGTAGAAAACAGCAAGGCAACCATTTGTGAAGCTAATTAAGTGGCACTTTTTTTTTTAGCTTATGCTTGTTAAAAAACTATGTGCTGTTCTATGAAACCAAGGCTGAAAGTGATAAATACCATTGAGGGTAAAACTTTTTGGACTTATTGCTATTGTTATTATATTTGAGCAATGAAGAGCATTTGCATATAATTTAGGGCTATTTACCTTCACCCTTCTTAATATCTGTAGTCTATCCAGCTATCTCCACAACTCTTTAGCTATCACTAGTTTAACCATCACCATGTACTGCACCAAAAGGCTTGTACAAGACTATTTATAGTAGCATTATTCCTCACAGCTTCAAACTGGAAACAAATGAAAAGTCCACTCACCGTTGACTGGATAAATTGTGGTAGATTCATATCATGGAATGAAAAGAACAAAACCTATGATATAAAGTGACACAGATAAATCACAGTCAATGTGATGAGTAAAAGAAGCTGGCGACAAGAGTGTAGGAACTGCAAGATTCCATTTCTATGAAGCTTAAAAGTAGCCCAAACTAACGTAAGATAATAGCATAAGTAATCCATGCTTTAAAAATTTTAAAAACATTTTTAATGTTTTGATTGACACATAATAACTGTATATGTTTACAGGGTACATAGTGATGCTGTAGTATATATAATGTCTGATGATCAAATAAGGGTGATTAGTATGGTGGTCGGACAATTTTTTCACTTACTTTTCTAGGAAAGTACCTCTGTGTACATACGATAACACACTGTTACTAAACTCTATCTAATCTTTGCTAATCTCATAGGTTAAAACAGTTAAGTTCTTTCAGTTAGGTTCTAATTTTTATTTCTTATTGTGAATGAAGTTGAACATCTTTCCACGTGAATAAGAGACATTTTTAGTTCCTTTTTCTGTGAATCTCCCATATGTATATGCGTGTTTTTGTGCATACACACTCGTATACGTATATGTAAATATGTACAATATATGTATGTTTGTGAATATGTATCTTTTTGCCTAGTTTCTCTGTTTCTTTTATTGATATGTCAGAACTGTTTATTTATTATAGCCATCGGCCTGTGTTTGTGATATTAGTTGCATTCCCTTCTCCTCCTCACCCCCAGTTTTGTAATTAGTCTTTTGATTTTGTTACAGGGCTTATTTCCAGTCAGGAAAGTTTTATTTTTATACATTTCAATGAATGTTCTATTGCTTTTGAATTTTAGGTCATATTTAGAAGGACCTTCCCTAGTCCATTATTATAAAACCTTGCTCCTAGGTTGATGGTTTTATATTGTACAGTTTAAACCTCTGTCCATTTGGAATTTATTTTGATGTAAGTTGGGAGATAGCTATTTTCCCAACTCTGTTCTTTCCACAGGGTTTCCAGTTGTTCACAAACTATTTTCTGAATTATTTATTGTCTGCTTATAAGTTTGGAATGCCAACTTTTGTGTATATTGGATCTACTTCTGAGCTTTTTATCCTATTTGCAATATTTATCCACTTGAATTATTATAGCCTACTGAAATTTATGTTAGACTTGATCACCCCTTTATTATTCTTCATTCACAGAATTTGCCTCAAAAATCTCCATTTTTCTTTTTATTTAAATTTAAAACATATTTTCTACAATTTTTTTCCACAAATACAATTTTCTGAAATTTTTACAAAGATTGTGTTAAATTTATTATCTCAGGAAGAACGAATATATTTTTGGTGTTGGCTGCTGCTATCCTAAAAGAAGCTTCTTTATTTAAATGTTCTTCCATGTCCCTCAATAGCATTTAAAAGTTTTCTTCTTATGCTAATTGTTTATTGGTGAAAAAAGTCTATTGTTCCTATGTATTTTATTCTTTTATTGCTATAATAAATGTTTCTTCCCCGTTCAGTTCATATTCTTATTGGTTGTTTGTTTTTATATAGGAAGGAGGATGATTTTGTACTGGAGGCACCTTCCTAAATTTTTTTGTCATTGTGGTTTTTCAATTGTTTTTCCTATGTGTTTAGAGGTAAATATTTTCTTTAAACAATAAATGCAGTGGCTAGTACTTTCAGAACAATGTGGACTAACAGTGATGATGAGGACATGTGCATCTTGTTCCTGTCTTTAGTAAGACTGTATCTAATATTTCTGCATTAAGCATGATTGGACAATATCTCTTAGGTGATATGTAATGATTCATTTCCATCATTTTCTAAATATTCCATAATTTCTGGTTAGATCTTATTCTTTTCTGAGTTGTTTACTAGAGAGTTTTAATATTTCAGATGACGGTTTGTTTTCTAGTGAGTTTTATTTCTAAATTCTCTTATATAGTATGCCAAGCTATCTGTTATTGTTTCTTTTTAATTATTTCATCTCATGCTCTGCTTTCTTTGCTTCTTATAATAATTTTAAAAGTTTTAATTTTTGTCCTAGTAATTATTTGATAAATATAAGATTATATAATACACTTAATCTTCTGTTCTTCAAGAGAGTATCTATCAACTCTCTAATAGAAGCAATTGAAAATTAATTTGTTTCTCTTACATACTTCCTCCTATCATCCAATTTTAATTGTTTATATTATTTTAAAAAATTATATTTATATCTCTAAGTGCAGTTATTGCTTTGTTATTTGATATGTCAGGTTTAAATTGCCTCATTTGACCCCAGGCTATTAAAACAATTTTTTAAGAAGAAATAAGCAAATCTATATTCCCTTTTACTTTTTTTCCTCTCATCTTAATTTAAAAAAAAATCATACTGGCTGGGCATAGTGGCTCACCAGCATTTTGGGAGGTGAAGTGGCTCACTTGGCATTTTTGGAGACCAGGGTGGGTGGACTGGTTGACCTCAGAGTTTCGAGACCAACCTGGGCAACAAAGTGAGACCACGTTTCTTAAAAAAAAAAAGAAAAAGAAAAAATAATTAAAAATATAATTTCTACATTGTCAGAGTTTAAAGTTATAAAAGTCTATTCTTTACAAGTCTCATATTCGTTCAAGTCTTGGTCATGCAGCTCCATGGTTTAAAATCCTCTCTGCCAGTTCTTTAGCCATAGTGACTCCATTTCTTTCTTGGTTGTCTGAAGTTACTTTTCTGATAGTTTCTTAATAAAGCTACTGAGATTTAAAATCTTTTTGTATCTGAAAAAGTGATTGGTAAATAACAGTCTGTCTGGGTTTAAACCTCAGTCACGTGTTCTTTCCTAGAGGGTCTTGTAGGCACTGCTCCTCTGTCTTCTGGCATTGATATTTCTGAACTTTGAGACTAGCATTTTTTCCTTCCTCTAAATACTTGATCTTTTGTCTTGATCCCCAGGTTATTCTTTTTTTGCCTTTGAAGTTTAGTAACTTTCTGGGATGTCTCAAAGAGAATAATTTGATTTTTCTTTTTCTTTTTCTTTTTTTTTGAGACAGAGTCTTGCTCTGTTGCCCAGGCTGGAGTGCAGTGGCACAATCTCGGCTCACTGTAAGCTCTGCTTCCCAGGTTTATACCATTCTCCTGCCTCAGCCTCCCAAGTAGCCAGGACTACAGTCACCCACCACCACGCCTGGCTAATTTTTTTGTATTTTTAGTAGAGACGGGGTTTCACCATATTGGCCAGGATGGTCTTGATTTCCTGACCTTGTGATCCACCTGCCTCAGCCTCCCAAAGTGGTGGGATTACAGGCGTCAGCCACCGTGCCTGGCCCAATATTTTGATTTTTCTATAATAATTTTTCCTTTGATATAGTGTGTCCTTTTTTCTATAAATTCAAATCTTTTATAATTTTGGCAACTTTTCTTGAATTATATCTTTATTTTTTGTGTTTTATTATTTTACTTCTACAGGGACAAACATTATACAGCTATTACGTTTTCTGCATCTGTCTTACTTGCCAATCATTTTCTCTTTAACATTTTAAGCCTGTTTAGTCCTATCTCATTTTGTTTGCTTTTCCTCATTCCTGTCATCCATGTCCCCATTATACTTTCAGTATCATTGGTTCTTTTTTATATTACTTGTAGTGTAAACTTCATTTCTCCACCACCGTTTTTTGAAGGAAAATTTGTATTATTTTAATTATTTTTAAGTACAGAAAACTCAACAGTGTACATTTAACCCAGTTTAGTGGCAAGTTCTCTAGCCTTTGCCTTTTTGAGCTTGGCAACGTGAGCCACAGACCTGGGACCCAGGACATTGCCTCCCCAGTGACAGTGGATCTCATCATATCTGTCATTGTAATTGGTTCTGATAGCTTCCACCAGCTTAGCCAAAGTGCCTTTGTCTTCTGAGTTAACCTGTGTGGAGGTGACAGTGGCGCAGGTCTTCCTGTGGACTAGATGTCCCAGTCTTGCCTTCCCCTTGATAATGCAGTAAGGGACCCACGTTTTACAACACAGGGCAGGAAGGAGCCCACCAGCTCAATGGGATGCACGTCATGTGCAGTTACCACCAGCTGAGCTTTCTTATTCTCCACCAAGGTGGTGATGGTGTTAACTCCTGCTCAAAGGACAGGTGGTCTCTTAGTGGGGACGTCCCCTTTGCCAGCAGCTTTCTTCTCGGCCCGGGCCAACAGCCTCTGCTTCTTCTCTTGCTTTGTCTCTGTTCTGTACATGTAGGCCAGCTTAAGGAGCTAAGTAGCTGTTTGGTGGTCCAGAGCTTGGGTGAACTGGTTAATCACAGGAGACACTTTCAGCTGCCTATAGAGGATGGCTCTCTGCCGCTGCAACCTGATATAGCGGAGTCATTTCACAAAGTGGGTGAGGTCTCTTTTGGGCTGGATGTCCTGTCCAATGCCAAAATTCTTAGGCCTTTTCTCAAACAGGGGATTCACCACTTGCTTGACCTCCTGCTTCTTCATGACAGCAGGGGCCAGAGCCACCTTCTTCCCCTTGGCCTTCTTTCTTTTTGGCATCTTGGGCGGCGGGAGGAGCTCCACTACCTTTTTTGTCTGACTTCTTCCCTTAGCTCTTCAAGCTCATGGTTTGACTAATTATGTTAGTCCCCTGTACATTCTCTGATCGTTGCATATTACTTGAGCTCTTGTTTGTGGGGGCAATGGATTTGTTACATTTTCAAAATTTATACTTACATATTTTTTCTTGCTTTCAGTGGCTTTATGCCAATATTGTGAGGGGATATGCCATTTCACTTGCATTTTCTTCTTTCTTTTTTTATGTTATATTTTTGGGATTTTTACGCTAGTTCATTTTACTAAAGACTTTCATTTTTCTTGGAACAAAGCAGATTTTCTCTGGACCAGGTATTTTTAGGAGGCTAATCTTCCAAAGAAGGCAAAACTATGTTTTAGCCTTGCAAAAATTCTTATGGCTTTGATAGGTTATTCCTTTAGATCTTTTGATTTACTTCTTCCAAGCCAGCTGAGATTATTAGTGAAAGAATGATCCTAATGCAGATATTCCTTCCTTTCCCATACTGTATGAGTTGCTTATTCCAGCATAACACACCATCTCAAAATTTAGTGGCTTAAAAAACAACAAACTTTTATTAGTTATTGTGATCATGTTGGTCACATTCATAAGTTGGTTAATTTTTAAGTTGGCTCATTCCTAAGTCTACAGCTGGCAGTGGTTGGCTGATTTAGGCTGGCCTAGGCTGGGAGTGGTTTTGCTCTACATAGTTTTCATTTATCCCCTAAGACCAACATATTAGTCCTAGTTTTATCCTTCTCATAGCAAGAACAGAGGTGCAAGAGAGTAAGGAGAAATACACAGGACTCTTGAGAATTTGTCTTGGAACTGGCACATCATTAAAGCACATGACTTAGCTGAGCCAAGATCCCAGAGATGAGGAAAGGACCTGTACCTTTTTAGTGAGAGTAACTGAAAAGTTGCATGAAGAAGAGCATGGATACAAGGGTGCAGAATTGGGCCATTAACACAATTTGTCACATTTGCCAAACACAGAACGCATTCTGCAGATATCACTTGATAGATTCTCTGCTCATTCCAATATTCTGTATTTTTCATGACTCTGTTCTAACTGGCTCAAGGAATTTCCCACTGCAAGTCCACACACCTGTTCCTTTAGTTTTAAGTAAGATGAAATAAGTGAACACTTAAGATGGCCCCGCTTATCCTCACCTCCTGATATTTGCATCCTTGTATAATCCCTTCTTGACCATGGGCTGGACTTAGTGACTTGCCTCCAAGAAAAATAGATAAATGGATGCCACTTGAAGATTATATTATTTAAAAACTGTCACTTCCATCTAGTTCCCACTCTTTTTTTTTTATTGTTGTTGTTTTCTTCTTTACTGTAATGAAGAAAGCCGCCATATTTTCCGCTGCCCTGTGAAGGGGCCCATATGGCAAGGAACTGAGGGTAGCCTCAATATCCCGCAAGGAACTAAGGCCCTCAATCACATGAGTGGGCTGGGAAGTGGATCCTACCCTAGTTGAGACTTCAGATGACTACAGCCCTGGCTGACACATTGATTATAGCTTATGAGTGATCCTGAATAGGGGACCCAGCTAAGCCATGTCCAGATTCCTGACCTGCAGAAACTGTGAGACATTAAATTATGATAGTTAAACCACTAAGTTTAGAAATAATATAGTATATAGCTCTAGATAGTTAAAAGCACATAGACCATTGCTTTACCTTTCAGAGTATGTCGCTTGGGTTGGAGAAGTGTGTGCTGTTGGCTTTGCTTGAGATCTGCAGTAAAGGGTGTCCTTTCTCAAGCTGACTGTCATTGCATTTGGCATGTCTTCCTTACATTGTGGGTTGGTGCTTGTTGCTTTAAAAAAATAGCTTAGAGTTTTATTAAAGAAAGAGTTCAACGTCGCTTTTCTGTTTCTCATTTTACTTATTGAGTTTGGGTAAATTTTTCTTACCGTTATACAAATAAAATTCAAGCTCTGGCTTTGCCCTCTGCATTTTATTTGTATATGCCTCCAGAAAGTCCCTGCTTTAGACCCTTGGGATAATAATAATGTGAAAAACTTAATGAACCCTAGCCCAATGACTTAGTATGAAAATGATGCCAGCTTTGTGTGGTCCTACTTTGACCAAGCGTCCTCCTTTCACGGTCCTGGTCTTAGATGTTCAACCCAAGAGGCAACAAATGTAGCCAAGAGCATGGGTTCTGGCATTAGATGGTCTATGGTTTTTTATTTTTTTATTTTTTTTTTATCGTAGCTCTGGCACTTACTACTGTGTGACCCCAGGAAACTATTCTCCCTAGATTTTATTTCCCTAGCCTCTAAATACTTCACAGTATTGAAAACTAATATTGACAGTATTATGAGTCTGATGAAATGAAATAATTTATACCAAGTTTTTAACATAGTACCTGCCAGATGGCAAATCCTCAATAAATGTTAACTATAATGCAAAAAAAATCATACTTTTATTGAATACCTATTAATTGCCTGGTATTGTGTTAGGTTATGGGGACACTAACATAAATGTAACTTGATTCATTTTCTCAAGGAAATTATAGTCTTGTAAGTGAAATAATTTTTGTACAACATCATTGCTTCCAAACATTGTCAGGTACTTTAGTTCTGTCATCCTGGTAAATTCCCCTTTGAGGTTTTATTTCTGAGAATCTGCTTTGGTTTCCTGGCTGGTATCCCAGTAACTCTAAGATAAAGGGACTTCTTATATCTGTAGGTCCTTCTAGGGAACAGCCAAATGAAAATTGCCTATCTATCTAATTTCCCTCCTGGAATCTATTTAAATTATTTTCATAATATGTTCAGATCTTTTACAAAATTCTGTTGATGAAGCTTTTGGATGTAAGGGAAACATTTAGATTTATCAATTGGTTGGAGTGCGTGAGGAAACTGCTGTCACTCTTATCTTTTGGCCTCTGATTGGCCAGAGCCAGCAGTCCAATTTCAGCAACCCACTCTTTCTAGCTACAGTTCCAGCCCACAGTCTAGGTCCCAGGGCGTCACTTGATAACCTTGCTTCTCTGAAATCTCTCCACACATTTTGTATTTGTGTGTGTGTGTGTGTGTGTGTTGTGGGGTGTGAGTCAATGGCACAGTTATAGAATACTAATCAGAGAAGTGGAAAGGAAAGCCCAGTGAGAAGGTTGGTGAGATTAAGGCACAAATAAGACCTGATTATGGTGGAGAAGTAGATAGTGAAGGGATTATCCATTGCGACTTTTATCAAGAATCAAGAGGGCCAATTGGCATGAATGCTCAAAGTGAGTTGCTTTGGTATGAATAACAAAATCATCAGGCATACGCTATCCCTATAGACCTATCCAATTTACCTGGTAGATATATTTTAGAAAATAAAACTGTTTAGGCTACCACCCTGCCAAAAACCAAAAATAAAAACAATGCCTCTTTCTGTTTAGGTCACAAAGTAGAGCTATTCAGAACCAAGCAAACAAGGAAGCAAAAGCAAAAATTCTCATTATATCTACTTCTGTTTGCAGACACAGATGGGAGTGTGTCAAGCAGGAAACTGAAGGGAGCTGGTGAGTTTCTGGAGCTCCTGGCCAAAGCTGGGAGATCAGGTGCCTGTGGCTTATTTTTGCTGGTGTTAATCTATGATGCCTACGGTGTTGTCAAATGTATTTCATTAGTGTTTTTCCCTTATTAAATATGAAAATCATGTCAAAGGTAAATGTCAAGAGGCTATAAAATTACCCTTCTTATCTTCTGTACATTTATCAGTTGATAAATGGAAAGACACTGCTGCCAAAATAACTGAATGAATAATTTATAAATGACTGATGCATCTTGTATGTTGTTTCAGGCACAAAACAGTAGGACATCAATAATCAAAAGAAGTTGGATTAATTTAGCAGTATTTTGCCATTGATATTTTTATCTAAATGCTGCAGTCTAGACCTCGGTGGCCAGAGACGCTTCTTTTCTATCATTTTTTTTTCCTAATGACTTGGAGCAGGGGGTACAGGAGGAGGGGACCCCCTGTTTTGCCCGAGAGCTCCCTTTCTCCCCTATTCTTTGATATTAAAGTAGTTAGCTTTGATGAATGAGAGTTGATCTATATATTATTTCTTCCTCTGTGGACTTTCCCATAATACTTGTACCAGGGATGTAAAAAAAGTTTCTCTTGCTTTAAAATCTCTTGATTCATATCAGTCCTGAATTGTAACTTTCCCTATAGGTCATTCTCCCTGTTTAATTGACATGAAGACAGTGTTATCTTTAAAGTGCTAGTCTCTATAGCCAAATTTTCTTACATGCATTTACAATTCTGTGACATTGCAATCTCAGTCACCCTAAAAGGCCCTTTAATGTGCAGGTCAAGAAGCCCAATTCTATTGATTCTGCTCCGTCTGGTTTAGGTACCTGGCCTGTCACCAACCAGAAAGAAGGCCTTGGAGGTTTGCCTCACTGCTGCAATGAGCAGAGATGAACGTGTTCTCAGGGCAAGAAGGAAGAAAAAACAAACAAAAAAAACCTTACAAAACCCCAAAGTCAGAGGAAAATCGAGGGAGAAAATGTGTTTGCATTTGGAGGGCTCAACCTGGATCTTACTTCTGAAGCTGAAGGAGCCTCTTATTTCGGGCCATCTACTAGCAAGGGGACAGGGCCACACAGTTTACATCGTGATTTAGCCTGACCTGACTTTTCAAGGGTGGCCACTTGATTATGTTTTAAAAATTTCTCCCTGTGGCTTTGCCCACCAAAGCTAGAGATCTACATTTTTGCCTGTCCATTGTGAGACCGGCCTTGCCTCGGGACCCCCAGGCCCCTGCCTGTTAGCGAGAGCCGCCTCGGAGGATCACGACATCCCTCCCAACATCATAATTGGGCCGGCTCTCCGGGCGCCCCCGCTGGGCCAGGCCTGTGCACTCGAGCCAGCCCACGCCTCCGCAAGGGCTCCCGGGCTCCCCAGCCGGCCGGCCGGTTATCAGCAGCTCACGGTTAGCGAACCGCTGTGACTAAACGGAGATTGGGGGGCACTGCAGGCGAAGGAAGAAAAGTAGTGCCCTCCCAGGGCACGGAGCCTATCTGCAGAATTGGCCCAGACCCTGGAACTTCACAGACAGTGCAGCAGAAGGCTCTCTTGTTTGGGCATTTATTACCTGGAGCAAAATGTGCAGAGAGGGGAGATAATGAAGTACTTGACTAATTCAGTGTGATCCAGCTGGCTGAGCCAGAGGGGCTGGCTGCGGAGCCCGAGCCGGGAAGCTGAAGAACTCACTGCTAGCCATTTTCCCTAGGCACCTGGGAAGCCAAAACAAAGGAGTGCAGAGATCAAAAAGAGAGGTATCAATAATAAAGAAGGAGAGGAGACCAGGAAAGGAGGAGAAGGGGAGGGTGTAGGGCCTTCACTCCATTTTTAAGAAAGTTTTTTTTTTTTTTCTCATTTGATTTCCAAATCAATCACTTTCCACTCTCTAGACCTTGACATTCTAAATCCAGTAAGCTTTTTTAGGTAACTTACACCCGTTTTCTTTCCTTTTTCTTTCTTTTTTTTTAAACTTGCATATTTGTCCATGCATTCTGGCAAAACAAAAAGAGACGTTCATTTTCACACATACAGCAACGTAGATAGTGCTTCTGGTCCGGCTGGAGGTGTGCTTTTGGCCAACAGCTCTGGGACTGGAAAACGAATGTGACAAGAGGGTAGTTTTCTCTTGGGCTGCATGGAAGCCAGCTGCCTTTTGGCGTTCCCAGCCTTCTGTACCTGCTAATGGCCCCACACTCTGCCTCTATTCACTATCTCATGCAATAAATAATGGATCTTGCGTGTTCAGATGTGTTTAAACACTTTGAAGACCATCTGCTTCCAGATACAATAAATAAAACACTGGGATGACTGACGTGAACACTATATGTATTGTAATTGTCTTTTAAAATAGGCACAGCGTTCATCCTGGGTTCTGGACCATGAATCCTACCTGTCCTATGGGACCTGCTATCCTTCATACTCAGAAACAAGGGGCTTCCTAAACACTCAGAAACAAATGTGTCAGATGAGCTCTGGTGGGAAGAATAAGTCGTGGGAGCAGAGGGAAGTCATTCTACCAAATGGGAGCTTGATTGATAAGGCCTATCGCGTGTAGGTTGACTCAGGCAAGAAGGAACACAGTGAAAGTTCTGCTCATCTTTGCTTTTTATCCGTAACTCTGGGTCTGGTTTTAGGAAATGCAGCGAGGTATGAGATCAGCTCTGAGTCTTCCTCGTTTTCTTACTTTGTGCTATCTTCATTTCCCCTTTCTTTGTTTTTTTTTTTGTTTTTTTTTTTTTTTTTTTTTTTTTTGAGACGGAGTTTCGTCCTGTCACCCAGGCTGGAGTGCAGTGGTGCAATCTCGGCTCACTGCAGTCTCCGCCTCCCGGGTTCAAGCCATTCTTCCGCCTCAGCCTCCCAAGCAGCTGGGACTACAGGCTCTCGCCACTAGCCCGGCTAATTTTTGTATTTTTAGTAGAGACGAGGTTTCACCATGTTGGTCAGGCTGGTCTGAGCCACCGCACCTTGCCTCCCCTTTCCTTAGGAACCCTCCTACTGTCTTTCTTTTGTTCTCATCCAAAACTTTTCTTGTGTCCTTTAATCTTACTAAGGTGTAAATGACTACTGACATTTAAAGAATTAAGCCTCCCTTACCCCTGGGCTATTCTTGTTGAACGAATCATTAAACACAAGGGATGAAGCTATGGGTTTAGAAGCATTAAACTTTAGGGCAGGGATTTTTGTGTGCGTGTGTGGCCCAAGACCCATCATTTTCTCCAAACATCACACAGGGTAGGCAGTTGCCTGTATAATCCACATGGAAGGACCAATTCACAGGCCATCATCCTTGAAATTCTGTGCTATGCAGATATTTTATGGTATGGAGCACATGTGTTAGTTCTGTTTGGCTTCCCTGTTTGGTCATGAGGAAAAACCCCAGCAGGAAATACAATATTCACTTTGGTTTTTTAAAACTTTAGAGTACCACATAAGCCTCTATTTTCATCAGGGACTCAGAGCATTTTGTGTGCAAAAGAAAAGAGACCCACTCAATCTAGACCAAGGAGCTCTGTCAGGAAGGAGCAAGTGTAAGGGAATGGTTGTTGGAGAATCCAAGACTCAGGGCTGGCTTGGTCAGAGGAAGGCGCCACTGGCCAAACTCTGGCCTTAAGGGAAGAACTGGGACATATCCTCTCTTTCTTCCTTCCAAGATCCTGCTGGTGCCTCCCTTGGCCAAACTCACCCAGCAGCCAGAGGACAAGGGAGTCTGTGCAATGTGGTCCATAGAGATGAACCTCACAGAAAATAGAAGGATGGGGCATGGATCTGGAGGGACAGACAAATGGGGAATTACAGGCACAATGTTCTAACTTGGTTTTACTTGGGAAAAGTGAGCTAGATGCAGGTAATCTATCCGATATATTCCTGGACTAATCGACTGAACGAATTAAGTTGCTCTTAATGGTGCCATTACGCTTCGCATATCAGAAAGTTGATAGACAGGCATGGTATTTCATACTGAACAGATCTAAGCGACTTTGATGAACTATTTTTAAAATCATTAATTAAAGCAGTGGAACTTTTTACAGATGAAAGTTGGTTTAGGAATGGACTTTTTCTGGTTTCTCAGTAAGTTTAACGTTATTTAAAATTACCTGGATCCTTATGCATTGTTGCATTTGGTAATGTATACTCAACAGATTCTCCTTAAACACACATCCAGAGAGTATTTGCTATGGACACTGGGGAGAGATTTTCAGTCTTTTTTGAACTGTGATTGGAATAGAGGCTGTACCGTGTCCTGAGTGCGTGCCACAAGCCAGTCCTATCAGCGCAGCAATTGTTTTAGAATATCTGCACATTTTGTGATGATCATAATGGCTGATGGGGTATCAGCTCTTTTGTGGGATGATGCTTGAGTCTCAGAATTATGACAACTCATGATACTTAGTGGAAATCAGTGAAGTAGTATTTGAAAGAGCCTAATTCAATCTCAATCATATAGCATGAACTTAACAGTTGGAATACATTTTAAAAGTACATATATGTATTCATGACCCTCACAATAGTGAAATTTCAACCCTAACAAATATGCTACCCATATCACCGGTGTTAATGTAGTTCCATCTAGAGAGAAACTGACTTACTGCGCACGTACTGGGTGTTAAGACGTTCTGGGAAGTGCAGTAGAGCAGTATCTCGAGGGATTTCCTTCTACTGACACACAAAGCAAACCTTTGGCTTACATACGCATCTCAGAGAGTAATTTTGTATACTCTTTGGAAAAGCAGTCTGTAGTGAAAAAAAACCACATTCTGTCCATTCTAATTGCGTTTCGTACGTGGAGTTTTATTTTCTACCTATCCAAATGATTATATAAACCTTTGGTGGAGTCTGTTTTGTGGTTGTGCTTTGCAAGCCTTAATGAATGTCAAGTAGTAATTATAACTTTATTGTATTTGATAATAACAGCAATAGTAATGGTAATGGTAAAAAACAATAATCATCAGTATTTGTGGCTGTGCAATAACAGTGTTTGTAGTGCCAGGTAAGTGTGGTCCAGCACCAAGTAGATGAGGCAAGCACTGTCTATCTCATCCTCACCAGCGCTGCACCCAGATTGCAGCCACACCCTGCCAAGAGGACAGGCATACTCCTGATCATTAAGGGATGAAATACCTTGTTTTCTGCTGTAGTCCTAAGATCTGATGTAATTAGGACCTTATACATTCACGTCCATTTCTAAATAAATGGTGCAAGAATTCCAAAGCTTCAATACTAAAAGAAAACAAGCATCTTCGCCAGTCCTCAAGTCCCTTTGTCACACTGCTCTCTGTTCCCTGGGAGTCAGTAGGATATCCAAGCTGTTTTAAACAAATCGTTTACTCATCGAATATTTGTGCCAAAAACAGATTGTAAGCCTTTGAGAGAAGTCTCCTCAAAGAGGAGATTTGCCCTTTCTATGAAAAGGGCACTACCTTATGTCTATAAAATTCCTGTCTCACGATAAGACCCTTTATCCCACAGTAGCAGCATAAATAGCAGTGAAAAAGACCACGATTCATAGATCTTAGTGAAAGTCAAAGTCTATCTGTGATTTTGAACTAAAGGCAATTCCTATAATAGTTTAAGCTCCATAGTACTGTGACCTCGGGCCAATACTTTTCTATAGAACATGAGAAATGTTTTGTTTGATTACCAAGTTGCCAGGTCATTGAAAAATTATAGATGACAGTTCTATTTTTCTCCACCCCTACCCCATAACTAAGCCTTTGAAGGTATCCTCAGGATATAAACTGAATAATTATTTTTTTTTAAATCTGGGTTTTACAGATATTGCTCCTCATTGAACTGTTGCTAAACTGGAGGTTTGTACAAATTGCTGATGCTCCAGCCACAAAGCCCTGTGATTTGGGGGCCTCCCAACAGCCAAACTGACTACACAATAGCTACCGCTAAACTCCTTGGATAAACGTCTCTCTTGGCCCCAGTGTGGATGACTCCTACGCTTATCTGCTTTCTGGGGCTGTTATGAGGATTAATTAATGCTTGCGAAGAGCTATAATCACCTTGGATGAAAGGGCAGTAGAAGAATAATGACACTTCAGAGTAACATGGCACCTTTCATCTGAGGATCTCAAAGCACTTCACAAGTTTGAATTAATTAAGCCAAGGTAATTGCAAGGTATAATGACAATAACAATAATGATCATAATTATCCTGCACATTATCCTTAAGAACCTGATTTGAAATCAATTCCTGACACTTGCTCTGCCATGGTGCTGGTCAGCCCCTTGCTCTCTGTGATTTGCAGCAGGAATGCCAGGAGGTCCATCCTTTCGTGCACACTTGCCCCCTCCTCACTAGCAGTGTTCATGGCCTCTGCCATCACCATGGAATGAATGTGGGTTTTATGGAAAGAGGGACTTAGCATCCTGGTTTAGCACCCATATTAGTGATTTTTGCAAATGGAGGAAATAGGCTGCTATGGTTTAAATGTCCCTGACGAAGCTCACGTTAAAAGTTAATTGCCAGGCCAGGTGTGGTGGCTCAAGCCTGTAATCCCAGCACTTTGGGAGGCTGAGGTGGGTGGATCACGAGGTCAGGAGTTCAAAACCAGCCTGGTCAATATGGTGAAACCCCATCTCTACCAAAAATACAAAAATTAGCCGGGCGTGGTGGCGTGTGCCTATAGTCCCAGCTGCTTGGGAGGCTGAGGCAGGAGAATCACTTGAACCCAAGAGGCAGAGGTTGCAGTGAGCTGAGATCATGCCACTGCACTCCATCCTGGGCAACAGAGTGAAACCTCATCTCAAAAAAAAAAAAAAAAAAAAAAAAACGTTAACTGCCTATGAAATAGTACTGGGAGGTGGGGCCTTTAAGAGGTGATTAGGTCATGAGGGCCTATTACTGTGGGAGTGGCTCCTGATAAAAGGATAAATGTGGTCTGATGTCCTCTCTGTCTTGCCTGCTCACTTGCCTTTCTGCTTTCCACTATAAGATGACCCTTGCCAGTTGCTGACAGCATGTTCTTGGACTTCCCAACCTCCAGAAGTGTGAGCCAAATAAACTTCTATTCTTTATAAATTACCTAGTCTGTGGTATTCTGTTATAGCATCAGGAAACAGACTAAGACAGGTATCATTGAAAGGAATGCTTATTATGTATTGAGTAATTACTCTTGAAAGCATTCTGGATGAATACTTTATTACATAATTCTTGCATAAACTAGCCTATGCTTATATAGTACTTACTGTATCTAAGCGCTTTGTGTATATTAACTTATTTGACCCTCACAATGATGCCCTGTGATAGGTACTATTATCACCATTATCCCTATTTCATGGATGAAGAAACTGAGGCATATAACAATTAGGTAACATACCCAGATCACAGAGTTTATCATGGCCAGGTCATGGAGCTGGTAAGTGGCAGATCTGGGAATTTATGACATAGGCAGTCTGACAGCAGAATTTGCACACATAAGCACTACGCTACTGCTATTAAGAGAAACAGAATTATAATTTTTACACGAGAAAAGAAGTCAGTTCCTCAGCATCTTGTGAGACTATTTCTGTATTTTCTAGACATTTTCCTTGGAGTAGGTAAAATCATGGCTTTGAAATTGGATCATCTAAATTCAGACCCCAGTTTTGCTACTTACTAGCTCTGTAAACATACGCAAATTACCCAGCCTTTTAATGCCTCAGTTGCCTCATCTGTAAGAGGAGATAATAGAGCCCTTTTCTCATAAAAGTGTGTGAAGGTTATATGATTTAATACACAGAAAGGGCATAGAACTATGTCTGGCACATAATAAGTGATAGCTGTTTTAATTACCCACTCTTTAATAGATAACAGATACTTTAGCGAATGTCTTAGAGACTGTGACATCAGTAATTACGTTAATATATAAATGAGGGTTCCTGCAAGGTATTCAGACTGATTTTTGCAGCGTCCTGTTGTGAACTTAAATAATTCTTCCAAGATATTAAGGGTTAATTTTGTAAAAAGTAATTTAGAAATTTCATTGCTTTTAATAGGTTTAGCTACCATTCTCTAGGGCAGAGGCTTCTGCAAGCTTTTTGTCTATTTCACCAATGGGCCAATATGGGTTTAGACATGGGCGAAAACTACCATTTCCATTTTTTTGTCTATTCCTACTCCACAGAAAACATTTGAAGTAATAGCAATTAGTCCAGTGCTCTTTGTGTGATACCATATTTTTTATTTGTTTTTCCTGCTGCCATTCTGGAAATCTCCCTTTTAAAGCACTGCCACATCACCCTATAGCAGCATTTAGTACAGGTGCTCTAAAGAGGTAGAGAGTCCACTGCTCCAGTGGTGGCTAAGAGCCCAAATAATACAGGCAGAGATCTAGTCTCTTACATAAACCTTAGGCATGTCCACAATAAGATCATGGCCAAAGTTCTCATGTTGTGTAAACAACATCAAATTAATTTGGCATTGGCCAGAGTTTCTTTATAACTTGATTCTTTTCGAGAGGAGACCATCTCTAGAATCACTCAGCTTCCTGAGAATGAAGTTGCATAACACTGGTCTTTCCGAGAGCTCCTTGAATGGGGTTTCTCTTGTGAGTTCTGTGGAAGTTGTCCTTTAGAAGTTGGAGGATGTCTTAGTCCATTTTGTGCTGCATAACAGACTAAGACTTGATAATTTATGAAAAACAGATTTATTTTCTACACTTCTGGAGATTAGAAAGTCCCAGATTGATGAAGTTGCATATGGTGAGGGCCTTTTTGCTGTGCTATCTCATGATGGAAGACAGAGGGTAAGAGAGAGGGAGGGAGGGAGGGAGAGAGAAAGGAAGGGAGCTGAACTCATTCTTTTTTCAGAAACCCATTCCCACAGTAACTAATCTACTCCAGCAATAATAGCTTTAACCCAATCACCTCTTAAAGGTCCTGCCTCTCAACATTGTGACATTGCAGAAGTTTCCAACACATGAATTTTGGAGGACATATTCAAACCATGGCATAGGCTCTTAAATAGGGGATTTTAGTGTAGAAAACAACCCCCCCAATCCCCGTTTGATATTTCTTAGAACAAGATTTTGTTGGCCAGGCGTAGTGGCTCACGCCTGTAAACCCAGCACTTTGGGAGGCCGAGGCGGGTAGATCACGAGGTCAGGAGCTCAAGACCAGCCTGGCCAATATGGTGAAACCCCGTCTCTACTAAAAATACAAAAATTAGCCAGGTATGGTGGTGGGCACCTGTAATCCAAGCTACTCGGGAGGCTGAGGCAGAGAATTGCTTGAACCCAGGAGGTAGAGGTTGCAGTGAGCCAAGATCACGCCACTGCACTCCACCCTGGGTGACAGAGTGAGACTCCATCTCAAAAACAAAAAAAAAAAAGGATTTTGTTGCATTTGTTGTTTCCTATAATAGACAGGATTTTTTTTTTTTTTTTTTTAGTATATCTTTAATGGTGAAGCTGTACCAAGTGTTCACCACTGGGACTAGATTCTCCATGTAGTACTGGGTATTTAAATGAACCAACCCCCTCTACTTCTCAGTTTTGTTTTGTCTTCAGGCTTATCATATTTAAAAATTTTGTTTGTTTATGTTTAAATTAGATAAACATTGTCTTTTGAATTATCAAGGATACTGCCTGAACAACTGAAGTACCTCTCATTTATCCCAACTAGATGTTATTTGGGGCTGTGGCGTTACCCTGGCTAGTCTATTTCGGTTGGAAAGAAAATCTTAGAACAATAAATAAATGGAAATGGTTGGGGAACGGTGTCAAGACAATAAGCAAATTGTACACAAGTTTTGGGCAGAATTCAATGACCCAACAAACAAAATCTCAAAAGTGATGTTAGACAGAACATGTGTTTGGATGTTTTATCTTATCTTCTTAGTTTTCTATTATAGAATCTGGTAGTCTGAGTCTTGAAAATGATGACAAATTTTTGCTAAAATTATTTACCCTTTTTCTCATCTATTTGAATATCTCGGAGTTAAAGCCACACTATAGCTTTATGTTCCAAATGTCAGATCCTTGTGGCTGGGACCAGGTCTGGGTGGCTAACAGCTTTCTTTTCAGCTAGGTTTTCAGACCAGTTCCTTCCCAGCTTACTTTTCATCCCAATTTTAATAGAGGAATGGCACTGAGTTCTTGGGCTTTTCAACTTAGCCTGAAGGGCCTCATGCCTGAGAATTTAAATCTCTAGTGAGCTTCTCACTGCAGCTCTAATGAGATGATCCAGAACCACCTGAGGCCACATCCTACCTTATGGACTGCTGATGGGAAGGGCCCATCAGCTGGCCAGGCCAGGGGATGCTGTACCTGGCACCTTCTCAGGTTTTACAAAGCTGATCAGTGTGACAAAGTTCTAATTAGCATTTAACTGCTTACAGTTGAACTATCTGGTAAGCTGACAGTATGTAAATATGCACAGGCAGCATTTAGGGAAGGATTTAGATTATTTGAAACTGTTTTAAAAATCCACCTTGTACCTTAGAAAGACTTAGAAATGGGAACTCTATTTTGTGTTCCCACAACACTGGCCTTTTCTCTCCCCATGCATCTAACAATGGAATTTTGTTGGTAAAATAAATGAAAGTGACTCATCTTGAGCTTTCCATTCTACTGAGCTTTTTTTTTTGGAGACAGGATCTTGGCTCACTGCAACCTCCGCCCCACCAGGCTCAAATATCCTTCCACCTCAGCCTCCTGAATAACTGGGACTATAGGCACACCACCATGCCCATTTTTTTTTTTTTTTTTTTTTTTAGTAGAGACAGGGTCTCGTCATGTTGCCAGGCTGGTCTCGAACTCCTGAGCTCAAGTCATCCACCTGCCTTGGCTGCCCAAAATATTGGGATTACAGGCATGAGACACTGCGCCCAGCATACTAAGCCTTCTTATGAGGGCCAGGTCCCACATTCACTGCCACCAGGACTGGCCGTGTGGACTCAGCCCAGGGAGTGCATATGGTACCTAGACGGTTCCTCTGCTCTCCAGCGGCATCTGCAATCGGACCACTTGAGCTGACTAACAGCATGAATTACCTTTTATTTATTTGTTTTTGAATTTAAACTTCTTATCTAGTGAAGAATAGTATAACCATTCTCTACTCAATTTTAGCTCTCGTAAGGTAGCTCAAATCTTTAGATATATTTACTCTGTTGTAATTTTGAGTCTTTATGTAATGTATTCACAGCTAACCTTAGTTAGACTGTGGGCTTCTAGAGGTGTCAAAGATGGGAAAAGGAACCTCCTGCCAATTCCTAAGTTCTGGAAACAGAGTTTGGCTGTTTGGGTATTGCTTCTGTTTTAATGGTTTGTCTGTCTGTGCCTTTTTGTCCCTTGATTGGATATTCAAAAGAAAATCCAAAGAATCCCCTGGTTTTTATGCTGAAGGCAGGGACAAAAAAAGAGGGGAAGAAAAAGAGGCAGTGTTTTGAGGGTTCCTTGGGGGAAGATTGGTAGCCTCTGGAAGGTGAGGTCTGTCAGAAATGCTGAGGCCAGCGTGATCCTTGGGCAAGAGGGGCCTCATGCGGGGGACCCTTGGAAGCTGCCTAGCAGCTGATGCTGAATTTAGCATTGAGCTGGAATCCACTTAGAGGTGATGAGCGCTGTCATCTCTCACCACCTCATTGTCTCTCTTCTTTCCTCCCCATCCCCACCACCCAGGTACCAAGGCTAAGAGGGGTTAGAATGTGAAAAGGAAGGGAGAGAATGGACATAGCTCTGGCAAGACTGATCAGAAACTGATGCTGAGACACTCAGCAGTGGTGCAGGGGAAGGGAAGCAAAGGTAAAGGGTTGATTTGTCCTTTCCTCACTCTAGGGACATCCCCAGCTCTTGCGGCCTTCTCTGTGGGTTTATGACTTGGGACCTCCCTCCATGCAGGCGAGGAGGACATTGTTCATGTCTCGTAGCTGGAGCGCTTCCTCCATTCCTCACCGCATGCTCATAGGCCAAGTCTACACAGCACAAGGTAGGTGTTAAGGAAGTATCTGGCCAGAAAAAAACACATTTATAAGCAACAATGACATTGAAAGGAAAGGTAAATGAGAATGTCCTTTCTTCCTTTATCCAACAGAAGTATTTGCCTAGAGAATAGGTTTTAGTTTTCCTTCCAAAGATTTCAGAAAAAGAATCATAATGACATAGAAATGCTCTGTGAAATTTATGAAAGGAGGTTATAATTCATACAAAACATATTGATTTCAACTCCTTCTAAATTTCTGAAAGAATGGTTGAAAGAATGAGATTTACTCAAGAAGTAAAGCAAACCTAAAATTCTAGCTTAAAATAGGAAAAGAATAGAAATGTCAGTAACAATGAAATGAGGAAAACAGTTCCTGATCCTCATTGCTTGCAAAGAAAGGAAGATAGGCCAGTTGCGGCAGCTCATGCCTGTAATCCCAGCCCTTTGGGAAGCTGAGGCAGGTAGATCACTTAAGTCTAGGAGTTTGAGACCAGCCTGGGCAACATAGTGAGACCCCATCACTACAAAAAATTAAATAAAAAAATTAGCCATGTGTGGTGGTGTGCACCTGTAGTCTCAGCTACTCAGGAGGCTGAGGTAGAAGAATTGCTTGAGCCCAGGAGGTTGAGGCTGCAGCAAGCCGTAATTGCACCACTGTACTCTTGCCTAGGTGATAGAGTGAGACCCTGTCTCTCTTAAAAAAAAAAAGGGAGGTGCAAAATGCATCACTATTCCACTCAGCCCTTTCTTTGGAAGCTGCTGAAACCATAGACTATATGACTTTTGAATGAATGTACTTATTATAAAGACATTCAATACAAAGAACATTTTAAAAAAGAAAGGCATAAAAATATGGGTATGGGAAAATGTCTTCCTGTGGTATACTCAAGAAAGATCTAAGATCACCTCTTATCACAGACTTCCCCTGAAATTGGTGCTCAGGTGTACTTGGCCACTGAGAGAGCCATTCTGTCACCCACCTCTGAGTGACAGAGGTGCAGCACTGTTCTGTGATATATCCAGCTGTGATGCCCACTTGCATAAGGAGGCAGACCTTTCCTTTTAATGGGAACCTGTTATAATAAACATTTATACTAAAGAGGTTTCTGCTGCAGGAAATGTAATATTATTTATATTATCCTTAAATAAATCAAACAAAGGCAAAATAAATACAAACAATACATCTCACTCTGTGTCTTAGAAAAAGTGAGAATGGGACGGGCGTGGTGGTGCCTGTATATCCAGCACTTTGGGAAGCTGAGGCGGGCAGATCACGAGGTCAGGAGTTCAAAACCAGCCTGGCCGAGATGGTGAAACCTCGTCTCTACTAAAAATACAAAAATTAGCTGGGTGTGGTGGCGGGCGCGTGTAATCCCAGCTACTCGGGAGGCTGAGGCAGAGAATTGCTTGAACCTGGCAGGTGGAGGATGCAGTGAGCCGAGATTGCGCCACTGCACTCCAGCCTGGGTGACAGAGTGAGTCTTCATCTCAAACAAAAAAAAAAAAAAAAAAAAAAAGAAAAGATGAGAATGACTTGGGATTATTTTGTAACCATAACTTTCTGTCTGGTCTCATGTAGAGATAAAGGTCATGAAGGCAATATCCCCTCCCCTTTGTTCAAAAAGTCCCAAAGATTGCTTCCTGTTATTGGCAAAAACAGAGTGACCTGTGTCTAGAAGTCTCAGGTAAATTAAATGGTGTCTTCCCATTGAGTCCCACGGATGGCACTGTACAACTTTGTCTTTCTTCTCTCTGTCCTTTCCTTTATTTATCAGTTGCCAATGTCCTAGATCCTGCCTCCCATGCAAAGAGTGTCTACACTGGCGTCTATTTTATTAACCATCACCTTGGATCCATGTTGAAGTTATTCAGAGATTATTAGTGGTTCAGAAAGCGGTTTCTCCTGTTTGAGTTTTTAAAAACTGTATTTGGTTTTGACCTGACTGTGTTTCAGTTGAGTCTCTGCTGCGTGTCTGGCCTGCTCTGATAAGTGTGGTTTAGTGCAAGGTCTCAGCCCTGCTTTGTCTTTGGGAGCTGCCTGACTTCCCTAAAGTTCTGTCACCTTCGACTACTGTCTAGGAATAATGGTGTTTGTTGACAACCTATGTCAAAGAGCACTTGTGAAAAATGTGTGAGCCACTTACATAGCACTTTGGGCACCTTGCAAGAGAGGTACGATGCAAATACAAGCGAGCATTCATGTGGAACCAGTCTCTGAGAACTCAGGCCTTCCAGACAATTTTGTCTCTCCATCCAGGGAAGGGGAGCTTGGCAGGTGGATGAAAGAGAGGGTTTGTGGATTGCATATTTTAGACTGCATGTATGTGCTATTGTGCAAATGGGTGCAGCTCTAGCTGTGGCTTCCTCGGTCTCTCTGACTTAGTCATGGAAAACCTCAGAGAGGAAGTTTTAGGAAGACTTTCAAAGATGAAGGTGAAAAGGCGTGCAAGGTAGAAGAGCAGTCTTGGGAATATGAGGAGTAACTAAAAAGCAGGGGGAGAGGAGATAGGAACAATGCCTACATGGTATAAGGGAAACTTAGGAGGAGGAATTTCCAGATCTTTCCAGGAAGCTGATCTGGGAGGAAGGCTCCTTCCAACTTCGTTGCTGTAAATGTTAGTATTATCCCTTTGAGTGACTGTGAGAAGGAAAACCTCAATTCAAAAATATAGGCAGGTGTTGTGAGAAGTTTATAATATATTCCAGACAGTTTTGTTTTTTTCCTTTTTTAACGTGGAGAATGATAGTCCCTGTGGGAAGTGAGTAATCATAAAATAAATATGCAAACCTGACCCATACAGTCTTGAACATACTTAACCCTTAGAAGGATTCTGATTAATCAGACAAACAAATATCTAAGTAACCTAATGCAAAGGCTGCTTGTAGACTTGTTTGGTAAAAATGACTATAACAAAAATTAAAGATAACAAAAACATACAAAGTGGAATCGGCATTTCACTTTGCCTTAAGGCTGGTCCTGATGAATAAATGATGAAAGAGAAAGGAGACAAAGATGGATTAACAGAGTATGACAAAGAGCTGAACGTTGTTGTGGACGTGAATGCCGTGGCAGGGAGCACACCGATCTCTTCACTCTCATGCCAGTTTGATTAATTCCCAGGCCCGAGTTGTAGGTCTGTCCTGAGAAGGTGCTATTCCAGTCCTGTACCATCTCTAGACGAGAGAAACTAGGAAAAGCTAGAAAATTTTCCATGCAAAGACAAAAATCGCCATCTGGAATCAGAAGAGCTGTGTTTGTATCCCAACTTCACCAGCTAGGGTAACTGACTTTTTTTTTTTTTTTTTTTTTGAGATGGAGTCTTGCTCTGTCACCCAGGCTGGAGTGCAGTGGCGTGGTCTCAGCTCACTGCAACCTCCACCTCCCAGGTTCGAGCGATTCTTCTGCCTCCGCCTCCTGAGTAGCTGGGACTACAGGCGCGCACCACCACGCCTGGCTAATTTTTGTATTTTTAGTACAGACAGGGTTTCACCATATAGGCCAGGCTGGTCTTGAACTCCTGACCTCATGATCCTTCTGCCACGGCCTCTCAAAGTGCTTGGATTACAGGCATGAGCCACTGCACCCGGCTGACATTTTTTTTTTTTTTTTCTTAATCCAAGTCTTATTTTGCACACCTGCAGAAAGCAGATAATTTTTCCCAGGGTAGTTGTAAGGATCAACAAAATATATGTTTGAAACAGGTCTGAAATATATTTTAAAAAATAAACAGAAACAAAACACAAATTTAAGTTTGATTTAGTGATTGGAAGAGCAGGCCAGTATTACCATTGCTTCATGTTTTTTAAGACAGAAAACTAGATGCTATGTACTCAAGGTCCAAAAACTAGGTATAATCAGGAGTCCTTTGGGAGAGGAATCTTCAAGCAATACGTCTTCAAGTATTGATACTATGATTTCATCAAATTTCTGTACTTTTGACACAACGTTAGGTTTGACTCTGGAAAGGCTCCACTATGCTTTTTCCCAAATCCTCCCAATCCCCAACCATAGTGAAATTGGGCATAATCATTCCAGGATGAGACACGCTTCCCTGTTACGTTAAAGCAAAAGTAAGTTTACCAAGAAAAAGGAGCTTTTCACAGAGGGCGTTGTACACGTTCTGGGAAAAGTCGTCTTGCCGGTTTCACCTCAGCTCAATCTTTTAAGTGCAATTTTTGCTTTCTGCCACACCAACTAATATTACATTAACCATTGCCCTAATGCCAATTCATTTGGCAAAACACACACGTGTGTGCACATGTGCGCACATACACGTGTCACTGGAAAATTATAAATTGACATAACTTCCTAGATGGCCTGAGGACTTCAAAGAATTAGAGAAGCATCAATCAGATAAATACCTGTGTGTGTTGCCTAGGTTTTAAAATGTTACAGTCATGTGTAAATCACTGGCAAGACCTTTTTTTTTTTTTTTTTTTTTTTTTTTCCAAGAGTATGCAATAAAAGAAGCTTCAACAGGCTGGAAAATACAATGCATGTCTTTCTGTCATTTTTTGTTTTTATTTTTTGCTGCTTCCTGTCACCCTGGAGGTGGTCACAGTCTGGTCTCCCAGTACATACAAGGCGCTGGGCAAAGGGAGAAGCCGCGAGACAGAAGCCTGCATAATTTCTGCCTGCGAGGGAAGAACACTGGGGCCATTAGCAACGGCAGCAGGTTTTTCTCCCGCATCCCACGCTCTGCGCCTGAATGCTGTGCCCGTGAACACAGACTTCAGCACACCTTGTCATCAGAGGAGCTTCCTGGAAGCCAGCCAGCTGCAAGGCCCAAGGTCAAGCAATCACCATGACTATCAACCACAAGGAGAACCTTGAGGGACCCAAGGAGGTGACGGCAGGTGGAGAGGCAGTTAGTGAATTCCACAGAGCTGCTTGCTCGCTGCTGTGGCCTCATCAGTGGCAGCGGCGGCTGTGACTGCCGGGAAGGTTTTATCTACTGATCAACACAGTGTGCCAGAGGGCTGATGGGATAGCCCGCTTTGGCAGAAGCTTCCAGTGGTAGCCTGCAACTAGACGGCAGAAGGAAAAGGGGAAAAAAAAAAATCTAACAACAAACCAGCGGGATCAGTTCCTTAGAGCACAAACACCAGTTCCAGGCCGTCCCCACTCCATACCCGGCTCTTGCAGCCACGGCTGCCTGCTTGCATTAATTACGTCTCACTCCCAGCCGCATTTATTCCAAACTACCTTTAGGGTTCAAAGTGCAGGAACAAAATGACTTGGGTTGAAAGCAATTAACAAACAGGTTATTTTAAATTAACAGACCCTTTTACCAGCTGGCCCAAATAGCTTGTACATGTCATGGCAGAGTTAGCAATGCCAGATATCCCGTGAAAGGAGAAATGGGTTTTTCTTTTTCTTTTTTTTTTTTGGGACAAGATCTCTGTCACCAGGCTGGAATGCAGTGTGGTGACCGTGGCTCATTGCAGCCACGAATTCCTGGGTTTAAGCTATCCTCCTGTCTCAGCCTTCAGAATAGCCGAGACTAAAGACTTAGTGTCATTTCGCCTGGCTAATTTTTTAAAAATTATCTTTTGTAGAGACAGAGTCTCCCTCTGTTGCCCAGGCTGGTCTCAAACTCTTGTTCTCCAGCAACCTTCCTGCCTCGGCCTCCCAATGTGCTGGGATTGCAGGCATGAGCCACCATGATCAGACGTGGGTTTTTCTTCTTAACTTTTTTTTCTGGTGACATGCACTAATTGTATTTTGGGATTTAAACATTTTGTTAAGACATATTTACCAGAGAGCTAAACCAAAGGAAATAATACCACTCTAATCATACACAGATTTCTCTCTGATATTTATTATCTCTCATCTTTATTTATATAAAAAGTATGTTAGAGCTTCTATGAATGCATTATAAATTTTATGTCCGTTTTTCTTTTTCACTTTGAATTTTTCTACCATTTCTATTTTGGTTGTTATTATTTTGGGGAGATATTTATTTTTCCCTTGTGTTATAGATATATGTGGCTTCTCCTGTCTTGTAAGTGGGTACTCTTTCTATGTTGTACTGTATATAGTGAGAATTTAACAATATTGAATGAAGAAATGAATTGCCTCACAGAATTGAAAATAGGTAACTACAAGAGAAAATGCCAGAAATTTGTACCAAATTTCTATAAGGTAATAATATGCTACCTATTGCTTCATAAAGGAGTCTCCATAATAGGTTACTGAACCGTATGTAACATTATTTGATTTACATGCAACTTTTCAGGAACACTTAACAACATAAAGTAGGAGAATGCCCACTGGGTGATTGTGGGTGGTAATGACACCTGGGGAGTAGTGATGTTTTAGTGTCACTTATAGCCGCACTAAATGCATATTGATTAAAATATATGCACATGTGCAACCTGCTCTTCAATCTATTATTTAGATACACTAAGGGGAGGTGCTGCTCTTTGGGTTTTGTTTAGTGCCTGGAGCACTGTTGGTAGCATTAAAAGTTAAGGACAGCAACGTCTGTCTAGCATGTGATACAAAGTTTTCTTTTTACAAACCATTGAACAGAAATGGCAAGACATGACATGGCAGATAAAATGTGCAGAGAGATTGTAGTATCTTTAGCCTGGTGAAAACAAGTTTAGTATATTTGGTCAGTTTTTTCGTTGAAATTTTATCTCTCAACACTGGTCAGTACTGAGAGAAAAGGCCCACAAGTCATATGTTAAGGCAAATTAAACAGGCACTTTCGAAGAATCAATTAATCTCAAGGGTCCAAACTACTAGGCTATAAGGAAAGTAAAATATTAAAAAATACCACATAATAAGATATCAAGACTGACCACAACCAAACTGTTAAACTGAGATATCATGAATTTACTATTAGCCAATTTTATTTTATTTTATTTTACTTTATTTTGTTTTTTGAGATTCAGTCTCGCTCTGTCACCCAGGCTGGAGTGCAGTGGTGCAATCTTGGCTCACTGCAACCTCCGCCTCCTGGGTTCAAGCAATTCTCGTGCCTCAGCCTCCTGAGTAGCTGGGATTACAGGCGTCTGCCACCATGCCCCAGTAATTTTTGTATTTTTTTTAGTAGAGATGAGGTTTAACCATGTTGGCCAGGCTGGTCTCAAACATCTACCCTCAAGTGATCTGCCCACCTTGGCCTCCCAAAGTGCTAGGATTACAGGTGTGAGCCACTGCACCCGGCCTATTAACCAATTTTAAATTTTATTTTACCAGCTGGATTTTCAGTGGGGGAAAGTTAGGCTCTTTGGATAAATGCACTGGCTCTTTCGATACAAACAATGGTATTGTGTTGGCCAGCCTTCGAAGAGAAAGGCTTGCAATAAGAAAATCGAGGCTCTTGTAGGGCGATATGGCTAATGGGCTATTTGACAAAGAGAAAGCCTTTTACCTGTAGGAGCCTCTGCTCCTTCCTCTGTAGGTAAACAGCATACTCCTACAATGAGACTCTCTTCATTCCCTTTAGGTTTAATAGTCTATGATTCTAAATAAGCAATTTTATGCAGAGAAATAATTCTGTTCAACGAAAGGATTGCTAGGTTCACCGGAGAAATGGATGGATAGTCCAAAAATCAGTACAAAGAGTCCTGGAGTAAAAGTTAAGAGACCTGGGGTGTGTTTCTGCCTTTATTTCTGACTCCCCTTCATTTTTCACCTTAAAATGTAAGATGTAGCACAACATTTATCTCATTTGTCTGGGTGCTATAAAGACAAATACAATTTCCTATATAGAACAGATCAACCCCTGCCGAACTGTAGTTTTTTTTTTTTTTGAGACGGAGTCTCGCTCTGTCGCCCAGGCTGGAGTGCAGTGGCGTGATCTCGGCTCACTGCAAGCTCCGCCTCCCGGGTTCACGCCATTCTCCTGCCTCAGCCTCTCCGAGTAGCTGGGACTACAGGCGCCCGCCACCACGCCTGGCTAATTTTTTTTTGTATTTTTAGTAGAGATGGGGTTTCACCGTGGTCTCGATCTCCTGACCTCGTGATCCGCCCGCCTCGGCCTCCCAAAGTGCTGGGATTACAAGCGTGAGCCACCGCGCCCGGCCGAACTGTAGGTTCTTTTGGAAAAATACATTATAGTAATTTATATATATATATATATATATATATACACACACACACACATATTATGCAAAAATGATA
Organism: Symphalangus syndactylus; assembly: GCF_028878055.3. Lineage (NCBI taxonomy): Eukaryota > Metazoa > Chordata > Mammalia > Primates > Hylobatidae > Symphalangus > Symphalangus syndactylus. The sequence continues at coordinate 60,833,287 of NC_072445.2, forward strand.
CTTAGGGGTGTGTGTGTGTGTGTATATATATAAATGATATCTAGGTGTGTGTATATATGTATACACACACACATACATATTATGCAAAAATGATACCTAGGTTTTTGTCTTATAGGGCACCTAATGTTGTAGCTCTTTGCTTTCAAAACATACCAGATCTCCTTTAGTGGTCCTTTGTTTTCCAGAGCATAATGGTTTTAAAACTTTAAACTTAGTAAAAACAATGTCTTAAAGTCAGGTCTTGATTTTTTGTAAGTCACATAAATAAATTTCCAATCAGTAAAACATGATTGTTTTTCCATCTTTCAGATAACTAGAAAACAAGTATCCTTATTGAAATATAGCCAAAAATAGAATTTGCCATTAGTATAAAAAGCTTTAGTCAGATTCATTTCAGTATCTCCGTTTGTGTGGTGATATTATTAAGCAGCCTCTTAATAACTGAAACATACAAACTAGAATGGTTGTAATACTATGGCTTTCGGAAGGGAATTACATGCTTGCCTCCTCCATGCGTGAGATCCCAGCAGACCTCATAGGTAATCCTGTTCCAATGCTCCTGACAAAGTGGACAAGGTGAACAAAACTGAACAGCAAATGAATGAACCATTAAGTGAGGCTAGCACCCAGTATTACTAGCAGGGAAACGGAGGCAGGAAATGTCACTTTCTCAAACTACAAGTGAGGGCCAGTTCTACCTCTGAATCTTAGTCTTTCTGACACTGGTATCACTGGCTGTTCCTGATGTCATCATGTTGGAATTGGGAAAGAGTGGAAGTGGGAAAAGGCCAGCACGTGCTCTACCCTCCAGTTGATCCTGCTCCAGGCAGAATCTCCCAATGGGCTTCCAGGGTTTACCAGTTGGCATTGCAGATGGTGTGCTTCCCTCTTTTTTCATCAGCTTCCCTGCTCCACTGTCCCCCATCCTCTTCCAGCTGCCATGTGACTTTGAGAAATTAAACACATGACTGCATCCTAGGATGTGTTTGGAAATTCCTGCTGCCCATATTTTCAGCCTCTCTCTCTATTCTGATCAAGCAAGAAATACATCCGAATATCAGCAAGTCTACTGTAATCTTCCTAAGTGCCCCTTCCTTTCTCTGGGCCCACCATGACTATCCATCTCCAGGAAAGTAATAGTAATCACAACTGACCACTTTTTTTTTTTAAATTTTTTTTTATCATCCAGGGCTTGTTCTTTAAACAACAAGCATAACAACAACATTCATTCAATCCTGCTCTAAAGAGGCCACAGTGTGGTGGGTTCCAGGTGTTCTCTATCCAGCCAGGTCCTTGAGGGCTTTATCTTCACATTATCATCACAGGTGTCTTTAGGGAACACTTGGCATGTGCCAGGACACTCGCATTTTCTTGAAGACAACCAATTATGTAATACAAATGTACTCTGCATAACTGAATCAAGACTTGGAAAAGAAAATGTGGAGCCCCTCTGCCATCTTTGAGTAATATTCCTGTAGTCCTCTTTGTGCAATCTTGGTCCTGCCAAGTTGTGATCTCTAGTGTTGGAGGAGGGAGATGGTGGGAGGTTATTGAATCATGGGGACAGTTCCTAATGGTTTAGCACCTTCCCCCTTGCTGTTCTTGTGACAGAGCTCTTACAAGATCTGGTTGTTTGAAGGTGTGTGGCACCTCCCTGCCCTCTCTTGCTGCCATGTGAAGATGTGCTTGCTTTCCCTTTACCTTCTGCCATAATTGTAGGTTTCCTGAGGCCTCCCCAGAAGCAGAAGCCTGTGCAGCCTGCCGAGCTGTGAGCCAATTAAACCTCTTTTTAAAATAAATTATCCAGTCTCAGGTAGTATTTATAGCAGTGTGAGAGCAAACTAATACAGAAAATTGGTACCAGAGAATTGGGGCATTGCTGTAAAGATACCTGAAAATGTGGAAGCAGCTTTGGAACTAGGTAATGGGCAGAGGTTGGAAAAGAAGGGCTCAGAAAAAGACCGGGGGATTAGGGAAAGTTTAGAACTTCCTAGAGACTTGTTGAATGGTTGTGACCAAAATGCTGATAGTGATATGGATAGTGAAGTCCAGACTGAGGAGGACTCAGATGGAGATGAGGAACTTATTGGGAACTGGGGTAAAGATCACTCTTGCTATGCTTTAGCAAAGAGACTAGTGGCACTGCACTCCTGCTCTAGGGATCTGTGGAACTTCAAACTTGAGAGAGATGATTTAGGGTATCTGGCACGGAAGAAATTTCTAAGCAGCAAAGCATTAAGATGTGGCCTGGCTGCTACAAAAACCTATGCTCATCTGCATAAACTGAGAAATGGTCTGAAACTGGAAGTTATATTTAAAAGGGAAGTAGAGCATAAAAGTTTGGAAAATTTACAGCCTGACCCTATGGCAGAAAAGAAAAACCCATTTTCTGGGGAGGAATTCAAGCCAGCTGCAGAAGTTTGCCTAAGAGGAGCTGAATGATAATAGCCAAGACAATTGGGAAAATGACTCCAAGGCATTTGAGTGACCTTCACAGCAGCCCCTCCCATCACAGTCCTAGAAGCCTAGGAGGGAAGAATGGTTTCCTGGGCCAGGCCCAGGGCCCTGCTGCTCTGTGCAGCCTTGGGACATGGTGCCCTGCATCGCAGCCACTCCAACTCTAGCCATGGCTAAAAGGGACCAAGGTACAGCTCAGGCCATTGCTTCAGAGGACGCAAGCCCCAAGCCTTGGCAGCTTCCATGCGTGTTAAGCCTGTAGGTGTGCAGAGGGCAACAGCTGAGGCTTGGGAGCCTCTGTCTAGATTTCAGAGGGTGTATGGAAATGCCTGGATGTTCAGGCAGAAGTCTGCTACAGGGGTGGAGCCCTTATAGAGAACTTCTACTAGGGCAGTGCTAAGGGGAAATGTGGGGTTGGAACCCCACACAGAATCCCCACTGGGGGACTGCCTAGTGCAGCTTGGAGAAGAAGGCTACCATCCTCCAGACCCCAGAAAGGTAGATTCACTGACAGCTTACACCACGCACCTGGGAAAGCTGCAGGCACTCAATGCCAGCTTTTGAGAGCAACCGTGGGAGCTGAGCCATGCAGAACCACCACAGGTGCTGAGCTGCCCAAGACCTTGGGAGCCCATCCATTGTATCAGTGTTGCCTGGATGTAATCATGGAGTCAAAGGAGACTATTTTGGAGCTTCAAGATTTAATAATCACCCTGCTGAGTTTCAGCCTTGCATGGGGTCTGTATCCCCTTTGTTTCAGTCAATTTCTCCCTTTTGGAATGGGAGCATTTACTCAATGCCTGTACCCCCATTGTATCTTAGAAATAACTAATTTGTTTTTTAATTTACAGGCTCATAGGTGGAAGGGACTTGCCTTGTCTCAGGTGAGATTTTGGACTGGGACTTTTGAGTTAACTCATAAGAGAAGCTGGAATGAGTTAAGATTTGGGGGGACTGTTGGAAAGGCATAATTGTGTTTTGAAATGTGAGAAGGCACCAGGTGTGGGGGCTCATGCCTGTAATCCCAGCACTTTGGGAGGCCGAGGCAGCAGGATGATGAGGTCAGGAGACTGAGATCATCCTGGCCAACGTGGTGAAACCCCATGTCTACCAAAAATACAACAATTAGCTGGGCGTGATGGCATGCACCTGTAGTCTCAGCTACTCGGGAGGCTGAGGCAGGAGAATCACTTGAACCTGGGAGGCGGTGGTTGCAGTGAGCTGAGATCGCACCACTGCCCTCCAGCCTGGTGACAGAGTGAGGCTCTGTCCCCTCGCCTCTCACCCCCCCCACCCCCAAAAAAAAAGAAATGTGAGAAGGACATGATATTTTGGAGGGGCGAGGGGTAGAATAATATAGTTTGGGACTCTGTGTCCCCACCCAAATCTCCTGTCAAGTTGTGATCCCCAGTATTGGAGGAGGGGCCTGGTAGGATGTTATTGAATCACGGGGGTGGTTCCTTATGTTTTAGCACCATCCTCCTCACTGTGCTGTGATAGAGCCCTCACAAGCTCTGTTGGTTGAAAGTGTGTTGTACTGGCCAGGTGCAGTGGCTCACGCCTTTAATCCCAGCACTTTGGGAGGCAGAGGCAGGTGGATCACAAGGTCAGGAGATTGAGACCATCCTGGCTAACACGGTGAAACCCCATCTCTACTAAAAATACAAAAAATTAGCTGGGCGTGGTGGTGGGTGCCTGTAGTCCCAGCTACTTGGGAGGCTGAGGCAGGAGAATGGATGGCAAGAACCCAGGAGGCGGAGCTTGCAGTGAGCTGAGATCAAGCCACTGTACTCTAGCCTGGGCGACAGAGTGAGGCTCCATCTCAAAAAAAAAAAAAAAAAAAAAAAGAAAGTGTGTTGTACCTCACCCACCCCTCCCACCAGCCAAGTGAAGATGGGCTTGCTTCCTCTTCACCTTCTGCCATGATGGTAAGTTTCCTGAGGCCTCCCCAGAAGCAGAAGCCTATATAGTGTGCAGAAGTGTGAGTCAATTAAACCTTTATCTTTATAAATTACCCAGTCTCAGGTAGTTCTTTATAGCAGTGTGAGAATGGACTAATACACTTGGCCAGGGTGTTTCTAATTATTTATTCACTTGCTTATCATCTAGTTGTTATATTTTACGGGACTCCTACAGGCAAAGAATTGTTAGACCTTTAAGCAGAGGCAATGATGGGATGACTTTATAAAAAGTAGAATTATAAAGCTCTAGTTCACAATTAGTAGCTTTTTTTTTTTTTTTTTTTTTTTTTTGCTCTTGTGGCCCAGCTGGAGTGCAATGGCTTGATCTTGGCTCACTGCAACCTCCACCTCCTGGGTTCAAGCAATTATCCTGCCTCAGCCTCCCAAGTAACTGGGATTACAGGCACCAGCCACCACGCTTGGCTAATTTTTGTATTTTTAGTAGAGACAGGGTTTCACCATGTTGGCCAGGCTGGTCTCAAACTCCTGACCTCAGGTGATCCACCCTCCTTGGTCTCCCAAAGTGCTGGGATTACAGGCGTGAGCCACCGTGCCCGGCCATCACAATTAGTAGTTCTAAACATTCCCCAGTATCAGTTGGTGGTGCTGGGATTAGAAAACACAAGATTGCAAATTACTAATACTTTGTGCTAGAAATGTCAACTATGAAATTAATTTGGCTGGTATTAAAAACATTGATGCTAATTGTAGGCTGAATAGGCACAATAAGTTTTATTAGCACAAGCTATACTATTGTGTAATTATTATTTACTTGTAATCATCCTATCAATTTGCCAGAATTTTGTCTGTTCAGCAATTATTTTTTTCGTATTGTTCATCACTAATTATATAGAAGCTGAACAGTAAACAAAATGATGTGTTTGAGAGGCATAAATAACCGATGAGGTAAAAAAAAAAAAAAAAACCTCCTATCATTTAGAATGGTGGTTTTTGTGTTCTAGACTTTAAAAATGTTACAAACAGCAACTTTGAAAGGCCACAAACAGAATTTTATAATTATAGGGTTTTGAAACTGTGTTTGGAGAATAGTTGCTTTTAGGCCTTGACTGAAGTATCTCAGCATGGGAGAGCCCAGTGACATTGCTAGTTTTGAACATTCTGAGACTCCAACAGTGTGGCAGATTCTTTTGTTCAGATGTGTATGGACTTGAAGGCGCACATAAACTATTTTTCTAGAAGGGGCTAAAGTTTTCAACCATAAAGTAGAGCGAGTAGTGGTTTCTCTTTAATGATTTTTATATCTATGAAGGGTAAAATTAAAAGGAACCTTAAAGATTGCCAATCTCTAATCTGGCATTTCTGAAATTTGATAACTATTTAATAAGTATCAAATACACTTTTTTTTTTTTTTTTTGAGATGGAGTCTCGCTCTGTCACCCAGGCTGGAGTGCAGTGGCACGATCTCAGCTCACTGCAACCTGTGCCTCCCAGGTTCAAGAAATTCTCATGCTTCAGCCTCCTGAGTAGCTGGGATTATAGGCACGTGCCACCATGATGGCTAATTTTTGTATTTTTAGTAGAGATGGGATTTCACCGTGTTGGTCAGGCTGGTCTCGAACTCCTGACCTCAAGTGATCCACTTGTCTCGGCCTCCTCAAGTGCTGGGATTACAGGAGTGAGCCACCATGCACAGCCTCAAATGCATTTTGGTAGTAGAGTTCTGAAAGTAAATGGTTTTATTTTCATGGCAATAAATAGATAACAAAATAATTTATAAAACGATTTCTTTGATTTCCTGCATGCAAAGCTCCATCCACTTACCTACTATCTACCTATTGAATTGATTTAAAGTCAGCTCTCACTTTTTTATGCAGAATGCATTGTCCATCCACTCTTGCATATGCAGGCTCTGCTGGGGCAGGGTGACATGTGTCTGTAATCCCAGCTACTCCAGAGGCTGAGGTGGGAGGATTGCTTGAGCCCAGGAGTTCGAGGCTGTAGTGGAGCCATGATTTTGCCACTACTCTGCAGCCTGGGTGACAGAGCAAAACTTTGTCTCTTAAAAAATAACATAAAATAAAATTAAATTAAAAGCAGTCTCTATTCTTTATTCCTTTGCTTCCACTAAGTCAGTGAGGGTTTCACCTCCAACAGTAGTACTCAAGGTTGGGTACAGAAAGGTTGCCTGCTGGGGTTTCATTATAAAACTGCCTCTCTGAATAGGGCTGCCACAGATAAATATGGAATACATTCTTTTTGCAGGATGGGAAAAAAAGCATTTATTTGAAAAATGGAGATCTATTTATTATCTATTATTTATACCTACCTCAAAGTTAATACAATATTTTATTTCTTAAGTCTATCAGATTTATATTTACACATATATATTATATTTACACACATATTACATATGCATGTAAACTTAAGGCAAAGTTTCATTAAGGAGCTTGGGAATTCCTTTTTAAATTTTAAATGCAGTAAAATTTATTTATTAAAACTTGTTGCTTAAATTGCTTAAACAATACATCACTCTTACCAAACCTGAAAATCAAGTCATCCCTACCTTACTGAGCTAAGCACTAAGAATTGCATTTTAAAAAAATGCTGTTTATTTCTAAAAGGACAAAGATCTTCTTTGGTTGAGGGAAAATGCATGATTAGAGATAGGAGGCCTCTTTTATTAGGTTGAGCAAACTCTCTAAGAGTCAAGTTGAAAAATGCCTCATGGTACTGTCAGAGTCAAATAGAAATGTACGTTATAAAAGGTCCCCCAAAAGTCTTCCGGTAATGACTGCAAGTTCCCCACTGCATTCTTAGAAATAGTTTCCTGAAACAGTGAACTTCCATGGGATAGAAGCTAAAATGGTCCATAAAATGAAATGTCTAAATATATAGCTTAAAAATTTGACATACTATTTTAAAAATCTACATTGAGCTTCAGACCGTGGCCTCTAACCCATGAATTTCATGTTTAGAGGCTGAAGGAGAAAGGAGAGTTTTAAGTTTTTTATGTTTTTTTTTTTTTTTTTTTTTTTTTTTTATGAGACGGAGTCTTGCTCTGTCACCCAGGCTGGAGTGCAGTGGCGCGATCTCCGCTCACTGCAAGCTCCGCCTCCCGGGTTCACGCCATTCTCCTGCCTCAGCCTCGCCGAGTAGCTGGGACTACAGGCGTTTTTTATGTTTTAAAGACTGAATTATGGTTTCTTTTTTAAAATCTTAAAATGTCATACAAATTATAAGAAGTACAAGGGCATATTATGATGCTGGTTAATTTATATTTGGCAGTAGTACTATTCTTTGTAATATTAGTACATTTATTAAACTTCCTCTTTAATAAAGAAATTCTTTATATTCTAATTATTCCTTTAAAAGATATATCTGAAAATGGGTATATTTGTTCTTTTTTCTTTCATCTTCTTATTTTGGTGGGTATATTCATTCTCTAAGTTAATAAAGATAGTGAGTGGCAGAAAATTGGACAAACTCTTTACAAAAAATTTGGAAAAGTCTAAAACAGACCTAAGCGACATGCCAAACCATGTTTTTTTTTTTTTTTTTTTCTTTTGTTGCCCAGGCTGGAGTGCAATGGTGCGATCTCGGCTCACTGCAACCTCCGCCTGCCAGCTTCAAGCAATTCTCCTGTCTCAGCCTCCTAAGTAGCTGGGATTACAGGTGCCTGCCACTGTGCCCGGCTAATTTTCGGTATTTTTAGTAGAGATGGGGTTTCACCATGTTGGCCAGGCTGGTCTCAAACTCCTGACCTCAGGTGATCTGCTCGCCTCGGCCTCCCAAAGTGCTGGGATTACAGGCGTGAGCCACTGCGCCCGACCCAAACCATGCTTTTTAATTAAGACCGATAGAGGTGGAAATACCTTGAAATATACTATACACACACTCTTCCTTTTGATGAACTCATATTTTTTACTGTTACAGGTTTTATCTTCTCACCACCCAAGAATGTACATCATTAACTTACTTCATCAGGCCTCTCCTTATTTAAATTGCCTTTCTTTCCAAAGTTACCTAACTCCATTGTGTGCCTGGTGAAAAATACCACTCACCAAATGCCTCCCTTCATCAGGAAGGGGTGGGTGGGAGGAGGGGCCGTGATTTCCTCAAGAACCGTCTCCCTAGATCCCCACAGCAGCTTGTTCCTCTGTTACCTTGTTTATAATTATTGCTTATCTGGTACTGAGTTATTTCTGTGTCTGTTTGTCTGGCAGAGTTATTTGAAATGAGCTTAAGTAGCCTTTGGGGTGCGTGTATGTGTGTGTGTGTGTGTGTGTGTGTGTGTGTGTGTACATATATGGATGCACCTGTGTTTAGGGGCATCACAGCCTCCTGCCTCTTCTGGAAGAATGGCTTTCAGTGTCCTGGGTCACCTCCTAAAAGTTGACAGCAGCTCATCTCATCTTCAGAATGTATTGGCGAATCCTTGGGTCCATTGATCCTGGAGAGCTAGAGAGGCAAGCCCCGAAATCAAGGCTTCTGCTTTCGCTTGGAACAAATTGGCTTTGGGATTAGAGCATATTCCTCTTCACATACGCTGTTCAGCAAGAACTCCATCCCTGTAGGCATCCCGATCTTACCTGGATTTCTTAAACCTAATTTAGATCAGGGTGTGAGTAGGTGAGAGGGTTTAAAGGAGAGGCCCTTGGGGCTTCCAGAAAGTTTCTACTCCTGGAATGTCAACTTGATGCTTCCTGGTTTCTTGAACGGAGCCTGCTTTCCACTGGGCGGGGGCCGGGGGCAGTGTGTTGGGGTGCAGAGTGCAGGCTCCACTTCTAGGCTCAGCACTGACCAGTGGTGTAACCTTGTTGTCTAACTTCTGTGTCTCAGTTTCCTCATTTGAAATGTGGGTATAACAGTGGTATTCGCCGTATAGGGGTGTCTTAAAGATTAAATGAGTTAATACATGTAAAATGTTTAAAACCATGACTGACATCTTGGAGGCCTGTGATTTTAACCTAGTGGCATATATTACTATATGGCCCTTTTCTTTACTTTTTTTTTTTTTGAGTCGAGGTTTTGCTCTGTTGCCCAGACTAAAGTGCAGTGGCGCGATCACAGCTCACTGTAACCTTCAACTCCTGGGGTCAAGAGATCCTCCTGCCTGAGTATTGCAAGGAGCTGGGAATACAGGTAGGGACCACCATGCCCTGCTATTTTTTTTTTTTTATTTTTAGTAGAGACGAGGTCTCACTATGTTGCCCAGGCTGGTCTTGGACTCCTGAGCTCAAGCAATCTCCTGCTTTGGCCTCCCAAAGTGCTGGGGTTACAGACATGAACCACTGCACCCAGCCCTATATGGCCTTTTTGCTTTCAGAGTCTTTTGAGTTTTCCTTTAAATTCTGAGATTAGTCAAATACTGTAGATGACTCAAACCCCTATGTTTCTCAGAACAGAGGGTACTAACCAGCCAGAAGCTGAGAATGAAGCATCCCTGGATACCTCTGGGATTGAGGATACTTGAGTCCTGTACCTATTCTAATTTGTGTTCCTATAAAAACACAAACAAATAAGTTTCCACTTCCCTTGTTTCCAAAAGCCATTATTCGGCCTTATTTTGAGAAGTGCCTTCAGAGAAAAGCTGAAATGCTGTGGCAACAGCTCATAAACTAAAATCCTTCTTAAATAGTCCAAAGTCAATACTCAAAAAGGTGAGACAAGTATTATTTATATTCTCATGCATCTTTCTTAGTTGAGTAGTTTGAACAGGAAACAATATATTTATATAGATACATGCATGCATATGTTTACACACACACACACACAGACCTTTAAAAGGGTAAAGACAATGAGACAATTAGAAGATGTAAGAAAAAATCCCAAGAATAGGTGAACACCACATAGCAACACATGTGAGTAGAGGAAGAAGCTCATTTTGCTACTTCGACAACTTACCAAAACGTTTTTTCTTGTATAATTTCAAAAGCGGACTCACTATGAAAGACTGTGAGTGCCTCTGTTTAACAACCTCACTTTTCAGGTGCTGGTCTATGGGCAGCGAGGCCTGTGAAGGCTCTCAGCTGGCCGGGAGCATCCTGTTAAAGGACTGGAGAACAGGCAAAGTCTGGGTAAGGGCAAGGACAGCCGCCACTCTAGGTGGGACCAGAAGACCTGAATCTGTTGTTAGCTGATTTTTTTTATCGTGGGCCATTCAAACAGCCTTTCTCTGTGCCTCAGTTTATTCCTTGTAAAATGAAGGCATTGAGTAAATGATCTGAAATGTCCTTTTTACATCTGAGATAGAAATAAGGGAGGAAAGAAAGTTCTACTACATAGACCTTGGCCAAATCCTATAGGGTGAAATAATTGTGTGCATCTTCTCTATGCTGAGAGATTGTTCGGTCGAGTGGGAGAATGACTGAATAAGCCAAGCTACCATTTTAATTTTTACCCTTCAGGGTAGCTGTTGGACGTTTCATATGGGTAAAGGGGTTTATCCCAGTGATCCATTTATTTATGTATTTGCTTCCTTTAGACTTTCTGATTTTTTCTTCATTAGCAATGGATAATAAAGTATTGCTCACATTTCAAATTGTATGTGTCCTTTCATCATACACACACACACACACACACACACGTACTATGAAAAGTACCAAAAATGAACCTAGAGATAGACGGTGACTTTTTCAGTAAAATTGTTTAAATGCGTAGTAAAAGGAGACTTCATATAGTATTTTCTGAAATCATCTGCTCTGTTTCCATAGGAGAATACACAGTCCCCTTACTTCCATTGTTCAGATATTGAAGCTGAAAAACAAGTTGAAGGATGAAGTTGTCAGTAAATGATAAATAATTGACTCATGGTGACACTCTGCTTCTCGCCTCTTAATGGCTATTATTGTTGCAGGAGGGGCTCATTACTTCCTAGGTGTGGTTTCCCTACCAGGGCCAGATCAGTTTATCAGAGACCAAATAAGCACATGTGATATAATTAGAGATGTGTGATGAGCACAGTACCTACTCTTCCCATTTAAAAGAAAAATACTCACTTTTCCTTGGCAGCCACACCTTCTAATTACTTGCAAATGTTTAAGACTCATTATCTTCAAAGTTTGGAGAAAGACAGAAAAAGAGTGGGAAAAAGCCCCAATAGTGGAGACTGCAAGGATCAAAGGCCCTGGCTTGCCAGCCGCTGTGCTGTGCTGTCTTCAGGGCAACACTAAAGCCCCACCGCAGAGAGGATGAGTTGACAGCTGTTAGGCAATTCAGGTGGCCCGGTGAGCAGGAGGTTGTGTTCAGTCCCATCGCCCAAGACTCGCCCATTCACCAAGCTCCTTTGAAACGCTGTGTTGAGCAAGAGGAGGTGGTGGTGGTGGTGGTGGTGGTGTGGGGTGGAGGAGGGATGGATGGAGTTTTCCAGAACTGGAGTGGTTAAACACTGCCACCTCTCTTTCTCTGGCAATCCCTGTGCCAGCTCGCCTTGGTGTAGGATTAAAACTATTGTCTTTACCTTTGAACCTCCACATTTCTCCCTGTGAGTCCATTTAGAAGGTCCTCGCTACAGGGTATCAGGCCTGCTGAGAAATTTTACTACCATGCCTGGCAAGGCACCCAGGGTTTACATATCTGTTTAAGCACTTTATGTAAATTCTGCAAGCAATATGAGCTACCTACTCTCTCCCTGTTGAGTGCTCAGCCAATGAGACACAGATCAAGACTCTAAAAAGGGATAGTGTCTGAACATGCATGATGAGAAATCCCTTAAGCATGAGCTCAGTGAATGTCAGCGTGCCATCTCCAAATGACATCAGAATTTTGGTTTTAAGATGAGATTGACGTGATGGGCCGAGTCGCCTGTCGAGTCTTTCTCAGATGCACAGTCGAGCTGCTGAGACATTAGTATTTTTTCTTTTTTCTTCTTTTATTTGTCCCCACATCTTGAAAGGTTATATTCTTAAGAAGAGAAGCTTTCTACAGTCTTGGGGATATATACATGAATAAGCAAACATTCTTGTTCTGTATCCCTGGATGCTACCCTAAGGGTATGTATTTACATTCCCTTAAAGGAGTTTGGTCTTTGGACGTGGAGACTATGGAAGTTCCTTTGGCCCATTCAACTGTTGAAAATGCTTCTGGAAGTTTCAGGAATGTATTCAGAATAACTCAGATGAAGAAAGAATATACTCTGGTCTGGAGTCAATTCACAGCTGCAGTATTTCTTTTCTTTTCTTTTTGTTTCTTTGTTCCTCTTCCCTCTCTTCCTCTCTGCCACCCTTCCTTCCTCCCTCCCTCTATCCCTCTCTTCTTCCCTTCCTTTTAGCACTACCAATATCACGCATCTTTTGCTACTTGTAAACTATTTAAGGAATTATTTTCTCAGTCTTTCAAATAAATTATTTTGATTACTCTTTCCACTTTATACTCTTTAGGGAGAATAATAAAAATGAGAAGACCTCAAACACTTTTGAATTAATTTAGAGAAATATTTCCAAGTAGTTTTCTCCATCACAGGAATTTTAGGGTTTGGGGTTGTCCTGGACAAGTGGCCACTTTGCCACTTAATGTTGCAGTCAGCCATATCAAAGGTTTGTTAGAAGATGCTTTAATTAACCAAATGGTGCCTCTATTCCTTTGAATTTTTATGTTACTTTAAACGCTTTCAAAGGGACTGGATTTTTAAACTTCTCCACTCTTAAAGTTTAAAAACATTTTTAGTATCTGTTAAGTGCTCATGTTGTGCTCAGCACTTAACCAATGCTATAAATGTTGCACTATATGAGAACCATATGATTCAGACTCCACACTAGAGGTTTCCACATCTAAAGGAGAGCAAGGTACATGTTGTCTGTGTGTACATATGTATGTTTGAGTATGTGTGTATACATATATATATGGTGTAGAGCTATGTCTCAAGCACATATATGTACACACTTATACATGTTTTAAGCCAACATAATGTACACATGGATACATGAGCGTGTGCACATGCATACACACACACACACACACACACACACAGAGTAGTCTTTCCATAATCCGAAGTCCTAGACTTTAAGAAAAATATATGGTTGAGGAGCTGAAGTCAAAAGTAAATTTTAAAATCCTATGAAGTTCATTAATAGAAAACAAACACCAACACTAAATAAATCCCAAGGCAATGACATTTTGTAACATTGGGTGTGGAGCTGTTTGTTTCATTGGACATCTTTTGCTTCCTGGGAACTGTTCAGCAACTCTCTTCACTGAATTTCTTTTTTTTTTTTTTTGAGACGGAGTCTCGCTCTGTCGCCCAGGCTGGAGTGCAGTGGCGCAATCTTGGCTCACTGCAAGCTCCGCCTCCTGGGTTCATGCCATTCTCCTGCCTCAGCCTCTCCGAGTAGCTGGGACTACAGGCGCCCGCCACCACGCTCGGCTAATTTTTTTTGTATTTTTAGTAGAGACGGGGTTTCACCGTGGTCTCGATCTCCTGACCTCGTGATCCGCCCGCCTGGGCCTCCCAAAGTGCTGGGATTACAAGCGTGAGCCACCGCGCCCGCTCTTCACTGAATTTTTAATGAGTCGCTGCTTATTGAGTATTTAGCTTTGTTGAAATCAATATGGTGTGCATTTGTCTGTCCTCAGTCAAGTGTTCAGTGCTTTCCTGATTTATGCATTTTCCTCTAAGCACTTTTAGGGTCCACTGAGGTCTTGGGGATATGCAGTAACTTGGCTGTCCATAAAAATCTTATGCCAAAACATGAGTCATTTGTGCTTCCGCACACTTCTGTCTGTCTTTCTCTTGACTGAGGATAAAAAGATGTCCAAGGCCAGGATCTTCTTTCCCTCAAGTTCCTTTATTTCTTCCAAGACTTCATTGCAAAAAAAAGCCCCACCGCAGAGAGGATGAGTTGACAGCTATTAGGCAATCCATTCTGCTTTTGACACAGTTTCCCTTTTTCATTTCCCCAAGTTTCCTGTTTTACTCAACAGATCTAACAGGAGTGATTCACAGCTTCATATACTAGAATCAAGAAGATACAAAAAGTAAATTTGTTTGCCGGAAATTTATATGGAGGGATTATTGTGTTAATATTTAACAAGTTATATATAAAACTCTGCATATATCACTTTTTAGCAGCTACAAAACATTTAAGAAAATAAGAACTGATACTTTGTGTTTATTATTTCATCAGTAAACAAATGTTTATCGAGGACCAACTATGTGCCAGACACAATATCAAACACTGAGCATGCAAAGGAGAATGAGAAGAGTGTGGTTCTTGCCCGCATGGAGCTGTGTCAGGCACCACGCTAAATGCTGGGGGTACATCCTCATTTTATTCTCGCAGCAACTTTATGAAAAGAAGTCTTCCTGTTTCATAAAGGAGGTGCTATTGTCTGAATGTTTGTGTATCCCCCAAATTAATATTTTGAAACCTAATCCCACTTTGATCTTGGATTTTCCAAGCTCCAGAACTATCAGCAATATATTTCTATTATTTGTAAGTTACTTAGTCTAAAGTATTTTGTTATGGCAGGCCAAATGGACTAAGACAGAAATTGCTACCAAAAAGTAGAGTGTGGCTATAACGAATACTTAAAAATCTGGAAGTGGCTTTAGAACTGAGTTATGGGTAGAGCTTGGAAGAGTTCTGAAGTGCATGCTAGAAAAAGCCTGCATCACCAAGAATGGATCTTAAAGGGTGACTCCACTGAGGGATCAGAAGAAGAGGGTTGTAGAGAAAGCTTCCATCTTCTTAGAGATTACCTAAGTGGTCATGATCGGAATGTTGGTAGAAATTCAGACAGTAAAGGCCATCCTGAGGAGGTCTCAGATGGAAATGAGGAACATATTATGGGAAACTGGTGGAAAGGTGATCCCTGTTACAAAGTGGCAAACAGCTTGGCTGAACTGTGTTGGTATCCTAGTGTTCAGTGCATGGTAGTGCTCATGGATGGTGAAACTGAATATTTGGGAGAAGAATCCTCTAAGCACAGTGCTGTGGGTGCTGCACGGCTTTTCTTGACTGCTTATAGGAAATGCGAGGAGACAGAAAAGATTCAAAGACAGAATTTATCATCAAAAGGGAAGCAGAAGTTAAAGATGCAGAAAATTCTCAGCCTGCCGATATTGTAACAAATGAAAAAGTATGTTCGGGAGAGCACACCAAAGGTGTGAGTAAGGAGATTAGTATGTATTAGCCACATGCTATTCATCAATACAATAGAAGAGTGACTCTGAAGGCATTTTAAAGATCTGTGGGGCTGCCACTCCCATCACAAGCCCAGAGTGCCAGGGCCTCAAGGGAAGGACCATTTCAAAGGAGAGGACCAGGGTGCCTGTGGGATCTCAGGGCTCTCTGCCCAGCACCACCTTAAAGCTCTGTTCCCTACTTGCCAGCAGTAGTCCTCAGCTGCCCTAGGTTTGGTTCCAGCAAGCCCCGGTACAGTGGTGGCTACTCCTCCAGAGAGCACAGGCAGTAAAGCTTAGTGGCATTTGCATGGTGCCATCTTCACTGGCTTGCAGAGTCAATGGGCCATGGGAGTGTGGCTGCCTCCAACAAGATTTCAAAGGATGCCTAGGAGAGTCTTGGGGCTCAGGCAGAGAGCTGAAATGGGCTCCTCTCAGTAGTCGCCTTGATATGGTGGCTCCCAGATCCAGAGCTGCTACACCTATGCTACAGCTATTACAAGGGGATATAGCTGTGTACTGATTGCACAATCATTTTTCAGTTCTGGCACTATAATTCCCCAAAAGAAGCAACCCCTCTTGTGATGTGTTTAATTTTTTTTTTTTTTTTTGAGATGAAGTTTCACTCCTGTCACCCAGGCTGAAGTGCAGTGGCGTGATCTCAGCTCATTGGAACCTCTGCCTCCTGGGTTCAAGCAATTCTCCTGCCTCAGCCTCCTGAGTAGCTGGGATTATAGGCAGCCACCACCATGCTCGGCTAATTTTTTTTTATTATTATTTTTAGTAGACACAAGGTTTCACCATATTGGGTAGGCTGGTCTCGAACTCCTGACCTCAGGTGATCTGCCTGCCTCGGCCTCCCAAAGTGCTGGGATTACAGGCAGGAGCTGCTGTGCCTGGCCTAATTTCTATAACTATGTGGTTGTTATAATTTTTTCCCCATAAAAGTAGCATTAATAAAACTTCAGAAAGAAAATTTTAAAAAACCTTTAGCTTCCAAAATATTCTAGCAAAGGATATATCAAATATATTTTCTTGTGAACAGGTAAGAATCACTGAGTTTCCCCCTGAAATAAAAATCTGATCTATTTTTTCCTCAATGCATTTGTATTTTCATTTATCAAAACAATATGCATACATCGAAAGTGTGGTTAGGAAGCCCATTCATAACCAGTATTCAACAGTTATCGTGCATGTAAAGAAGTCTGCTATCCGCTGAACTCAAAGCACTCTTCAGAATTTATTGAGCATGGAAGAATAAATTTTTTACTACAGATAAAATGGCAAAACAGGAAACATTAAAGAAATCTTTTTTTAAACCTCTAATCACTGTTTCTTTCTGGCAGCTATCTCTTTGGAGAGAGATATCTAATGACCTCTCTTTACCAATCAGATTATTATCATAATGGGTTCATGTCCTAAAGACATCACATTAAAGTAGAAGCAGTAGCTGAACTCAGATTTTATGGAATATAAATTTAGACGTTTTCCTGCCTCATGTAGTGAGATTTAAAATAAAACATCAAGGCATCAAGAAAAAGTGCCACTTTATTCATGCAGACTAAACTTCTTGTTCTTCTTATCATATTTATGTTAACACACATACCCACACACTTTCTAAATCATGCAGTATTTGCAGGAGGCAAATAAATTTCTCGTTCAAAATGTCTCTAGTTTATTGTAGTTTGTAGGCCACAAATGGTTCAGCCCAAAGGAGTATAGGAAAAATGGGGAACAAGAACCACAGCTCTGTTTAAGGAGGTTCACAGACACCCAGTCCGTACAAAATAATGAAGTGTATGTGCTTGTTCTGCCTAAAATGCAGCAGTGATGTGGATTAGGAATGTTTAGTAGCCTTGCAGCCCTGCCAAGGGTTGTAAAATACACGTTCAAGGAGAAAATAAACTTTCTCTTTAAATACCTGCACTACTTCTGTTTAAACTATGTTACAACATGAACCTGAATTCATCCTATGCCTAACAACATTTTTCAGGTAAATTAGGCTGCCTGATAGCTGACACCTACCAGTCACAAGAGGAAATATGTCCCAAGATGGAGAGAAGGGCCACTCGCCAAAAGAGCACTTCCTGTCTTTATTAGACACCAGCGAACCATTCTGGTTGGTAACTGCCCCTCACTGTGACTAACACACTGGTTCGGAGTTCATCTTGCCAGGTCAGCTTGTTGGTGCCCTCAGATTTTGCCAGTAGGAAACCAGTGTCTGCACCTGCAGGAACCAATTTGTTCCTTCATGGAACTAAAACCACTGTTGCTTTCAGTGGATCATGGGAATTGGAAATAAATACTCGGTTACACTACTAGTGAGAAAATACACACATGCACACGCGTGCACACATATATTAACACACGCGTGGCCGGGCACGGTGGCTCACGCTTGTAATCCCAGCACTTTGGGAGGCCGACGCGGGCGGATCACGAGGTCAGGAGATCGAGACCACGGTGAAACCCCGTCTCTACTAAAAATACAAAAAAAAATTAGCCGGGCGTGGTGGCGGGCGCCTGTAGTCCCAGCTACTCGGTAGAGGCTGAGGCAGGAGAATGGCGTGAACCCGGGAGGCGGAGCTTGCAGTGAGCCGAGATCGCGCCACTGCACTCCAGCCTGGGTGACAGAGCGAGACTCCGTTTCAAAAAACAAAACAAAACAAAAAAAAAACAGGCGTGCACAGACAGCAGTTGTTACCTCCTGATGATTTTAGTTTCAGGACTGACCTACATCTCAAACCAAAATGAATGAACAAACAAAAAAATAGTCTCAGTCTAGGAACTTGGCCAAAAAGGCTTTTAATCCAACATAAGATTTATCGTCAAAATCACTTCCCAACGGAAGTACTTACCCTTCAGTGAAATAACATACCTCAAACTTTTAAAGCTTATTTGTGATCAGGTCCAGTGACATTACCACATCTCTAGGTGCAATCGAGTTTGTATATGGGGTCAGTGTAGTCCACAGAAACACATCAAAAAATGCAGGAAGGTACCCAGAGCTAATGACCCAAGTTTTCTAAAACACTTCTTTCATAGATAACAACAATTCTTTGCAAATAGAAGAAGGGAATCTAATATTCTTGACCCAAATATCTCCCTCAGCTTGGACACTTCATAGTTTGAAAACATCCACAGGCAAAGAGGAAAGTTAGTGAAGCCTAAACACACTGAGAATCACAAGGCTAATTCAGGACACTCAGGCACAACCCAAGACATGTCTCAATGACAGAACTATGTACTTGGTAATGTTCCTTATCTAAATTTGCCTTGTCCATATCCAGAACTCTTTGCAGTCTGTAAATAATAAATTATCATAAGCCTTACCTGATTATTCTGTTATTCCCCCCTCAGATAGAAAATTTGAAAGAACATGATTTTTGCTATAGTTTAAAAAATGCAAAATCAATGTGAGCTGGATGCTACTTCTGAACTGATCCTACAGAGTTAAAAAAAACAAAACCTGTATTTGTGTAGTTCTTGCTGTGGACTGAGTTGTGTGCCATCCCACGCCCACTACTGCCCCAAATTCTTTTCTTTTTTTTTTTTTGAGACCGAGTCTCATTCTGTTGCCCAGCCTGGAATGCAATGGCGTGATCTGGGCTCACTACAACTTCTGCCTCCCGGGTTCAAGTGATTCTCCTGTCTCAGCCTCCCCAGTAGCTGGGATTACAGGTGTGTGAAATCACACCTGGCTAATTTTCAGTGGAGATGGGGTTTTGCCATGTTGGTCAGGCTGGTCTCAAACTCCTGATCTCAGGTGATCCACCCACCTTGGCCTCCCAAAGTGCTGGGATTACAGGCGTGAGCCACTGCACCCAGCCTACTGCCCCAAATTCTTATATTGAAGTTACAACCCGCAAAGTAACTGTATTTGGAATAAGGAGGTGATTAAAGTTAAATGAGGTTATAAGAGTTGGGCCCTAATCTGATAAAGCTAGAGTGCCTATAAGAAGAGGCCGGGTGCCGTGGCTCATGCTTATAATCCCAGCACTTTGGGAGGCCAAGGCGGCAGGACTACGTGGTCAAGAGATTGAGACCATCCTGGCCAACATGGTGAAACCCTGTCTCTACTAAAAATACAAAAATTAGCTGGATGTGGTGGCGTGCACCTGTAGTTCCAGCTACTCGGGAGGCTGAGGCAGGAGAATCACCTGAACCCAGGAGGCAGAGGTTGCAGTGAGCCGAGATTGCGCCACTGCAGCCTGGGAGACAGAGCAAGACTCTGTCTCAAGAAAAAAAAAAAAAAGGAAAAGAAGAAACACCATCGTGGTCTCTCTGTGATTTGCAAATATAGTGAGACGGTGGCTGTCTACCAGCCAGGAAGAAGGCCCTCACCAGGAACTGAACTGGCCAGCACCTTGATCTTGGATTTCCCAGCCTCTGGAACAATAAGAAATACATTTCCATGGTTTAAGCCACCCAGTCTGATTTGTTTTTATAGCAGCCCAAACACATTAAGATGATTCTTTTTTACTTGTTTAATAGGTCTCCAGATGGACTATCTAGGCTTCTCTTTTAACAATTCCAAACCTGTCCTCATATTGAAAGGTCAGCTGAGACATACAACTATTAAATAATTGCCGAAGGGCATAGCCCAGGCATCTGGAGGCCCTTTCAGTGCACTCAGGACTCTGGAGATTCTGAAGGAACCCTCTGGAGATTAGGGGTGGGCAGCTAGCCCTGCCATCGGGCTGTGTCTGATAGCATTATTGCCCAAGTCACCCATGGCTGCTAAGGGGTGTCTTCCATATCCCTCTGCAACCCTGGGATAGAAAAGACATTCAAGAAGCACTGACTTATCCCTCGCAGTATTAGTTTTAGGGCCTTTAAATATGTATGTAAATATAAAGTTTTAGGGCCTTTAAATATATGTATGTATATACACGTATATATACACATATATATATGTAAGTATAATGTCTTAGGGCCTTTAAATATATATATTTAAATCTATATGAATTTATATAAATATATTTAATATATTAATATAAATTTATATATATAGATATAAAATATATTTAAAGTCCCTAAAACTTTATATTTACATATATATGTGTGTATATATATTTAAAGGCCATATATATATATATATATATGTATATACAGAGAGAGTCATCTTCTTGGATACCAATTGTTTTTTTTTTTGAGATGGAGTTTTGCTCTCATGCAAAGGTGCGATCTCGGCTCACCGCAACCTCCGCCTCCTGGGTTCAAGCGATTCTCCTGCCTCAGCCTCCTGAGTAGCAAGGATTACAGGCACCTGCCACCACACCCAGCTAATTTTTGTATTTTTCTCCATGTTAGCTGCTGGTCTCGAACTCCTGATCTCAGGCGATCCACCCACCTTGGCCTCCCAAAGTGCTGGGATTACAGGCGTGAGTCACTGTGCTTGGTCACCAATTTTTTTTTTAATAAAGATGGGGTCTCGTGATGTTGCCCAGTCTGGTCTCGAACTCCTGGCCTCAAGCAATCCTCACACCTCAGCCTCCCAAAGAGCTGGGATTACAGTTACAGGGCCTTTTTAAGGGAAAAGGAACTTTGCTCTTTATTTTCTTACTAAGTTGAGTTCAAAGATAGCTGCTCAACACAACCAAGTCCTTATCCCTAGTTCCACCTCCCACCTTCTGAAACCAAGCACAGACCTGATCTAACCTTTTCTTGATGCCTCAAGATTATCGTCATGTAGATAATTTTTACAGAGGTCTATAATTCAATGTTACCACTAGAGAAAGAGGTTTGTCGGGATGTTCCTACACTGAATGAAACCAGACAGCTTTTTGTTGTTGTGAATTCTGTTTTTTACTCATATAGGCAATAGGTTTGGAAATTTTTAAGCACTTTCTTTGTCTTAATTAGAAGGCATTATGATACTCATTATAATAGATAATAGTTGACGTTAATCAAAACAACCAACTTTCCAATTGAATTGATAAACCAATCAGTCCCCCAAGGCACTTTGTAGCGTACTATGTAGAGTGAGAATAATTAGATGTATTTGTACAATATGGTGAAAATTAAAAGTAAAAAAAAACTTACATGATTTGTAACTGTAATTTAAAGTGTTTGGATTTTTTTCAATGATAATTATCATCAGCGATTCTCTGAGGAAATTGCTAATAAAATTCACTTGGACTTATAAACTGAGGAGCCTAAGTCGAATATTAAACAAGCAAATACCTATTTTTTTTGAAAGAACAATATGCACATTTGCTTATTTTCTTAAACTGGATTGTCTTAATTCATCCGAGCATAGAAAGATGCTGTTTGAAAAGGGCTTTAGCTTATAAGAAATTCACATGCCCCTCAAATGCCTGGATATTAATCGGTTGGATCCCTTTGAGAGGTGACAGCATGCTGGCAGCCCTTGCTCGCTCTCGGTGCCTCCTCGGCCTTGGCGTCCACTCTGGCTGCGCTTGAGAAGCCCTTCAGCTCGCCGCTGCACTGTGGGAGCCCCTTTCCGGGCTGGCCAAGGCTGGAGCCGGCTCCCTCAGCTTGCAGGCAGGTGTGGAGGGAGAGGTGCGGGCGGAACCGGGGCTGCGCGCGGCGCTTGCGGGCTAGCGTGAGTTCTGGGTGGGCGTGGGCTCGGCGGGCCCGGCACTCGGACCGGCCGGCCGGCAAGCCTCGGGCAGTGAGGGGCTTAGGACCTGGGCCAGCAGCTGCTGTGCTTGATTTCTCGCCGGGCCTTAGCTGCCTCCCCGCGGGGCAGGGCTCGGGACCTGCAGCCCGCCATGCCTGAGCCTCCCGCGCCGCCGTGGGCTCCTGCGCGGCCCGAGCCTCCCTGACGAGCGCCGCCCCCTGCTCCACGGCGCCCGGTCCCATCGACGGCCCAAGGGCTGAGGAGTGCGGACGCAGGTGCGGGACTGGCAGACAGCTCCACCTGCGGCCCTGGTGCGGAATCCACTGGGTGAAGCCAGCTGGGCTTCTGATCTGGTGGAGACTTGGAGAATCTTTATATCTAGCTAAGGGATTGTGAATACAGCAATCAACACTCTGTAACTAGCTCAAAGTTTGTAAACACACCAGTCAGCACCCTGTGTCTAGCTCAGAGTTTGTGAATGCGCCAATTGGCCCTCTGTATCTAGTTACTCTGGTGGGGACTTGGAGAACCTTTATGTCTAGCTAAGGGATTGTGAATGCACCAATTGGCACTCTGTATCTAGCTCAAGGTTTGTAAATGCACCAATCAGCACTCTGTGTCTAGCTCAGGGTTTGTAAATACACCAATGACACTCTGTATCTAGCTAATCTAGTGGGGACGTGGAGAACTTTTGTGTCTAGCTCAGGGATTGTAAACACACCAGTCAGCACCCTGTCAAAACGGACCAATCAGTTCTCTGTAAAACAGACCAGTCGGCTCTCTGTAAAATGGACCAATCAGCAGAATGTGGGTGGGGCCAGATAAGAGAATAAAAGCAGGCTGCCGGAACCGGTAGTGGCAAGTGGCTTGGGTTCATCTACATGCTGTGAAAACTTTGTTTTTTTGCTCTTTGCAGTATTGTTGGCTACTGCTCACTTTTTGGATCTACACTGCTTTTGAGGTGTAACACTCACTGTGAACGTCTTAAGCTTCACTTCTGAAGCTCAGCGACATCGTGAATCCACCGGCGGTAACGAACAACTCCAGATGCACCGCCTTAAGAGCTGTTAACACTCATCCTGAAGGTCTGCAGTTTCATTCTTGAACCAGGGTACACTGTGAACCCACCAGAGAGAAGAAACTCCGAACTTTCTAACATCGGAAAGAAGAAACTCCAGACATGTCGCATTTAAGAATTGTTAACACTCAGCTCGACGGTCCACGGTTTCTTGCTTGACGTCAGTGAGACCAAGAATCCACTAATTCTGGACACGCCTTTATTCTTAGCCTTTAGTGGCCTGGTGTGAACAGAATTCTGAACAAGTTTTGATGTGGAGGGGAATACTGTCATCCTTAGGGAGTTGAGAAGTCTATGTGGGCAGAGTTGTGTCGCCGGATTCAGATTAAGGTTAAAATACTGTTTCCAGTAGACAGAAAAGCTCTTTAATGCAGGGATTCGCAACCAGGAATCCCTGGGGGCTTGTTAACCCTCTCCCTGGGCTACTGGGCCGACTCCCAGAGTATCTGCAGGTTTCCGGTGGAGCTGAGAAATTGCTTTGCAAACAATTCGTCGGTGCTGCTGCCCGTGGTCTGAGGGCCACCCTTTTGAGAACCATCGCTCTGTTGCTGTGAAATAGGACTGTTTGTATTTTCCAGGGTCAAGTAAAATCCTGGAATCGTCGGTCCTAGTTAGCATAAAAGGCCAAGACGTCAGAACACCTTCTCACGGATCATTCAAAATCTGCATAAATACAAGGCCTTAGAATAATCCTATCAAATTTTAGAGCTTTCCAAGGCAAGTATCTTCTAACATGTATTGCTGTCTATATCTGTATGTGTGCGTGCGTATACACTTACGTGTATATTTAATAAGTCAAATGCCTTTGCACTATTTTCTTCCTTTGTAAATTATCTGAGGTAAAGTGCTGGGGTGACCCTACACTGACCCTCTTCCTTTTGTGGTTGAAGGTATTTTTCTTGCCAAGAAAAATAAACAGTTCGTCTTTAAAGTCATGCAGTGGGAGATCTAAGAATGAGATAAATTTTTGATGCTGAATCTCATTTATATGTATTCCAGAATAATCTTTTTTTTGTTTGTTTTGAGACAAGGTTTTGCTCTGTTGCCCAGGTAGGAGTACAGTGGCACGATCTTGGCTCACTGCAACCTCTGCCTCCCGCTTCTGGGCTCAGTCCTCCCACCTCAACCTTCCGAGTAGCTGGGACCATAGGTTTGCACCTCCACACCTTACCAATTTTTGAACTTTTTGGAGAAACAGTGTTTCCCCATGTTGCCCAGGCTGCCCTTGAACTCCTGGGCTTAAGCAATCCACTCATCTCGGCCTCCCAAAGTGTACAGGCGTGAGCCACCACACCTGGCCCTGGATAATCTTTGAAAACAAATTATACTTAGTATAGTTCCTAGAGAGCAAGGGTCTTAAATTGGGGTTTTTGGTTCCTAAGAGTTGCGTAGGTTTATAAAGTGATACTTTAACTACCTGAAATCATATAGAAAACATATACATGAGAACTACACTTTTCCAGAAAAAGGGTCCATTACTTTTAAAAACTTCCCACAGCTATCAGATAACCTTTTTTTTTTAACTTTAGAAAGAAAATGTGTACCTATACATGTAATAGAATCTTTACATGTCAATACTGGATTTCTGTAAAATCACATGAAAATCAAACTATTGATTTAAAATATCCACCTGGACATAATGCTGGGCTTGTGTCCCACAGTAAATCAAAGACATGTAGTCGCTACCTTGCTTTCAGAAGTCAATTAGGAAAAAGAAACATCACGGCATATACAGCTGACAATATAAACAATGACCCAGTTCAGAAATCATGTAAATAAGACATTTACATTACAGACAATGGCACCACTGTATTTTTCACAATAGGGGAACAGCCAGGGATGTTGCGTGCTCAGAGTTATGTTGAGTAGAAATCAATGCCCCACTTCCAGTTTGTCAAGACTGGCTTCACGGAGACTCTGGGACTTCTCTCGTCTCTTCATTCCTCCCACCCTTGTCTCAACCAAGTTCTCAGTTTATTTTTGGAGAAAAGACAGAGTGCTTATGTTAACAGCATAGATATTTAAGTGTTTACGTTTTATTCAGTGACCTGTTTGATTTGAAGAGTTTCAAATGAAAAAATAGGTTGGGAATAGGCTTTCAATGAAGTTGAACAAAGCTCACCTTCATGTGAAAACAGACTGAGAATTGTGTGCTGGAACATTGCTATTGTCACATTGTCACCTATGGAATGGAGCTCAAAACTAAGGGGTGGGGGAAGTTGCTTATGACTAAAGATTCGAAAGAATATCATTGTAAGGAAGGTGCCTATAGGGCACTGCCCAGGGAGGCAGCATGGGTCACTGGAATGGTGAGTTTTCCAGGCATTTAGAAGTCATGTGAAATCCTGGAAGAATCAGTTCTGTTGGTCAGCAGAAAATGTTTGGCTGCCAATTCTATGTAACCATAATAAATTAATCTAATATACCTTACAAAGTCTCCACATAAGATCTGCAAACTTTAAAGCTCTCCAAGACATTTATCTTTTGATTGAAAAACAATACGATTACTCTACTAGGCTTAAAGAAACAATGAATGATTGGAAGTGGTGGGTTCTCTCTTCTTTCTCTTTTTGTAATCTGACAGCACAGTTAGTTTACCATCAGACAACTCGAGGCTCATCTTACTCCTGCATTTACGAGCTCTATGTAAGCAAAACTTTATCCAATCTGAGCCTCAACTTTCTTATAGGTAAATGGGGGATAATAGTGGGGTTTTGTTATAAGAACTAAGTAATAGACACAAAGCATCTGGCACATAAGCACATAAAAATGCTGGTTCCTTCCTCATTCTTGGGGATTTTAAAGATGACACTAAAGTAAACCTCCACCGTAGTTTAATCTGGATCGCTCTGTGGTGGTGTCTACGAATAAAATATTCAGGTACTTCAATTCAAATATTGTTTCTAATTTTGGAAAATCATCTACCTGTCCGTATATATGAATGTATTATATATAGTATTATAAAGGAGTTTTTAAAAAAATTATTCTCTTTACAAACACCAAAAATGTAGTACATTTAAAAAAATAAACAGGAAATCAGTGTCATTGCCTAGTGTTTTGCAGGCTGAGACGTTATTCCTAATTTGAAATCATTGGAGTGGATGTTATTCTCTAGATTGGAGAGTGGCCTCCAGGGGATGTTTGTACACTCTGATGTTTGGGGGAATATGTTATTTACCACCTGTAAGTTGCCTATCTTATTTTTGTTGGGAGTAAAGCTGTGGCCTTTACCTCCATTAGGTAGTGTAGTTTGGTTAATAGATGGCTAACAGGAAAGAGTGTTAAGGGAAGCCAACGTTAATGTGAACTCCTGCCGTTTTTATTATAGTGGCACCCACAATAGTTAAGGTTGAGCAGCCGTTTCCATTATGAACTCCTATTTCAGGGGTTTATAACTGAGCTGTAAAAATTTGCTCCAGGCTAAAACTCTCCTGATCAGGTCTTAGCCTGGGAGAATTTTTCCCCCTATAATTTTTTTGAAAAGTAGAAATCAATTTAGCCATTTAAAATAATTTCAAAACATGGAAATTTAAAAAAATCTTTAATTTTTATCACCTTAATTTCGGAGGTTGGAACTGATGATGACATTTCCACATCTCTAACAAGAAAAGTGTCAAAATCATAACTTTCAAATGTACATGTCAAATGTCTAAAGCAGACTGATGTAGCAATGTATCAAAAGCAGTGATTTCTTAGGCCATAAAATGAATCATTAAGTGTTAAAAATATACCAATATTCTGCTTATTTTAACAATATTAATTTGTTTCTTAATTAGATCTGGCCATAGAAATTGGGTAACTCTTCCTAAAACTTATTTAATCGCTTTGCATGTTAGCAAAACAATACATTGACATGTAAAATTGATTGAAGTCTATTGAAGACATTAATGCCATTTTTATACACATGTTTAGAAGTATTTGAGAGATATAAGAGGGCTTACCTACCTGGCCATAGAAAGCTTTATATACACCTGATAACAATAGGAGTCCATCTGGTGTGATAGGAAAACCATAGGTACTGACATCACAGTATGTGATGTTTTATTATTAATTAGGTATAGTGAGGCCAGCAGATTAGGGGATAACTGCCATTGAAAAAAATGATTTGTTACAGACCCCAAAAGCAAAGGGGGGCCATGCCATGCCATGCCATAGGGGAGGGGGCACAGGGACAGCACCAAGGTCAGTCAGGAGGCAGACGGGGAGGGTGGGACTGTGAACAGAAGCCTTATGGTTTCCATGGGAAAGAATAGACGGAGCAGAATGAACATGCTTTGGATTGGCTAGTTTGAATAATTTTGGGGGGCTCTGGGGTATAGGGGCTGTCCCTCCATATTAAGCAAGGCTCAGATGTCAAAAGCTTCAGCATATAGAAAATCAAAAGACATGATTAGGATATAGCATCAAGGCTCAACTCCTGGACCTGACACTTCCTGATGTGCTAAATGAAGACTGGGCAAGAATTAACATAAGTCTCCATTTCTGCCTCATTGCAAAGGGGATAATAACTATGCCTCTATCCTCCTCTCAGCTGGATTCCAGACTACTCCTCCTGCTAGCTATGTGCCCTTGGGTAAGTTACTAAACTTCTCTGTGCTTTAGTTTTCTCATTGTTTTTGATGGTGAGAATAAAATGGTCTATGTAATAGGGTTGCTGTGAGGATTAAATAAAATACCCCAATTGAAGCAATCCACCTGGGCTGGCACATAGCAAACACTAAATGAATGGTAGTTATTTCAAAAATGTAATTTTCTCATAAGTGCAACTCTATATTCCAAAAGTCTATGGACATGGAGGATGCTGATTTTGAAAAATGGCTCTAAATATAGTAGAGTAGGGAGAAAAAGCATTCTTAGGCTTTTTCTGAGTCATCTGTTGGTTATTCATTTAACTTGGTTGTCACCTTTCAGTACAAATGCATTCCAGGAAGGGAGCTCCAGTGAGTTTCAAGGATGCTCAATGCAACGGCAGGATACCACAAGGGGATTGCTAAGTAGGTCTTCTTGCTTATTCTTCCATGGCCTCTACTCTCTCCTCTATCCATTTCTGTCATTGACTTCAGAAGTCATTGACGGATCCAAATTTCTCCTAAACATGGCTAACATGATCACTTTGAACCGACACAATAAACTATTTACCTGTGCTGGCTGGACAAAAGCATTTTTTAAAACATTCAGTTTTAATTTTACTTTTTAAAATGTTTATTAAACTTTGTTTTAGGAGAAAACACTTGGGTCAATAAATGGTACCAATGGCCAATGGATGAAATCACTTGCTACTCTCCTTTTTCCTCGAAACAGACAGACAAACAAACAATTGAACAACCTCTAAAACTTCGAGGAGAAATAAGCATAACCTAGCCAAGAACAGTGTTTTATACAATTCTATATACATTTTCTTCAGTCAGTCATTTTGAAACCTGTTACATGCATTTTCCTAATAGGGAATAACAGTTATTATCGCAAGATATATTTTTCATACAACACACAATGTACATGATTGTAGCTCTGTTCAGTATTTTCATATTTAGCTGGAGGTATGTGGTCCAATTGCTTAAAAAAATTGTATATGTTGGCTTTTACAGACGTGGCTATGTCAAGTTAACAGAATAAATGGGTACCTTTTTCATCTGAGTAAAGGAAACAGAATTCTTCTAATAGCTGTGGCAAAAGCAAAGGCTCCTTTAGTCAAGCATGAATTAGTAAATCATATTAAAGTAACTCTTTCCAAATTGTGAAATTATTGTGTCAAAGTGTAGGAATATTTTTATGGTGTAATTTTGTGGTTCAATGTTGCAATCCAAAATTATACCAGGTTGCACTGTCATAAACAGTGCATAAATATACAATTTTTGTTTCAGTCTCAACCAGCAGTGCATTCAAAAAGTAAATAAAATTTTGCTAATTTAAGTAGTATGATAGTTTGGTGTTGAGTTAATTTGTATTTCTTAAACTCTTAGTGAGATTAGGTATTCTTTGTGTTTCCTTATTAATTTTTATTTCAGGTATTTAACCTTTGGCTATTAGCTGTTGCAATCTTAATATTTCTCTTACAAATTTGTATGTGCTCCTTAGGTGTTAACTAATTATATACAACAACATTTTATTTCTCATCTAGTTTTTATTTCAGTTATTCATAACATTTTGTGTAAAAGTTTGCTCCCCAGAGTATAGGTGGTGAGATACTTAATTAACTTTTTTGTTGTCAATTTATAACTCTATAGCGTTGTGATTAGAGATTGTGATCTGTATGCTTCCAATTTTTTGAAGTTTGTCGAAGTTATTTTGTGGCCTTTTACATGGTTAAGTTTTTAAGTGTTCCATGTATACTTGAAAAGAACATGTATTTTTCAATTGTTAGTGCATTGTTCTCTATATGCCAGTTGGATCAAACTGATTTTTGTATTGTTCAATCTATATCCTTAAAAATTTTTGTCTGTTTGATATGCTACTAGGAGAAGCATGTTAAAACCCCCTACTCTAATGATATATTTGTAAGTTTCTTTTGATGATTCCATCAGTGTTTGTTTTGTACGTATTGAAGCTATCTTATTTGATGCATATATATTTGGAATTATTTTGCTTTTGGATGAAATGCTTTTTTAAAGAATTATATGGAAATCCTTTTTATAATTAGTAGATTTTAATGAAATCTACTTTATCTCGTATTTGTTTAAGAATACCAGATGTCTTTTGGTTAGTGTTTTTTTTTAATATATTTACCCCCGTCATTTTGCTTTTAAACTTTCTATATCTTTACAATTTACAATGTCTCTTAGAAACTGCCTAAATTGTAAAAATCTGGGATTTTAATTATCTCTCTTTAAATCATTATGTTTAGGCTTTTATGTTTATTATAATTATTGATTTATATGAATCTTTCACATGAATGTACTCTAATTTATGTATCTATTCTCCAGTAGCTTCACATTTAGATTATCTAAAATTTCTGATATATTGCTATAAAGAAGTCATCTATAATATTTTCAGATAATAAACTATGGGGTCAGAAGCCCATTGCACACCATTTGCTCTGTGATTTTGGATAAGTTATTTAAATTGCCCCACCCTCAGAATCCTTACCTGACAAATGGGCATAATTTTCTTATTTACTTCTATGAAGTCTCCTATGAATATCAATGGAAATATTTAATGTAAAACAATGATCTTAACAATTTAACATGAATTTGAGAATCATCTTGTCATATTCTCTTCACCTAAACAAAAACAATGGCAACTTTATTGGCATTTGAATTCAATTTCATTAAAACCTTAAGATGATTAGGAAGAATTGACATTTTAGTTAATTTAGTATTTCTTTAAAAATGTGGTATCACTTTCCATTATTTAGATAGACTTCATCCTCCCCAGGTCCATTGAGATCATCTTTCTAAAACTCGAATAAAATCCTGTCGCTTCTTTGTTCAAACTTTTCTTTTTTTTCTTTTTTTTGGCAAAGCCTTGCTC
The DNA here is from genome assembly GCF_028878055.3 of Symphalangus syndactylus. Classification (NCBI taxonomy): domain Eukaryota; kingdom Metazoa; phylum Chordata; class Mammalia; order Primates; family Hylobatidae; genus Symphalangus; species Symphalangus syndactylus. Next base: position 60,863,913 of record NC_072445.2, read on the forward strand.
TGTCATGCAGGCTGGAATGCAGTGGTGCAGTCACAGCTCACTGCAGCCTCAACTTCCTCAGCTCAAGCAATCCTCCCACCTCAGCCCCCCAAGTAGCTGGGACCACAGGCACAGCACTACACTTGACTAATTTTTTTTATTATTTGTAGAGATGAGGTCTCACTTTGTCACCCAGGCTGGTCTTGAATTCCTGGATTCAAGCCATCCTCCTGCCTCGGCCTTCCAAAATGCTGGGATTACAGGGTGTGATCTACCGCACCTGGCCTTCTTTGTTCGCACTCTTTAATGGCCTTCTGTGGTCTACTAAGTGGCGTATGTCCTTGTATTTGACCTGCAAGTTTACTTTTCTGACACAATGCTATTCAGATTCATCCTGAATTCCAATCATCCCTAATTACCTACAGCTCCATGAACACATGGAGGTCTTGCAGGCTTCACTGTCTTTGTATTTACTTCTGCCTTCTCTCTAGAGTGCCTGCCCTCAAATTATATATCTGCCAAATTCATTTTCGATTTTCAAATTTATACTCAGAATTTACATCACAAAGCCACTCTATTTGTTTCTCACTCCAATTACTCTGCTTCTATAGTATAACTACTTCTTTTGTTTCCATGTCCTTTTCTCTCCCAATAGATTTTGGCCCTTGATAGCATAAATTGTTTATTTTTAAATCTCTGGATCCCCTGAGTATAGAGTAGAATCTAAAGGTGGAGGGTGCTCAAAAATTGATTAAATTGGTAATTGTATGGCAACTATTCTGAAGGAATGGCAAACTTTTGTGTATCTAAACAGAAGAAAATTTCTCAAATAGTAATTTTATAACCTAATCACTTTAGAACAATATATATATTGAAATAAAGAAATACCATTCCGGGCATTGTTTAAGACAACATTAGAATCTACTGTCTTTGCATCCAAATACATGCCATCTTGGCTGGGCACAGTGGCTCACACCTGTAATGCCAGCACTTTGGGTGGCAGAGGTGGGCAGATCACTTGAGCTCAGGAGTTTGAGGCCAGCCTGGGCAATGTGGTGAAACTCCATCTCTACAAAAAAATACAAAAATTAGCCAGGCTTGGTGAGATGCGTCTGTAATCCCAGCAACTCTGGAGGCTGAGGTGGGAGGATTGCTTGAGCCCGGGAGGCAGAGGTTGCAGTGAGCTGAGATTGCGCCACTGCATTCTGGCCTGCGTGACAGAGTGAGGCCCTGCTTCAAAAACAAAAACAAAACAAAACTCACCCCCCAAAACAACAAAACAAAACAAATATATGTTATCCTTTTGAGAGTTTATACTTCCAACATAAACTATGTCAAAAAGGAAATGCTGTGAAAGTCTTACGGGAAACTTTTTAAGTTGAGTAAGAAATATGTCTTATAATTCATTGCAGTACTTACTGTTTTTTATAATCTCATGATAATAAATGTATTAAGGACATAGTCTGTGTTCTAGGTTTTCCTACATGAAAAACTAAAACCAGTAGCCAGTTTCTTGGGTGTAATTTCACTGTGTGCTCAGTTTAAATAGATCTGTGTTGATGGCATTCTCCTTCATGTCACAACACATAAAATTAAATGTTTCAATTGTTTTGTTTTGCAAGCATTTACAGAAGGTAATTCTATCTGTACTTGTTTGTTCTCAGTGAAAAAAATTATATATATAATATATATAGTAAATACTGCTTTAAGTTTATTGTTTTATATCTGAAAAATAATAAATTCACTATTTGGAGTGACTTGTAAAATAAAGCATCTGCAATATTTTTCTTCTGACTTGCATAAAAAGAAAAATGAATGTATTATTGTTCACATATTTTATTTGGGGTTTCAAAATTTTGATGATTAGAGCAGTAGTTCTCAATTTCTTCCAATGCAGCACACGTGAAAGATGACATTAACGTATCTGACACCCTGTGGTTGGTGATGCAGATAAGCTTTGTTATTTCCCCCTGCAAGTCCCTGCACGTTTACTGCAATTCCACAGATTTCTTTTCCTCTCCAGAAAGTGTATTTGAATGCAATCAATGAGACTGACCTTAATTAAAAGAATAATTTGCATATAAGCTAATTTCATAAAGAATTAACTCACTTGCACATTTTGTTTTTTGTTATTAATAGTGAATTATGGATGCCCAAACTGGTGTTTGGTGACAACAGTTTTGAGGAAAAAAAATCAAAGGCAAAAATCTACCAGATATTTTAACAAATTATAAAATAGTTGGGATTGGAGTTATTGACCAGAATCCTGAATACAATACGCAAGGTCCTGTGTGCCCTGCCTGCTGGCCCCAAATTCATTTTGTGTCAGCTGTGTGTACTCCAGCCACACGAACTTTCTCTTGGACACTCTATGCTCCTGTTGGACTTGGTTTCCACAGATACTTTGTCCCCACCCATAGGATTCCCCCTGCTTCTCCTCCCAGACTCTTCTTTGGTTAACTCTTTATGGTTAACCCCATGCGCCTTTGGTCCCAGCTACTTGGGAGGCTGAGGTGGGAGAATTGCTTGAACCTGGGAGGCGGAAGTTGCAGTGAGCTATGATTGCACCACTGCACTCCAGCCTGAGCGACAGAGTGAGACACTGTCTCAAAAAACAAAAATATTTTTGTTATGAAAGCTTAGAAGGGATTTTAAATTCTACAAATTTTTGGATAAATTGTGATGATAAGAAAAGAAGTTGTAAATTTCATGGGATGTAGGAATTCACCCTTTATTATGAGGTTACTTCATGTATTATGTGAGTCTACTCTAAAATTACCATTCCATTAGATGAAGGAAAGAGAAATAATCCAGAAATAATGGATTAATGCCTTTTAGGGCTTAATTTTTTTAAAGTCTTGATTAAATTGTGTTATAAAAGAAAATACTTTGCATTCGTGGTTAATGAAAGAACAGACTCTACATGTTCTTGCTTTAGTGAGATTACAAGTGTTCTTTCTGGAATGTCCCTTAGTCTCCATATAGCAAAAATCCTATATTTCCTTTAGAACATCCTCACAACTCAAATACTTTTAGCCTTGGTGTACCCTGGGGGCTCTATATTAGCGAGTTGTCTACTCTTATCTCTACTTGGTTATCTCAAAGGCAGCTCAAAATCAACAGGACCTATCTTCTCCCCCTCAGACTGGATCTTTGGCTCAGAACTGAATGGATGGCCCATAGGGACAGTGGACAGCTTCCTGGTAATTATCTTGGGCCATGTTTTCATCACCTCTTCCCTAGATCAAGGCATTAGCTTTCTATCTAGTCACCACAGGTAGCTTGATTTCCATTTCAATTCTTAATGTCTTCTCCATATCCCAGCTAGAGTGACTGAGTTGAAGTATAAATATGATCATGCGTGATCCTTCCTCCAGAGCCTGTGTTGTCAGAGTGTACACACAAGCACACACAAACACATTCACTCACACAAAACCTTTCAATGACTCCCCAATTCTAAGATAATGACCAGAATCCTGAATACAATATGCAAGGTCCTGTGTGCCCTGCCTGCTGGCCCCAAATTCATTTTGTGTCAGCTGTGTGTACTCCAGCCACACGAACTTTGTCTTGGACACTATGCTCCTCTTGGACTTGGTTTCCACGGATACTTTGTCCCCACCCATAGGATTCCCCCTGCTTCTCCTCCCAGACTCTCCCTTGGTTAACTCTTTATGGTTAACTCCTACTCAACCTTTAAAGCTCAACTTCCAGGTCACTTTTTTAGTTGTCTTCTCTGACCCTCTAAATTAGTTTATCCTGTACCAAATTCGCATACACAAATCTTAGTGTACTGTGTACAGTTAACATTTACACTATTTTTTTGGTGAAAATTTGATAGAATCTGCTTTCTACAGTAGATCAGCTTTGTGATGGTGAGGACCTTGCATTTGCACTCCCCATTTTATCCTCTCCAGATTACATGGCTTAATATCATTCAACCATACTTAAATGTAGGTCTTCTGATTCCAAGAACTACTTTTTAAAATTCTATTTTTTAACTGAGATATATTTACTTTTAGAATGCTATAGGCAATGAACAACCCCAAAGGATTTTTGATTTGGTATCCACAGTGCTCACTTTTATTGGAGATAAACACATTAAAACTATCCTGGATGTTGACTGAATTACAACCCAGCAGTATGGGGTTATAAATGCAATATGTAGTGATGACATATTTTCTTCACTTTTCAGGTAGGAAAAAGTAAAACTCAACTCACCCCAATGAACAACTATAAATAATAATGGTGGCATTCTTCTTTTGTCTCTTTCTTTGCAACTGCTAATGTGCTTTGACAGTTATCTCTATTCTTTTATGAACTCTCTGCCAGCTGTAATAAGTGATGGGGAAGTCAGGCAGCAAAATTTTTACATGCCAATTCTCACCCAACCTTTCCAAAGAAAACAAAAAACAAGAGCGTTTGAGTGTAGAAAACATTTTTGAATGAGATTTTTTAACTTAAAATATATAATTTCAGCTTTAAATATACTATGGTAGGCTTGAATGTAAGGTTAGTTTTTACATCAGAATAAATTGATGATAGACTATTTTTCAAAAGGAATAGTGCAACTTTTTGAGACATAAAGATACTATGATACAATGTTAAATGACTATTTACTTTTGTACACATATAAAACAAATAGAAAATCTTATGTTGTGGAAATATATGTGGTTGCCTTTGCTGCTCAAGAATTTAACCACTTTTACAGAAGTTGTTAAAAAAAATATGGGTGATTTTTCCAGTCCAGACTCTAATAGGAAACTGAGTGGTAAAGTAATACTTTAGTGAATGTTGCTAGCATTCACTCAAGCTCAGATTTATTTGCTCCAAGGTAAGGTATTAAAACTTGGGCAACTAGTGAGTTATTTCAAAGTTGATGATGAGAGTGGAAGTTTCCTTGAAGAAAAAAGCCTTAAGAGAGGTCAAGACCTCACTGTGACCTCAAATGTAACTATTACCCTACTGGTTAGTTGAAGTTGGAGATCAAAGTTCTAATGTGCTAAATGTATTTGGCTGCAAATTGTTTCATGGAAAGGGTAAAAAGAAGTATTTGATAGTATGACTTTTTTTTTGAGGAAAATACGTATACTCTTTAAAAAATAAAATTGTAAACAGCATAATGAAGTAATATTTTATAAAAATGGACTTTCTGATCTCTTACATTCTTTTTATAGTTAAATGATCTGCACAGATTCTATTAAAATAGATTTTTAAGGTGTACAGTGCTTAGTTCATGTTTATCTGAATTTTAACAGATTTTGGGTTTTTACATGTGTTTTTAAGAACTTCAGGTTTGGGTGAAAAAAAGAAAAGTCCTTTTAACAAGTCACTTTTTCCTTTTATCTTTCGTGCTTTTTTTTCCCTTTCTTTCCAAAAATGGGCAGTTTTATTGCAAAACATACTTTTTAAACTAATCCTGGGATTACCTAAGTCAGAATCATCACATAGGTGCTTGTTAGAAATCCAGGCTCCTGAACCTCACCAGAGACTTGTTGAATCAGTATCTCTGGGGAAGAGCTTGGAATCTGAATATTTAACCAGCTCCCCAGGTGATTCTTACAATATCCTTAAATTTAGGAATTACTCTTTTAGAAGATATTACAAATATAGGATGAAAGTTACCAGAATTTGGGTGGCAAGCCCTATTCCTACGAAATCCCTCATCTCTTAAGATGAGTGCTAACATCTTTGCAATGAAAGATTTGTCATTCTTTTTTCCCAGATTATCTTCATCTCACCCAGAATCCCATTTGGTCTGTGACCTCTTCCCTACTCTGCTTATCGTGGCCTTGGCTGTAGCAGGGAGAAGAGACAAGTCTGGAAAGAACCCTGCCCTTCGGTACGTTCTCATTCTTATTTTTCTCTTGTCATTTATTTCTCGTTTTGTTTCATCTTCGATTCTATTTTTGCTCTGCGGTGTCTGGAATTTAGGAGCAGGGAGTTTGGAGCAAGTAACAGACATTCCTTCATGAGTAACTACAAAGAATATAGCAAGGACTGAATAGTCAGGCAAGGATACCAACAGGAAAACACATTTTTAAAAGCCAATACTGCCTAGTTGCAGGGTGCAGGTAGAGTTTTAATAATAAACCAAAAGGCAGAAACTAACAAAAAAGGTTTCTGAAGGAGAAAGAGTTGATTTTTTTTTTTTCCTGGGCACCACTGAACTCAGGCAATTTTTTTTTTCTTGTTGAAAGCAAGGAAGTTTTATAAAATCTCTCTTAGTGCAAGCAACGCAGAAGACATTATATCGCAGGGCACTTGCAGAGCACATTTGCAAGCAATTGCATTAATTATGCAGCTAGGAATTAAGATTAGAGCTAGCAGAATTTCAGTTAGATACCTAAGTCTGTGTAGTTTAAAAATGAAATTTCCAACAATTGCAACCTATGAGAATTATCTGAGGATAGTACATTCGTTCTTATACAAGGAAGATTTCAGATATGCATAAGGATATTTTGGGAAATAGAAGTCAATCAGGACAAATAGGAAATTGATGAGGGGGGAGGAGGAATCAGAACAAATTAGAGATATTTTCCTCCTGACATTCTTTTCTCAGGGCTTAATCTACACCTTTCACAGGATAGAAGAATCTCAAACACACTGCCTGTCCATGAAGAGTCTTTGTAATTGTGGATGAACTTTCTAGTAACCGGCATATATTCCAGATGTAGATTTAGTTTTTCTCAATGCATTTTTTTTGTACTTATAAATTTGCACATTAAAAGAACCCTTTGGGCATGGTGATGGCCTGAATGGCACTGACAGTCCTTATCTTCATGCTCAGAGGTGAAAAGCCAGGTGAAGAGCAGTACCTGCAGAACCATGTCTAAGAAAGAACTATTCTAATTTTGGACACTGCCCATCCAAAGGGCACAAACAAACACAATTTAAAAAATTTAATGGAGTAGGAAAAGAATAAGATTAGCCATCAAAGGAACTGGCCTCTGGTCTGCCTGGCATAGAGACAACCACTTAAGGTCTTGGAGCCTCAGTTTTTACTGCTTTGACTTGAGGTTGGCAGATGGCACGTGGCATGGGAGAAACATTGAACAATGATGTTGAACTAAGAGAGTCTCAAAGATCTATTCCAGTCCTAAAATTCTTTTGAATCCTTTTATTTCCTTAGATGCTCTATAAATACGTTTTTAAAAGGTTAGCTCTGTTCTTTCTTTTTCTAGATCTTTGCCTTGAAGTTTTGATGAAGCACCGGGGTTTGTACCTGGTTCTTTTAACACTGTTTGTTTACACCTGGGCACAGACAAGGAGGGGCTGGAATTCATTGCCTCAATCCCGGCATGTTCCCCACCAGACTGTAGGCTGCTATAAATCATTTTACTAGGTTCTATTTCCTGAATATTTCTTTTAGGTAGTGGGGGAGGGTGGGCTATAGAATTCAAAACAGATTTATTGTGAAAAGCCTTTGAGAATAAACTGCAAGGGCTGACCCAGCTGTTGCTGCTCCTGCATCACACAGTGAAGGACTCCCAGAGAAAAAGACTAATAATTAGTTTCATTTGTAGGTGAAAGAAGGTCTTTGAAGACGTCTGGCATTAATTATAATGGTGGGCACTGTTGCCATTTCCAAATTCTGCTTTGTAGATCATGCACTGTCATTTTAGAGAGGGCTTTGCATCTCCTCTTTAAGAGGAAGAGAGTACGTAATAGGGCATACGTGGTAAAAGTCCGGACAGATACTGTGGGCAAGGTTAAATAACACATTATATCCCTTTCTTGGAACACTCATCTTTGAAAGTTGAATTACAGGCTCCTCTGTGTAATAGGGGCTTTTCTCTTTGTCCTAAGAAACGGGCTAACATTCTGAATGGCAGCAGCAGTGCAATTGTGCTTCAACTACATCTTGCACTTGGTCATTGGCCTGAGTTTTTCTTTTCACCCTATTTTCTTATCACCTTGTGAATCCCTTGTATCCCTGCTCCAACCCCACATAATCCTAGTTTCCATACCATTTGAACAACTACTGAACTCTGAACACACGCTTTGTGAGACAAGCAACTTCAGATGCCCCGCTGGGTGACTTCACTGGCTACCAGATTATCAGCATCTGGAAATCCCTAGGTGCCATACGGCCCAGGGCCATAAAGTCTTTGGGTCCCATATGACCCAGTGGACTCCTGGGTCTGGTGAGTTCAATATATGGTGGGATCCAGGGCCTGAGAGGGCTCAAAGCATTGCTCTCACAAAGCCAATTCTACTCCTTCTCTGCTTTCCTACAACTCTACTGCTACTAGTACTAATTGAAATAACTCTTATTTATTGAAATAGGCTTTACTGTGTATTAAGAACTACTTCTCATGCAGTCTCACATTTAATCTTGACAAGAACTTTGTGAAGTTCTAAAATATTTCCGTTTTATGCAGAAGGAAACAGACACAGGGAGGCAAAATAATCTGTACATGTTACACAGTTAACATTAGAGTTGAATTTTGAATGCAGGAGGTTCTGATCCCAAGGCCCAGCTGTTAACCATGAGTATTGCTAGCTATGTGGAGCTCCAAGAAGTCATATGATCCAGTGCTCCATTTGCTTTCTGAATATTAAAACTTTTTGCCTCTTTTTGTATATCTGAGGCCAGAATATCTAATGGACCCCTGGGCCCCAGCCTCTTCTCCTCCCCGATTTATTGACCTGTCTCTAAGAATGACAGGCTTGGACAAGCACATTGTGTTAGTTATCAATGACTGCATGACAAATTGCCCCAAAACATGGTGGCCTGAAACAACAAGCCTCTATTATCTTACAGTTTTAGAGGGTCGGGAGTTTGGGAGTGGCTTAGTTGGGTGCTTCTGGTTCCTGGCCTTTCTTGAGGTTGTAGTCAGTTCATTGTCTGAGGCTGCACCGTTTGAAGGTTTGACTGGACCTTGAGAGAAGGCTTGTGTCCTTGGCTCTTGGCTGGAGGCTTCAGTTCCATGCCAAAACTACCTGTCCGCAAGGCTGCCTGAGTGTCCTCAAAACAAAGCAGTTGGTTTCCCCTGAGTGAGTATCCAAAAGAGTACCCAAGACAGAAGCCACAGTCTTTTCAAAACCTCATCTTGGAAATGACACACCTTCATTTCAGTGGTGTTACGTTTACTAGAGGCCAATCACCAAATCCAGCCTGCTTGCTTTCGAGGACAGGGGAATGACATTAGGCTTCCTGAAGAGAGATGTATCGGATAATTGATGGACATATTTTTAAAATCACCACATGGAGATACTTGAGAAGTTACTTCAGGCAAGCAGGTCTTGCTCACCTCAGGACTGAACTCCATTTATTGAGATATCTAGGGTAAAAAAGAGAACATTCTGCTTAGAGTCAGGTAAAACTGTTCCAATACAGCCTTTGCCAGTTATAAGTTGTACTAGCTTGGATGACACTCACTGGTGCTTCAGTTTCCTAATGTGGAAAATTGAGATGTTGGTGCTTCATTTTCATGTTGTGAGAATTTATAAATTAGAATTTCTGTGGAAGTGCTCTGGAAAAAGCTCCCAACCCAAAGAAGTGATACAGGCTTGAGCTAATGAATATGCTAATTACCCTGATATGATCACTATATGTTATATGTATTGAAACATCATTCTCATGAATATGTACTATCATTCATCAATTTAAAAAATAAGATTACAAAAGATATAGAATCAGGTACACAAACCTGAAATGGATATTCCCAACAAAGAAGAATCTATTTTTATATAATTTTATTATTTTCCACCTGTGAAAATAACAGGTTCAGCATGTTAAAATACTGAAAATATAGAACTACAGGAAAGGATATAGAACTAAAAAAAGTATATAGAACAGAAAAATATAGAACTACAGAAAAGTATAAAACTTTATCTTAATTTTAGAATAGAACAAAGCCACACTTAATACCTTAAGAAAAGTTTTGAAAATAGAAAGTATGTTGGAATAATTTTGAATATTAGAAAGCTCAACGTTGTGTTTATGTCTCCTGGATAATACAGAAATAATAATTTAGAGCTAAAAATGCATCTAAAATTCTCATATTCTTTTCCATTTAGCAGAGTTTTTATTGAGTTACCAGAACAACTTTCCAATAAACTTATATCATGGGCTGTACTAGGCGTAAGGAAAAGAATGTTATTAAGTGTATAATAATGCACATATTTTGGTCAAGACAAAAACAGCGATTAAGACAGTTAAAATAAGCAGCCGGTTCAGAAAGTGTAATTGAATATTTGAACCTATAAAGAAAAGACATCAATGCTAATTAACAAATTATCAAACTCACACAGTTTTAAAGATAATTTTATAAAACCTATTTCTCCTTAAAGAATATTGCTGTCAACAGTTCCTGTCACTGAATACTAATGCAAACTTTTCCCATTCCCTTCTACAAAGTAAAGTCAACAGAAGAGAGAGAGAGAGAGAGAGAGAGAAGTTGTGATTGTAAGGATTTTATTTGGAATCTCAACACAGTGAAATTTGCATAAATTCTAATAAAGCAAAATTAAAATCCATTAACACTTGTCTCTGGTAATTAACGTAAGCTTGCTGTTTTAAATGACTGTGTTTCAGACATATGGAGCAAAGTAAGGATGGGAAAATGCAGAGCCATGGAAAAATATAAAGATTATAAACTAAGAATGATGTTACTCAGAAAGCCCCCAATTTTAGGAAGGAAATAAAAGTTATTTAGGCTTTTAAGAAACACTGAAAAATGCTTTCCATTTTATAATGTATAGATTCACTCGATTTTCACCAGATGTTTATTTTACAAGATACATGACATTTACATTTATGTACATTAATGGTAATTTATTACTCAATTTTAATTACTACCCTCTGGAGGGAACAGAAGTGTTGACAAATATTGATTACTTAAGATGAACTACAGAAAACCCATAGTTTCTGGTTGAAGAAAAAAGAATTTACGTTTTCTTTTTTGTGAATTCCTAAATATTCGAAGAGAGTTAAGCCATAGCATTGAGAATTAATATTTTGAACTTATTGATGTATTACCTCATGTTTAGGTCAAATTAGTTATTCTAGATCAAGTACATTTTGCTAAAATGGAAAATAAGTTCATCTGGAAAAAAGATAACAGATAAACTTGTCTTCAAAAGATCTTGTCTAGGATCACTGATTGCAGTTGCACCTAAATTGGAAGTGAAAACAGTGAAAAAACAAATGGAAGGAAACAAGAAGGTATCTTGGTGTTATGATGACGGTGGTGGTGGTAATGATGATAATGAATTGATATTTCTAGGGTACTTACTAGGTACCAAATACCGTGTTACTGTTGATTATCTTTATTCCTTATTTGCAACAATATAATTATACTATTACTACTAAAATGATAATAGCAATTTTTTTTTTGAGTATCTACTGTGTGCCAATTTTGGGCACTTTGCTAGGCACTTCACCCAAATTATTTCTAATCTTTATTATGATTCTGTAAGGAATGTATTATATTTCCTGTTTCATATGTGAGAACATTGAAGCTCAAATAATAAAAGTAGAATTTTCTAGCCACATAGTTTATAAGTACAGAAGCCAGGGTTCACATATATATATATATGTCTTGCTCCTTATCCTTTTCCATTTCACCACTCTTCCGTCTCCTGCCAACTTAGATTAATGATAGTATTCGTAACAATAATGAGATTAATGACATCATCACCACTATCATCACAGCCTACAGTAGAAATTTATATCTGTAGAACATAATGTCTCAAAGTTCATTTGTGTTGTAGCATATGTCAGAATTTCCTTCCTTTTTAAGGTTGAATAATGTTTCATTGCATGTTTGTACAATATTTTGTTTATTTGTGCATCTTTCAGTGGACATTTGGGTTGCTTCTACCTTTTCACTGTTGTGTAATGCTACTATGAATATGGGTGTGCAAATATCTTTTCAAGACCCTGTTTTAAATTCTTTTGGGTGTTTACCTAGAAGTGGAATTGCTGGATAATATGCTAATTCTATTTGTGATTTTTTGAAGAACTACCATACTGTTTTTCATAGTGGATGCACCATTTTATATTCTTATCAATAGTACACAATGTTTCCATTTTCTTCAGATCCTTGTCAACTCTTGCTATTTTCTGTTTTTCTTATAGTAACTATCTTCATGGGTGTAAAGTGGTATTTCATTGTGATTTTGAGTTGTATTTCCATAATGATTAGTGATGTTGAGCATCTTTTCATGTGCTTATTGGCCATTTGTACATCTTTTTTGTAGAAATGTCTATTCAAGTTCTTTGCCCATTTTTGAATCAAGTTGTTTTTGTTGTTTTAGGACTTTTGACTTGGCTTGTATATTCTGGATATTAACTTCTTATCAGATACGTGATTTGTAAATATTTTCTCCTATTGTGTGGGTTTTCTTCTAAGAGTTTTATAAGTTTTGCTCTTATGTTTGTCTCTTTGATCCATTTTGAGTTAATTTTTAGATACGTTGTTAGCTAAGGGTCCAACTTTATTGTATGTAGACATCTAGTTTTCCCAGCACCATTTGTTGAAAAGACTGTCTTTTCTACATTGAACGGTCTTGTCATTGTTGTCAAAAATCACTTGACTATGTATACAAGGATTAATTTTGAGCTTTCTATTCTATTCCATCGGCCTACATGTCTCTCTTTATGCCAATACCACGCTGTTTTGATTATTGTAATTTTGTAGTAAATTTTGAAAACAGGAAGTGTGAATCTTCCAATTATTTTTCAAAGATTGTTTTGCCTATTTGGGGTCCCTTGAGATTTCATATACATTTTAGAATGGAGTTTTCTATTTCTGCAAAAAATGTTATTAGGAATTTGATATGGATTACATTGAATTTGCAGATTGCTTTGAGTAGTCTTAACATCTTGTTAATATTAAATCTTTCAATCCATGAATAGAGAATATCTTTTCATTTACCTAAGTCTTTAATTTCTTTCAGCAATGTTTTGTAGTTTTCATTGTAAAAGTCTTGGTAAAATTAATTCTTAAGTATTATTTTATTATTTTTGTTGCTATTGAAAATGAATTTTTTTTCTTAATTTTCTTTTTGGGTTGTTTATTGGTAATTTATAAAGATACCACTGATTTGTGCATGTTGATTTTGTATCCAATACTTCACTGCATTCGTATTCTTTAGTTCTAACAGTTTTTTTGTGGGTGTGTGTGTGTGTGTGTGTGTGAGAGATCTTTAGGATTTTCTACATATACATATAAGATTATATCATCTGCAACAGAATGATCTTACTTTTTCTTTTCCAATTTGAATGACTTTTATTTCTTCCTCTTACTTTATTGCTCTCGCTAGGACTTTCAGTGCTATGTTAAACAGAAATGGCGAAAGCAGGCATCCTTGCCCTGTTCCTCATCTTAGAGGAACAGCTTTCAGTCTTTCACCATTGCATATGATGTTGGATGTGGGTTTTTCATACATGGCTTTTATTATGTTGGGGCAGTTAACTTCTATTCCTAGTTTGATAAGTGTTTTTGTCACAAAGGGTGTTGAATTTTGCTAAATAGTTTGTCTGTGTCAGTTGAGATGATCATGTATTTTTTTTTCTTTCATGCTGTTACTGTAGTATATTACATTGATTAATTTCCATATGTTGAATCATGCTTGCATTCCAGGAATAAATCCCTCTTGGTCATGGTATATAATCCTTTTATTATAGTGCTGAATTTGGTTTGCTAGTATTTTATTGAGGATTTTTGCATCAAAGTTCATTAGATACATCGGTTTGTAGTTTTATTTCCTTGTAGTGTCTTTATTTGACTTTGGTATTAGGGAAATGCTGGTATCATCAAATGAGTTAGATGGTGTTTTCTCCTCTTCAAATTTTTGTAAAAATTTGAGAAGGATTGGTGTTAATTTTTCTTTAAATGTTTGGTGGAATTTTGTGTTTTGGTAAGTGTTGTGTTTCTAGAAATTTGTTCATTTCATCTAGATTATACAGTTGGTTGGTGCATAATTGTTCAAAGGAAACTCTTACAATTCTTTTTATTTCTGTAGCATTGGTAGTATGTTCCCAGTTTCATTTTTGATTTTAGTAGTTTGAGTCTTCTCTTTTCTTCTCCAATCTAGCTAAAGGTTCACCAATTGTGTTAATCTTTCCAAATAACCAACTTTTGGTTTCATTGATATTCTCTGTTGTTATAATTTTGATTATTTTTTTCCTTCTCCTAGCTTGGGTTTCAGTTTGTTCTTCTTTTTCTAATTTAAGTTGTAAAATTCAGTTGTTGATTTGAGGTCTTTTTTTTTTTAGTATAGGCATTTATAGCTACAAATTTCCCTCTTAGCACTGCCTTTACTCTATCTCATAAGTTTTGATATGTGATATTTTCATTTATATTTGCCACTTTCAACATATTTATGTCTTTAGATCTAAAGTTTGTCTCTTGTAGACAGTGTATGGTCGACCATGTTTTCCTATTCGTTCTTTCAAACTGTTTTTTGATTGAAGTGTATAAATTAGATATACATTCCATTTATATCTAATGTAATTACTGATAAAGAGAGGATTACTTCTGTTATTTTGCTATATGTTTTCTATGTGCCTTTTAGATTTTTGTCCCTCATTTTGTGTATTATCATCTTCTTTTAAATTTAATTATTGTTTTTATAGTGAAACATTTTAAATCCTTTCTAATTTCCTTTTGTATATAGTCAATAGCTATTGTGTCACAAAATTGGATTTGTATACGTTTTGTGTACCAAAACATAGACTAATGATTTTCCATACATTAATCTCTTAAATCATGTAGAAAACAAAAAGTGGAGTTATAAAGTTACAATAATACTAGCTTTTATAATTACCCATGTACTTACTCTGATCTTTACTTCTTCTTATGGTTTTGAGTTACTGTCTAGCATCTTTTCATGTCAACTTGAAGGAATTCCTCCTGCATTTCTTGCAGGGCAGGTCCAATGATAATGAACTCCTCTGCTTTTATTTATCTGGGAAAATTAATTTCTCCCTGATTTTTGAAGAGTCATTTGCTAGACTTAGGATTCTTGGTTGACGGTTTTTTTTCCTTCTTTCAGCTCACTACATTCTGAATTCCAAGATTTCTGATGAGAAATTTGCTGATAATTTTGCTGAGGATCCCTGGCATGTGACAGGTCATTTCTCCCTTACTGCTGTTTTTCAAGATTTCCTCTTTGCCTATTGAGAGTTTGATCATAATGTGTCCTGGTGTAGATTTATTTGAATTTATCCTACATAGAGTTCTTTGAGCTTCCTGGATGTTTATATTCATGTCCTTAATCCAATTTGAAAAGTTATCAGCTGCTATTTCTTCAAATTATCTCTTTGCCCCTTCGTCTTTCTCTTCTTTTTCTATGACTCCCCTAGTGCATAAGTTGGTCCGCTTGATGGTGTCCCACAAGTTCATTGGCTGTGTTTACTTTTCTTTAATCTTTTTTCTTTCTGTTTCTCAGACTTGATCACCTATTTTATCATCAAGTTTACTGATTTTTTTCTTTTGTCTCACTAAATCTGCTTTTGAATCCTCTAATAAATTTTTCATTTAATGTAATTGTACTTTTTAGATATAGGTTTTCTTTCTAGTTTCTTTTTATATTTTCTAGCTCCTTATTGATATTTCCATTTTGTTTGTGCATTATTTTCTAGACTTTCTCCTGTTGTTCTTTAGTTCTTTGCACATCTTTAAGGCAGCTGTTCTTTGTCTAGTAAGTGCTATCTAGTTTCTCTCAGGGACGGTTTGTGTTTATTTATTTATTTTTCTCTGCACGGACTATATTTCCTGTTTCTTTGTGTGATTTTGTTTTCTGTTGGAAACTAGATGTTTGAATTTTATAATGTGGTAACTGGAAATCAAACCCCTGTTTTCCCCAGGGTGTTCTCTATTATTTTGCTTTCTTTCTTTGTTTCTTTCTTTGGTTGTTGTTGGCTGTCTCTGGGCCAGGGATGTGTAAACTTAAGTTTTTCTCAGTTATTCTCTTAGCCTACACCTCTCCCTAGATGTGTATGGTAACTTTCTAAATTCCTTTTTAAATTTAATTGCTTTGGAATATCCTAGTTCTTAAATATCTTTCTTAAATAAGGGAAAAAAGAGGAAAATAAATGGAGAAAAATGTGCTGGCTCTCTAATATCCTGGAAGTTGCTTCAGCTAGAGGGGGAGGGACTTGCCAAATGGCTGCCCACCTCTGTGTCTGCATTTCCACAATCAGTTATGTTTTTTATGGTGCTAATTTATTTACCATTATATCAAGAGTGTTTTCCTTCATGGATGCATTTGTTTTTCTTAGAAGTGGTATGGGTCATAGAATTGTATGACTTAAAGGACATTAAATGTCATCTTCAGGGGATGTCTCCTTTTTTAAATGCCAGCACCTGAAGGATGTAACATAATTCCATAGACAAAAAGATTGTCAAGTGGGCAAGGGTGGGAAATACCATTTTAGAGAAGAGTAATTTTAGAATCTCAAGAGGCTATAGTTTGAAATAATCCTTCCCTCTGAAGATAAACAAATTATTGTCTTCTCTTTTTAACCCTACTCTCTGATAACAACTTGAGAGACCCCAAACAGTAAAAACACTTCTATTTACAATGGAAGAAACTGAGACTCAGGAAGCTAAATAACAGATGGGTAGAGGCAGGGGTGAAACCAAGATCTGGCTCAGTGCTTTTGTCATTGATCCTGGCTTTTCAATAAAACTATCAGAATGGCAGAAACTTCTTCATTGTTAATACATTTCAATTTTTACCTTGATTTTGCCCAACTAACATAGAAAACTTAATTGTTTCAATTAATATAGCAAAGTGTCATGCCAGGCACTTGGTGGAATAGAGAAGACAGAAAAATATTTAGGTTGAAATTACTTTATAATAATAAAGCTAAATATATACATATACTATCTACCTATAAAAATTAAAAATTAAAAAAAACCTAGGCAAACATTTATTTCAATCCTCATTCCTTTCAGTGTTGTGATTGGAAGCAGCCAGTAAGTCTTCCTGTTTGTTTTTGGTATGGAATAAAGTTGAAATATTACTATTTTTATTTAGTAAACCAATAATCCACTTCTCAAAATAAGGTACATTATTTCCTAGAGTTTACATTTTGCCAGTAGTAGTCAAATCTTGATCATCAATATTCTTTTCTACCCAGTAAAGGAACTCAAATTCACCTTTGAGGACCATTTGAATAACTAGAGATTTCAAAATGCCTTGAAATGAATAAATATTTTATGAAATACTAATTATTAATAGTAGGTACTCTTCTAAGTCAGTTACCACCTCATCAGCCCCTCACATCCAGGACTTGAACATTTCTAGTTAAAATTAGTATATAAAACATTGCCATGCAAGGCTGCTGCATTAGGCCACTCACTGTGCACTGAACACCCTCAGGGGGCACCACTGAACATGACATTGCCTTCTATAATAACACCAAGTTTTAAAGGAATACTGTTTTAAATAAATTAGTATGAGCTCTTCCTGTTATTTCAAGAGTGGTTTACTTGTTATAATTCAAATGTGGTAACTGTCTGAATGTCTCCTGATGGCAGGCTTATGAAGGACACAATTTCAAAAATTGGAAAAATAAATACTGGCATGAGTAGGTGTTGGGAGATAGGACTTCGGTTTCTAATCCTTTCACTGGTTTGCCTGTGGATGTTGAGCAAGTTGTTCAGACACTCTTTAGCTCACTTCATTCTTCAAGAAGCTATGGCCAGTGATGTTTGCTTCATACTCCAAAGGGGATATTTGACAATATGAGCCATATACTTTGCAATTCTGAGATAAAACTGGGCACTATAGACATCCTTATTGTAGTCTTTAATATTTACAAAGTTAACACTAGAACATGTGCTATGGTATTACTGTGAGACATTCCTTTTCTCGGCTGCACCAAGTAACGAATTCACTGATTTCCTTGAAACCTGAGCCATGGGCAGATAAGGGTGAGGGCTGTCGCACAATTGGGAAAAGAGTGCTAACTGGCCATACTGCATGGCTCAGCATTACCATGGCACGCATATTCCTTATTCTCCCCCTTTCCACCTGTTGGGGACTTTGATAGCAAAATGGCTTCAAAACTGAGAGGGTGAGCAGAATCTGAGGGAAATTACACAAGGAGACACCATCTGAAAATTAGGGATTAAGTCCTACACATCCTTACAAACTTTGCCTTACCTGGCAAGGGGTCTTGCATCTGGCATCAGTGCACAGGTACTTTTAAAATCAATGTGCCAATGAGACATATGTTTTCTTATCCTATTGAAAATGGTAAGTTCTTAATATGGGTTTCTTGAATATTAATGAATAGTTTTTTACCACACTTGTAATTTAGAACCCTTTGCTATAAAAGTAAAAGGCACTATTCAGGATATCTTCTCTTCTGGTTTTCTGATTTTCTAAATACTGTTTGTTTTTTCAGAGTGCACACCATATCATATTTATATAATTCAGTTACATAAATAAATATGTGTGTATATGTATGTTTGTGTATATATGACAATTATTATAATTTTTCAAAGCCCATGGTGAAATTCCAGACCAAACCAAAAAAAGTGTCCAAAGGGCAATGCTGGTTGACATTCCCTATAAAGCCTTCGAAAGTTTTAAGGATTTAAAATTTTCTCAGGAGATCGAGAGAGAGAGAGAGAGAAAGTGTGGGTGTGTGTGTGTGAGTGAGATTGACTGTGGGCAGGATGTTTCTGCCTGCTCCTCTGAGCTCCATGAAGAACTTGTAGAAACAGGTCTTCTTTTCACAGAATGTTAACATGTTGTTAAGTCTAATACAAAGGCAATGACTTCGAATATAATGACAAATCAATACAAAGCTTCAAATGAGGGCTTTTTAAGGACTTTACTCTGTCAAATAAATATCCGGCTTAGCATTAAAGTCTGACTTAAAGAGATGAGCATAAATACCACATACCTTCCTCGACTAAAATTAACACAGAATGGAACCTTTGTCACACACACCCAATATTTGTCCTTTTCTTTTGAATGGGGCTATTATTAATATTTGTTGAACCAGATCTATGCAGTGCACAAACTGCTTTCAGTGATAACTTGAACACTTCTGTTAATGGAGTTAACTTGCACACACAAGAGGATCCCTTTTAGTTAGCACATCACAGGCCTGTGCACTCTGGAGTCAATACTTTCTCTTTGTCTGGAAGATTGTAGGAGGTCCTGTTTTATTTTAAGAAAAACCCAAAAAGAGTGAAACCACTTTATGTAGAGATTTCTCACCTGCTACTTCGAATATTGTGCTTCCCCTCGATCCCCTCCTCCCTCATGAACTTTAGAAAATTCTTGTTTGCAATTATTTGGTTAAAATATAAAAATCAGCAGTTCTGTTCTGCACTGATTTTTTTCATCTCCATAAGCCATTAAATGCACAGAGTTGATTATAAGTTGTTTTCTAAGGCAGTGATTCCCAAACCTTTATTTCAGTAGTCATACCAGACAGGTAAGGTTTATTCATGCTTCACATTCCCTAATTCTTTCAGTTTTCTTTGTATCATTTATGACACAGATGAAGGACAAAGAGGGGGAGAAGGAAAAAGAAAAATTTTGGTTGGTGTTCCTCTTTATTCAAGAACGTTACTGTGCACACAAATATATGCTTTTTTTTCCCTAGAGATAAAATACAGCATCTAAACTTCAATGAATCAACTGAGATAAAAATACTATTTTTTGTTGGCCATGATTGAAGTTCTGTCTCTTGCACCCCCCCAACCAGTCTTTCTCTCTCTCTCTTTTTGCATAAATCACAAACTTGAAGCTTCATTTATTATTTCCAACTTATCTTTCTTTAAAGTGGAACAAGATAATGTAGAAATTATATAGATTTTATTTTTTCCTAATTTTAATTTTTGCTCTGTTTTTACAAATTCTTCACTCATAAGTGACTTGATAACAGTTTTTCCTAGTGACTTTTATTGAAAACATGTTCATTTCACTGGGTGCTGATAAATCAATTATCATTGAACTTTCTCTTTTTGCATTCAGATTTAACTTTTAATAAATACTTAGGTATAATTACCTAATTAAAAATATAGCACATGTGACATAAACAGGGTTGAGAATATTTATTTTTTCTTCATATTTTTCTTTTTAATATTTAAATTCATATTCAGGTAACTATGTTTGCTTTGTACTGTTAGTAACAGAAAAAAACTTGAAACAACTAAAGTTTCTATTAATCATGTTCTACCTCTCTTCCTTTTCACAAGGCAGATGAGTTACAGAAATGTGAACATATGCCTGGGAGCATCATTTTTGTTCAAGTTTCAAGTTAGAAACTTCATGAGAACATTTCCACATAAGTAGGGCTGGTAGAAAATTTATCTTTTAACATTATTTAATTATCACTAGTTTCTTCTCATCACAAAAGCAATATTTACTACAGATAAAATTTTAAAAGTAGAAAACACAAGCAAAAAGAAGGCATACTTGTCTGAAATGAATTAACAATAAAGTAAACAGAAATGAGAGAGTTTGTGTATGGGAGGGCAAACATTTTCTGAAAAAAGAAAATGATTAAAAGTTAATGAAAGTTACAAAACCTTGCATGCATCTCTGCTGCCTGAAAATCTCTTATACTTGAAGATCAAATGATCAGGAAACATGTAGGTTATCTATTTTCAGGTGTTCCAGAGGTTCCTCATGTAGACCATATAGTTTTGGCATGACAAGTTCTAATTCCTCTTTTACAATCTAAGTTCAGTGATGCTTTTATTATCATAAAAGTCTATATCAATTTTTTTCCAACTGGGCCTCTTGTTTCTGATTATATGAAACATTCTTTTACTACTTAAAAGTATAGCAGAGTTTTAGAAATGTTCCCAAAATTGTGAACTAAACCCTTGAAAAACTGTGATAGCCTCTTGTTAAGAATCACACAACAGTGGAAATAAAAAATAAACAGGGTGGTTCTTCAAATGCAGCCAAGAAAGGACTAACTGTTTAACACAGTTAAAATGCTCATCCATTTTCTGATTTAACAGATTGACTCTTCCTGGGGCTTTTATTTTACTTAATACTACAGAGGCAAACAGTATGTTTTATTAAGTATGGTACCCTGGCATTTTTGGGTATGTGTGCGTATGTGTGTGTGTGTGTGTATGTGTGTTTGTGTATGCTTACAAGTTTAGTTCACTGTTTTGGCCAAATTGTTTTCATAACCGTAGTATTTTTGACTAATCCACTTAGTTTTTCACTTTGCTGGTAAGTGGTAGAGATGGAATACAAGCTTTGGATCACCTGGCACAAAACCCCATTTGTTTCATGCTACAAAATGGATACTTGAATAGGATAATGAACCTTGGACTATGCTAAGTGAAATAAGCCAGTCACAGTGGACAAATATTGTGATTTCACTTCTATGAAAGGCAGACAGAGCAGCCAAATTCATAGAGACAGAAAGTAGAATGGTGGTTGCTAAGGGGTGGGGAGAGAGAAAGATGGAGAGTTAATGTTTAATGGGTACAGAAGCTCAGTTTTGGAGGATAAAATAATTCTAGAGATGGATGGTGGTGGTGGGTGTTCAACATTGTGAATTTGCACAGAACTGTATGCTTCAAAATGGTTAAATTGTAAAGTTCGTATTATGTACATTTAACTATAATTAAAAATTATTTAAAAGAAGCTCATGCATTTTCTGATTTAACAGGTTGACTCTTCCTGGGGCTTTTATTAATACACATTTGATAATATGTAATTTATTTTTATTTTAGCATATCAATTTTAAAGATCTCTGGAAATCAGTAGTTTAATTCCTGAGAATATTAAACGTATAGTCCCAACTTGAGATAATTTCTGAAAAGAGTCTAAAATGGTGATTACTATTGGATTGGAAACTATATCAAGGTCATATATAAAAACGCTTAATGATTCCTTACGTGCGATTAGTGTTTCACAGTGTATAAAATGTTTTGAGAGGGGAGTTAATTTTTAAAATTGTCACAATAAACTCATGAGTATTATCTGTATTTTTATGGATTAGAAAATGGAGGCGGAGAGATAAAATATCCCATAGAGATAAGTGAGTCTTCTGACTCCACTACTAGTAGTTACCATTTAGCCAAGGAGAGAGGAGAAATGAACCAACAAGCATGGCGGCTTTACCAAAAGCAGCACCAAATCCTGACTATGGCCTCTCTTTAGGGAGCGGGACTCGCATATTAGGGCACATTAAACATACTTGCATGACAAGCGCCATGGTGCAGGAGGGAAGAAGGGTGTGAGGGGATATACATGAGGTCAGTCCAGGTTAAGTCTGATTTTTGGAGCTTCCACTTTGTAAAACTTCCATAATGCACAGTAGCACCTAGGGGAAGAATCCTTTCAACTTAATAGTGAAGCCTTAAGTTGATAATCAGTGAACTCTGTTTTGTCCCCTAGTTCCTTAACTGTTTTAGTGCTTGTAATCTTGCATCTCAAGAATCTTGCATTCTCTCTCTCTCTGTCACACACACACACACACACACACACACACAAACCCCAAAGTAGACAACAAAATCCAAGCACCCCAAACACAGCCAACACAGAATAAACCCTCCCTTTTGTGTCTGGATGGAATGTCTCCCCTTATGTGTGAGTCTGTTGTCTTTGTATTAGATGGTAAGTGCCTGGTGGGTGGGGACCCTGTCATTCTGGATTAAGTCTCCCATAGGTTTAGTGAGTCACCACAAGCCGGGGAGTGCTTATTAGACATGACTTGACTGACTGTTAAGACAAGTAATTAGGCCAGGAGAAATGCTAATTTTAAAATGTCTGTAAATTCCTGAACTTCACGCGAGGAAAGTCCAGTGACCTGGGTTAGCTCTTGGGAATTAGTAATGTGATACAGAATCTTTCCCCTTTGTGTCACCTGTTACAATTTGACCTCCCTTTTCTGTGACTGGAAATCATTACCAGCAGATAGCTCTACCTAGCCTGGTGTCTGCAACCAGAGTGATGTGGAAGACCCTGGTGACATGGGGCAGGTAACAATCTCCATTTATCAATTTTCCTGGATTGTTCAGACAATTCAGATCACTCCACGAAGGCCTGCGAGCCCATTTTGCTGGATCAGCATTGTGGTAGATTATAAACTGAGTTTGAGGACAAACAAATCTTTCTTTTATCTAAGGCAAGGTCTACAATGGTCCATCCTTCCTTTTATTGATGTTTTAAGAAGATGTATTTTGATAGGATAATCTAATAGTAGAAAAACACCTATTTAAGGAGATAGGAGGCTGAACAGTGCCTAGAATAACAATATAGTGGATCCTGAGGGAGCCAGACTCTCTCACATCACATGATATACCTCACAGGAAATTTTGGGAACCACACTGCACCTTTTGGCTACATTAAAATGGTGTCAGGTATTTCAGTTACCAAAAAAAAAAGAAAGTAAAAAATTGAACTGCATCTTGCTGGGCTCCCCCTAAAACATGGGAAAAACAACTCTACTTAAATAGAGATGCTATGGTTTCGTGGAAAAATGAATGGATTTGGAATTAGAAGAGCTGATTTTGCGAACAAGCTCAACTATCCTAGCTAGGTAATTTGTTCAGTCTGAGCCTCTGTCTTCACTTATACAAATGGAAACAGGAATATGTGCTTGGAAAGGTGATTGTATCTACAAATAATATATGTAGATGCAACCCCCGGAACCACCACACACCTCTAGAAGTTAAAGCTTAATTCTTCTCCCTTTGAATAAGGCTTCACTTAGTGACTTGCTTCCATTGAATAAAGTAAGGAGAGAGAAAAATTGTAATTTACAGTGTGAAAAACTGTCAAATATTACCTTACCTAAGTGATCAAGGTCAACATGACAAGTGATAAGTGATGCTGATATTACATGCCCTCTGAGATTCTATAATGAAATGGACACTTCACCTCTGTGATTTTCTTTCCTCAGAACACATAACCCAATCTAAACGTGAGTAAACACTGGACAAACACAATTGAGGGACATTCTGTAAAACACCTGATCCAGACTTTTCAAAATTGCCAAGTCATGAAAAACAAGGAAAGATTAGAAACTGTCACAGGCTGCTTGAGACTAAGGAGAGATGGCAAATAAATGTGATGTGGTGTCCAGAATTGGATTCTAGAACAGGAAAAGAACATTAGTAGTAAAATCGTTGAAATCTGAGTAAAGTGTGTAGTTTAGTGAAGAGCGTTGTACTAATGCTAACTTCTTAGTTTTGGCAAATGTATTGGTTATTTATGTAAGATAGTAACATTAAGGAAGCTAGGTAAATTACCAGGATAAGAGAACTCTGTGCTATCTTGGCAACTTTTCTGTAAATCCAAAGTTATTCAAAAGTAAAATAAGAAATAAACAGGTGATATGACAACTGAGATCATGTGCAAAATAAGACTTTGCAGATGTACAGGACTATAAAAATGTAAGTAGTATTTTTTTTTAATCAGAGTATCTGCACTTTGACCTTCGAAAACTAAGGTGATCCACACGGACAATCCGTGATATATCAGTAGTCAAATCCTGGGCTAATAAATAGTGGGTAGTTTCCCTTCTTTCCCCCTCTTTAGTCTACGAAGTAAATTAGTTTGGGGTTAAAGATGACTAGTATCTCCAGAGTGACAAGAATTTTGAGGAAGAATTCAACTACTATCCATTCATTCTATTTGTAGGCACTTCAGGTCATGACTTGTGCATGAATAATGAAGTAATTGATAGAGTATGTAAATATGTAAATATCATTTACACAAACTTGGATAAAATTGGGCAGTAAATTATAAATCCAAAATCTAGAAGGTGTCTATAAAGATTAAGGTAATTTTCCATTTTCTTTAGAATTGGCAGCACTAGCTAAAGCAAGATCAATATTAATTAAGAAACCTAGAGAGAAGAATAATAAATTACTGAAATTGGATGGTTAACGGAACTTGTTATGTAATTCAGAAGTTAGAACTGTAGAATTGGAAGTGGAAGGGGTCTTAGAAACCATCTGCTCCGATCTTCATATTTTAAGGTGGGAATAAGAATATTTAATTTATAGATGCTGAAAGGCCGTTTCAAGATCATTCCACCGGTTAGTAAAGACACAGAACACAGGTTTACTGTCCCAACCATATTCCTCTGAGACAGGGATTCTTTATGGGGGCCCATGAGCTTCAGGAATCTCTTAATACTGGGAATTATAGGCATAAACTTACCTGTATGTGAATATTTGAATTTTTCCTGAAGAAGACCTATAGTGGCTTCTATCAGATCCTTAAAGCAGCCTTAACTCTCAAAAAGATGAGAGCACCTGCTCTCGAATTCAAAAACTTTGCTCATTGTAATGGTTCCTACAACATTCTAGAATCATTTAAATGCTTCTACAACTTGCATCAGATTTTAAATGAGCAAACAGTAGCTCTGGCCTAATTGGTTCCCAGAAGTTACCATTCTCCTTGAGGGAATCAGATTTTACCTGGACATACTATCCTTTTTTCCTAAGAACAGAGTAGTCTTCTGCTATGGTCTCAATGTGTTTCCCAAAATTCATATGCTGAAACTTAATGGCCAGTGTTATAGTCTGGCCAGGCACGGTAGCTCACGCCTGTAATCCCAGCACTTTGGGAGACTGAGGTGGGCAGATCACGAGGTCAGGCGATCGAGACCATCCTGGCTAACACGGTGAAACCCTGTCTCTACTAAAATCACAAAAAATTAGCTGGGCGTGGTGTCGGGCGCTTGTAGTCCTAGCTACTTGGGAGGCTGAGGCAGGAGAATGGCGTGAACCTGGGAGACGGAGCTTGCAGTGAGCCGAGATCGCACCACTGCACTCCAGCCTGGGCGACAGAATGAGACTCCATTTCAAAAAAAAAATAGAGATGACGTCTTCAGGAGGTGAGTAAGGCATGAGAAGAGTGCCCTCATGAAAGGGACTAGGGCCCTTTTAAAGGGGCTTGAGATAGTAGGTTTGCTTTCTTCCATCCCTTGCACCAAGTGAGGACACAGCATGCATCCTATCTTGAGGACACAGCAAGAAGGCACCATCTTGGAAGCAGAGAGCAGGCCCTCACTAGACACCAAATGCCAGCACTTTCATCTTGGACTTCCCAGCCTCCAGAACTGTGAGAAATAAATTTCTGTTCTTTCTAAATTACCCAGTATGTGGTATTTTTGCATCCAGAGTTGGTTCCTGCCGGTGGGTTTGGGGTCTCACTGACTTCAAGAATTAAGCCGTGGACCTTCGTGGTGAGTGTTACAGCTCTTAAAGATGGCACGGACCCAAAGAGTGAGCAGTAGCAAGGTTTACTGTGAAGAGCAAAAGGTTAAAGCTTCCATAGCGTGGAAGGGGACCCCAGCAGCCTGCTGCTGCTGGCTGGGGTGGCCATCTTTTGGTCCCTTATTGTCCCCTCCCGTGTTCCGTTTCTGTCCTATCAGAGTGCCTTTTTTTCAATCCTCCCCACGATTGGCTACTTTTAGAATCCTCTTGATTGGTGCAATTCATAGAGTGCTGATTGGTGCCTTTTACAACCCTCTTGTAAGACAGGAAAGTTCTCCAAGTCCTCACTCCACCAAGAAGTCCAGCTGGCCTTACCTCTCATTTTGTTATAACAACACAAACTGTCTAAGACAGCTTCTGTCTATGAGGTAAAAGATAAATGATGAATTGAGCGCCTGTTATGTACAGATCCTTGTTCTGGGTGCTTTATATATATTAACTAATTTAATCCTTAATCATTATAACAGGAAGGTACTAATATTATTGAACTTTATAAATGAAGAAACTAAGGTACAGAGGGGCCTGGTAACTTGTCAGAAAGTCACCAAGCTCGTAAGTAGTAAAGCCTTTTTTTTTTTTTCTTTTTGAAGCCAAGCTTTAGGGCCTGTACTTGTAACATCACACTGTGCTTCTTTATTCTTGATATATTGTTTATTTGCATGGTGTGTTGAATAAGCAAGCCTTTTACCGACTTTCTTAAAGTGTAACTGTGGAGGTGACAGACTGTAGGGGCAAAGAAGTACGGGTTGGTAGGTAGAATTGTATAAATGCAAGTAGTTCTGTCTTTTGCTGCTGCTAGCTTACCTAGGTCAAGTAACTCCCCTATTCTAAGCCTTGGTTCTCCAATCTCTAAAATGAGGCTGATGATAGTGTTTATCTGATAGGGATGTTCAGAGGATGTAATGAGATAATCTACTTAACATTGTATATGCCAAATAGCCTCTTCTCTATAAATGTTAGCAATTATTCTTATAACTGGATATACAAATTTGAATTCACTTCATTATATGCTTTTCATCAAAAAAAAAGTGGAGCAAAAAGGTGGGTAACCTTAATATAGGTTAAATGAAGTAGGTATCAGTATGAATTGAATTCACCAAGATTTCAGCTCACACTGATATCTACTTCATAAATTTCTGAAACAGCAATATAAAAAGTTACCATGGCTGGTAGAAAACAAACAAAACCCCCACTAATCCAACATAATCCAATGTCTATGAGGGATGGACATTTTACTTTTAGAATCAGATGATGTCAAATGCCAGTGACTGCTCTTTGATTGACGCTTAGGTTTTTTTGGAAACTGTAGAACTGGTGTTTGATATACTAATATACTTCATTGTACTTATCCTGTGGCCTGAAATACAATTGCAAAAGTAGCATGTAATACATATTAAGGAGTAGCTTAAATGAGGGGAGTTTATGCCTTATTATGTAGAAATGGGTAGGAGTTATCAACATTTAACATTCAGATGAATGATTTATATAGCACATTTCAGGTATAAAAATTACAATTTATGGTGATTCTTTGCTCTGCATTCATATTCTAACATGGTACCCGGTGAACTCATCTATAAATTGCATGGAAATTCTGATTTATAAACCACTGCTCCTCAGGGCTTCCCTCCATTCATTTTTCCTTTTGCTTTCTGGTTACTCTTAACACTTTGCAGAGGATCAAAGTAGCATTCATACAGCGTATCAATGCATGTCAGTGGTTTGCATTTGTAGATGTATAGAATAATGGCATCTTGTTAAAAAAAAGATGTGTCCTCAGGAAAGGTGCTGAAAAGACATTGAAATAAACTATGTCTTTTTTATGTATCCAATTGTGTTTTGAACAGACAAAATGCCCTACAACTTTAGAGTCTTGATAGCTGCACTGATGCTGGGTGATTCCAACTTCAGAAATCAAAAAATAGAAAGGAGACATTATAAGACCTATATGAGTTCTTCCTCCTGCATTTAACCCTAATATACTTCTTTGAGATGAGATGATGTATCCAAGTTGAAAGTCTGAAAGCTTGAGGGGTATGAGCTTTTGTTCTGGGATTTGATGTGAGATCACATGTAGAATTTTTGATTTGGATTATCTGTCCTAGTCTCCTGATTTGTAAAATGTTAGTAAGAAATACATATTTTAGGAGAATGAAACTTCCCTAATTCAGTGTAAGATTAACCTCTATTGTTCCAGATATCTCTATTCTTTACAAATTAATGGCATTAGACAATGCTACTAAGAAGAGAGTTAACTACTAATTCTGCCTTATCAACAGGAATATCATATGAAAACAGGAGTGTTTAATCTGAAAAACTATGTTATTGAATCATTGACTCTAGGTAAGCATTAGTCAAAGAATAAATTTTCAGTTGGAGAGTTTTATCTCATTTTCACTTAAAGCATTTATTAAGGCCCCATTTTTCCAGGGAAAATTTCAAGGTACTCTTCAAAGTTCCCTCTAGTCTCTGAACTTACCTTTGTGGATTAAAACAACCCTCTAGATAAAGCAGACATCTTCAGAGGAATGAATCAGTTTCCAGAGGAATCAGGGCTCCCAGGACAGAGTCATGTGGAGAGAGAGTTGTGGGAACAGCCCTTTAAGGGGAAATTGCTAGCTTTTTTCTAATTAGTCAGAAGCTTAATAGAGGAAATAGGATTTCAGAAGTTGTTTGAATGATGGGAACAAAATAACTTGACTAAGTGGGGCATGTGGAACATGCCAGGTGTGAGGTGCAAGTCAGGAGAAGATGAGGGGAGCAAAAGCATGATAACATATTTAAATGTAATAAGAAACACGAAGAGTGGATGAAAGGTTGTAGGGGCATTATATAAATGAAACAGCATGGTATGTGTTCTTCGCCACTCATATGAAACTCTTCTCTACTCCAAATATAATTTTAGTGTAACCACCCCAGTCAGGCACAGTTCTTTAGCAGATTCTCCCTGTTCCTAAAGGACTCTAACTCCATTACTGTCAAAGCTACGTCCGCAGCAATTTTTCAGGACACTTGAGAACTAGTGAGTACATTGAGGTTCTCCAAGAAATAAAGTGGCGGGGGGGAGCAGATTTCCTTTTATTCAGTAATTCAGCACCTGAATGAAAAATTAGCAAACATTTATTGAGAAACACATTTATTTACTTTACTAGAGACATGAGAACCAATGAAACAAAGTTCTTCCTCTTTACTCTGGGGGATAACAGAGGTGGCAACAGGCTTCATCTGTACAGAGGTACACACAGGGGTCACAAGCAGACCTGAAGGAAAGACATCCAGAGAGAGTGGGAGGTAGTATTTTAGCAGATCCTTGGAGAGTTAGTGCCAATTAGCTACAAAGTAAAAAATAATAAGAGATGAATATGGAAAGATTGAAACAATTTTTAAATTTGTAATTAACATATGGTCAACACATGGCTGTCAAAATGAGAGACAGTGGCAAATCCAAAAACACTGGTTTTACGGCTGGAAAGATGGGATTATGACAGTTTTAGGCTGGAAAGATGAGATTATGATGTTATATATGTTTGGTGAAGCTGACTAGAGTGATAGGATATTGAATGAAGACGAAAAGCTCTGGCTTAGATGCTACAGTGTTTGATAACTAGTAAGCTAGAGGGCTAATCACCATGTCTCAGATATTGTTAAAGTAATAGTAAGTGGTTATTATTGTCTTCCAGCATCTGAATCTAGCTTAAAAGAGAAGCATGCTTGGAGCTAAATATGAAAGCTCATCACAACCATATGAGATGAAAACAGAAATTCCTATGATTATTGATGGCTGTGGATGAGAGAGATGATATTTATTACCACAGACAACTAAATTTCTGTGTATATCAGAGGGGAAACAGCAAAAACTTTTGAGAAGTAAATGTACTGATAGAAAATGCCTACATAGAAAACATGGTGGTCAGGAGAAGCGACATGCACACAGGCAGCCTCCTTTGGGATGAGTTTGTAAGTTTCACCTCCCTGTTTCTAATTTCCACTCTGTGGTGTTCTTAACAAGAGTCTCTCCATATTTCCCAAGAGTTTATTACTTTGGAAACATTACTTACGGGTATTTTCCATAATGAGAAATCTCAATAGCTTTTCAACCTCTTTCACTTTTCTTTACATGCGGAAATTAGTTTAGAAATATCAGCCATTGATAATTCAAGAAGCTGTAAAGTGGAGAACAATGTTTAGTTGGGAAAAAAGTAACTGGCTTTGGGAGCATAGATTCAGGGCAACTTACATCAGTGCTCCCAGGTTGCAGCCCTTAAGCTTGACCCCAATAAACTCTCCATGTTTATATATTTAAAAAATGTAACTAGCCTGGACTGATGCTAATGTTAGTTATTCAACATTAGATGGCAAAAAAATTTTTTAAAGTTGTCATGTTAGCCTCCCTCATGGTCTATGCACTGACTGTCCTTCTAACCTCTCTGAATCCTGCCTGATAGAGGAGCACCTCAGCATTTTTTTTTTTTTTTTTTTTTTTTTTGAGATGGAGTCTCGCTCTGTGGCCCAGGCTGGAGTGCAGTGGCGTTATCTTGGTTCACTGTAAGCTCCTCCTCCCAGGTTCACAATGTTCTCCTGCCTCAGCCTCCCGAGTAGCTGGGACTACAGGCGCCCACGACCACGCCTGGCTAATTTTTTGTATTTTTAGTAGAGATGGGGTTTCACCGTGTTAGCCAGGATGGTCTCGATCTCCTGACCTCGTGATCCACCCACGTCGGCCTCCCAAAGTGCTGGGGTTACAGGCGTGAGCCATGGTGTCCGGCCCTTCAGCGCTTTTGAAGAAAAGATTTTTAGGGAAGTCCATGAAGAATGTATGATATCAGAGAATGTTACTAGTTAGAGGGAAGATAATCGTTGAAGAGGGTCACTGAGAGTGGAGGCATTTATTTATTTTTATATTTCTGTTGGTAAGAGGTTTGTGTATATGATGACACACTCAAACAGTACCATAGCATATATAAAGGCTTCTGGCTGTTCAAAATTCCTCACTGTTTGTTTGTTTTTAAACAAGACTATCACCCTTCAAATTCCAAGAATTTATAAGAAATTCTTCTTTTATTTCTTGACCAAAATTTTATCAACTGAGTGCCTTTGATCTCAGCTGGATATGGACCTGTCAGATTAAATAATTCATACTAACTTGTGAATGACTAATAGGAAAGATCTGCCAAAAGATATTTGCTTCTTAAAAATAGAATTTGTTAACCAGATCAAGCCTGTAGCTGGCTATACATATATATATATATATATATATATATACACACACACACACGTATTACTTTCTTTGCAGGGAAGAGTGGTTAGGGTGCTTTAGATAAGACTCGATTTGTTATTTGTCTCTAAAGCTATTTATTTCCCCTCCTTTTTAATTAGTCTATCAGGAAATAAAGTTTATAGAGTAAATGTTGTTTAGCAAAGATAATTGCACATATACTTTGCCTCCTTTTTGTAAGCAATATATTGATGTAAAGGAATTTTTGAAAAAAAAAATTGTCTCATCATTTAATTTTTTTTTTTTTTTTTTTTTTTTTGAGACAGAGTTTCGCTCTTGTTGCTCAGGGTGGAGTGCAATGGCACAATCTCGGCTCACTGCAACCTCCGCCTCCTGGGTTCAAGCGATTCTCCTGCCTCAGCCTCCTGAGTAGCTGGGATTTCAGGTGTGCACCACCACGCCCGACTAATTTTCATATTTTTTAATAGAGACGGGGTTTCACCATGTTGGCTAGGCTGGTCTCGAACTCCTGACCTCAGGTGATCCACCTGCCTCCCTGTGCAGGGATTACAGGCATGAGCCACTGGGCCTGACCTTGGTGATTTTTAATTACATGATTTTTCTTCCAATCTTTGCTTCTAGTCATAGACACATTCTGATGTAGTTGCAACCATAACACAGTTATGCTTGAGAATCCAGTGATGTAATGCCTACAAGATGTAACACACTGTTAATAGACATAATAGCTGGTTTACGTCAAATGGCAGGCACATGGATAAATACTTTACCTGCATTTTAAAATTTAGTCCTCACAATGGCACTGTGGAGTAGATAGAATCATTGTCCTCATTTTCTGTTCAGGAAACTGAAGCGCTGTGAGGTTAAGTAATTTGCCCAAGGTTACCCAGCAGGTAAGATGTGAAGCCAGGCAGCTTGAAGCCAAAGCTTCCTAATACTCCTTGGGATGATTAATAAACTAACCCTGGTTTTCCACAACAGCGTGGGCGCTAGGCATAATCTTGAACCTTTTTAAAGTTATGAGGTGAAAAAGGTGTCTGTTGCTATCTTAATTTGCCGTTATTACTAATGAACTTTTTTTCTTATTTGTGCATGAATTCTGCTTTTTTACTTTGGTCAGTTGTAGGTTTGCAAACATTTTAAGTAACAAATAAAACCTTTGGAAAGGTTAGCATGGTTTTATGCAACGTCCCTATATGGATAAGAGAGTTTGTCACTTTATTCCGTCTTCATGGTTCGATTCCATGAACAGAAATGAAACCATTCCACCTGAGAGAATTGCAGTCTTATAGTCTGGTATGTCCACAGTGGTTTAAATACCTATACATTTAGCATGAAGAGAGATAGAGAGAGACAAAAATATGTGATTTAATTACAATTGCCACAATGAATTCCGAGTTGATCCTGCTTCTCCCACTTCAGTTGACCACAATTTTAAGCTTGGCATCGCCTGAAAGCTTGAGGAATGTATTTGCAGTAATTGCCAGGGCACTTCATTGTTCCTCTGTATACATAAACACGAGGCTGTGATCAGAGTGGTCATGCTTGAGCTGTTATCTGAAATTCACTTTTGCTATAAGGATTGACTAATCTGGTTCCTACTGACAGCGGTTTCTATTTACTGTATTAGCTTTCTCTCACTTCAGTGCCACATAGCTCCAGTTAGGAGAGGAAAGCAAAAATTGTTAAAAGTAGTAGACGTGTTAGTCATCACTTATCAAACAGTGCAAACATCCAGTGTCATTGCAATCACCGTCCTTGTTTTTCTTCGAGTGAAAAGAGAAGTTAAACAATATCCATTTGTCGAGGGCACCATGCCGCTCTGCGATCCACACAGGTTAAATGGTGAGGCTGCCGATTTATGATTCAGTGGGAAATAGTGGATGCCAGGAACTCTTGCAACAGCTCCCCTCCCTCCCCCATGCTCTGCCGCTTTTGCATAGCTTGGCCTTTCTACCCCTCACCCCTGCCCTGTCATTATCTACAGATGTTATCTGCCCAGCAGATGTTGTAACCTACAGAGATCTCATCGTTCTCACCCTGCTGGGCTCAGCCTCCCCCACCCACTTCTGCAGTGGGTCTCAGGTCCCTTTGAAAGGGAGCACTGAGGCAGGAGAGATGGATTGAAATGCAAAATCTGGACTTTATTTTAACTTGAGGTATACACTGCATTTTTTTGCAACCACTATTTGATAATAGTTGTTTCAACAAAGTTTAAAAAGTAAATATTTATCTTATGTGTCTTAAGAATTGGATTCCATGCAATAGACGACAAGGAAATTTTTTTTCTACCTTGAGTGCACCCATGTTTCCTAAAATGAGACATTTTTATGAAAGATGGGGCCGAAAGAACAGTAGTTTTTCAATCCCTCAGTAGTTACCACAATCAAACCATTATTGCAGTTAAGAGATTTTTTTAAGACACGATTTTTGTGGAATAATAAGTCTCATAGGTGAGAAAATGAGGTAACATTATACTGCACCTATTTAGTATATGACATGGAAAAAATATAAATATGTTTAGTATCTACTATGAATCAAGTGGTATAAAGCAAAGACCCTAGCCAATGGCAAACAAAAAGCAGTTATTTTACCGCAAACCTAAAGGTAAAAGTTGAGATGCATAATTTATACAAGTGAAAGGTGGCACTAAAAACATTTTTAAAAAGTAAAATGAAGCTGGGTGGCTCTGAAAAACAAAAGAAAGAAAATCAATTTTTCAGTCTGGGAAAAATATGGATAGACCTTTGAGAAGAAAAATATTTTAATGTGATAGCTTAGTGAGAATACTAAATTATAAACTTTAATTTGCCTTACAGCTTTTATTTCTCCATCTAACTAATTTTGATTGTTTAATAGCTTTCTAAATATAGATAAAATAAACCAAGAAGAAAACTATGTTAAAAACAGAAAATATATATCAAGGCATACTTTACAAAATTCAATGTAAAATGACCTTTCCATGCCTGATTTACCATTCTCTGTTTAAGGTAATCTCTGTCTGGAGAAGGGAAGCCATTGCTGAATTCTTAGGAAAGATGATGGCTCCAGCACTAAGCATCACCCACAGTGATAAGAGGTTTCTGCTAGTCGCTCACCACCTCATCAGTTCTTTCCATTTTTACAGAATGGTATTCATGGGATGCCTGGGACCAAGGCTGCTTCAGATTCCAGAAGCAATCCACCAGGGTCGCTGTAGAGACTGTAATTTGTTCAAAGAAAATCTAAATTAAATTAGTCTAAAATACCATTTTCAGGTTTTCTGTTTCTTCCAGGCAGCAGCAAGAGTTTTGCTAAAGGCCCATAAAGTAAAGAGAATTGTTAAATAATATTCCCTTTGATAAAACGAAATTGTCCTTAGAAATCTTTGGAAATATTTATACCATATGTCTCTTAGATAAGATCACGAGTGTTAAGTAATGTGGTAACTTTTAGCAGGTTAACGATCACAGCTTAAATTTCATAAGATTTCTGGGTGACCTTTGTAACCCAGAATCAAAGCCTTTGGTATTTGCTTTGGCGTACTTCTAAACAATAGGCCCCATTAGCAATTTTCTCAGATATTCTCTAGTTTCATATCTGCAAGTGGTGATCAATTTTGTAAAAACATACATTAGCCATTAAATTGATATTTCCCTTTGGGAAACATTTTAATAAACATTACATTTTCTCAAATAAGAGACCTTAGTTCTTTTATCATAATATTTTGGAGGGCCATTTATCGTGAAGGAAGAAAAAAAATGAACGCTAGGATTTAGGTTTAAATACACATAATTTATCGGAATGATTCCAAGTCCACTTTGTGGAAATAGGGTTCCACGTGATATTTTGCAAATGTTTTCCTTAAGAGTTTATTTTTTATGTTTACGGATTGTCTCAGGTCATTATTTCTGAATCTAGTTTCTTTATTTTTCCAGGTCTCTCACTAACTGGTAGCATGATCTTGGGCATTTAGCTTAGTCTCTTGGGGCCTTATTTCTCAGATATCATATGTTGCAGGAATTGACTACTTGGTCCTAAGATCTTTTCTAGCCTTGAAGGGCTTTGACACCATGGTCCCTAAGTTCAACTCTGTCTTCCCCTAGCAGCAGTCCATTTGTTCCCAGGCACAAAGAACATTTCAAAAGGAAACAGTACAAGTGTCGCCACCTATAGGTAGAAAATATATTACAGAAAAAGAATAATAGCATCCAGGTAGAGAACACCATAAAAAATAGGAGTTCATTTTTACCCTTACAAATTCCAAACTCTACCCACAACGGTATTACCTGAATGTTTCTCTTTAATTTTATTCTTCAATATTACTGTTAGTTTTCATCTATATTATAGCTACATATTTAGCTTTATCTTCTTTATGCATATATAAAATATATGACCAATGGGTCAAGATTTGAGATTTTACAATGTATGAAGATTTTCATGACTTCAACATCACTAACACTTTTACGAGCTACATGGTTGTGCTCCTAATGTTAAAATTTCAGGTTAGGTACCTAAGAGGAAAAGATTATGTATGAACCATCTGGAGGGAAGTTTGATACATTTTCCAATGGAAGATATTGTTGTAGCTTTATGGATTCAATTCTTAATGAAAACAAATAAACAAAAATGATCCTAGTATTGCTAGCATTAAGATATGGTAGATGAATTAAAGCTCAGCTTCAACTCTTCTCACTGCTTACGGCTAAGGAAGAATCTTCCTTCAAAGAAAAAAAGAACAATTAGAAGAAAAAAAAAACTTTGATAAATTAAGAAACCATCTCCCAGATAAACTGACACTCCATATGCAGAGGAAACAATTTTCATGTATGTTATAAGAAATGTGTTAAATCAACTAACATTGATATAACTTCAAGCAATTAGGAGAACGCTAATAATGATATGAGTCTTCAGCTGTAAATAATTATGCTGCCCCAAGGCTATACTTTAATTCTTGGCTTGCTGTATCTATAAACAATAATCAAACTGCAAAGCAAGTTGTGTTGTTTTTGTTCACAGTTTGTGAAATGATTTTTATACCCTACAGTGATGCTGATGGCTATTTTGACCTTCAAGAACTCCGGCCTGTGAGGCTAAGAGCTAATGTGTACTTTCATCGATCTGAGTTGGAGGCACACAGCGGGTTATAGTGCCTGTTCTCCATGAGCACAAAAGCTGCTATCGTCAATCAGTGTGCGATGTGAAAGGGGGCTTGCTGCTGAGACTCAATAAATGGGGACATTATGAGGAAATGTTATAATTGCTGCTACCCACATCTTGTTAATGAGTAATGTACAGTTAGACACCATGCAATTGCAGCTAAACTGTTTATACAATTTATTCTTATGTTGCAACTAACATTTAACATAATGAAGTATCATAATTGCAGCCATTAAAGTCAAGATTAAGAGTTGTTTAATTAGAATTAAGAAAATGTAAAATAGAAAACTACTTTCAAATGTTGGGTATACAGAATGTATCCAGTGGTATGCAGAGAAAAAACCTGTAGGATGCCAGTAGTAGTCATTGTGCATAGAAAATTGTTCATTGGAGGTCTCTTCTTGGGGCTTTTTCTCCCTAGTACTCTAGTCAAAAGTATAGAGAAAACAAAACATAAATGGCAGTAAGTTGGCCATGTATAAATATAGTGTGTTATTATTCAGATCGTTAGAGTTAAATTTTAGAATTTACATTACCCCTGGGCTAAACAAATAATATCTTAAAACACACAACTCATATTACCATCAAGGCAAGTTTTCAAATGAATTAGGGAGGAAATAAGCCCCTGACTTTGTATAGGAAATGTCGTAACTTTGTAAAACCAAATGGACATTAAACCTCTATTTTAATTATCTACATGTCTAAACGTAGGCACTTATATAATATGATATTTTTACATAAGCGATGGGACAAAACATGGTTAATGGAGTGCTTTGAGGAAACATGGCTTGTCCGAATTCATTAAGTGAAATCGTTTCATTTGGGTCACGTCACGTTTTCCTTCCCCTTCCTATATTGTTAGATGCTTAAAAGTCCCAAAGTGCTGCCAGCAACAGAATTATTTTGGACTTTCTGAGATCTGCTTTTCACCTTCTCATGTCACTATTTCTAAGCAACTCAAACTCATTTTTTTCCCTAGGTTCACATTTTGTCCTCAACTTTCTTTACTTTGGATGAGAATTTCTCTTGTCTCCACAGCATCTGTCAATATTACGCTATGCTATAAATGGGGTCCAGCAGATTGTTAGCCTTTCAGGGAAGAGATCTGAATTCTTTGAAACTGTGTTCATCTAATTGCATGATTTAGTTGATGTCTGACATCTTGTGTCTTTGTTTCTCCGTTAGATGGAAGAAGTTAACTATGTCTGTCCTAGAGTCTTCATAAAAGTTTTGAGAAAATCTAATGCCTTAGTGTGGTTGAAGGCACATTGAAGCTTTAATGTGTCAAAGAAATCCAACTTGTGGTTCAATTCATTGAGATTGGCCCATACTCATTTCATTGGTTGCTGACTGTAACAGAAAATGGGGATAAAAGAACAGGGTGATATTTCATTACTCTCAAAAGAAACACTTTTTTCTCCCTTTTTTTTTTTCTGGCATCTTATACTCATCACGTTGAGGAGGTTCTTGGTATGAATGAAATGATCAGTTCCATGAATTAATGATATCCAGTCTTTGTTTTTAAACTTGAAACCAAATTTCAACAAGCACTGCCAATTATCTCAGAAATAGAGGTCATGGGTCCCTTCTCACCTATTCTTACTAAGCTGTAAAATGTGATAAATGCAAAAAAAAGCAAGCAATGATTTAATCTTTGTGGCAATAGATAGTCCAAGGTAATGGTGTTGAAGAACTCTGTCTGATTGGCTTGCAGTTTCATTGTGGTATGCAATTGTTGATATCAGATTTCTTTACTGTGGAATTTATTTTTCTAAGCTTTTCCCTTTCCCTCCGTTATAAATTTAAAATGACAGGTAACTTTTTTGTATATACTTAAAACGTTGTATAAAATGCGAGTTTATCAACTTGTGTAAGTACTTAAGAACTTCAGCTTACGAATGCAAGTAAGTTCACTTATTTAATCATTCTGCAGCGATTTGTTGAAGGCTCTAATGTGTATCAGCCACTGTGCTAGATACTGGATATAGGAACACAGGAAGAGGAGCAGGGTGGTTTTTTAGAGATGATGAGTTAACTTTGGAAATAACACCTTTGAGCTTCTTGTGAGACCTCTAAAGGATTGATAGGCCAGTTGGTGTAAGAGCTAGTGCCTTTCACATGGGTTTCAAATGTGCACTTTCAATTTTATTGTGGAAAAATGGACAGTGTTCAATATGTTGACATTATGAATTGCTCCTACTATTACATACATAACTTAAAGATAGTTGACAATTATTTTAAATTGTGGTTGTTGAAATGGCATACATTAGTTTATATTCTGAGCCTTATCCAGGTCTGCATTAAATGAGTATTTGAGTAAAGAAATTTGTTTTAATCTAACTACTGTTGGTGTTTAAACCAAGAACTGGCTCTTACCTTCCTCTCTTCCTTTTTTCCCTCCCTACTTTCTACCTTGAATCATCAAAGCTTCTAGGTATCTAATATGTAGGTAGCCGCCAGCCACCTGTGAGAATGGAGAACTTGAAATGTAGCTAGTGCTACTGAGGAATTGAGTTTCACATTTTATTTAATTGCAATTTATTTTAATTCAATTTTGAAATCGGAAGTAGAGCAGACTATTTTCCACTAAACACAACTTCATTGTTTGGTAGGAATACATTTCTTGTGAATGGCTGAATTGTGTAAGATATTACTGTCGTATTGTGACCCTTTTGGGCATGTGGGCTGTTTCACAGAAACACATCACTAATCTAGTCTTCTAGATTAGAAGATGTGTCACCAGTTTCACCAAGAATGGCAATTGCAACTTGCTGCAGCAGAGCCAATTGGAGAAGCTGGTTTCTTTGCTGTATAAGCAAATTTTTAAGATGGCAAAGTTGGAAACATAAAGAGACATATTCAGAAAGCACATAGCGAATTTGATAAGAAGTTTTCTCTCAATAACACTACCCACAAACCCCACTTCTAGCTGGAGTGAGAGTAAAATATATTATTATTTTTAGTTATGGAAATGTTGTTAGAATATTATGAGGTTAAGGCTAAGCAATATTTCATATGAAGTAAAAGGTCTTTAGTTAAGCTACCAAATAATTGTCTGTAGAATATAAGACTTTACTAAAGACCAATTTATTCAAAATTTTAAAAATTTCAAGTACTATTTTTTAGCTTTGGATGAGTTGTGTGATACAAGAGACACTGCCCTTTCAATACTTTGCTACATTTTGTCTCAAAGGACTTCCAAATTTATAAATAAATGTTAATTCACAGCTTTTAAAGTTTATATTTTTAGTCTTACATCTATTAAAGAATTTAACCTAGATATTAAAATATTAGTTTTTTTATTATGATGGGCAGTGTTCTAACTGTATTTGATAAAAAATCAAATTTTGCTGGCATATTAAAGCAAAATACTATTTCCCTTATTTCTTTATTTCACTGTATATTTCTGCAAACGTTTCTGAAATAGATTCTGTGAAGACTGTCATGGATATGGTTACTAAAATCATTCCATATAGATGTGCAAATGTCACAGATTATCTCCAGTTTGTAGAACTTTGGAAAGAGACAGAAGGCAACGAATTTAATGATCTTGTGTTCTTTTCTGGTGCTCATTGGTGGAATCATGAAATAATTTTACAAAGACTTACTGTGCAGTTAACTCCAATAAAAAGAATGCTCAATGTATTCAATATCAAAACTCAAAAGCAAAAATACATGTACCCCAGAAATATATATACCTACTATATACCCACAAATATTTTTAAAAAAGCAAAAATGGCTATTTATATTTTCTCACCAAACTACATAGCATATAAATGAGCCATATCTAAAGCTTCTAAGAAAGGAGAAGCTTATTTGTGATCTCAGTAGGCAAGTATAAGAATTTATGTTGAAATCAATAATAATGACTTCATGGTCAATAATAATGATTTTATACATTTTTTTCTAACATAAATCAATATGCAGAATATTTTAACTGTAATCAACAGCATTGTGTAAATTGGCTAAATAAACTATAAGAAAATTGTAGAACGCTTGGTTGGTATTGACATTTAAAATTGCATTTCAGTTTATGCAATACATTTTTGAAGTCAATGTTAATAATACTGAGTTGACACGAGTTAGTGAATTTGCTCAACTTGGACAGACATGATTCTGAAATTGATATGCTTCTGACGCAAGACAAATAAGTCTTTCCAAAAGAGAGGAATCAGCTTTGTTAATTTTAGTTATAAAAACTGTATAAAAATTATTTTTTGGTATTTGATTTAGTTACTAAAAACTTTTAAGGTTATTGGAAAAACATGGTTATGTGAATTTACTTCTTCAACTTTAAATTTCATGAAAGCTAAATACAGTTTATTGGGAGGTGAAGAAAATGGTCAAAGGGTATAAATTTTCAGTTATAAGATGAATATATTCTGAAGATCTAATGTACAGCATGGTGACTAGCCAATAATTTTGTATTGTTCACTTGAAATTTGCTAAGAGGGTATATCTTAAGTGATCTCACCATATACACATAACACACACACACACACACACACACACACAAACAAACACATTGGTAGCAAGTGTGGTGATGGATGTGTTAATTAATTTGATTGTGGTGATCATTTTGCAGTGTATATGTACAAGTCATCACATTCTACCCTTTGAATATATATAATTTTTATTTGTCAGTTATATCTCAATGAAGCTGGAACTAAATAAATACAGCTCAATATTTTCAATGAAAACTAATATATGATGTAAGTGTAAAATACATACCTGGTTTTGGAGATTTCGTACAAAATAAGAATATTAAACAGCTTGTTAAGTTTTTATGTTGATTACCGGCTTAAATGATTTTGAAATATTGAGTTAAATAAAATTTATTAAAATTATTTTTAACTTAAAATATCCTTTTACAAATGTGGCTACTAGAAAATTTAATATTACATTTATGGCCCACTTTTTGTTTCTGTTAGTGTCATTCTAAATAAATCCTAACATTCTTCATTTGTTGTCATTTATATTGATGTCTAGGCTCGGTTTAACAAAAATTATTCTTTTCGTAATGAGGAAGACTTCTTAGAATCTTTCACGAGTTATTTGAGCTGCAAAAATTGCCTAGCTCCTTCTAAATTGGCCTAATTCATATATTACAGCTGCCAGCTAGATTGCTAATACCTACAATATGTGTTCTTGTTCTTCTTTGTTTTGTTATACTATGTTGGAATTAGATAGAAGGAAAAATCTATATTTTTTTTCCAATATTATGGTCATATTAGAACACTAGAATGAAGCAGATAACCATCTGTTAATAGTGTTAATAGTGTGTGTTTGCTTTTATATGTGTATATCTATATCTGGTTCAATTCTTGGCTACATTATTTAAATTTTGTCTCCCTCTACTTGTTTGAAAGTATGAATTCTAACATATAACCACAGTTTCCTGTCTATTATGGTAAATAGGTCATTTGTGATCTGAACTAGACCCATCTTGACCATCAGCCATTTCTAGATTACCATGTAATTATCAGCCACCTTACATAGAGTTAGCTGAGAATGGATGGTACAGCCTGCTTATAGGATCTATGATCAATAGCCTGCAGGTGAGTTTGTGGCTGGTTTCTATGGATTATCTCACTAGGGTTTGGGAAAGTCTTGGAGATAATAGATCTGTGATTGCTTTTTCTTTGAGTTCAGTCTCAGATTCTCTGCAGTGGAGTTACGCGAGTCTGACTTTGTCTGGGCCATCTTTGATATCCTTGCTGGGGTCAGAATGAACCAAAATGCATACCTAAGAAGCATCTCCTGAATACATTTCTTGTTAATGTTTTATATTATCTGTCAACTGACCAGTGAGACTGCAAAGGGAAAATTCGGAGTTTCTGATACTTGCTTTTTTTTTTTTTTTTTTTTGGTGGAAAGAGTTAACAGATTGGCTATACCTCTTGACAAGAGGAAGGTTTTTGGAATGAAAGTGAGGTCAAAGTCCTAGATTGGCAGAGAGAATCTGCTAATCATAGCATCGTATCTGCTGAATAAGATCAGCAGATGAAAGAAATAAAACTTAGCATGAGGCAACTTGTATACAACAAACAGGTACACTATTGTAGGTACACTGAATTGGGTTATTCACTGAGGATCTGAATTATGTTAGCAGTCATATTGCTGTTGATTAAGTAAGAGACACAACTGTCATGAAAGAAGAAATGGTCGTTGTAGTAAACAATCTGAAGCTACAATAGAATTGGCTGTAAATTTTCTGTTGTCAGTGAACAAAGCAAGCATGATTACACTCTCTTATTGTACACATGCCTAAGAACGTGGATCCTATTCTATGACTGTTGTCTATTTCAGATTATTGTGGCTAATTTAAACCTGGTTTGACTTCCATAAAAAAATGATATAGGGAGAGGGCAAAACCTGTACCTCTGTAGACCTCTGGGATGTCCCTGGATGATATCTACCATGAGGAATCACTAGTGTCTTGGCCACTGTGGTATTACTGTCATCTCCATGACCATCATGGTTGAATAACTCATTTTATTAGTGAGTGGTTGTAGCCTCATTCACTCCCACACATTCATTCATTTATTCTTTCAGCCAATACTTCATAAACACTCAGCATATGACATGCCTGATGACAGGCACACTGTCTCTGCCCTTGAAGGACTCAGTGAGGTGGAGGAGACAGAGGAAAACCCCAAAATACAGGAACATTATAAGTACCGTGATTGCTGTGTGAGGATGACGATGGTGGTGGCACGGGAGAGAAACTCTTCAGTGACAAGAAGTCAGGCAACACTTTCGCAAGAATTAGGTATTTGAACTGAAACTCATATGACGTCCAGAAGTTTGCCAAACACACAAGGTAGTTGAGTGCAGCCTAGGCAGCAGGAACAGCATGAGAAGAGGTTAAAGAGTCACAGCTGCAGGAGGTACAGCATAGCCGGAGCCTTGAAAGTTCAAGGGCGTGGTGGGAAGGAGGCTTGAGTGGCAGGGCTGGGTTGTTGAAGGGCCTTAGAAACCACAGTAGGGAGTGAGGTCTTGGCTATGTAGATGCTGAGCAGGAGTGTAAGTTTTTAAGTAGAGGAGTGACTTGATCATATTTATGTTGTAGGAAAAGTGTTTCTGCAGAAGCGTGGAGAATTTGAGGGGAAGGCAGAGGTGGTGGGCCTACTGTAACCAGGGGCCATGAGGCCAGGCCAGGTATCACAGTCAGTGAGGGTGGGAGAGTGCTGGTCTAAATGCCTTACAACAGGTTTTCCAAAAGAAAAGGAAAGTCGCAGGTGTGTAGCATTTGTTGATTTTTTATGGTGTAAACATTGTCACCATGTTCTATTTCAAGGTACGGACACACAGCTGCCACTGAACACACAGCCACATGCCATTATATAGTATTTCCACCAGATACAATGGGGGAGGATGATCTCAGTGCATAAGTAATAGTAAACTGGAGTAAAATAATAAGGAGGTGATGAGCTTTAACCATTCAATGCCTTTTTAATCTAATTTATTTAATTTTAAGTTTGTGTAATTTAATTTTTCTCTTTTTTTTTTTTTTTTTTTTTGAGACAGAGTCTCTCCCTGTCACCCAGGCTGGAGTGCAGTAATACGATCTCAGCTCACTGCAACCTCCACCTGCTGAGCTCATGTGGTCCTCCCACCTGAGCCTCCCAAGTAGCTGGGACTACAGGTCTGTGCTACCATGCCCGGCTAATATATTTCATGAGAATTTTTTTTTTTTTTTTTTTTTTTGAGACAGAATCTCGCTCTTTTCCCCAGGCCAGAGTGCAGTGGCGCAATCTCAGCTCACTGCAAGCTCCGCCTCCCGGGTTCACGCCATTTTCCTGCCTCAGCCTCCCGAGTAGCTGGGACTACAGGCGCCCGCCACCACACCGTGCTAATTTTCTGTATTTTTTTAGTAGAGACAGGGTTTCACCATGTTAGCCAGGATGGTCTCGATCTCCTGACCTCGTGACCCACCCGCCTCGGCCTCATGAGAATTTAACAATCCATTTTCCTGCCTGGTACAAAGGTCTAGCCGACTACTAAATGAGAGAAATATAGAAATTTTTAAAAAACATTGTTTATGATTGGACAACTGAGTATATTAACCAAAATAGAAGGAAATTAAAAGAAGAACATATATTTGGTGAGAAGATAATGAGCACATCCCAGTAGAGTGAAGTTAATTTGGTGAGCATTTATGAATGCCTGTATATTTGAGGAACTCTGTTAGGCTTGGACATAGAATAGTGAACGGGAAGAACAGCAAGTACACAGTTCCTCTTCTCAAGGAAACTGCAGCTAAAATGCTCTGGACAAATAAACAGGTTTTTATAAAAGTTGTATGATAGAATTAGCATGGGATGATATGAGAGTTCCTTTGTATAGAACCCAGACTTGTGGGTGG
Organism: Symphalangus syndactylus; assembly: GCF_028878055.3. Classification (NCBI taxonomy): domain Eukaryota; kingdom Metazoa; phylum Chordata; class Mammalia; order Primates; family Hylobatidae; genus Symphalangus; species Symphalangus syndactylus. Next base: position 60,908,815 of record NC_072445.2, read on the forward strand.
GATTTTGGAGCATGTATCAGAGGAAGTGACATTAAACTGAGACCAGAGAACAAGTACGCTTGGTTCTGAGGGTGAGCATTCCAGGCCAAGCAGCATGAAGGGGATGGGGAAAATGACGCAGGTCATTGACCGAGGCGAGGAAAAAGGGAGAGGGTTTGATAAAGAGTTAGGATGTCAAAGTGGTAGGAATAGGTGTTTAATTAAAGATGAGTGAGAAGCTTGGGAGGCTGAGGTGGATGGGTCACTTGAGGTCAGGAGTTTGAGACCAGCCTGATCAACGTGGTGAAACCCCTTCTCTACTAAAAATACAAAATTTGCCAGGTGTGTTGGCACAGGCGTGTAATCCCAGCTACTTGGGAGGCTGAGGCAGGAGAATCACTTGAATCTGGGAGGCGGAGGTTGCAGTGAGCTGAGATACTGCCACAGCACTCCAGCCTGGTCAACAGAGTGAGACTCCATCTCAAAAAAAAAAAAAAGCAAAAAAAAAGGTGGGCAGGGCATAGCTGAACAAAAGGCAGCAGACAACTTCTGCAGACTTAAACGTCCCTGTCTGACAGCTCTGAAGAGAGCAGTCATTCTCCCAGAATGGCGTTCGAGCTCTGAGAATGGACAGACAGCCTCTTCAAGTGGGTCCCTGACCCCTTTGTAGCCTGACGGGAAGACACCTCCCAGTAGGGGCCGACAGACACCTCATACAGGCAGGTGCACCTCTGGGAGGAAGATTCTGGAGGAAGGATCAGGCAGCAAAATTTGCTGTTCTGCCACCTCTGCTGGTGATACCCAGGCAAACAGGGTCTGGAGTGGACCTCCAGCAAACTCCAAAAGACCTACAGCTGAGGGGCCTGAGTGTTAGAAAGAAAAAAAAAAAGATGAGTGAGAAGGATTCTGTGCTGCTTATAGGACGTTTAAGTGGAAATTTTCTAGAGGAAGGTAGAAACATGGGTTTGGTATTTCATAGACAAGTTTTTTTTTTTTTTTGAGATGGAGATTTCACTCGTTGCCCAGGCTGGAGTGCAGTGGCATGATCTAGGCTCACTGCAACCTCCACCTCCAGGGTTGAAGTGATTCTCCTGCCTCAGCCTCTCAAGTAGCTGGGATAATAGGTGCCTTCCACCGTGCCTGGCTAATCGTCTGGAAGTAAGGTTGAGTGTCATCAACATATAGATGGAATTTGAAGCTAGGGTGCGAATAATGCCGCTCTTGGGAGTGTGCAGTGGGAAGAGCAGACCATGGTGGCATGCCCATGAGGCTTAGGAAACATTAGCATTTAACAGGGTATGTGATTGGCCTTGTGCGAGAGAAGTTCAAGTTAACACAATGATATTAAAGCTATATTCACGATGCTACTGACATCTCTCTTCTCTCCCCTGATCTATATAAATGACATGGAGTAAAACAAACACCTGAAGTCACCCCAAGATTGCTTTTAGTAACACTGACCATTTCATTTCCTGAGCAACAATATTTCCCCAGATGTCCAGATAGGCACAATCAATTTTAAAAACCTTAATTGAACACCTACTATGTGCAGGGTCCTGTGCTGGAGAGAAGAACATGTGATGTCCTGATAGTCATTTAGTTCCCTCTGCAGAGTTTCTAATTGCAGAATAAAATAGCAATATTTAGTGAAGAACTTGCTGCCCTGAATGAAACCCTTAATGTCCTTACACATCTCCCCAGTGTAGTGCTATAAGAACGGGAATTTTTGGACAACTTTCATTGGGTCACGTCTTTCTCATTCTATTCGTTATCTGTTTTCTTAATCTTCATCTCTTAAATTGTTTTTTAATCATCTTAATACTCCCATGTATACCCACACCATGGAGACGGAGAAACTCTTTTTGGTCAAACAATCAGGTATGTCTTGAAATTGTTTCTGTTAGACTCAACGGTAGTCTAAAGTTAGGAAGAAAAAAGGGGTCACTGTCTAATGTTCTCGATGAGGAAACAGTAGCTGGCAAATTCATGTATTGCCTTTCAGTCTAGATCTGGATTCAAAATGCCGACTGTTTAAGTACCCTTTTCTTTACAAGGAGGCTTTACAAGGATACATATTGAAACACTTCAACAGGGCTTCTTATTAAAATCCATACTTCTAGGAAATTACATTTTAAACCAGATTTGTTGAAGTGCTAAAGGAGCTTCACTCACTTTTTGCTACACTATGCCGTGTAACCTTATGTGAGGAATTAATAAATGGACATAAATACAGTAACAAGCTAATTATAGTAATAAGCTAAAAATTATGACAGGCTAGTACTTTGCTTAAACTGGTTTGAAATAAACTCTGGGACTCTGATAAATATTTATACCAACACAAATACGGTCTAGTAATCAGATAGCATACTAGACACCCTAAGTATTCTCACACAATTACGTATCCTCACAGCAATCCTGGGAGTTAACCAAGTCAGCTGTCACTGGCCCCATTTTACAGATGAGTAAATTAAGGCTCAGAATGATTGTCACATATAGAAGGGTGACAGAACTAATGAACAGGGCTAGAACCTGTGCTTTACACTTTGATTGAGAAGTCCAGGAAGACTTGAAGCATATGGGAAAGTAGACTTTTATTTAATGTAAAAATTTTTGTTGTTGTTGGCTTAATTGATTTAGAGGTACAGGCAGTGGAATTGTAACCATGTTACTTAATTATGACTGTATTAATTTTTAAAACCTATCAGAGGTTTGGGTCCTGAATTTTCTATTCCCATGTCTGTCCGTAGCTAAGAAAAGTGGTGATAAAGAGTTAAAGTAAAAAACAAAATAAAGCAAAAATTATCTGAAATATTCAACTGAGGACGTATGAACGATGTCTGTAGAAGAACTATTTTTAAATTCCAGAGGGCAGATGACAACTGACTCATGCAATTGTTTAATTCCAATTAAGCATTCTCTTTTTTAATAGTCTCCTTCTGAGGCAAAACTCTGTGGCTGCTGGATTTGAAGCAAGTCCACACCAATCAATATCAACCTGCTGCCAAATTTTATTAAATATCTCTCTGATACCTATTTACAACCAAGAAAATAATTTCACTGCCAAGGGATTGTAAATGTGTGAAAAGAACCTCTGACAGCTTACCTCACTCACTGTCTGCAGTTCCAAGCCTGGGTGCTATGGCCGGGAGACTAAGATGAAGGACATAATTAAGGAAACATATGAAGGCTAGCACTGGGCTTGAGATTAATTAGCTGTGCGTCAATAATCTCATCAATATCCGATTAACAAATGACACATTGCCCAATGAAACATATTGATTCATGCACACTCCTCACTGTTAATAAATTGAAGCTGCTTTGCTAAATGAGGAAGCTGACAAAATAATAGGCTGCTAAGACTGCCCTGCTATTGTGATAAAAAACATAAAATTAGCCTGAAGTATACAGTACTTAATTTAGGAGGACTGTGATTCCACTTATGAAGCTTGTGAAGGAATGACTAGGAAAGGGAGCAGAATTTCTTGGAGAACCTGCTCCAAAGGACTAGGGGAATTTCCCAAGGGCATGCATTTGAAAAGTATTATGCATATAGATGACCCTAAGCTCCCATGCTTTTCTTAGTGGTGTGCATGAAAAAAGTTTTGTTTTGCTGTTTTTTCTTTTTAAAGGATATCATTCTAATCATGAGAGTTGTTTCAAATTTTGGAAGTAATGATTCAATATTCATCTATATGAGATTATGCTGATTGTATCAAAGAATACTGTCTTTGCTCTTTAAGATTATGTAATGAGGAATGTCTCATAGTGGTGGTGGTGGTGGTGGTGTGTGTGTGTGTGTGTATGTGTGTGGGTGGGTGGGTTTGTGCATGCATTTCTTGCGCAAACTCTTAGGCCAATAACTACTTTGTCCCCCACATGGTGTCCACATCAGTGGCCCCTGTCTAAATGCATACCAGTGTTTCTCCTCCCTTCTTATCTGCGTACACTTGCTCCTCTTTGGCCCTATTTTCTGGCATAAGTTGTTTCAAACCAGGCAGGACTGTCATGCTGTTATGAAGGCTAACACAATTATAATTTAGTTTTCTCTTTAGCTCGTGACAGAGAGGTGGTAATAAGGTTGGTCAGGAGGGCAACACTGTGATAATGGTGAAGATGAGGGCGCAATATACATTGAGAACCTGCTGAGATGGTAGTTAGGAATAGCCAGATACCCTGCAGGTGGCCAGAAGAGAAGGCTCTGCTAATGAAGGGCTGCCTCCCCCTCCACAGCTAGGGAACCCCAGCCTTGGCCCTTGGGACTCTCATGGAACGTTCTCCAGGAGCTCTGGTGTAGGAGGATCCCCTCTGAGGAGGAGCTGGTTAAGAGGATGCAAACGTGCTTGCAGAAAACGTTTTCTCACAGTGCACAGTTCCAAGAAAACGCAGCAAGGAGAGGGATTAGGAGCATTAACTTTTTTTTTTTTTTTTTTTTTTGGATACAGAGTCTTGCTCTGTCGCCCAGACTGGAGTGCAGTGGTGTGATCTCGGCTCACTGCAAGCTCCACCTCCTGGGTTCACACCATTCTCCTGCCCCAGCCTCCCAAGTGGCTGGGACTACAGGCGCCCGCCACCACGCCCAGCTAATTTTTTTTATTTTTAGTAGAGACGGGGTTTCACCGTGTTAGTCAAGATGGTCTCTATCTCCTGACCTCGTGATCCACCCACCTTGGCCTCCCAAAGTGCTGGGATTACAGGTGTGAGCCACTGTGCCCAGCCACGAGCATTAACTCTTATGGGCCATTAGGGCATCACTGCAGAGTACAGCTTGAGTTAACGAGAAACTTATTACCCTGACTCTTCACATAGCTGGGTAGGAGAAAGACATAAAGAAAATAAACGATTATCAGAAAATCATTAGGATATAACCTGGGCATATCAGACAGAGCCGCGTTTCCTGTCATGTCCGCCCTGAATTCCTGGATGTTCACAATCCAAATTCCTGTTTGGAAACCACAGGCATTTATTTCAACATAGGGACTCTTTAAAGAAAAATCAACATAGGAACATGATACAGAGAACATCAGGAAACTTGAACTAGAACTCCTGATTTTGCTATTAAGCAGCTGTGTGAACCTGAACAATTGTTTAGCTGTTCTGCGCCTCTGCTTCTTTTCCTCTGTAAGAGAGATTGGACTAGACGTTCTTTGAAGTTCGTTATAGTGCTAAGTCCTTATTGAGCTTCATAAAGACATATGTGCATATATCTGTGTACCTCATAAGGTCGAAATGATTTTCAGTATAACCATTACTGAGACTAAAATAAAATAGGCTTTTCTATATCAAACTAACCAGCATTCCCTATGGCCCCATCATTCTGGTTTCTGTTCAATAGTACCCTCTCCTACCGCAGTGTCCGGAATGAGCATATGCAGCTCCTTAGGGTGTCTCTGTCTTGATAAGTAGTTTCCAGAGAAGCTGGGTCATTAAGTTGCATTAACTCTAATTAGGGATCAGGAGGGAATATAAATCAATAATTTTCATTAACAGTCTAAGCTATGTTGAACCCCATTTCCTCAAAGCCCAAGATTTCATTTCAAGCAAAAGGCATATTTGGGAACAGATTTTTTTTTTTTTTTAGATTTCTGGAATGCAAATTAGCCAATTTCTTTATCTAGGGTTCACAGAAGTGACGTTTTATTTGTGTCAATGAATTCTTAAGAACTGAAATACTTGCAAACCTAAAAAAAGGGATTGCTGATGATGAAATTTTAGGACAGCAGGGAGAATGGTTTTACGAAGGAGACTCTTGTTGTCTCACTGTATTCCTAAAACCAATCTTGATTATGTGATGGTTTTAAGGAAAAGTTGTAAGTTAATACTTATAACTTGCATTATTTAGCCCTTTCTACATACCAGGCATTTTGTATTCACTATGTTAAATAATCCCCACAGCAAACCTTTGTGTTAAAAATAATATGCAACCGCAGTTGAGGAAGCTGAAGCTCAGAGAGGTTAGGCAACTTGCCCAACATTATCCAGCAATAATTGTTAGACCTACTTGTCTCCTAGACTGTCTAATTCCAAAGCTTGTGATTTTGAGATCTATGACTTTCTGTCTTCAATACATAATGTTTGCCTAGCGCCTGACAGAGGTTCACCAATAATGGACATTAACCACAGGTGTTTTAGTAGAACACTGATTTTCAAATATGCAATGGATCAAACTCTAGAGATCAGACTCTTCACGGGGAGCATACCTTCTAATTTCTAATAGAATTAGTGTATAAAAAGAATAAGTTTAGCACTGTTCACAATAGCAATGACTTGGAACCAACCCGAATGCCCATCAATGATAGACTGGATAAAGAAAATGTGGCACATACACACCGTGGAAGACTGTGCAGCCATTAAGAAGGATGAGTTCATGTCCTTTGCAGGGACATGGATGAAGCTGAAAACTATCATTCTCAGCAAACTAACACAAGAACAGAAAACCAAACACCGCATGTTCTCACTCATAAGTGGGAGTTGAACAATGAGAACACATGGACACAGGGAGGGGAACATTACACACTGGGGCCTGTCAGGGGGTGGGGTGCTAGGGGGGGGATAGCATTAGGAGAAATACCTAATGTAGATGACGGGTTGATGGGTGCAGCAAACCACCATGGCACCTGTATACCTATGTAACAAACCTGCACGTTCTGCACATGCGTCCCAGAACTTCAAGTATAATTAAAAAATAAATTAATCAAAAAAGAAAAAGTTAAAATATACTAACAGCTTCTAGATGGAAAAAAAAGAGAATAAGTTACTGTGCCAATATTATGTCATTACATCTACCACCAGGATAAAAATATCTGGGCTCTTGTGCCCCTTCTGGCCTTTGAGAAACTGTGAGGACAAACAAACTAGGACAATTCATTGCAGTGAGTGGTGAGAGTTGAGGTGACTTGAATTCCATGTAGCATCTGCCAGGTTAACAGAGCCCCGTGTTTCATCCCACATCAATTTCAGTCACTGGATGTGGGTTATTCAAGTGGCTTTCACAGGCAGCTGCTCTGTTGGCCGGCTCCACTGTAACTTGTGCTGGTGAGTCAGATTTCATGCCCAATTAGGATACAAGGGGAAAGCTTCCCTTGTGGAAAGGACACAGCTGCTCTGGAATAGCAGCTTCAAGATGCTCAGAACAGTCTCATAAATCTGGCCTCCTCATACCCTGATGCAGGCACAGAGAGGTAGAAGTAGAGAAACTCTTTATTCCTTGGCCTTGAGTCTGTGCCATTTTAAACATACATGAATATACACATAAATACCTTAGGCTATACATATATACCATATAAATATATGGTACCTTTATTAATTTATTGTGTGTGTGTGTGTACATGTATACAGTCGGCCCTCTGTATCCACGGGTTCTGCATCTGCAGATTCAACCAACCGCAGGTAGAAAAAACTTGGAAAAAAATAATAAAAAACAGCAATGCAATGAAAACAATACAAACGTGAAAATAATATAGTATAACAACTATTTACATAGTATTTACATTGTACCAGGTATTATAAGTAATCTACAGATGATTTAAAGTGTACAGATGTGCATAGGTTATATGCAAATACTACACTATTTATCTAAGGACTTGAGCATCCCTAGATTTTGATGTCTGCAGGGGGTGGAGGGAGTGTTTTAAAACCAATCCCCAGGGATACCAAGGAATGCCTGTTTATGTGTTGTGTGTGAATGTGTGTATGTGTGTCTATGTGTGTGTATATATACATATACACAATACATTTCCATATATACATCAAAGGTTGTTTTATTGCCATACACAAATGAAACTTGTACACACATATATACATACATATATCTTACACTATAGATACACCATATAAAGATACATAGTATATACATATTAGTCTATATATTGTATGCATGTGTTCACATGTATATATGTGTGTATGTAATTTCAACATGCATGCAACTACCTTAAGTGCCTTCTCCAAGGGGTAGATGAAGAGAGGATCAAAATGAGGAATATTGGTCTCCTTCACAATGTGTTTGATATTTGATATGTTTGATTCTCATTTTTACCGTTCCTGAAAATCTAGAAGTAAAAACCTGGTATTTTTCAGTTGAATTACTGCCCTTGTTCACTCTATCCTCCTACGTACTGTGGACAGACAAGTGTTCCTGGTGCCCAAATTACCCATGTTACTGACATTGATCAAATTCTTGCAGTTGCAGCTTTACTTTCCACCTAATAGGGCCTATGGATTCATGATCTTAATTTTTTCTCAAGCTTCCAACACGTATTTGTTTTTTCTTCTATAGAATTGCCTTCTGTTTCTATTCTTGTTTTTACTTGTCCACTTGTCATTCTAGCAGGACTCCATGATTGCGTTTCTATTTTCCCAGTATTCTCACTACCTGCGTCCTGTTGGTGGTTATCAAGTCCCGTCTTTTAGATCTCTGGAATGTTTCTGAATCTTTTGGTTACTTGCTTCCCCACTACTGTTTTCCTAGCTTATTCACCCACTACCTATTGCCTGGACTATTATTACATTTCCAGGACACTATGCTTTTATCAGCTCCCTCCTTCAAAACATGCTCTGTACTTAATAGCCAGTTCACATCTGAATATCATTTCCTGGGCACCTACTAACTTATTTAATACACAAAGCACCTCTGAAATATACTTTCACACGTGAGTGAATTTGCCTCAGGAGAAACTGGTCCCTTGACTCTAAAAGCAGTGTTCCTTCCTCTATAAAATGCATTTCAAAAACACAGATTTAGTCTACCTCTCTTCAAAAGCATTGGTGTCTCCTCCTTGCCTCTAGAATAATCTAGATTCCTTAGAATGTTTTTCAAGATCCTTTAGAATCTCCTTTCGTGGTTGCTTTCAGGATTCATGCTCCCTAGTCCCTGCTTTGGAAGCAAGCACTAGTTCCTTGACATTACTGAAGTGTTCATGTACATTTTTGTGTACAATGCCCTTGCCTCCCTTTTCTACCAGCAGAGATTCTTGTCATCTTTAGGAACAATCTGACAAGACGCTACCCCTTTAAAGCTGTTTTTAAAATTTTCTAAGGTAGAATTATATAGAATGATGTGGAATTATGTGCTTCTTATCTGTGTTCATGGAATGATTTGATTATACCTGTAATCATAGTCCTGTCACATTATTTTTCCATTTAATAATAAACAATTACTTTTTTGTTGAATAGTGCAGTGTGCATACATTAAAAGTATATTTCCAAAGAATATAGTATGATTGGAAAATGCTGATTTGTACCAGTCAGCTAAGAAATGTTTGGTAACAAACAATCCCTATGTCTCAGTGACTTACAATTACACAAGCTTGTTTTTGCTCATATAAAATGTCCACGGCAGGTTGGCTACAGCCCTCCATTGCATCTTCGTTCTGGAACTGAAGCTGAAGGAGAAGTGTAGCTAGAAATTGCCCATTGAGAAACTACCCACTCTATAAAGGGTTGGGCCCTAGGCCTGGGGCACTGGTTGCCTAGTTCTAAGGGGAGTACTACATTTATCTTTAACATAAATATATAGGCAACCACTAATAAAAACTACTTTGTGGAAAATGACTGATTCCATTTGCTTTTTACTAGAAACTGGGTGAAAACTTTAGCTATGAGCCTTAAAGAATTGTATCATTTCAGATTTTAATTCTTTCAGCTTCTAAGTGCTGCTGACATTTTACAAAGTTTGGTCAAACATTCACCACATCTCATTGGTCTGCGCTGAAATGACCGTTTCCTATTTATAGACTCTGTCAGCTTATATAGGGAATTCTTACACTCTACAGCTGCAATTGCTCAAATATCAGTTTTCAATTAAGGTGACCTTATCAACTATATGTGCAGTCCTCAAATCAACTGCTGTCATTTATTGCCTTCAGACGCCAGTCTTGTTTTTTTTTGTATTACGTTGCACCTCTGCTCCAGCATTTCTTGTGATCTGCCTCACAAGCTACTAAAAAAGATTGGTTTGAAAGCTTGATTTATTTTGGCAGATAGGATGGCATTCAGATTTAGACTGAGCTTCAGAATGATCCTCCATGGGGAAGAACAATGCATGTTGTAATAGTTCCCACGTAATACTGTGAAAGATGCTATGGTTCTGGTTACCTAACAAGGTGAGGCAACACAGTATAAGGAACAGAAGCACAGACTCTGAAGTCAGGCTGTCTGACTGTCCAACTGAGGCCAGATTGTCTGAGGTTAGAGCCTGGTGGCTAAATACTGCCTAAGTATAGTTGGGAAATTCAATTAAGCTGTCTTTCTGAGTTGTCTCAATGGAAAAATGTGAATAATAATCAGTTACACTATGTGGTCATGGTGAGGTTTAAATAATGTGATACAGGCATACCTCATTTTATTGTGCTTTGTTTTATTATACTTTGCAGATGTGTTTTTTACACATTAAGTTTTTGCGGCAACCTTGCATTGAACAAGTTTGTCGGGCACCATTTTTCCTATAGTGAGTGCTCACTTTGTGTCTTTATGTTGCATATTTGTAATTCTCACATTATTTCAAACTTTTCCACTTTTGTTATATTTGTTATGGTGATCTGAGATCTTTGATGTTACTTCTGTAATTGTTTTGGGGCACCGCAAACTGCACCCATAAGATAGCAGGTTTTTTGTTTGTTTGTTTTTTTTGAGATGGAGTCTAGCTCTGTTGCCAGGCTGGAGTGCAGTGACACGATTTTGGCTTACTGCAACCTCCACCTCCTGGGTTCAAACGATTCTCTTGCCTCAGCCTCCTGAGTTGCTGGGATTACAGGCACGCACTGCCATGCCCAGCTAATTTTTGTATTTTTAGTAGAGACAGGGTTTCACCATATTGGCCAGGATGGTCTCGATCTCCTAACCTTGTGATCTGCCCATCTCGACCTCCCAAAGTGCTGGGATTACAGGTGTGAGACGATAGCAGGTTTAATCAATAAATGTTCAGTATGTTCTGACTGCTCCATTCACTGGCTATTCTTCTGTTTCCCTGTGTCTCTCCATTTCCTTTGGCCTATTTATTCCTTGAGACACAACAATATTGAAATTTAGGCCAATTAATAACCCTTCGTGGGCCTCTAAGTGTTCAAGTAAAAGGAAGAGTCACACGACTTTCACTTAATCAAAACCTAGAAATGATTAGGCTTAGTGAGGAAGGCATGTTGAAAGTCGATAGAGGCCAAAAGCTAGGCCTCTTGCATCAGTTAGCCAACTTGGAAATGCAAACGACAAGTTCTTGAAGAAAATTAAAAGTGCTACTCCAGGGAACACACAAATGATAAGCAAAGCAGCCTTAATGCTCATGTGGAGAAAGTTTTAGTGGTGTGGATAGAAGATGAAGCCAGCCACAACATTCCCTTAAGCCAAAGCCTAATCCAGCGTAAGGCCCTAAGTCTTCAGTTATATATACAGGCTCAGAGAGGTGAGGAAGCTACAGAAGAAAATTGGAAGCTAGCAGAGTTTGGTCCAGAAGTTTTAAGGAAAGAAGCTGTCTCCATAACAGAAAAGTGCAAGGTGAAGCAGCAAGTGCTGATGTAGAAGCTGCAGCAAGTTATCCAGAAGATCTAGCTCAGATCATTGAAGAAAGCGACTACACTAAACAAATTTTCCATTTAGATGAAACAGCCTTATATTGGAGGAAGATGGCATCTAGGACTTTCATAGCTAGAGAAGAGAAGTCAATGCCTCACTTCAAGGCTTTGAAGGACAGGCTCACTCTCCTGTTAGATGTTAATGCAGCTGGTGACTTTAAGCTGAAGCCGGTGCTCATTTATCATTCTGCAAATCCCAGAGATCTTAAGAATTATGCCAAATCTACTCTGCCTGGGCTCTATGAAGAGTGAAAAAAAGCCTGAATGACAGCACTTGTCTTCACAGCATGGATTACTGAATATTTTAATCCCACAGTTGAGACCTACTGCTCAGAAAAAAAAAATTCCTTTCAAAATATTACTTTTCATTGACAATGTACCTGGATACCCAAGATCTCTGATGAAGATGTATAATAAGAAGATAAATGCTTTTTTTTTCATGCCTGCTAGCAACATCCATTCTGTAGCCCATGGATCAAGGGGTCATTTCAACTTTGAAGTCTTATTATTTAAAAAATATGTTTTGTAAAGCTAGAGCTGCCATTCCTCTGATGGAGCTGGGCAAAGGGAATTGAAAATCTTCTGAAAAGGATTCCCCATTTTAGATGATTCCATTAATAATGTTTGTGATTCATAGAAGGAGATCAAAATAGCAACATTAACAGGAGTTTGGGAAGAGGTTGATTCCAATTTTCATGGGGGACTTTGAGGGATTCAGGACTTCGGTGGAGGAATTACCTGCAGATGTGATGGAAATAGCGAGAGAACTAGAATTAGAAGCGGAGCCTGAAGATGTGACTAAATTGTTGCAATCTCATGATAAAACTTGAGCCAATGTGGAGTTGCTTCCTACAGATGAGCAAAGTGGTTTCTTGAGATGGAATCTTACTCCTGGTGAAGATGCTGTAAACATTGTCTAAATGGCAACAAAGGATTTAGAATGTTACATAAACCTAGTTGATAAAGCAGCAACAGGGTTTGAAAGGATTGACTCATTTAGAAAGAAGTTCTACTGTGGGTAAAACGCTATCAAACAGCAAGGCATGCTACAGAGAAATCTTTTGTGAAACAGTCAATCAGTGAGGCAATGAGATTGCCACAGCCATTTCAACCTTCAGCAACCACCATCCTGATCAATCAGCAGCCATCAGCATCAAGGTGAGACCCTCCACCGGCAAAAAGATTATGACTCATTGAAGGCTCAGAGATCTGTTAGCATTTTTTAGCACTATTTTAAAATCGAGTCATGAACATACTGTGGACATGATGCTATTGCATGCTTAATAGGCTACAATATAGTGTAAACAGAACTTTTATATGCACTGGGAAACCAAAATATTCATGTGACTTGCTTTGTTGCAGGGATCTGGAACCAAACCCACAATATCTTTAAGGTATGCTTACATATTTAAAATACTTGGCACTGTGCCTGGGATATGGTATGTATTTTATAATGTGAATTATTCTCATTATTTGATGTTCATTGTGTTGGCTACTATCTTAGGAAGAATCAACTTATGTTGTTTGGCTAAAGACAATAACTGAATGGAAATTAGTAGGGGGATGTAAACTCAGTATAAGGACAAATTGTTTTGCAATGAGAACTAGCAAATAACGGAATGAGTTACCCCTCAAGGTAGCATACTCACTGGACATGCGATGAGGTAGAGTCTGAATGGTGATGCTCTATGATATTAAATGCCAAATAAATAGAATATGTTAATTATTTGCTAAGTGATTATTAATAGTGTAATTTTATTATGTTTCTCTGGATCCTCTTTTTATGCAACAATTTAGAAATATTTATGTATGGTAATCAGTTTTTATCCTTGTTAATTGCTCATGCAGCCTATGTAGTCTACCTTATATATCTACATAGGATTCAGATAACATCATTGTGTACATTGTAGCTTAAGGAGAAAAACTATAGTTAAAAAAAAAAAAACAAGGAAAGTGGAAATTAGATTTGTTGAAATAAATTACACAGTACTAGTTTCACTTGGTCTTTCTGAATGAAGCCCACACATCTGGAGTTTGCTTCGGATCCAAAAACATTTACAAAAGAGAGTCTCAATTTATTGTCATAATATGTATACCCATGGGGGATTGATTCCAGGACCCTCAGTGGTTACCAAAGTCTGAGGATGCTCAAATCCCTTATATAAAATGGTGTAGCATTTGCATATAATCTGTACATGTTCTCTTGTATTTAAGTCATCTTTAGATTACTTTTAATACCTAGTACAATGCATACACATTGCTTTATTGATGTGGCTTCAACATAGTACGTGGCATGTGGCAAATTGAAGTTTTGCTTTTTGGAACTTTGTGGAATTCTTTCTCCTCTGGAATATTTTTAATCTGTGGTTGATTGAATCTATGATGTGGAACCATGGATATAGAGGACCAAATATATATATATTTTATTAAGATTGTACCAATCTTATATATATTTTATTAAGATATACATATATATATATATATATATATATACCTAGCCACTTTTTATTAAGATTTATTAAGATTGGTACAATGTTTAAGTAAATGAATACATTTTATATGTATCTTGACTCTAGATAATTTCTATCCCCTTAATTCTGTATTCCATGTCCTTCCAGTACTCATATACACATATTTTACAATATTATGTTGCATATGTTTTATGGTCATTTGCTTTAGCTTGTGGATGCATAGGAGATTTCTAGAGCTAGACTGTGAGATCTTTGAGAGTAGAGAACATATTTTCTGCATCTTTATATCTCTCTATCCTTCCTTGCCTCTCCCATCATCAACCTAATGTACTTAGTGTATTGTCAAACATGAGTAGGCAAACAATGTTTACCAAAAGACTGAACTAACAAACTACTTAGCAAATGGAAACTAAAGCTCTAAAGGCTAATAGTTTATAAAATTCTTTTAGCCACCCGTCACTGAAACCTGCTTGTTCTTATGTCCTAAGAAAAGTATGTTTATACCATTTGGTTAATTGTTATAGAGATCAAAGGTAAATAATTAATAAAAATTCCACTTTTCTACATTGTTAAGTTCAAAGTAAATCATCCCGAGTCATTTGTTTCCATGAAGTAGTTTAATTTTGATAATTGGTTGGAAGATCTTGCCAATTTTCCTGCTTCTACAAAATTATTATGTAAGTTTAGTGCTCAAAATAATATAAACTAGATGCATAGACTGTACATGGATAGGTTATACACAGATAATAAAAAGATAATTTAAAAATAACAGTTTAATCACATGCATGCTACTGGAAATATGGCTAGAAATATATCTATATTTCTGTCAAATGACAGCTTGGAAGAACCTTTTTAAATAAGATTAGCTGGTTGAAATATCAGCTTGCTTTTTTTAAAAAAACTTTTTAATTGACAACTAAAAATGGTATATATTTATGATGTACAACATGATGTTCTGAAATACGTATACTGTGGAATGGCTACATCAAGCTACTTAACATATGCCCTCATATATTTACCATTTATTTGTGAGAACACTTAAAATCTAATCTGTTAGTAATTTTCAAGTATACAATACATTGTTATTAACTCTAGTCACCACGTTGTACAATAGACGACTTGAACTTATTCCTCCTATCAAAAATTTTATATCCTTTGACCAGTGTCTGTCTCCCCATCAACTTGCTTTTGACTGACACAGTTATACTGGATGGTATATTTACTGCTAATCATAGCTGAGCACATACTCTGTGCCAGAAACTGTTTCAAATTTTTGCCTGTTCAATACTATTTAAAATGGATCGTGTAACAGAAACTATTAGGATGTGCATGTGTTATTTTCAAGCAACTATCTGAGGTAGAAAGGATTGATATCTGATTTTTATAGATGTGGGAACTGAGACATCAAGAAGTTAAATAACTTGCCCTAGAAAAGTTATTGAAAGGGGTGGAACTGTAATTCGAACCAAAGCAACTAGACTTCAAAGCTGGCGATCTGAATGTTCTGTTTATATGTCATCTTTCCCTTATAGGTAGTTTTATGAAACAAAATAGTTTTTTCAAAAGTCAAAATTATTCTCTGAAAACTCAGCGTGCTATTCTTTCATTGTGTTTCTTGCAGGCGATTAATTTAGTTAATTAATTAATTTTTATTTTTATTTTTATTTTTTTGAGATGGAGTCTCACTCTGTTGCCCAGGCTGGGGTATAGTGGCATGATCTTGGCTCATGACAACATCCACCTCCTGGGTTCAAGCAATTCTCCTGCCTCAGCCTTCCGAGTAGCTGGGATTACAGGCGCCCGCCACCATGCCTGGCTGAGGTTTTTTTTTTTGTTTTTTTTTTGTTTTGTATTTTTTGTAGAGATGGGGTTTCGCCATGTTGGCCAGGCTGGTCTCGAACTCCTGACCTCAAGTGATCCACCTGCCTCAGCCCCCCAAAGTGCTGGGATTACAGGCGTGAGCCATCATGGCCAGCCCAATTTAGTTTTAATATACTCAAAAGTGTAAAGAAGATATATTTTCTTTTTTTTTTTTTAGTGAATATACTATTCCTCACGGGTCCCACACTATGACGACGTGGAGAAAATGATATTGAATTCAATTTGGTAAGCTTACCATATCTTTGACTAGCCTCTTGGGTAGCCCAGTCACTTTAGAAAAACTCAGCCTTCAGCTCCTTTTCCCTTCCTCCTGCTCCTCTTCAGTATGGGGTTGAAGGGTTTGGAAAGATAGTGAGATCTTGTGGAGTTGGTCTCTGAGCACGTGAGAGCTGATATCCAAAGCATCTATAATTTGTCTGGTTCTGTTTTTGAGTGTTCTTTGGGTCCACTGCTGAAACCTGTTGTAACTCATGGTCTCCGATGCCTTGACTTGGTGAAGCCTGCTGGTGTGCTAGGCTGATGAGGCCCAGGCCAGCTCTCCAGGGACTGTACTGTCTTACTGTGCCATCCCTGCCACCCCCTATTCATTGCTGATTGATAACCCTTCTTTATAGGACCATTTTACACATTACTACAACAGTACCACCTGAAAAGCTCTCAATCAGACCCACTGATCACCTCCCCACCTTGTGCCAAAAGGCACAAGCAGAAATTTCAGGGCCATGATAATTTAGGTCATGCTAGATGTAGCTTTGCTATGCCTGACTGTGGCTTCTCTAAGTGGCTGAGGTAACACTGGGCAGGTTGATTCTCCTTCCTTAGAGCTCCCAGTGGAAAGTGGAGTCAACGTACTTCAGTTTTTCTCTTTTTTTCTCAACTTGTATGAAATATTTTTCCCTTCTCAGGCTTTGGCTTTGTTATGGAGCAAGGTTTCTATGTTTTTTCTTCTTTCTGCTAGAAATAGTGAGCTTTTTCCTTAATGTTTTGATAAAGCTGGACCAGTTTCCTAAGTCATAGATAACTTCCTTCTGTCCTCTGCCTTTTTTTTTCTGTAGCTTATTTAAAAACCATTGAAAGGTACACCAGTCACTGTTTTAGCACTTATAAACAGTAGCTCATTTAGTTAAATTTGCATAATACTTATAACATCCCTATTAGATGAGTATTATTATCCTATCTCTTTAGAAGAGGAAACTGAGCACAGGTTGTTAAGTGTCTTACCCAAGGTCACACAGCTGCTAAGCGGAGGAGCCAGGACTCAAACCCTCGGAGACTAGCTCTGAGTCCATGCATCTAGTTACCATGCTACGTTGCCATCCACATAAAATAATGGCAGATGTGGTCATTGTATTACTGATAAGGAAACATAAAATTTGAATGATGTCAAAGATATTATATCCACTACAGGCTCATTAATTTGAAGTATGCTAACTCAGAGAAATAGGTCTGAAAGGAAAAGAAATCACTCAGAGAACTCTTGAGTTGAATAAATATTTTAATTGTCAAAATCGTTCTAGAGTTCAATTGGAAGAGGAGTAATCTCTATAGGTATATGCTTAAATAACATTACTGTAATGTGCAGGCTTACTGCCAGTTGCAGGGAAATAGTATTTTTTTTAATAAATACATGGGATGAAGAATTTGGCTGCTTATGTAGTTTGATTTAAGTCGTCTTGCAAGGACCATCTATTTCTGAATATCTCCCTCATGAATTAAATTCCTTAACTCTATTTCATCTAAACTTCTACTTAAGAATTCACTTGCAGGTGAAAACATATTTTGGAGTATGGGGGATTTGAAAGCAGACCAGTGTGACGTGATACAACTGAAGTTTTGAGGATGTGGGCAACAGAAAGGCAACCTAGGCGTTGGGAGAGAGACAGCACCAGGATGTATTAAGGTTGAATCATATGATATTGCTGGTATTCAACTCTTTGGACCTACAAAAATGTCAATTTCATGTGATTTAACCTAAAGAAGGAATATGAAAATTTAGTTTACTTTGGAATTTTGCCCAGGATTAGCCTATACTCAATCTATACCCTTATTTTATCCAATCCCATCTCTACCCTAACACTTTAATAAAAGTTAAACGTGATTTGAGGGAATATTTATTTTTAAACTTTTAACTTTACCTGTGAATGTAAAACCTCAGTATGTCGCCTAATATGTAAAAACTGTGTTTTTTAAACTTTTATTTTAGCTTTGGGGATAAATGTGCAAGTTTGTTATGTAGGTATATTGCATGTCACAGGGGTTTGATATACAGATTATTGAGTTACCCAGGGGATGAGCATAGTACCTGATAGGTAGTTTTTCCATCCTCCTCTTCCTCCCATCCTCCACCTTCAAGTAGGCCCCAGTGTGTGTTGTTCCCTTCTTTGTGTCCATGGTACTCAATGTAAAAGCTGTTTTTTAACTTGCATTTTAAGTTTACGAGAGGATGCTTGTGGACTATCTAGTGTTGATGGGCCACACCTTAACAACCTGTTCCTTGCAATAAAGGCCATAATTTACCTATTTTGAGACGTGATGTTAAAGAATGATATGACTGCAATTTTCCCAAGAAAAGATGAGAGAAAGGCTTTGTTTATATCTTACTCTTCTAAGGCTATTGCAAAAAGAAATGGAATGTGACTCAGCTTTGAGATTTTGGGGAAATGGGTGCTGTGATATTATTGTTTAAAATGTATCTGAACCCATACAATGTAAGATTTCTGATTGGTTTTAGAAGGAACTTCAGAGAACTATGCCTCTTAAAGTTTATTAGATATGTTACTTAAGATACAAATTTGGGAATAGTATCTTCTTTTTTAATGGATTAAATGTTTCAAGAATTAATGCGCATGCTGATTTTGTCATATGAGATATTTGAAGGCAAATCAGACCTAAAACATTTTTGGGCGTCTAAACTAGAATGAGGTTAGGTGTTCTTAAGTTATCTGATGTATCTTAGGTTAAGTTATACAGTGTTGTCAGCAAAAGCATAATGGTGGCCAATTTTTTAAGTATACCTTTCTTTTAAATTGTTTTATACTATGTTGGCTTACTTTCAGAGTATTTTAGTTTTCAGGTATGTTAACTCAAACATAGATTTATTTTATTTGTGAAGTTTATTTGTTTATTTTATTTGTGAAGTTTTACTTTTGTTTCTCTCAGACTTCGTGTATTAAATAACGTTTTAAGTAAAAACTGGGTCATCAGGATTTTTTTTAATATATTTAGAGATGAATTTATTTTACGCCTTATTCAGACCTGCAAATGAGACTCTAATTACTCCTGAGTACTCAACAGTAGACAATGCAACAGACTTACAGTGTCCTTGACCTAAAGCGTTACTCAAATCTTCATTCTCAAGACAAACAAGAAATGGATCTCTTTTTAAAAGTTTGTGCCCAATATTAATACATTAAATTTTAAAATATACTTTTATTCCTAATTAGAACATTGTCAACCTTATATTTAATACTGAAATGCAATTGTATTTAATCACTGAAACAAAAGTTCAAGTTTAAATTTAGCTTCAAAGTTATCATAATTAGCATATAGAAAACTGACATCAGTGATTTTTTAACTAAATAATAATAGTTTTGGTTATTGTAGCCCTGTAGTATAGTTCGAAGTTCGGTAACATGATGTCCAGCTTTGTTCTTTTTGCTTAGAATTGTCTTGACTATTTGGGCTGTTTTTTGGTTCCGTATGAATTTTAAAATAGACCAGTGGAACAGAATGGAGAGCCCAGAAATAAGGCCACACACCTACGACCATCTGATCTTCAACAGAGCTGATAAAAACAAGCAATGGGGAAAAGACTCCCTATTCAATAAATAGTCCTGGGATAACTGTCTAGCTATATGCAGAAGATTGAAACTGGACCCCTTCCTTACACCATATACAAAAATCAACTCAAGATGGATTAAAGACTTAAATGTAAAACCTAAAACTGTAAAAACCCTGGAAGACAACTTAGGCCAATACCATCCTGAACGTTGGAATGGGCAAAGATTTCATGAGAAAGACACCAAAAGCAACTGCAACAAAAGCAAAAATTGACAAATAGGATCTAATTAAACTTAAGAGCTTCTGCACAGCAAAAGAAACTACCAACCGATTAAACAGGCAACCCACAGAATGAGAGAAAATATTTGCAAATTATGCATTTGACAAAGGCCAAATATTCAACATTTGTAAGGAACTTAAATTTACTAAGGAAAAACAACCCCACTAAAAAGTGGGCAAAGGACATGAACAGACACTTTTCAAAAGAAGACATACATGTGGCCAAGAAGCATGTGAAGAAAAGCTCAGTATCACTGATCATTAGAGAAATGCAAATCAAACCCACAATGAGATACCGTCTCACACTGGTCAGAATGGCTATTATTAAAAAGTCAAAAAATAACAGATGCTGGTGAGGTTGCAGAGAAAACGGAACACTTAATGCACTGTTGGTGGGAGTGTGAATTAGTTGAGCCACTGTGGAAAGTAGCATGGCAGCTCCTCAAAGAGCTGAAAGCAGAACTGCCATTTGACCCAGCAATCCCATTACTGGGTATATACCCAGAAGAATATAAATCATTCTACCATAAAGGTGCATGCACATGAGTGTTCATTGTAGCACTATTCACAATAGCAAAGATATAGAATCAACCTAAATCAGGTGCCAGACACGTGATTCTCACTATAGGCCTTTGGGATAGGTATTATTATTATTTACAGATACACAGGCTCAGAGAAGCTGACCAGCCAGGAGATAAGGAATGGTCATCCTGTGCTTTTTTTTTTTTTTTTTTTTTTGAGACAGAGTCTTGCTCTGTCACCTAGGCTGGAGTGCAGTGGCACAATCTCGGCTCACTGCAAGCTCCGCCTCCCGGGTTCACGCCATTCTCCTGCCTCAACCTCCCGCATCCTGTGCTTTTAATCCTGGTTTACCACACTAGCACACTCCAAGGAGCACATTCTTTAAACATTTTTTTTTTAACTTTTTAAAATTTAAAATTAGAATTTTTTTTTTTTTTGCCTTTCACAGAGATACGGTTTCACCATATTGCCCAGGCTGGTCTTGAACTCCCGGGCTGAAGCAATCTGCCCACCACACCTCACAAAGTGCTGGGATTACAGGTGTGAGCCACCACACCCAGCCAAACAGCAGCATATTCTTAAACATTAAGCCAGTGTTTGCAAATTGTGGGCAGTTGTTTAGCTGGATCAAAATGACCAGGGGTGTGATTAAAAATGTCTATTGAGTCATATTTTCTGGGGAGTAAGTCCTGGTGAATCAGAACTATTAATGTGCATACAGTGTTTATGATACGCTCAAATTCAAGAACTGTACTAGGCCAGAGCTTCTCAAACTTTAGCAGGCAAGAGAATCGCCTACAGGGCTTGTTACAACACATTGCAGGCTTCAGAGTTTCTAATACAGTATATCTATGGTAGGGTCTGAGAATTCCCATGTCAAACAAGGCCCTAGGTGATGCTGATATTGCTGGCCCAGGGACCATACTTTGAGAACCACCGTACTAGGCAATACTGTGGTAGACACAAAGAAGATATCATTGCTTAGGGTAAAACACTTTTCATAAAATCCTTGCATTCTTTTGCCTTGTTAATGTCATAATAGATTGTGTGTATGTGGAGATTGTTTCAATCATTTCTGTTTTCTTTTCAACTGCAGTGTTGTGATTGCTCTGTTTTTTATTGACATGCACACCTGTTATGCATTTAAGAGCTGCATCACACTTTTTCCTGGAGTCCTAAGATGCGACAATTAACACTTGTTACTGCTTTGCTAGGTTAAAAAGCAAAGCAAGGAATTGTTGAGGCTTCTGTTCATTTAGGAAGTAGACATACAGCACTCTACGAATTTAAAAGGACATAATCTAAAATGGCATGCATCCTCTGTCTGTCATCCAGCCCCCACATAACCCCCTTCCCATCAATGGATGGTTGCTTGAGCATAGAGCCAGGTACAGTAAAATGCTTCGACTGGGGTATGTAGCAATTATTCTCTGAGTCGCTGAAGTCTTGCCTCACCAGAGAAAGCCAGCTGATGCAATTCAGCCTGAAGGCCTTTTCAGCAGAGCATCTGTTTTTTTTGATACACTTTGCCTATTAATTTTTATCTCCAATGTGTTGGAACTGAGAAAAAAATTCTCCTCCTTGATGCCTGTCTCTGCCTATTTCTCATGTAGGTATCATTGATGCTTCTACGAAGCATATCACCAGAAAGCAAAAAATTTTCTTTGTTTCTTAAATATTCTCTTTGTATAACTGTATATTTAACAAGAGTAGATTATATAATCTTGATATTTTCCAGCTTGTGATTCGAAAGTTCTGCATACATTTATGTATGTACTTATATATATTTATTATTTATTATATGAGATTGAGATATTATTATATATTATATATGAGATACGTTTTTATATATGAGATATGTTTTATATATATATATATATTTTTTTTTTCTTTTTTGGAGGGGATTATTCCTCCAAGACAGACATATAAACTTTTACTCAACAAATTTATTCTAAACACATTTTCTTCTATAACATAACTATCTTCATTTCTAGGAAGCTATAATTGGGAATCTTATTTTCAGAGGAAATCTGTTTTTTAACTGCCACGCTACTCTTAATTCAAAGCGAACTGGCAAGGTGAAACAATTTCCACTCCTATTGAATTTACCCAAGATCTTCTCAACAATGAAACCAACACAAAATTGTCACTATAGAAACCACAGTAGACATAGAGATACAGTTTCAAAAGGACAGTGTTGCCTGGAACACAGACAGGTAGGGTTTTCTAAAACTCTTCAGTCATACATTAAATTTTGGTGATAGTGAGGAATTTTTAAGAAAATTAAGTTCTGAAGATGCCTAGGGATAGAAGAAATAAAACTTTGACACTTTTCTGAGTTGTTTATATTATATAACTGCCTTAGGGTTTTCAGAAGGGATTATACTATGTTAGGTCTGTTGAAGATGGCATTTTACAAGCTACCTAAATGAGATTGTAACACTAATATTGCATTGAAAGATATTATTTTTGCATTTTGTATGGAAAAAAAATCAGTCATATCAGTCATTTAATCACTGGATTTGTTTGCTTTGAAGGGGCAAATGGTTTTACCCTTTAAATATTTTATATTAGATAGTATTATGTCTGCTTGTTTTATTATTTTAATTGCATTTTACCTTTCTAATTTTTTAAATAAAGTGACGCTGATAATAAGATTCTGAACCTTAAGTAATCTCTCCTATTCCTTTGTTTATTTAATGTCATACTTTTAAGTTGGTTTAATATAGTGTTGAGGACAGTAAATAAAATAATAGCATCTACTGTCTTTGTCTACCTAAACTAAATAATTTATGTTTGAACTACTGAGCAGCTTAACGATAGAATGAAATGATGAAATGGAAACACAAAAACTGCTCACCCTGATAACAAGCCATATCATTCATCTTTGTCAAAAGTCAGTAGGTATCATGTTCTTTTGTTTTACCGATATACTATTGAACCAACCTAAGAAAGTGTGACATCAGATAAACGCAGGTACAGAACAAATTACCTATCACTGAATCTTATTTTCTTTTTCTCCCTCCTTTCTTTTACTTATTCGGAGTTCAAACAGAAGGGAATGTAATTTACATACTGTTGATGCCCAAAAGAATTTTGGCTTTAAACAATTTCCCATGTCTCATCCTAGAGTAAATAGTTGATTTATGTATTCACTGAAACTAAATGGGCAAAAGAATTATTAATGATTAGTGAGTTATTGTGGAATATTGCCCTAGGGAAGAGAGAAAGAGATCAGAGAGCTCTGGTCCCTTCGCTCTACCAGAGCTTCTGATAAAAACCTCTTGGCATTGTTGACTATTTATAGCCTTTTTGGGCTATTCATGCATTTTATTACTAAAAGAAATTGCAAATAGCACAATTTGTAATAAATGGAATTTTTGCGTAGCAGAGCCTTGAGCACTGAATTCTGGAGTTAATTTTATTGGCATGAGTTACATTTCTCACTAGAACCCACTTCTAAGAAGCACCACGCCTGCAGATCAAATCTTACCTTGGACTTACTTGAGCTTCGTGTTGTTTCATTGCTTATTACTAACTCTCAATTCCAAGCCCCACAACAGTAAAATTTGGCCTCCATAAATGCCTGCTAGAGAAATGAAACTGGAATAGTGTTTCTAATTTGGGGTACATGCTTCTTTGAACATTTATGGAATTTAAAATGATTTGGTGGATATTAGGAGAGGTCAGAATTGTAAGGAAATGTGGAAGGAAATCTCTTGTTAGGCTTTGCACAGCTGAGCTATCTGATGATTAGGAATAGACTCTCTGGCATGTTTTGGTCAGATGCTTTCATGACTAAAAACATGTAATACAAGCTAATCTACCACCTACAAATTACAACTGGGAACAGGTCGTAAAGTTCTCACACATTCCCATGAACGTATGATTTGAGAAACAATCAAATTTATGGATTGATGTAACTCATTCAATTTCAATTGTGTACAATTCATCAAGTTTTCATGTGTTTCTTTAAATGTATGATGTTAGAAATTTCAAATTTGTGAGTTAATGGGATATCTCCAATTGATATAATAAAAACAAGCAGTTTTAATTAGTTACTACAGATATCCTCATACCAATGAATTGTGTATTAATACCAAAGAGGAAAACACATTGACCAGTTTAACTATCTTCAGGAAAATAAATTGAATTAAATAATTATTGAATGTGATGGTCGAATGGCGAAAGATCTAGGCCATGGACACTTGCAGCACAAAGAGCTGGATAGAATACTCCTAGTATGAAGAAACTTTCTGAAAAACCCTGATAGCTCAGTGTTCCCATTCGTGGGTATTCAACTTTAAGTTGAGAATCATTTTTTAGTACAGTATTAGTAATTGTCTAGTGTTGATTGTTGCCTACAGCTGCCTACTTGTCACTTTCTTTCACCAGGAAACACAGGACATTTAGCATAGTGCCTGGCACATAATTTTTGAAAAATGAGAGAACAAACGACTAGATAAGTGAGTATGAGTAAGTAAATACATACCCATGCCAGTAATCTTGTTCCTGACTTAAACTGCATGCTCTGGGGGGATAATACAATGTCCCTCTCGGGCACATGGCACTCAGGTGCACAAGGAGGCTTCTCCCAACTCCTTCCTTCCTCTGACTTGAGTCTTCCCGTGCAGGGTTGCTGTCAGCTGGGCTCAGTTGCAGGTGTCTCTTCTCTCAGTGTCTTCTTCAACTGTCTGGAGGCATGCAGCATTTCTCAGCTATCCTGGGGTATATCTGAAGGGATATAATGATGCCTTCCTCTAGACAAGTAATGGGTCTTTTAGAAGATTATAGTACGTTAGCTAGGAAAGTGTTGCATCACGAGCTACTCTAACATAACTTAATAATTTCAGCTATAGTTGCTACCATTCACTCTTGTTCACAAGTAAAAAAAAATGTGGAATCTTTCCCTTACTGTGTTTTTGGTTCTGCTTCTAACAGAAAGAGTAGACACAAATTTTGAAGCTGTACTTTGTCAAATGATCATGATTACAATGATACTTGGAAAAAATTGGGGCGGCTATGATTCTAATTCTCTGACTTAAGGCAGCAGATTAACTCAGTTGATTTTAAGTTTAGTGCCCACTCAAACCTGAGTTAAGAAAGTAAATTAACTCAGTTGGTCTTAAGTTTAGTATCCCATGAGGCACCCCTAGCATATTATGCAAATTAGGTATACATAAAAAGTCAGAGGCCTGCATCGACCACAATGAATCTTCACAAAAAGAATCTAAAACTGATAGGAAATGAGAAGAAAAATGTTTTTCCTTTTTTCAATATGTGATAAATTATTATACAAAATAATGCTATCTGAGTGTCCCAACAAATAAAAATATTTTTATTTTCTCTTACCAAATGCTCACTTTATTGTTCTAAGGTGTCTGAAAATTGTTTTATTGGGAATTTGACTTTTACCTCTATAATAATTATAGTACAAGAAACATGCTATGATTCCAGGGACATACATGTCTGGTGACTGAAAACTACTTGGCGATGAGGAGCAATAGGTTGTATTTAATTAGTTTTGGCATTGCAATTGGGAGAATGGCTCTAGGGATTTATCTTTTGAATTTCTACTTTTATATCTGCAAAATAAAATGACAACACTTGGCATAAATAAATTTATCTCATATAGGTGGGGTCAAAAGCAACCACTATATTCCTGGGTGTACACACACTGGGCATTCTTCAAATACTGTTGGCTTAATGAGGAACAAAATGACTTCACATGCAAAGAGCTTTGGCTTCCTGGAACAGAGCCATCCAATACAAGTATAATGCAAATCACTTATGTAATTTCAAATTCTCTAGTAGTCACATTCAAACAGTAGAAAGAAGCAAATATAATTAATTTTAATACTATATTTAAGCTAGTATATCCAAAATATTTTATTTCAACATGTAATCAATATAAAATCTATAAAATCTTTTAACTTTTTAAAATACAAAGTCCTTGAAATTGCTGTTTGTTTTATACTCCCAACATATTTCAGACTAGCCACATGTCAGGAGTTCAATAGCTGCATGTGGCTCATGGCTAGTGTTTTCGGAAACAAAATCCTAAAAAAGTAGGTGGATGCTCGCTGTAGACATAGAAATGGTCATCACCCAGTCTTCCCACGGTGACTTTTCAAATGCATGCAGGGATTTGACAACCTATTTGGTGAGTTTATACCAGTGATTCTCAACTGGGGCTCTTATGTTCCCTAGGAGACATTGGGTGATGTCTAGACTATTTTTGGATGTCACAACTGGAGAAGAGGGGTACTACAATCATCTAGAAGCCAAGGATGCTGCTAAGGATCCTACATCCTACAATGCAGAGGGCAGCTCCCATAGTCAAGAATGATCCAGCCCAAAATGTCAGTGGTGCCAAGATTGAGGAACCCTGATTTATACAGAATTGCCTGTTGCCGGAAAAATATGATGAGTGTCTACATTTTGTGATGGTTTAGCTGTGGCCCTCTGAAGCCCAGAAATGTGATATCTTTTTGAACTCATAAATATTTGAGATCCTTGGCAATATGGTTTGGCTGTGTTCCCACGCAAATCTCATCTTCAATTATAGCTCCTATAATCCCCACGTGTTGTGGGAGGTACCCAGTGGGAGGTAATTGAATCATGGGGTGGGTTTTTCTTGTGCTATTCTCATGATAGTGAATAAGTCTCACAAGATCTGATGGTTTTATAAAGAGCAGTTCATCTGAACATGCTCTCTTGTCTGCGTCCATGTAAGACGTGCCTTTGCTCCTTTTTTGTTTTCAGCCATGATTGTGAGGCCTCCTCATCCATGTGGAACTGTGAGTCCATTAAACCCCTTTTTCTTTATAAATTACTCAGTCTCTGGTATTGCTTCATAGCAGTATGAAAATGGACTAATACACTTGGTAAATATAGTTGTTTTCAAGAATGAGAAACAATTATCCTATTACCCAGACAACCCAAGTGGCATATGTAAAATCAGAAGCTGGAGAGTACATCAGAGAAGTCCTTATGAGGCTTTGATTCACAGTAAAGCGCCAAAGTTTGGAGAACTAAATAGTTGAACCAAGCAGTCTTCTGGTCAGCTTGTAGATTCTGTGGGTGGACAACCTAGAGACCATAAAAGGAGTTTAGGGGAATCTACCAAGTTCTTTGTTCTGATTTTTCAGGCTAATAAAAATTCAGTCAGCCTAGTTTAACCACACGTTTCTCTTTTTTTTTCCGACTACATTTACACCTTCATAATTCAAGATGACTTTGTAAATAATTAGGGAGAAGCAAAGGCTTTCCATGCCTGGTGAGCTCAGAATGACTGCCTAGATGAATGCAAGTTGTCTTAGCTCTGTGATAGGAGTTTTCCTGTGCTACCCTGGTTTCACGTGTCTTGAAGATGTTAATCACTAATCACTCTAACTCATTTAAAGCAAAAAAAAAAAAAAAAAAAAAAATCACTTATGCCAAAAACTCAGAAGATGAAATGTCATTCTAAGTAGATTCATACAAAGAAAATCAGAGAAAATAAATAATTTTTTAGTGCTAAACATAGTGTTTTAGATTTCTCTTGCTGTATAGCAAATTACTGCAGAACATGAATTTGTTATTTCATCATTTCTGTGGGTCAGGAGTCCAGAGGCCTGAGAACCGGGGTGTTCACTGGTATAAATCCCAGAGGTGGAAGGCCCACGAACTCTGAATTATTATTTTTTTTTTTCTGAGATGGAGTCTCGCCCTGTCGCCCAGGCTGGAGTGTAGTGACGTGATTTCAGCTCACTGCAACCTCCGCCTCCCGGATTCAAGCAATTCTTCTGCCTCAGCCTCCTGACTAGCTGGGACTACAGGCACGTGTCACCACGCCCAGATAATTTTTGTATTTTTAGTAGAGACGGGGTTTCACTATGTTGGCCAGGCTGGTCTCAAACTCCTGACCTCGTGATCTGCATGCCTCAGCCTCCCAAAGTGCTGGGATTACTGGTGTGAGCCACCATGCCCGGCCATGAACCTGGAATTCTAATGTCCAAGGCAGGAAAAGATTGATATCCCAGCTCCAGAGGACAGAGTGAATTTGCCTTTCCCCTGCCCTTATGTTCTCTCAGTGCCCTTGACAGACTGGATAATACTCACCCATACTGGTGAGGGGAGAGCTTCCTTACTGAGTCCACTCATTCAAATGCCAACCTCCTCTGAAAACACTCCCACAGATACACCTAGAAATAATGCTTTACAAGTTATCTGGGTATCCCATGAGGTTGACACCTGAAATTAACCATCATACCTTCTTATTTGCAGCTGGTAAAATATGATTTTTATCTTTTAGATTTAAAAACATGGCAAAAAGGTGGTATCTTTTTTTTTGGGATTGTTTTTGGGTGGTTCTCTGGGCCCTCTGTGAATCTATATTGAAACTGTTTTTTAAGTCAAGAAAACAATTTGAATAACACTAATTTCATTTCGGGTCCCTTCTCTTTCCTGTAATATCTCTACTACTAATCTTTTGGATGAACTATATCATTATAGATTATTAGGACTATTTTCTCAATTTCCCTTACGTGACTGTTGCCACATTTTATAGATTATTTTGATGTAGACATGTAGTACTAATGTATCTTTAGCATAACTGATTTGTTGCTGTATGGCATTAGATTTTTCTCTATTATAGATCCTAAATAAATTTATAAAAGTATCTACAGTTTATTGGGTATATAATGTTCCTTGATCTGTCTTAAGGGCTCAATCAGCATTATCTTATTCAATTCATATAGCAACTTTCCTTTGATTGTGTTATTATTCTGATTAAACAGAAAAATCTGAAGGAGAATAGAGTTAAATGGCTTGGTCAAGACCACAGGGATAAAAAGTTATAAAGCCATGCTTCAAATTCAGCGTGTCTGCCCTGTTTTGTGTGTGTGTCTGTGTGTTTAAATCACAGTATGTTCTTCGTCTTGGCTATCATTACTTCCATTTTAAAAAATAATTAGAATAAGTTTGCTTATATTTGTGTGCGACTCTTGATATTTATGCTCCTACTTTTTGGAGTCTACTTGCTTATGGTCTGCTCACTTTTTAAATTTAGATTTTTGTTAGGTTTATCTTGTGTCTTGTTTGCGTGTGTATTATCTTTCTTCTTCCTTCATTCTGACCTGTTTTATTTCTTTTGCCTTATTTTGCCTCCTAAGTGCTAACCCTTCTTCTGGATTATAACATCATTTGCATAAAGGCATTTGCTGATCTTGGAGCAAAAAGAAAAAAAGCATAATGTCTTTGCAAATAATGTCTTCACTTATGTCCACACTGGCCAGATGTGGTAATACTGAGGTTCTGATGTAAGAGCCTGATGCTGTGTCAGCATTGGTCAGCTCACCCTAAATCTATATAATGCATAACCTGTGACATAATAAACAATTCACCATTGTGAGAGAGAAACAAAGAGAAGCACCAAATGTGATTATAAGCTACAGAATTACAGTCCTTTATTTTATGAGTGTAAAAATACAATACACCTAACAAGTATTCAAGTCCTAGTTTGTTGGTTTTCAGCACCCCCCCTTTTTTTTTCAGAGAAAAGATGCCCCAAGAGGCCAGATATGGGAAAATATAAATCTGGATTTTTTTGGTTGTTAACTTAGTCTCTCTGTTGTGACTCAAATAATATTAAATGCATTTATTGTTTGACTTAGCTTAGATTAGGGACATGAGTGAGACCTCACTCAGAGTATACCTCTTCCAGGTCTGGCACCTTTACAACAGCAACTAAATATAATTTTGCTTCAGTTTGGGTTTCCCATGCATAAAATATAAAGCACATAGAATTCACTTTATTAATGCATCTCCAAGATTTCTAAACTTTTGTAACACTTGGTATTAGTTGAAGCATTAATATAAACCCAGCTCAAATACTTCACTCTGTAAGGGTGTATCGTTTTATTTAAATAAGATTAGCTATTTTTTGAACAAAAATAGGACAGAACTATGACAGCCTCAAACAAAGAAAGAATGCAGAGGATGGCAGAAGGAAATAATTGTAACAGGTGATTTTTGCTTTGCAATAGAATTTTGTGGTGAGTGTCTTTCTCTCTCACTTCTCTCTCTTGCTCTCTCTTTCTCTCTCTCTCTCTGTGTGTGTGTGTGTGTGTGTGTGTGTGTGTGTTATTTTAAATTCTGGCCTGAAAGTCAAGATACACTAGTTAGACTGGTTCCCAAGCACAGCTATGTCATGGGTTGGATGTTTATGCAACATATAACTTTACCAAAATTGTCTTTAGTAGTTACTTTGGAATAAGAGATGTTTGGGGTGAATTGTGTCCTTCATCACAATTTCTATTAGGTAGATGAAACTTTTTATTTTCCTACAACTTGTTCCTTTTTATTTTATTGAGCTAAAATTGAAGTGCAATAAACTACATATATTTAAAGCTTACAATTTCAACAGTTTTGACACAGGTACACACCCTTAAAGTCATCATCACAGTCAAGTTAGCAAACATGTCTGTCATTGTACACATTTCCTTGTACCTCTTTGAAATTCATGTCTCCTTCCACACCAACCCCAGGAAACACCAACCTGCTTCCCATCACTACAAATTGGTTTTCATGTTAGAGAATTTATACAAAGGGAATCATATAGTATATTATCTTTTTTGACTGGTCTCTTCTACTTGACATAATAATTTTGAGATTCATCCATATTATTACATATATTAATAGTTCATTCCTTTTTATTGCTGAGTAGTATTCCACTGTATGGATATATTTTAATTTTGAGTTTTTCAAAGTATTTGGTTATAAGAAAGCTGCTATGAATATTTTCATATTCAAATGTGGGCACATTTGTTTGTATCTCGTGGGTCAATGGCTAGAACTGGAATGGCTGGATGGTATGGTAGGTGTATTTTAACATTTTAAGAAGTGACTGAATGGTTTTCCAAAATGTTTGTCCCATTTTACATCCCCTTGGCACTATATGAGAGTTCCCATCCCTCTTCATCCTTGCCAACAGTTGGTATGGTCAACCTTTTACATGTTAGCAAATCTCATGCATGTGCAGTGTTATCTTTCTGTGGCTTTGGTTTGCATTTTCTTTATGACCAGTGACATGAAGCATCTTTTCCTGTGCTTATTGACCATTTATATATCTTTGCTTTTGTGAAATGTTCATTCAAAATTTTTGCCCATTTAAAAATTTGAGTTGTCTTCTTCTTTAGTTGTGAGAGTTCTTTATGTATTCTGGATACAAATTCTTGTGTGCTAGATGTATTGCCAATATTTATCCCCAGCGTATATCTTGCCTTTTACATAATTAATGGTACTTTTCAAAAAGAAAAAGTTTTACGTTTTGATGAAATCCAGTATCTCATATATATATATATATATATATATATTCTATCTTTGCTTACCCCAAATATATATATTCTCTCTTTGCTTAACCCAAAGTTGTGAAGATTTTTGCCTCTGTGTCTTTCTAAGAACTTTTGTAGTTTCAGGTTTTACGTTTAGATCTGTGTTCTATTTCAAATTAACTTTTGTAAGTGTTGTACGGTAAAAGTTAATGTTATTTTTTTTCCATATGGACTTCCAGTTGATCTAGCACCACTGTTGAAAAAACTTTTATACCTCCACTGAATTACTTTGGAACCTTTATTGGAAATCAGTTAATCATGTGGATTCACTATTTTTTTTTTTGCTTTTGGTTTCCTCTCTTACTCATTTCACACTGGCACAAAGCCCCTTGGGTTCTAGTACCACAGTTCATACATTTGTCATATTTTACCTAAAAATATCTGAATGATAAAATTCTCCCGAATTCTTAACATCCTCTAAGTATGTTACTGCTCACAGCATGCTTTTGTGCCATCAGGATACAATGTATGGTGAATGTCCCATCCGTGGCAGAAAATCGAAGGCCAAGGAAGTCACTGTCAACTACAAGATAGTTGCTCTTGGTAATATGTGGTCAGGCAATTTTCTCACACTTGGTGCAGGAAAAGAGTATGTTTTTGGATTTCTTCTACATCTGAAGGAAGTTTGGAACATTTATCAGTTACATTTTATAATTCAGATTAAACAACTCCTTTTAGGTGCGGAAAAAATAAATCACACTTCCAAGTCTATGGTTCTCAACAAGGGGAAGGGTGAGTTTTGCTTCTCAGGGAGGCAATGTCTGTCAAAAATGACACACTTTTCGTTGTCACTCCTGGCATCTAGTGAGTAGAGGCCAGGGATGTTGCAAAATAGCCCAAGATGCATAGGACAGTCTCCATCACTCCTACACAGAAGAAATCGCTGGCCCCAAATTTCAGTAGTGTTGCTGTTGAGAGACTCTGCTTTAAGTATACAAATACTTAGATCCAAATCCGGCCCAGAAAGTATTCCTATACCTTCACTCCCTCTAACACTTAAGAGGTTAAAATAAGATAGTTTCGTGATTTCTTTTTAACTAAATGGCTGTTGTACATGTAAAACAATCTTAGTCACTTTTTTCACCCATGACCCTCTGGGGGTCATATTTTTACTTTGTCGGCTGTGTCACCGTGTGAAGAGTAGTGGACTTGGGTCAAAACACATGGACTCTATTCATGCCTCCAACGGATCCCAGAGGCACTTGAGTTAAAATGAGAAGATGTGGTTTGCTTCTAGACTGTTTTCTGTCACATGCTGGCTTGTATGTCCTCAGGAAAGCCTCTTAAAAATTCCCTGAGCTTCGAATAGGAATAATTATAAATTTTAAAAATTTAAATATAAAAATATTGAGCTTTAAAATGGGAATGAACTTTAAAATGGGAATAATTTCATGGACTATTTTAAAGACCAATTGAGATAAAGCATTACCCATAGAATTTTAATAACAGTAATATTTATTATTAATACTTAACTATGTTCATATATGAAACATGTTTACCATCAACTTGCAATCTTAGCAACTTTTATGTTCTTCCTCTAATTCGGAAGGATTTTTTTTTTTTTTTGAGACAGATGTATTTTTAGTAGAGACAGGGTTTCACCATGTTGGCCGGGACGGTCTCCATCTCCATCTCCTGACCTTGTGATCCTCCTGCCTCAGCCTCCCAAGTGCCAGGATTACAGGTGTGAGCTACTGCGCCCGACCAGGAAGGATGTTAATTGGTGTCAATACATTCTCATCATTCATAAAGTGTTTCTTATGTTAGCAAAGGAGTTATATTTATTAAATATAGAATAAAAACAGGATTATAAAAAAGTTTGTATATGTTTAAGGGATCCAAATGCAATTTTGTTGCATGGAGATATTTCTTAGTGGTGAAGTTGGGGCTTTTAGTGTATCCATTACACACATACTG
Source organism: Symphalangus syndactylus (assembly GCF_028878055.3). Classification (NCBI taxonomy): domain Eukaryota; kingdom Metazoa; phylum Chordata; class Mammalia; order Primates; family Hylobatidae; genus Symphalangus; species Symphalangus syndactylus. The sequence goes on from NC_072445.2 coordinate 60,942,580, forward strand.
CACATCGCACTGGGATTCTTTTTATTTATATATTCCTAAGATCAATACATTCTATGTGTTAGAGGAACGGAAAGAACTAATGGAGTAGTGTTTTCTGGAGGAGTAGACGTTGATCTAGGCTTAAAGGATGGAAGGACTCTAGACAGGCAGACACTGGAGTAGAGGGAATAGCATCAAGAAAGAATTGGTGCCTCAGATTCTCTTTGGCGAGTAGGATTCACATTCTCTGGAAACCAAATTGTTTATTGATTCTCCGGGGACTGCTTCAGTATGATAGCAGTGATTTTATCATGGTTTAAGTTTTTCATTTTGTTTCATAGGTTGGTTGCCCATGTTTTCTTCAATAACTAATATTGATGATGAAATAAGTCTTAGAAACAGACAAAAAGACTGTAATACTTGGCCACTCTGTAGACATTTTTAATTGATTTATTTTGCCCTGGAAAATGTAACCATATGGTAGCAGTCAGTTTCCACCTAGGGCAACGCTTCAAAATCCTGATTCTGGATGAGAGTGGTGATGTTCCTTTGGCATCATCTTTTCCTCTGGTTCCACTCATGACCCATCTCCACTCCCCGACCCCAGCTAATTCAAGAACTGTGATAACTCAAGCTAAATGATTTCACTGATGACTCTCAAATAATACTTTTAAAATATTCATTATTAATTCCACAGGTAATAGAAACTGAAGAAAGTAAACAACCAGCATGATCTCTTACAATGGGTATGTTTTTATGTAGTTATAATATGTGTCACCAAACAACATTCAAGCTGTTAATATCTGGAAATGCAGACACCTGCTTTCTCAGTTAGCACTGAAGGCAGACGTAACACCTCACAGAGTGGCCTAAGGAATACTCCCAGGGACAGTGGTTTGCTATGGGTGTGGAGACTGGAGACTTGAGAGATTTGAGGGTTCGTGAAGATCCTTCTGGTCCCGTCAGCGCCCTGCTGCCTCCTCAACTTGTCTGGTCCTCTTGGGAGTAAGGACACATTTCTTGGTGGTTCCCAGCTGTTCAGACTGCAGGTGTGAGAAATTGGCTGAGAAGGACGTCAGAATTCTCCCAGATGGGCATAGGGGACAGTGCGTAGAAAGAAATCCTCGAATTTCCTGTGCACCTTCACTTCTGGTTGAAGAATCCTCTACTTCCTGTACATCTTCATTTCTGGTTGTTCCTGGATTATTATTATTTTCTCATTTCAGTCAATCAGTCTCCTTCTCAGTATAACACAAGAGAGCTTTAAGAAAGAATAGAGAAACTTTTGTTTACTGTAGTTTATTTAAATTACTTCTCAGGATAGTGCAGCATGTTTATTTGTCATTGAATAGGTATTTCTGCTGTTTAAATTCAATAAACAACTTACTTGCAAGCCTCACTGTGGGTGGACTAAAAACCAATTTTTACTAGTCATTCACACTGAAACACAATTTCAATGTGGTAGGTAAGATATTTCAATCTAGTAGGTAAGCTCTGTGTGTGCTTGTGTGTGTGAGTGTATATGTTAGTGTGTGAGAAAGTGTGAGTGTGTGAGGACATATGTGTTTGTGTGTGACTGTGTGGGTACATATGTGTTTGTGTGTGACTGTGTGTATATGTCTTTGTGTGAATGTGTCTAAGAGTAACTGTGGGAGTGTGAGCATATATACGAGGGTGTTATGCTTCTGTGTGTGTGAGAGTGTGTGAGCATGTAAAAACAAGGCAGAATATGAGAGGCAGCCCTGGTAGTGGAAAGCATCTTGGATTGGGAACCTGAAGATCAAGGTATATGCTAAGACATGGTTTTGCTGTTTCTTAACTGTGTAAACTTGAAAGTATTTTTGAGGTTTTGTTTCTTTGTCAAAAACTGACACCTATTCAACTCATATTTACCAACTGTCTTCTATGTGCCGAGCATACAATGAGGTAACAGTAATGATATTTTTCTCACTGGCAACACTGAATTGTTAAAGCCACAAATAAGACGTGGTAGTCAGGAAGCCTTGAGATTGCTATGAAATTTTCTAAGTGGCATCATCTTATAACAAGCATGAATAGTGATGCAAATTATATGCTACATAATTCAAAGGTAAAAACACAAATGAAGATCAATACAACCTATGTGTTAGAGGAATGGAAAGAGCTAATGAAGTAGTGTTTTGTTGAGGAGTAGATGCTGACCTAGGCTGGAAGGATGGAAGGACTCTAGACAGGCAGAAACTGGAGTGGAGAGAATAGCATCAAACAAGAATTGGTCCCTCAGATTCTCTTTGGCAAGTAGAATTCATATTCTCTGGAAACCAAATTGTTTATTGATTCTCTGGGACTGCTTCAGTATGATAGCAGTGATTTTATTATGGTTTAAGTTTTTCATTTTGTTTCATAGGTTGGTTGCCCATGTTTTCTTCAATAATATCACAGTGTTTGTAGTGAACACTTCATTCATGAGGTGGAGGCTTGTACCTCTTGAACATTTCTTGGCTTTGTGTTAGCCTTTGGTTGTTTCTAAAACCATTCCCTAGGCCTGTAATACATCCATGCCTCTTGTCTGCAGAAAGTTTGAAAGTAGTGAAGTTGATCTAAACATTTTTGTGAACAAGTGAGCAGTAAGTACAGTTTCAAAGCTGCAGCAGCTGTTTGTGTCTTTGCCTTGCAATCTGGTGTCTTAACTGGAATTCTTTATGTCAGAACATAATCTACTTAAAAAGTTTCCATTTATGTCACAAATAATAAACTTGATGGCTCTTTACAACATCTAAACAGTCCCCTTAAGCTGGCTCTTCAGATGATAGTCTTCTTTCTCCAATGAAAGACTCAAAAAGTAATCCCTTTAGGTTTCTTATGAAATATTCATTCTTTGGTATGACTGCTAAAAATGTAATTGGCAAGCTGTGTCTCTACCATATCCACAGCCTATAGTATTATTAAATATGAAGTATGATACTCAAGTATATCCTACAGTTTAGGTTTAAAATATGTATGCTATGTGTATAAAATAAATTATAAGACACACACACACACACACACACACACACACACACGCACACAGTCTAAGAGGATAGAAAGTTTTTAAAGAAAGTTGGTGGATTGCCTGAGGTCAGGAGTTCGAGACCAGTGTGGCCAACATGGTGAAACCCCATGTCTACTAAAAATACAAAAATTAGCCAGGCACAGTTGGGGGTGCCTGTAATCCCAGCTACTTGGGAGACTGAGGCAGGAGAATTGCTTGAACCTGGGAGGCAGAGCTTGCAGTGAGCTGAGATTGTGCCACTGCATTCCAGCCTGGGTGACAGAGCAAGACTTGTCTCAAAAAAAAGAAAGAAAGAAAGAAAGTCTCTGCTGGTGGTTGCTGGTTTTAACAGCTCCATCACACATTTACTGACATCAGGCCACTAGAACTGAATCAGCAGTCCATCCATATTCCTACCTTTGTTTCCTTCTTCTTCTTCCTCTTCCTCACTTCCTTGCTATATCATCTCCATATTGCCCTCTAATCTGCATCATCATCTTCAAGCACCCATTTGTATTTTCCTAGACTTTACTGAAGATCTATTCCCTTTTCCTTTTAAGCAATCCTATACTGTTACCTGCCCAAAAGTGAAAGCAGAAACGAAAGTACCATGGATCACACTAACACCATGCAAAAGGCTCTCCTTTTCCATTTCATTCATTGATATAGACTGAGACAATAAACCTGTCATCAGCATGAGATAATTAACACTGTCCTGGCTAATTGGTTGAACTGAGAATAAAAAGACTAGCCACCACGTGGCCCCATTCCTCAGCAAGCCATGCCTGGAAAGCTTTCTTTTAGACCATAGTCAACAGTCAACTGCTGAACTTGGAAAAATAGGTACATACCTCTCTTAATTTTTAGTTTTGGACTAATTTGTCTTCTAAAAAGACAACATCCTTAAAATGAAAAATGCATTTATTGCAATAAAATCATGAATAGTTTAGTAGTAAGTAGACACGGCTAAAGAGAGAACTAGTAAATAGGAAGACAAATGTGAAGAAATAAAACAGAATATAGCTTTTAGAAAAAGGTGACTGACAATAGAAAATCAAGTGTAAGAGACACAGAGGTTATAATGAGAAGATCTAGCATTTTAAATTTGAGACAACAGAGAGAATGAGGAGGCAATATTTGGCTGTATAGTGGATGAGATGTTTTCAGAGCTAGTGATAGATTTGAATAATCAGAGATGTGAACAAAATTTCCAAACATGAAAATAAAAAGAAATCTACCCCTATATACATTGTGGTGGCACTGGGGAGTACCAAAGACAAAAAGACGATTTAAAAATTATTCTCTTTTCTAGAAAGGAACAAAAATTAGACTGATAGCAACCATGAATGCTGTGTCAAGATGGAGTAGCTGTCAATTTTAAGTTGTTTAGCAAGTAAAACTGTATTTCAGGAGCCAAAACCAAATAGATCTTCAGATGAACAAAACTGAGATGTTACTATCATTAGGTTCTAAGTAAAGGAACATTTAAAAGCTATACTTCAGATGAAATAAAAATGACTCTAGAAAGAATTTCTGATATATAAGAAGAAATGTGAGCCAAGAAATGGATAAACATGCAGATAAATCTAAATAATTACTGACAGTATAAAATAATGCTAACAATGTCTATTTTGTAGGGCAAGATAATAAGACAGAACTAAAATACTGAATGACATTAGTTTATAAATTTGAAGGAGGGTGACAAAAGTTAAAACATTCTCTAGTTTCAGCATTATTTGATTAGATAATTAAGATAATGATTAACCTGAGACATTGATATTTAGATATGCTACAATTCCAAGGACAGAATAAGAAAGAATTCAATTAAAGCAGTAGAGAAAAATCAAAATGAAAATCAAGATAGGAGAAAAAAAGAAACATGGAGGAGGACAAATAGAAAGCACAGAGTAAGATAATAGAAATGAATCAAAATATACCAATAACCACATAAATGTAAATGGACCATTTTCACTAGTAACAAGACAGATTGTCAGACTTGATGAAAACCCAGTGCATTTCTATGCTGTTTATGAGAAACATACCTAAAACATATGGAACTCTAAATATGGGCTCCAGGAGACATTTGCAAAAATGTTCCTGGAGGCATTGTTTCTTACAGAAACAAACATGAAAACTGGATACGACCTGAATGTTCTTCAATAGGAAAATGTTTAAACATATAGTGACATTAGTTGGTATAATATAAACAATAAAAATATATTAATGACAACTTTATAGAGCAACATGGATGAATCTCAAAAACATGTTTTCAGATATACAGCATGTTTATAAATTTCAAACATATGATATTTAATTACTATATATTGAGTAAGACCTACTAAAATGATTGTATTCATATCTAGAAAATCCAGAGTAATTCTCCCTCTGTGTGAGTGCTGAGTTGGGGAACTACCAGACCAGTTTCGTGGGAATGTGACCTGTGACACAGAGCCCTGAGTTTAGAAGGACCCTAGGTGTGATTTCATGTTGTGTTGTCACCATCTAGAAATCCTTAATAATTTTGAACAACGGACTTTGCATTTTGCACTGGGCCCCTCAAATTATGCAGCTGGTCCTGGGGGATACCAACATGGAGCGATAGAGGAGAGATCTGAGTTGTACTGGTGGTGTTCTTTCTTAATCTAGATGGTGATTTGTCTTATCTACTTATATAGAGTGTTACACATATTGTGTATGTATGAAATATCTTGTTGTTCAAATTAATCTCAGAATGTTGCCTCTTGAGCCACTGGTTTATAATACTCATCAGAAATACCCAGGCAAAAGAGTCTACATTGTCACCACCTAGGTGGAATGAAATATCCCATTTATGTGGCTGTGATATGGAAATTGGTCTGAGTTGTTGAGTAATTATACTTAAGCATATGCTTTCGACTCTATAAAACCTGGGTGAGTAATATCAGTTTGAGGGAAAAGAAGAGCCCTCCGTGTTTCTTTACACAGTTGGATACCCAGCTGCTCTGGTTTGCATATTGCAAGTGCATTTCCTTTGCAAACTTGTTAGCTCCTGCATTATTTGGAGGCTCTGCTTTTTAACGCAGGCAGCATTTAACAACTACAGGGCAGAACCTATCTGATTCTATTGCTGTCACCAGCAGCTGGTGCACCCAGCGTCCTCTGAGGAAGTTAGCTGCCCTCTAGCTACCGTGAATATTGTGTGAACACAGCACATCTGCGAGAGTGGCTTACTGCGCTTGTGTGACTGTAGAGGCCAACGTGCCATTTGTGTATGGTTTGGCAGCTTCAAAATTCACACATAGAGACAGCTGGTGAAAGAGTTTGCTAAGTGGTGCACCCCCTTTTAATCCAGCCACCTGGATGATTCAGAGAGGCACAATGTGGCCATCACTCTTTAATGCGTTGTATGGTAGCCGCATTGGCCAAAACTTCTTGGGAGTTTTCAAAAGCAATACAACACAATGTTCAGTTTTTCTGCGCTGCTCCCAGAGAACTCTTGGTTGCTTCAGCTTAAATGTATCCCTTAAGTGCATCTTAACTCTGACCTTCAATTCCCTTTTACCATCCCGTCATTATGTGTCTACTCTCTCAAGTGCAGTAAAGTGCAGGGACTCTGATATTGTGCATCCATTCCTTCAGTCACTCAATAAACATTTATAGAACATCTTAAATCTTAACTTGCACTTACACATCTTAAAGGCTTGGTTCGCTCTGCCTCATCCTTCTTCTGTTTGTGTCCTTTTTTCTAGTGACTCTGATTTACTCTTTATGGCAATGTTTTTCAAGCTCTGCTCCATTCCCTCTTTCCACTAATTCAGTCATGGTCTTTCCTGTTTTGCAGTAGATCATGTAATCTGTTGTGCTGCTTAGAGGTTCCTTGATGAATTCCTACATGGCAGAAATTAAAATGAAATGTAACTTTTGAGAAACATACCTCAAATAAATCACAAGCTTCACCCTGCACCTGTTGCTTGCAAACACAGTGATCTGCCTACTAAAGGGCAAAAGGATGATGTCTATTGCAAAGAATTGGATGCTTTTCATTGAAAATACAGGTTACATTGCAAAGACTTTCAAATGTTGCCAAGGTAACTGTAATCATTATGCTACCATTTAGTCAAATTTGATGTCTAGGTAATCTTAGTGGCAGAAGTCTCAGCCTGAATTAAAGCAGCAATTAGTTGAATACTTATTATGTGCAAGGCATATGGACATACACAAAAGTGCAAGATATTCTTGACTTCTTTGAGGAGCTTAAATCACACTGTAGGGATCTAAACATATAAAAGGAAATTAACAATACAAAGTGAAGTGGCCTACAAGTCATTCAGATATTAAGTGAAGTAGGAAAACAAAACATAAAAGAAAAATTATTGGTGGCCAGGATCATCAGAGAAAAATGGGGGCAAAGGACATTCCCCGTATTTAATTATGCTCTTTCTGGAGTCAGGTAGACATATTACTTCTACAGAGAAAAACACTCGGATTACTGTATTCATTACTTCTTCATTGCTTGAGACAGATTTATTTTGAATTATTATTGAACATTTTCCTTTTTGTATTTCTTTCAAATTGAGTGCACGTTTGCCCAATTTAATTGCTTATTTGTTTCCTTGGAAGATTTTGTCATTGAATTTTTTTCTTCTAGGAATTGAATCCTTATTTTGGGGTTATGTGCTTCTCTTTTGTTGTTAATAATGAATTTGATTCATTGCAAGCTAATTATACCTACTGTAGGAAAAAAGAGCTATTAAATGTCAGCACATTGTACTGAAAAGGCCACATGTCTTAGACTAGGATGGGCGTGAGTTTGAATCTTGCTATGTGACTTTATTCAATTTATTTATTGTCTTAGCCTTTCTTTATTTGATAAATGTGTATGTTTCACTTAATATTTATTTTAAAGGCTTAATGATAGGATTACATAGGATAACATGTGTCATACTTCCGTTTCACTCATAGAAAGTGCCCCATAAAAAAAAAAAAAAAAAAAGAAAGTGCCCCATAAATACTAGCAACGATCGTTATTATTGGCCTTTTCTAATTATCTCAATTAATTTCATATATGTGAGAGGACTTCCACTGATTACACAAAAGGAGTCTGCATTTCAGTGACATATTTTAAGGTCATTGGATTAAGTGAAGAACTTTTTAAAGTTAATACTTTTAGGAATTGTACTGACTGGAGAACATTCTCTTTTGTTCATGTTCAGATTTTAATCGCACTTCATGGGTGGTCTGCCAGTTGCGTGCTGGTCTTTTCTTTCTTTCTTTTTTTTAAAGAAGAATATCTGTAATTCTTGAAGTGCGTATTTTACCAATTTTCACATGCTTTGTTTTCTCTTCTCAAATCAACATGTCTACATATTTATATAATTCAGAGTTCAAACAACATTCATTACATTGCTGTCACCGTACATAAAGACAATCAAAACTTGTTATGCCCAAATCTAAAACATGACCCAAATGAGTGAACAGATGTGTCGCATGACCAAAGCTTCACGATGTTGTTCCTATTTATCATCTGTGTTTGGAGGGTGTGCCTAGCGCTGTGAGGTGGTGGATTAAAGGTTTTGCGAATTGTCCTTATTTAATGAAACATTTTATGCACACTTTGTTCCTCTATTCTTTTGCACTGCCCTTTGGGTGACAGAATGGTTTTAAGAAGTTTGGTCAAACTTGTCAAGCCTTTGAAACGGTTCTAAAACTGTTTTTATGGTTGTAAAATTATATTTAGTCCAAAAAAACCATATTTATTTAATTCTGGAGCTGAAATAATGAGCTTTCAAAATGCAAGCCATCCAGAAATATTCCATCAAGTTTTCAAAATTTATACTTTGCTCTTCTAATTTTATTGTGGTTATTTTCTGTTCCTTTTTGCATCCTTTCCATATAATGAGAATGTGAAAACACAAGCACTTCTCTATGGAAAGCAGATCCATCATCCTGAGCTGGAAGTCTTCATGAAAGCCAAATTAAAAAAAATAGGAGTTGTGTTGGTAGGATTTCACCTTAGGCTGTTTCTTTTATCTGTATTACTCTTGGAAAGTAAAGGACATCAGGCCTCCCATCAGCAGTAAGCCCAAAGGGTTCAGGCTCTGTTCAGGCCCCACTTAAGGGTTCATCACCAGTATTTGCAGCAAGTGCATTAGAATCTTGAAGGAAAACATCAGTTTGGTTCACCTGGCTCCAGTATAGCTCTTTATTAATATTTAATTAAAAACCAAGGTTAGCTGGAAAGGATTGAAATTTCAGGAAGAAATGAAGTACAAGTTCTGTATCCCTCCAGATGCAGTGTTTCCACTGTTACAACGTTTACAATGTTAGCTAGGAATCTCCAGTCCCTCTTTTTCATCTTTCTGATTTTCCACTGGCTGTGGTATGTTTCTGTATTCCTGGTGGAGGGCAGTTTACACTGCTTAATATCCAACCATGTACAACAGGTACTACCCTCATGACAGAGCAGGGAAGAGCAGAGAACATATACCTGACAATAAACTGCCTGAGTTCAAATGATTCTCCTACTTACTCCGTGTGGTAATAGACAAGGAAGTCAACCTCCTCTAATTCGTGTTTCCTTACCTGTACAAGTGGGGATACCATACGATGCCTTCATCAAAGGCTGTGTTTTAGAACAGTAGCAAAATTGCCAGCTGCCTCCTCTCCACATGCTGGGTCTTGCTTGACTGAAAAAAAAAATGATGCAATAGGCGTTTCAGCAGACAATGAGACAGGCAACAGCTGAAGGGTTTGGGGTGTTTCTTTTGGAGTTCCTATAAATACAGTATTACTCATCCTGCCTTCAGGCCTCTGCCAAAGGTGTGATTCTTCCTTTCTGGGGCAGGAAAAGACTTCTGAGCTGGCTCTCATGCTGGTGATGGTAGCCCCTAGGTGTTCGCCCACAGCCCACAGTCAGGCTCTGTAGGGAGGTCCTGAACTTAGATGTTCTAGACTTACTGCTAATGAAACCCAAACTGTGGTCCCTGGGTGACTTATAACTCAAATCATTTGAGAAAGGATCAAAAGTGACATCCTATCACAACTTATTTTCCTGATGCAGAAAACTGCAGGGCAGATTTTTATTTTTCCTTTTAGCTTAATTCCCTAATTGAAACATTAAAAAAGCAAGCAAGCCTAATTTTAAAAAGGAGGCTTTAATCAAGAGATTCTGCAGTTAGTATGTTTTCTCCTCTCCGTGCAGTTTATCTATTGGAAATGAGGTGTGCATATCTTGAACTTCACTTGCTTAGTAGTGCCCATGTATTAACCCTGGGTGTTCTGCAAGAAAAAAAAATTGCATGATATCAGAGAGTTCAAATAAGATGTATTTAGTGTTAAATGAGATTACATATTCCCAGCAGTTCACATGGTGCCTGGTCCCTATTCAACACATCAAGACCCCTACCCTCACCCCCTCTGCCCGCCACAACAGAGTTACTGTTTAAATGCCAATCATAGTGGGCTCACAAGCTATCTGCTGTTCCTCCACATTTAGTCTTGAAGGAGTACAAATTATTCAACTACTGTTTTTCTTACTAGTTCTTTTTGAATTTGCTATTTCATTTATCAAATATAGTTATAGCATATGACTATGCTATAACTGCCAGAATGTAAATATTCTAGGCATAATACCTGCTCCAAACCACCTTGTCGAGGCCGTTGTGGACAGAAAAGTTTTAAAACCCATTTGGTTTTAGTCCAGAAACAAAGCTTCGTTTAAAAATACCATGTACTACTTGCCTGTGTTTCTAAGACTCTGTTATCCATTAATTCCTCCCCCACCTCCCTGCTTCATGCTGCCTGGTTAAAGGCTTCCTGTTTAATCGTTTCATGTTTACTTCTGTGTGAGCTTATATTAATTATGTGAATCACCAGTCTCATCACCATGAAGGATGAAGATATATTTGATTTGGCAGGGGATCCCCAAGACAGCCTCATTCCTGGGCCTTCTCCCACCCCCAAGCAAAACCCAGTTTGTAATGAGGCTTTCTTTGGACACCAGACTTTCTCCTTAAGGTAATTAAAGCCTGCAGGTCTTAGTTACAAATCTAGTTGACATGATTTAGCAGAGCACTTTGAGTTTAGACAAATGCTAGACTTGAAATGAAAGAAAGGGATTGACTCTTAGCTGCTTATTTGGAAAAGTTATTTGTGTGTGTTTGTTTTTGTTTTTTTTTCTTTGTGCCTGGTCAGTCCAGTTTCTGAATACCTGGTTACCTTCACTGTGGGTTGGGACCATATCTAGCTGTCTCAGAGAGGCTTGTCCTGACACCTTTGTATTTGCTGAGGCCCACCAGTGCTTCCCCTGGCTGTTCAAGGTAGAGCCTGTTTCACTGGGAACCTGTAGGCACCATTGAGAGGTCTGGCCAGAGGTGACCTTAAGGCTTATCTGTTTTACCCGTGGGTTATTAGGTTGTGCAAAGACTATGTTACTCAGAGAAAAAAAGAACTGATTCTAGTCCTACCCCAGCAGCTAGAAAGACTGCCCTCTATCTGACCAATGGCATACTTGAAAGAAATAATATTTTGAGAGGTAAATGATCAGTTAAATAAAATAGAATAAATTTGAGAAATTCTTCAGATCAGGTTAAACAGAATTTCTCCATGTCAAAATAAACAGAAGTACTCTCCTAAGTTCCAAGATCTAATAATCTGATTGATGAGTATAGATCATAGCAGTGGAGATATGCATAATGGACTCTTTTAGGGAAAGGGAGAGAAAATACAGTAATTCTATGATATTTTTTATTTTAAAAACCTAGAGTTAAAGACTTATCTTCTTGTTGATTGAAAACAGTATGTGCACATTAAATATTTTACGAAAGAGTATAACTGCTGAATGTATCTACAGAATTAGTCTCTTCTCAAGGGTACTCATTCTAACTCAACCGTGGTGTTTTGAGGCTGCAAAGAGTTCTTGGAAAAGGAGACGGGACCAAATTTGAAGCTCATTCTCTGGGCCGAGGGAATGGGCTAGGGAAACATATTGGTTAAAGACAACTCAAAAAGAGCAGGGCGGAAATTAAGGCACAGTGTCTGAAGGCTAGCAATTTGATGAAGATTGTGGGGACAGTTAACACTGGATATTTATCTTCTATTCCACAAACCTTTGGAAGGCACAGTACTCACAGTGTTCTAGGTATGGTGAAAACTTGGATCTAGGAAAGATATCTACCTTCACTCTAATGGTTTATAGTCTAGAAAGGAAAGAGAAGCATTCAAATAAATAAAAAGATATGAAACCGTGCAGTGTGATGGCAAATGGAGGAAGATGGCTCAGTGGGACTTTGGGAAGATGTACGCATTAAGAGGGAATAGAAGAGGCTTCATAGAGAATGCAGAGGGAAATCTGATGGGATGTGGCCTTCATGAAATCAGCCAAGACATTTGTATATAAAAACTCTACTTACCAGGATATACCAATCTTAGATTAAGCAAATAAGGTGGAAGGAATTGAGCCGTAATATTCACCCCAAAGCACTGCAAAAGGGGACTTACAAGTCAGTCAACAACATGGGACGAGGGAGGCACTGGATAATCTGCAGAATGTGTTCGAGGATAGTTAGATTTCAGAAACTGAGATTGGCCAAAGGGAAATACTCCGTATCAAGGGATCTCCTGGGGATTATTCGAAACAAAAATTCTCAGCATCAGTTGTACAATAGAATCACCCAGGGAGCTCTTGCACATGTATTTTCATAACTGGGTCCAACTCCCAGAGCTTCAGGGGAGGGGCATAGGCATGTTATAAAGGTTCTCTAAGGGATTCTCATATGCAATCAAGTAGAATCACTGATTTAGAATAGTTGGCCAGAAGGATGAAGAGGGGAGCAAGGAAGATCCCCAAATATACCGACTGGGTCACTGGTTTTCAAATTTGAGCATGCATCAGCTTCCCCTAGATATTAAAACAGATTGCGGTGCCCTACCTCCAGAGTGTCTGATTTATTAGGTCTGGGGTGAGGTCCTAGAAGTTGCATTTCTCAGTAGTTTCTAGGAGACACTGATGCTGCTGGTCTAGGGATTTCAAGTACCACTAGACCAGATGAACTGTGGAGGGGAAAGGATTTGTGTGATATGATAGAATAAGACATACATATTTGGTCTTAGTCCTGGGGTTCCTGGCACAGAACTTCTAAAACCCTTGTAAGTTGATGAGTGTTGGGGTGAAAGGAACATGTTTTGTTATTCACAATAAGCCCCTTTCAAATGCATCCGAGTTTACGCTAATGAGAAGACTGGTGGCTGGGTGTCCCTAGATAGCTTGAGGATGGAAGATGGTCACCAGAAAGACCAAGCCATGATTAGAAGATTGGAACTTTCAGCATCCCTCTCCTCCTCCACATCCCTGGCCTCCAGGGAGGAGAGGAGGCTGGAGATTGAGCTGATAGTCCATAGCCAATGATTTAATTAATCATGCCCACATAATGGAACCTCCATAAAACCCCTAAATGATGAGGTTACGAACCTCCATAAAACCCCTAAACCCCTCCATAAAACCACTCAACCCGGGAAGGTTTCTGGGTTGATGGACGGATCCATGTGCGAGAAGTGTGGTGCATCCAAACTCCATGGAGACAGAAGCTCCTGTGCTTGGGACTCTTCTGGACCTCGCGTTGTGTACCTCTTCATCTGGCTGTTCACTTGTATCCTTTATCTTAAACCGGTAATAGGAAGCAAAGTGTTCCCCTGAGTTCTGTGAGCCGTTATAGCAAATGATTCCACTGGAGGGGGAGGTCGTGAGAGGCTCCAACTTGCAGCCAAGTTGGACAGGAGCTATGGGTAACCTGGGGACCTACTACTTGTAACTGGTGTCTGAAGTAGGGGGCAGACTTGTGGGGCTGAGCCTTTAACCTGTGGGGTCTACGCTACCTCTGAGTGGTTAGTGTGAACGTTGAGTTAAACTGTAGGATACCAGTGAGTGTCCACAAATAACTGGAGAGTTGCTTGGTGTGAAAACCAAAACCCACACATTTGGTATCAGAAGTGTTAGAAATGACTTCTCTTTCAACTTGCAGCTTGGGGTAACATTGGCATGGTGGGCTCACTAGTGAGGCCTTGGACCTGACTGACATTGCCACAACTTGGGCAATAGCAGCTGTGATCAGTTTATGACTCATATCTTGCTACTAATACTAGTTTATGATATAAAATCTTGCTGCTCAAACCAGGTTCCCCAGACTAGCAGCATAGGCATCATGGAGATGTGTGCTAGAAATGCGGAATCTCAGACCCCACCCCAGAGCCAAGATCTTTATCTTAACAAGAGCTGCACATAATTTACATGCATTCTGAAGTTGGAGACTCGCAACAGTAGTTCTTAGTCTTGGCTTCACATTATAATTTGTTGGAAAGTCCCACATCACACCAATTAAGTTGGAATCTCCAGGAGTAGAACCTAGTATTGGTATCTTTATGTGTGGCTAACGTTGATAACCACTGATCTGGAATTTGATTTGAAATGCCGTGGTCAAGTTTGTTGCTGGACTTGACTTGCACAACTCAGGAAATGGAAAGGTATTAAACCCACACATGGAGGACATTGGTGTATTCAGCTGGGAGGTAAATGGGACAGCAGAAACAGGGATGGTGACACAGATAATTACAAAATAATATCAGTCTCACTTGCTTCCTTAGAAGATGTTTATTGCCAGGCTGAATATGCAAAACCAATTGGCTGACGAAGGGAAACCATTGGGTTTCCCTGTGTCTCTTCCTGGTACTGTCTCTTCCCTAATTCCCCTGGATTGAATTGAGCACTTACTCACACCCTCATGTCCCAGGTGTTTCCAACACATAACTCTATCATAGCACCTGCCAGCGTGCTAAGCTTTATCTCCTTTGTTTATGAGTTTCTCTTCACTCAGTAGATCCTATACTCTTTAACATCAGGGAAAGATCTTGTTTCTCTGTGGCATTAGCACGTGGAACTTAATAGACACAGGTATTTGTTGAATAGTTTGATAGAAAAGAATAGATAATAATTGCTTTGAGGAAAATGTACTGTAAGTTTCAAAAATATGTTGAAAATGATATAAAATTTTATATATAGTATACACAGAGCCGAAGCAAATATGCAAATAACTGTTGTTGAATCTAGGTGAAGGGAATATGTTGTTTATTATACTGTTCCTTCAGCTGTTCTCTAGCTTTAAATATTTAAAATAAATAGGGTTGTGAGAAAATATATTTGAAATAGTCCTTACATTGTTTTTCTAAATTAAGAGCCATTTCTTTAAGTGTTAGAAAAATGAAACATATTTTTATTTTTTATAAACTTCACAAAATTTCCTTTCCTTACTTAGGTATACTTTTATTTCTGAAGAGACTTAGGGTTACTTTCGTACTAACCAAGACTGATTGAAAGCCAAAGAAATAACGTGTGTAATACTGATGAAAAGCTCTTTTGTTATGAATGTTGTTGATTTGGTAGAACTATTCAGATTGCCTGTTTATGTTTATTTACTTATCTTAATCTGAATTTCCACATTAACCTCACCTGGACAAAATGCCCTATATAATTTTGAAAATTCATTTTGTTTTTCTTAAATTTTCATCTGGTTATTTATAATGCTTCGGTCTAAAATAGCAATTTAGATTATAATTGATGGTATTAATTTATCTTTCTGTTGTATGAAGGCTATTCATCACCAGGCTGATACTAGTTTATATAGAATTCTACTTTTTCACCTACAAAATCCTAAAACCGATGTATTTTTGTTCATGTTCTTTGTGACTAGCAAAAATATTGCCATGTAAAATGCTTGCATCTGTCTTTGGAATCTTTATTAAAGAACTTTACTGACTGGGCACGGTGGCTCACGCCTGTAATCCTAGCACTTTGGGAGGCCGAGGTGAATAGATCTTTTGAGCCCAAGGGTTAGAGACCAGATTGTGTAACATGGCAAAACCCTGTCTCTACAAAAATACAAAAATATTAGCCAGATGTGGTGGCCCAGTCCTGTCGTCCCAGCTACTTGGGAGGCTCAGGCGGGAGGATTACCTGAACCTGGGGAGGTTGAGGCTGTAGTGAGCCGTGATTGCACAATTGCACTCTAGCCTGGGTGACAGATTTAGATCCCATCTCAAAAAAACCCAAAAAAAACAAAACCAACCAGACAAAACCCCCAACTTTGCTAACTATATTGCAGAAATGGAAGTTATTCTGTTTCTGTGTAATAGGAAATGTGACCTCCCTCTTGCTCAAAAAATGAATAATCACTCAGCACTTTTGGAGGCGAAGGTGGATGGATCACGAGGTCAGGAGTTCGAGACCAGCCTGGCCAATATGGTGAAACCCCATCTCTAATAAAAATACAAAAACTAGCCAAGTGTGGTGGTGGGTGCCTGTAGTCCCAGCTATTTGGGAGACTGAGGTAGGAGAATTGCTTGAACCCGGGAGGCTGGGGTTGCAGTGAGCCCAGATTGCACCACTGCACTCCAGCCTGGGTGACAGAGCGAGACTCCATCTCAAAAAAAAAAAAAAAAAAAAAAAAAAGAATAATCAATGCATTTGAACTCTCCATTTAATTTATTGAAACAGGCTATCATCAAGGATTCTATAGCTGAAAATGCAATGCCATATAGATTGTTAAGTCCCACTGAGACAGAATCAATGAAAATGAATTGTAAAGTTGTGATCCACCGAGTCAGTGACATCATTTTAGAGGAGAAGGGAAGGTGAGTAGCAGAGATCTCTCTGGAGACAGGTGGCCAATGTCTAATATTCATTGAATATTAGAGGTCTGAATTTTACCCAGTATTTTCTGGTTTTTGTTTCAACTGGTCCTTAACCAATGAAACCATATTATCTCTTAAAAAGCACCGAATAATCAAAAGGTACTTCCTTCAGGTAGCTTATTTTGATAGTTGTTGACAGCTAATTTTAATAGTTTTGCTTTCTCTTATTGTCAAAAAACTTTTTTCTTATTTTATTATTGTCTTTTTATTTCTCTCTCTCTCTCTCTCTCTCTGTCTGTCTCTGTGTCCCTCTTTCGGTTTTTCTCTCTACTGGAGGACAGTGAAAGAAGCTGACTTCTGTAGTCGAAGAAATTGACTTCTTCCTCATATTAACTTCCGTGAACTTGAAAGGGGTTTATTCATTCAGTATTTATGAAACACATGTTATAAGCCAGGTACTGTTTTTAATACTTAATATACTTAATACTTAATATATTAGTGAGAGAGCAAAGACCCCTGCCTTCAGGGCACTTACACAAGAATGAGAGGAAGACATGAAAAATGCAATAATCATGGTAAAAAGTAAATTATCTGGCCTGGTGCAAAGAGATAAATATTGCAGGGGATTGGGGGGAAGAGCAATATAAAGGGAATTAATAGTGTGTGAGTGTGTGTTTGTGTGTGTGTGTGTGTTGAAGAGTCCTTTCAATTTTTAAAAATATTGGTCAGGGTAGGTTTCCTTGAGGTAGTGACATTTTAGCAAAATCTTCAAGGTAGGAGGTGGGACATGCTTGGCATGTTCCAGGAACATCAATGAGGACAGTGTGACTGGAGTGTAGTGAGAGAGACAGAGTCATAGGTGATGAGTTGTCTTACCCTGAACAAAATGTGGAACAGTGGCATAGCTTCAAAGAACAAGTAGGACTATAGTTTGAGACTAGCCCGGGGCAAGGGGTCAAAAGAGAAGCAAGAAGACTAGTTAGGAGTTTCTTACTCTAGGGAGATGTTGGTAGTGGGTTGGGCCAAGGTACTAACAATGGGAGGGGGGTGGTAAGAGGTTACAGGATTGTAGATGGATTTTGAAGGTGGAGCCAACAGGATTTCCTGATGTACAGAATGTGGGGCGTAAGATCAAGAGAGGACTCTGGAATAATCCTAGCCTTATTAAAATGTTTCTTTGTCTTTTCTGCTGAGAGCCTAAATCACCCCTGCAGATGCTTCCTATGCTTTTAGGAAATATTTTCACATCTTTAATACTTCCTATGGCTGTTTTCTGAAAAATCTTCCATTTTATCACATTCTATTAAAATGTTCATAGTAAGTGTGGGAAAACAATTCCCATAAAGGTCTTACACAAGGGTAATCAAAGGGAAACTGGTTTCAATTGATGAAATTTTGGAAAGAGATAAACACCATGTTCTCTGACAGGTAATTGAAGAGAAGAAAAAGGGCAGATTTTGTTGAAAACTTCAGTTTTTGTGGAAATGCCTCTATGTCATTGAGCATCCTCAGAAACTGTCTCAGGTAGCATTTTTTTTTTAAGGTTTTACAATATGTGTTTATCATGCATATGTTAAGAATACATAAAGATAGATAAGAAAAAGAAAGACCACACATTTTGTAAAACAGATGAAATATTAAACACTTCATGAAAGAGGATATTCAAATGGATCATAAGCGTATGAAAAGGTACTCAATTTCATCATATATTTGTAAAAATGCAAATCAATACCATAAGGAAATGACTACACATCCATTAGGATAGCTAAACTTTAAAACATTATCTAATATGATATGACAAAGTATAGAACAATCAACATTTTTGTATGTTTTTGGTGGGGATATAAACTGGTACAACGCCTTTGGAAAACTGTTTGGCAATATCTACTATGTTGGAACACATATACATTCTATGACTTAGCAATTCTGCTCCTAGGTATATTCTCAACATATTTTGACCAAAAGACATACAAAAAATTCAGAATTATTGCTAATATTCTCAAACTGGAAACCTCCCAAATTCTTTTCTTAATTTATTTTTATTTTTATTTATCATTATTATTATTATTATTTTTGAGACGCAGTCTTACTCTTTCACCCAGGCTGGAGTACAGTGGCGCTATCTGGGCTCACTGCAAGCTCTGCCTCCCAGGTTCACGCCATTCTCCTGCCTCAGCCTCCCAAGTAGCTGGGACTACAGAGGCCCGCCACCACGCCCAGCTAATTTTTTGTATTTTTAGTAGAGACGGAGTTTCGCTGTGTTAGCCAGGATGGTCTCGATCTCCTGACCTTGTGATCCACCCACCTCGGCCTCCCAAAGTGCTGGGATTACAGGTGTGAGCCACCATGCCTGTCCTATTATTATTATTTTTTAATTATACTTTAAGTTCTAGGGTACACGTGCACAACGTGCAGGTTTGTTACATATGTATACATGTGCCCTGTTGGTGTGCTGCGCCCATTAACTCGTCATTTACATTAGGTATATCTCCTAATGCTATCCCTCCCCCCTCCCCCCACCCCACAACAGGCCCCAGTGTGTGGTGTTCCCCACCCTGCATCCAAGTGTTCTCATTGTTCAATTCCCACCTATGAGTGAGAACATTCAGTGTTTGGTTTTCTGTCCTTGTGATAGTTTGCTGAGAATGGTTTCCAGCTTCATCCATGTCCCTACAAAGGACATGAACTCATCCTTTTTTATGGCTCCATAGTATTCCGTGTTGTATATGTGCCACATTTTCTTAATCCAGTCTATCATCGATGGACATTTGGGTTGGATCCAAGTCTTTGCTATTGTGAATAGTGCCACAGTAAACATACATGTGCTTGTGTTTTTATAGCAGCATGATTTATAATCCTCTGGGTATATACCCAGTAATGGGATGGCTGGGTCAAATGGTATTTCTAGTTCTAGATCCTTGAGGAATTGCCACACTGTTTTCCACAATGGTTGAACTAGTTTACAGTCCCACCAACAGTGTAAAAGTGTTCCTATTTCTCCACATCCTCTCCAGCACTTGTTGTTTCCTGACTTTTTAATGATGGCCATTCTAACTGGTGTGAAATGGTATCTCATTGTGGTTTTGCTCTGCATTTCTCTGATGGCCAGTGATGATGAGCATTTTTTCATGTGTCTGTTGGCAGCATAAATGTCTTCTTTTGAGATATGTCTGTTTATATCCTCTGCCCACTCAGGTAGCATTTTAATAGATATCGTGAATACTTGAGTCAGGACCTTCCTCAGTGAGCTCCTGAGTCAGGACCTTCCACACCCAGGTCTTTCATTTGTGTCTAAGGTGTAACTAGTTATATTAAAATTATAACTCTCTTGGATTGTTTCCCATCTCGTAGAAGTCATTTCCTAAATGTGTCCAGTCTCACAAATGAGAGATTTTGGTAGATTTCCAATATTCTACCCATGACATATAGTGATTCTAATATCAAAGTTTTAATATTTGTCATCAAAAGTATGGTTAGTTCACTCTAACACTTGTTTTGAAAATGTGAATTTGTTTCAAGTGCATGAAAAATTAGAGAATCATTTGAGTCAAACATGAATTTTGAATTTGCTTATCCACAATTATTCTGCAAACCAAACCACGTAGAGATACACAAATGCCCAAACATACAAACATTTCAAACATCTGCCAGCTAGCTTTATCCACAAAGGTTATCTTTTCCTACTCCTTCACATTTGTGACCTTCTCTGTACTAAAAGGAAAAAAATCTCTTTCAATATTCCAGACAAATGTAAGTGTTTTGGTTCAAATTGCCAAGCAATTCCTGCAAAAGGAAAATGCAGTCTAGATTCAAAGAGCTTAAATGAAAATTACCAAATCCTGCGGAAGTGGTTTATTATGGGTCCTTTATGTGCCAGCAGTGGTTGATGTAGCATTTTTAAATATCACTACAATTTCCAAAGTCTTCTGCTGTTGGGAAAAGTCATAAATGTAGATAAGAAAGCCATCAAAGAATTTCTAGGAGTGATAGAGAAGGTAAGGAAGAAGGCTGCACATTGGATCAGAATTTCAATTTTAATGATACAGCATCTATTATATTATACATACATGCCTTGAAGGACCTACCTTGCAAAGACAAGAAAACATCTTCCATGATTAAAGACTCCTAGAGATGACTTAACTGTGGTGTCTATGCTAATGCTGGAAGTGAGGACAATGAGCCACACCTATTCACATCTGCTGTGATGGCTTTCTGTCTGATTCCAGATTACTTTCCTTGTACCACTTCACAAAAACTCACCAGTTGTCACCCTTCCCAGCCCACTTTCATGAAAAAACCTCCAGACTTTTTCAAGTTAAATGCTACATAGACCGCAGTCTTTATGCATTTCTTTTTTTTTTTTTTTTTTGAGATGGATTCTCACACTGTCGCCTGAGCTGGAGTGCAGTGGCATGATCTCAATTCACTGTAACCTCTGCCTCCCAGGTTCAAGCGATAGTGATTCTCCTTGCCTCAGCCTCTCGAGTAGCTGGGATTAGAGACGCCTGCCACCAGGCTTGGCTAATTTTTTTTTGCATTTTTAGTAGAGACAGAGTTTTTTTGTATTTTTAGTAGAGACAGGGTTTCACTATGTTGGCCAGGCTAGTCTCAAACTCCTGACCTCGTGATCCGCCCGCCTCGGCCTCCCAAAGTGCTGGGATTACAGATGTGAGCCACTGCACCTCTTTATGCATTTCTTTTTGCCTCTTTATGCATTTCTTAACCATTTAACAGGTACGAAAGTGTGAAATTGTCTTTATTATGTTTTTAATTTCTTTTTTTTCTATGAGACACTGATGTAGTTTTTGAATGTTGTTCCCCAGCTCCATTTTTATTGCACAATTTTGCATAGCGGGATGATTTTTAGAAACATATGTATGGTGTGTAACAGCAGAACTTAACAGTATGGGAGGAAAACATATGTATTTTCTCAAACACAGTGACTAGTGACTATGTTAACTGTTAAGCATGGACCCCTCAAATTGTTTGGTGGGCATGGTAGAGCATACTCTATCTTGGCTCAGTTATAAAATTATGAAATGATATGGGATTTTTATTAGTTACTTAGTTAAAGCATGCCATTTAATGAAGGAATGGAGTCTCAGAGAGGTTAAGTGACTTGTCTGAGGCCACACAGCCAGATAGTGGCAGATCTAGGATCAGAGTCTAGGTTTCTTGACTCTTAGTCCAGTGCTCTTTCTTATTCAGGTTGGTTTAAAACAGTGGTTCTCACAGGCTCATCCTTGTACCAGCAGCATCAGCATCACCTGCAATCTTGTTACTGATGGAGATTCAGTGGGGTGGGCCCAGCTGCCCTCTATGTGACTCGGATGCACACTAAGCCTTGAGAAACACTGGTTTAAAATACACGCTATCAGGATCTCAGTGACCTAGGAGACATAAGACAATAGAAAATGGATTTAGAACAATAAGCCCTGTTTGAGAAGGTTACGTTAGTCTGATAATCTTCATAGATTCAAAAAGCGGTATTTAAAATATAGAGGCAATTCTAAGATCTTGGTTTTACCCATTGAAATAAGAATATACAGCATAAGACAAAAAGTAAGGTGAGCTCCAGATGAGAACTCCCTTTAGATAATATTCAGAGGGTAGAAAAAGTGAATTACCTTTTTCATGAACATGTTTTCTAACAGCAAGCTACAAAAAGCCCATATGTGTGAAAATCTCTCTCTCTCTCTCTGTGTATGTGTGTGTGTATGTGTGTGTTTGAAGTTTTAATTTTGGGAATGACAAAAGTAGTAACCAAAGAAATAGTTTGGTCAGACTGAATATTTTACGGTCCGCTGGGAACTAGAAAGATAGAATTCAAACAGCTGTAAATTGCCTCTCCTGGTTTCATAACTGACGGCTGGAAAATGAAGTCACGTGAGCCAGGAAAATGGGGGTCATTTCCATATATTCTTTACATCTGATGGAATTTTCAGCAGCTAGTTTTAGTTTATGTATATGAATGCTTTGAGCCAGTTCAGAACTTTTATTGGAGGATGTAGAAATGTGCCTATTAGTCAAAATTCACTTACTAGGCTTTAAATCTCCCTCAGTTATACAGAAGGATAAAAACACATTTTTCAGTCACAGTAAACTTTTCATTTGCTTTCTCAGAAGTAATGGAAGAGTGATAGAGTTTGGATATTTATCCGACCCAAATCTCATGTTGTAATATAATCCCCAGTTTGGAGGTTGTACCTGGCGGGAGGTGTTGGGTCTTGGGGGTTGGATTTATCATAGGGCTTGGTGCTGTCCTGGTGGTAGTAATTTCCCATGCGATCTGCTTGTTTAAAAGTGTGCAGCACCTCCCCCACCTCTCTCTGTCTTGCTGCTGCTCTCACCATGTGATGCACGCGTTTCTGCTTTGCCTTCTGCCATGAGTAAAGGCTTCCCCAGAAGCCGAGCAGATGCTGGTGCTATGCTTGTACAGTCTGCAGAATCGTGAGCCAATTAAACCTCTTTTCTTTATAAAGTACCCAGTCTCAGGTATTTCTTTAGAGTGATGCAAGGATGACCTAACACAGAACAACTAAGCTAAGGGCGCAGTCTAGGTATCACACTTACCTGCCTTGGAAACCTGGATGCATGGCTTACTATGTGGTCTTGGGCATGTTAGCTAACCTCTTGCTGCTTCAATTTCCTCATCTCTAAAACAGGGATAATATAGCTTCCTCATGTGTTGTGGTGAGGATTCAGTGAAATAATATAAGGAAAGCCCTAGTCTCTAAGCAATTACCACAATATTAACATATACACTTCCAGGGAGTATGATTTTTTTTTTCTACCTCACTCTAATTTTTTTGAGAACTTTAAGGCTCTTTGTGACTAGCTGTATCACTTTTATCTCATTGTTGCAGTATCTATTTGATACTGTGGTTATTTATATACTAGTCATTTCCCCCCTGGGCTGTAATTTCCTTAGGGACAGGGACCATTGTAACCCACTGCACTTAAAATTGTGTCTTTCATATATATAGTAGGTGCTCAATTAATATGTATTGAATGACTGAAGACAAGTAAATGTGAGCCTTGGGAATAAATATAGACTATCCTAGCAATGAACTTGATGATGAAGAACATTTCTACTTAGATGACAAGTTCAGGTAGTGGGCACAATGAATAATGTTTGTTTCTTTTGGTAGCAAAAGTGTCATTTCATGATATTAATTTCCCATCACTTGTGAGTCAACCAATGTTTTGTTCCCAGATACCTGACAAAGAAATATAAACCCATGTTGACGTGTGTATTGATATGTGTAGCCAGTGTCAGGTTGAATATGAAGTAAAATGAAAGGTAGAAATGTGACCATATAAACAAATAGCCCCTGCTGTTTCTCGTGAATCCAGATGTGACACTAATCCTGAAATGCGTGCCACGGGCAGTTGAAATATGCTTTGAATTACTAGCAGTGATGCATCCGGGACTGTTCATATGGCATGATTTATAGCCCAATGTTTTCAATCAGATTCTAGAGATCGATTAATTACACTATCAATAACAAAGAAACAGGTGTGTTTTTGAAAGCCATGTGCTTGCTAAAAGTGATCTGTTTTCCCCTATTGGTATGACCTCATAAATGCAGTTTGGGATTTTTCTTCTATCTGGTGCTAGGGAAATTCCAAGTTAAATTCTTGCTTGGGTAAGGCAGGTATAGGCTTCTATTCACTGACCTTAAGCCCACACTTCATTCACGGTCTGGCTCGTTAATATCATGCTTGTAGGCTCTGTTAGCCAAAGCTCATTTTAGTGGTGCAGTGATCAGGCTGAGTAGTGGAAGAAGTGTCTGGGCTGCCCCGAATGGCCTGGAGAGGACCTTTGCTGCTCTGAATAGAGCATAATTTAATGCTCCATTTAGATTAGCTGGTAAATATGATAACTGCTTATTGAGATCTTTCTATGAGTTTTTGGTTCACAATATCTATTTTTCTCATCTTTCTTGAGCTTTCATTAAAAGACTAGTAAAGCATTAGTGAAAGTATGCAGAATGGGAGAGAAGGGAAGGTACCGCAGGTAAGAAAGGACGGTACGTTTCTGGAACAGGAAAAAGATTTGAGCCACCGTTGGCTGATAAAGCAGAATAAGAAAAGTGATAGCCTAGAGAAGTTTTCTGGGAAAGAGGGAGCCAGGGTTCTCAGGAGAACGCCAGA
This sequence comes from Symphalangus syndactylus, assembly GCF_028878055.3. NCBI lineage: Eukaryota > Metazoa > Chordata > Mammalia > Primates > Hylobatidae > Symphalangus > Symphalangus syndactylus. The sequence goes on from NC_072445.2 coordinate 60,967,385, forward strand.
GAGCTGGGCAGTAGAACAGAGTGCAGCTGCAAATACAGGGTTTAATTGAAAGTTGAGAACAAAACCAGAGTTCTCCCCCAACCCCCCACCATACCACATACATACAACATGTGCTCCTACATACAAAGTGGTACAGAGATCTTCAAACACAGATAATTTTGAAGTAATTAATTTCAAGATTTTTAAAGTAATTAATTTCAAGATTTTCATCTTCAATGTGTCCTCTTTTTCTAAAGCTCATCAGTCTTAGAAAACACTGGTTGTTCTTTCCCATCTCTCCTTTTACAATCACTGCTCAAAATGCAGGCGTACCTCTTCCCCATCTCTCGTGTTATTATAGTGAACCGCCCTGGTGCCAAACATCAACAAGAGCAATAGCAACAACTCTGAGAGGCCAACTCATAGAGCATTATAAATAATGTTTTATGACACTATGATGATGAAATCATGGTGAGACTCCTTCCATTCCCATAGAAAAATAGCAACAGGGTTGATGCAGAAATATGGGTCAGTAAGATTTCTCCATAGACAAATGAACTGATGTTATTAAAAAAAGTACCACCCAGGGCTGCTGCACATATGTGCACAGGTGCACTACTTCAAGGGGGACCCTCAACTCACACACTTTGGTTTGAATGGGGCTCTCCTGAGTTGTGCCATGTATAACCTGCAGAACTGAACGCAGTGACCCTTTCCAATTTCTTTAATTTAGAGGTACTTTTAAAAATAATAACACTTTATGTGTTTGGCAATTATTTATCAATATTTGTGGTATACTGCAGTTATATTTTTTCTCATTTGTGAACTAATTATAATTGAATTGAGAAGGAAAAAAGTTAATAGTGTATTATAGGCATATAGAATATAGAAAAGTTATTTTAATTTATATAAATATTTTTGTTGCAGATGTAATAAAGGGTGTTCAACAAAATATGTATTTATTCAAGCACAAATATATAATACCTTAACATAAAGTAATAAAATTCTGTAAGGGAAGTAAAATGGAAACCCAAGTCAAAAAAGAAGTATTATGAAACTATGAACAATAAAAATAGTGAGTTCATGTATTTTGAAAATGGATAATAGAAGGTATAAAATACCATTGTATTTATATTCCACTGGATACATTTATATGAGTGACAAAAGTTATGTAACAGGAATATTTTAAAATTTTAGTATTTATGGCATGCTAGAAATCACATTTTTAGCAAACTTACGATAGAAAATTTTGTATGTCAACCAGAAGTCATCTAAAATTTCAAAGTTGTTTTTGGGGGTATGAAAACAAGAAAAGTAATTAAAACCATATATTATATATTATTGTATTATCATATCATATGACAGACAAGAATTTCCCTATAAGAAAAAACTCAGAATATTCTTCTTTAAACATTTTGAAGCAAATGTCTGGAAACGTTGAGGCGCAAGTATAATGGATACTGGTTCTTCATTCTCAAGTGGGAGAGGACAGTTTAATGTCCTCCTCCTCATCTTCCTACCCTAAAATGATGCTCTCCTACCCTAAACAGAAGAGTACTCATGTGCACAAGCATTTGTTAGTCTTTCAATTCTCTCATACTTAACTATGAATGGTCAACCAACGTCCATCAACCATCAGCCTATAAGCAAGGACCATCAACGATGTGAGGAAAAACGGCAACAAGAAATAGGACAATGGTAAGCAAACTGAGAAACTTATCCTGGGGAGAAGGAGGTAATTGAGAGATTGGAGAAATTAAAACAAAACAAACCAAAGCAAAAACTCTCAGAAAAATGAAGTCTTACATCCATAAAACAATAATATGGTGCCAAAAAAGGAAGCATCAGATAACAAAAATGAACTCTTTGAAAATTAAAAGTATAATCACAATTATAAAAAAGAGTCAATAAAGAAGTTGGAGCTGGGCTCAGTTGGCTCACACCTGTAATCCCAGCACTTTGGGAGGCCGAGGTGGGCGGATCCCTTGAGGCCAGGAGTTCGAGACAATCCTGGCCAACATGGTGAAACCCCGTCTCTACTAAAAATACAATAATTAGCTGGGTGTGGTGCACTCCTGTAATTCCAGCTATTCAGGAGGCTGAAGCACGAGAACTGCTTGAGCCCAGGTGGCTGAGGTTGCAGTGAGCTAAGATGGCACACTGCACTCCAGCCTGGGCAGCAGAGCAATGTTCTGTCTCAAAAAAAAAAAAAAAAGAAGTCGGAAGACAAAGTTAAGAAAATGTCCCAGAAAGTAGGAAAAAACGTCAAAGATTCAGAAAGTGTGGGAAATGTTGTTAAATGATGCAGAGATTTAACCTAAGGAATGAAACAGTTGATGAATTGAATTTTTCACAGAAAGAGTGAAGAAAGAAAATGGACTGGGAAGGGAGGCAAACAAATTATAGATGAAAGGGGTCATTTAACCTTGATGCTGGGTCTATTCTCCTTTGAGTAGTATAGGAGCCGTGACACTGAACTTAGCAACTGCACGATCTTACAGTAAGCAGTATTAATATAGTCATAGTGAGAAGGCTGTTAACAGGTTTTGGTTTTTAGAATAAATTGCAGACAAAGCGCAAAAATATGACACCTTCACTCATGTTTATTGAAGCACTATTCACAATAGCAAAGACAGAATCAAGCTAAGTGCCCGTCAGTGGTAGATTGGATAAAGAAACTGTGGTACATTTACACCATGGAATACTATACAGCCATAAAAAGAATGAAATCATGTCACTTGCAGCAATATGGATGCAGCTGGAGGCCATTAACCTAAGTAAATTGATGCAGAAACAGAAAACCAAATACTGCCTGTTTTCACTGATAAGTGTGCTAAACCTTGGGTACACACAGACATAAAGATGGGAACAATAGGCACCAGGGACTCCAAAAGGACAGAGGAAGGGAGGGGTGCAAGGGTTGAAAACCATTCTGTTAGGTACTATGCTCACTTCCTGGGTGACGGGAACAATAGAAGCCAAAACCTCAGCATCATGAAATATACCCTTGGAATAAACTTGCACATGTACCCCTTGAATATAAAATTAACATTTTCCTATTCAACATAATATTAGAAGTTCTGGCCAGAGGAATCAGGCAAGAGAAAGAAATAAAGGTCACCCAAATAGGAAGAGAGGAAGTTAAACTATCCCTGTTTGCTGACAACATATCCCTGTTTGCTGACAATATAATCTTATATCTAGAAAACCCCATCATCTCTGCCCAAAAGCTCCTTAAGCTGATACATAACTTCAGCAAAGTCTCAGGATATAAAATTGATGTGCAAAAGTCACTAGCATACCTATACACCAACAACAGTCAAGCTGAGAGACAAATCAGGAACGAACGCCCATTCACAATTGCCTCAAAAAGAATAAAATACCAAGGAATACAGCTAACCAGGGAGGTGAAAGATCTCTACAAGGAGAACTACAAAACACTGCTGATAGAAATCAGAGATAACACAAACAAATGGAAGAACATTCCATGCTGATGAATAGGAAGAATCAATATCGTTAAAATGGCCGTACTGCCCAAAGCAATTTATAGATTCAGTGCTATGTCTATTAAACTACCTGTGACATTCTTCACAGAACTAGAAAAAACTATTTTAAAATTCATATGGAACCAAAAAGGATCCCAAATATCCAAGGCAATCCTAAGCAAAAAGAGCAAAACTGGAGGCATCATGCTACCTGACTTCAAACTATACCACAGGCCTACAGTAGCCAAAACAGCGTGGTACTGGGACAAAAACAGTCACATAGCCCAATGGAACAGAATAGAGAACCCAGAAATACAACCGCCCACCTTCAACTCTCTGATCTTTGACAAACCTGACAAAAACAAGCAATGAGGAAAGGATTCACTATTCAACAAATGTTGCTGGGATAACTGGCTAGCCATTTGCAGAAGACTGAAGCTGGACCTCCTCTTTACATATGTACAAAAATGAACTCAAGATGGATTAAAGACGTAAATGTAAAACCCAAAACTGTAAAAACGCTGGAAGACCACCTAAGCAAGACCATTCAAGACATAGGCGTGGGTAAAGATTTAATGACGAAGACGCCAAAAGCAATTGCAACAAAAGCAAAAATTGACAAATGGGATGGAAGAGCTTCTGCATAATGAAAATAAAGAAACTATGAAAAGAGTGAACAGACAACCTATAGAATGGGAGAAAATGTTTTCAAAGTCTGTGTCTGACGAAGGTCTAATATTGAGCATCTATAAGAATCTTAAATTTACAAGAAAAAACGATCCCATAAAAAAGTGGAAAAAGGACACGAATAGACACTTCAAAAAAAAGATATACATGTGGCCAACAATCACATGAAAAATAAGCTCAACATCACTGATCATTAGAGAAACGCAAATCAAATCACAATGAGATAGCATCTCACACCAATCAGAATGGTTACTATGGGAGCTAATAATAATAATGGCTATTGTGGGAGCTAAATGATGAGAACACACGGACACATCGAGGGGAACAACACACACTGGGGAACAACACACACTGTTGGAAGGTGGAGTGTTGGAGGAAGGAGAGGATCAGGAAAAATAATGAATGGATATTACACTAAATACCTGGGTGATGAAATAATCTGTACACAAACCCTCATGACACAAGTTTACCTATGTAACAAACCTGCACATGTACACCTGAATTTAAAAGTTTAAAAAAATTATAAATGTTGCCTTGGAAGGACCATTAAGAATCATTTACATATTAGCATGAAGTGATTTCTTGATTTTCTCTTAACTTGGAAAATAAAAGTATAGTATTTTGGGGCCAGGCACAGTTGCTCATGCCTGTAATCCCAGTGCTTTGGGAAGCTGAGGCGGGTGGATCACAAGGTCAAGAGAACAAGACCATCCTGGCCAACATGGTGAAACCCCATCTCTACTAAAAATAAAAAAAATAAAAAATAAAAAATTAGCTGGGCATGGTGGCATGTGCCTGTAGTCCCAGCTACTCGGGAGGCTGAGGCAGGAGAATCACTTGAACAGGGGAGGTGAAGGTTGCAGTGAGCCGAGATCGCACCACTGCACTCCAGCCTGGGTGACAGAGCAAGACTCCTTCTCAAAAAAAAAAAAAACAGTTTAGTATTTTGGGAAAATATGAAATAGAATTTGGAGAAAGTGAGGCTTTTTGAAGACAAAAGTATGCCTATATAATGAGTTTTTATTTACTATTTGATGATTTTTCTAGGGTCAACCTTATTTAGTACCATCAAGAAATCTACATTTTAGCTCTCTTTTCTAGACTTCTAACTCCATCAGGATCTACATGCCATATTCCATCTGTAAGTTTCTATAAAGGCATCCAGAATTACTGGTGCATGTTTTATTACTTTGACTATTGCAGAAGTGTTCAATTATACCCTATATAATTAACAAAACGTGACATTTGACCTCAAAATATAAAAATCAAATTTAAATTAACAAAAGCACAAAATGTTATTATAATTATTATGGTTATGACAGAATGTATATATTCAACCTGAAAATTCAAAGTAATGGTATAGTTGAGAGAGATTTGGAGAGAGATATTGGGAAGAAATGGGTAGAAAGCGTGTGGGCCTTAAAATGCTCATGCTTTGAAAGAAGTGAGGCAGTTCTCTGTAGAGGCTATGAAATAACAAATAAAGGTTTGATATTATTTAATGCAACCATCAGAAGATATGAAATCTTGATACCCAGTAACTTACATAATTGGAAGTGATGTGGAGAGAAGAGAAAAAAAGAATAGTATAAATAAAATACATTTTAATCATTCATGGTAATATACCAAATTAATATACTTTGCTAGGACTGTCATAACAAAGTAGCTCAAACTGGGCAGCTTAAACAACAGAGATTTATTCTGTCTCTGTTCTGGAGGCTGGAAGCCTAAAATCAAGTTGTCAGCAGGGTCAGTTCTTTCTAACGGTTGTGAGGAACTATCTGTTCCATGCCTCCCCATAGCTTCTGGTGAGTGCTGTCAGTCTTTGGCATTCCATGGCTTATGGAGGCATCACCCTCATCTCTTTCTTCATATTCACATGGTTTTCTTCCTGTGTGCAGTTCTGTCTCTGTCACCAAATTTCCACTTTTTATAAGGAAACAGTTGCATTTGACTATGAGTCACCTTAATGATTTCATCTGAACTCATCTGCAGTATGAGTTCATCTGAACTCATACTGATGTGAAGGGATTTTGCAGTAATTAAAGTATCAATCAGTGAATCTTAAGATACAGAGATTATGTAGGTAGGATAAATTTTGTCACACAAGCCCTTTCAAACCAGAAAGTTTTCTCTGGATGGTGATAGAGAAGCCAGATCACCCTATATACAAATAAAGTCACATTCACATGTACTGGGGGTTAGAATGTTGACTTTTTTTTGGGTAACACCATTCAACCCCTAATCTATGACAAGATTAAGAAAACAACATAAGAAATATAATAACATAAAAAACATAAGAAATTACAATTTAAATATTTTATTGCTCTTTATTATTTCAATATAATATATACATGATATCAATGATAAGATACACATCTTTGCATTAATTATATTAATTACAGTTATAGAATTAACCATCACATCAAACAAAAATCATAATAGATGAAAACGATTCACCTCTGTAAGTTATGAATTGGGGTGGTTAAAAAACAGGGTGGGGGCAGACTTATATTAACCATTTTGTTGTATTTTATTTCTTGTCATAAACATTTTTTTCTTTGATGAAAATTAGAAAAAAAAATTTAGTCTACTCTTTCCTGAGCAATTTATATACATTAGGTTTCTCTTTCTTAAGATGAAGCTGTAACTAGCATACAGTCAAATTCATCCTTTCTAGTGTACAGTTTTGTGAATTTTGACAAATGCATACATTCAGGTAACTACAACTATGATCAAAATATGAAAGAATTCAATTACTTTCCTCCTCATTCCTGCTGGATTCCCTTTCATTCCTTTGTTGCCAACTTATCCCTTTGCCCTAGCCCTTGTAACCACTGATAAATTCTCTGTCTCTATGTTTTGCCTTTTCCAGCAAGGCATATATGGAATTAAACATTTTGTAGGCTTTGACTCTGTATTCCTTCACCTTTAAGATTTATGTCTTTTATTACTGAATAGTATTCTATTGCATGCTTTACCATGGTTTATCCATTCACCAGCTGGGGGACATTAATCAGTGTTGTTTCTATTTTTTAGAAATTAAAATAAAACCACTAAAAATATTCATATATGGATTTTTGTGTATGAAATATGTTTATATTTCATTTGGGGAAATGCCTAGGAGTGGCATTGACTAATGATGTTCAGCATCTTCTCATGTGCTCATTAGCTATTCATATATCTTCTTAGCAAATGTTTATTCATATCTTTTGCCCATCCTGTAACTGGGTTGCTTGCCATCTTATTATTGAATTGTAAGTGGTGTTTATATATTCTGAATATAAGTTGTCTATTAGGTATATAAATTCAAAAATAGTTTCTCCCAGTCTGTGGCTTGTCTTTTCCCTTGTTAATGATGTTTTGGTAAGCCTTTTTTTTTTTTTCTTTTTTTTCCTTCCCGTGCTACACTTATGTAAGCATAATTTTAAATATGTCTTCCCAAGTTTCCTGTCCTCTGGATATCCAATAACTAATCTAGGTACTGATGTGAAGGGATTTTGCAGTAATTAAAGTATCAATCAGTCGATCTTAAGATACAGAGATTATGTAGGTAGGATAAATTTTGTCACACAAGCCCTTTCAAACCAGAAAGTTTTCTCTGGATGGTGTTAGAAAGAGAAGCCAGAGAGATTCAAAGCATAAGAAGGTTTTGATGTACACACCATTGCTGGCTTGAAGATGGAGTGGGTCACAGGATGTAGAATGTGGCTACCTCTAGAAGCTAAATGTGGCTCCTAACTGACAGTCAGCAAGGAAGGGAGGCTTTCAGCTCTAAAGGTGAAAACAACTGAATCCTGTCAATAACATGAATGGCCCCATGCTTCAGATAGTGTAGCCAGCTGACATTTTGATGTCAGTTTGAGCACAAACCAGCCATGCCCTGCCAGACTTTTGAACTATAGCATTGTGAAGCAATAAATTGGGTGTTTTGAGCAGGTAAATTGTAATAATATGTTTTTAATTTTGAAGGTTGTTTTTTCAATTTTTTTCTTTTAAGGATTGTACCTTTGTTCTCATAATTAATTGTGAATAAGACCGCCAAAGTCACAAAAACTTTCACCTAGAATTTTAATAGTTTTCGCTTTTACATGTAGGACTATGACCCATTTGGGGTTAATTTTTGTGTATGAGTGTTAATGATTTTTTTTTGAAATTTCTTGTTTTGAAAATTATATTTTTTCTTTAATTATCATATTTTATTTTAATTCTGTCAGATATTTTTCTTTAATTCTTTAACCATGACTTCTTTTAATTCTTTGAACATAGTTATAATAAATGCTTTGAAGTCTTTGTCCGCTAAACGCCACCTCCTTATCCACTCAGAGTTAATTTTTATTGACAGCATGTTTCCCTGAATATAGGTCACACTTTCCTTTTTTTTCCGTCTTGTAAATTTTTGTCAAGAACCAGACATCTTAGATAATATATTGTAGCAAATATAATTCTGATTTTTTTTCCTTGAGTGCTGTTATTGTTGCTTTTTGTGTGTTGTTATCATTTTGCTTGTTTTCTTTTGTTTTGGTTTTAGTAACTTGCCAGAACTTAATCTGTTGAATCTGTCTTCCCCGTGATATGTGGCTGCTGATGTCTCTGTTTATTTTAAGAAAAATTTAAAGGTTAAGTTTATGCTGGCTTTCTAGTGGCTCCACTGCGTCTGCATAGTTTGGTAGTCAACCAATGATTGTCCTCAAACACCTTGACGGTAAGATTTCCGTCTTCTGCTGATGGATCTGTGGGAGGGTTTGGGAGCCCATTCAACATTCAGACAGTTTTCAGACGTTCACAGAGTTTACTTTCTGCCAGGCCCTCCTGGGTCTTTCCTGTAGACTTGCATAGCATCCAAGCCCATGCAGGATGTGTAGACAGCTGGGCCGTGTTGAGTCTTCCCTGCACGTGTGCACAGCCTCCCAGGTAGCCAGAGACTTGAGGAGTAATCAGCCAGCCCTTCTTTGGCCCTCTCATCTCTAGGTTCTTCCTGCCAAATTAATGATTAGTCAAATTTTTCACTGCTCCACCCAAGTGGGACTGCAATTCAGGGTGGTAGAGCCATGGGCTTTCATCATTTGCTTCCCATTAGTTTGCTACTTCCACTTACAATACAACTGGGTGTGGATTTTCTGCCCAAGCATCAAATGAAGTCATCTCCCTCCAACAGTGAAATTGTTGTTTTTTTGGCCAGACTTTCCCTGGCAACTTTACAACACTGGTCTAGCCGGAATAAGGTCGGGGTAGTGGGGGACTGCAGATACTGGAGCAACCTCAACCAAGAATGCCACGGACTCCCCCAGTTCATGCCTTAATTTGAGCAGTTTTCCATTAATGAATGTTTTTCTCTATTTTTCACTTCTGGTCATTTTCCAGAGAACTGAGATTACTGTTTTAGACCCTTTTCTTCTTGCAATTTTATAATTGTTTTTTGAAGGCTGAGTTTTGACAATCTTCATTCCACCGTGTTCATATCCCACATCATCATTTCTGTTTTTTTTTTTTTTTTGGAGACTGAGTTTTGCTCTGTTGCCCAGGCTGGACTGTAGTGGCGTGATCTTGGCTCACTGCAACCTCTACCTCCCAGGTTCAAGCGATTCTCCTGCCTCAGCCACCCAAGTAGCTGGGATTACAGGTGCATGCCACTACGCCTGGCTGATTTTTGTGTGTTTTTAGTAGAAACCAGGTTTTGCCATGTTGGCCAGGCTGGTCGCGAACTCCCGACCTCAAGTGATCCACCCACCTCTGCCTCCCAAAGTGTTGGGATTACAGGTGTGAGCTACCATATCCAGCCCCACATCATAATTTCTGAAAGATATTTTTGGGGGTATAAAATTTTGTATTTATGATTGTTTTCTTTCTGTGAAGATGTTTCCTTTACTGCCTTCTGGTTCACACAGTTTTTGATTATCTGCTGTAATTCTTATGTGTGTTCCTCTGTGTGTGATATGCCTCTTTTCTCTGTCTGCCTTCAAGATTTTTTCTTTGCTGTTGGTTTTTAGTAGTTTATAGATGATATATCCAGGTGTGTTTTATGCTAGTTGGTCTTCTTTGAGTTCCTTTGAATGTGAATTTTGGTGTCCATCACTAATTTGAGGGAATTCCTAGCCACCATCCCTTCAGTGGTTTTTCTACCCTGTGCTCCCTTCTCCTTTTGCATTCAAAATTACAGGATGTCCGATTATTTGAATTGGTCCCATCACTCTTGGATCCTCTGCATTAACTTTTTTTTTAACTCATTAAAAAAAATCTTTGTGGTTAAATTTGAGTAATTTCTACTGGTGGATAGTTTGAGTTCAACTGATTCTATCCTCAGTCATGTTGAGACTACTAATGAGGTTGTTGATAGCATTCTGCATACCATACTATTTCTAACATTTTCATTTAATTCTTTCTTACAGTTTCCATCTCTCTGCTGAAATTCCACATCTAGTCAGGTATGTTGTCCACCTTTTATATTAGGGCCTTTAACACATTAATCACATTATTTTTAATTATCTGACATTTTCAACATCTGGGTCACATCTGATTCTGCTTCTCTTGATTGCTTTGTTTGTCTGACAGAGTGCCCCCTCCCCTCCACTCCCCCTTTGCTTTTTTATTTGTCACCTGACTTTATTGGAAAGCTGGTCATTTTGGGTAGGACAGTAGAGACTGAGATAAACATTCTTTATACCCAGAAATGGCATGCCTTTTATTTTGTTAGTCTTTCAATGTGTGGGGGTCAGTCTGTCTAGCCAGGACAGGACTTGAGCTGGGTGTGGTTGTTGTTGTTAAGGCTATCATCAGCGTGTCACAGGCTGCGAACTCCTCTAGTCTTAACTCATGCTTAGAGTGGTGGTTATTAATAGGAGAAGTTTCTTCAGTGTTGGCTTAAGGTTCAAGTTTAAGCCCTTTTTTTTTTTTTTTTTTTTTTTTGAGATGGAGCCTTGCTCTGTTGCCCAGGCTGGAGTGCCGTGGTGCTATCTCGGCTCACCGCAACCTCCGCCTCCCGGGTTCAAGCAATTCTCCTGTCTCAGCCTCCCGAGTAGCTGGGACTACAGGCACGTGCCACCACGTCTGGCTAATTTTTGTATTTTTAGTAGAGATGGGGTTTCACCGTGTTAGCCAGGATAGTCTTGATCTCCTGGTCTTGTGATTTGCCTGCCTCGGCCTCCCAAAGTGCTGGGATTACAGGCGTGAGCCACTGCGCCCGGCCACATTTAAGTCCTTTCTTTGCAACTTTCCTTTAGACAGCGTCACTCTTTATGTTTTTGCTCCTCTTCCACCAGGACATTGATATTACTGGCTACTCAGTGCTTGCTAGCCTGATGGTAGGCTGTGTGGATATTCTTCTCAGAATTAAGCTGGAGCTGTGTCTCTGGGTCTCAGGGATGGGGCCATCTCAGAGATCCTGTCCCTCTGCCTTAAGTAGGAGACCTCTAATAATTCAGGCCAGGAAATTTTCTTGCTCCTACCACAGGGTTACAGGGTATGTTTGTATTCTGTTCTCCCAGCTGCAAAGAGTCTTAACCTGTGGCTTGGTACAACAGGGTTCACTGCCCTTCCAACAGATGAGGCTTCTTTTCCTTAGAAGAGGTAGAGGTGGAATATTCAGGTAAGGCTTTGTGCTTTTCTATAGTGGCTTCTCTTCCTCTCCACAAAACCTGCATCACTAGGGAAGCTTTCTCTGGACCAGGGTTTCTCAATAGCAGCTCTATTGATATTATGGATTGGGCAATTCTTTGTCGTAGTGGGCTCGTCTATGTATTGTAGGATGTGTAGCCACATTACTGGCCTCTAACCACTGGATCCGCCAAGTTGTGACAATCAAAAATATCTCCAGGCATTGCCAAATGTCCCCTTGGAGGCAAAGTTTCCCTCCATTTGGATCCACCACTCTGGGCTCTCACCTTGCCCCAGTATTTATTCTGAGCACCCAGAAGGTCTACGGAGAAGAGGCTGTGAGTAGATGTGAATTTCCCTTGTGTTTGAAGATCCCACAAGTTCTATACTGTTAAAAGCCACATTCAGACTTTAGACATTTTTGACAATTTTTGGGTGAATTCTTCTTACTGATTCGCAAGGGGTCTCCTACCTGCTCCAGTAAGCAAGTGCTTGCGTCCTGTCACTCCTTGGAGGCACTTTACTGTCTCTAGGTTTGGGATTAATCTGTCACCCTATGACCTCAGCTCTCTGATGAGTTTAATAGCATTGGTAAATTTGCAGATTACTTAGGATACTTATTGCTTTACTTTTGGGAATGATGCTCCTTTCAGCTTTGGACACCTTAAGGGGAAGCTGGAAGTCTGATATACACAATCTTAAAAATTTCTCAAATATCCTGTGGAGAAACTGGAGACTTTCAGAGGTTAAGCAACTCCTATGTGTGCAGGAGATTTGAAACAGTTCTTTCTTTTTTTTTTTTTTTTGAGACGGAGTCTTGCTCTGTCTCCCAGGCTGGAATGCAGTGGTGCGATCTCGGCTCACTGCAAGCTCCATCCCCCGGGTTCATGCCATCCTCCTGCCTCAGCCTCCCCAGTAGCTGGGACTACAGGTGCCTGCCACCACGCCCGGCTAATTTTTTGTATTTTTAGTAGAGACGGGTTTCACCGTGTTAGCCAGGATGGTCTCGAGCTCCTGACCTTGTGATCTGCCCGCCTCGGCCTCCCAAAGTGCTCGGATTATAGGTGTGAGCCACAGTGCCCGGCCAAACCAGTTCTTTCTTAACCATACATGCCAGTCCATTCCACACTGCTGTTCTTACTCCTATGTAGAGTGATGGTGTGTTAAGTTTAACTATTGACTCTCCAAGGCAGGGTTTATATTGTTTATATTCCTCTTTTTACTTATTCCTCAATGTAGATTTAGACAGTAGCGCAGAAAACTACTGGGCAGGATGAAGGGAAGAATGATCGTGGAGCAGTTTGTCATTGTGGGTACCAGGCCTCTCATCTGTCTCTCAGAAGTTTCAAATTCGGATGCCTGTATGGGCCAAGCAAGAAACATAAATGAGTAAAGTGTGCTTGGTCTATGTGGGCTCTCGTTTTCCTTGACACTTGTGGCCCTGCTTTTGTTAGTGACGGGAAAATCTTTATAAGAAAAACAGCAGTGCAAGCTAAAGATTGGCAGAGTTTTTAAAATTGGGGCATACATTGTGAGGGCTCCTGGACACTCCCTGTTGTCTTAGAGCCACCCATGAATATTACTTATCTGCCTTGAGATCACTTCATTCAACATTACATAAATAGTTTTCAAGCACCCACTGCCTCCGAGGCTCTGCTCTTCGTTTCAAGGATGTAGCAATGACTAAAACGACGCCTTAATGGAAAGGACATTTTGGTTTGTGGTCTGCAGTAGGGAGGATGGGAACTGTGGGCCTGGAGAGTATTGCCTGAAAAACACACTGACGCCACTCACCTCTGGCCAATTGCTGCCAACCATGAATGCTGACCCTATGTTGCCAAAGCTTTTAATTTTCCAAGACAAATCAGAAATTGGATTTCTATTTTAAGTGGCAACTTTCTTATTTTTAAATATTGGCTCAACATTTTAAAAATCACTGTGGAGGTTAAACAAAATGTGTCTGCAGACAGAATCTGGCTTGCGACCTCTGTTAAACACCATCTTTGCCCTTGCTGGTCTGCTTGAGAAGAGAAATGCAATGAAATGACAGCTGTAGCCATGTTAATTCCCTTCTCTAGAAGCAATGAACCAGTCGTCAGAGATTTGGCAATTCCAAGGCTTAATTTGCAATATAAGGCCAACAATTTCAGTGAAAGCCGTTTTAAAATCAGGCTTCGAATCAACAAACAACAAAATGACTATACAAATCAGCAGTGCTTATTAACCTGGACTCAAGAGAATGTGGCCAACAGGTTACTTGCAAGCAGGGGATATTGAAGTTATTAATCTGCTTGCAAGTTGGAGATTGGCTTTTAGAAAATGATCCCTATTATAGGCCACTTGTATTTCTATAAACATGCTACACTGTGATCCAAACCTGCAGCCACAGTGTGAGTTTTGCAGTGGTGCCTGTTTATTTATTAAGTCTAGGATTCCTGATAAAGCATAAAGTTATTATTTTTGGTAAATTTATAGAGTTTATAATTTTTCCTTTTTTTAAGCTAGCTACTTTGGAGGGTTTTTTTTGACAGTGAATGTCTTTTTTTTTTTTTTTGAGACGGAGTTTTGGTCTGGCTCTGTCACCCAAGCTAGAGTGCAGTGGCTCAACTCTCACCTCCCAGGTTCAAGTTATTCTCCTGCCTCTGCCGCCTGAGTAGCTGGGATTACAGGCGTTCACGACCATGCCTGGCTGATTTTTGTATTTTTAGTAGAGATGAGGTTTCACCGTGTTGGCCAGGCTGGTCTCGAACTCCTGACCTCAGGCAATCCACTCAGCCTCTCAAAGTGCTGAGATAACAGGCATGAGACATTGTGCTTGGCCAACAGTGAAGGTCTTATAGTTTAGCAAATAAATCCATTTTCTGTTTGGCTTCATATTTTACCAGTTACTTGAGGAGTAGTTTGTGTTTCAAAAAGAATGTGGTGACGTGTCCGGAATTGGTGGGTTCTTGACCTCACTCACTTCAAGAATGAAGCCACAGAACCTCACGGTGAATGTTATAGTTCTTAAACACACTGTGTCTGGAGTTGGTTCTTCCTGATGTTCGTATGTGTTAAGTTTCTTTCTTCTGGTGGGTTCGTGGTTTCGCTGGCTCAGGAGTGAAGCTGCAGACCTTCATAGTGAGTGTTACAGCTCATAAAGGTAGTGCAGACCCAAAAAGTAAGATTCATCGCAAACAGCGAAACAACAAAGTTTTCTCAGTGTAGAAAGGAACCAGACCAGGTTGCCACTGCTGGCTCAGGCAGCCTGCTTTTATTCCCTTATCTGGCCCCAGCCACATCCTGCTGATTGGTCCATTTTACAGAGAGCCGATTGCTCTGTTTTACAGAGAGCTGATTGGTCCGTTTTGACAGGGTGCTGATTGGTGCATTTACAATCCCTGACCTAGACACAAAAGTTCTCTAAGTCCCTACTAGATTAGCTAGACAGAGAGCACTGATTGGTGCATTCACAAACCTTGAGCTAGACACAGGGTGCTGCCTGGTGCATTTACAAACCTTGAGCTAGACACAGACTGCTGATTGGTGTATTCACAATCCCTTAGCTAGACGTAAAGGTTCTCCAAGTCCCCACTAGACTCAGGAGCCCAGCTGGCTTCACTTAGTGGATCCCGCACCCGGGCTGCAGGTGGAGCTGCCTGCCAGTGCCATGCCTTGTGCCTGCACTCCTCAGCCCTTGGGTGGTCGATGGGACCAGGCGCTCTGCAGCAGGGGGCGGCGCTCGTGGGGGTGGCTGGGGCTGTGCAGGAGCTGGGGGCGGGGACGGGGACCCAGACCGGGAGGGGGAGAGGGAGGCTCAGGCATGGTGGCCTGCAGGTCCGAGCCCTGCCCCGCGGGAAGGCAGCTAAGGCTCGGGGAGAAATGGAGTGCAGCGTTGGTGGGCCGGCACTGCTGGGGGACCCGGCGCACCCTCTGCAGCTCCTGGTCCCTGTGATAAGCCCCCCACTGTGCGGGGCTGGTGGGGGCCAGCCAGCCTCTCCGAGTGTGCCACCCGCCAAGCCCACGCCCATCCGGAACTCCAGCTGGCCCACAAGCACCGCGCGCAGCCCTGGTTCCCGCCCGTGCGTCTCCCTCCACACCTCCCGGCAAGCTGAGGGAGCCAGCTCCGGCCTCAACCAGCCCAGAGAGGGGCCCCCACAGCACAGTGGCGGGCTGAAGGGCTCCCCGAGCATGGCCAGAGTGGACAGCGAGGCCAAGGAGGCGCCAAGAGCGAGTGAGGGCTGCGAGGGCTGCCAGCATGCTGTCATCTCTCAGTAGCTGATCGTTAATAATCACTAACTTGTTGAAATTATTACATGCTGACAGAATCTACTCATTGTCCTATGAACTTTTTGTTCTCATTTTCTTCACCCCTCTTTGCTCACGTGTTTCTTCCATTTCCCTTTTCCCATTTGACTGTCTATTCTTCAAAGTTCACTCTGCTGCCTGTGCACATATTTACTGGGTCCCTGCATCCTGCATACTGATCCAGCTCCTCTGGCCTCTGGAACCCAGCCTCATACCTCTTTTCTCTATCCCCACCACTTGCCAGAGCTCCTTAGGAGCTGAAGGGCTGTTTTCCACCTTTTAACAATTCTTTCCCACTTTTGAGGTCTCTAAACTAAGCCCTGAGGAGTTGCACTGCGGACACATTTTCATGTGTCAATATATCCATCACAGCCAACAGCTTGCCGAAATCTGTTCATGCTCTAAAGCCAGGTCACATGTTTACTGATTTTCCTTGGCTCAGGATGGGTCATTTGCTTTTCATCACCCGTGTTCTGCTGGTTGTCCCCCATTTGTGAGGGTCTGACTACAGCCCCCAAATTCCAGCTCATACAAACTCAGTGACTGACATGCTTTATTGAAATAATGCCTAATCGAACCTGTCAGAGATTCCCAAGTGGGGAGGCACCCTGGGCCACTCTCGTTGTTCCTGAGACAGGGCAATAGACAGCTGTACACCTCCCCTGGTGACAGCAGCTTTTTAAAATGATACAACACTCACTTCTATCAAGCTGCCTTCTGGATTCAACTCTACATTTTGTCTGAGATAATGAGGAATTTTGATCTTATTTTACAATTATATTGGGTCTTACTCTACTGAGACTGCATTCTGAATATTTGTGCAGAAAGGCATTTAAAATGCAGCCTTCTATGAAGGAAGACAAGTGGACTGCCTTATTTGAAGTTTCCTGAGCATTCTATTTATGTTAATAGCGGCAACCTGGGCTTTTTGGCTTATACACTTTGGGTTATATGTCTGCAGAATAAATTTATCATGACAATAACTTGAGCAATGTTACAAATTACAAACATTTTCAAAGACAGATATTGACTATTAAATTAAGGCCAAATTCAAGGGAAAAAAAATTCTGCTCCACATATGTTCCTAGAAGCGGATGCTTTTGAATTACTGTTCAGTCACTGTGCTGTGGAAAACACGAGCAAGTCAAACTTCAATTTCTGGTAATTGTTTAAACTTTTAAAATCTCGACACTGGTTTTTTCTTTTAAATAATTTTACATGCCTTTTACTTATTTTAGGAAGTAATTTAATATCTTTAAAACTCTTATGTTACTTTTACATAAAACAGTAGGAGTTTTTAAATTAGCACTAGAAGGACTAAAATCTTTCATTTTTCAACATTGATACTATTCAAAAGCTCATATACACTTTGTGTATATGAGCTAATTTTTGAAAATAATAATAGCTCTTGACTTTGAAAAAGTAATTTTTGAAAACAATAATAGATAGCTCTGAATAAGAAAAGTGTCACATGTGTCATTCATACATGATGGGCTTTATTTTACTGTCAAGTACCGATAACCATCTCAAAAGGGCAAACTTCGAGTTTAAAGTTTAAAAGAATTTTTTTTTTTTTTGAGACAGGGTCTGGCTCTGTTACCCAGGCTGGAGTGCAGTGGCACGATGTCACCACACCTCGACCTCTGTCTCACAGGCTCAAGCCAGCCTCCCACCTCAGCCTCCCAAGCTGGGACTCCAGGCATGTGCCACCATGCCTGGCTAATTTTTGTATTTTTTGTAGAGATGGGTGTCTCACTATATTGCCCAGGCTGGTCTCAAACTCCTAAGCTCAAGCAATCCACCTGCCTTGGCCTCCCAAAGTACTAGGATTACGAGTGTGAGCCACCATATATAGCCTAAAAGATTATTCTGGTGAATGTTTACAATAATTTAATAAATGCTGGGATCATCACTCATTAAAAAAATTCCATTTATTCTAATTATCTGGGCCCAGACTGTATTCTGGTGTAGTATTTCTTTCAATTAAAATAATATCAAATGTAATCATTTGCAGATTGACCTTAATAATTTATTGTATGACTTTAAGGAGTTTTATGAGTGTTAGAACCACATTTCCTTTCATTATAATTTTTATATTTTATATCTTTGCTGGATGATGTTCTCAGGGTTTAATCTGCTTAGCCCCTCAGTACACATATTTATCATAGATTTTATCAGATATTATCTACTTATGACTGTTGCAAAACTGGATCATAACTTTTAAATGATAAACAGTACAGGTACCTAAGGTATGCAGCAGCAAGTTGTCATCGTAACTTCAATGCAATCTGAATTTGTCACTTTTGGGGCATAAAATAGGACATTTAAGCATCTAAATCAAATCTGAAGTTTTCCTAGAGATTGCCTTTGTAAAACATTTTGAGAATATTGACTGACCCTCAGTTTATTAGGAATCTCACTTAAGAAATGAGCAACAACAATAAAAGTAAGAGACCAGCTTATATCCTGTTGACTTTATACTTCGATTTTTCGGAACCATTAAGTAGCACTGTAGCTCTCCAGTCCCACATTGCTTAACATAGCTTATGGTTGGGTCAGTTTACCTTGGTTTTTAAATATTATTTTTCTTTTTTAGAGAGACTGGATTGAAATCTGTGCATTGCCAAGGGCAAGAAGCTGAGAACATGGAGAGAGAGGTAAGATCGATGTCACAGTAGGCCCCTCCTTAATTTTTTTTCCTTTGGAAGCAAGGCTTTCAAGCTTGACTTTTCGTTTTCCATGGATGGAAAGTATAGAAGTGAGTAGAGATGTAGCCTCCTTTGTAGCACTCACGAGTAAAGAGGGTGATTAACGAGTGTGGCAGGCAACGTCGCAGCAAAAGAGAGTCTATGGAAGAGAAACAAAAGTGCCTGAGAATTCCCAAGGATTCCCATGATCCTTAGTAGGACCTCATGGTGCCTGTCCGCTGTTTCTATTTTTGATTAGATTTATAAACACAGCACCACATATTTTCATGTGGCTTATCGCCTAGGGGCAGAATCAGATTGGCTGCACTGAAATTGTGAGGCTTGTGAATTTTGGGCAAGGGCTAGAGTGAAATAAGTAGTGTAATTGTTTTTGTGGAGTGACCGTGGGACCTCCTCTGTTCTGAATTACACATGGCTCAACCCTTTGACCTGACCAGACTCTGCAAAGGCTGGCAAGACTCCTAACGCTGTGCTGAAAGGGTCGTCGCTGAACAAGCTGGAACGTTATCTGTCAGGCCAGATGTGGGCCAACAACCAGATTCAAATAGATGAATTACTGGTAGGACACATTTGCGACCACTTCGTCTTCACTTAACCCGTCATCATATGAGTTATTATTTCAACAGGAAGTGCCAGTGTGGGGAATGTTTAGAATCCAAATGTAGCACAGATCCTTTGATAAATAGATTATTAGGCTGTTTTTTTTTTTTTTTTTTAGTTTACTAAATTTTGGATCATCTTTGAGAATATTTTGCCTAATAATTCAAACATTATTATTTTGATTTTTTTAATATCCCCAGGTTTGGGGGAAATGTCATAAGCCATGATTAAAACTCTTTCATCTCAATGAGTTTAATTCTTTCAAAATAGATGGTAATCCACTGATATAATTCCTTGAAAGAATCAAAGCTGGGGGAATGCAGAGAACTGGGAAAAGATTTGGGAGAATCATAGGTGCTGACATTTGTGCAATTGTGGAGAATTCATTCTGTGATTCACATGATGATGGGTTGGATAAAGATGTTTACATCTATCTAGGTATGATTTTGAAGTGACACCCTTGAATTTTTGTTTTGGATTCAGCAGCTTATATTCTCAAAGGCAATCTAAGCAGAAATCTCAAGTTTATTTTTAGGCCCTTGACATTATTACCAAAACTAGTCCTATTTCTGGAATATGCCTAAACATTTTTTAAATTTGCTTTCTTTCCTTGCCAAGTAAAGGTCTCTGTAGGTATTTTATGTTTACACCCACATGGAAATAATTTAGCATTTAAATATTTGCTTTCTTATCTGAGGCAACTCAGGCTGAATATTAATTCAATTCTTAGTTACATGACACTTAAAATTTTCTTTAAAGAGTATACAACTTTATGTGTTTGTGTTTTTTTGTGTTTTTTTTTTGAATTGTGTTTTTCTCTTACTCCAGCGACTCTAAACATGAAAATGGGGAGGTCCTCATCAAATCAGTTACAAAAAAAAAATAAAAAAAACCCACTAAGATATTCTATAAGCCCCCCAACAAAACTGCATTCAGCCCTACCCAGTCTCACTCTCATTAGCAGTGAAGGGTTTGCTCTCCACGCAATCTAACATGGAATGCTTAGAGCAGACAGGTGCAAATTGCAAGCTGTTTCACTTTGGCTGTTATCCCTTGCATCGACAAAGTAATAGACTGGGAGAACAAAAAAGGTTCCAGCTCAAGCTGCATAAATGAAAGTCTTAACAGGGACACACCAGCTGGCTAGGAGAATTCAATGTAGTGAATACTAAACATTACCTTTGTGCCACTTGCCAACGAAAAGGGCTTCAGTGACACCCCCTCCCTTTGATGATTGAGATGATGTGCCTTCAAAATCGTATTTTGCTTTATTGTAAAGGCAGTACTGTGGCCGAAGTGGATGAGAACGGAATCCAACATACCTGTTCCTGTAATGTTGCCATCATTACACTCCTCCGAGCGATTCAGGCATGATTAGGTTCCTGGAGTGGGACCAGATTGACAGTATTTCTATCCATGTCTTTTTTGGCTGATCCAAGCAAAGCCCCAGAGCAGTGAAACAACAAAACACAATCGCTAGCACCCCCGCCTCCCCAGCAAGATGAATCTGCTGAGCTAGTCTGCCGAAAAAACAGTTGTTCATATTAGGAACACCTAATTTCATTTCATGGAAGAGCCATGCCACGCCGGTATGTGTAGGAATCTAAGGTATGCGTCTCCAAAAAGAGAACCTAACTGTCATTCCAAAGTTGCTTCTCTTTGTGACTTCCCAGTGTGCACAGGAACTGTTGTCTGCAAGAAGGAACTTTCACTTGAGCTTTGAGGCCACTGACTTGGTCTGACCCTGCAGATAAGGGTAGGAAGAAAACTGGAGCTGGCCTTGTTTACAGCCGGACAGAAGAAAACAGCCAGACACAAATGAGGGGTGACGGTTTCATGAAGCACAATTGGTTGATCCCAGATGCAATCTGACTGCCCTGAACTGAGCGATGATCCGTACAGTATGCAGAATTCACTTTCTTGCTGGTCTGTGCCCACCAGCCTTGGAGGAGTGCTCCCCGCGCCCCTCAGCCATGGCTTTGAGTGCAACCAGAGCTGAACAACTGCACCGCGGGACCCGATTCCTTCTGACAACAATCACATTCTTTTAAAAACTTCATAGGTTTCGGTTGTCACTGGTTATAAATGAGTTTGTTGTTCATGTTTGCTACTCTGTCGTAGATTTCCTTTCAAGTTGAGAGTGTCTGCATCAAAATATATTTGTTGCTTTTTAATGAAAAGGAAAATATTATTGGAAACTCAGTTCTTAAAAATTTCAGGTTTTCAGCGTTTTTTTTTCTGTTGAAATCACAAAGTATTGTTTCTTCCACATTATTGAATATATTTAATAGGGTAACCTTACTAAAATTATTAAAAGGAACTGATTTAGCACTATTTAAACACACATATAAATATGTTACCTTTCAGTTATTCAAGATGAGTAAGTTCTAGGGATCCGTGGTCCAGCATCGTGCTGATAGTTAACACTGCAGTGATTAAACTTGTGTTAAGACAGTAGATCTCATGTCATCTGTTCTTATCACAATAAAAAAATGCTTTAACAGTGTGTCCCTTTAGAGAGTTACTTTGCGTTATAGCTGCTAAATAGAAACACGAAGGCAAAAGCCACAAAGCCTATCCATACTAGATTTATTAATAGTTAAGATTTCTAGAGATTTTGCTGATCTTCAGAACTCAACAGATATCAATGAGAAGCAGGAAGATGCTGGTAATGAAATTTTGTTTTTTAAGTTTAATTTTTGACATACAGTATAGGAATTTAATAAGTTAATGTGAACTTATTAAAATGCTAACATTTACATAAATACACTAACTACTGGTAACGAATTAATGTAAAATATGAGTCAATGATTATTTTGCATGAGCTAAAGAGATAAAAATCTCATCAGGAAAGAGAGACTCTGAATTGAGAAGGGGGTGGAAGAAAATGCAATTTACACCACTTAAAGGTGCCCATGTGTAAAGGAGAGAAAACAGTGAGGAAATTGGCAAAAGAGAGAAGTCGGAAATCACTCCTAATTTCCTCTTGAACATATGTTAGTAGTAAAGAGGTCACAAAATACAAACCACCGCTTGGTGATCCTCTCAAAGAATTCATCTCTGGTGTGTACAATCAGACACTGCTTTCCTTTTGAATATGTGAACTTGTGAAAATATGTTTCAGACCTTTGTAACATGAGAGAGCAAGTCCATAATTTCATTTGAAGTCCTTAGTAAGGAAATGAGGTCTATTAATAGGCCACATCCATTTAAAAGCATGTTTAACTCGATCTGAAAGGAGCGAAGTGCCAAAATTACTGAACCATGTCAGGAAAAC